>NC_082666.1:22238680-23488680 GCF_025265405.1 Mesoplodon densirostris | reverse complement strand
CAATGCATGTAAAACTCAGGGCAGGACATGGCACACAATATGCCTTTGATACATTTTAACTGTTGTTTTTATTCGAACTTAAATACTCTCAGTATTTCTATCATTACTATAAAGTTATGAGTGTCATTGCTTCTCAGATTGACAAGTTGTTTCTGATGACATTTCCTGGGTATGATTTGCAAACGAAAACAAGGTTTTGCGCAATGGCAGTGCCTTGGAATTGGTTTCTAGCCCCCAGAGTTTAAAATTTGGAAGGCTTCTGCACACATTCAATAATCTTCACAGGTAAGTTATGTCACGTTTCTTAAATGATCAGTGTGTTATTTCATCAACCCAGAATTTACTTAGTTTTGAAGAGGATTTGATGTGAAGAATGAGGCAATTTATCAGAGGAAATTGAGTATCAGCAAGGACCCTGCAGGGAAACATTCCCAGCCCATTCGTGTGGTCCCTGTGACATGAATGTGACATGAAGGAAGCATGAGAATTGACTGACTACCCTGTCTCGACTTCAGTAGCTACAGATATTATCACTGGTCATAAGCTCATCTGGCTCCTTTTAAAGCTGATTCACAAAACCCACAACCCATATCTTCCTGAAATGGCAAGCTTCTTAGGGGAATTTTCCTTGAGGAAGCACACCCTTGCTATCTCTTATTAATTTATTCAGTGATCTTTAGCTGTTTTATGTTGGGAAGGTGGAAACAAGAGCTGGCATGGTTTTCTAGAAAAATGGTACAGATGAACCGGTTTGCAGGGCAGAAATAGAGACACAGATGTAGAGGACAAACGTATGGACACCAAGGGGGAAAGTGGGGGTGGGGTGGTTGTGGTGGGATGAATTGGGAGATTGGGATTGACATATATACACTAATATGTATAAAATGGATAACTAATAAGAACCTGTTGTATAAAAAAATAATAAAATTTAAAAAATTTTAAAAAAAGAAACAAGAAATAAACACATGTAAAAAATTTTTTTAAAAAAGAAAAAAAAAAGAGCTGGCATGTTTTTTTCACACACTTCCAGATCTTTGAAACAATGAGCTTCTAACATCAAAACCTAAACAATGTCTCATCCTTTTTACGTCTCTTTGCATTTTGACTATAATTTCTTGACCCTGTAATTCCCTTCAACATCTATGACAGGCCTAATGCTCAATAATTGTCTATTTATATTCCTCCTAATCTGCATGTGTATCCAAAGGAAAGAGGTGATGAAGCCATTCAAACAGTCCAAAAATGCTTCTGTAACAAACAGATGACTAAGGCTGAGTACAGTCACAGGTCTCATTTGATGGCTTTAGCAATAGCAGCACAACAACACAGACACAGGTAGATGGATCAGTGAGGGGAGAGAGAGCAAAGGACACACAAGAAAGGCTCCTTCCCCAAATCCTTGTTTTCCTCTATCTGTAAATGTGGTCACATAAACTGAGCTGATTGCTGCTAAAGAGCAGGGCAATGCTCAATTAAATGTCATGAAACACCAATTTCATTCCTTCTCCTTGATTCTTTCACAAGTTTCTACTAATCACTACAGTCACAGTGACTAAGTTTCAAGCAGATCTCCAGGGGTGAGAAAACGACTCTCCTCCTTCCCTTCCCCCGGGAGTCAGGAGATGATACCTCAAGGACTAGGGTCCTATAGAACAGCAGGACATGTGAGAGGCTGACAGGCTCCCCCCTACATCTGTGGTTCCCTACCAGCACCCCACCCTAGCCTCTGTCTGGCTGTGTGCCCCGGAACTCTAGGTGGAGGAAAGTTAAAAAATCCAAGAACTGATAACTCTAAATGGAGCCAGTCAAGTAGATCTATGGCAAAAACTTAATGAATTTGTACCCTGTGTCTGTTTTTCTATTTTAAAGGAGATTGGTGGTGGTGGTGGGGGGGTGTTCTATTAATTTTTAGAGTAAATTTTAGTTTTATATTTTCCAGCCAAGCTAAGGGGGAAAGGATTGACTTTTGTCCATGTTCAGGCATGGTGGTAACAGAGGAAAAGGCTATCTAGCAAGAGATGTTTATACTCCAACATCTCTTTGGCTTTAAAACTCAGAACTCAAGCCCAACAGAAAAATGCAGGTGTTTTTTTGTCCTTGGGCAGCATGACTATAAAATTTATCATCCAAACCAGGATACTTTTTAGAGTGAAACAAGGCAATTTAAATAATGCCACCAGTATAACAAGCATAAACTGGGACTATCCAGGCAAACCAGGCATCACCTTCATTGCTCATCACCAAACGAATCCTAGCCTACCAAAATTGCTTCATCACTCAAGAAACTTGACCCCAAAGCCGGTTCCATGGCTAACACAGAGAATAAATGTTCTCTCCTCCCTACTGGAATAGGTCCTAGTGTTATATGAACATAAGAACAGATGTCTTTCTTTTTCTCCTTTCTCTTATCCAACAATCTCTCTAGCCATTTCAATTGCAGAGTCCTTTCACAAGTTCTGTCTACCCAGCCTTGACACCACTTTAGCCCTACATTCTTTTTTTTTTTAACATCTTTATTGGAGTATAATTGCTTTACAATGTTGTGTCAGTTTCTGCTGTATAACAGTGAATCAGCTATACATATACATATATCCCCATATCTCCTCCCTCTTGCGTCTCCTTCCCACCCTCCCTATCCCACCCCTCTAAGTGCTCACAAAGCACTGAGCTGATCTCCCCATGCTATGCGGCTGCTTCCCACTAGCTATCGATTTTACATTTGGTAGTGTATGTATGTCCATGCCAATCTCTCACTTCGTCCCAGCTAACCCTTCCCCCTCCCCGTGTCCTCAAGTCCATTCTCTACGTCTGTGTCTTTATTCCTGTCCTGCCACTAGGTTCTTCAGAACCATTTCTTCTTTTTTTAGATTCCATGTATATGTGTTAGCATATGGTATTTGTTTTTCTCTTTCTGACTTACTTTACTCTGAATGACAGTTTCTAGGTCCATCCACCTCAATACAAATAACTCAATTTTGTTGCTTTTTATGGCTGAGTAATATTCCACTGTATATATGTGCCACATCTTCTTTATCCATTCATCTGTCAATGGGCACTTAGGTTGCTTCCATGTCCTGGCTACTGTAAATAGAGCTGCAATAAACATTGTGGTACATGACTCTTTTTGAATTATGGTTTTCTCAGGGTATGTGCCCAGTAGTGGGATTGCTGGGTCATATGGTAGTTCTATTTTTAGTCTTTTAAGGAACCTCCATACTGTTCTCCATAGTGGCTGTATCAATTTACACTCCCACCAATGGTGCAAGAGGGTTCCCTTTTCTCCACACCCTCTCCAGCATTTATTGTTTGTACATTTTTTGATGATGGCTGTTCTGACTGGTGTGAGGTGATACCTCACTGTAGTTTTGATTTTCATTTCTCTGATGATTAGTGATGTTGAGCATCCTTTCATGTGTTTGTTGGCAATCTGTATATCTTCTTTGGAGAAATGTCTATTGAGATTTTCTGCCCATTTTTGGATTGGGTTGTTTGATTTTTTGATATTGAGCTGCATAAGCTGCTGGTATATTTTGGAGATTAATCCTTTGTCAGTTGCTTCGTTTGCAAGTACTTTCTCCCATTCTGAGGGTTGTCTTTTCATCTTGTTTATGGTTTCCTTTGCTGTGCAAAAGCTTTTAAGATTCATTAGGTCCCATGTGTTTATTTTTGTTTTTATTTCCATTTCTCTAGGAGGTGGGTCAAAAAGGATCTTACTGTGATTTATGTCATGGAGTGTTCTGCCTATGTTTTCCTCTAAGAGTTTTATAGTGTCTGGCCTTACATTTAGGTCTTTAACCCATTTGGAGTTTATTTTTTGTATGGTGTTAGGAAGTGTTCTAATTTCATTCCTTTACATGTAGCTGTCCAGTTTTCCCAGCACCACTTATTGAAGAGGCTGTCTTTTCTCCATTGTATATTCTTGCCTCCTTTATCAAAGATAAGATGACCATATGTGTGTGGGTTTATCTCTGGGCTTTCTATCCTGTTCCATTGATCTATATTTCTGTTTTTGTGCCAGTACCATACTGTCTTGATTACTGTAGCTTTGTAGTATAGTTTGAAGTCAGGGAGCCTGATTCCTCCTGCTCAGTTTTTCTGTCTCAAGATTGCTTTGGCTATTCATAGCTCTACATTCTTGATCTAGAAAGTTTGAGAGATCTGAAAGTTATATAACCCATCTCCTGAATCCAGTTAGTAGCAGTGAGCTGAATTTTAAAACTCCACAAGAGAGACAATAGGATTGAGAATTAATCTCGTCTAGCCCTACAAAGTAGGACAGGGGTCCTAAGGCGATTTCCTGGCTCCTATCAGATAGGTAGCCTTTCCCAGTACTAGCATGGAGCTCCTCCAGGGCATGGAATGTGGACAATCCAACTCTGTATCCACAGTGGCCAGTGCCCAGTACAGGGGTTGGTGCAGTGAGTTCCCGTAAATGCTATGGAACCAGCAGGCTGCTTCTTCATACCCCCAGCTCTGGGCTCCTGTGTACCCATGGTTTTCCTTCCTGTTTCTGTTCAGTGAGAAGGAATCCTGCCCACAATCCCACATCAGCTGGCTGGACTGGGCTTCTGCTGCCAGCCCACAGGGACTGGCTAGGATTCTGCTCCTCTTAAGTACTGTGCTGAGTCAAACAGAGCCTCCCAGATTCCAGGTGGGCACAGGCTGAGTCTGTTTGGTGCCATTCAGTTCAGGAACACTCAACAAAGCCCGTTACCTTCCCAGCCCCAGACCGGATGCTGGAGATACAGAATGAGAGTTGTATATGACCTTGAAAGGTTAGAGATGCACCACGGCACAGGTAGTTAACAGCAACGACTCTGCAGCCCAACTACCTGAGTTTGTATCCCGGCTGTACAGTTACCACCTAATTTTCCTTGGGTGAATATTTAACCTCTGTACCTGAGTTTTCCATTTAGAAAATGGAAATAAGAGAGCCTGCCTCAGAGGGCTGGTGTGAGAACTATTAATAGTATAATTCTGATGATGATCATTATTATTTGGAATCCTGCTTGACACAGAGTAAATACTCAGCAAATTTAATTATTACTATTTTTGTGTTTTGGCTCCTCTTCCTGGAGGCCCATTTCTGCATCTGGCTGGTCCCCTCATTTCTCAGGAGGTGCTTTTCTTTGCTCCTGGCCCACCTCAATTCTGAGAGCTAAAAATGGCACTTCTCCACACCAACATTTGGCTTGTGTTTTGTCCACCAGGATTCAAATCCAAACACCTTCAAGAAGTTAAGCAATTATGCAACTATCTTTTCAGAACCAAAGTGAATCATTACACAAGCATTTTTCTAAGAAGCTGAGGAAACTCTTGGTCAACACAAAGGAAGGACCAGACTTGAAAGGAGTCACCTTGAGCCAGAAGCTCAAGTTTCCGAGCACACCTTGTACTCATGTATTTCCAGTTCTTTCAGGGACAAAGATGGGAGTTTCCATACACCTCTCAGAAATTCTGACACCAGTGAATCATGACCAAAAAGAATATTCCCAGGATTTTTAAAAATCATAATGTTATTTTTTTCTTTGTCACCCTAAGTTCTCTGCCAAGTACTAGAGCTAATCAACTAGAAACAGTTGGTTATGAGTAATTATTCAATTAAACACACACACACACACACACACACACACACACACACATATATATATATATACTTTTCTTTATGCTTCCCAAGGAGTCTTTAATACAATTATCAAAGCCACTACCACCCATTTAAGAATCCAGAATAAATTGGATTTTTGTACTTGGCTAAGGCAAATCTGAATTTCTATGACTTGATGGTCCATAGCCTCAAAAAATCTCAATTCACCCACTTAACAGCTCTGTTCAAAAACACTGCACTGCTGTCATGCCCGCCTCAGCTAAGTTCCAGGTGGTGCTCTTTGAATCATTTCCAACACTTAAATTTTGGATAATTTCAATGCAAAGAAAATGATCAAAATTATTGGTCAATAAACATAAAAACTTTCCCCAAATGTGGTAATTTTACTGTTAAGTGAAAATTAACACTTCTCTGCCACCCATCTACCCCCACTCCAATCCTTAGAAACGCTTCCTTCTGACAGACCTGACTTAGAGCCTTAAGACACAATGGTGAGCTACTGTGCCCCAGAGGTCTCTACTTCCAGGGTGACTTAAAGCAAATCTCTGTCCTAGCTTGGCTCCCTTTTGCTGAAGACTGCTGAAGGCCTGGAACCGATGGGTCAGTTGCCACATGCTCCTAATACACACTTACCTGCTTCCTTCCACTGATGTCTGCAGTCTTCACACTGATCACAGAATCCCAGAGCATCAATCCTGGAAGGGACTTTGGAGCCCAGCCAATCCAAGCCCTCATTGACAAATACGGACACTGGAGCCAAAAAGAGGAAGACACTTGTTCAAGGTCACACCGCTCATTAATGAAAGAGCTGGGACTAGAATTGCTGAATGGGAGATTCATCTCCCTGTGGTGTCATTCTTCTTCCAACCGGTTCCAATGCTCTCTGCCCTAGTTGGCTTTCGTGCACTTGACACACAGTCCACGCTCTCCTGAGGTGTGCCAACAGCCTGTAAGTCTCACGCAGAGTGAACTAACCTAGCTCCGCTGGCCCAGGACTCTTTACCTGCAGAGGAATGAGTGTCATGTGACTCTCTTGGAAACACACACTGTGTTGGGACGCACGCGATGTTCATGTGTATCCATCATTGCATGTCTGCCAAGTCCATTAGGTTGAGAAGCAAGCAGAGCCTACGAGTCATTTATAATGTCTGAGGTTTTTAAGTTCCTTTTCCAAGCCTATAATTTCAGGTTACCCTACAGCAAAAGCTTTGGTACTGTTCCCCAAAATCAACTTATTTAACAATAAACATAACTTAGGAGATATTTACTGAACAGTTCCCATTTGCTAGGCACTATGCTAGCATCAAAGATTTAAAAATGAGCAAGACATGACTGCTATCCTTTTTAAGTGGCAGAGAAGTACACAATGGCAAGATATTGTGCTAAGTGCTTTGACACCTTGATGGGAGTAGGAACAGGTCATGTAGACACACAGAAGCAGCAGCTAAGCCAGCACAGGAGAGTTAGTGGAGGCTTTTTAAAATTTTATTTATTTTTAATTTATTTCTTCCAATTTTACTAAGATATAATTGACATACAGCACTGTATACGTTTAAGGTGAACAGCATAATGATTCGACTTACATACATCATAAAATGATGACCACAATAAGTTTAGTGAACATCCATCATCTCATGTAGACACAAAATTAAAGAAATAGAAAAAATATTTTTTCATTGTGATGAGAACTCAGTATTTACTCTCTTCACAACTTTCATATATAACGTACAGCAGTATTAATTATATTTATCATGTTGTACATTACATCCCTAGTACTTATTTATCTTATAACTGGAAGTTTGTACCTTTTGACTGCCTTCATCCAATTATCCTGCCTCCACACTCCACCTCTGGTAACCACAAATCTGATCTTTTCTATGAGCTTTTTTTGTTTGTCTTTAAAGTATAATTGACCTTTAAGACTAAATTAGTTCCTGTTACACAACATAGTGATTCAATATTTCAAAATGATCACCACAATAAGTGATCTGTTCACATACAAAGACATTACATAATTATTGACTATATTCCCCACTTTGTACATTTTATACCTGTGACACATTTATTTTACAAAGGAATTTTGTACCTCTTACTATCCCTCACCTATTTCTCTCCTCTCCCAAACCCCCTCCTCTCTGGCAGCCACCAATTTGTTCTCAGTGTCTGTTTTGTTCTGTTTGTTTGTTTTGTTTTTTTGGATTCCACATATAAATGAAATCATATGGTATTTGTCTTTTTCTTTCTGACTTACTTCACTTTGCTTAATACCCTCTAGGTCCATTCACATTGTCAGAAATGGCAAGATTTCATTCTTTTTATGGCTGAGTAATATTTCATTGTGTATATATACCACTTCTTTATCCATTCATCTATCAATGGGCACTTAGGTTGCTTCCATATCTTGGCTATCATAAATAATGCCGCAATGAACATAGGAGTGCATATATCTTTTCTAGTGTTTTCATTTTCTTCAGATAAATACCCAGAAGTGGAATTGCTGGGCTGTATGGTAGTTCCAAGTTTAATTTTCTGAGGAATCTCCATACTATTTTCCACAGTGGCTGCACCAATTTATATCCCCACCAACAGTGCATAGAGTTTCCTTTTCTCCATATCCTCACCAACACTTGTTATTTGTTGTCTTTTTGATAATAGCCATTCTTTCAGGTGTGAGGTGATATCTCATTGTAGTCTTGATTTGCATTTCCCTGATGATTAGTGATGTTGAGCATCTTTTCATATGCCTGTTGGTCATCTGTATGTCTTCTTCGGAAAAATGTCTATTCAGATCCTCTGCCCATTTTTTAATTGGGTTGGTTTTGCGGGGGCAGGGCGGATGTTGAATTGTATGAGTTCTTTGTATATTTTGTATATTAACACCTTATCAGCTATATCATTTGCAAATATCTTCTCCCATTCAGTAGATGGCCTTTTCATTTTGTTGATAATTTCCTTCAGTGTGCAAAAGCTTTTTAGTTTGATGTAGTTCCCTTTTTTTTTTTTGCTTTTGTTTCCCTTGGCTGAGAAGACATATCCAAAAAAATATTACCAAGACCAATGTCAAAGAGTATACCACCTGTGTTTTCTTCTAGACGTTTTATGGTTTCAGGTCTTATATTTAAGTCTTTAATCCATTTTGAATTTATTTTTGTGCATTGTATGAGAAAGTAATCCAGTTTTATTCTTTTGCATGTAGCTGTCCAGTTTTCCCAACACCATTTATTGAAGATATAGTTGATTTCTAGTCTCATACTGTTGTGGTCGGAAAAGATACTTGATATGATTTCAGTCTTCTTAAATTTATTGAGACTTGTTTTGTGGCATAGCATGTGATCTATCCTGCAGAATGTTCCATGTGCACCTAAAAAGAATGTGTATTCTTCTGCTTTTGTATGGAATGTTCTATATATATCTATTGTCTATTTGGTCTAATGTGTTGTTTAAGGCCAGTGTTTCCTTACTGATTTTCTGTCTGGATGATCTGTCCATTGATATAAGTGGGGTGTTAAAATCCCCTACTATTGTTGTGTCACTATTAGCTTCTGCCTTTATGTCTGTTAATATTTGCTTTATGTATTTAGGTGGTCCTATGCTGGGTACATATATATTTACAATTGTATATCTTCTTCTTGGATTGATCCCTTAATCATAATATAATGTCCTTCTTTGTCTCTTATAACGGTCTTTGTTTTAAATTGTATTTTGTCTGATATGAATATTGCTATCCTGGCTTTCTTTTCACTTCCACTTGCAGTGAATAGCATTTTCCATCCTCTCACTTTTAGTCAGTGTGTGTCTTTAGATCTAAAATGAGTCTCTTGCAGGCAGCAGTAGCATACTCCCCAGAACTCTATGCTCCAGGGGTGCTCCCTCTGTGGGCTGCATGGGCCCTTCTGTTGTGACAGGCTGACTGCTGTTGTGGGGGGCATCTGTTAGGCATGGCTGGCCCCCAGTCCAGTTTGTTGCCAGGCCCTGCCTGTGCAGTCTGCCAGCTACTGGTGGGTGGGGCCCAGTCATGAGGTGGCTGACTACAGAGCCCCTGGGGGTCCCAGGGCTAGTGCTGGCCCAATGGTGGGTGGGTCTCATGGGTGGGTGGTTGTAAGGTTGGGGGGTTCCAGATCTAGTGTTAGCCTGCTGGTGGGCAGGGCCAGTTCCTGACATGGCTGGTTGTGAGGTCTGGGGTGTCCCAAAGCTGGTGTTGGCTCATTGGTAAGTGGGGCCAATTCCCAGGGTGGCTGGCTGAGGAGCCCAAGGTGTCTTGGAGCTGGTGTAGGCCTACTGGTGGGTAGAACCAGGTCCTGGGGTCTCTGGTTGCATGGCCCTAGGGGTCCCAGAGTTGGGGTTAGCCTGCTGGTGGGTGGGACCAGGGCCCTGGGGGTCCCGGGGCTGGTGCTGGCCTGCTGGTGGGTAGGCTGGGTCCTGACATGGCAGGCTATCAGGCTGCAGGGCTGCAGTGTTCCTGGGGCTGGTGTCCACCCACTGTTGGGTACAGCCAGGTCCTAGGGTCTTTGGCTGAAAGGCCCGGGGGGTCCTGGAGTTGATGTTGGCTGGCTGATGGGCAGGGCTGGGTACCAATGGCTGGGTGTGTGGCCCTGGAAGTCCTGGGGCTAGTGCTGGTGTACTGGTGAGTGGGGCCAGGTCCTGGGCATTGTGGTGTACAGATCTTGGTCCTGAGGCAACTCAGGGCTCAAGGAGTCCTAAGGCAGTGGACCTGCTGATGTGTGGGGCTTCAACCCCTCCCTGCTAGCTGCTTGGCCTGAGGTGTCCCAGTACTTGCTCCTATAGGCTGAAGGGCAGGTCTGGGTCCCATGCTAATAAGCTAGAGGGAGGATTCCAAAATGGCACTTGCCAGCACCAGTGTCCTTGTGATAGAAAGAGGTAGGGAAAAGAATTTTAATCAGAAAGAACAGCATGTGCAAAAGACCCAGAACTAAGAGTTTGGTGAGTTCAGGTAACAGCCAGTAGCAGTATGTGGGGATGGAGGTGGGAGATTTGGAGGGAAAAGAGAAGGATAGGGAAAGAGTAAAGAGACACCAGGTCGGGGAAGAAGAAGGGAAAGAGATGAGGTTAGTGAGGAAAATGGGACAAGATCAAGAAAAGGCCTTCTAAACAGGGCCAAAAGCATTTGTACTTTTTCCGAGGGCAACAAAAAATAAAGTATTTTATACAGGAGACTGACAGCATAAACATTATATTTGGAAAGATCACACAGACTGTAGGGTGGCAAATGTGCTATCAGGGATAAGACAGAAGAAAGAAGACCAGCTGCTGGATGGCCTGAGAAAAAGCAGTGGTGGAAGGTATAGAAAGAATATAATTTTTTTTTTTTTTTTTTGCTGTACGCGGGCCTCTCACTGCTGTGGCCTCTCCCGTTGCGGAGCACAGGCTCCGGACACACAGGCCCCGCGGCCATGGCTCGCGGGCCCAGCCGCTCCGCGGCATGTGGGATCCTCCGGGATCGGGGCACAAACCCGTGTCCCCTGCATCGGCAGGCGGACTCTCAACCACTGCACCACCAGGGAGGCCCTATAATTAATTTCAGAGATATTAAGGAGATAAAATTGATAGAACTTGGTCGTTAAGTAGATATAGAGCCTAAGGGAGAGGGAAGAATCAAGGTTGACTCCCAGATTTTTGGCTTTGGCAACTGGAGGGACTGTATGGTGATGTCAATCATTAAGCAACAGAGCATATGAGATAAGCTTGATTAGAGGGGAAGATAATTGGTTCCACTTTCAACAGTAGAGTGTGAAGTACCCATGGGACAACCAAGGAGACAGTGAAGTCAAGAGGTTGGTTGGATATACAGGTCTTTTTTTCTAGGGAGAAGTATTCACCACACATATGTGGTGAATTATTAGCTTAAGGATGGCAATTGAAGCCAGATTAAATTGCCCATGAGCATAGAAGAGAAGAGGGTCCAGGAAAAAACTTTAGATTATGCTACCATTGAGAAGATGACCCTAGCAAGGTGTGGAAGGAGGATGTGGAGCATCCAGAGAGGAAAACCAGAAGAATGTGAAATCTCTTAGGAGGGGAGAGCCTTCCTGAAAGGGTTGTGTGACCAATAGTGTCAAGTGCTGCAGAGTGATGGAGGCCTATTTGGGTCCCTTGGATTTGGCAATAGGGACTTCCCTTAAAGGAGGCAGTTTCAGATAATAGGTGGGGCCAGAAGGCTGATATGTTCTTGGGCTGCAGAATGAATAGGAGGTGACAGAGTACTGTGGGTGTAGACCATTCGATAAAAAAATTTACCATGAATCACAGGCCAGAGATAATTCAAACGGGATAGACAACTGATAATAGATACTGTTGTAGTAAAAAATTACTTGTTCCACTTAGAGTATGACTAAGCCATAATTTTCCTAGTGAAAAATTATTTCTTCTTATTAGTAGCAGCTATCACTTATAAAATGCCCACCATAAGCCAGGCACTTGAAGTACATTATTTTATTTAGCCCTTAAAATGACACTCTGCAGTAGATATTAGATGCCTCTGTTACAGATGAAGAAACAAAAGCCCAGAAAAGTTAAATATCTGGCACAAGGTCTCAAAACAACTTCATAGAGGAGCTGGAATTTAAACGTAACCTTCACTCTAAAGCCTATGCTTTTTCTACTGCAGCCACACTGCCTCTCCTAAATACTTCCTACAGCTGCCCTTCACTTCATAGAGCAAAAGCCAGGAAAGAAAATGGATGGTCAGGGAATTCCATCCACCACTGTGAGAGACCTGAGGGAACAGACAGATAACCCAGGCACACACTTCTTGTTCACTGACAATCTCTGAGTAAGGAGTAGAGAGTCTCTGGCTTTGAATCCTATAGGTCCTTGCCAGGGACTATGTTCCCTTTGGTTGTGGGGAGGGGGAAGTGGGGGTGGGGGAGATGTAGGGCCAGAGGGCTCAGAGTAAATCAGTCCATCATTGTTAACTAGAAAAGTGAAGGCTGTGGGTAAGGGAAAACTGCAAAGTTTTAAGAGAATTTTTCAAAAATTATTTTTATCCTGGAGAAAACAAGTATCAGAGAAGACCCAAGCTGCCTTTACATATTCATGAGGAAGAATGATCAGCTTTGCTTTTGACACTCTGGAGGACATTACTGGGACCAGTGAGAATATGGTATGGAGAGGCAGATTTTGGCTCTAACAGGAAGAGCTGCCTATCCAAAGACGAATGGAACTGCCCATTAAAGTAGTGAGCTCTTCATCACTAGAGATGCTCAAGCAGAAGCAGGATGTTGGAGGTGGGGGCCCAGCATCAGAGAAGGCATGGATGGCCTTTCAGGCCATTCCAGACCTGAGATTTTGAGACTCTCTGGAGAAAATGGTTAGGATAAGTTTTCACAGATTAAGGCCTGGCCTTTATTCTCCTCAAATGAATTCTAAATATTACACAATGGGTAGATCGGCATGTTCCTTCATTCACAATTTGTACAAACAACGTAAAGCAATTCAACTTTGATACGCAAGAAAAAAATGTATTCCTACCTTCAAGAAGCTCTGTGTTTTCTAAGATGAGAAAGTATGCTTGTAGGTATCTACTTGTTGGCTTTGATCAGTCAGGTGTGTCATCTTGAAAATGCCGGGGACAGGGTGTGGAGAATGGATATTGATAGCCTCATCTTTCTTTCCTGCAGGGGTTAAAAATAAGGAGCTCATTTCCAGCTTTTGCAAAGGTCTTCTGACATGGGAAGAGGGCAAATCTAACAAAGGTTGATCTGTGATCACTGAATCAATAAAAGATTCTTTCTTCCCTTCTACCTCTTTCTTTCACTTAATAAATATTAACTGAGCACCTATTATACAACAGGCACTGTATATTTATTGATAGGCAAGAAACTATGTCCAGCTGTGTATAAGCACATTTCTACGACATACTATGTGTGTTTTTGTGTAATGGGGAAGAGGTGGGAGTGGCGGCAAAATCAACCCTCAAACCTCTGCAAGGAGATGGCTGGTAATTATTATGCACTCTAAATACTGTCAATGCAAACTAAACCCTGGAATACCTTTTACTTTTCCTGCTGCAAAATAATAAGAACTTATAGCATAAGGAAGAAAATCTCTTCTGAAGACAAACAAAATTTCCATCCCATGTTTGTAGTTCCCAGAGGTCTAGAGATCTGACACATACATTCTTGGCTAGAGAGTCATTTTTTCCTTAGGAAAAAAAAAAGGGTCACTGGGAAAAATTGAGAACTCTGAATTTAAGGTAATAATTATAATGATCAAAAAAATTTGAAGGGTGCACAAAGGTTGTGTTACAAGGATGTTCCTCAGAGTATTATTTATAGGGAAAATATGGACACAATCTAAACACTCAAAGGTAGAGGTTAATTAAATAAATTATGGTACTTCCATATAAAGAATACCATAGAGCCATCATTAATGATATTTAGAAGAATATATAAAGATATAGAAAGATAGTCAATACAGCTTAAATAGAAAATTTAAGTTAAAATAGTATGTATCCTCTTACTTCATCTTTGGGATGTGCATTTTGCCCCGTTTCCACAGTGGGAGCTACTTCAAGGAGGCAGCCCCGAGAGAGCACTGTGCTGTTGAGATCATCTGGACACAGTACACGTGACTCAAGGCAGCCATGTGGCTGACAGGGTCTTGGTGCTCCAGCCTGGTGTCAGGCCTGAGCCTCTGAGGTGGGAGAGCCGAGTTCAGGACATTGGACCACTAGAGACCTCCCGGTCCCATGTAATATCAATCGTTTTGAGATCTCCCAGAGATCTCCATCTCAACGCTAAGACCCAGCTCTACCCAACGGCCAGCAAGCTCCAGTGCTGGATGCCCCATGGTAAACAACTAGCAAAACAGGAACACAACCCCACCCATTAGCAGAGAGGCTGCCTGAAATCAGAATAAGGTCACAGACAACCCAAAACACACCACTGGATGCAGCCCTGCCCACCAGAAAGACAAGATCCAGCCCCACCCACCAGAACACAGGCACCAGTCCCCTCCACCAGGAAGCCTACACAAGCCACTGAAGCAACATTACCCACTGGGGGCAGACACCAAAAACAACGGGAACTACGAACCTGCAGCCTGTGAAAAGGAGACCCCAAATGCAGTAAGTTAAGCAAAATGGGAAGACAGAGAAATACGCAGCAGATGAAGAAGCAAGGTAAAAACTCACCAGACCAAACAAAAGAAGAGGAAATAGGCAGTCTACCTGAAAAAGAATTCAGAGTAATGATAGTAAAGATGATCCAAAATCTTGGAATTAGAATGCAGAAAATACAAGAAATGTTTAACAAGGACCTAGAAGAACTAAAGAGCAAACAATGATGAACAACACAATAAATGAAATTTAAAATTCTCTAGAAGGAATCAACAGCAGAATAAAGGATGCAGAAGAATGGATAAGTAACCTGGAAGATAAAATAGTGGAAATAACTACCACAGAGCAGAATAAAGAAAAAAGAATGAAAAGAATTGATGACAGTCTCAGAGACACTCTGGGACAACAATAAACACACTAACATTCAAATTATAGGGGTCCCAGAAGAAGAAGAGAAAAATAAAGGGACTGAGAAAATATTTGAAGAGATTATAGTTGAAAACTTCCCTAATATGGGAAAGGAAATAGTTAATCAAGTCCAGGAGGCACAGAGAGTCCCATACAGAATAAATCCAAGGAGAAATACGCCAAGACACATTAATCAAACTGTCAAAAATTAAACACAAAGAAAACATATTAAAAGCAGCAAGGGAAAAACAACAAATAACACACAAGGGAATCCCCATCAGGTTAACAGCTGATCTCTCAGCAGAAACTCTACAAGCCAGAAGGGAGTGGCAGGACATAATTAAAGTGATGAAGGAGAAAAACCTGCAACCAAGATTACTCTACCCAGCAAGGATCTCATTCAGATTTGATGGAGAAATTAAAACGTTTACAGACAAGCAAAAGCTGAGAGAGCTCAGCACCACCAAACCAGCTTTACAACAAATGCTAAAGAAACTTCTCTAGGCAAGAAACACAAGGGGAGGAAAAGACCTACAATAACAAACCCAAAACTATTAAGAAAATAGTAATAGGAACAAACATATCGATAATTACCTTAAATGTAAATGGATTAAATGCTCCCACCAAAAGATACAGATTGGCTGAATGGATACAAAAACAAGACCCATATATATGCTGTCTACAAGAGACCCACTTCAGACCTAGAGACACATACAGACTGAAAGTAAGGGGATGGAAAAAGATATTCCATGCAAATGGAAACCGAAAGAAAGCTGGAGTAGCAATACTCATATCAGACAAAATAGACTTTAAAATAAAGACTACTAGAAGAGACAAAGAAGGACACTACCTAATGATCAAGGGATCGATCCAAGAAGAAGATATAACAATTGTAAATATTTATGCACCAAACATAGGAGCACCTCAATACATAAGGCAAATACTAACAGCCATAAAAGGAGAAATCGACAGTAACACAATCATAGTAGGGGACTTTAACACCCCACTTTCACCAATGGACAGATCATCCAAAATGAAAATAAATAAGGAAACACAAGCTTTAAATGATACATTAAACAAGATGGACTTAATGGATATTTATAGGACATTCCATCCAAAAACAACAGAATACACATTTTTCTCAAGTGCTCATGGAACATTCTCCAGGATAGATCATATCTTGGGTCACAAATCAAGCCTTGGTAAATTTAAGAAAATTGGAATTGTATCAAGTATCTTTTCCGACCACAATGCTATGAGACTAGATATCAATTACAGGAAAAGATCTGTAAAAAATACAAACACATGGAGGCTAAACAATACACTACTTAATAACGAAGTGATCACTGAAGAAATCAAAGAGGAAATTAAAAAATACCTAGAAACAAATGACAATGAAGACACGATGACCGAAAACCTATGGGACGCAGCAAAAGCAGTTCTAAGGGGGAAGTTTATAGCAATACAATCCCACCATAAGAAACAGGAAACATCTCGAGTAAACAACCTGACCCTGCACCTAAAGCAATTAGAGAAAGAAGAACAAAAAACCCCCAAAGTGAGCAGAAGGAAAGAAATCATAAAGATCAGATCAGAAATAAATGAAAAAGAAATGAAGGAAACGATAGCAAAGATCAATAAAACTAAAAGCTGGTTCTTTGAGAAGATAAACAAAATTGATAAACCATTAGCCAGACTCATCAAGAAAAAAAGGGAGAAGACTCAAATCAATAGAATTAGAAATGAAAAAGGAGAAGTAACAACTGACACTGCAGAAATACAAAAGATCATGAGAGATTACTACAAGCAACTCTATGCCAATAAAATGGACAACCTGGAAGAAATGGACAAATTCTTAGAAATGCACAACCTGCCAAGACTGAATCAGGAAGAAATAGAAAATATGAATAGACCAATCACAAGCACTGAAATTGAAACTGTGATTAAAAATCTTCCAACAAACAAAAGCCCAGGACCAGATGGCTTCACAGGCGAATTCTATCAAACATTTAGAGAAGAGCTAACACCTATCCTTCTCAAACTCTTCCAAAATATAGCAGAGGGAGGAACACTCCCAAACTCATTCTACGAGGCCACCATCACCTTGATACCAAAACAAGGCAAGGATGTCACAAAGAAAAAAACTACAGGCCAATATCACTGATGAACATAGATGCAAAAATGCTCAACAAAATGCTAGCAAACAGAATCCAACAGCACATTAAAAGGATCATACACCATGACCAAGTGGGGTTTATCCCAGGAATGCAAGGATTCTTCAATATACACAAATCAATCAATGTGATACACCATATTAACAAATTGAAGGAGAAAAACCATATGATCATCTCAATAGATGCAGAGAAAGCTTTTGACAAAATTCAACACCCATTTATGATAAAAACCATCCAGAAAGGAGGCATAGAGGGAACTTTCCTCAACATAATAAAGGCCATATATGACAAACCCACAGCCAGCATCGTCCTCAATGGTGAAAAACTGAAACCATTTCCACTAAGATCAGGAACAAGACAAGGCTGCCCACTCTCACCACTCTTATTCAACATAGTTTTGGAAGTTTTAGCCACAGCAATCAGAGAAGAAAAGGAAATAAAAGGAATCCAAGTTGGAAAAGAAGAAGTAAAGCTGTCACTGTTTGCAGATGACATGATACTATACATAGAGAATCCTAAAGATGCTACCAGAAAACTACTAGAACTAATCAATGAATTTGGTAAAGTAGCAGGATACAAAATTAATGCACAGAAATCTCTGGCATTCCTATACACTAATGATGAAAAATCTGAAAGTGAAATCAAGAAAACACTCCCATTTACCATTGCAACAAAAAGAATAAAATATCTAGGAATAAACCTACCTAAGGAGACAAAAGACCTGTATGCAGAAAATTATAAGACACTGATGAAAGAAATTAAAGATGATACAAATAGTTGGAGAGATATACCATGTTCTTGGCTTGGAAGAATCAATACTGTGAAAATGACTCTACTACCCAAAGCAATCTACAGATTCAATGCAATCCCTATCAAACTACCACTGGCATTTTTCACAGAACTAGAACAAAAAATTTCAAAATTTGTTTGGAAAAACAAAAGACCCCGAATAGCCAAAGCAATCTTGAGAACGAAAAACGGAGCTGGAGGAATCAGGCTCCCTGACTTCAGACTATACTACAAAGCTACAGTAATCAAGACAGTGTGGTACTGGCAGAAAAACAGAAAGATAGATCAGTGGAACAGGATAGAAAGCCCAGAGATAAACCCACACACATATGGTCAACTTATCTTTGATAAAGGAGGCAGGAATGTACAGTGGAGAAAGGACAGCCTCTTCAATAAGTGGTGCCGGGAAAACTGGACAGGGACATGTAAAAGTATGAGATTAGATCATTCCCTAACACCATACACAAAAATTAGCTCAAAATGGATTAAAGACCTAAATGTAAGGCCAGAAACTATAAAACTCTTAGAGGAAAACATAGGCAGAACACTTTATGACATAAATCACAGCAAGATCCTTTTGGACCCACCTCCTAGAGAAATGGAAATAAAAACAAAGATAAACAAATGGGACCTAATGAAACTTCAAAGCTTTTGCACAGCAAAGGAAACCATAAACAAGACCAAAAGACAACCCTCAGAATGGGAGAAAATATTTGCAAATGAAGCAACTGACAAAGGATTAATCTCCAAAATTTATAAGCAGCTCATGCAGCTCAATAGCAAAAAAACAAACAACGCAATCCAAAAATGGGCAGAAGACTTAAATAGGCATTTCTCCAAAGAAGATATACAGACTGCCAACAAACACATGAAAGGATGCTCAACATCATTAATCATTAGAGAAATGCAAATCAAAACTACAATGGGATATCATCTCACATCGGGCAGAATGGCCATCATCAAAAAATCTAGAAACAATAAATGCTGGAGAGGGTGTGGAGAAAAGGGAACACTCTTGCACTGCTGGTGGGAATGTGAATTGGTACAGCCACTATGGAGAACAGTATGGAGGTTCCTTAAAAAACTAAAAATAGAACTACCATATGACCCAGCAATCCCACTACTAGGCATATACCCTGAGAAAACTATAATTCAAAAAGAGACATGTACCAAAATGTTCATTGCAGCTCTATTCACAATAGCCCGGAGACGGAAACAACCTGTGTCCATCATCGGATGAATGGACAAAGAAGATGTGGCACATATATACAATGGAATATTACTCAGCCATAAAAAGAAATGAAACTGAGCTATTTGTAATGAGGTGGATAGACCTAGAGTCTGTCATACAGAGTGAAGTAAGTCAGAAAGAGAAAGACAAATACCGTATGCTAACACATATATATGGAATTAAAAAAAATGTCATGAAGAACCTAGGGGTAAAACGGGAATAAAGACACAGACCTACTTGAGAATGGACTTGAGGATATGGGGAGGGGGAAGGGTAAGCTGTGACAAAGCGAAAGAGAGGCATGGACATATATACAGTACCAAACGTAAGGTAGATAGATAGTGGGAAGCAGCCGCATAGCACAGGGAGATCAGCTCGGTGCTTTGTGACCACCTGGAGGGGTGGGATGGGGAGGGTGGGAGGGAGGGAGATGCATGAGGGAAGGGATGTGGGAACAGATGTATATGTATGACTGATTCACTTTGTTATAAAGCAGAAACTAATAAAAAAAAAGAAAAAAAATGTCATGAAGAACCTAGGGGTAAAACAGGAATAAAGACACAGACCTACTTGAGAATGGACTTGAGGATATGGGGAGGGGGAAGGGTAAGCTGTGACAAAGCGAGAGAGAGGCATGGACATATATACAGTACCAAACGTAAGGTAGATAGCTAGTGGGAAGCAGCCGCACAGCACAGGGAGATCAGCTCGGTGCTTTGTGACTGCCTGGAGGGGTGGGAGAGAGGGAGACACAAGAGGGAAGGGATGTGGGAACAGATGTATATGTATAGCTGATTCACTTTGTTATAAAGCAGAAACTAAAAAAAAAAAAAAAAAAAAAGTCTTCCAACAAACAAAAGCCCAGGACCAGATGGCTTCACAGGTGAATTCTATCAAACATTTAGAGAAGAGCTAACACCTATAATTCACAAACTCTTCCAAAATATAGCAGAGGGAGGAACACTCCCAAACTAATTCTATGAGGCCACCATCACCCAGATACCAAAACCAGACAAAGATGTCACAAAAAAAGAAAACTACAGACCAATATCACTGATGAACATAGATGCAAAAATCCTCAACAAAATACTAGCAAACAGAATCCAACAGCACATTAAAAGGATCATACACCATGATCAAGTGGGGTTTATCCCAGGAATGCAAGGATTCTTCAATATATGCAAATCAATCAATGTGATACACCGTATTAACAAACTGAAGGATAAAAACCATATGATAATCTCAATCGATGCAGAAAAAGCTTTCAACAAAATGCAACACCCATTTATGATAAAAACTCTCCAGAAAGTAGGCATAGAGGGAATTTACCCCAACATAATAAAGGCCATATATGACAAACCCACAGCCAGCATCATTCTCAGTGGTGAAAAACTGAAACCATTTCCTCTAAAATCAGGAAAAAGACAAGGATGCCCACTCTCGCCACTAATATTCAACATAGTTTTGGAAGTTTTAGCCACAGCAATCAGGGAAAAAAAAGGAATCCAAATCAGAAAAGAAGTAAAGCTGTCACTGTTTGCAGATGACATGATACTATACATAGAGAATCCTAAAGATGCTACCAGAAAACTACTAGAGCTAATCAATGAATTTGGTAAAGTAGCAGGATACAAAATTAATGCACAGAAATCTCTGGCATTCCTATACACTAATGATGAAAAATCTGAAAGATATTAAGGAAACACTCCTATTTACCATTGCAACAAAAAGAATAAAATACCTAGGAATAAACCTACCTAAGGAGACAAAAGACCTGTATGCATAAAAGTATAAGACACTGATGAAAGAAATTAAAGATGATACCAACAGATGGAGAGATATACCATGTTCTTGGATTGGAAGAATCAACATTGTGAAAATGACTATACTACCCAAAGCAATCTATAGATTCAGTGTAATCCCTATCAAACTACCAATGGCATTTTTCACAGAACTAGAACAAATAATTGCACAATTTGTATGGAAATACAAAAGGCCCTGAATAGCCAAAGTAATCCTGAGAAAGAAAAACGAAGCTGGAGGAATCAGGCTCCCTGACTTCAGACTACACTACAAAGCTACAGTAATCAAGACAGTATGGTTTTGGCACAAAAACAGAAATATAGATCAATGGAACAGGTTAGAAAGCCCAGAGATAAACCCACGCAAATATGGTCACCTTATCTTTGATAAAGGAGGCAAGAATATACAATGGAGAAAAGACAGCCTCTTCAATAAGTGGTGCTGGGAAAACTGGACAGCAACATGTAAAGGAATGAAATTAGAACACTTCCTATCACCATACAAAAAATAAACTCAAAATGGATTAAAGACCTAAATGTAAGGCCAGACACTATAAAACTCTTAGAGGAAAACATAGGCAGAACACTCCATGACATAAATCACAGTAAGATCCTTTTTGACCCACCTCCTAGAGAAATGGAAATAAAAACAAAAATAAACACATGGGACCTAATGAATCTTAAAAGCTTTTGCACAGCAAAGGAAACCATAAACAAGATGAAAAGACAACCCTCAGAATGGGAGAAAGTATTTGTAAATGAAGCAACTGACAAAGGATTAATCTCCAAAATATACCAGCAGCTTATGCAGCTCAATATCAAAAAATCAAACAACCCAATCCAAAAATGGGCAGAAAATCTCAATAGACATTTCTCCAAAGAAGATATACAGATTGCCAACAAACACATGAAAGATGCTCAACATCACTAATCATTAGAGAAATGAAAATCAAAACTACAGTGAGGTTATCACCTCACACCAGTCGGAATGGCCATCATCAAAAAATGTACAAACAATAAATGCTGGAGAGGGTGTGGAGAAAAGGGAACCCTCTTGCACCATTGGTGGGAGTGTAAATTGATACAGCCACTATGGAGAACAGTATGGAGGTTCCTTAAAAAACTAAAAATAGAACTACCATATGACCCAGCAATCCCACTACTGGGCACATACCCTGAGAAAACCATAATTCAAAAAGAGTCATGTACCACAATGTTTATTGCAGCTCTATTTACAGTAGCCAGGACATGGAAGCAACCTAAGTGCCCATTGACAGATGAATGGATAAAGAAGATGTGGCACATATATACAATGGAATATTACTCAGCCATAAAAAGCAACGAAATTGAGTTATTTGTATTGAGGTGGATGGACCTAGAGACTGTCATTCAGAGTGAAGTAAGTCAGAAAGAGAAAAACCATACGATATGCTAACACATACACATGGAATCTAAAAAAAGAAAAAATGGTTCTGAAGAACCTAGCGGCAGGACAGGAATAAAGACACAGACATAGAGAATGGACTTGAGGACACGGGGAGGGGGAAGGGTTAGCTGGGATGAAGTGAGAGAGTGGCATGGACATATATACACTACTAAATGTAAAATAGACGGCTAGTGGGAAGCAGCTGCATTGCATGGGGAGATCAGCTCGATGCTTTTTGACCACCTAGAGGGGTGGGATAAGGAGGGTGGGAGGGAGACGCAAGAGGTAGCGTATTTGGGGATATATGTATACATATAGCTGATTAACTTTGTTATACAGCAGAAACTAACACAACATTGTAAAGCAATTATACTCCAATAAAGGTGTTAAAAAAATAATAAAATAAAATAATATGTACCATATGATCCATTTTGGTAAAAAATAGATATGTAAATAAGTATATTTACACACACACATACACACATATGTATAAAGAGAGACAGAGAGATAGCTATATATGTATATAATAGAAGAAGAAGGGCTGAAAGGATTACTACCAATGTCGAAGGTGGTTGTGGGATCATGGGGGATTATTACTTTCTTTTTTCTCTAATTCTGTATTTTCTAAATTTTATGATAATAAACATGTACTTTTGTGTGAAAAGTTATTAAACATATAACATGGATTTAATATAATTCTATTGCTAAAAATAAATTAAAGCAAGTAAATCTTAAAGTTCATTCTTCAACTTTGCCTATGATATGTTAAAATTATTTAAATGATTTTTATGTAGCCAAACAAAAGCAAGTTGTACTGATATAATGAGAAATAAGTAACTATATAAAAATATGTGGAATTTTGGGTAAATTTCTTTTGCAGACAGTTTCCTTTCAATCTAATATACAAAGCTACCAATTTTTTAATTCTAAAGGTTAGCATATATGAAATTTACTCATTCTTTCATTCACTCAGGGGGTACTTGCTGAGTTTTCACCATGTATAAATACCTGTCCTGAATTGTTTGCAGGCTTGAAGTGCATGTTGCTTGTACTTGAGGTGCTTACATTCTACTGGGAAAGAGATCAACAAAGTCCAGACAACAAAATCATAACAGACAGAAAACAGGGTATGATAGAAAGCAAATACCAGTGAGGTGAAAGTTATCAAAATTCTACTCATTTTTGAGGCTCAAAAGGCCTCTCTTCCTGAAGATGCCTCTTGCTGGGCAGTAATTCCTAGAAGTGTTATCTCATCTGATGGGTGAGGACTCTGGTTAGCATCTGTCACAGAGCAGAGGGCCCAAGTGTCCTTTCCTTGTCCTGACCTTTGTTTCATTCATTGTGGGTCCTGAGTGGACTTCAAAGTCAAGTTTATTTTGGGAACACCAGACCACGTTCATCTTCTGAAGGAATGAGGAAGGTGAGGTGTGGAGCTAGATAGTAACACAGCCCAGATTAATTACTGGTGATGGGTGTGGAAACATGGAAAGAAGGGCTCCCTTCAGCCTGTTGATGAATAACAGCCACCCCTTATCCTGTCCCTTCCAAACTGGTGTTCAACAACATCCCATTCTTCCAATACTTAACTCCTGAGGGGAGGATTATCAGTGAGAATATCCTCAAAGTATCGAAAGCTGCGAGGCATGTTAGGGAAAAGTGCTGAACTGGGAGCCCAGACTCCTACCCTAGCTCCAGCTGGCTCTGCCTCTAACCAGCTTCTCTCTGGACCTCAGTTTTCTCATCTGAAGGGGTTGAACTGTTCAATATGTGAAATTTACACATTCCCTATAAATTAGAAACCACGAGGTTCCTGGGATTATATGTTGGAATTTTTCCCCAACCATGAGTCATCTGTCAATCTCTGACCTTGCAAATATAAATTCGTCTCCAGTGATAGAAATTAAAACACTTAATTCTCTTATAGGTAGGTTGTACACACTGAACGCTTGTGTGTAGTACTGTCTGGGAAGTCAAGGCAAAGGAAATGCCTCCTAAACTCCTCCTGGGATTGAAATGGAAAAGAAGACAGGCTATGACATCAGCTACCATCTCCTCTGTGATCAGACTAAATAATACAAATATCAATATTAAATTGTGCATGCATACTTTTTATTTTTGCCTTTCATGGCAAATCACAAGGAATCCTTTGCTTTTAGACTTTAGTGCAAGGTTATGAAGGAAGAACAGGAAAGAATCTCAGCATTTTAGAGCTTCAAGTGATTTTAAAGATTAGACCCAAGTCCTTCATCATTCCAACGAGGAACAAAATGAGTGGTCCAAGATGTGAAACAACTCACTCCAGTGTTAACTTCCTGAAGTATGTTCTCTCAGTTTGCTTCACCTAAGCCAACCATAACTGGACAATACCACTACCTACATGCTAAACAAACAAACAAGCAAAAACCACTAAAAGAAAAGACAAAGAAAGTAGTCAAACCTCTTACAAAGTTTCCTCCATTACAGCCAGAGGAACCATGCAAGGGGAAGAGAGCTCATCAGGATGAACATTTCTGAGACAGGAACAGTTCACCTCCTAGACTGCATTCAGAACCAATTCCTCACCCCAAGACACAGCTGCGCCATATTTCCACCCACTACTTTCCTGTCTCTCTAATAGGGAGGCAAGCACCAGACCTTTTGAAGAGAACTGTTACAAGAATCATGCTACCTTTAACAAATCAGCCATTTACAACCATATCATCAAGTAAACATTGGATGAATAAAATTCAAATGCTAAAAATCTGTTCTATTTCACCAAGAAACATGATTTTCTATTAATTTCTCCCCTCTTAGGTTCCCTGTGAATCCAGGGAAGTTACTTAAGAGCATCTTAGTAGAGGAAAAAAAAATTGGTAGTTCCATATGAGAACTGTTTACCTAAACTCGGTCAGCACTGGGGATCTAAGTTACTGGAATCACGTAAGAACTCATTCCTTCCCAGTTCGTTTTGCCTCACTATTCAGATGGATGCAATATGTTACATCCTTCTTACCATGGAAAACACACACACTGGTCTTTTGATGTTTCACCACATTTGATAATATTTTGACATCCATACACTCCAGACCAGAATGTCCTAGATGACACAATTAGAATTCAAATGCATAGACTGTTAGAACTGAAAGGGACTGCAAGAGAACTGAATCATATCTCCTCCCTTTACAACTAAAGAAACATAGCTGCAGCTAAACAGAGACTTGGGCCTCATCACATGGCTAGATAATGTCAGGACCAGATCTGAAGGCTACATCTCCAGTCTTCTTGTTCAAGTTCTTTCCACAGCCTCCACTGCTTTCCAGCATCAGTGCAGCCTTTCTAAACACTCTTGAAGGGTTAGATGGAGCTATTCCTTGGGAGTCAGCCCCTCCCATTCCAGAGCTGCCTCTGCTATTCCACTGCATGAATTATAGATGCAAGAGGTTACTAAAGCCTGAATAGGCAGATGAGCTCCCTTTCTTGACCTAATGTGTTACATTCTGTCAGTCAGGAAGGTGGACAGCAATACTTAGAGTTATCAGTTGCTCCCATAGTAAATTACTGTTCTAATTTATCTAAACTCCATTGTTGCTATGCAATGCAGGAGCATTCTGGTTTTGAATTATGTGAGCAATTCAGTCATCTGGTTCATGTCTAAGGATTATACATGGCTAGTTGGCATGCATAATTTGGGGCAGCAGCCTCTAACAACTGTTTTGATGACTCTGTGACAGGAAATCTGGTTGCATTAAATTCCTACCTTCTGGCTCCAGGGATGCCCATCCAAGCAGGCACTAATGTCTAATAAAGACTAACAGGTGAACAACAGGGTTCAGGGGAAAGAGAATTTGACTTGACATTATAATTATTTGCATTAGAACCCTACCTCTGCCCATCACTAGCAGAAGGACTTTAAGCATTACACTTGGTTTCTAAGCCTCTCTGTCCTTATCTGTAAAATTTGAACAGAGCTAAATTTCATTTACATATACTGTATTACTGGGCCAATACTATAATTTGTGATGATCAGTTAACCCCAGAAATGAGAAGACAACAATAATACGGAAAATGTTAAAAATTCTGTGTCTGGGATGCTACCGGTCTAACTAGGTATAAAACCCTGCTCATCCACTTACTAGTTGTGTAGTCTTGAGCAAATTTCATCATCTGCGTCCTTTTGTTTTCGTTTATCATTCATTAAAAAGTTCAAAAATACTGAAAATAGAAGACTAGAATTAACTAAAATGATACACTAATCACCAGCTTAAGCAATTTTCAATATTTTGCTAATATCCTTTCATCTCTCTTTCCCAACACTTTTTTTTCCTCGAGGTATTTTTTTTTTTTTTTTTTTGCGGTACGCGGGCCTCTCACCGTTGTGGCCTCTCCCGTTGCGGAGCACAGGCTCCGGACGCGCAGGCTCAACGGCCATGGCTCACGGGCCCAGCCGCTCCGCGGCATATGGGATCTTCCCAGACCGGGGCACGAACCCGTGTCCCCTGCATAGGCAGGCGGACTCTCAACCACTGCGCCACCAGGGAAGCCCTCTCGAGGTATTTTAAAGCACATTTGGGCAAGTTGTTGTTTTAAACATGTCTGTGCTTCAATTTTCTCATCTAGGAAATGAAGATTATAATGTCGAATTCATGCGGTAGAACTGTACTTCGTATAAATACTTCAATAAATGTTAACTATTATTATTTATGGTGATACCTATGTGCACCGCCCCCTCTGAGGCGTAAAAGCACTTTGCAGCTCCGCGCGCTCCTCTCAGGACACAGGTTGTTAAATAAACAGCCTGGAAGAACCCGAATCCTGCGTGGCTAATATTACGTGCACCCCCTTCAGGCCGCCCTCGTTCAGAACAGCTCAGTTTAAGGATGAAGTTTGTCCTTCGCAGGCTCCCGTCGCCACGCGTGAAAATGAGGGGCGGGAACAGGAAATGGGGTTAGGCCGAGTGCCGGCGCTGGGAGGCAGCTGAGAAGAGCGGAGGGCTGCCGCTGGAAAACGTGAGGAAGAGCCACGATGTTCCGGATCGAGGGCCTTGCGCCGAAGCTGGACCCGGAGGAGATGAAACGGAAGATGCGCGAGGATGTGATCTCCTCCATACGGAATTTCCTCATCTATGTGGCCCTGCTGCGAGTCAGTGAGTGTCCTTCCAGGCTGTGGCCGTGAGACTAGCAGGGAGCTCGCCGACACTGCCCGCCCAACTCTGGTCTCACCGGCCTTTTGGGGTCCCTGGAGCGGAGCTGAGCGGTCGCGGGGTGCAAGGGACGTGCACGTCGAGGGCAGCGGGCGCATGCGCGCGTTGCTTAGGCTCTGCGGGTCTGGGTGGGGGTACCGGAGTACAAGCGGCGGCTGGGACCGCGAGGTTAATCACCCAGTCCCGCCCTGTCTTAAGAGCGTTTGAATTGAAAGAGCCTGTAAGGTCATCCCCCAGAGCAAGTCCCTCGTTTTGCAGACAGAAAAACTGGCATTTAGAGTGGAGAAATGGCTGGCTCAAGGTCACTCATCAATTCGGTGAATGATCTTGACCTAGAATCCAGAGTTCTTAACCGACTGCCAAGTTTCCTTACATCAGTGCTTACCTCTGAAATCCAAAAGCTTTTGTTCCTTTTATTTGTAGAGGGTGAAGTAAATAATTACCTTTTTTTCTTTCTTCTTCTTTTTTTTAAAGAAGAATAAAGGATATGAGTCTAGGATTAATGATAATACCTGAGGATTTAGTTGACTTTTATGTTTGGTAGAAACTTTGCATTGCCTGATCTTGACAATAGCCCTTTGAGAGAGGCAGGGCCTAAGTCTCTGTATATCCCCTTTGCAAATGTGAACTCGACTTTCAGAGGGGACTTATGCAAAGTATTAGAATTGCAGGCACACAATATTAGAGCTGGATGCAGTTTTATAGATTCGTTCTCTATTTTTACTGATAGGAAACTCAGAAGTGAATTGCCCCTTCATTTGCCGCTTCATTTTCAGTTCAGCATTCTTTTCATTGTTCCTTGCTGTACATTGTTGACAGGTCTGGATGGAGAGGCAGAGATGATTCATATAGATGAAGACCGTACCAAGTCTTCATGAGCCTCGTGGAAGGCTCATGTTGGGCCTAAGGCCAGAGCTCTTGAGGTCTCGTCTCCCTTACTCTGCCCCTTTCACTGCCTGTGGTGTTAACTATGGTTCCCCAGAGGAGGGAGCCCTGGTGAACAGAAACTCCCAAATCATCTTGCTCCTTCAACAACTTTTTACAACTCCCAACTTTACTTATTTCCTCCTCTTACCTTTTTTTGGTTGACTTAGCTACCAGTAAAATATTTGCTTCTTCTCAATGACCTTTGTATTTAAGATGAATCAAAAAAATTTTTTTAAACAGAATACTGTTCCTTATCCCTTTTTAAATTGAGATATAATTTGCATGTTATTCAATTCACCCATTTAAAGTGTACAATTCATTGATTCTTAGTATAGTCAGAGGTGTGCAGCCATCACCACAGTCTGTTTTAGAATATTTTCTTCCCCTCTGAAAGAAACACCATGCCCATTAGCTGTCATTCCCCCATATTCCACCGTCCCCAGCCCCTGGCAACCACTAATTGACTTTTTGTCTTTATAGATTTCCCTATTCTGGACATTTTATATAAATGGCATTATACAATATGTGACCGTTTGTGTTTAGGATAATTTTTCAAGGTTTGTCCATACTGTAGCATGTATCGGTATTTCCTTCCTTTTTATTGCTGAATAATATTCCATTGTATGGATATCCTACACTTTGTTTATCCATTGTTTTGATGACTGTTACTTTTTTTTCTGACAAGAATTAGTTTAAAAAAAAAAAGCCTGAGCATACTGCTGACTTGGTCAGCTTCTGACATATTTCAATATCTTCAGTTTAATATTAACAAAATGTTTTATTAATGTAGTATGGGTATTGAGAAATAATCTGGCAGCTTTTTTGGTCACAACCTTTTTTTCCCAATATTTTTAAATTTGATAAAATACATATAAAATTTACCATCTTAACTATTTTTAAGTGTTTGGGTTAGTGGTATTAAATTCATAATATTGTATAATCATCACCACCATCTCCAGAACTCTTTTCATCTTATAAAACTGAAACTCTGTAGCTATTAAACAGTAATTCCCCATTCCCCGCTCCTCCCAGCTGCTGGCAGCCACCATTTTTTTTTTTTTTTTTGAGGAACCACTATACTGTGCTCCATAGCAGCTATACCGTTTTACATTTCCAGCAACAGTGCACAAGCGTTCCAGTTTCTCCACATCCTTGTCTACAGTTCTTTTGTTGGTAGCCATCCTAGTGGGTGGGAAGTGGTATCTAGCTGTAGTTTTATTTTGCATTTCCCTAACGATTAATGATGCTGAGCATCTTTTCATGTGCTTATTTTGGCCATGGCACTGTTACACAAGGCAGTAATATCACTTCTTTTGATCCCTGTGATAACACTTCTTTGTTTTCTAGACATATCTTCACCACCCTACTCATAATAACTGACGTAGGACTGTATCAGATGTGAACAGGAGCATGTAAATGTCGTATAACTAATCAGTGGGGGAACCAAAATATGTGTCCAGCTCTTCTGGATCCCTACTTCAATGTTTTCCCCCACTCTCTTTCAAATTGTTTTCAAAAGTGAAAAATGCCATTTTGTTTCTTCTTGAGTTTTGTTCCTTTGACGGTTAAATCACAAAGTAAAGGCTTCTCATTTGAAGGAGGATTGGATTTCCTCTTTATCATCCTAAGAGCGAGAACTACCTGGAGAAAAGATTTTATAGAGTGAAAAATGAACTTTGTAATAATTCTAGCTGCATGACAGTGGGATGGGCTACCTTGAAAGACAGTGATTCCCTTAGGCTGGGTGTGCAGGCAGAGGCTTGGCCACATTTGGAGTTGTTTTGAAAAATATGTTGAACTATAAGGTTTATCTCCCAATCTTGTAATTCCATATGTAACTTGTGATTATCTGGATCTGAAAACAAATTCTGGATTTATTTTTCTTTCAGCTCCTTTTATCTTAAAGAAATTGGACAGCATATGAAGAGTGGCTTCACGTGTGAATGCATGATATGAAGAACCTGGTTACAGTTTCTACTGCTATCTGCAGATGAATAGACCCAGAAAGATGTAAGAGACTCTTTGATTAAATGGACGTAAAAATTCTACTTGTTAAGAACAAGTTTGGCTCTGGTAACTGACCTTTATAGCTAAAAGATAAAACTATTTGGGAAGTATGAAGAGACGTACCTGTGATATTCAGCCTCGGTGAATGTTGGTGTTATTGTACATGATGTCAGACTCCGTTTTCTAGCAAGTATTAATTATAAGGGAATTATGTCTGCAATTGCACTGTCGTGTGAGTCATTTCTGTGTACTTTTTTTCCTTCTGTTTGGAGTATATTTGTTGAAGAGTTCCTTTCCATTAGTTATGTTTTATTGAAGCCAGCGCACACCATGTCATTTAAGCACAGGACCATTAGTCTCTCTCTCTCTATATATATATATATTTTTTTTTGCGGTACGCAGGCCTCTCACTGTTGTGGCCTCTCCCGTTGCGGAGCACAGGCTCCGGACGCATAGGCTCAGTGGCCATGGCTCACGGGCCAGCCGCTCCGTGGCATGTGGGATCTTCCCGGACCGGGGCACGAACCCGTGTCCCCTGTATCGGCAGGCAGACTCTCAACCACTGTGCCACTAGGGAAGCCCTATATTTTTAATAAATGTACCAACTAAGAAAAATAGAGCTTTTATTTTTCTTAACCCACTTTTTGCTGCAAGCCAGCAGTCACTGGTGAGACTACTATGTTGTGACTATTACAAACTGCATTAAATTGAGTTCCTCTTGTTTTGTACTGGAGAATTTGCTAATCCTGATAAAACATGGTTTTATTCTTAAGCAATCTTTATGAAAGGCAACATTACTGCTTGATGCTGAGAATATGTAATACCACCAAAGGGGGAAAACGCTATATTTTTAAGTCAGGTAGTTCTCCAAGTTTGTTGGGAGAAGGGGAAAGTCCTTAACCTTCTTCCCAGGTACAACTACATTCACTTCTTTTTAGCTAATTACATTGAGTTTAACTTCTTGTCCCTAAATAACACGATTATGTTGTTACTTTATGATTTTTCTGTTTTGACATTGCCTACTGACTTCTCCATGCATGTAAGGATTTGTGTCTCTTCCCTCTCCTTACCTCCATCTCTCATGCATGTCATTTCTACTTCCTTCCAGTGTACTTATTAGTGTTGATTTTGATTAGATTGCTTTCATTAGGGCTCCAAATGCTGTTTGTTTTCTTTTCCTGTACATCTTTTTGATTTTCCTAGGCTTAGTTTTCTGTGAACTTATCACACTAAATCAGCTAAACTTTTTGCCATTTATCTAAATCGCTGATAGTCTTCTATGCCTGATGCGTGGCTGTATTCTCGGGTCTCCCTTCAGCATCATCCTGGGGATTCCTTTTCCCTCTTCTCCCGTATTGGGTGTCTTGTTTTCCGTATCTCGTGTCCAGTATGTGTCTGTTCAGTGAGTCTCTATATTGAGTACAGTACCCTTACCCATAACTGCCTGGTATCAGAATCCAGAGAACTCTCTATTTTACCCTTTTCAGAAAATAAAATTCTAATCTGGGGAGGGAGTTGGGGAAGAGAGGCTACTTAACTGTAGAGTTGCAGAGAGCATCCAACTACCTTCAACCAATTTTTTTTTTTTAGTGTGTACGCCTTCGTGCCCTACTTCCAAAGGTACTTGAAACCACCAGTTCCCGAACCTTTTAGGAATTCTATGGTGTAAATTGGGTTTTGTTTGTTTTGCTTTTCCTATTGTTGACTCAGAATTTGGTTTTCTACCAGGTTATTTACTATTGGTCCACCTGCTTTCCAGCTTCTTACTTTGTTGCTCTTGTCTCCTCTCCTCCTTTTCCATCCTTTCAGGTTTATACCTAAACAGTCTTTAAACAAACATCTTAAAAATCTTTGATGTTGTTTAATGGAATTTCCGGAGGGAGTGGAAGTAGTAGCCGGTGCTCAATCCACCATCTTTGCCCAGACAGCATGTATTTTAACCCTGTGATGCTGTGTTTCATGTTGGTAATTTATATCCATCCCTGACTTAAAGGGGTGCAGTATATAGTACTGTGATCATAAACACCTTATTTTGAGTCCTGGCTGCAACGCTTATGAGACGGATGACTTGTAAGCAACTGAATGTCTGTATCTCATTTTCTCCATCTGTAAAATTTGCATAATAGAAACATCTGTCTACTTCAGTGTGTTGTAAGGATGAAATGAGAGAATGCAAGTAGAGCACAGTGCTGACGTTTGGTAAACACTAGTTGTTATTAATGGTTCGTCTTTGGTATAAGGTGTTTATAAGTGATTTGTGCTGGCATTCACTCCACTAACAGATTTCATTCATATTTCCAGATGTTATGAGATAGCATGCTTATCCTCTGATTATATACAAACTTCAAAATTACTGAACACTTAAAATTCATTACCTAAAAACAGCCTTAATCCATCAGTGTTAATGCCATTTTACAGATGGGGAGTTTGAGACTGGAAGTTTCAGTGGCTAATAAATAGCAGCTGGCCAAGGTTTAGGGCCTTTTAATGTTTATTTATTGTACCCTGTCCTTTAGTGCTTTTCTTTGTGGGGGGTGGTGATTGTTACCCTGGTTCCAGCACATGTTCAAGTTACAATAAGAGAAAATATGATGGTCTAGTTTTTTACAGCTGACTTTTAAAAATTCAGGCCATAGCTTCCCTGGTGGCGCAGTGGTTGAGAATCCGCCTGCCGATGCAGGGGACATGGGTTCGTGCCCCGGTCCGGGAAGATCCCACATGCCGCGGAGTGGCTGGGCCCGTGAGCCATGGCCGCTGAGCCTGCGCGTCCGGAGCCTGTGCTCCGCAACGCGAGAGGCCACAACAGTGAGAGGCCCGCGTACCGCAAAAAAAAAAAAAAAATTCAGGCCATAAACTCCACCGGGGGTGTCTAATACTTGTAATTAACGGTTCAGAAATAGTAATTAGAAAACAGAAGTAGGAATTTTGCTCCTAAATTAGGCTAGTGTTCTTCTGCTACCAGTGCATTTCATTTTCAAACTGCTTTATCATTGCTCTTTGTAGTTCTTCTGTGAAGTGAGTTAGCATTTCAATTACAGTGTGTTCCATAGCTTGCAGGTGGGTAAACTTGGGCCTAGATTTGGAATGAAGAACAAGTGAGGAATCATCTTCTCTTTCTCTTCCCCCTACTTTGCTTGAGCTGAGTGTCTCTCTTTACCTATAAGATCCAAGCACCGGAGAGTGTTGTAGATAGTATCAAAAGGAAATCGGCCAGACATTTTACTCTGTTTTGCTATGACTTGATCACTGGATAAATTCTGCTTGTAGCTTAGGTCATCAAAGAAGCCGCTAAAGCAGGAATTGGCGAGCTTTCTGTTCACAGTCAGATGGTAAATACTTTAGGCTTTGTGGGCTCTGTGGTCCCTGTCAACTCTTCAGTTGCAGTGTGAAAACAGCCTTAGACAATATGTAAGCCAATGAGCATGGCTGTGTTCAAATAAAACTATGCAGAATTGTGTCAGGCTGGATCTGGCTTATAGGACACCTGCTCTGAAGTGAAGGGCAGAATTTGGCAGAGTGTGAAATGGCTGCCAACATTACAGAACTGTTTTATTATTTTAAAGGTGAGACGTTTGTTCTGTTGCAAATTATATAGGGAAAATGATTTCACATAGGGTCTGGCTTTCTAAAGTCCCAGAGATTACTAATTCATTGATCGGTTACTGAGTTTCTATTATATGCCATGCTCTTGTGCCAGAAGCTGGGAATGGACAGTCATGGGACAGCCGTTTTGGTCTATAATTCATCGTAGGATTCCATACAGGTGGACGTCTGGAGGACCTCACCTTGCTGGAGGTTTAGACTTGAAGGATTAACTGTGGTTGTCTATGGGAAAAGGTTAGAGAAGGGAGCGCCAGGCAGGAATCATATTGATTAAGGTGTTCAAATCATATTGATCAAGGGGAGTTCAAAATTGCTTACTTAAACCTAGATGCAGTGTAGGGACTAGGTTTGAAGGGGAGATCAAGGAGGATGAATGAGCAGACCAGTATTGATTCAGATAAATGTAGCGTAGGGGAAAGAAGGAATTCAGGGAAGGCTCTGGAGGTGTAGAGATTATTTCTGGAGGGACCCAGTGTAATCACAAGGGTCTTATGAGAGAGAGAAAGAAGGTGCAGAGTCAGAGAAGATATTACAACAGAAGCAGAGGTGGGAATGATGTGGCCACAAGCCAAGGAATGTGGGCAGCCTCTGTGTTCCAGAAGCTGGGAAGGGTGAGGCATGGATTCTCCCCTAGAGCCTCCGGAAGGACCACAGGTCTGTTGACACCTTAACTTTAACCCCTTAAGACCTGTTTCAAACTTCTGACCTCCACAACTGTAAGATAATTTGTGTTGTTTTAAGCCACTAAGTTTGAATAGTTTATTAGAGCAGCAATAGCAAACTAGTACATTTATAGCACTCCTTCCTCCATCTCCTGTTATCATGGCCTCATCCTCTTCATATCTAGGGTAAATCCCTTACCTGTTCTACCATCTTTTGCAAACTTTATTATTCACTGACTATGTGATCATTCTTGAAATACTTTCTGGTCCTGGATTATCTTCTCTTTATAAACTTCCAGCCCATTAAAGACCATGGCTTTAATTACCATCTATTTAGAAGAAACTCCCAATGTTTATTTCCAGTTGAAATGTTGGCCATGTTTGATATCCATATGCTCACTCAGCATCTCCATCTCACCGATATTTTCAGCTTAGCAGATCCAAAACTGAACCCGTTATTTTTCACTTGAAACTTGTTGCCTAATTCAGTAAATGGTACCATCAACACAGCTGCTTAAACCAGAAATCAGGGAGTCTTCCTTGAATCCTTAATTACATCTCCAAAGTCCCTCTTGCCATCTAGGCTATGTATTAAGAGGTTTGGAGATTAGGACATAAACATTTTGGGTGGGGGCATTCTGCCTACCACGTGTAATAAAGGTTTAGATGTGGTAGGGGAAAGTTGAAAGAGTTTCCTTCTGCCCAGGTCTGCTTTCTCTGGAAAGACATTTGCTGACCTCAGTCCTCCTTAGTCTTCTTAGTCACTCAATCCCACAGCCATAGCCTAGATTTAATTTCCTTCCTCCAATACAAATAACTTAGCCCCACCAGACTCTACCATGGATCTATTCACCCTACCACCTAGTTTCTGTGCTTCACTGCCCTCATGCCTCAACTTATACTCCATTAGCCATCATTGTAATCATTCTTGCATACGCCTTCAACTCTCTTCCCTCCCTCTAGCTTCATTGTACTTTTCTGGCAAAACCCCACCTTGGTTAAATCCAGCTCTTTGCCTACTCTGTGCACCAGAAAGTGTTTGGAAAGAAACATCCTGACAGGTTCTACCTGGAAAATAATGACTGCTGAACCTCAGTTGGGTCCTGCAGGACCACTGTGTTTCCTTAGTTCATTCTTCTCCACTAGATAAACATTTCATACCTTCTCAAACCCCCAGGATCTTCCCTCATCTTCAAGCTCAGCTGATGATGTTGCTTCTTCTTTCCCTGAGAAAATAGAGGTATCCAGAGGAAAGCTTCCATAAACTTACCCCTTGATAACCCACCCACCAGCATTTGTACCCTCCCTCCTGTTAGGAAAGTCTGCTCCTATTTAAGGCCAGACCCATCCCACATGCATACAATCAGTCCCACCCGCATCAGCTACCCAAGGATCATGATCCAGCAGTTCTCCCTCACTTTTCTTTCTTTATTGGATCATTCCCAATAGTATTCAAAAGGGCTGTGATTTCTTCTATTTTAAAAAGAATTTTTTTTAAAAGCCCTGTTGCCAGTCTGTTCCCTGGAGCAGATGCTGAGATTTTGTGCAGGAGGTTTTGGGGGGAATATTTTTGGGGAAAACACTTTAGAGTGCACGTGAAACAAGTTTGGGCAGGAGAAGTTGAACTGTGGTGCAGCTGCAAATACGGACATCTAGGACTATCCCAGTTTTAGCACTGAAACCTCTCAGTCCTGGGCAAGCCAGAATGTTTGGTTGCCCTAGTTGCAAAAGCAGCTTTAGTCAGTCCCACAGGTAACTGATGCTGGGATGGCCCTTCAGAGAAGTCCTAACAAGGCAAGAGGGCAGGGCCTTTGGACCCTTGCATCAACTAGCCGTTGCATGGGGTCTGGTGGGTGGGTGTATTTCAGTGGAGGCAGCTTCCTTCATCTGACCTGAGGGGGATGCAGCTGTGAGGTGTCAGCAGCTAACACTCCTAGCCGCTGGGGGAATGAGTTTCTTCATCCCAAAGTTGAGATCTGGGTGGTTCAGCACAGCATCTACCATAGTCCTCTTGAATCCTCAGCCCTCTCCATCTACCATCCCATTTCTGTGCTCTCAGTTAAATGCCTCAATAAGGTGGCTTTTATTTTCATTCCTTCATCTCATTGTCTCCTGAACCCACTCCAGTTAGGTCTGCATCCCCATGAATCTTCTGAAACTGCTCTTGTCAAGGTTAACACTGACCTGTCTTACCCTGTCAGCAGCATTTAACACACTACCTCTTACTATTTTAACCACCTTGTGGGCCTTCTTAATTTTCCTCTTATCCACCCTTTCTATTCCACTTATCCACCCTTCCTCAGATTCTTCTGCTGGTTCTTCACCTCTAACCTCTGAAACTTGCAGTGCCCCAGGTTTTACTCCTTAGACCTCTTTATTTACAGTATAGATGCTGCACTGACTCTTGGTGATCTCACCTGATCTCTTGGCTTTAAATGCCATTTATGGGCTGAGAACTCTCAAATTTGTATCTCCAGCCTACACGTCTCGCCTTAATTCCAAACTTGTCCAATAACAAACTCCCAGCTGTCCCCTTTCATGAAACCCACTCCTCTCAGTCACAGGAGATGATAATTCTGTCTTTCCAGTTGCTTAAACTAAAACCCCAAGTGTCAGCCTTGACTCCTCTCTTTCACGTCCCACACTATTCCTTCAGAAAACCCTGCTGGCCCTTGAGTCAGAATCAGAACCTGACCTCTTCTCACCAACTTCATTGCCACCACCCTGGTCCAATCCACCATCATCACTTTTCTGAATTATTGCAACAGCCTCCTAACTAGACTCCCTGTTTCCACCCTTGCCCCTCTGCAGTCTGTCCTCAACACAGCCATCAATGGTTCTCTGAAAATTTAAGCCAGAAAGTGTCACTACAGCTGAAAAACCTTCAGTGGCTTCCTGTCTTATTCAGAGTAAAAGCCAAAGTGCTTCTGGTTGCCCACAAAGTTCTGTACAGCCTGGTCCTCATTACTTCTCTGATCTTACCTTTTATGATTCTCCTCTCCCTCACTGCACTCTGGCCGTACTGGCCTCCTTGCTTCCTCGAACAAACGAGACATGCTACTGCCTCAGGGTCTTTGCACTGGCTGTTTCCTTTGCCTAGGATGCTCTGTTCCTTTAGGTTTCCAAGTGCCTCAGTCCCTCTCCTTGGGTCTCTGCTTAAATGGCATTTTTCCATTGAGGCCTTTACCAACTCCTTTAAAGGTTATAAGATGTTTCAATTTGTGAAAACCCAGCAAGTTGTAGACTTAGGATATTTGCATGTTTCTATAGTTACATTGTATTTCAACATGTTTTTTTTTTTTATTACAAGCTCTTTGGCACTCTATACCCCCCTTCTTTATTTTTCTTCCTGGCACTTATTTAATATATTTTTTCCTAATTTATTTTGTTAATTGTCTCTTTTCACTAAATATATGCTTGATGAGGACAGGGGTTTTGTCTTACTATGTTCACTGTAGTATTCCAGTACCTAGAAGAGTGGCTGGCACCTAGTAGGCACTCAGTATTCACTGAATAATAGAATGGAAGTAGAGTGGAGAAGTTTTTTTAACTAGTTGTGGGAAGTGTGAGAGGAGCTAACTAGAAAAAGGTCAGATGGTATTAGAACCCCAGTTAAGATAGGTGATCATGAATTTGCAGTGCTTGGATGTGGGCTTTTTCTCTAGCACTGCTCTGCTGCCTAAGCTCAGAGAAGGTGGAAGGTTGGATTCTTCTGGGGGTGAGGCTTGCCACGTGGATAAGGTGATCTGACAGGGTCAGGGAGTGACTGAAATAATGCACAAGGCATCTAAGCTTGGATAAGGAGGAAAAAGCAGGAGGGAGCTGATGGCCAGGAAGAAAACAGAAGGGTCAGTCCTGCTGAGGGCAGCTGTAGGAGTGGGAAGTAGCCCTGAAGACCTGTTATGCCCAAAATACTTTTCCTTCACTTTCATTGGAGAGAAAAGTTCCTATCCTGAAAAACAGAATCCATTCATTTTGTTTTCCGAAGAGAGATGTAATCTCCAACTTGTGGCCTTTCAGGCTGTTAGCACAAGATCAGAGTTTGTTTCACAGCTAAGCATATATGGAGTAATCTGACAAGGACCACATCTAACCTACTACCACAATTTACCCTCCCCCAAGTTATATGTTTATTTAGGAGGAAAGAAAGTAGCTAAGTGCAGATATGTTCATGACACCAAGAGACTGAAGACTAATTTTTATGGGACAATGCAAAACATAATGAAGACTACTGCTGGGTGTGATACGTATGGCAATGGGAGGTTATATGATACTTTTCTTCCCCAAATTCAAATTGCACTGTCTCTGATTATTTGAGCTGATAGAAGGGAAGCAATATAGAGATTACTTAAAATAATAAAGATATTGCAAAAAAAGGTTTTAGAAATGTGGTAGATAAGAATTAAAGCCAGGAGATGATCAAATAAATTGCTCATCTTAACATCATTAGTAAAATTCAGCATTTATATGTTTTCAGTGTACTTTTGAGTAAAATTTAATAAGCTTACTATTGAATCTTTACATCAATTGTAGAATTTCATACTCAATTTCTGTAATATCCATTGTTTTCATTGGTCACAAGCATATGAAACAAATGACAAGGATTCTTTACTGAACATAATAGTGTAAGTAAAATCTCAAACCTATTAAATCAAAAATCATTCTTAGTAAAATACTGTTGTTAGCTTAGTGAAACAATGATGCCGTTAAAGAAGTTGAAGAGAAAGGCATTTAGTTTAACATCTACTTTTCCCTCTTTAACCTAACCCTCCCTGTTAGCAAGCTTGCTACTACTGTTTAGAAATTCATCACCATAGGGCTTCCCTGGTGGCACAGTGGTTAAGAATCCGCCTGCCAATGCAGGGATCACAGGTTCGAGCTCTGGTCCGGGAAGATCCCACATGCCGTGGAGCAACTAAGCCCGTGTGCCACAACTACTGAGCCTGCACTCTAGAGCCCGCGAGCCACAACTACTGAGCCCGTGTGCCACAATTACCGAAGCCCGCGTGCCTAGAGCCCATGCTCCCAACAAGAGAAGCCACTGCAATGAGAAGCCTGTGCACAGTAATGAAGAGTAGCCCCCACTCACCGCAACTAGAGAAAAGCCTGCCTGCAGCAACAAAGACCCAATGCAGCCAAAAATAAAATAATATAAATTAATTTTTTAAAAAGTTCATCACCATAGGGGCTTCCCTGGTGGCGCAGTGGTTGAGAGTCCGCCTGCCGATGCAGGGGACATGGGTTCGTGCCCTGGTCCGGGAAGATCCCACATGCTGCGGAGCGGCTGGGCCCGTGAGCCATGGCCGCTGAGCCTGCGCGTCCAGAGCCTGTGCTTCGCAGCGGGAGAGGCCACAACAGTGAGAGGCCTGCGTACCGCAAAAAAAAAAAAAGTTCATCACCATAAAAAGAATTTGTATTTTTTAATTGTTGTTCCCTAAGTTGCAAGGTGTTTATTTATTCCTGATCTGACAGAAAGCACTTAATTTTTTTCAGCCTGTTAAGTGTATTGAACTTAGATCACTCTTAATTATATCACCTTCCTTGAGTTTACACAGAATAGCAGAGGACTGGGGGGAGCCTAGAAACTGCTAGATACTATAGACTCAGACTATCACTTATTTCCTTCTTCCCAATTCCATGTGTAAATAAGATGGTAAAATAGCATATTTTTAATACTTGTTTCTTGGTAGGAAAAGGGCTTAAGATAAATATGTCTCCATGTTTATGGGTAACTGATGTTCTTTTCACACAAAATTTTAAGAGTAAATGGGTGCTAGGTGTTATGTACTAGGGAATCAAAGAATGCATACTAGGGACAGTTGGGAGCATTTTCATGCACAGATACCTGCCAAAGGAGAAGTTCAAGTATAATAGGGAAAAGAACACTGGCAGTGTCAGGCATTATGTGCAGAGGGCTTTTCCAAAACAAGCTGCAAACCACACAAGCAGCTTTTAAACAAAGACCTACTGAATCAGAATTGCTATGGATGGAGCACAGGACTCTATTTTGTAAAGCATCCAGGTGACTTAACTGGCCCAGGATCTGCTTTGGGTAACCAGACCTTAAATTAAGGTCTTTTCAAATCTGAAATTCTGGACTGGTTTAGGAACAAGCAAAATTAAAGATGAAAGCAATTTTTTAGCTTGCATCAGTAAAATTACAACACTAAGGTCTCCAGGTCTAACAGATGCCTCAGGAGTAGCCCCCTTGGCAGAGTACAGTTTGGCAGAGTACTGAAGGTGTCTGGAAACCATGCTGCTAGAGAGATGATTGAAAGAATTAGAGGTGGTTAGCCTTGAAAAGACCTATAGTAGGAGTTTGAGAGCTGTTTTTTAAAAACTAAAAGGGTTGTTATGTCAAAGAAAGTAATGGTCCCAGAAGGCACAGTAGGATAAAGGTTTGGAAGCCAGGAGGGAAGATTCCTTCTCGAACTCACTAACAACTACTGTGACCAAGATGAGCTGGGTCACAGAAGGGGCACTTCTTCACTGGAAATGTGTAAGAAGCTGAACATGGATACCCTACAGCAGGGAAGGGATTGCCACTGTGAGGGAAACGTTTCTGTCATTGTCTTTTCCTCTTGAATACAAGTATTATCCCACATTCTTCTGCCCCACATAATATCTTTACAAAGGAGGGGCTGAATTGAAGGCACAAAGATTGGCTTTCGGACACTACCTGTTGTCCAGGCCTCTGAAAAAATATTCCCAGTCAACCTGGTGGAGGTGTTCACAATCACAGACATTTATTTATTTAGTGACTACAGAGGACCAGGCACTGTGGTAGGTGAGGGATACAGAAGAGAAGAATGTGGTCATTGTACCAATCCTTAAGAGGCTTACAAAATAGCAGGGGAGTCGCACATTACTTAAGTTCATCAATAATTATGTCATGATATAAACTGCTAGGAGAGTGAAGTAAAGGTAGCTGTGAGAACATGGAATAAAGGAGCCTGGCCGGTTGGGTTGGGGAAGAAGCAGGGAGGGCTCCCTGAGGAAGTGATGAAGTAAGATTTGGATGAATAGGAACTGTCCACATGAAAGGGGGGGGGAGTGGGCTTTGAAAAAGTGTTAAAGCATATATGTTTAAGGAAGAAGAAGGCAAGTGTGACTTAACTGTGTTGTGCACGTTAGAACAAGAAGACCTTCAGTTCTTTCAGGAACTCCTGTTATTTATTGTTTTCATACTTCAGTCTTAAGAAAGAGATCCCATGCTGACATCTGCTGGCTAGTATATATACTACAACTCCAAAATATACTACACAACAAAGCCTTAGTAACCTTATTTTTTAAAGACTACAATAATAAATTAGAAATAAAGTACCAGGTCTTTTCCCTACTCTATTATAGATGTCACCCAGCAGACCATGAACAGTTGCTACTTCTGTGCGCTCAGTTTTACAGCTATGCTTATGTGGTGTCATTTGCCTGCTTTTGTGCAAGTTCACGAAAACATAGAAATCACGTGTATAAAAGTTGAACACACTTGTTACTGAGAGGTAAAAACATTACACAATCACTTACACACTTTGTCTTTTAAACACGGTATCTTATGAAATATTTTCAGGGTTATAAAAGGTTCTTAAATTGTTTTCTTCAGAAACACACAGCTAGCTTTAGTCCAATAAGCATTCTGCTAAGGCTAAAGATCTGCTTTAAGCATGTCTGATTATTTTCAGCTTTTTCTCAGTCACATTAGTAGTAGTATTTTCATTTTCCATTTTATGCCTATAATGAACAAAAATACAAAAAAATGTTCAATATTACATAAACTGTACAGTGATACTGCTACATCTGAAACTGAATGTTCCACTGGCAGCTGCCTCACCATACAATTGCTTGAAATATTCATTAATTAGCTGACATTAAAAGATAAATTTGGTGAACAAAGGGTGATTTAGAGACATCGATATGTAATGTAGAAAATGTGGGTTGTTGGAGAATACAGATTTATGTTAGGAAGGAACACTAGAATTAGTTCAAAGTCCTCAGCTCTGCTATTAGTTATGTGACTATATGAGTCAGATTTTTAACTTGTGAACACCAAAATCCAGTTTTAGTAGATTTAAGGAGCAAAGTAATTCATTAAAAGGATTATAGGTAGTTTAGCATCACCAGGAGGCCTGGAGACTAGGCAACTGGAATATCACCCTTTGTCACCTGCTCACTCCATACAACTGGTGCAGTGAGGACACCATCTCTGCTGAAGATTAGATGCCACTGCTTATTACCAAGGCCACAGCTCCCTGGACTATGATAGCAGCCAGTATTGCTCAAAGAACTTCATCTTGCTGCATTTGCCATGGTCACCAAAGAGAATTACTCCAAGATACAAATTTGCTGTGTCTCTGGCTCCCAATTCAAAGTCCGAGGAATATTTAATTTGTAGTGTCAGGGTCATGTGGAGAAGTAGAGAAAAAAAAATCAATTTCAGCTTCTATAGTGAAAGGCATGCTCTGATTCCCAACAAGCTCTCATAAGATGGGGAATTCCCAAATGTGGGAAGGGAGTTCAGGTATGGGACAACCAAAAAGGAATGACAGATGTCTACTGTGTTGACCCTGGGCAAATCACTCTGAGCCTCCCTTTTCCATAAAACAAGGTAAGTAAAGTTCACATGACTGAGGAGATGCTGTATGTGTACTTACTCTTTTTATAATAAATACCAACTATGTATCAGAATGCAAAGATGAGCAGGTCCTCTCCAGTCTAATGGAGGAGAGAAATCAGTAGATATCAAATGGTAGGATAGAGGAAAGCACAGGTGAGATGAAGGCAGAAAGAAGAGGGGATTCAACTGTGGTTTACAGATGATGTTCTTATAGTTAAGCACTTATATTTAAAAACAAATTTTCTATGTGACAAGTGATGTTTGCACCACTAATGAGAAAGACAGACAGCATGCTCTTACAGAAAGTGGCTGTTGTACTCTTGTACTCCCTTGAAAGGCTTAGCTGTTTTATACAAATGCCAAAACAATAATGTTGGCTGACACAAATCTGGAAACTCGGGCTTTTGATTGCTTTTTGACAGACATCTAGACTACCAGTTTCATACAATGGGACACTCTTCAAAGGATTAAACATGTTATAGCTTTGCCAGTCATACATAATGAGATAAATCATCATGCTCATTGTAGCGTGAAGCTCCCCTGTTCTCATCTGATCTGACGTAAGTCAGAGTGGTCTACTATTTGTATCTAGCTACTGTGTGTACAGCTTTGTCTTTGCTTAAAATAAATTGTTGGCCTTAGGGTGTGTGTTTGTGTTTTTTTCCATTTATAAAAGAGAAGCTGCATAGTAACTTGGGCCTCACCTGAGTTTAGTAATAATACTAAATTCATCATATGGTAATAATAGATGTAATATATTTTTATAGAATACATTCTGTAGAACTAAGGACTGAGATAGGTCAATGGGATCACAGAGATCAGCTATTACAAACCTCAATCTGGTGCAATGATTTCTTTTTCACAGCAGTCTTAAGTTAGATTTCTGAGGCTTAACATTCGCTTCTAAAATCCAAAGGTCTGTATCCAAATGCGTTTTGATCTCTTCATTTGGATGGCACACAGGCATTTAAAATTTAACAAGTCAAACACTGAGTTCTTGATCTTCCACCCTCCTCCCCAATATGTTCCCCTTACAATAGTTCACTAAATAGCACTTTCATGGGCCCAGTCAGGAGGTTAAGCTAGAACACTGGGGAATCCCCCTAATTTCCCACATCAAGCCAGGTTGACTACCTCAAAAAAACATCTCAAATCTATTTCTCTCCATCTTCACTACCATCACTACCATTACTCCAGTCCAAGTCTTAACCAATCTACTTGCTTCCACTCTTTCTTCTGTCTGTTCTCCACATAGTAGCTGGCATACTTTTTTTTTCCAATTTTTGTTTTCGAAATATCATACTTTAAAAAGAAAAAAAAGGTGTCAAATCACTTACACCCTCCACCCTTTCAATGGCTTCCTTTTATATAAAATTTAAAAATCCTATTGTGACCTAAATGTTGCATGATCTGGTCCCTACCTGCCTTTAATTTCACTTACACTGTTCTCTGTCAACACAATAAGCTTCAGACAAACTGGACATCTTCCATTTACCCAAAGAGCAACGTTCTCTCCTCTGCCCCACCCCACCCAAGAGCTTTCACACAGGCTTTCCCTGCCTCTCTTCCAGCTGGCTAACTCCTTACCTTTCTCTGAGAAGTCTTCCCTGACCACTCTCCCTTGCCCCCTAGTTTTAAATCTGGGTTCCTTCAATGCACTTACCACAAATTAAAATACATATTTTTTAAGTGCTATCTGATTAATGTCTACCTTCTCCAATCAAAAACTGAGGACAGAAACCATATCATCTTTGTTCACCTCTGTGCCCATAATAATAACAGCAGCAACAACACTTAGATAATATTTACTATGTGGCAGGTACTGTGCTATACATAAAATTATTTAATATATACTCCCAGCATATTGTTTGGACCATAGCCAGCGGTCAGTTTGTTGAATGCATGAACCCAGCCCCAATGTGCACACCTACAAAGCTGCTCACTACCTCCTGGAACATCCCATTACACTGATAGATAACTGGTGATTGGAAGAATTTTCTTTATATCGACCCCAGCTGCCTCCCTGCAATTTCCACCCAGTGATTCTATTTCTGCCCCAGTGGGGCCACGCAGTACAAGCCTTAATCGTCCTTCCGCAAACTCGACCTCGCAGCACCTGAAGACTAATCCGACGCCCCTGCGCAGACTCCGCAGGGTTCGTTTCCGCGGCGGTGGTCCGGAAGCCCAGCCCTGCCGCGCGACCGCCGCTCCCGGCATGCCCCGCCCTGCGCGTCACGTGACAGCGCCGCCTCGCAGTGGCCCAGCAAATACCGCCCCCGGGCGGGGCTCAAGGCGTGACCGGCAGCCCGTGACCGGCAGCCCGTGGCCGCGCGCCGCCGTCTTCGCTGCGGCTTCGACGCCCGCGGCCGGCACTTCTGTGGCCGAGTGTCCCGGAGAGCTCCCGGCGAGGTAAGGGGGGATAGCCCGCGGAGGCTGCGGGCAAAGTGGTTCTGCCCGCGTCCCCGGGATGCCCCGGCCCCGGAGCGGGGAGCGGCCCGCGGGAGGGGGCGCGGGCGGCCGGGGGCTACCTCGCGGGGACCTGGGGCGCTTTGTGAGGCGCCCGGCCGAAGACGCCCGGTTCGGCCCTGCCGGAGCCTGAGCACCTGGCCCCGGCGGGACCGGGAAGGGTGCCCTCAGGCCGCCCTGGGCCCCGCGCTCCCGCTCTCTGCTGGCACCTGGAGGCTCAGCTGCGCCGGAGAACAGCTGTGCCTTGGTTTCCCCTCCTGTGAAACGACCGGGCCGGGAAGGTGTATCTTTGCGGTTGCCTTCAGCCTTGAGGTTTCGCGAGTGTGTTAGTGAAAGTGGAAGAGGAAGGAGCAGACTCGAGATGGGAAGAACCCTCACCTAGGAACGCAGGAGCGAGTGTCTGAGGCCGGGCACCTTTTTAAGTGTCTTCTGTATTTTGTGCAAATCGCAAGCCTCTCCCGAGACTCAGTTTCAACATTTTTAAAGTAAAGGTGATAACCCCTGACCTCCCTTGCTCACAGGACTACAGTGAAGAACAGATGGAAAAGCCATTTGAAGAGCCAGAACTCAGGAGTCAGTTACACCTGGGTTCAGATCCTAGTTTTGCCACTTACTGTGCGTTCTCGAGCCAGATAGAACCCTCATCTGTTAAAAGAAGATAATAACCTTAACAGCTCATGAGATTGTTGTGAGGGTTGAGTGTAATAGGACTTAGCACAGTGTCTGGCAGAGAAATGCTCAGTAATCAGTGCTGTTAGTACAAGTATTAAATTAATAAGCTAGAGAGACATTCACGTGAGGGATGTTTAGAATAATCACACATCCGTTTCTGTATTTAGTCCTAAAAAGAATGCTGTTTTGATTTCTTAAGAAAGGGGCCAAGTGGAACCCTTTCCCCTTTTTTCTGTCTGGGCCCCCTTTGCCTTCTCATTTACAATTGGCATGTGAACCCGTTGTTTCTACCAAATGAGTCAGGCAGGATGGGAACATTACTGGAGCAGACGGGTATCAGATTCCCTCTGAGGGGAAAGAAAAGTGCCAGGCATGTGCTGCCACCAAAAAAAGCACAATACAGTGATTGACTGTCAGAGCTGGAAGATGCCTGAGAAACCATCTAATCCAGCTGTCTCCTTAGGCAAATGGGGAAACTGGACCCAGAATTGAGGACAGGACTTTGATTTTCTCAGGACCCAACAGAATGTTGGCACTGGGTGGTGGAAAGAACACACACTGTTTACCAGATGCTTTGCTTTCGGTGAGTTCTAGCCTGATTCTTCATTTATTCAACAGGTATTTATGGAGCACTTTGTGCTTGTGTACCTGCTAGGAGCTGGAGAGGAAATACACACACACACATTCCTCTGCTGGTTTTTGGTACAATTTAAAGTAATAAGTTCCAGCTCCCAGTGAGCCTTCTTCATAGCAGCTGGCCCCAAGGGACAGAGAAGCACACAGAGAGGCCTGAATTGTTTCATGATCAGTCACAGCAGTCCCAGAGCCCTTGCTGAAGCCTGGTGAGATTTTAGAGACTGGAGAAAATGCTGCTTTGTCAGGGCTTTTAGTAAAGGATTTCCTCTGGCCTGCAGCGCTTGGATTTCTTTTTCTGATTTCAGGCCTCTTACTGTTTTTAGATTTCTGAAAAGAGCCACCCTCACCACAGTGCCTTCATTTTGGTTTCCATGGTTATCAGATGAATTGTATTTTTATGATAGCACAAGTAGCTGTTAAGTAATACATGGTCAAGAAGTACGCAGTTCCCTATGGGTTTGTTTTCTGGTGGTGGTTCTGTTTTTTTTTTCAACAGTGCAGTCATACTATTCTTTCCTCCCTCCCCACCTGTTTCCTTTAACAATCGTGCATCAGTGGCAGGGCCAAGAGGAGTGGGAATAAGTAGAAACAGAGATAAAAACATGTATAGACCCTGGTTTAGGTATCTCAGAACATTTGGAGGGATAATCCAAAGGCATTACCACATGCAAGGGGCAAATCAGTGGGGGTCTGATAAAGATGTAGATTGCAAGCCAGCAAGAGCTTTCACAGGTGGGAAGGATCCTGTCTTGGGCAACCAAGAAGACATCACATATTGAGAAGCTTTTCAGGGAAGATGTAAAAGAAACAAGTTCCTTTTACATATGTCATTCACATAGTAATAATAGACAGTACAAGAAGCATATTGTTCTTTCAGTTTGCCTTAATGAATGAACCTTCTCTTAAGTCACCTATCATGGGCTTTGTCTGAGATGTTTCCTTATTTCTCTCTTTACTCTTTCTGTTAGCTTAGTGATGTATTAGTTTCCTACTCATACACATGATATTGTGTACATGAAGGTAGATAAGCAGAGACATTTGGTTAAGATTTTGTCTGTTTCATTTTGGATATTTAACCTGTGCGTCTCATTTCACCAGTTGGGTTCTAAGCAGTCACATATTTCTTTATTTTTCCAAATAACCTCCCAAGTCCGTTAATGCCCTTTTTAGTGAGAATTCTGATGTCTCCCACTTCCAAGCCCCACGGGGGCTCAAACACTCCAAAGAAGTCAGTCAGTCTTCCACTCTCCAGAGGGGAGGGAACTGCAGAGTCTGAGCCGTCCACCCACAGTGTTATTCCTGACACAGCTGTATCATATCACAGTTGAAGAGCTGCCCTGCACGGTCTAAGGATGTGTGGTCACTGCTGCTCAGTGCCTTAATTGACCACGTTCCTGCCAGCTTGATCCCATGCTTGGCTTCCAAGTTTAGAGCTTTTTCAGTTTATGCTGATGTGATTAGCCATTCTCCCAAAGCACTGCACTCTGGGCCACGTGTGGAGCTTGTCACCAGGCTGGGTTCCTCCAGTCTCCCCTGTTTGGGCGGCACATAGGGAGGGCCCTTTCTTACTAGCAGCCTTGGTCAGGGTCACCCCAGATCACCCAATAGATTTCCCTATTTTCAAACCTTTTATCAGGGTTTGGAGGCTGAATCCCTTCTCTGCCTAACCCTAACCCAATGCTTTTTGGCACATTGCTTCTACTCTCCGGGATTCTGCCTACCGAGGATACTCAGGAATGCTAACCTTTAACCAAGATATCTACTCCAGGACTTTGGGTGCCTACTCATCTCACTTTTCGTAGGTAAGAGGAATCCTCTGGTGACTCTTGGGAAAGCATATATCTGTTCCTGAGAGACTCTGTCCACCTATAGTCCTAAGAGAAGTAGGCATTACTGAAAATTTACTTGACATATATCCTGTTAGGGATTTGGGAGTGCAAGTTTTTAATTTAAAAATGAAGGATTTTCAGTTCCCTCAACTTGCCTAAGAACCAAAAAAATAATCAGTATGTCTATTTCATTGTGTTTTAAACTTTAAAAAATATGAGATACAACAAGAATGCAAGTGAGTAAAGCCCATAAATATATAGTTTAACAATTCTAAGGAAAATACACATGTAACTACCGCCTATGTCAAGAAATAGAACATTGCCAGTACTCAGTACCCTTTCCAAATCATAAGCGCCTCCCAAGAAGAAACCACCATTTTGACTTTTGTGAAAATCATTTCTTTGCTTTTCTTTGTAGTTTTGTCACCTATGTTTGCATTCCCAAACAATACAGTTCATTTTTACTAGTTTTTTAACTTCATAAGTATAGAATCATACTGTGTGTGTTTTGTGTTTGCTTCTTTTTTTTTTTTTTTTTTTTTTTTTTTTTGCGGTATGCGGGCCTCTCACTGTTGTGGCCTCCCCCGTTGCGGAGCACAGGCTCCGGACGCGCAGGCTCCGGACGCGCAGGCTCAGCGGCCATGGCTCACGGGCCCAGCCGCTCCGCGGCATATGGGATCCTCCCAGACCGGGGCACGAACCCGTATCCCCTACATCGGCAGGCGGACTCTCAACTACTTGCGCCACCAGGGAGGCCCCTGTGTTTGCTTCTTTTGCTCAACTTATTTGTGAGCTGAATCCATGTGTTGACTGCACTTATTTTTATCGCTAACAGTGTTTTATGTTATGAATGTCACAATGTAGTTATTCATCCTATAGGTGACAGATACTTGGTATTCAGAAACTATAAGCAACACAAGAACAGTGCAGCCAGGAACATCCTTAGACATTTTCTATTGTGTATGTGCATGAGTTTATATATGTTGAAGTGGAATTGCTTTGCTAGATAATGCCAAAATAGTTTTCTAAGTGATTGTACCAGTTTACTTTCCTACCAGCAATATATGAGAGTTCTAGTTGTTTCTTATCCTTGCAGATGACTCGGTATTGTTGGTTTAAATTTTTTAAACCATTCTCATGGGTGTATAATGATATCCCTGTGGTTTTAATTTTCTTTCCTTGGTTACTACTGATGAGCACTTTTTTTTTTTTTTTTTAATGTTGAGCCTTCTTTCAATTTATTTATTTATTTATTTATTTTTGGCTGGGTTGGGTCTTCGTTTCTGTGTGAGGGCTTTCTCTAGTTGTGGCGAGCGGGGGCCGCTCTTCATCGCGGTGCGCGGGCCTCTCACTGTCGTGGCCTCTTGTTGGGGAGCACAGGCTCCAGACGCGCAGGCTCAGTAGTTGTGGCTCACGGGCCTAGTTGCTCCGCGGCATGTGGGATCTTCCCAGACCAGGGCTCGAACCCGTGTTCCCTGCAGTAGCAGGCAGATTCTCAACCACTGCGCCACCAGGGAAGCCCGAGCACTTTTTTGTTGGTTATTCAGATGGCCTGTTTTGTAAACTGCCTATTAAGTCTTTTCCCTGTTTTTCAGTTTTCTTATTGATTTATCGGAGTTCTTTATAAATTTTGGTTAGTGTTTCCTTGTCAGTTATATGTTTTAAAAGTATCTGTTACTCCGTGACTCTCTCTCTCTCTCTCTTTTTTTTTTTCCGGTACGCGGGCCTCTCACCGTTGTGGCCTCTCCCGTTGCGGAGCACAGGCTCCGGATGCGCAGGCTCAGCGGCCATGGCTCACGGGCCCAGCCGCTCCGCGGCATGTGGGATCTTCCCGAACCGGGGCACGAACCCGTGTGCCCTGCATTGGCAGGCAGATTCTCAACCACTGCGCCACCAGGGAAGCCCTCTGATTTCATTTTTATGCTTTCTCTCTTTTTTTTCTTCTTGAGCTTCAGTAGAGGTTCCTTTCAAAGAACCAACTTTTGTCTTCATAGGTTTTTTCCGTAGTAAGTTTGTTTTCTATTTCTTTAAGTTCTGTTCTTTTAAAAAATTTTTTTACTTTCCTTTTATATATTTTGGTTTTCTTCTAACTTTTTGAAATGGATGCTTAGTTCATTAATTTTTATACTTTTTAGTTTTATTCTTTCCATTTAAAGTTAAACATTTTTCTCCAAATACCGTTTAGCAAGAGCTCAAGCGTTTTGATATGTAATATTTTAATCATTTATTTCTAAATATTTTCTAGTTCCCATTGTGATTTCCCCTTTGACTCATAGGTATCTTAGAAATGTGTTTCTTAATTTCCAAACATATGAGTATTTTCTAGTTATCTTTTATTAATTGACTGTAGTCAGTGAGCTTGTTCTGTATAATCTTAATCTTTTAAATTTGTTGATATTTCTGTTAGGGTTCTGTTTATGGTGAGTTTTTATAAGTGTTACATGTGTGCTTGAAAATAATATGAATTCTAAAATTACTGGATTTTATGTAATGGTTCTATGTACTGCCAGTAGATCAGGTTTATTAATTATATTCAGATCTTCATCCTTACTGATTTTTTGCCTATTCTAGCTATTATAGAGAGAAATGTGTTAAAATACACAACTGTGATTATGAATTTGTCTATTTCCCCTGTTTAATTTTTTGCTTTATATCTTTGAGCCCAATTATCAAGTGCTTACAAATACAAAGTTGTTATACTTCCTAGTGTGCTAACCTTTTATCATTATGAAGTTGCCCTTTTTATTTCTAGTAAAAGAATTTTTTTAGCCTTAAACTCTATTTTATCTGATATCAGTATAGCTGCACCATCTTTTTTGGTTAATCTATGCAGGGTATATCTTTTTCCATCCTTTTAGTTTCATCCTTTCTGTGTATATGTGTTTTGGATATGTCTCTTATAAATAGCATATAATTGGGTTTTGGTTTTTTATAGCCTTTGTCTCTTAACTGGAACATTTAGTCCATATTCATTTAATATAACCACAGATGTATTTAGGTTTACGTTTGTCTTCATATTTTATGCTTTCAGTGTGTTTGTCCTGCTAGAACTCCATTTCATTTTAGCTCTTTTTTCCCTTTTTATTGAGGTGGGGGGGCACTATTTTTAATCATTTGCTTTTTTTCTTTCTAGTTTGGACATTATGCACTAGCTCTTCTTTAATGGTTACCCTTGAAATTTTAACTTAACCAAAGTTGATAAATTATGGAAGTGATAAATAGCTCTACTCTTCTTTTGGGCCGTACCGGGACGTTAGACCACCTGAACTGTCTTTTCCCCTTGATGCTTAGTGGTAGACTTGTTGTAATACAATGTGTCAGCTTTGATTAGAGTCATTTAAGCACCCACAAATGGAACAAATGAGATGAGGGAGGAAAAAAGTGAGAGAGCAAAGAATTTCCTTGAGAAAACTGTGTGTATATTTGTCAGGACTCTTGGTTGCAAGTGACCAGCTTAGGCACTCTTAACTTTAAAAAGAAAATCTATTGGCTTATAAAACTGCATAGCTGGATCCAGGGGCTCAAAAAATATTTTTAGGGTTCTCTCTCTGTCTCTCTCAACCACTCAACCTTGCTTGTCTTAGTTTGGCTTCATTCCTCAGATGGACTCTTCAGCGTTGTCCCCATCTCTGGCAAGGGGGAGGGGATATTCTGATCACCTACTTTGGGTCAAGTATCCATCCTTGGTGGATGGAGGACTGAGGCACTCTGAATGACAGCCCCACCAGGACTAAATGAAGTGGGAGTGGGGTTCTAAGAAACCAAAAGAGGGAAGGTGCGCCAGGCAGACAAAAGTTACAGCTACCAACCATCCCTACACTGAATAATGGCTGAAGGAGAGATACAAAGAAAGAAGAGGGTTAGAAAGGTTGCAGTTGGAATTAACTCAGTTAATCTGTACAAGAAGAAAAAGGGGAGGACATTACGTGTTCATGAGCCCACTGACAGGGAAGGAGGAGGTCGGTCAAACAACCACCTCCTTCACCCACCAGCCACTGGGCACTTCAGCATTGTTGGCTGAGGACATCTTGGTGGCCCACAGCAGCAGAGGTGTGGGGCTCTCTAGTATGTGGAGATGTTTTCAACATGTCAGCCGTGGTGCTTGCTATTCCCCCAGCCTTTTCTAAGAGAAATTTCTACATCCACAACTCCTGTTCATGGAGGGGCAGCCCCAGACATCCATGTTTTTACCATAAAGTCTTGCTCTATCCCTTCCCCCTGGTTAGAACTTACTGAACCAGAGATGGACATCAGACCCAAGAACAGCCAATTCATAGTCTCACCAGGGACCTCTGATGTGACCTAGTGGAAAGAAAGATGCATGTTCTCTTAGAAATTTGAACTGGGGACTACAGTTGGACACTGAGCTATAGAAATCGAAGCTGAAATGGTATATAGAAAGAAGCCATGAGGTAGAGTCAAGCCTTTGAGGAGTCCTGGCTAGCTGATCTTAGGAGGAAGCAGAAGCAACGAGGTAGAGAAAATTTTGTGTATCCTCCAGGCAAAAAGAGAATGGAGCAGACCCTTGGAGAGTGACTGAATCATGAGATGAGTGAAGACTCAGACTCCAGCTGCTGAGGGCCTTGGGGCTGCCATTGATCCAGACCTTTCTAGACTCTGGGAAGCCCAGACCTACTATGGTTCTATTCTTGTATTTCCATAAAATCCTATACCCTTAATACCACATATACTCTTATGATAAGCTCTCCCTTATTTGCACTTGCAGTCAGAAGACTCAGTAGAACAGACATTCAGAACTTGGGAGCAGTGCCTACATGGGTGGATTTCTATCGCTGCCAGTGTTCTAGTACTACAGTTCTGAAAAGAAAACTCACGCTCTTTGCCATCAGATGGTCGGCAGCTACAAACGTTGTTAGCTCAGTTACAATATAGAATCCTGTATAGGGCTTCCCTGGTGGCGCAGTGGTTGAGAGTCCGCCTGCCGATGCAGGGGACACGGGTTCATGCCCTGGTCCGGGAAGATCCCACATGCCGCGGAGTGGCTGGGCCCGTGAGTCATGGCCGCTGAGCCTGCGCGTCTGGAACCTGTGCTTTGCAACGGGAGAGGCCACAACAGTGAGAGACCCGCGTAACGCAAAAAAAAAAAAAAGATCCTGTACACCCAGCGCTTGGCCTGGTGGGAGGGAGTCTGGGGTAGTTGGTTCGGGTTGGTTGGGGCCGGCTTAAGGTCTGTATTCATTCCTCATTGCTGCTGCACAGCTCCCTGCTGGGCACAGGTCTGCTGTTGGGCACAGGTGCCTTGATTTTCCCAAAATCTGGCTTGAGGTCCTAAATCTTTGGGCCAGGCTTCCTAACAAGAGTACTGCTGTGTCACATCCAAGTCAAACACTGTGTGATACTCTACTGCGTAACAATTGCAGGAGTAAACATTCTTATTTCATGATCTGTGAGTTTATGTGTAATGGTGAGGATAGAAGGTCCTTGACTATCATGTCACAAGTTAGGAACCCCAGAACCTCAGAAAGGAAACTAGGAAGCAGGAAGCTAGGAGGCAGACTGTTGTAGTAGAAAGAGCAGGGGTTTTGGACTCAGTCCAGGCTGGGAACAGCAGCTGTGCTGCTTACTGACTAAATAAAAAACGGGTTAACCATTTATTTCTGGAATTGGGCATAAGAAGACTACCACCTCTCTGGTTGTTAGAAGTGCTTATTGAGATGACATACAAAAAACACCTGGTATTTAATAAGCTCTCAACACACCTTTCCCTGCCCCCTCAAGGTCACCCAGTGAATCAGAATCAGGACTAAAACCCAGGTTTTGGGTTTCCTGACCCAGGGCACTCTCCTAGGTGAGAATGAATGGGCAGTGCATTGAAGGAGGGAGAAAGGGTCCTTAACAGCTCCCAGCCACAATCTGAAAGCACTATACTTGCATCAGAACACAGCATTCTGGTCTGTGTCATCAAATTTCAGAGCTGAAAATAAGAAACAGTGTTTATTTCTCAGGCTGAAGAGAACTGAGATTTGAAGAAATGATAAAAAGCCCAATGAGATTTTTGTCGTCTTCAAAGTTTTAAGTTTTGTTTCACTTTCCAATAGTGTGTGTAGGTGTAGGTATATGTATGGGGCTCTTTCATGGTTCACCGTATTTTAATCTCTGTGTACTTTCAAACTAAAATCCACAAAACTTTAGGAAATGTACTTTGATTTGAAGAAAAATCTAAAATCCTTAACCCATTACAGTTCCTCAACGAATGCAGTTTGTATAATAGTTATTTGCACTGGTGTTTAGTATGTCTCATAATGTGGGAGGAAAATATCTTTTTTTTTCCCTTGAAAATATTAAATAGAGTTCTGAACTGTCCTGGCTTTCCCCCCCGCCCCTTTTTTATTAAAAGCAAAATTCCCACCACTTTGATACTGATGTGGCCTCCCCTAGGTCGGAAGTAAGCGCATTCTTTTTTATTATACAAAGGTGGGCCACGAACGCAGAGTTGTTAAGTCCCTGCCTTCAAGATTACCCAGTGAGAGAGAGAGGCAGAGCCCCAACTAGAAGCCGTTTGTGTCCCTTTTGTCTGACTCATCTCAGTATCGGGTAGGGCCGTCTGTGCTGCCCCCAAGGTTAACAAGAACTGCGTGAACTGATCCAGCTGATCTCTCTCCCTGACCCCTTCAGGCTCTCAGAGCTTCGGCCAGACGGAGCTTCTCCTTACTGTGTCCTCAGCCCAGCTGGAAGTTTCCTGCTTGGAGGCTTGGCTGACACTGTTTCCTCTGCCCACAGTCCCCCTTCCTGCATTCTCTGGATGCACCAGTTTTACCCATATCTCAGAGTCCAGCTCAGATGTCAGCTCTTCCATGAAGCTTGGCTTAATGGTTAAAAACCCAGACTTTGGGGTCAGGTCTGGCTTCAAAAGGGGGCTCTGCTGCAGTCTAACAGAGTGATTTGGGGTAAGCCGTTTGTCACCTAAGTTCTCTCACTTAGTTTTTTTAATCTGTAAAATGAAGACACATACTTTAAATAAGTGCTTCTTAAACATATGGTACATATGGATTCTCTGGTGAAATTGTTAAAGTGCCAATTCTGATCCATTAGGTATGGAATGATGCCCAGGAGTTGGTGTTTCTAACCAGTTCTTCGGTCCTGGAAACAACAGTCTGAGTTGCAAGGCGTTGAAGAGATGTTGAGAGAATAAAAGGAAATAACGCATGAAAAGTGCTTAATGCTGTTCCCTTCAGACAGTCATGCTAAGTAAACAGTAGCTCCTGATGTTTTTGTTGCCTTCTATTATAACTGGCTGATTTCACTAGCTAAGGGTCACATTTTTATTCACACACATTTTTATTTACACACGGGCTTTCCCTCTTTTATGGCACTGAGCACTTTTCCCCTGTATTGTGGGGGTTTCTGCGGGGGTGGGGGTGGTGCGTTGGGAGTGATATCTTTGTCTCCTACCAGACTTGAGGGCGGGGTCTTTATCTGATTCCTGACTCCTCGCAGTGCCTGCCACGCAGTCCTATACACAGCAAGTGTTGACTACATACTTGGGTTTTATTTATTTATTTATTTTATTCCACAAGGATCTGTCTCGCAGTATGGATTCTATAGCTGAGACTTCAATAGTCTCAGCTGTTCTAATATACCAGATAATGATGATGGTGATCATTCATTCATTGTTTATTGAGCACCTACTGTGGGTCAGGCATAGTTCTAGGCATAACACAAAGCAGTGATACAGAGTTTCTGCCCTCAAGGAGCTTACATTTTACTCAGGGGAGACAGACAATAAATAAAAGTATTATATAAAATGTAAGCTCCTTGAGGGCAGAGAATGTCTAGTTTGTCACAGTGCATTTCTTCACAGCAGGTGTTCAGGCCACGTGTCACCTGGCCGCCCTACGTCTGCATGTGCTGTCTTACTTCTCACAGGGGTAGTCCCTGTGCTGTAATTCGGTACTTCCTCACGTCCCCTTCCCCCACCCCACACATCCACTCACACAAAAGCGTTAGTGAGCTGCAGAGATGTCACTAGAGGTTTTATTCCTGACCCTAACTTGCCGACCCATCATGATGCTCAGTGACCTAAATGGGCCCAGCAGCCACCCTCTCAGAAGCAGTGGCAGCCTAGACAGCAGAACAAAGCACAGCAATGCTTTGGTTCCAGTACCTCACGTTGACCAGAGTTCTGTACAGTTTTCTCAGGGTTCAATCCCAATCTCTCCTTTATCAAGTCCTTTTCTATTTCATGCCCTTTAGATGTTAGGCCGGCAAGGCCTTGGTCATCTTCACTCTCTCTAGTGATCTTATGCCATGGCTTTAAATGTCATTCAGGTCTCTGTTCAAATGTCACTTTCTCAAAGACCTTCCTTGACAACCCTATCTAAATAGCACATGTGGGGGGCTTCCCTGGTGGTCCAGTGGCTAAGACTCCATGCTCCCAATGCGGGGGGCCTGGGTTCCATCCCTGGCTGGGTTGCTAGATCCCACATGCATGCCGCAACTAAGAAGTCTGCATGCTGCAACTAAGAGTCCAGGTGCCACAAGGAAGATCCTATGTGCTGCAACTAAGACCCGGTGCAGCCAAAATAAATAAATAAAATAAATATTAAAAAAATAAAATAGCACATGTATGCATGCACACATATACGCCTTAGCCTGCTTTATTTCCCTTCTTAGCATTTATGTTATTATTTTTTAAATGTATTGCCTGTCCCTGAGGGTCTTGTCTTATTTACTGCTTGTCAGTACTTGGAACAGTGCCTAGCATAGTAGTAGACAATCGACGAATATTTGTTGAATAAATGATTCTTTTCCTTTGGAAATTCTCAAAATTCTCATGAGGGGTAGCAAGATAGCCATCATGAGCCTCTTTACAGATGAGGAAATAGGCTCACTTTAACCTCACTTGAGGTTAAAGGATTTTCCTCAAGTCACGGGGATGGGAAACAGTAGAGTCTGCTTGTTGAGAGCCAAGTTTCATGGGACTCACCTCCCAAGAGGGTGGCCTCTTCCTTCCCCACTGAGGCTGGGGACACCAGGTGGCCCAGAGGCATGTGGATCCCTCCACTGTGCGGTTAGGTAGAGGCCACACAGAAACCCTGAGTTCTCACACTCTTGGGAACACATTAAAAAAGGAACAGCTTGAGGTCTACCTCAGGACCTGCTCCCTCCCATCCAAACAAGTTCCCACTCTTGTTTCTTTACAGGCACAGGCCTTGGGGGATATTTGTTACTTTTAATTCCATAGCTCAGAGGCCTCAGTGGCGAAAGGAAGGGCAAAACTTGAATACATTTTTTTAAATTGAAGTATAGTTGATTTACAATATTGTGTTAGTTTCAGGTATACAGAGTGATTTAGTTATATGTATTTATTTTTTAGATTTTCCATTATGTTATTGCAAGATACTGAATATAATTCTCTGTTATACAGTAAATTCCTGTTGCTTATCTACTTTATGTATAGTGTAATAGTTTGTGTCTGTTAACCCCATACGCCTAATTTACTCCCTCCTGCCCTTTGGTGACCATGAATTTGTTTTCTGTGTGAGTCTATTTCTATTTTGTGTGTAGATTCATTTGTACTCTTTTTTTAGATTCCACATATAAGTGGTATCATATATTTGTCTTTGTCTGACTTAACTTCACTAAGTATTGTATAATATTCTCTAGGTCCATCCATGCTGCTGCAGTTGGCTGAGTAATATTCCATTGTGTATATATACCACATCTTCTTAAACCATTCGTCTGTTGATGGGCACTTGGGTAGCTTCCTTATCTTGGCAATTGTAAATAGTGCTGCTGTGAACATTGGGGTGCATGTATCTTTTCGAATTAGAGTTTTCTCTGGATATATACCAAGGAGTGGGATTGCTGGATCATATGGTAGCTCTATTTTTAGTTTTTTAAGGAACCTCCATACTGTTCTCCATAGTGATTGTACCAATTTATATTCCCACCGACAGTGTAGGAGGGTTCCCTTTTCTCCACACTCTCTCCAGCATTTTTTATTTGTAGACTTTTTGATGATAGCCATTCTGACTGTGTGAGGTGATACATCATTGTGGTTTTGATTACATTTCTCTAATAATTAGTGATGTGTGGCATCTTTTCATGTGCCTGTTGACACATGTCTTCTTTGGAGAAATGTCTATTTAGGTCTTTTGCCCTTTTTTTGCCATTGTTTATTATTATTACATATTCCATTGTATATATATATATATATATATATATATATATATATATATATATATAGCACATCTTTTTTTTTTTTTTTTGCAGTATGCGGGCCTCTCACTGTTGTGGCCTCTCCCGTTGCGGAGCACAGACTCCGGACGCGCAGGCTCAGCGGCCATGGCTCACGGGCCCAGCCGCTCTGCAGCATGTGGGATCTTCCCAGACCGGGGCATGAACCCGTGTCTCCTGCATCGGCAGGCGGACTCTCAACCACTGCGCCACCATGGAAGCCCTTGCCCATTTTTTGGTTGGGTTATTTTTTTGATATTTAGTTGTACGAGCTGTTTATGTATTTTGGATATTAACCCCTTGTTGGTCGCATTGTTTGCAAATATTTTCTCCCATTCTGTAGATTGTCATTTCATATTGTTGATGGTTTTTTTTTTTGCTGTGCAAAAGCTAAAGTTTGCTTTTGTTTCTTTTGCCTTGCAAGACCTAAGAAAACATTGCTATGATTTATGTCAGACAGTGTTTTGCCTATGTTGTCTTCTGGGAGCTTTGTGGTGTCATGTCTTACCTATAGGCCTTTAAACCATTTTGAGTTTATTTTTGTATATGGTGTGAGAGAGCGTTCTAATTTCATTGAGTTTACATATAGCTATCCAGCTTTCCCAACACCACTTGTTGAAGAGACTGTCTTTTCTCCATTATATATTCTTGCCTTCTTTGTTGTAAATTAATTGACTATAGGTGTGTGGGTTTATTTCTGGGTGCTGTAATTTCTGGGCTCTCTAGTCTGTTCCATTGGTCTATATGTCTGTTTTTGTGCCAGTACCACACTGTTTTGACTACTGTAGCTTTGTAGTATAGTCTGAAGTCTGAAAGGGTTATACTTTCAGCTTTGTTCTTTTTTCTCAGGATTGCTTTGACAATTCTGGGTCTTTTGTGGTTCCGTGTAAATTTTAGGATTATTTGTTCTAGTTCTGTGAAAAATGTCATGGGTATTTTCATAGGGATTGCATTAAATCTGTAGATTGCTTTGGGTAGTATGGCCATTTTAACAATATTCATTCTTTCAATCCAAGAGCATTGGATATCTTTCCATTTCTTTGAATCATCTTCAGTTTCCTTTATCAGTGTTTTATAGGTTTCAGCATATAGGTCTTTAACCTCCTTGGTTAAATTTATTCCTAGGTTCTGTTTTTGGTTTTTTGGTTTTGTTTGTTTGTTTGTTCGTTTGACATGATTTTAGACGGGGTCGCTTTTTTACTTTCTCTTTCTGATATTTCATTTTTAGTGTAAAGAAATACAACAGATTTCTGTATATTAATCTTATATCCTGCTACCTTGCTGAATTCATTTATTCTAATAGTTTTTGTGTGGAGACTTTGTGTAGAGAGAGTATCATGTCATCTGCAAATAGTGACAGTTTCACCTCTTCTTTACTAATTTGGATACCTTTTATTTCTTTTTCTTGTCTGATTTCTGTGGCTAGGACTTCCAGTACTATGTTGAATAGAAGTGAGAGTGGGTATTCTTGTCTTGTTCCTGAATTTAGCAGGAAGGCTTTCAGCTTTTCACTGTTGAGTATTACGTTGGCTGTGGGTTTATCATAAATAGCTTTTATTATGTTGAGATATATTCCCTCTATATTCACTTTGGTGAGAGTTTTTATCATGAATGGATGTTGAATTTTGTCAGATCCTTTTTTGTGTGTCTATTGAGATGATCATGTGGGAATACATTTTTTTAAAGTGTTAGCTGGTTGCTCTGTGGACCCCCATGGATTAGTGTTGTAAAGATATAGTAAATAATGCCAAATGGAACAACAGAGAATAGAACGTTTTCATGAAAGGAAATCCTCTCTAAGTTCAGAGGGCTCTTGAGGGGACAACTGTCAGCCCCAGTCTCGATTTAGCCTTGGGGTGTTGCCTAGAGCTGGGGACATGGGAAATTTTGGAGGAAGACAACTGCTGAAGGATGGAAAAATTCCCTGCTGGGAAATCCTCCTTCCCGCAAGAGGCCAGATCCAATACCCTTTGCTTCCCACTGTGGGGTGAGCTTCTCGAAATTCCAAGAAAACTGAAGCCCTAGTAGCTTCTGTGTCAGGCACATTTGCCCCAAATCCTCGAGAGACCCTCACATCATCCTGAGGGAAAGAAACTGTCATTTAATATTTGCAGAGTTGTGAGTTTCTTCCCTCAGTGTTCCACCCAACATTACTCTCCTGGATGGATCTCCTTAAAATGCAGCTCTAATCAGACCACTCCCTCCTGAGGAACCTACAGTAGAGTACAAGCTTCTGAGTTTGTCATCTAATGCTTATACCAAATATGCAGCATATATAAGAGAGCAGAACTCCAGTGACCCCAGGGGGATAGAACCAGGGACCAACTGAGGAAGTAACTAGGATCTAGATTTCAGCTCAGTATTGGGAAATATGATATTGAATCACTGCAGACAAGCCATGGAATGGGTGGTCTCCAGGAGCTTCATAATAGCACTCTTTAGAGTTTCACATGCTCTTATCAGTCACGAAGGGCTAGATTATGCTGTAGTAATAAACAGTCCCCAAATTCTCAGTTCCTTAACCCAACACACAGGATTATGTTTCATGCATGGTATCCATTTTGGGTTGGCAGGGGGACTCTGCTTTTCCTAATCACTCAAGGACCCAGGCTACCAGAGTAGCAGTAGCCATAATCTCAAATGTTGCCAGTTGCTGTGCTGGAAAGAAGAGAGCTCTGGATGATCTTGCACAGGCAGTGAAGTGCTCCAGTTAAGAAGTGACACACATCCCTTCTCAAAACTCATTGATTAGTACTGGTCATGTGACCCTACCCAACCAACCACAGGAGGGACCGAGAGTGCAGTCCTGTCATGTGCCAAAAGGAGGGGAAACTGGAAATAGTTGGTAAAGAGAACTAATTATCAACACAATATGCATTAGATACCACATAGCAATCCTTTGGTGTGGTATCAAGCTCCCCAATTTACATATGAGGAAACCAGGCCCAGGAAGGTTAAGTGACTTGCTCAAGCTTGCATACCACTTAATCCTAGGTCTTCTGACTTTGCAGGATACTGGGAGAGCCACTCACCGAAAGGGTTGAAGCTGAGGAGAGCCCTTTATTGGGAGTGCTGCATCAAAGTGTGGAAAGGGGGCCCTTTTCATTACAGTCACCAGGGATCTTGGTAAAGTTGCAGGTAATTGGTTCCATTCCAGAGATTCTTTTTTTTTCTTATATTTTATTTAATTAATTTTTTTAATTGAAGTATAGTTAAGTTACAGTGTTGTATTGTTATTATTAGTTTTGGGTGTATAGCAAAGTGATTCAGGTATATATATATATACACACTTCTTCAGATATATGTACTTCTTCAGATTCTTTTCCATTATAGGTTATTACAAGATATTGAGGATAGTTCCCAGTGCTATACAGTAGGTCCTTGTTGTTTACCTATTTTATATATAGTAATGTGTATATGTTAATCCCAAACTCCTAATTTATCTCCACATCCCCCCACTGTCCCCTTTGGTAACCAAAAGTTTGTTTTCTTTTGAGTCTATTTCTGTTTTGTAACTAAGTTCATTTGTATCATTTGTTTTAGATTCCACATATAAGTGATATCATATGATATTTGTCTTTCTCTGTCTGACTTCACTTAATATGATAATCTCTAGGTCCATCCATGATGCTGCAAATGGCATTATTTCATTCTGTTTTATGGCTGAGAAATATTCCATTGTATATATATATATATATATATATATATATATATATATATATATATATATAGCACATCTTTTTTTTTTTTTTGCGGTATGCAGGCCTCTCACTGTTGTGGCCTCTCCCGTTATGGAGCACAGGCTCCAGACGCGCAGGCTCAGTGGCCATGGCTCACGGGCCTAGCTGCTCCGCGGCATGTGGGATCTTGCCAGATCGGGGCACGAACCCGTGTCCCCTGCATTGGCAGGCGGACTCTCAACCACTGCGCCACCAGGGAAGCCCTACCACATCTTCTTTATCCATTCATCTGTCAGTGGACATTTAGGTTACTTCCATGTCTTGGCTGTTGTAAATAGTGCTGCTATCAACATAGGGGTGCATGTATCTTTTCACATTAGGGTTTTCTCCAGATATATGCCCAGGAATGGGATTGCAGGATCATATGGTGGTACTGTTTTTAGTTTTTGAAGGAACCCCCATGCTCTTCTCCATAGTGGCTGTACCAATTTACCTTCCCACCCCAGAGATTCTGATTCTGGAGATCTGAAGTGGGGCTAGGAACAGGCCCTGGGTGATTCTGAGGGGGAATGGCCAAGAGCCATATTTTAAGAACCTATGGGAAGTCCCACCAAGTCTGGTTTAAAGATTTTCTTTCCTCTTGAGCTCTGTAAGCTGCAATTATGCTTAATACTTTCTCTCTCAGGTTGTTATTAGCTGTGTCCATTTCCTGTCACTTCTTTCTCATCCTAGAGTCCCTCACACTCTGTAAGGGCTATGTTTGCAAAACAAAGGAACAAGAAATGAAAGGGATTTTTAATTCTCTAATTTTTTTAATTCACAGTGAAACTTTAAGAATTTCTATGTAAGAATTTCTGTGTAGATGCAGGAATTTTGTGAGGGGAGGGAGGGCCCTTGAAGCTGTGTTTATATAGTAAATTTATATAAGTTTGCAAGAACTAATTATTCACCAAAAAATTGGGGTAGAGGCATGATGGCAGTTCACTTCTGTTTATTCATTTACTTAAAGTCATGCTTTGTGCTAGGTATTAGATGGTGTGTTTGGTTCTTGCTGTATTCTCTATAGCTCAGTTTTGGTGGCCCAGTGTATTCCTTATTGATGGGCTGCTGTGGTGACTCATCTAGGACAGGAGTTGGCAGTGCTGGGTACTGTGGGATGTCACATGGAGCACTGAGCAGGTTGACTGGGTTGAACGCTAATAGATAGTGAAATAGGTTCAAGTCAGCAGTGAGGTTGGATGCAGTAATCGGGCTTGGTGGTCGTAGTTTGAGTAACTGTGATTTGGGTCTCTACATCCTCCTGAGAATTGGAGTAGTGACCGTTAGCATTGGGTCCCAGAGAGGGCCCTCCTGGGCAGACTTGCATGACGCCATAGGGAAACCTGTCACCTGGAAGGCTGTTGAGATTGGGTTTCTTTAGGATTCTCTGATTCACTCTTGAACACCTGTCAGAGTTGTCCCTTGTAGAAGGAAAGAACATTGTGGATAAGGCACGTTGGAAAGTACACATTAGATGGTGCCCCTGGAAGAAGAGCATACAGTTATAATCAAAGTTGCTAATAAATTGGAAATTGAGAGGTGGGGCTGAGGAGAGCAAGGAGTCTGAGAAGTAGGTCAGAGTTCTTAATAATGACTGAAAGATACTCCTTCCACTTGCAGCAAGTGGTCCTTCCTGGGATGGGATCACCCTCTGGGAAGAAATGTTTTGGGTGGTTGACAGTTTGTATTCTTTTATATAGGAACGTGTTAAAATGGTGATAACAGTGTTCTTCTGGTGGTTTTAAATTGAAGTAGCAATATAACAAGGAAAAAAAGAAGTGAAGCAAGGACAGAGAATACTATTGTAAATTAACTCCTCTTAATAGGGATATAAATTTACAAAGATAAATGTGAACTGTGTGAGACACAGGATAATCAGAGGAGGCATCTCTTATGTGGAGAAGGAGGCTAAATCTGAGGTTTCAGGAAGGGACTGTGTGAAGGGTCAGGGTTGGAAAAAATGTGACGTATGAAGTCACTGAACTCAGACAATCATGTACAGGTCACCAAGACCTGATGGACAGGCAAAATAACATTTTAAATTAAATTACCTCATAAGTGAGCCAAGAACCTAGTTGGAGGAGAGGCCCACCTGAAACTGAACTGCATTCAGCCCACTCAGAGTCCTGGCATCAGAGCTCCTCCCTCCTGCAAATGACACTGTAATGAGAAGAGCAGCAGTCAAACTAGGAAAGGGACAATTAGAGGCAGAGCTGCGGAAGGTCTGGGAGATGTTTGGGAGGAATGTGGAGTGCAAAGATAAGAAGTTGTGAGGGAAAGAATGAGTTATGTGAGAGTTGAATATGAAAGGGTTAACTTAATCTTACCAGAGGTACTGCTGACTTGTTTTTTCTCCCAGTGACTCTGGTCAAGTCACCTGTAGGTAATAATAAATCATGTACTTGTCTCCTTTGGTTTACTTATTGGCAGCATTTCCTGAAAGAACTTAGAGCCTCAGAAAAGGCAGAATCCCACTCTCATAGTACCTGAGACATGTGGACCCGGTGTTGGAGTAATCTAGGAACTCTGTTGCTTAGAGTGATTTTCTTTTCTGTTGCTCTGAATAATTGGAGTAGAGAAGGGGGTCAACACCAGGTATTGGGTCTTCAGAGAGCAAGGTATCCAGTCCTTGCCAAAGAAACCCACATTCTGGTGAAGGAGACAGAAGTCTGCTGAAAAGGCTTAGAAACTATGACCAAATCTAGTAGAAATAAGCATCTCTAATACCCAGATTGTGGTCTTGAAATATTGCTTCCACTAAAAGAAACCAGAACAATAAGCTCAACTGATTTTTGACAAAAGTAGAAAAGCAATTCAGTGGAGAAAGGATAGCCCTTTCAACAAATGGTGCTGGAACAGTTGGACGACCACAGGTCCAAAAAAAATGAACTTCAAACTAAATCTTATACCTAAATCAAAAATTAACTCAAAATGGATCATAGACTTAAACGTGAAGGGTAAAACTATAAAACTTTTAGGAAAAAAAAAAAAAAAACAGGGCTTCCCTGGTGGCACAGTGGTTGAGAGTCCGCCTGCCGATGCAGGGGACGTGGGTTCGTGCTTTGGTCCGGGAGGATCCCACATGCCACGGAGTGGCTGGGCCCGTGAGCCATGGCTGCTGAGCCTGCGTGTTCGGAGCCGGTGCTCCACAGCGGGAGAGGCCACAGCAGTGAGAGGCCCGCGTACTGCAAAAAAAAAAAAAGGAGAAAGTATTTAGGATCTAGAGCTAGAGCTAGGTAAAGGGTTCTTGGACTTGACACTAAAAGCCCAATTTATCAAAGGAAAAGTGTAAAATTGTAGTGTGATGCTGGCATAAGGATTGACAAATAGTTCAACGAAACAGAATAAATCACCCAGAAATAGATCCACTCTCCTGTCATTTGATTTTTGACAAGGCACCAAAGCAAGCCAATAGGGAAAGGAGATTCTTTTTAACAAATGGTGCTGGAATAACTGGATATTCACATAAAAAAATTAACTTCAACCTCCACCTCATACCATAACAAAAATTAATTCATGATTGTATCATAGGTCAAAATGCAAAAGTTAAAACCACAAAGCTTTTAGAAGAAAATATAGGAGAATATCTTCATTGTGTGGGGATTTAACAAAGGCTTCTCAGGTAAAAGAAACCAATAATCATTTTTTTTTAAAAAGTATGTTCAGCTTCATCAAAATTAAAAACTTCTCATCAAAAGATACTATTAAGAAAGTGAAAAGACAAGCTACAGAGTAGAAGAAAATATTCACAGAACATTTATCTGGCAAAGGATATATAAAGAAGTCCTATAATTCAATAATAAAAAAGACAACCCCATTTTTTAAAAAATAGACAAAAGATTTGAACACTTCAAAAGAGATATATGAAAGGCCAATAAGCACATGAAAGTGTTCAACATCATTAGTCATGAGGGAAGTGCAAATTAAAACCAAAATGAGATACCGATTTCGAAAACAGATCCATGCACCCCTATGTTCATTGCAGCATTATTCACAATAGCCAAGACATGGAAGCAACCTAAGTGTCCATCAGCAGGTGAATGGATAAAGAAGTTGTGGTATATATATACAATGGAATATTTCTCAGCCAGAAAAGAGAATGAAATATTGCCATTTGCAACAACATGGAGGGACCTAGAGATTATCATACTGAGTGAAATAAGTCAGAGAAAGACAAATATTACATATCACTTATATGTGAAATCTAAAAATAATACAAATCAACTTATTTATAAAACAGAATCAGACTCACAGACATAGAAAACAAACTTACAGTTACCAAAGGGGAAAGGGGAAGGGGAGGGATAAATTTAGGAGCATGGGATTAACAGATACATGCCATTATATATAATATAGATAAACAACAAGGACCTACTGTATAGCACAGGGAACTATATTCAGTACTGTATCTTGTAATCTATAATGGAAAAGAGTCTGAATCTGTAACACTATATTGTAAATCAACTATAGTTCAAAAAAAAATTTTTTTTAATGAGGTACCATTACATATCCACCAGGATGATACAAGACTAACAACAGTAAATGTTAGTGAAGTTGTGGAGCAGTGGTGGTTCTTATACATTCATGGTGAGAGTGTAAAATGTTCTTTGGAAAAAGAACCCAGCAATTTCCCTTCTAAACATTTACTCAAAAAAAATTAAAACATATGTCCACATAGCACTTGTATAAGAATATTCACAGCAGCGTTATTCATAATAGCACCAAACTGGAAACAGTTTTGCTTTCTACCAATAGGAGGATCGATTTTTAAAAAAACTGTGAGATATTAATATATAATGAACTACTACTCAACAATAAAAAGGGATGAGCTACTGATACATGCAGCAAAATGGATGAGTCTCCAAAATGTTCTTCTGAGTGAAAGAAGCCTTACACAAAAGAATACTTACTTCATGATTCCATTTATATGAAATTCTAGAACAGACAAAACTAATCTGTGGTAGAAAAATCACAACAGTGGTTGCCTCTTGAGATTGGGGTTAGGGATTGACTAAGAAAATTCATGAGTGAACTTTCTGGGGTGACAGTAATATTCTATATTGGTGGGGTTTGGATTAGATGTGTGAATGCATTTGTCAGTATTCTGCAAATGTACACTGGTGCATCAACACTGTGGAATGCTACTCAGAATTCTAAAGGAGCAAACTAGTGATACACAGACTTGAATGCATCTCCAAGGAATAGTGCTGAGAGAAAAAAGCCAGTCCCATCCTTGCACACTGTAAGATTCCATTTACATGACATTTTTAAGTGACACAATTTTAGAATGGAGGACAGATAAATGGTTGTCAGGGATTATGGATGGGAAGAGGAGTCAGGAGGGTGGTAGGTGTGATTATAAAAGGGTAGTATGAGGGGTCCTTGTGGTGTTGGAACTGTTAGTGTCTTGACTATGGATAGTGGATACAGGAACCTACACAGGTGATAAAAATTGTACAGAATGTAATATAGACACACAAAAACGAGTATAAGTAAAACAGGAACTCTGAATGTCACTGTGCTGGTTGTGTTATTATGATGTAGTTATGCAAAATGTTACCACTGCGGGTAACTGGGCAAAGCATACAAGAGATCTCTATTATTTCTTACAATTTCATACAGACCTACAATCATCTCAGTAAAAATTTCAATTTAAAATAAACACAAATTCTTTCTTAGAGAATTGTCTGATACCATGTCTGGGCAAGAAATGTAAAAAGTGAGCCAGGAACATCTTGAAGTACCACATAGCAAGGAAACGATCAAAGATTACTGAGGTTGTGCCAGAAGCACTGAGGAACTAAATCGAGGCCAAAGCTGGCTCAATTTGAGCTTCAGGAAGAATATCAAATTCAAAGACTTGAAAGCCATAAAATATGTTTAAATCCATGTGTTTATAATAATAGTTTAAACACACACACACATGCACACACAAACCCAAATTGGTTACCTTCAAAGTGTAACAGGACAAATTCATCATCTTGAAACCTGGGAAATGAAAGAGTCAAGCTGGCCTTTCCTAAGTGGACTGTACCTCTGGGTAACCAAATGATGGATGAAGAGAAGACTCTCCTATTTGCTGAAAGTTATTTCAGCAAATAAATCAAAACCAGATGATCCAGTTGGAGTTTCACCGTCTTTTTACCTCCAGGGAAATGAATGGGTCTAGGCACTGGGCATTAGTGGGCACTGACATCAAAAAAGTGACAGCCAGACTTGTGGACATCTCCTGATAAAAAGATACACACCACTTGTAGACTTGCTAAAGGGATGGAACCTGAGTCTAGTCTAGCCCCTGATCCAGCTGCCAATACGCAGGAGGTCAGCTGACAGGGCAAAAAAGTGAACTCTCCCATGAGAACATACGCGGTTGGCAAAGTCCAGACTGAGAAACTTCGGTCAAATGGTTCAAGTTCTTCAACAGATACGTAGTAAAGAAGAGAAAAGGATGGAAGGGGAACCTGTAGATGGAATGAGAATCAAACACTTATCAAGCTAAAAACCTAAGGACAAAACTAAATCTGTACTATCTAAGGATGCATGCTTAGGTGATAAAACCACAAAGAAACCTAAGGAAGGGATTACTACAGAGTCAGGAGGAAAATGTTTACTCTGGGGGGCAGGATTGGGATGGGGCACATGGAGAGGCTTCTGGAGGCTTCTGGCTGGCAAAACTGTTTTTTGACCCAGGAGGTGGTTAACAGGATGTTTGCCTTATAAATCAATTTGCTAACCTACACATTTGCTTTGTGTCCTCTGTCTTGTTTTACATTTTTAAAGAGGCTGTGTGATAGAGCTGTTCTCAGGTTGCCATTGGAAGCCAGAGAGGCACTTCATATCTAAGGAGAGGATGAGGAAAGGCCCTCTGTAGAGATATTACTGGGAGAGTGAGGGTAGGGTGGGAAGAATGTCAAGGATGAGGCCAGAGAAATAAACAAGCTCATGACCTGTCTTCTGTACTAGACTTTATCCTAGAAGCCATGGGGGGCCACTGAGGAATTTCACACTAAGCAACCAGACCAGATTCATATTTTAGAAAGATTCCTCTGGCAGCTGAATGTCAGATGGATTGGATGGAGGCAGGAGTGGTTCCAGGGAGACCGGTTAAGACTCTACTGTAGTAATCCAGTCTAAAGATGGTGAAGCCGGAAATAACACAGTGACAGAGAGGGTAGAGAGCAAAGACTAATTTGAGAGTACTTAAGGAGGCAGAAACATAGGGCTTGAGAGGCTATCTGGGAGAGAGAGGGAGGGAAGGAGACAGAAGAGAAATTAAGGAGGTTTCCCTAAATTCAAGACAAAGTTTACACACAATAAAATGCACAGAACGGAAGCATACAGTCCAGTGAGGTTTTTTACATGTATGCACCTATATAACTCACATACCAGTGAAACTATAAAGCTTTTCCTTTACCCCCAAAGTTTCCTCTTGACCCCCGCAAGTCAATCCCTACCCCATTGGCAAGCACTGTTCTGATTTTTATCACCATAGATGATTTTATCTGTTTTTGAACTTCACCTAAATGGAATCATACAATATGTAGTCTTTTGTGACTAATTTCTTTTGCCTAGCACATTCTTTTTGCAATTCATCCGTGTTGTGTGTTATCAGCAGTTCATCCCTTTTTATTACTGAATAGTACTCCATTGTATGAATACACCATTATTTGTTTATCCACTCTTCTGTTGATGGACATTTGGGTTGTTTCTAGTTTTCTGTTTGTTTTACTATTAGGAATAAAGCTGCTGTAAACATTCTTATATCAGTCCTTTCGTAGATATACATTTTCACTTATCTTGGGTAAATATCTAGGAGTGGAATTTCTAGGTCACAGGATAGGTACATGGTTTTTTGGTTTGTTTGTTTTTTTAATATTTATTTATTTATTTTTTGGCTGTATTGGGTCTTAGTTGCGGCACACAGGATCTTTTGTTGTGGTGCCCGGGCTCTTTGTTGCAGTGCGTGGGCTTCTCTCTAGTTGTGGCTTGCAGGCTCCAGAGCGCATGGGCCCTGTAGTTGTGGTGCACAGGCTTAGTTGCCCCACGGCATGTGGGATCTTAGTTCCCCGACCAGGGGTCGAACCTGTGTCCCCTGCATTGCAAGAAGGATTCTTAACCACTGGACCACCAGGGAAGTCCTGGGATAGGTATATGTTTTAACTGCAGAAGAAATTGCCAATTTCCTAAAGTGCTTCTAGTATTTAATACTCCTACCAACAATGTATGAGAATTCTGGTTACTTCACATCTTTGATGCTTTCAGTGTTCTTAATTTTAGCCATTTTAGTGTGTGTGAAACACATTTATCTCATGGTTTTAATACAAATTGAGTAATAATGAATACTAATGATGTTGAGCATCTCTTCATGAGTTTATTGGCTGTTCATTTTTCTTTTTGAAGTTTCTGTTCAAATCTTTGCCTATTTTTTATTGGGTTTTGTTATTACTGAGTTGTAGGATTTCTTAATATATCCTGGATTCAAGCCCTTTGTCCTGTATATGTTGTATTGCAAATATTTTTCCCTGTTCTATCATTCTCTTTTCCTAATGATGTCTTTTGATAAACAGAAAATTTTAATTTTGATAGACCAATTTACTAGGTTTTTTAAAATGATTAATGCCTTTTGTGTTCTCAGAAATCTTTGCCTACCCCAAGGTTGCAAATGTATTTTCCTATATTTTCGTCTAGGAGCATTATAGATTTAGTTTTTATGTGTATGTCTATAATCAATCTTGAGTTACTTTTTCATGTGTGGTGTGAGGTATGAGGCAAAAGTTCTTTTTTTTTTCCATACGGATATCATTTTTCCAGCACCATTTGATGAAAAGACTTCTCCATCCACTGAATTGCATTTATGTTTTGTCAGAAATCAGTTGACCAGTATATGTACACATCTATTTCTGGACTCTCTAGTTTTCTTTTTTGTTTTTAGTTTCATTTTTATTTTGTATTGGAGTATAGTTGATTTACAGTGTTGTATTAGTTTCAGGTGTACAGCAAAGTGATTCAGTTATACATATGCATATGTCCATTCTTTGTCAGATTCTTTTCCCATATGGGTTATTACAGGATATTGAGTCGAGTTCCCAGTGCTATTCAGCAAGTCCTTGCTGATTATCTATTTTGTATATAGTAATGTGTATATACAGAATATATATATACATTTATCCCTCCCCCCGCCACCTTTCCCCTTTGGTCACCATAAGTTTGTTTCTGAAGTCTGTGAGTCTTTCTGTTTTGTAAATAAGTTTATTTGTATCATTTTTTTTAGATTCCACATATAAGTGATATATAAATGATATATTCCACATATAAGTGATATATAAGTGATATCATATGATATTTGTCTTTCTCTGTCTGACTTACTTCACCTAGTGTGATAATCTCTAGGTCCATCCATGTTGCTGCAAATGGCATTATTTCATTCTTTTTTATGGCCAAGTAATATTCCATTGTATATATGTACCACATCTTCATTATCTTTTCCTCTGTCGATGGACATTTAGGTTGCTTCCATGTCTTGGCTATTGTAACTAGTGCTGCAGTGAACATTGGGGTGCATGTATCTTTTTGAATTATGATTTTCTCGAGATATATGCCCAGGAGTGGGCTTGCTGGATTATATGGTAGTTCTATTTTTAGTTTTTTAAGGAACCCCCATACTCTTCTTCATAGCGGTTGTACCAGTTTACATTCCCACCAACAGTGTAAGAGGGTTCGCTTTTCTCCACACACTTTCCAGCACTTATTGTTTGTAGACTTTTCAGTGATGGTCAGTGATGGCCATTTGACCAGTGTGAGGTGCTACCTCATTGTAGTTTTGATTTGTATTTCTCTAATAATTAACAATGTTGAATATCTTTTCATGTGCTTTTTGGCCATCTGTATGTCCTCTTTGGAGAAATGTCCATTGAGGTCTTCTGCCTATTTTTTGATTTGCTTTTTTTTATATTGAGCTTCCTGAGCTGTTTGTATATTTTGGAGATTAATCCCTTGTTGGTTGCATCATTTACAAATATTTTCTCCCATTCTGTGGGTTGTCTTTTCATTTTGTTTATGGCTTCCTTTGCTGTGCAAAGCTTTAAAGTTTAATTAGGTCCCATTTGTTTATTTTTTGTTTTTATATTCATTACTCTAGAAGGTGGATCCAAAAAGATATTGCTGCAATTTACATCAAAGAGTGTTCTGCCTATGTTTTCCTCTAAGAGTTTCATAGTATCTACTCTTACATTTAGGTCTTTAATCCATTTTGAGTTTGTTTTTCTGTATGGTGTTAGAGAATGTTGTAATTTCATTCTTTTACATGTAGCTGTCCAGTTTTCCCAGCACCATTTATTGAAGAGACTGTCTTTTCTCCATTGTCGTAGATTAATTGACCATAGGTGCATGAGTTTATTTCTGGGCTTTTTATACTGTTCCATTGATCTATATTTCTGTTTTTGTGCCAGTACTATACTGTCTTGATTACTGTAGCCTTGTAGTATAGTCTGAAGTCAGGGAACCTGATTCCTCCAGCTCCATTTTTCTTTCTTAGGATTGCTTTGGCTATTTGGGGTCTTTTGTGTTTCCATACAAATTAAAAAATTTTTTGTTCTGTGAAAAATTTTTTAGTTCTGTGAAAAATGCCATTGGTAATTTGATAGGGATTGCATTGAATCTGTAGATTTCCTTGGGTAGTAGAGTCATTTTGACAATATTGATTCTTCCAATCCAAGAACGTGGTATATCTTTCCATCTGTTTGTGTCATCTTCGAATTCTTTCATCAGCATCTTACAGTATTCAGAGTACAGGTCTTTTGCCTCCTTAGGTAGGTTTATTCCTAGGTATTATATTCTTTTTGATGCAATGGTAAATAAGATTGTTTCCTTAATTTCTCTTTCTGATCTTTTGTTGTCAGTGTATAGAAATGCAAGAGATTTCTGTGCATTAGTTTTGTATCCTGCAACTTTACAGAATTTATTGATGAGCTCTAGTAGTTTTCTGGTAACATATTTAGGATTTTCTATGTATAGTATCTGCAAACAGTGACTGTTTTACTTCTTCTTTTCCAATTTGGATTCCTTTTATTTCTTTTTCTTCTCTGATTGCCATGGCTAGGATTTCCAGAACTATCTTGAATAAAATTGGCAAGAGTGTACATCCTTACCTTGTTCCTGATCTTAGAGGAAATACTTTCAGCTTTTCACTGTTGAGTACCATGTTAGCTGTGGGTTTGTTGTAGATGGCCTTTGTCATGTTGAGGTACGTTCCCTCTATACCCACTCTCTGGAGAGATTTTATCATAAATCAGTGTTGAATGTTATCGAAAGCTTTTTCTGCGTCTATTGAGATGATCATATGGTTTTTATTCTTCAATTTGTTAATGTGGTGTATCACACTGATTGATTTGCAGATATTGAAAAATCCTTGCACCCCTGGGATAAATCCCACTTGATCATGGTGTATGATCCTTTTAATGTATTGTTGAATTTGGTTTGCTAGTATTTTGTTAAAGATTTTTGCATCTATGTTCATCAGTGATATTGGCCTGTAATTTTCTTTTTTTGTGCTGTCTTTGTCTGGTTTTGGTATCTGAGTGATAGTGGCCTCATAGAATGAGTTTGGGAGTGTTCCTTCCTCTGCAGTTTTTTGGAATAGTTCCAGAAGGATAGCTGTTAACTCTTCTCTAAATGTTTGATAGACTTCACCTGTGAAGACTTCTGGTCCTGGACTTCTGTTTGTTGGAAGTTTTTAAATCACAGTTTCAATATCAGTACTTGTGATTGGTCTGTTCATATTTTCTATTTCTTCCTGGTTCATTCTTGGAAGATTGTACCTTTCTAAGAATTTGTCCATTTCTTCCAGGTTGTCCATTTTATTGGCATATAGTTGCTTGTAGTAGTCTCTTATGATCCTTTGTATTTCTGTGGTGTTGGTTGTCATTCTAATGTTATTGATTTGAGCTCTCTTTTTTTCTTGATGAGTCTAGCTAAAGGTTTATTAATATTGCTTATCTTTTCAAAGAACCAGCTTGATCTTTTCTATTGTTTTCTTCACCTCTATTTCATTTATTTCTGCTCTGATCTTTATGGTTTTTTTCCTTCTACTAACTTTGGGTTTTGTTTGTTATTCTTTCTCTAGTTACTTTAGGTGTAAGGTTAGGTTGTTTTGAGATTTTTCTTGTTTCCTGAGGAAGATTGTGTTGCTGTAACCTTCCCTATTTGAACTGCTTTTGCTGTGTCCCATAGGTTTTGCATTGTTGTGTTTTCATTTTCATATGTCTCTAGGTATTTTTTTATTTCGTCCTTGATTTCTTCAGTGATCCATTGGTTGTTTAGTAACATATTGTTTAGCCTCCACGTGTTTGCTTTTTTTTTTTTTTTTTTACTGTTTTTTTCTTGTAGTTGATTTCTAATCTCATAGCATTGTGATCGGAAAAGGTGTTAGATATGATTTCAGTTTTCTTAAATTTACTAAGGCTTGCTTTATGGCCCAGCATGTGATCTATCCTGGAGAATGTTCTGTGTGCACTTAAGTAGAATGTGTATCCTGCTGCTCTCGGATGGAATGTTCTGTAAATATCAATTAAGTCCATGTGATCTAATGTGTCATTTAAGGCCTGTCTTTCCTTATTGATTTTCTTTCTGGATGCTCTGTCCATTGATGTAAGTGGGGTGTTAAAGTCCCCTACTATTATTGTGTTACTGTCAGTTTCTCCTTTTATGGCTGTTAGCATTTGCCTTATATGTTGAGGTCCCCCTATGTTGGGTGCATATATATTTACAGTTATATCTTCTTGGATTGATCCCTTGATCATTATGTAACCTCCTTCTTTGTCTGTTGTAACAGCCTTTATTTTAAAGTCTGTTTTGTCTGACATGAGTATTGCTACTCCAGCTTTCTTTTAATTTCCATTTGCATGGAATACCATTTTCCATCCCCTCACTTTGTCTGTTTGTGTCCCAGTATCTGAAGTGGGTCTCTTGTAGACAGCATATATATGGGTCTTGTTTTTGTATCCATTCAGCCAGTCTGTGTCTCTTGGTTAGAGCATTTAATCTATTTACATTTAAGGTAATCATCAATATGTATGTTCTTATTGCCATTTTGATAATTGTTTGGGATTTGTTTTTGTGGGTCTTTTTTCTTCCCTTCCTCTTTTGTTCTCTTGTGATTTGATGTCTATCTTTAGTGTTGTGTTTGGATTGCTTTCTTTTGTGTGTGTATCTATTGTAGATTTTTGGTTTGCGGTTACCATGGTTTTGGTATAACAGTCTATATAAATGCATGATTGTTTTAGGTTGCTGATCTCTTAATTTCAATTGTGTTTCAAATATCCTGCATTTGTATTCTCCTCCTCTCACAATTACTGGTTTAAGTATCATATTTGTGTGTAGATGATTTCCTACCTTAACTGTATGTTTTCCTTTACTGGTGAGCTTTTCCATTCGTAATTTTCTTGTTTCTAGTTGTGGCCTTTTCTTTTCCATCTAGAGAAGTTCCTTTAGCATTTGTTGTAAAGCTGGTCTGGTGGTGCTGAATTCTCTTAGCTTTTGCTTGTCTGTAAAGCTTTTGATTTCTCCCTAGAATCTGAATGGGAGCCTTGCTGGGTAGAGTATTCTTGGTTGTAGGTTTTCCCCTTTCATCACTTTCAATATATCATGCCACTCCCTCTGGCCTGCAGAGTTTCTGCTGAAAAATCAGCTGATAACCTTATGGGGATTCCCTTGTATGTTATTCGTTGCTTTTTCTCTTGTTGCTTTTAATATTTTCTCTTTGTCTTTAATTTTTGTCAGTTGGAATAGTATGTATCTTGGCACGTTCCTCCTTGGGTTTATCCCCTATGGCATTCTCTGTGCATCCTGGACTTGAGTGTTTCCTTTCCCATGTTAAAGAAGTTTTCAACTATTATGTTTTCAAATATTTTCTCAGGCCCTTTCTCTCTCTCTTCTCCTTCTGGGATCCCTATAATGTGAATGTTGGTGCATTTAATGTTGTCCCAGAGGTCTCTCAGACTGTCCTCATTTCTTTTCATTCTTTTTTCTTTATTCTGTTCTGCAGCAGTGATTTCCACCAGTCTGTCTTCCAGCTCACTTATTTGTTCTTCTGCCTCATTTATTCTGCTATTGATTCCCTCTACTGTATTTTTCATTTCAGTTATTATATTGTTCATCTCTGTTCTTTAAATCTTCTAACTCTTTGTTAATCATTTCATGTATCTTCTCAATCTGTGCCTCCATTCTTTTTCCGAGATCTTGGATCACCTCTACTATCATTACTCTGAATTCTTTTTCTGGCAGATTGCCTATCTCCACTTCACTTAGTTGTCCTTCTGGGGTTTTATCTTGTTCCTTCATCTGGGACATATTCCTCTGCCATCTCGTTTTGTCTAACTTTCTGTGTTTGTGGCCTCCATTCCTCAGGCTGCAGAATTGTAGCTCCTCTTGCTTCTGGTGTCTGCCCCTGGTGGATGAGGGTCCAAGGGCTTGTGCTGGCTTCCTGGTGGGAGGGACTGGTGCCTGCCCACTGGTGGGTGGAACTGGATCTTAGGACTCTCTAGTTTTCTTATGCCAACATCACAGTATCTTGTAGCTGACATGTTGAGGGAGTCTAGATTATGTTGTCTTTTTTTTTTTTTTTTAGGACTGTTAGATTTCATTCTAGCAGGCATAAGTTACTGGCAGAACCCTTTGATCCTATGAAGCTTGACTTTATTCTTCCGATTTGAATTTATTCCCATGGCACATCCTTTCTGAGTCTCAGTATGAATGCTCCATATTCTGGGTAGAATTCCATGATCTCCCAGCTCTGCCTGATCTCTAGTATCACCACTTACCCCAGAGAAAGCAATTTCTACTAGGTCTGTGGAAGTCCCACCCTGTACACGAGTGGTCCAGCTTTCAGCCAAGAAACTGCCCGCCAAACCCACCCCCACTCTGTGTCGCTCGCTCCCTCTGGATACCCTGCCTCGCAGATTTCAGCCACTTCAGCCCAGAACTCAAATCTGCCAGCTCAGTAGACTATCATTCTGCCTGGGCTCCATCTCCCTACCCCACAATGAGAAGGTGCCCCAAGATGACAGCTGGAGCAGTCATGCACTTTCCTCCTGTTTCCTTGCTCTCTAAGATCACAGTCCTGTATGGCTTGCTAGTCAGTGCCTGAGAGCATGTATTCTGTTGCCTCATTTGTGGCAGGCAGGAGAATCCAGTTCTAGGAATTCTGTCATGGCCTGAATTGGAAGGTGAGGTTCCATTTTGGATACGATGCTGAGTTTTTAGTGTCTGTGGAACATTCAGGTAGAAACGTCTGGCCAGCAATTGGGTGTTCATGTATGGAGCTTGAAAGAGACAGCTGGGGCTGGAAATTCAGATTTTGAGGTCCTGAATTTACACTGGTAGTTGAAATCAAGGGAATGAATGTGATCGCTTAGCTAGAGAATGGTTAGAGAAGGGATAGAAGAACATTCTTCTCCTTAAAAGGCTGGGAAGGTGTGGCTAAAGAAGGGATGAGGAACAGGAGACACAGGTGTCACAGAAACCACCATGAGTAAAATTGCGTTTGCCTGGGGAAGTTGCAGTATCAGGAGCCCAGCCTTTCTTTCCTCTCTACATCATGCTACCAGTCCAGAGCCAGCTCTTCTCCAGTGCTACTGAGAGCTTCGTAAAGTCCCACTGGGTGATCATGATGGAAGAACCTGCATACCTGGGCTCTGATACTAATCCGTAGAGTTAAAGCCATACCTGTCTGGAGGAGGCTCAGAATTTCTATCAGATGTAATCACACATCTGTGTTTTTATTTTTTAGCCTTCTTGGGGCTAATGGCTGACAAGTTTGATCATCATTTTTATAAAATTGAGGGGGAAACTAAGGCCCTGGAGAGGTGGACAACTTGATTATTAAAGTCAGTGATGGAGTTGGCCCTGTTTCCAGTTTTAGTTTCTAGTTGTCTAGAGACCTTACAGGGTTCAGACTTGGAAGTTGCTCTAGGTCATCTAATTCAGCCGCCTTGTTTTTTAGGTGGGGAAACTGACACTGATAAATGAGAGAGCTTAAACTAGGTGTAAACAACAGAAATGCAGTGAAGCCAGCTTAGGCAAAAAGGAGAATTTGCTAGAAGAGTACAGAGGTAGCTGAAGGGATTCAAAAGGCAAGGATGGAGCTGAGCTTTGAGAGTAGACTGGAGCTGTGACCTGCAGTGCTGGAGAAACACTGGGGTGCCCCTTGTCTCTGCCCTTTTCTCTGCTTTTTTCTGTGTCTCTCATTCATCCTCCGCTCAATGCAGACCAGCTTCTTCTGCTTCCACCCTCCCCGGCCCCCAGAGAAAATGATCACCAACAACTATTCCTGAGTTTATAGCTTAGGAAACAAGCCATTCATTCCCCTCCATTCAGGAAAGAAGTCCATCTGATTCTAGAATTGCAACTCACATTCCCCTAAAGATCTCAGTGGCCCGGTGGAGCCATCCAGAGTCCAGTCATTTGCAGCCAGGGTTCTGGGTAGTGTTATTCCACACACATGGCTGTGGAAAGCCCTACCTCTATAAGCAAGTGGTGTAAACTGTTGGTCGGGGGAGAGATATTTTCCAAAAAAAAAATCATGGGAGCAGATGGTTGGGCAGCTAGCCCAGTAGGTGCTTGGGACACTAGGGTTACATCAGTAACCAGTGGCAGAGCCAGGACCAGAAACCTCAGCAGCAGTTTTCCTGAGGTTGCCTCCCATGAGGATTTGATCCGTGATGAGTAGAGACAGCTCTAGGACAGTAACAGCCAAAGGTGGGTTCCCTCTGTGTTAGTCCAAACTCTTAGCTACAAGTTACAGAAATTGAAATCAAACCAGCTTAAGCAGAAAGAATTTATTAGAAGGCCATTGAGGTACCTCACAGACTTGAAGGAAAACTGAAGATTCCAGGGCATCTTCAGGAATCTGGAATCATACCACCAGGACACATACACACATACTCACTATGTTTCTTTCACTTTTTCAATTTTCATCTTTCATCTCCTCATTTCTCCTTGGCTTTGGTAACACAAGGTTTTATCCATAAGGTAGGAAACGTGGCTGCCAGCAGTTCCAAGGTCATATCTTTATAGTGTCTTTAAGAGAAAAGAAAGTTTTCCCTGCTGATTGCAGGTAGAAAAATCCCAGGGAAGGATTCTGACTCAGTGGGTGGAGTCCTGTGATTGGCTGGGCCTAGGTGCCTGTTCACCCCTGGGGTCAGAAGGCAGGGGATATTTTAAGAAGGGGGACTGTAAGCAGCGTAGACAAAAACCTCTTTTGTTCTGTGTCTGTCTCCCAGGTGACGATGGAGGCTGGCAGCCTCCCCCTGGAGCTGTGGCGCATGATCTTAGCCTACCTGCCCCTTCCCGACTTGGGCCGTTGCAGCCTAGTGTGCAGGACCTGGTATGAACTGATCCTCAGTCTTGATAGGACTCGCTGGCGGCAGCTGTATCTGGGCTACACCGAGTGCCGCCACCCCAACTGGCCCAACCAGCCTGATGTGGACCCTGAGTCTTGGAGGGAGGCCTTCAAGCAGCATTACCTTGCCTCCAAGATGTGGACCAAGAATGCCGCAATCTTGGAGACCTCTGTCTGCTTTACTCTGTTTCGCCGGAGGAGGACACGTCGTACCCTGAGTGTCGGGCCAGGCCATGAGTTTCACAGCCTAGGCAGTGCCCTGGCCATGTCCAGCCTATTTGACCGAATCCTGCTGTTCCCAGGTCTGCACGAAGAGCAAGGTGAAATTATCCTGAAGGTGCCCGTGGAGATCGTAGGCCACGGGAAGTTGGGCGAAGTGGCCCTGCTAGCCAGCATTGACCAGCAGTGCTCAACCACACGCCTGTGCAACCTTGTCTTCATGCCAGCCTGGTTCTCACCCTTCATGTTTAAGGTGGGTGTCTACCTCAGATGGATAGCCTCTCCCGGCCTGACCCTGGGCCTTGGCCTCTTCTCAGTGGGTTTGTAACCCTTTTTTTGTTGGAATTTAAAACGAGAGAGAGTTCAGTCATTAGTCCTATAACACACTCCTCTGAGTTCTGCACCAGTTGGGAAAGAGGCACAGGGATCAGTAGAGATCAACATTCTGCTTTATTCCTGAAAAAGCTGTACTTAAAAAAATGAGCCTTGCACTGGAGGCCAGAATTGCTTTGTACTTCTTCCTTTCCAACCTGGACCAACTGGGGCCACAGGTAGAGAGCAGCCAGGTTCCGGGAGCATGCCACATGCCACACGGTGACAGAAAGCAGAGAACAGGCAGCGTTCCCAGAGAGGTGGCCAAAGAGGGGGGCTCTGCAGGCCAGTGACCTTCAGCACATTAGCCCCACTCTCCGGAGGGTCAAGGAAGGTCAGGTTTTTGCCAAGGCTGACTGGAGAGAGGGTCAGGAAATATCAGGAGAACACATTCCTTCTGGGAACAGAGCAGTTGTTTTCAAAGATAAGCATGTATTGGGACGTTGGTAGCTTCTGGCAGAACAGTCTAGAGCTAAAAGTTGTAGACTGCCAGGAGCTGCATTGCCTAGAAACTGATTGTGATACATGGATTTTGTACCTAGTCAACAAAAATTATATTGCCACTATTCTACCAGTAACAACCAAATTGTCTCTCATGTTCGTAATGATCATTATGCCACCAGTCACTTGTGATGCACTTACTGTGTGCCAGCCATGTGCTTTACAGCCATGATTAAGATGGGTAGTGTCAGCTGGCTTTATTGATGAGCAAATGGAGCCTCAACAAGGGTCTCAGACTTTGTAAGGGACAGAGGTAGGGTCCAAAGCCTGTAATCATAAGATAGGTGACTTTCCATCTGTGGCCTCATTTGATCCCCACAACAAACAGTTGTGGTAGACAGAGTAAGTGTGTCCCCATTTTGCAGATGAGGGACACTGAGGCTCAGAGATGCTGAGTAACTTTCTCAAGTGGATAATTAGTGAGGTTAGAACTCAAGTCCAGGCCTTTGAGTCTAACCACTTTTGAACTTACATTGTTCTGCATTCCCTGGAAGCTTAAAAGGCTGTTTGCTACTTAGAACATTTCAGAAGAACCGATGGAGTCCTTCTGTGCTCATCTGCAGATGTGGAAGAACGGTTCGTTTCCATACCTTCCACATTTCATAGTCATTTATTCTTCAGCCTCCACTTGCCCCTCACAAGTGCAGCTGCAGATCCTCAGGGGGTGGGTCCTGGCCGTAGACTTCTTTGTAGCCCAGCCCACCATCTGGCTTAGTGCTTGGCATATATTAGTGCTCAGTCCACGCTTGTCTTTTAACTAAAAGCAGGACCGGGAGCTAGGATGACCTTGCCTGCAAAATGCCAAGGCCAGGGTGACTTCACAGCTTTTTTTATGACTTCTGAGGAGAACCCTAGCAATGGCTCTGCGTCTCTAGAGAGCCGGGGTTTTTCTACAGAGAGGACCAAGTAAGAGAAAATAGACTTAAATTGCAGCAAGAAAAAGTGAGGTTAGCCATAGGGAAGAAGTAGAGAGGTTAAGGGGAGTTAAGTTCTGGGACGAGCTCTCAAGGGAGGTCACTGCTAGAGAATGTAAACTTGTCCAGGGATTACTAACTGGGGTCATGAGACGCTACTGCCTCATTTTATGGTTCAAGTACATCGCATGGAGCTTGGCGTGGAATCCAGAAGCCGTTCTTCTTCAGGAATGCAGAGTGGCTGCGCTTCTCCGTCAGGCCTGGAGGGCTAAGAGTCTCAGGTGGGCTGTTCTGTAGGGCTGAGCAGTACCCCCACCCCAGAGAACTCTCTGCTCTCCACGTCCCTTGACCCCAGATGATAACAGCTGGCTTTTCTCACGTGCCAACTTGGTGCATGGCTCCGTGCCCACTTTGTGCCTGGCTCCGTGCCCGGTGCTTTGTTAGTTCGTGAGCCCTGTGTTGCAGACAGAGAAACTGAGGCTTAGAGAAGTGATGTGTTTATCCAAGATAACACACCTGGAAGAGGCAGAGCTGGGAGCTGGGCCCTGCAGCTGGACACCAGAACCCACCCTCTTAGCCACTGCTCAGGGCACTCACCCGGTCACGGCAGTACACCTTGTCCCCCTCTTTAGGGACATGGCCTGCTGTCTCCTGCCGTAGTTCTGCACCAGCGCCAGTTCCCACACTGACTTTCCCAGCACCTGTGTCTGGGCCTCCCACTGCTGGCCCAGCCCCAGCAGAGCTCAGCCCCTCCTGGCCCACCCTGGCCTCTGTCAGCCCTCCGGCTTTGCCCAGCTCTGTCCTGAGTCCACACTCCAGACTGGCCTATGTGGTGAACCTCAGGGCTGCAGGCTCAGGTGGAGGCAGGCTTGCAGGGCCAAGGGAGGATTCGAATGAAGGGATAGTGCTTTGGAAGGAGAGACTTGGTGGGACACAGTCTCCATGTAACCGAGACACCACATGGGACCCTCACCCATCAGAGGGCTTGGTAAAGTTGGGCTCACATCCCAGCCAGTTCCTGTGTTTGTGAGAATCCAAAGCTCTCCCCCATCATTTCTCCCTTGAGCGACTGTCTCCTGGTTCATCTCCAGTATTAACGAGGCAATTCCATTTCACGCAGCATCCCTCTGAGCATTCAGCATCATCCCCCTTCTCCATGTTACCCCCCGCCCCCCCCCCCACACCAAACTCTTTATTCTCACTGAGTGCTTCATGAGCACTGGTGGAATTTACTTGAGATCTGAGGGTTTGGGGAAAGGCCCTGCTCCAGAAAGTGAACTTTTCTGCCATTATCCATTTCCACTGTTGTCCCCTGCCCTTTGGGATTGGAAGGAGGGAAGGGCAGGCAGCTCCAAATGATCTTCCTTCTGATGCACAGCAGCTCCTGGTCCCTCCTGGGGCTGGCAAGACCCTTGCCCTGTGGGGAGGGGAACATGACCAGCAGGACAGATGGCCTTTCCAGGTACCATCCCTTTACAGAACAGTTAGAGCTCTGACTAGCAAAACAGATCTGATCCCTGTTAAACCCACTTTCTCTCTTTCGTTCCCCAGACAACTGCAGGTCACGTCCAGTTTGACAACTGCAACTTTGAGAATGGACACATCCTTGTCCATGGCCCGGGCACCTGCCAAGTGAAGTTTTGCACCTTCAAAAACACCCATGTCTTTCTGCACAATGTGCCCCTGTGTGTCCTAGAAAACTGTGAATTCGTGGGCAGTGAAAACAACTCTGTGACTGTTGAGGGCCACCCATCCGCAGAAAACAACTGGGCCTACACGCATCTCTTAGGGCTTATCAGGTCCTCTCCCAGCGTGCTCCCAACAGAGGACTCTGACTCTTTAATGTCCTTGGACCTGGAAAGCAGGGACCAGGCCTGGAGCCCAAGAACCTGTGGCATTGTCATTGAGGGTAGCCAGAGCCCTACCAGCCCAGCAACTGGCTCTCCCAAGGCTGGCTCACAGGAGGCAGAGGTGGGCAGCGATGGGGAAAGGGTGGCCTGGACCCCAGACAGCAGCGATGGAGGCCTGAGTCCCAGCGGTGAGGATGAGGATGAGGACCAGCTCACGTACAGACTGTCCTACCAAGTGCAGGGACCGCAGCCGGTCCTGGGGGGCTCCTTATTGGGCCCACCACTGCCGGGAGCATCCATCCAGCTGCCCAGCTGCCTGGTGCTGAACTCACTACACCAGGAGCTGCAGAAGGACAGGGAGGCCATGGCGCTGGCCAGCTCTGTGCAGGGCTGCCTCATTCGCAAGTGCCTGTTCCGGGACGGGAAGGGAGGCGTCTTCGTTTGCTCTTATGGCCGAGCCAAGATGGAAGGAAACATCTTCCGGAACCTGACTTATGCGGTGCAATGTATACATAATAGCAAGGTGCGATGTATACATAATAACAAGGTGCTGTCATAAGGCTTACTGTACAGACCTCGCTGGGTCACAAGGAACATGATTTTTGAGTGGTGAGAGGGCTTCAGTGGCTGTACGCAGGAGGGCTTGGATGGTGCTAGTATGCATTTTTTTAAAAAATCATCTTTTAAGCTTATAACACATACTTGCCTCATGTCCATCATCTGATTTGGATGAGGCAGAAACTATTCTTCCCATTTTACGGAAGAGGAAGTAGGCCTAGGGATGAAGGTGACTCACTCAGGATCACACAGCAGGTTAGGGGCCAAACAGAATGGGGACTAGAACCCAGGTCTTCCGCCTCCTTTCTCTGTGTTATGCTGCTTCTCAAATATGTCACCCAACTCCTAGTAGAAGGAGCAAGGGCTCTTTAGCTTGGATGCAAGATCATTTTGGGAGACGTGATCGCTGCCTGTGATCCAAACTCTGCGGGTAGTTGAGAAGGCTTCCCAGACGAGGAGATGTCTAAGCTGAGTAGGATGAGGAGAGGAGAACCAAGGAAAATGGGCTGCGTGTGGTGAAAAGGAGGTGCACAGTGAGGGTTCGGGCAGCAGACATCCTTTGCTGGGGCCTGGATGTGAGGCCAAGTTTAGCAGTGTGTGGTGTGGGGACCATTGGAAAATGAGCAGGGGAGGTAAGCAGAATCCACCTTGCCCAGGGCCTAGAAAGCCCTGTTGAGATGTATGGACTTCATACTAAGAATGGGTCATCCTGCTTTGCATGCCATCAGCGCCTTGTACCTGCAACCCCCTCAGGCACCACAGGACAGTAACAGCTCAGGATGGGAAAGGCTTCTAAAAGGAAAGACATGGCCTTTTAGAAGGAAACATGGCATAGCTCCTAGGTTTGAATCTCACCTCTCCTCTAATTCACTGTGAACGTTACCTTCCTCTCGTGTGAAATGGAAACACTACCCCACTTCTTCGACTGGGGGTTTTTGAGGATCCAGTGCCATAATATTGGCAAAAGCACTTAGAAAACTGAAGGGCATTGTACAGATGTCACATGTGAGTCTTGCAGGCCTCTGAAGGCTTCTAGAATGGTTAATAGCAATTGCATCTTAACTGTATTTTACCCATTTCCAAAGAGGATTTCAGGTGGTGTTACCCTGAAAACAATATAAAACTGTGCTATGAACAGAGAATAAAAGATAAAGGTCAAATAAAAGGGGTGGGTGACAGCTTTGCTCTCAGGGGGACCACGATGAAAGGATCTGGAGTGAGCCCTCAAGGAGGGCTTTCCTCCTTTCATAGTTATGAAGAGTGTGGCTTCTGAGTCCAGTTCTGGCTCTGCCCCTTATTAGCTATATGCTCTTTGGACTAATGATACTACCTCCTCCAAGGTGTGGTGAGGATTGATTGAGGTCATATATATGCATATATATATAAGGTGTTTAGCAGTGTGTCTGGTGCATAGCAAGTACTCCATAAATGTGTTTGGTGTTTCTTTTTAAGACTTAAAAAAAAACTTTCCCAGAGGAATGGTGCCTGGCCAAGCTGTCTAGGAAGACTAGGAGTTGGCAGGGTGAAGCTGTGAGGCAAAGGAGGCATGCGGGAAGGCCCAGCCATAGGACACAGGACACTCAGGGAGTCGCAAGTAACCTCAACAGCCAGAGCGTGAGGTGAGGGCTAGTCAGCAAGAGTCAGTCAGCTCAGGGGCAGGTGTCTCGTCAGAGAGACGGGAGTTGTCTTGAGGGCAGTGGGAACACACTGAAAGATTTTAAGCAGAGAATTGTGGTCAGATCCGCATTTGGAAAGCTTCTGTCAGCTTTGTGTGGAATGGAGTGGAGGGGAACAAGACTGGAGACACAATCAGTGCGGGGCAGTGGATAATTAGGGTCCATACGTGGAGAGGAGGAACAGGGCAGTCCGGAGAGGTGACGAGGAGAACCTCGGGAGGGGAGTGGTCAGGGTTATGTGGCCTAGATTTCTGGTGCAAGTGGCTGAGGCAAAGGCAGGAACTGAGAAGCCGAGGTGGTTAGAATGTGGAGAGAGAGATTCTGAGTGCGGTTCTGGGCACGTTGAGTTTGGAGCATCAGTGACATCAGGCAGAGGTGCCATCTGGTTACGTGGGGCTGGAACTTTGAAGAGAGCTGTGCCCTGACGTGCAGACTTAGGAGCAGGTGGTGATTGGAGTCATGGACAAGGAGAGACAAAAAGTTAAATAGCTTTCATTGTAGCCCTCTGGAACTGTTGCCCCCAGGGAACTTGTGGCAGGAATTGTGCAGCCAACTGTTCCTAGTGAGTCTCCAAAAAGGGACCTGAAAAGCTGATTTTGGCTGGCTTTTGACTAAAACAACCCATGGTGTCTCATGAGTATGCAGCTTCGGGAACACATATATCAAATGGCATTAATACAAGTGGGGAGCTGTGGGCGGGAGTGCCGGCTTACTGAGCTGGTCCCTGTGGCCAGGAGCAAGGCCTTGATCCAGTGGCCAGAGGGCAGCCGCCCTACCTCTGCCCTCCAGAACATTCCCGAGAGGGTAGAGGCTGGCAGAGGGAATGAAGAAAAGTATCACTGACCATGATTTTTTTTTCTTGCTTCTTTGGGTATCTGGTAATTTTTAGTTGTAAGTGAGGTATCTTGTGTAGATGGTGGAGACAGAGGTAAATGGTGTTTACGTGTGGGAATGGACATGCCTCTTCTGTGATGCTTGGATTTTGTTGTTACGATTACCTTCAGTGAACCACAGGCTCCTGATTCCTCCTGCATTACTTTGGCTAGTTTGCCAGTGGACTTTTCTGTTTTAGCTCTTCCCTTTGCATCTGCTCCTCCGTGCTTTTGCCCCACCCAGCAGCAGGCCACTGCCATGACTCTGGCTGGCCAGCCTGGTGGCACAGTGGATGGTGGGGAGCCTCTCATGTCCGCATTTATCCTTAGTCTTAGGAAGGTGCTGTCGGTGGATTTAGGACCTTGGCACTAGGCCCTTTTCAGTGGTCCTGTCTCACCCCCCAGCACTAGGGGGCTCTAATGATCGAGGCCCAAGATATTCTCCTCCCACCTCCCTGAGGGGTAAAGGGTTTATTGTTTTTCTGTTCCCTCCCTTGAGAGCCACAGGGTTTGCTGCCCTTCCCCCAGCTGCTTAAGGCTTGTTCTTCTGGACAGTTAGGGGAGAAAAATCCAGGAGGGGCTTAGTGCTTTTCCCACAGTGGCTGTACTTCCCCCAAGCGCCCACCAGGAGGGAGGCTGTCTCCCGTCTCTCGTCCTGCCCTCAGTCTTTCTCCATGAGCACCTGACGAGGTCCATGGAGAAGTGAATAGATGCAGCTGCTCCCGGGACTTCTGTGCTCTCACTAGTTCACAGCTGGCCTTTAACAATTCATGGAAACGGTTAGCTGAACTCTTCTTACTGGCCAGTATGGCATCTGTGTCTTTTCAGACAAACAAGTACTCACGTCTCGTGTCCTTGAAGGTGCCTGTTTCCCTTAGATTCCAGGCTAGTTGGTTGTCCTGCAGCCTCAGCTCGCTGATGGATTCAGGAAAGGTTATGTTTTTGTATCTTCTTGCTGTAAGTGTGGGAGCAATGCTCTTTCCAACTTTCCCCATTCTAAGCAGAAAGCTTCTCCTTGAAATTGAACTTCCATTATACTTTACCCCTCCCAGAGTTTTATTCTAATGTAATACAGTGTTTATTGTTAGTACACAATTTACCTTAACGTAGTACATTTCATTGTTAATACAGTGTTTATTGTTGGTACACAATTTACCTTAACGTAGTACATTTCATTGTTAATACATAGTTGTTTAAAACAATATGTATCCTAGATTTTTAGAATTGCTAAAAAGAGAATGTAAGTGGCAGTGCATCCCCTTAATAAGCTGTTTACTGAGTTATGGTACCTTGTTTTAAAGAGGCGTCTTTATCTTACACCAACACTTGCAATTGTCTCTTAGCTTGGAGTTCCATTGGTTTTTCCACCCCAGGATAATAATACAGCAAGAGAGATGCAAAGCGGGCAAGAATGGGTATTTGTCTTAAAAGTGGAAAGCAGGGCTTCCCTGGTGGCGCAGTGGTTGAGAGTCCGCCTGCCGATGCAGGGGACTAGGGTTCGTGCCCCGATCCCGGAAGATCCCACATGCCGCGGAGCAGCTGGGCCCGCGAGCCATGGCCGCGGAGCCTGTGTGTCCGGAGCCTGTGCTCCGCAACGGGAGAGGCCACAGCAGTGAGAGGCCCGCGTACAGCAAAAAAAAAAAAAAAACAAAAAAAAAAAGTGGAAAGCAAAAGGGAAGGTGGGAGAGGACAGCCTACGAGGTACTTTACCTTCAGGTGCTTCCTCAGGCAGGTGAAGTTCAGCAAAGGCGCATGTGGAAGTGGTGGATCTGGCACTGGATTCCATTCAAAGTAGCTGTGCCCTTGGACCCCCAGAAATCTTCATGTAACTGCACTGCACGTAGAGTTTGCAGACCACTAAATCCCACCTTCTCCAAGCGTCCTTTCCATGCCGTCATCCAGTTATTTATCCTGCTCAGAGGCTGTGAATGTGGAGCTCAGGGCCAAGCTTCCATCCAGGTTTTAGTAAAGAACTGGCGTGAGGTTGGTCCAGTGCCTGTAGGGCAAAGCCAGGAAGGACACGGAAATGGCTCAGTCCTCACGAGCACACGGAGGAGAGTGGCTGGTCTGGCATCAGGTAGAACTGCACGGACCAGATGGGAAGGAAGACTCAGGTATTCCCCAAGCAGTTTTTTAAAATACCTTTGTGACAGGAAAATGAATGGCTCTCTCTTCTCTGCCTAGATCATCATGCTCAGGAACCACATTCACCACTGCAGAGCGTCAGGCATCTTTCTTCGCTTGGAGGGCGGAGGCCTGATCGCCGGCAACAACATTTATGACAACGCAGAGGCCGGCGTAGACATCCGGAAAAAGTCCAACCCTCTCATTTTGGTACTTCCTCCATCTTCTTGCCCTTTCAGGGTGGCTCTTGGTGCTCAGAAACCTTTTCTGAGGATGTTAAAGCAAATGTTGCCATCTTGAATTTCTGTTGCTTCCTGTTTGCAGGTAGTTCCTGCTGTTTTCTCTGTGTGTCCTTGTGACTCTGGGTCTCTTTCTCCATGTATTGAGAGTGACTTTGCATAAGTCACGTACGTCCCTGCAGTCTCCCCTAGCAAGGAGGAGGACTGGATAGACAGAGAAATTCACAGGGCCTTCCCTCCCTCAGCCCTGATATGCTCTTGTGGGCTTCGAGTTCGATAAGAATAAAGATATGTCTGCCATGAAAGACGCTTGGATCAAAAATAAAACACCAGATTAGTTCATTCTTTACTATTAAAAGGACACGTAGGATATTTATTCTGAAGATTACTTGTTTCGTGGATATCGTGAGGCCGTAGTGAGTTTGATCTTAGCCAGTGTGAAAACCACTTAAAATCCTAGAATATGAGACCAGTGACCTGAAAGACCTGCCCCATAGTTTTGCTTCAGCCTTCTCTGAGAGACAGGTTTCCCAGAAATTGAGAGACATAACGGACTTTTATGGGCTTGGAAAAATAATATCCATCCTATACATAGTGCTTATTATATGCCAGATACTGTTCTAAGCACTTGGTATATATTTATTTAATCATGGTTTAACTCTTACACAACCCTGTGAGATAGAATTATTATTATTCCCATTTCATAGGTGAAAACACGGAGGCACAAAGACGCTAGGGACCTTGCCCTAAATCACACATCTAGTGCTAGAGCTGGCCTTTGAATCCAGGCAGTCTGACTCAGGGTGGATGTTCTTAACCCAGTATATCTAGACTGCCCTTGCAAATGCAGAGAAAGGCAAGTTCTTAACTATATTTCAGGAGACATGCCTGGCCAGTGTCCTCTGCCAGCCCCTTCCTCTCACTCTTTCTGCCATGCAACTGATGTTTGATGCATGGCCTTGGCTTAGGAAATTATTGCCCCTGTTGCCAGAGAGATGAGAGGAGTTTGCCTTCCCAGGGATGGGGGGACAGGACAGTTTAGCAGGTGGAGGGGGAAGGGAGTATTACCTGCCTTTGTGAAACAGTGCAGGATAGAAATACCATTGCTTACACCTCTCTCCCTGTGCTTTTCAACCCTGTGAGGGACTTCTGTAGGCAGCAGTCACCCTGGTGAGTCTGCCAAATCCTTCAGGGGAAAATCTGAAAAGTGAGTAAGAATAGGAGAGCTTGCAGCATGAAACACTTTAAAGCAAACTAGAACTTTGTTTCCGTGAAATCATTTTGGAAGAGAAACAGCTAGCTTTCTGGTTTAAATATAGGATTGTATTTAGGCTGTAAATTAGCAATTAGAGTGAAACAATTTTATTATAATTTATTATAACCTAAAATTTTCATCACTGTCCAAAATCAACTAACTGACTGGGAAACAGAAAAACTAGGTTTCAGATCCGGCCCTGCCACAAACATACTATATGACCCTGGGCCAGTTTCCCCGTTTGCATGGTATGAAAATCTCCAAGGGTCCTTGTAGCTCATACACCTGGTGACCTCATGCCTCATGGGACACCTAAACTCCCTGGGGCTGTACCTTCCACAGGTCCCCCCCGAATGAGAAGGGAAGACTAGAAGCCAGAGACCCACTCCTTCCCTGGGTGGCCTCTTGGGATTGCGCTTAGCCAAAGTTCCCATGTACTGGGGCACTGCCCCCTTCCTGAGAGGTGGGCGCCCTGGGCCCTGGGGTGACATGGCCTAGCCAATGATCGTGTGTTTTGGGGACTCTTTGGAGGCTCAGAAATTTTCAGTAGTGTGCATTGCAGATGAAGGACAGGAGCCCTCAGCAGTAAGTGCCAGCATAACTACATCCCAAGAGTCTGGGTGGGGAAGACTCCTCTCTTGGGACTCTCCCTCATAGGTGTCAACGTGTGCACCTGTGCAGAGAGGGCAGGGCTGCGTCCATTCACTTTGTTTTTTTTTTTTGTTGTTGTTTCTTTTTTTTAATTTTTATTTATTTGTTTTTACTTTTTTACTTTTTGGCTACGTTGGGTCTTTGTTGCTGCGCACAGGCTTTCTCTAGTTGCGGCAAGTGGGGGCTACTCTACATTGCGGTGTGCAGGCTTCTCACTGTGGTGGCCTCTCTTGTGGAGCACAGGCTCTGGGTGCACAGGCTTCAGTAGTTGTGGCTCATGGGCTCTAGAGCACAGGCTCAGTAGCTGTGGTGCATGGGCTTAGTTGCTCCGCGGCATGTGGGATATTCCCTGACCAGGGCTCGAACCCATGTCCCCTGCATTGGCAGGTAGATTCTTCACCACCGCGCCACCAGGGAAGCCCATTCACTTTGTTTTGTGCTAGGGATCTTCCAGCAGCGTAGTTTTCTCTGCTGGTTCATCCTGCCCTGCTGTGGGGCAGCAGTGAGCACTCTGCTTCTCAGTGGTGTGTCTGAGCTGCCTTCTGTGGTGTCTCATGTTCACTTGCAGTGTAACCAGATCCACCACGGCCTTCGCTCTGGCATTGTTGTCCTTGGCAGTGGGAAAGGCATCATCCGGAATAATCAAATCTTTTCAAACAAGGAGGCTGGCATTTACATCCTGTACCATGGAAATCCAGTCGTGAGGTATGTGCCACTGTACCCAGACCATCCTGCTCACCCATGGTCCCTCTTTCCTCTCTGATCTCTGTGTTTCCCTACTCTCTGTCTTTGCTTCATTTGAAACCATTTTTGTTTATGAAAACAACTGTACAGATGCAAGCAGGGAAGAGACAGACTTCACCCTTAATCCCACCTCAGTCACACAACCTTTTGTGGTATTGCATCTGTGTTCTGTGCTTTTGTGTCTGTGTTTCCTTCCAGTTAACTAGGTGGGGCCATTCTATTCAGCAAACATTACTGAGCACTTCTAATAATGATAACAAAGGTAAACAAGGGCAGACTCCGCTCCCTAGGAGCTTACTTTAGTCTGGAGGACATGTGTGCTCAGAAATAATGCTAAGATAGGAATGACAGAGATTTCAACTCACCTGACAACTCTGGTCAGTTGATTGTGGCTACCTGGGATGCTGTATTAAGATCTGGAGGCTACATCTGACCTCAGCATGAAAGCATGCCGTGATCAGTCAGTGGTGTAAGCTGTAGGTGGGAGGGGCCGTGGATTTGCCTTCCCATCGATCATATGGCGCAGACTGTGATAAATACTATCAAAGTGGTACCAAGAGAGGGTGAATCATTCTGACTAGGGGGCTGTGGAAGGCCTCATTTGGGAAGTGGCATTGGAGTTAGACTTTGAAATACAGGTAGAGCTTGGACTCTCATGGAGATGGGGAGTGGACATTCCTAGTAAAGGAAGCAGCTTGAGTAGAGCAGCAGAGCGCAGCAGATTCAGGGGTAGCACACGGCCCACTGGCGCTTGAGAAGAAGTCTGACACAAGTTGTGACATTAGTATAAAACATCTTAAATTGGGACTGTCCCTGATAATCATGGATCCTTTGGTCACTGCAGCTTGAACGTTAAGGTTTTGAGTAGAAGACCCACACAGTTATGTCTGCAGTTTACAGAAATCACTGGCATTAATGTTTAGCAAATGTATTCTGAGTTTTTCCCTGCATTATTCCATGTGTACTTTTCCATGCTGTTGCAGCACCTTTGTATTTATCACTTTGGACAGTTTCAGAACTGTTCCATTGTTTTGATATTCCCTCATTTTTGAACCAGTCCTATTACTGTTCCTCTGGATTTTTTTTTTTTTTTTTGGCCACGCTGCTGCTGCATGGCTTGCGGGACCTATTACTGCTAGGCCTCTATTTTTTCACTGTTATAGGCAGCTTACTAAAAACAATTAGTGATCACAGAGCTCTTTTTCCATCTTTTGCATTATTGCCTTAAGAGTATGGGTTTGCATGTATGCATGTCATTCATTTAACACACATTTGAGGGTTTATTCCATGCAAAGGGACAGCAGTATAAAAACTGTGTACAAATAGTCTCTGCTCCGTGGAGCATGCAGTCTAATTCTGGAGACAGGAGCCATGAGGGAAGACTCACCAAAGCATATGCTTTATAGGTCTTCATGCAGGTGCAGAAGGAGCCCAGCCACAATTTCAGCTGAGCAAGTCAGGGCAGGGCACATGGGGCGCTGACATTTGAGTTGTGCTTGAAGGATGAGGTGGATTTTATGGCCATAGAAAAGGCATTCTGGGCCTGGGGCAGTGAAATTTGGGATATGTCCGGGGAAAATGGTGTAAAAAATGTGGTGGTATGTCTGGGCATGTGATGCCCGGGGGGGTTGAGTAGATGATCAGCCTGCAAAGTGGGGTTGATGCTGGAGCACGGAGGACCTCAAATACCAAGTGTGGTGGGTAGAATAATGACCCTCCAGATGTATCCATTTCCTAATGCTTGGAACCTGTGCATATGCTGTCTTACAAGGCAGAAGGGACTTTGCAGATGTGACTAAGTACGTTGAGATGGGGAGAGTATCCTGGGTTATGCAGGTAGGCCCAGTGTCATCTCAAGGGTCCTTAGAAGAGGGAAGCAGGAGAGTCAGAGTCAGAGAGAAGGAAATGTATCAACAGAAGCAGAGGTCAGAGTGATGAGGCCACAGGCCAGGAAAGATGGGCAGCCTCTAGAAGCTGGAAAAGACAATAAATGGATTCTTCCCTAGAGCCTCCAGAAGGAATACAGGTCTTCTGGCACCTTGATTTAGCCCCATCAGATCCATTTTGGACTTCTGGCCTCCTAAACTGAAAGATAATGAATTTGTGTTGTTCTAAGCCACTCAGTTTGTGGTAATTTGTTACATCAGCCATACACCCAGAACTGGCGGGTGCTGGTGAACTGTTGAAGTGTTTTGAGCAAGGAATATTACAACCAGATCAGTGTCTTGGGTTTTTAAAACAGTTGCTTTGAGAGAATAGGTTGTGCTTTTTTCCTGTATGTTTCTTTGTGATGGCGGATAGGGATCTGTGGGAGGGTACAGAATGAATTTCGAGATCCCTGAAGTGGCCTAGATAAGGCAAACCACAGCATATTTTTTTGCCGGTGAGTTATATAACCTGTGGTGTTTCTCTTTTTTTGCCTTGGCTGCAAGGAAGCACAGGACTCAGACTGGCTCATCTGTCGTTAATATCCCATCCTTGGTTCTTGGAACAATGATCTGTTCCCTCTTCCTACTGTTTTCTGATACCTCTTTTATCTTTGTTCTGCCCACCCTATGTACACACACATACATGTTTCTCCAAGTGGCCATGGATCCTTTCTGAAGGTAAGTGAGATTTGTATTAAAAGTATACCACTCATGCATTTGCTGCTATGGCACAGCTCTCAGAAATATGGATGAGGCCCAGGGACTACATCTGACCCTGAATTCTAGAAGCCCAGAGTAACCATCAGCTGATTAAATTGTAATCACATCAAAGCAGATACTTCAGATCTGTCTGAATAAAAACATAAGGATGTTTTTAACCTTGTTCTACTCCAAACACATAATGTAGATGCAGTTGGTATTTGACTTCCCCCGAAGGAAGTAAACCATTTGGACCCTGCCGTAGGAGATGGGAAGACTTATCAGCCAACTGCTAATCACGGGTTCTGTGAGGAGCCAGGCCCTGTGTTAGGCTCTGAAGAGCCAGGTGAATATTTGGATCTAAATCCTGCTGCTGCATGCATGGTAGGAAGTAGGAGGGCACCTCCTAAGAGAGGGGGCCGGTGCCCCTCCAGTAGGGAAGGAGGACACAGCATTCCTGGTAGTAAAAGTAACAAACAGCAAATGTGTATGCTCCAGGAATAACCCAGTTCTGCTAGGGTGTGGGTGTGACTGGCTCTGTATTTCCAGGCAAGAAACCAAGGTAGAGAGACCGGAGAGAAATGCATGTCCTTTAACATGCTCAGGTGTCTGGTTCTAAGGAACACATTCACGAGGCCTTGCCATGGTAGTAGGGCTGTGTGTAGCCCAGCCCATGGGGTTTCACATATGTGTTGTCTGATGTTCTTAAAACCCTCTTTTTAAAATCTGGTTTTCTTCTTATAAGGCATGTCATTATTTTATGTTTTCATTCAGTGGATAGGCGACTGAGTTAACAGAAAATAAGCTAAAGAGTAGCTGCTGGATACAAACAGAAGACGGTAGGCTTGTTACAGGCAGAATCTGATTCAGGGACATAAATCACTCCCAGACAAGCTTAACACAGCCTCCTAGGAATTCTTGACACTACCGAGACTTTACCTGTCATCATGCACCATGATGACATTTGTTTAAAATGGTATTTATATGAATAACAAGTATTGGCAAGAATGTGGAAAAAAGGGAACACTTGTACACTGTTGGTGGAATGTAAATTGGGGCAGCCACTGTGGAAAACAGTACGGAGGTTTCTCCAAAAACTAAAAATAGAACTACCATATGACCCAGCAATTCCATTCCTAGGTATATATCCGAAAACAAAAACACTAATTCAAAAAGATACATGCACTCCAGTGTTCATAGTAGTATCATTCACGGTAGTCAAGATACGGAAGCAGCCTAAGTGTCCATCAGCAGAGGAGTGGATAAAGAAGATGTGGTATATAAACACAATGGAGTACTACTCAGCCATAAAAAAGAAAGAAATTTTGCATTTGCAGCAACATGGATGGACTTGGAGGGCATTATGCTAAGTGAAATAGAGAAAGACAAATACTGTATGATATCACTTATATGTGGAATCTAAAAAAATGCAACAAACTAGTGAATATATCAGAAAAGAGGCAGACTCACAGATGTAGAGAACAAGCTACTGGTTACCAGTGTTGGGTGGGGAGAGGGGCAGTATAGATGTGGGGGAGTAAGGGGTACAAACTATTAGGTATAAAATAAGCTACAAGGGTATATTGTGTAACACAGGGAATATAGCCAATATTTTATAATATCTATAAATGGAGTCTAACCTTTAAAAATCATGAATCACTATATTGTACACCTGCAACTTAGATAATATGGTACAGCAACTGTACATCAATAAAAAATAAAATAAAATAATAAAATGGTGTTTATATGTGGATAACAGTCCAGAGAGGCTGCAGAGACATGGATATAATGATATGTGCTTCTGTGGCATAGTTGTAGGTCGTTTGGGGTCAGTGGTAACTGAAGATTGCTAACTGCCTGGCTTCTGGGGCCTGAGGAGGTGCTTCATGCCCCTGTGGACCTGAGCATCTGGGAAGCCCACAAAAGAAGGCAGGCACCTTGGATGGGCTTTGTCTTTGATACATGACATTGGTCTGGTCTCATCTTTTGTCTTCTTCCATTCTAGCCGGAACCACATTTTCAAGGGCAGTGCAGCTGGCATAGCTGTGAATGAGAATGGCAGAGGCCTCATCACAGGTAGGGGTGGGACTGCCTGGATCCGCAGCCCCCAGTGACCACAGCCAAGCCAACGTCCCAGGCTTCCCACCCACCCAGTCCTTCACCTCGACAGACTGGCCTCCTTGATAGTGGCTAGCACTTGAGGATGCCGGCTCCATGCACTGGCCACGCTTATCAGGCAGGGAGAGAGCGTCTGCTCTTTGCCAGGCCTGGTGCTTACAGGATCTGAATGGATGGCTGCTTCTGACATAACACTGTCAGAAACATTCATGCCACACAAACGGTCTGAATCCCTCCTCTTGGCTTTTACGGGCTTGTGCCTGCTCTGGCGGTCCATCCCTATTTCCCCTCTGCCTGGCCAACTCCTGCTCATTCTTTGAGTCTCAGCCTAAGTGTCACTTCCTGGGGGAAGTCTGCCCTGACCTCCCATATACATCTACACTCACTCTACCCAGTAGGCCTGCTCTGCAGGACACTTTACTTAATTTCTTGTGATCTGTTTAATGTCCGTCTCCTTTGCTGTATCCTACAAGGCAAGGATCAAGTCTGTCTGGTACGTCAGTGTAGCCTCAGCACAGAGCATAGCCATGCCTAGGACGTTAAGGAGACTCAGTAAATATTGGGCCAGTGAATCCCCCTGACTGGATCCAGCCTTCCTTCATTTATCGGATGTCTTTTGAGCACACGCTGTATGCGGGAGCTGGGGATACAGCAGTGAACAAAACAGATGATTTCTGCTGTCAAGAACTGACATTTTAAGAGGGGGAAAAACATTTTTTTCCCCAAGGAAAGTCATATCTGAGGGTGATAAGTGCTTTACAGATAATTAAGGTGATAGAGGAACTGTGTGGGTATTTAGTATTGTACGGTCAGGGCAGGCCTTTCTGAGAAGGTGACATGTAAGCCAGAAGCTGGATGATGGGAAGGAGCCCAGGAAAAGAACGAGGATTCCACACGGGGCTACCTGTGGGAACAGACTTTGCATGCCTGAGGAGCACAGAGGTTGCTCATTTGACTGCAGTGTGGTGAGCAAGGGGCAAGGAGTATGAGATGGGGTCCCAGAGGCAGGCAGGGAGGGGCCAGCCACACAAGGTCTCATGAGCCATTGCAGTCCTGTCGCAGGAGGCTGAGAGTCTGCCCTGCCACCATGCTGGGGCAGCAGTGTCCCAGGACACCCCTTCTAACTTGTGGCTCTTCAGCCCACTCACTCCCAGAGACATGGTGGAGGGGAGAGGAGAGGAAGGCTGTGGTCAGTCCAGAGCTGAGGCTGAGAAGGACAGGCTAGTGCCTTCCCAGGCGTGTGGGGGAATGGCTGGGTTCTGCTTCAGCCCTCCCAAGGACAGCCCCCCAGGACAGACAGTCCTGCCTGGCCTTGGTCCAGGGGCTCTAAAGCCAGTCTGTTCTTAGTCATCAATCGTCCAGGCCGCTGGGTACAGTGGATGCTGGTGATACAGGAGACCACAAGACAGACACGAACGTTGCCCTTGAGGAAAGCAGACAGTAGACAAGTCCCTAGAAAGTCACCAGACAAGATTCGGGGTGCTGACTGCTGACGGGAAGGCCTAGGCGTCCTTGTCCAGACTTGCCTTTCTATCAGCTGTCCAAGTCCTCGTTGCCAGCACTGTAGGTGACTCTTGACCCTCTTTTCTGCCTCTTCCCATAGAAAATGTCATCCGAGAGAATCAGTGGGGAGGTGTGGACATCCGCCGAGGAGGGGTCCCCATCCTCAGGAGCAACCTCATCTGCTTTGGCTATTCTGATGGTGTTGTTGTCGGGGGTGAAGGCAAAGGCCTGATAGAAGGAAACACCATCTACGGTGAGGGCGCATTCCTGGGGGAGGGGCAGGCAGCCCAGGTTCCATCTCCAGCCTGTGGGTCCTTAGAAAGTTGCCGCCTTTCCCTGGGCCTCAGAGATCTCATCTTAAAGAACAGCATCCATCTCAGGTCACAGCCACATAGACCCTCACAGAAGGCACGAGGCTCTCATAAATCACCTTCTAATCCAGATTGACCCCATGGGGTCAGCAAAGCAGAGAGCTTTATCCCCCACTTAAAACAGCAAAAGGCAGTAGTGGATCTTGCATAAGGCCAGGGCCATTTAATTTCTCACACATGGACATCACATGGACATCTAACTTCTCTTATCCTTTCTTTTGATCCAGAGAACTAAAAATATAATGGGAGAAATAGGGTAATCGTAGAAGGAAAAGTGTTCTCACTCATTCTGTGATTTTGGGCAAAGCTTCCATCTTTCTGGACTGCATCTCTAGTAATAATAATAATTATACTAACCTACATTCAGGCTCTGGACTCTTGCTAAGCCCTTTATATGCATTAGCACATCTAATCCTCATGACTACCTTCTGAGGTAGGTACAGTTATTAAACCCATTTTATTTTATTTTATTTTTTAATTAATTTTTTGGCCACACTGCGTGGCTTACGGGATCTTAGTTCCCCAACCAGGGATTGAACCCATGCCCCCCTGCAGTGGAAGTGTGGAGTCCTAACCACTGGACCTCCAGGGGATTCCTGTAACCCCATTTTAAAGGTGAGGAAGCTGAAGCACAGAGAGGTTCAATAACCTGCTCAGTGTCACACAGCTAGGAAGTGGTAGGGCTGGAACTCAGACTGAGGCCACCTCCATCTCTGTGCAGGGAGGAGTTGGGCTGGATGAGCTCTGAGGGCCCCTTTGGCACTGTCACCGTGGGCTTGTGTGCTTCTCATCTGGAAGTGGGGCCTTGACAGTTCCCAGAGCACTTTTACACCCCATGGAATGATTGCAGTTGTGAGACTGACCTGTTATTGCCCCTCTTGTATGAAGGAGAAGCCTGCAGCCAGGCCCTAAAGTGACTTGTCCGAGGCCATTTGCAAATCAGGGACTCTGTCTCCAGGCCAGCACCTTTCCTGCTTCCCCTCTCGGGGAGGCACTGGGTTCTGCCTCGCCTGTCACTCGGCCTCAGTGACCAGCTCCTTTCACTGTCCCAGCTAATAAGGGCTGTGGTGTGTGGATGATGTCGTCCAGCCTACCCCACGTCACCAGCAACCACATCAGCTACAATGGCCTGTATGGAGTGGCAGTGTTCAGCCAGAAGGATGGCTCTGAGGAGTCCCCTGGAGGCCACGTGGCCCAGGAGAACTTCGGCGAGGACTGGGACGCCACCCTCTGGGAGACGGAGCTGGAGAAGGATGACGACCTGCTGCGCCGGCCCATCACTGCAGCTCTGGTAGAGTCTAACAATGTTAATCACAACGGAGGTGAGTGCCCCTCCCCACAGCCCCTGCTCCAGCGCCTCCCGTGCTCTGCCTGCCCTAAGGCCCTTCTAGCCTCATCAGCCACTTACTTCAACCACTTAGCCGGTACCCCAGCCCCCTGGACTTCCGTACCCCAGCCCCCTGGACTTCACGTGCCCTTGACTTGAATCCATTCTTTTCTGTTGCCACCCACCCCACCCTGCCTTTCTCTTGCTGTTTCTCTTGCCTGAAATTCCCTTTCTCCCATCCACACGTCCCAAATAACTCGGACCTCAGAGCCCACTGCAAATTCGCCCTCACCCTCTGTCCTTCTCTCCTTTGACCTGTGCTCTCCCCAGTGGCACTTGTTAGGGGGCCTGGGATTGTATTTGTTTCTGTGGCTGTTTCATCTACTCTGACAGGCTGTGAACTTGAGGCAAGGAACTGAATCCCACTCCCGTTGGTGCCCCCTCCCCTCAGTACCAGTCCCACACCTGGCAGACACGTTTCCAATCAATTCTGAGACACATTTTTACATCTCTGATGAGATGCACCTTACAGTTGATGGCATATCGTGGTTTAATTGGCAGTGGTTTTTCTTTCTTAGAGAACACAGAAAATAAGAGTATTTAAAATCCATGTTATCTTAAACTTGATTAAAAAAATGATAGTAGGTGTTTGATGTTTATTGAATTGGAAAAAAAAATTATTGTGAAGTTCATCCAACTCCACAGCTCCCAAACCTGGCTGATTATCAGAATTACTCTGGGGGGCTGATGGAGGAAGGCTTGTTAAAAAGAGGTCCCTGGGCCCTAGTGAGTTCATCCCCCTGGCAGTGGCAGAGGCAGGGAGATGGGTAGCCAGTGGCCCCGGCCCACTTACCTGGAAAATGAGTTCTGTCCCCTCCCAATTCAGGGTCTCCTCTACATGGCCATGCTGTCCAGTAGGACAAGCAAAGCCACATAAATCCACAAATACTTGATTTATTTTTGCTGTTCTCAACCAAGCCAGGAGAAGCAACAGGCAGTTGGCACCAAAAGGTTCGGGCTTGCAAGCTCACAGCACAGACTGCTCCCCTGTGACCCCGCAGTCGGCATCCTCCCACGGCCTCCTCCCGGTGCTGCCCATGCCTCTTACCACGGGGGAGAACTCCTGCTCACCCTGGGTCCACCTGCCATGCTGCCTCTCCCCACGCGGCTCTAAGCCTGCTGATTTTGTGCTTTTTTCTACAAACACATAGTGTCGCTAAGAAATTTCTTATTTCTTAAGAAATAAGAAAATTTCCCAGAATAGTAGGGAGGCAGATTCTAGCTCAGAATGGGAAGCAAAACAAACAACTTTCTAGCAGGTGGATCTGTCTGTCTAGAGGTGGAATGGGCAGCCTTGAGCAGGTAGTGAGCCTCCTGTCACAGGTGGTGCAGATGGGGGTAGGATGAGGCTGCTGTAGGAGGCACGCCAGCACAGGATGAGAGCCTGGGCCAGATGACCAGCTGAGCCTAAGGGATCTCGTCACATCATGTTTCCCTGGCCACTTCAATGAGGACTTGATGCAGAAGGAACAGAGTTTCCTTGCTGGTCCTGGGTTTCCTCCTGCTCTGTCATCCAGCTTGGAAGATGCAGCCCCCAAGGGCTGGTTCTGCATGTTGCTACTTCTCCTCCCCCTCCCCCTCTCCTGGGTGCACAGTTCTGGGAAGGCTTTTCCTAGTGGTATTGTCAGCAGTGACCCTGGGACCACCCTGTGCTTTCTCTGCTCCCAACCCCTCTACCCACAGCTTCAGGACTCTATGTCCAGAGTAGTGAGGTGCTGCATGTCATCACCAACGTGATCCATGCTAACGGGGACAGAGGCATCACTGTGGCCCAGAGCAGCCAGCTCACCCGTGTGGCCAACAACAGCATCTCCTGCAATCACCAGAGTGGGGTCAAGGTCAAGGCCCAGTGCAAAGTGGAGTTCCGAGGCAATGGTATCTACGACAACAGAGGCCATGGCATCATCACCAAGGGTGACGGCACTGTCATTGAAAACGACATCATTGGCAACCGGGGTAGCGGGCTGCAGCTGCTGCCCACGTCCGACACGAAGGTGTGTGTGTGTGTGTGTGTGTGTGTGATGTGTGCGTCTATGCAGGGCATGGCCCTAGGAGAGCCCTCGTGCCCTCTCTGCTGAGAAGCAGAACCTTAAACCCTCAGCACTCTGCAAGGGTGCTGCCAAAACCCAGCCTGGGAGATGCAGGGGGACTTCACGCAAGAGGGGACGCGGGAACTGGGCCCTGAAGGATGAACAGGGGGTACTGGCAGGAAGCCGGGGCAGGGGTGCCACCCGAGGTATCTTCGTGGTCTTCAGTTCAAGATCAGGGCTGTTTTAGCTCTCTTCTCCTAACAGAATAATCTCACACAGGACCCGGTATGCAGTAGGTGCTTAATGGAGAGGAGTCTTGCCTCGGGGCCTTGGCACCCACTGTTCCCTGTATACCCGGAGTAGCCTTCTCTCCCCTTTTCCTACCTACCAAGTCCTACAGCTTGGCTCTCCCTTTCTTCTGGAAGCCCTTCCTGACCCCCCCAGGCTGTTTGAGGTGCCCTGTTTTTTGTACTTCTAAGGTGCTTACGCCCACCCTTCACAGGGCACTTCCCACGGTGCTCTGCGTCTGTTCCTTCGCCTGTTTTTCTTCCCCACAGGACCTTGAGCCCCGAGCTCCGTTTTTACACAAAGCACTGAGCTGGGTGCTAGGGTTTCAGTGTTGAGCCAGACAAACCCATTCCCTGCCCTTGTGAAGTTACAGTCGTAAAGCCTCTTTTCGGCTTTGTGACTTCATGAGTCAGTGACTTCAGCAAGGAGTAAGGAGTCCCTTGGCTTTGCATCCGAGCACTGTGCGAGCAGAGGAGGGGAGGAGGGCTCGCTGTTGCCTCAGTTGGGTCGCCAGTGGCGCACACCCCATCTGCTGGGTCTTTGCACATTGTTCCTTCTTCCTGGAACAACTCTCCTCTGCTCTGTACCTGATAAACTCCTACCGCTTACCCATCACCTCCTCCAGAAAGCCTTTCCTGGTTCTCTCTGGGCTGGTCTCGATAGCCTTTGCCTGAGCTCGCATGGCTCAATGCTGACCTACCTAGCATGCTCTTACCCCTCAGTTTTATAGCTGGTGTTTCACTTACCTGGCTCCCCTACCAGTCTAGGAGTCCCTGAGGTGTGACAAGCTCTGGCTGCCTCTCCCAGGTAATAAAGAACCGGATCCATTCATTCCGGGCCTACGGCATTGCCGTGCAGGGCCATGCCAAGGCTCTGCTGCAGGAGAACACCGTCTTCCAGGGCAAGACCAACAAGACCATCTTTCAGCAGATCTCAAACAACCAAGAATGCATCATGCAGAACAACAAGTTCTTGGTCTTCAAGAAAAAGTAAGTGCATGGGGTTGCCTAAACCAATCTTCTAGAACCACAGTGAGGTCACTGGGGAAGCCAGGCTCAGAGACTGCAGCTACCCTTGCTCCCTAGTCCTGCTAGCTTTCAGCTCTGGTCAGGTAAAGGCCTGTGCTTGGGTTTTGTGTCAGGCCTGGGCTGAGGACCTGAGCCTGACTCCCTAGGAGGGAATAAGCTTTAAAATAGTCAGGGGTATGTGGTTTCAAATCTCACCTCTGCCAGTTACTGGCTGTGTGACCTTGGGCAAGTTACTCAACATCTCTGAGCCTTAGTAAAATCCAGTGAATAATGTCTGCTTTGTAGCACCAGTTTAAATAAGATCATGTGACCTAGCAGCATATCTGAGGTATCACACAAGTGTTCATTGCTGTGGTCGCTGTTGCCCCTTGTTTCTGGTATTTCTGCCTCAGTGTATAGTTGCTTCACACTCACCTTCCCCAAACCCTTGTCCTTCCCTGTTCCTCATTTTGATGACATCACCATCCATTCTGTTCCAGCAGCAAAACCTCTGCCTCTCCTCCTCCCTGACACTGTAGTTCAGTCAGCTACCAGGTTCTCTTGATTCTGCTTCTAAAATGTTCTTGTACCTGGCACCTCCTCTTCCCAACTGCTGCCACCCTTATTCGGGTCAGCACCCCTCACCCTGACCCATGGACCCCTGTTCCCATTACCGCTGTTTCAGTTGTTCATGGATGGACTCCGTTCCAGTTGGTTGATACTTTGCCATACTGGTTGCAAAAATAATAATAATTAGTAATTATTATTGATACCATTGTTGTTGGTATCACTCCTGCACTGTTAATCCTTCTGTCCTGTTGCAGCAGCTTTCTGCCTGGTCCCCCTGCGCTTGGGCTACCCCCAACCTGCAGGCTGCCCTCTGCATCCTGCCAGAGTAATCTTTCTAAATCAGCTCTGGCCACGTCACATGCATGGTCAGAAACCCTGGATGGAGCCTCTTTTTCTATAGTAATGATCTCTACTCTGTCTTTTTATTACACACTTTCTCAGTAACAAATATTTTTTGAGGAAACCCCCTCAGTATGTATATTTATATAGTCATAACTTATAAAGTATGATATAAGTAGAAATTCTAATATTATCTTCCCAAATCCCAGCAGATCATATTGTAGACTCCCTTGGGTCCACTTCCTCCTCCAGCTTTGGAGACCGCAGGGTACAGGGTACAGCCCAGACCTGTTGGCCTGGCATTGTCCCCTGTGCACTGTCCGCTCCTAATTTCCTCTCTTTTCATCACTTCTTCTCAGGAGCTCACTCTGCTGCCAAACGCAAATGCTTGCAGATCTTTGAACGTAGTCCCAGGCTTTTACTCACCCCACAGTAGCCGGCCTCTGACTCTACCCATACCTTTACAGTCCCACTCGTAATATTACTACCATAAAAATACGTAAAAGCCAATGTTGCTGGCTTAAGCAATTTAGGACTTGATATGTGTAAGAGGTGATCCCTTGTAATTCAGGACAGGTTCCTTGTAACTTAGGACAGAAAGCCCTAATCAAAACATCACTACCATTTGATTTTCCCCAACCCTTCGTAATCTCCACAAGAGCTCGAGGGACTGGAAATCCACCAACTTCTGTCCCCTATACATGTGCACTTTCCAGAATGTCATATAAAAGAAATAACACAGTGTGCAGTCTTTTGAGTCTGGCTTCTTAACACTTAGCCCAGTGTATTCCAGATTCATCTGTGGCATCTGTCATTCATTCATTTTTGTCACTGAGTGGTGTTCTGTTGTATGGACGTACCACACGGTTTATCTGTTCATCAGCTGAAGCATATTTAGGTGGTTTCTAATTTTTTGGTGACTGTGAATAAAGCTTGCATGACATTTACAGTCATACAGGTGGGGAAAAAAATGGGGCTGCGGGAAGCAAGCCACTGGTCTTATCTGGATCCTTGTTTAAAGATGGGGAAATAGAGGACAAGAGGGAACCTCTCCAAGGTTACATGTAGATCTGAAGGTAGAGCTAGAACTAGAATTAGTTGTGCACATGTTCCACCTCCTTTTGCTATCACTTAACCAGGGAGATGCAACCTATACCCAGATTTAAACAAAGCCAAAGGTAAGTTTGTGCAGGGCATTCAGCAAACGCTCTAGACTCCCAAAGGGTTCACTCTCATTTTGCACCTCCAGGTCTGATACGTGGCGCCTGGCGAACCCACCGGCACGGCCTCACCTTGAAAACTCTCTCCGAGGCCCCTCTGCTGCCCACAGTGGGCAGGTGACAGCCATGGCAACCAGGATCACAGCCCACGTGGAAGGTGGTTACCACAGCAAACGCAGCATCTTCTGCACCGTCCTGTGAGAATGGAGAGCCACGGAGTGGGGCGGCCGGGGGCTGCCCTCAGACTCCGAGAAGGAAGCACATACCTGCTCTCAGGCTTGGGCCCTGCCCAGCCAAGCTGAGAGGTTGTGGCCTTGGGGATGGAAGAATTAGTGCTTGTGAAGACTCCTGGCTTCCTTATCACCGCCCCGAAAAACAAGCTCCCAAGTCTTCTGGGGACTAAGAACAAGGTACCTTCAAAACCCTTTGGCTCCACAACCCTTAGCAGGAAAGAACTTGGATTTTTTTGTTTGTTGATTGGTTGGTGTTTTTGGCCGCGCCATGTGGCTTATGGGATCTTAGTTCCCCGACCAGGGATTGAACCCAGGCCCTCAGCAGTGAAAGTGCGGTGTCCTAACCCCTGGACCGCCAGGGAATTCCCTGGGATTATTTTTCAAGGAGAAAAGGGGAACCGAAGTTGGTGGGTTTCTAGTCCCTCGAGGTCTTACAGAGATTATGAAAAGTTGGGGAAATCGATAATGAAAACCTTGGTCAGGGTTTTCTGTTTGAGTTACAGGGAACTGCGTTTTATATACACCAAACCCAGAATCTTCTCAGGGAAGAACGGATTTACTTCTAAGGGAGAGAAGTGATTCTAGTGAGATGGAAAGAGCCCCAGATTTTCCCCTTTCCTAGACCTCACTTTTGACCCTCCGGGGACACTGCCACACCCACCCTCCTGCCTGGGGAGGCTGGAGGAGTTGGGTTTGGTTTCCTTAAGGACACAGTTCTCTTGGACATGGACCTGTGAGGGAGGAAGGGGCTTGGGATAAGGAGCCCCTCTTGAAAGGCTGCCCCAGGGATGACAGGGACATGCTGAAAACAGGAAGGGGCGTGTGGAGAAGGCTTTCCTTGAAGTGGCTTAGGTGTGCGGGCGCGTGCTGGGCTGGGTGGTGCAGGGATACACCTGACTGCTGTACCTTCAAGTTGCTCCCAGATTCAGGAGGACATTGGCTCAGCGCTTGCTGCACAGGGAGGATTCAAATCCCACAAGCACACCAAACCAGCCGCCCCTCCTGGGCGCAAGACTGGCGGAGACCGAGGTGCCTAGGGCCCTCGTCTGTGTCCACATTCTCGTGGATGACCACCTGCCTTTACTGACCCTACCAAGGTTCCCCACTCTGTGCCTTGGCTCATGCTCTCCCCTCTTCTGGGTGCACCCGCCTCGCCAGCTACACGCCTAGGTCCCACCCACTCTTCCAGGCTCGACGCTGCCACCCGGATGGCAGTGCTCTCCCCTCTCTGGGCCTCCTCTGCCCTTCCTCTGCCCCCACAGGGTATACTCTGCCTTGCTTAGGAGTTACCCAGGCCCATCCCTGTCCCACTGACCTGCCTGTAAGCTAGCTCCATTAGAGTCACCACCTGTGTCCCCAGTCCCCAGCCCAGGGGGTAGGGTTAGCAGCCTGAGTAAGGAGAGGAAGGCTGGCTCCCAGAGGGCTGTGCTGAACCCAACTGTGAATGTGTTAAGGTTCCAGAGCCAGGCAGGCTCAGACCCACTGCTCTGGAAGGGGGCCCGATGCAGGCCTGGTTCAGCCTCAACAGTCCCCCGCCCACCCGGCCCTTCATGTGGGGCCTCACCAGCCTGGTAGGGTCACTGTCGTGCACCTCACAGATGGCTTCCCAGGCTGGTTCTGCCAGGCCCCCGGTGCTGCTCTCCCGGGTGGAGTAGGTTGGGCTAGAGGGAGCCAGGAGCACTGGCTACCCTCTGAGGACTTGGGGCACAAGAGCATGGGCCCCTCCCATCCCCAGCGCTGTCCTTTGCACTTACCTATGGCCCCAATGTGAGTTGCTGTACAAAATGCTGCCTTTTATTATTTTGTAACGAATGACTTTTCTGTGAACCAAGTGCTTATGAAAATCTCAGCAACCAAAATAAAGTTCTCTATTTTAAAGGAGGCACTTTTCGGGGTACTTTCCTTGGTCTGGGTATGTGCTAGGGTTCCTGAGCGCTGGATGTAGGCCTCTCACCACTCCGTCCCCCCAAGGCACCACTGCTTCCACTGAAGGAGACATGAGACCAGGGCCATCCTGTCCATCCAGCTTGTTCCCACCTGATTCCAAGTTCCGAGGTCTGTGTCCTCATGTGTCAGTCAGGGACTGTAGTTGCAGTCCTGCCTGCCCCTTGGGCTTTGTGAAGAAGAACAGTGAGGTCCCTGGTGTGGGTGACCTGAGATCCACGACCACATTTTTACCAGCTTTAGTCACTTAGCATCTTACAGTGTTTGCCATATCCACATGTCACTTGAGGAGAAAGCTAGTACTTAATACTTTTCTTTAAATCCTCTTTTAATTAAAAAGACTTTATTTTTTAGAATTTTTTCTCTTAAGTCTTTTTATTAACAGGTATAGTTGACGTATAATGTGTGTTTTAGGTGTACAACACAGTGATACACAATTTTTAAAGGTTATACTCCCAGTTATAAAATATTGGCTATATTCCCTGTGCTGTACAATATATCCTTGTAGCTTATTTATTTTATACATAGTAGTTTATACCTCTTAATCCTCTACCCTAGCCTTGCCCCTCCCCCCTTCCCCCTCCCACTGGTAACCACTAATTTGTTCTCTACATATGAGAGTATGTTGTTGTTATATTCACTAATTTTTTAGATTCCACATATGTGATATCATACAGCATTTGCCTTTCTCTGACTTATTTCACTAAGCACGATACCCTCCAAGTGCATCTTTTTTTTTTTTTAACATCTATCGGAGTATAATTGCTTTACAATGGTGTGTTAGTTTCTGCTTTATAACAAAGTGAATCAGCATCTAAGTGCATCCTTGTTGCAAATGGCAAAATTTCATTCTTTTATGGCAGAGTAGTATTCCATTGTGTATATATATATATACCACATCTTCTTTATCCATTCATCTGTTGATGGATACTTAGGTTGTTTCCATATCTTGGCTATTATGAATAATGCTGCTGCGAACATTGGGGTGCATGTATCTTTTCAAATTAGCGTTTTCATTTTCTTCAGATACATATACCCAGGAGTAGAACTGCTGGATCATATGGTAGTTCTATTCTTAGTTTTTTGAGTAAACACCATACTTTCTTCCATAGTGGCTGCCCCAGTATACATTCCCACCAACAGTGTACAAGGGTTCCCTTTTCTCCATGTTCTCACCAACATTTGTATTTGTGGTGATGATAGCCATTCTGACAGGTGTGAGGTGATATTTCATTGTGGTTTTGATTTGCATTTCTGTGATGACTAGCGATGTTGAGCATCTCTTCATGTGCCTGTTAACTATCTGTATCTTCTTTGGAAAAATGTCTATTTAGGTTTTCTGACCATTTTTTAATCAGGTGGTTTATTTTTTTTTGATGTTGAGTTGTATGAGCTTTTTATACATTTTGGATATTAACCCCTTATTGGTCATATCACTTGCAAATACTTTCTCCCATTCAGTAGGTTGTCTTTTTGTTTTGTCTATGGTTTCCTTTGCTGTGCAAAAGCTTTTAAGTTTAATTGGGTCCCATTTGTTTATTTTTGTTTTTGTTTCCTTTGCCTTAGGAGACAGCTCCAAAAAATATTGCACCATTTATGTCAAAGTGTGTTCTGCCTGTGTTTTCTTCTAGGAGTTTCATGGTTTCAGGTTGTAACGTTTAGGTCTTTAATCCATTAGAGTTTTTCTAAAACTATACACACAAAAATGTTCTAGGGCTTCCCTGGTGGCGCAGTGGTTGAGAGTTCGCCTGCTGATGCAGGGGACACGGGTTCGTGCCCCGGTCCGGGAAGATCCCACATGCCGTGGAGCGGCTGGGCCCGTGAGCCATGGCCGCTGAGCCTGTGCGTCCGGAGCCTGTACTCCGCAACGGGAGAGGCCACAAAGTGAGAGGCCCGCATACCGCCAAAAAAAAAAAAAAAGTTCTAATTTCATTCTTTTACATGTAGGTGTCCAGTTTTCCCAGCAGCCCTTATTGAAGACTGTCTAGAAGTTTTAGATTTACAGAAAAAGTAAGGAGATAGGTGGTAGAGAGTTCCCGTACTACCCTTACCGCCGAGCTTCCCTGTTATTAACACCTTGCATTAGTATGGTACATTTGTCAAAATTAATGAGCCAGTAGACACATTATTATTAACTAAAGTCCATAGTTTATTCATATTTCCTTAGTCATTACCTAGTGTCCTTTTTCCATTCCAAGACCCTATCCAGGAACTTAACTAGAAAGAAATGTTTATATTACTTCACTACTATAAATGAAAAGCTAGTGGTTTTAATACACACTAAACTGTTAAAATGAAAATATTCACAGTATCACAAGCAACTAAACCTTTGTTGAAACCAAACATTTGGGGGAAATTTTTTACTGCAGTTTAGCCAAGTCAGCATAACCTCATATATCCTGATACACCCCCATGCCACTAAAATCATCTTATATCCCATCAATAGTATATTAAGCACTGACTTGGTGAGGCTATTGCCCCTTTTTTACAGAAGGAATTGAGTTCTTTTTTTTTTTTTTTTTTTTTTTTTTTGCGGTACGTGGGCCTCTCACTGTTGTGGCCTCTCCCGTTGCGGAGCACAGACTCCGGACGCGCAGGCTCAGCGGCCATGGCTCACGGGCCCAGCCTCTCCGCGGCATGTGGGATCTTCCCAGACCGGGGCACGAACCCGTGTCTTCTGCATCGGCAGGCGGACTCTCAACCACTGCGCCACCAGGGAAGCCCTGAGTTCTTTTTTTGACTGAAGTATAGTTGAATTACAGTGTTGTATTTCTGCTGTACAGCAAAGTGATTCAGTTATACATACATACATATATGTATATATTCTTTTTTATATTCTTTTCCATTATGGTTTATCACAGGATACTGCATATAGTTCTCTGTGCTGTACAGGACGACGTTGTTTATCCATTCCACATATAATAGCTTACACCTGCTAACCCCAACCTCCTGCTCTGTCCCTCCCCCAACCCCCTCCCCCTTGGCAACCGCAAGTCTGTTCTCTATGTCCGTGAGTCTGTTTCTGTTTTGTAAATAGGTTCATTTTGTCATATTTTAGATTCTACATTATAAGTGATATCATATGGTATTTGTCTTTCTCTGACTTCGCTTAGTATGATAATCTCTAGGTCCATCCACGTTGCCGCAAATGGCCATTATTTCATTCTCTTTTATGACTGAGTAGTATTCCATTGTATATATATACCGCATCTTCTTTATCCATTCATCTGTCACTGGACATTTAGATTGTTTCTATATCTTGGCTGTTGTGAATAGTGCTGCTATGAACATAGGACTGCATGTATCTTTTTGGATTAGAGTTTTGTCTGGATATATGCCCAGGAGTGGGACTGTTGGATCATATGGTAATTCTATTTTTAGTTTTCTGAGGAATGGAATACTGTTGTTTTCCATAGTGGCTGTACCAACTTACATTTCCACTAGTAGTGTAGTAGGGTTCCCTTTTCTCCAGCATCCTCTCTAGCATTTGTTTCTAGAGTTTTTAATCATGGCCATTGTGACCAGTGTGGGTGGTACCTTGCTGCAGTTTTGATTTGCATTTCTCTAGTAATTAGCAATGTTGAGCATCTTTTCACATGCCTGTTGGCCATTTGTATTTCTTCTTTGGAGAAATGTCTCTCTAGGTCTTCTGCACGTTTTTCGATTGGGTTGTTTTTCTGTTGTTGAGTTGTATGAGCTGTTTGTATTTTGGAAATTAAGCCCTTGCCAGTTGCATCATTTGCAAATATTTTCTCCCATTCTGTAGGTTGTCTTTTCATTTTGTTTATGGCTTCCTGTGCTGTGTAAAAGCCTGTTAGTTTGATTAGGTCCCATTTGTCTATTTTTGTTTTTATTTCTGTTGCCTTGGGAGACTGACCTAAGAAAACATTGGTACGATTTATGTCAGAGAATGTTTTGCCTATATTCTTTTCTAGGAATTTTATGGTGTCAAGTCTTATGTCTAAGTCTTTAAGCCATTTGGAGTTTATTTTTGTGTATGGTGAGTGGGTTCTAACTTCACTGATTTACATGCGGCTGTCCAACTTTCCCAACACCACTTGCTGAGAAGACTTTTTCCCATTGTATATTCTTTCCTTTTTTTTTTTTTTTTTTTTTTTCTTTTTGCGGTATGCGGGCCTCTCACTGCTGTGGCCTCTCCCGCCGCGGAGCACAGGCTCCGGACGCGCAGGCCCAGCGGCCACGGCTCACGGGCCCAGCCGCTCCGCGGCACACGGGATCCTCCCAGACCGGGGCACGAACCCGCATCCCCTGCATCGGCAGGCGGACCCCCAACCACTGCGCCACCAGGGAGGCCCTATTCTTTCCTTTTTTCTCTAAGATTAATTGACCATAGCGGTGTGAGTTTACCTCTGGGGTCTTTACTCTGTTCCATTGATCCATATGGCTGTTTTTGTGCCAATACCACGCTGTTTGGATTACTGTAGCTTTGTAGTATTGTCTGAACTCTGGGAGGGTTATGCCTCCTGCTTTGTTCTTTTTCCTACAGATTGCTTTGGCAATTCTGGGTCTTTTATGATTCCATATAAATTTTAGGATTATTTGTTCTAGTTCTGTGAAAAATGTCATGGGTAATTTGATAGGGATCACATTAAATCTGTAGATTGCTTTGGGTAACAATATTCATTCCTCCAAGAGCATTGGATATCTTTCCATTTCTTTGAATCATCTTCAGTTTATTGTTTTATAGTCCTCAGCATATAAGTCTTTCACCTCCTTAGTCAGGTTTATTCCTATGTATTTTATTTTGGGGGGTGAGATTTTGAAAGGTATAGTTTTTTATATTCCCTTTCTGATATTTCATAGTTAGCATAAAGAAATGCAACTGATTTCTGTACGTTAATCTTGTATCCTGCTACCTTGCTGAATTCATTTATTCTAATAGTTTGTGTATGGAGACTTTAGGGTTCTTTGTATAGAGAGAGTATCGTGTCATCTGCAAAGAGTGATAGTTTTACCTCTTCTCTTCCAGTTTGGATACCTTTTATTTCTTTTTCTTGTCTGATTGCTGTGGCTAGGACTTCCAGTACTATGTTGAAGAGAAGTGGTGAGAGTAGGCATCCTTGTTTTGTTCCAGATTTTAGTGGGAAGGCTTTCAGCTTTTCACTGTTGAGTATTATATTGGCTGTGGGTCTGTCATAAATAGGTTTTATTATGTTGAGATATGTTCCCTCTATACCCACTTTGGTGAGAGTTTTTATCATGAATGGATATTGAATTTTGTCAAATGCTTTTTCTGCATCTATTGAGATGATTGTGGGGTTTTGTCTTTTGTTTATGTGGTGTATCACATTGACTGATTTGCATATGTTTGAACTTGGGATGACTCCCATGTGGTTATGGTGTATGATCTTTTTTTTTTTTTTTTTTTTTGGCAGTACGCGGGCCTCTCACTGTTGTGGCCTCTCCCGCTGTGGAGCACAGGCTCCAGACGTGCAGGCTCAGCGGCCATGGCTCACGGGCCCAGCCGATGGAGCGGCATATGGGATCTTCCCGGACCGGGGCACGAACCCGTGTCCCCTGCATCGGCAGGCGGACTCTCAACCACTGTGCCACCAGGGAAGCCCGGTGTATGATCTTTTTAAATGTGTTGTTGGATTCTGTTAGCTAGTATTTTGTTGAGAATTTTTGCGTCTATATTCATCAAAGATATTGGCCTGTAATTTTCTTTTTTTGGTGGTGTCTTTGTCAGGTTTTGGTATCAGGCTGATGGTGGCTTCATAAAATGTCTTCAGGAGTGTTCCTTCCTCTTCAGTTTTTTTTGAAGAGTTTGAGAAGGATCAGTATAAGTTCTTCTTTGCATGTTTGGTAGAATTCACCTGTGAAGCCATCTGGTCCTGGACTTTTGTTTGTAGGGAGTTTTTAAATTACACATTCTATTTCACCTCTAGTGATCAGTCTGTTCAAATTATCTATTTCTTCTTGGTTCATTTTTGGTGGGCTGTATGTTTCTAGAAACTTGTCCATTTCTTCTAGGTTGTAGAATTTGTTGGCATATAATTGTTCCCTTATGGCTTTCTGTATTTCTGCAGTATTGGTTATTATCTCTCCTTTTTCATTTATTTTTATTTGGGCTCTCTCTTTTCTTCTTGATAAGCCTGGATGGACGGGAGTTTGTCAATCTTGTTTACCCTTTCAAAAAACCAGCTCTTAGCTTTATTGATTTTTTTTTTTTTTCTTTTTGCGGTATGCGGGCCTCTCACTGCTGTGGCCTCTCCCATTGCGGAGCACAGGCTCCAGACGCGCAGGCCCAGCCGCTCCGCGGCATATGGGATCCTCCCAGACCGGGGCACGAACCCGTATCCCCTGCATCGGCAGGCGGACTCCCAACCACTGCGCCACCAGAGAGGCCCTTTATTGATTTTTTAATATAATTTTTGAGATTCTCTATTTCCTCTGTGATCTTTATTATTTCCTTCCTTCTGCTGACTTTGTTTTGTTTGTTCTTCTTTTTCTAATTTCTTTTTAAGTGGTAGGTTAGGTTGTTTGAGACTTGTTTTTTTCTTGAGGAAGGCCTGTATCGCTATGAACTTCCCTCTAAGAACTGCTTTTGCTGCATCCCACAGATTTTGTACGGTTGTGTTCTCATTGTCATTTTTCTCAAGATATTTTTAAATTTCCTCTTGGATTTCATCATTGACCCACTGGTTTTTTTAGTAGTATGTTGTTTAGTCTCCATGTAATTGTTTCTGATTTCTTTTTCTGTGGTTGATTTCTAGTTTCATGCTCTTATGGTCACAAAGATGCTTGAGATAATTTCTATACTCTTAAATTTGTTGAGGCTAGTTTTGTGCCCTAATATGTGGTCAATCCTAGAGTATGTTCCATGTGCATTTGAAAAGAATGTGTATTCTATTTTGGGGGTGTGTGTAATGTATTGAAAATATCAATTAGGTCTAACTGTTCTATCATTTAGGATCTCTGTTGCCTTACTGATTTTCTGTCTAGAAAACCTGTCCATTGGTGTGAGTGTGGTGCTAAAGTCTCCTACTATTATTGTATGATTGTCAATTTCTGCCTTTATGTCTGTTAGTATTTTATGTATTTGGGTGCTTCTATATTAGGTACATATATGTTGATGTCTGTAAAATCCTCTTCTTGTATTGATCCTTTTATCATTATATAGTGTCCTTCTTTATCTTTCTTTACGGCTTCTGTTTTAAAGTATATTTTGTCAGATATGAGTATTGCAACCCCCACTTTCTTTTCATTTCCATTTGCATGAAATATTTTTCCATCTCCTCACTTTCAATCTATGTGTGTCCTTTGCCCTAAAGTGGGTCTCCTCTAGGTAGCATATTATATAAGCTCTTGTTTTTTTAATCCAGTCTGCCACTCTGTGTCTTCTGGTTGGAGTAGTTAGTCCACTAATAAATAATTATTGATAGATATGTATTTATTGCCATTTTAACCTTGGTTTCCTGTTGATTTTATATTTCCTCGTTGTCCCTTTCTTTTTGTTTTTCCTTTTGTGGTTTGATGATCTTTTGTATTATACTTATGTTCTCTTCTTTTTGGTTTTTGTGAATCTATCATATGTTTTTGATTTGTGGTTACCCTGTTTTTCAAGTATGTTAACCCCATCTTCTATCTCCTTGCCTTAGACTAGTAGTTGTAGAGGCTCAAACACATTCTAGGAAATGAAAAAAAAAATCTACATTTTCTGACTCTCCTCCACCACATTTTATGATTTTGATGTCCTCTTTTACATCTTCATGTTCATCCTTTTGCTGTTCATTGTGGTTATCATGTTCACAGAAATTTTTTGATTTTTAAAAAATCTGTGTACTGGCTTATTTATAGGTGATTTGCTCTCCAATTGTGATTTTCTCTTTCCTATATATTCTTCTTTTCTGTTTAGAGAAGATTTCAATATTTTCTTTAGGTTTTAGTATTGCTGTATTCTTTTCGTTTTTGCTTGTCTCAGAAATTCTTTCTCTCTCCTATTCTAAATGATAATCTTGCTGGGTAAAGTATCCTAGGTTGCAGATTTTTCCCTTTCAGGACTTTGAATATATCTTGCCACTCCCTTCTGGCCTGAAACGTTTCTGTAGAGAAATCAGCTGATAGCCTTATGGGGCTTCCCTTGTAATTAACTCTTTTTCTCCTGCTGCCTTTAGAATCCTCTTTAATTTTTGCCGTTTTTATTATAAAATGTCTTGGTGTAGGTCTGTTTGGGTTTACTTTGTTTGGGACCCTCTGTGCTTCCTGTACCTGGACATGTTTCCTTCTTTAGGTTTAGGAAGTTTTCAGCCATAATTTCTTCAAATACATTTCCAATCCCCTTTACTCTTTCTCCCCCTCCTGGATTCCCTATTATGCCTAGATTGGCATGCTTTGTATTATCCCATAGGTCTCTTATATTGCTTTCATTTTTATTCATTTGGCCTCCTGTTCATTTGGTCTGCTGTCCTGATTGGGTGATTTCCATTATTCTGTCTTCCGGGTTACTTGTTCGTTCTGCATTATTTATTCTATTCATTGCCTTTAGTTCAGTTTTTTGTCTCAGTAAATGAGTTTTCTAATTGTTCTTGGTTCCTCTGTGTAGTTTCCAGTTCTTTTACAGTGCTCTGCATTTTTGTCGATAGCCTTAATTCCTTCAATATTTTTATTCTCTTTTGAAATCAGTGTCTTTTTGAAATTGGTGTCTGTTAGACTAAAGAGGTCTGTTTCATTCTTCTTTCCTGGGAATTCTCTTGGTCTTTTAACTGGGAGTGGCTCCTCTGCTTCTTCATTTTACTTATATTTCTCTTATTCTGTGAGTTTAGGAGAAACAGTTATCTACTGTGGTCTTAGAAGGCTCTTTATATGTGGGAGCATCCCTGTGTAGCTTGTGTGGGTTTAGCATATTTGGTTCAAGGGCTGTTCTTAGTACGGCTGCCTATCGCCTCTTTCCTCAGCACTTGCTGGCCATTATCCCCTTAACAGGGGGTGTGCAGATGTGGCGGCTGGTGCCTAGTTGTGGGACTCTCAGTGGCAGCTCATGCACGGCCCTGGAGCATGCCATGGGAGCTGAGGCAGCTCACAACTCTGCTCCCTGGGAGGGCACTCAGCAGCTCGAGATGGCTCCTGCAGTGAGTGTAGGAAGTGTTCCGCTGCCTGAGAGCTTGCGCAGGGGAAAAGACTGTAATGGCAGGTTCTGCCCCTCCCCTTGCACACTGCCCACACAATGGTGCCTGGCCTCTAAGGTGGCCCAGGCTTCCTCCTCGTACAGGCTCAGGTGTGGTTGCACCAGACTCCGACTGCTTCAGGCTGTTTCCGCACAGCCCACCCCAGTCCTCTCCCCAGGTCTGATCTCCAAAGCCCGAGCTTCTTCAGCCCCTGCCCGCACCAGTGGACACACATCTCAGGCTGGGAAGTGCAAAGCAGTGGCACTGACCGTCTGTGCAGGTCTCTCTCCATTCTAGCTGCTGCAGATTGGTTGCTGTGCTCTACTGCAAGGCTCTGAAGCTCCCTCTTATAACAGCTGATCTCTCTGCCAGCGAAGGAACTTCTGAGGGTGCAGGAACCTTTCTTCTTTTACAGCTCCCTCCCAGGGGCCCAGGTCCCATCCTGATTCCTTTCTCACTTTTTTCCTTTTTGTTCTACCCACTTATATAGATTTTCTTGCTGTTTCAGAGGTATGAGGTCTTCTGCCAGCATTCAGTGGATATTCTGTGAGAAGCTTTCCACATGTAGATGTATTTTTGATGTATTTGTGAAAGGAGGTGGTGAGCTTCACATCCTACTACTCTGCCATCTTGATTGCTCTCCCCAGAAGGAACTGAGTTCTGAGTGGTGATGCCTGTCAAGGCCAGTAAGTTGAATGTTCCCTATCAAATGTTAAGAGCTTGTATACAGAAGACGTATGAGTAAGGCTGTTATCTAGGGCCTCTGTAATAGGAACACCTGGGACACACACACATACAGTGCCCATCTTCTGCCAAGTCATTTGGAGGCAGAAGTGGGAGGAACACAGAACACCTGTCCTACCCTAGCTCTTCCGTGGTTGGGGAAGCATCTGGAAGGAGACTGCTCTGAGTAGCCTGCATTGGTTGACTGTGCAGGGCTTGCTCTCCCACACAGGCCAGACCTGCCCAAGAGAACCTACTCCATCTGATTATTTTTTCCTTAATTGAGCCAAAAATCTGTCTCCCTAGCTAAATCCTACCCATACTTCAGGATCCTACTTCATCATTCCATGGAACACCTTCCTTGATCTCTTCAAATCTTAGTTATGTGCCCTTCCCCCATGCTCTCCTACCCACCTATCCACCTGTGTTAATCCCCATGGTGGCACTGAAATCCTGTGCATTGAAAAAGTCTGTTGATGTGTCTGATTCCCCCATCCCATGCCCTGTGAGGTCATGCACTGTTGATCCTCTATACCTAACACTGAGCAAACTCATTAAGTGTTGGACACATAGATGGATGGATAAGGAAACAAACCCAACCCCATTCCTAGTATTTCTATCTTCTGGAGCCCCCAAAGGACAGAGTCCCTCTGTCTGTGGCGACTCTCCAGAGATTTACAGACAGCATTCTTAACCCCCTGGGATCCACCCTGCTCCTGCCCTCCATTCACACATGCCAGTTTGCAGACTGTCTCCTCACCATCTGGTCATTTTTCCAGATCCACTCCAGTGGCCTGGGTGGGTCTGGGAGAGCCCAAAGAAGGCAGAGTTTAGGAGTCTCATCCTGTTCCTCAGGAGGTATGTCCCAGCTCTTAACATGCAGCAATTATGGATCAGAAGATAGAATTCTCTAAGGGTGCTGTGCTTCCCTGGGGTCACTTGATTCAGTCTGCAGTAGCTAAGTCCCCTCTGCAGGGTGACTTCTCACAGGTGTAAGTTTAACCCTCGAGCAGAGCTCACAGGTCTCAGCTGCCCCCCACCCAAGCAGCTTACACTGTGGCCTCCATGGCCTTCCCTGCTGGCCAGTCAGGCCCAAATATTAATGCCTGCTGATAGAAGTGTACAAGCACAGCAAAGACCAATATGGGGGGAGGGGAGAAAAGTCAGGAATTTGGGATTAACAGATATACACTACTATATATAAAATAAACAACAAGGACCTACTGTATAGCACAGGGATTTACAGACAGCATTCAGTATCTTGTAATAACCTATAATAGAGAAGAATAATAATAGAGAAGAATCTGAAAAAGAATATATAGTAACTGAATCACTGGTCTACACCTGAAACGTTGTAAATCAACCATACCTCAATTAAAAAAAGACCAATACAACATCATTCAGACCTCCCAGTCCTGTTGAGGCCACTGCCCCTTGTAGCCAGAGGAGACCCTGACTGTAGGGAATGGTGGGCATGCTGTGGCCAGACCAGACAAGAGCCAGAGCTGGGTCTTGGAAAAGCACATGAGCCTACACTATCCTCAGCAACAGCTTCCTTCCATCAGCACAGAGAAAGTCTCTTCTCCAAATGGTTCCTCATGGTGGACTCACATGGGGCCTGCTGGGCTTGTTCCAACCCTGAGTAGTCTCCCGATATGAACACCCTCATCCCACTAGTTCTTTCTCCCTTCCTGTCCAGAACTTTGCAGGGTGCAGTTAGGGCCATGGGGCTCTGGAGCCCATTCTCCGTGATTATCGTCCTTTTTAAATGCAGTCAAGCCTAGCATGGCCCTCTGGTGCAGTCTGAGTGACTCACAACACAACTGTCACCCCTGCTCAGAAACCAGTTCTTGCCTGAGTGCAGCCGAAGGCCCTGTCTTGATTGTCAGGATGGTATTTCACTTCTTGGTTTGGGCCCATCATTTGCCACCTATCCAGGCTCCTTGGATAAAAGGCTGATTCCAGGGCTGGAGCAGGCAAAGTACAAGACGGCTAGAATATCTTCTGGCAGAAATTAAGGAAGCACCCTTAAAACGATGGGGATACAGGAGCTAGCTTGAAGGAACTCAGATTGGCCAAATGTGGTACAATCTGAGTATCAAAATAAATGATGATGACAATGTTCACAGGATAAGAATCTATGAGTCCATACTGACAACTAAATGAACAAAAAACTTTCAATGGAAAAGAAAGCTTCTTCATATAATACTATAATAACTGTATAAGAAATTATGGGAGTTAGAAAATCACTCACCATTTTGCAGCCATCTTGATAATTGATTCAGCAAAAATTATCAATCCAGGCTAAAACTTACGGGTAGTAGTTTGATGAGGAACAGGACATTTAGAGGCTCAAAGTATCTTTCCACAAATTACTTAGTAAATACAAAAAGAAAAGTAGTAACTTCACAGTGGAGAGAACATAACCTTAACCAAGGAGCAAGTTATCAGCAAGAACAAGATAAACCAACATCTTGTGCCTCTACTGTGATGCATTGTGACACAGCACCATGTCTGTGAATTCCCTGCCAAAAACGTATATCCTGAATGTAATCATAAGGAAACACCAGACAAACCTAAATAGAGGGATACCCTACAGAATAACTGATTTACTCTTCAAAATGTCAAGGTTAAGAAAGGCAAAGACTGAGGAATTGTTTTAGATTAAATAAGACCAAAGAGATGTGACCAGCAAAATCTGAATATGAGCTGTGGGCCAGATACTAGTATTGTATCATTGTTCTAGTTCCTGCTTTTGATAAGTGTAATGTGCTTATGGAAGAGAAAGTCCTTATTCTTAGGATACACATACTGAAGTACTTAAGATAAAAAGGGTAGGGTGCTTTTCTCAAATTGTCCCAAATGGTTCAAAAAGAGATACATAAATATATAAAGCAAATAATAAATAGGACAACGCATGAACAGTTGGAGCATCTGGGTAAAGGATACACAGGAGTTCTTTGTACTATTCTTGCAACTATTTTCTAAGTATGACATTATATCAAAATAAAGTTCTTAAAAGAAGGCACTTTAAAAATTTTTACCTAATTAGCTATTTCCAGGTTGGGTCCTCTGCAGGTATGTTAAATACACCTTCTTTGACTTCATCATTGTTAAATGTACAGCAGGTCAGGGCCACAGAAACTTCCCTCCAGGGAACAGACTTCATTCTGTTAACACCTGTAAGTTATTCCACAAACTGCAACTCTTATTAAAGGTACAAGCATCTAGCCCACAGTCTCTTTTTCTTCAAAGAGGTCATCAAGCAACATTATAGCAAATAACTTGGTTGGATCAAGGAATCCTCTGTGAATGGATCAGTAAATGGGGTTTTAGAACTAGGAAAAACCTAGTACGATCCCGTTATTCTACAAGTGTTTACTGCCTAATAGCTCTGCCAAGGAAAGAAGGTGCAGCTCGTGCACTATGATTCGTTCCCCAGACACTGGCACTTATATGCCAGGCACTGTGTTAGGCACCCTCTCACGAGACTTGTTGAAAAGGGCCCTCTTTTGAGCCTTCCCTTGATGAACAGAAACTTGCGTTTCAGTCAACCTCTGGGACTGCATCACCTACGATTAGTGAAGTATACCTGTTGTCACCCAGGACAAGTATACAGCTGACCCCTGAACAATGCAAAGGGTTAGGGGCGCTGACCCTCCATGCAGCTGAAAAATGCACATATAATTTATGTCAGCCCTCCATATCCGTTCCACATCTGCGGGTTCAACTAACCACTTGCATGGTACTATAGTGTTTACTATTGAAAAAAATCCATGTATAAGTGGACCCAGGCAGTTCAAATTCATGTTGTTCAAGGAATTGTATATTTACCATCCTAGGCTTTTCCCCATCAATATCACTCCTCTTTGTGAGTGACTAAAGAAAGCTGCTTCCCCACTAGGACAGAGGCTCTTCAGAGGCCAGGTCACATGTTGTGATCTAATCACTGCTGGAAATTAAGCCTCAAGGTGTCAAAACCACCAGAATCTAAAAAGTATGCATGAAAACACATTTTAAGCCATAAGCACACTAGAAATTCTTTTCCCAGAGACAGATCAGGATTTTTTTTTTTTTTTTCTGATGCCGAGTCACATACCTGATTTTCACAACAGCTTAGGTAAAGAAAAACAAGAGGCACTTAGATTTCCTGCTCACATCTCTGCTGGAGGGAGATCAAGTATGCTACAAGTGCCTGCTACCCAGGATCAGATATAAATGGGGATAAGCCAGACAAGAGCATGGAAAATGTGCACTTTAAGCCTGGCCTTGCCGTAGAAGCGGCTCAGATAACCACATCCCAGTGCTCAAAGAAATATAAGGATCACCTGTCCCGAATGAGTCATCCAAGGCCCATTTTTACCATGTATTCCCTAACGGATGTCCCCGCTGCTGTGTAAACTTCCTCCTTTCTCATTTTCAGAGAGAGCTGGATTCTGTCTTCCTTCCTCCACTGCCCCTGGCCCCCAGCACGAGCACCACACACCTCAGCTGCTCCCACTGCCTCAGAAGAACCTTGAAGAGCTGAGTCTGGGGGACTTCCCTGGTGGTGCAGTGGTTAAGAATACACCTGCCAATGCAGGGGACACTGGTTCGATCCCTGATCTGGGAAGATTCCCACATGCCACGGAGCAGCTAAGCCTGTGTGCCACAACTACTGAGCCTGCACTCTAGAGCCCGTGAGCCACAACTACTGAGCCCACGTGCTGCAACTACTGAAGCCCGCACGCTCTAGGGCCCACATGCCACAACTACTGAGCCTGCATGCTGCAACTACTGAAGCCTGCACACCTAGAGCCTGTGCTCTGCAACAAGAGAAGCCATCGCAATGAGAAGTCCATGCACTGCAACGAAGAGTAGGCCCCTCTTGCTGCAACTAGAGAAAGCCCGCACACAGCAACAAAGACCCAACACAGCCAAAAAATAAAATTTTAAAAATAATAAAAAACACAAATATTTTTTAAAATGTTTTCTAAATCATCACCTTCTCTTTAAAAAAAAAAAAAGAGCTGAGTCTGAGCATTAGCCACATACCTAAGTCTCCCCACGTCATAGTCCCGTTCCTCACAGCACCCCTCTGGTGACTGACTTCTCCATCTCCCCCTGGCAGATAAGGTTGGTGGCAGTCAGCATCCCTTCCCATCTGCTTCTGGTATGGCTTCCTGTAACTATAGAGGCTGAAACCTATTTCCAAGACTCCCTTGCTGCTAGGATTCTAGTTGCAAATTAAGTTCCTATATATGTACTCAGAGAAGAAAGAAGCAAGATGGAGGCCAGCCTCTTAATCTTTTGGCTGTTTGTGCTGACAAGCAAGGAGGTAGGGCATGGGTACTGATAGCATGGGTGGCTGAACCAGAATTTCAGTGTCAAGTTGCTGGCTTCATGAGTTCAAGAAGCAGCTGAATTCAAGTAGCTTCATGAATTCAAGTGGCTTCTTCGTGCCTGGCTGGCCACCCCAGCTGTGTTCTTGAACTCAGCAGTTCCAGTAGCAACCTCCTGAATCCCGCTCCTGCAACCCTTTAACAATTTTATAGTACTTTATATCCATGTATTAAACTCCTTTCTCCTTAAGAATATCTAGGACCATTTGTTTTCTGCACTGAATTCTGACTGATTCACTCCCCTCAAAAACGCTTTCAGAGCTGACTCCTGCCCTGTGTGTGGCCTGAGCCAGGCAGAGCAAGTGGGTTAATCATTTCCTCTGATTTGGCTCTGCTGTTTCAGCAGCCCGGAACTAAATTAGTCTGTTTGGGCAAGCCCATCACATTGGTGACCTGAAGCCTCCTCTTCCAGCCCTACTGGGTTTTGTCCTCACCACCTACTCCTCCACTGGGCCTTCCACAGCACTTCACATTTCTCTTTATTAACCTTTATCTGTCAGATGCGGTCCAAGGTTCAGCCTGTGAGATCTTTTGCCTCCGCCTACCCCAGGCCCACCCTCCCACATCCCACACACGAACCATCTGCCATTTACAACCACAGAGACACCAAAGGAGGGAGATGGAGTCCAATAGGGCCAACACTTTATGTTTCTGCTTAAGACCAGCACAACTGATATGCTGACTTCTGGCTTCATACCCATGCCAAAGCACGGCTTCTTTATCCCTCTTTACAAATAAAAATGCAAATGGATAGAAGGAGTGGCTATGATGTGGCCAAAATGCTGTCTGGAAAGCACACCTCTAGGTGATTTTCCTCCGCTTTGACTGACGGTCCAAGGCCTGGGCTGGGGGCAGTGGGATGGACAGGGTGCCCAGTTTGTGATCCTCCTCCCTGCCCACTGCCAGAGAAACCCTTCTTTTAGAGATCTTCAGCCTCATGGCTTTCGCTATCTCCATCATCCTAAGGAACAAACACAAACACATAAAACAAATGGAGAGTCTCCTCAATGTGAATGCTCAGGGAGGCTTGGCAGGAGGGGGCAGCGCAGTCATGCTCCAGGCCATGAAGACAGAATTCCCAAGACAGCCACAAGGGGCAAAGCTCCCAGTAGAGAGGCAGACAAGATCCCCTCGAGAGCCATCAGATTCCCATTTTAATGTGTTGCCATTAGAAAATATCTATATAAATGATGGAAAACCAGGTTATCCAGATCCTACTGATAACTGTTTACTTCTTAGAGCAAGGATTGAGCACTTGCTAGAATTTTACAGACTTCAAGTATCTGTTTCTCTTGTATGTTCAAACTCACTACTCACGAGAATGCCATCTGTGGAGCCCTCAGAATAATCCCTCTCGGGACTGCTAGAAGAGTCCAGATAAGGGTGTTCTCCTGAAACACCATCAGGGTCCTTGGAGATCAGATGCTCCTAAATCACTGACAAAGGCCAATATACCCCACAGATCAGCATCCTGGGAGACTGCTCCCTACTCAGTCTGAACCCCTTCTAGCAGGGCTAGAAAGGGCCTTAAAGGTTGCCACCTCTGCCTACCCTCCCAGTCAGGTCAGAGAAGCCCAAGTGTGACATCCCTGCCAAACTGAAGCTCTGCCTTGCCTTGGACAACCCCCTGGCAGCTCCTTCCATCTGACTCTGAGAAAAGTGCTTTATGCTAAGCTGAAATTGGGGTTCTCTTATATAACTTCCACCCCTAGGTTACCCCATCAGGACCATACAGGGTCCCTCTTCCCAGAGACAGCAGTTTGGAGACTGGAGGTTGCTCAGTTACACAGGGATGGAAGGCTCAGGTTTGAAGCCCAACTATTCCCCTTCTTGGCTGTGTGACCCTGGGAAAGTCACTGACTTCTCTGAACCAAAGATTCTTCCACTGTTTCTTAGCGACATCACTGAGATATTATGACAGATTTGGTACTGTGCCTAGCAAAGCGAAGGCACGCGGTAATGTCTGGTTTCCCATCCATTCAATCAATTATTTATTCATCTGAAAACTCCCCAGGTCCCTCGACAGTGCCTCATGCTTTCCAGCAGTACCAGAACTACATCAAGGCGCCCTAAGGGAGCTTTTTCTTCTTTTGTGCTCACCTTTTCTCACTGAGCTTCAAGTCCCTCTGTAACACCGTCAGGTCAATCTGGAAGTCGTTTATATGCAAAGCCAGTATGATCACATAGGCGGTGATCTTTGCCTTCATAGAGTCTGAAATTAAGTTCCGCAAACTGCAAATCAGTGGCAATAAAAGAGAGGCAAAATTAAACTCCGAGATGATTTCTCCAAAAGCAAAGGAAAAACATCCAAGCCTGTTCCCTTATGCATTCAAAATGTCTTCTCATCCCGGGGAGAAGAAAAGGAATTAGAGCAACATCCCTTATCCTGTTGTGGTGCCCAAGCCTTCACGTACAGTGGAGCAGTGAGCCAATGCCAGTGTCCCTCCAAGGGGACAGAGAAGGCCGCACCTTCCCCAGGCACAGTCAGAGCCTCACACTGGTGAGGACCCTCCCCATCTTCCCAGCCTGCTCAGCAGGGCTGCTGGGAAAACGGTCATCCCAAACTCAGCTGCCGATGATTCTTCCAAGCATACCCAGAGCAGGACACACAGTGCAAGCAAGCAGCAGGAAGGAAGCCCAGGTGTGCTGCTTGGGGTGCTTTCCTCAAAGTCATCCCACTGGCCTGCCCTTTCCTGCAACACTGCCTCTCCATACAACACTAGTTCTGTGGACATTAGGCAGGGGTCCTTGGAAGAAGCATGTGACATGAAGTCTTTGTTACAGGAGTTCCCAGAGCCTTTAACGTGAGCTTCTCCCAAAGGGATAGAGTCGGTACTACAGTGTTGCCTAAACTCACTTGACCCCAGGAGCCCTCCAAATGGCAGTGCCCTCTTCAGCAGTGTCTCTCTGGATACAGACTGCAGTCCAAGCCCCCTTCCCCACTCTCACTACCCTCCCTGTCCTGCTTTCTTCTTTACAGGCAGAAGCCGAGAAATCAAGCCCCCTGACCTGCCACTGTTGTAGATCAAGCAGGTAAACTGCTTCAGCAGTTTGGTGTTAATGATGTGGGGAACTCCAGGTCCCAGGGCACCTACAAGACAAAATAAGAGTCTGATCATTTGCTTTCAAAACTCTCAGGACACACGTCACCTATGAGCTGGGAAAAGAAGACAACAGTTGGGCCACTGAAATAAACAGAGGCAGGTAGGAAGAGAAGGGGCTTGTGAAACAGAACAGCCACTTTCAAATGAACACGTGCTCAGGTGTGCTTCAGCCTGCAGACCATACGTGCACAAGAGATGTTCATGACAAGGCAGTGACAGGAAAGAAAAGCAAACTCCAGTAAGGATACAGAGTTCAAAAGATGTTAGAAAGCAAAACAGATTGTGGAGAAAGCCCAGGGAGAGGGAAAGGAAGGGAGGTTGGAATGTGAAAATAAGAATTAAGCAAATAGTGAAAAAGATGAGTACAGGCATAGCTCAGAGACATTGCAGGTTTGGTTTCAGACCACCACAATAAAGCAAGTCACGTGAACTTTTTGGTTTCCCAGTGCATATGTTATGTTTATAGTATACTGTATTAAGTATGCAGTAGTATCATGTCTAAAAAAAAGTGTCCAATAATTAATTAAAAATGAAAATTAAGAAACAATGTCCAGAGGAAACTTGCACAAGCCTCTTAGATAGCCTCATCCACCAGAGGGAAGACAGCAGAAGCAAGAAGAACTACAATCCTGCAGCCTGTGGAACAAAAACCACTTTCACAGAAAGACAGACAAGATGAAAAGGGAGAGGGCTATGTACCAGATGAAGGAACAAGATAAAACCCCAGAAAAACAACTAAATGAAGTGGAGATAGGCAACCTCCTAGAAAAAGAATTCAGAATAATGATAGTGAAGATGATCCAGGACCTCAGAAAATGAATGGAGGCAAAGATCAAGAAGATACAAGAAATGTTTAACAAAGACCTAGAAGAATTAAAGAACAAACAGAGGAACAATACAATAACTGAAATGAAAAATACACTAGAAGGAATCAATAGCAGAATAACTGAGGCAGAAGAACAGATAAGTGACCTGGAAGACAGAATGGTGCAATTCACTGCTGTGAAACAGAATAAGGAAAAAAGAAGGAAAAGAAATGAAGACAGCCTAAGAGACCTCTGGGACAACATTAAATGCAACAACATTCACATTATAGGGGTCCCAGAAGGAGAAGAGAGAGAGAAAGGACCAGAGAAAATATGTGAAGAGATTATAGTCGAAAACTTCCCTAACATGGGAAAGGAAATAGCCACCCAAGTCCAGGAAGCACAGAGAGTCCCATACAGGATAAACCCAAGGAGAAACACACCAAGACACATAGTAATCAAATTGGCAAAAATTAAAGACAAAGAAAAATTATTGAAAGCAGCAAGGGAAAAATGACAACATACAAGGGAACTCCTATAAGGTTAACAGCTGATTTCTCAGCAGAAACTCTACAAGCCAGAAGGGAGTGGCATGATATACTTAAAGTGATGAAAGGCAAGAACCTACAACCAAGATTACTCTACCCAGCAAGGATCTCATTCAGATTCAATGGAGAAATCAAAAGCTTTACAGACAAGCAAAAGCTAAGAGAATTCAGCACCACCAAACCAGCTCTACAACAAATGCTAAAGGAACTTCTCTAAGTGGGAAACATAAGAGAAGAAAGGGACCTACAAAAACAAACCCAAAACAATTAAGAAAATGGTAATAGGAACATACATATCGATAATTACCTTAAATGTGAATGGATTAAATGCTCCAACCAAAAGACACAGGCTCACTGAATGGATACAAAAACAAGATCCATATATATGCTGTCTGTAAGGCCAACTGGCCCGAGGCAGGGGAACGCAATCAGATTCACAGGTTGCATCAGACCGAAACTCTCCGGACCACCCAGTTCCAGAAACTGACCTGGAGACTTTCCGGACCACCCAGTTCCAGGAAATGACCTGGGGACTTTCCACCCGGCTCAGCCTTCCCGCCTTTCAAGGGGTGGGACTAACGGCCCCAAGACTGATGCAACCAGCACCAGATATTGCCACGATACCCGAAGAGACCACCAAATAAGGAATACCCTGCATCCTCCCAGATTCACCACACCCCTTTCCCTTTTTCCCCTATAAAATCCTGCCCAACCCTCACCCGGGTGTGACTTCTCTGGCCCCTTTCTCTCGGACCGGTGAACCTCGCCCAGGAGCGCCCCCTAATAAAGCTCACTTGAAGCTTTCCTCTGTTTCGCGGTGCCGTTTGTTAAGATCCAACCTTACATTTGGTGCCGAAACCCAGGAGGGGTACCAAGCCCCGCGGGTTACCGCGCGGGCCGCTCCTCCCCTCCCCCAGGAGACAACCAGGGAACCTCTACTCATCCACCCGATCCGGCAGAAAATGGGGTAAGTCCCCCTCCCTTGTTCCCTCCGAACCCCAGAGTCCCTCCCCACCGGACTCCCTGTCCCTAATCACGGCCGCGTCAGGGACTCCTCCGTCCTCTCTCTGGGCCTCGGGCAACCGTGGAGACGTCCCAATTGCCTGACCGCCCTCCGACCTGCCGTGAATTGGAGACTGAGACCAGGGACGCCTCTCTCCCTCTCCATTCACTCAGGGACAGACTGGGGGTCATGGGAACCTCACAATCGAAACCAGATTCTAAGACGCCCCTGGGGTGTCTCCTAGCCAATTTTACAGCCCTCGGTTTCTCCCAAGATCTCCATCGCCGATGGCTTATTTTCTATTCCACTGCGGCCTGGCCACAGTATCCTCTAGACAATCAATCCAAATGGCCTCCTGAAGGGACTTTCGATTTTAACATCCTCCGTGATCTAGATAATTACTGCCACAGGACGGGCAAATGGTCCGAGGTCCCCTATGTTCAGGCCTTCTGGTATTTACACTCCCGCCCTTCCCTCTGCATCGATTGTTCCACTTCCCAGATCATTCTTGCCAAACAGACATCTCCTACATCCAAGCCCCTAATTTCCTTTGACGATGACCCCTCTCCACTAGCCGACCCACCCAAATCTCTCGCTTCTCTCCCCTCCAGAGCTCCTCTCCAACCTCCACCCTACCCTGAAGCGGTCCCTCCTCCTCCCGAACCCGCTCTGGCCCATCCAACTGCTCCCCCGCCTCCCTCAACAGTTTCTCCTCCCACGCCCCTTGCTTTGCCAATTAGTGCACATACACGCTCTCATGACTCCCAAGATCCAAATCTCCTCTACCCTGAGGGAGGTACCAAGAGCGGAAGGATTAGAGTTCATGTTCCCTTTTCCCTCCAAGATCTCTCTCAAATCGAAAAGTGATTAGGCTCCTTTTCTGCCGACTCTTCCCGCTACATCAAAGAATTTCGCTACCTCTCTCAAGCTTACGATCTAACCTGGCACGATATCTTTGTGATCCTATCTTCTACTCTAACCCCTGACGAGAGGGAAAGAATTCAAACCGCTGCCCGAAACCATGCAGATCAGGTTCACCTTACCAACAACTCCATGCCTGTCGGAGCAACTGCCGTACCTGGCACCGATCCAGGCTGGACTTATGAGGATGGCCAAGATGGTCGTCGTAAACGCGACCTCATGATCCAGTGCCTCCTGGCTGGCATGCAGGCTGCTGCTCATAAGGTAGTCAATTTTGAAAAACTAAAAGAGATAAGAACTTAACGAAAATCCAGCTATCTTTCTCAATCACCTTACAGAAGCCTTAACTCTCTATACCTGGCTGGATCCCAAAACCCCGGCAGGGGCAGCGGTCCTAGCCACCCATTTTATCACCCAATCAGCCCCGGACATCTGAAAGAAATTAAAACGGGCAGAAGACGGCCCTCAAACCCCTATTCGAGATCCGGTAAAGATGGCCTTTAAAGTCTACAATGGCCGTGAGGATTTGGCAGAAGCCAGCCGACAGGCTCGGATGCACCAGAAGGTGGCCCTCCAAACCCAAGCTTTTGTAGCCACCCTAAGGCCGGCCATCTCCCATGGATCACAGCATCCACGGGGTCCACAAAAGGCAACCCCACCAGGGGCCTGCTTCAAATGCGTAAAAGAAGGCCACTGGGCTCGCCAATGTCCCAATCCCTGACCTCCTTCTAAGCCCTGTCCCAGCTGCGGGCTAACGGGCCACTGGAAGAGTGACTGCCCTACGACTGGCCCTCCCTCAGCATCTCCACGCGGGGGGCAGGCCGACCCAACAGCATTACCACTCGAACTGCTGGGATTGGCTGACAACTGACGGCGCCCGGACTCGAAGACCCCCATCACCCTCGCCGAGCCCAGGGTAACGCTACAGGTAGCAGGTAAGTCCATCTCATTTCTGATGGACACGGGGGCTACCTATTTGGTCCTGCCTACTTATTCCGGGCCAGTTTCTCCTTCCCAGATCTCGGTCATGGGTATTGATGGCAAACCATCCTTCCCACTCCAGACCAGTCCACTCCCATGTCATATCGAAGGACTCCCTTTTACTCATTCCTTCTTAGTCATACCATCCTGCCCAGTTCCCTTGCTAGGCCGAGATGTCCTTTTCCACTTAGGGGCCTCCCTCCAGCTGGTTAGACTTGACCCTAAGGTCCCCTCCTCCCAACTCCTGCTTCCTCTTCTCGGCCTGTCTCTAGAACCCTCCCCCTCCGATCCCCCTCTTCCAATCATACCGAACCCAATCAATCCCCAAGTCTGGGATACTTCTAAGTCCATAATAGCAACACACCATTCCCCTGTCCTCATCCGCCTAAAGGACCCCTCCAAATTTCCATCAAGGCCCCAATTTCCCATCTCTGAGACTCACCTTAGGGGCCTACAACCTATTATCCCCAGACTCCTAAACCAGGGACTCCTTATCCCCACTGACTCTCCCTGCAACACCCCCATCCTGCCTATCCGCAAGGCCTCTGAGGATTATCGCCTGGTCCAGGACCTCCGACTAATCAATGAGGCCATAATTCCTCTCCACCCAGTAGTACCAAACCCATACACCTTGCTCTCCCATATCCCCCCATCCACAACCCACTTTACGGTTCTGGATCTCAAAGATGCCTTTTTCACTATCCCCCTACATCCCCGACTCCTATTTCTTCTTTGCCTTTACCTGGATGGATCTGGATACTCATATTTCCAGTCAGCTCACCTGGACAGTTCAGCTCACCTGGACAGTTCTTCCCCATGGCTTCCGCAACAGTCCTCACCTCTTCGGTCAGGCGCTGGCACGCGACCTCACTTCCTGCTCCCTTACCCCCAGCACACTCCTTCAATATGTAGATGACCTCCTCCTTTGTAGCCCATCTCTCAGCCTCTCAAGACAACATACTGCAGATCTCCTCAATTACCTTGGCTCCTGCGGTTATCGGGTCTCCCCAGCCAAGGCTCAGTTGTCTGTATCTTCTGTAACCTACCTGGGGCTCCACCTTACCCCTACCACAAAAGGTCTAACAGCCGATCGCACCCCGATTATCCGTGAACTCCAGCCTCCGGAAAGAGCAGAACAAATTCTCTCCTTTTTGGGCCTTATAGGATTTTTCCAACACTGGATCCCTAACTTTGCTCTTCTCGCTAAACCCTTATATCTAGCTGCTAAAGAAACCCCTCAAGGACCCCTCACCTCTCCTTCCGCCGTTCGACAGGCCTTTCTCACCATCCGTAACGCTCTGATATCTTCTCCTCCCCTTTCTCTGCCCAACCCAAGCCGACCTTTTCACCGTTTTGTGGATGAACGGGCCGGAATAGCCACTGGACTCCTTGCCCAGCCTGTAGGGCCTTCCTACCGCCCCGTGGCTTACCTCTCCAAACAGCCAGACCCAACCATTCGGGGATGGCAACCATGCCTTCGGGCCCTAGCAGCAGCAGCCGAACTGTCCAAACAAACACTCAAACTGACTCTGGCCCACCCACTAACCGTGTTTTCCTCCCACCAGCTGGTCGACCTCCTAGGCCACAAGTCTCTCTCCCTCCTGGGCCCCTCCCGCATCCAGGAGTTCCACCTACTATTCACTGAAAACCCAGCTATTTCTCTTGATCTCTCCCCTCGCCTGAACCTGGCTTCCCTCCTGCCTATCTCTGGCACTGGGAGTTTTCCATCCCATTCCTGCCCTCATGTCATAGAAGCCTTCAAACCACCAAGAGAGGGACTCTTTGACACCCCTCTTTCAAATCCGAACCGCACTCTTTGTGGATGGTAGTTCGATACTCGGTCCTGACAGACGCCGATGGGCAGCCTACGTGGTGGTAACTATCTCAACTATTATCGAGGCTAACAGCCTCCCAGAAGGAACGCCCTCCCAAAAGGCTGAACTAATCGCACTTACACGAGCCCTTAACCTTTCCAAAGACCAAAGGGTTAACATCTACAGAGACTCTAAATATGCCTTTCTCATTGCACACAGCCACTCAGCACTATGGAGGGAATGCAGATTTCTGACCACTAAGGGATCCCCAGTGGTCAACGCTTCCCCTCATAGCAAAACTCCTGGAGGCCCACCAGCTTCCGAAAGAAGTATCAATTATCCATTGCAGGGGTCATCAACTCCCATCCAACCCAATAGCACAAGGTAACTCGAAGGCCGATTCCATGGCCCAAGAGCTTACAAAAGGGGATCCTCGGGCTTCCCTGGTGGTGCAGTGGTTGAGAATCTGCCTGCCAATGCAGGGGACATGGGTTCGAGCCCTGGTCTGGGAAGATCCCACATGCCGCGGAGCAACTGGGCCCGTGAGCCACAACTACTGAGCCTGCGCAATTGGAGCCTGTGCTCCGCAACAAGAGAGGCCGCAATAGTGAGAGGCCAGCGCACTGCAATGAAGAGTGGCCCCTGCTCACCGCAACTACAGAAAGCCCTCACACAGAAACGAAGACCCAACACAGCAAAGATAAATAAATAAATTAATTAATTTAAAAAAAAAAAAAAAGGGGGGATCCTCCAGCTCCACTCCTATTTTTTACCAGTCCTACCCAACCCACATATACCCCACACGAGGAAGCTGCCTTACTATCAAAAGGGGGACACAAAGACAACAAAGGATGGATTTTTATAGACAACAAAATTGCCCTACCTCTGGCCCAAGCAGCCGGCCTCCTATCAGACATCCATAAATCCTTACACATTGGTCCAAAAGCAATGTTCCGTTTTTTGGACCCCCTCTTTCATCTGCCAGGACTTAGAGAGGCCATCTCAAAGACTCTCATGGCCTGCCAAACCTGCACATCCATCTCCCCACAAGGAGGCCTACGGCCCCGAATTCCTACACACCAGATGTGTGGACATCAGCCTGGTGAAGACTAGCAGATCGACTTTACCCATATGCCCCACTCCAAACGCTTCCGATACCTGCTCACTCTCCTTGACACCTTTTCAGGTTGGATCGAGGCCTATCCAACAACTCAAGAAACGGTAGACACAGTCGCCACCATCCTGCTTCAACACATCATCCCCCGATTTGGTCTGCTGGTCTCCATTCAGTCGGATAACGGACCCGCCTTTGTCTCTCAGGTGATTCAACAGGTATCCGAGGCTCTCCAGATCACCTGGAAACTCCACATCCCCTACCACCCCCAATCATCCGGTAAGGTTGAACACGCCAATGGGATCTTAAAAGACCACCTCACCAGACTGTCCCTTGAGGTCCATGTCTCATGGCCCGACCTGCTTCCTCTAGCCCTTACCCGAATCCAAGCCTCACCTCGGACTCCTACTGGCCTCAGTCCATTTGAACTACTTTACGGCCGCCCTTTCCTCCTTCACGACCTACCAACCCAGAGTCCACCCCTAGCCTCCTACCTTCCCTACCTCTCCCTGCTTCGCCGTCTTCTCTGCGAACCCGCTGACCGTCATCTACCAACAGTGACTATCTCTGAAACTTCCTCTCTCCCCCTACAACCCGGTGATAACGTCCTCCTCAAAGAATTACACCCTCAATCTCTCAAGCCACGGTGGACAGGCCCCCATATGGTGATCCTCACCACTCCCACAGCAGCTAAGCTCTTGGGACACCCCTCCTGGTACCATGTCTCCCGCCTTAAAATGGCCCCAACTCCAGAGACTTGGACGGCCCTACCGCTGGGTCCCACGAGACTACGGCTTGTCCGTCACCCTGTCTCTCCTCCTGCTGCTGCTCCTGCCACCCAGGACTCACCAGATGTCCCTATGGCGCTTCCATGTCCACGGGACATGGCAAGCTAAAGGTCAGACCCACACCCGAGTCCTGGGCATGGGAGACTGCCAACCAGATGGGTGCCAGGCCCTGGTAACAGTCCAGATCCCCATCTCTAACACAGAAGGTGTTCCCCTGGGATGGTCCACCCCCACTGTCTGCTTCACTTACGATCAGACCCGAGACTACTGTCAATGGTGGGATGAGACCTATGGGGGCTGCCCCTATCACTCATGTAACATCCATATGGCAAAACTAGATACCAGGAGCTCGCTCCGACAATCCCACCTGCTCACCACAAATGGCAAGGGTCAATTATTCATCAACATCAAAGATCCCTGGGACACAAGATGGGTAAAAGGGGTACAAGGAAAAATCTACCGATGGGCAACTGATACCTACCCCGTGGGCTCTATCAGGGTCTTTCACTCATATTATCAATTTGATTCCCAAAGTTATCCAACAGTTGAGCGAACAAGCCACTGCCATCCAGAAATAGAACAAGCCCTAAGACACCAACTACCTCACCCCGAACACAAAGAGGATCCTTTTTCTTGGTTGACCCTCATCTGTCAAGCAGTACAGATACTCAACCACACAGGAATAGGTAACATCTCCGACTGCTTTCTATGTGCCTCGCTTGGCCGGCCACCCTTGGCTGCTGTCCCACTCGACCAGCCCTTCAATTCTACTTCCTACACCTCCCAAAACCCACCTTTTTCCCCGTTAAAAGTCCCCATATTCCTTGATTCAAAAAATCTCACCATCTGTTATGGCAGCCGCCCAAATCTAGCTGATACTGGGTTTCTTTGCAACTCATCCCTCACGGTAAACACATCAATTGAAGCACCACCAGGCATGTTTTTGTGGTGCAATGATTCCCTCACAAAAGAGATCAATTCTTCCTCTCCCTTCCCATGTATCCCCATTACTCTCGTCCCACAATTCACACTGTATAGCCAAGCCGAATTTTCCTCACTAATCACGCCACCCTTTACCTGACGGAAAAGAGCTATCTTTCTTGCTCTGGTTGCAGGCATCTCTCTCGCCTCCTCCCTGGTCGCTGCAGGCCTCGGTGGGGGAGCTCTAACACATAGTGTTTCAACATCCCGCGACTTAGAACATAAACTCCAGCTAGCCATTGAAGCCTCTGCCACCTCCATCTCCTCTCTCCAGCACCAAATCACCTCCATAGCCCGAGTCGCTCTCCAGAATCGACGAGCCCTGGATCCCCTGACGGCTGACAAAGGAGGTACCTGCCTCTTCCTACAGGAGGAATGCTGCTATTACATCAATGAAACAGGACTCGTCGAAGACAACGTAAACGCCCTCCATCGCTTAAGAGAAGAACTCCAACGCAAACACCAACAGTCCGCCTCCCCAATTCCCGATTGGTGGCGATCCGCCCTCTATACCTGGCTAACACCAATCTTAGGCCCCTTAATTCTCACCTGTATCTTGATCATGTTTGCCCCGTTTTCTTAGGTTCCTTCGTAGGCACATGGAGGAAGTCTCTCGGGTGGCCGCAAACCAAATGCTCCTCGGTCCTTACATCTTGCTTCCTACAGAACCCCCCACTGTTCTCCCCTAAGCCTCGGACTTCTGGTCGCCTGACTCCCCTTTCGACGCCCCTATTCAGCATGAAGTAGCCAGAGATCAGAACGCCGCCCCATTACACCAAAGATGTCGGGATGTAAGGCCAACTGGCCGGAGGCAGGGGAATGCAATCAGATTCACAGGTTGCATCAGACCGAAACTCTCCGGACCACCCAGTTCCAGAAACTGACCTGGAGACTTTCCGGACCACCCAGTTCCAGGAAATGACCTGGGGACCTTCCACCCAGCTCAGCCTTCCCGCCTTGAGGGGCGGGACTAACAGTCCCAAGACTGATGCAACCAGCACCAGATATTGCCACGATACCCGAAGAGACCACCAAATAAGGAATATCCTGCGCCCTCCCAGATTCACCACACCCCTATCCCTTCTTCCCCTATAAAATCTTGCCCAACCCTTGCCTGGGTGCGACTTCTCTGGCCCCTTTCTCTCGGACCAGTGAACCTCGCCCGGGAGCGCCCCCTAATAAAGCTCACTTGAAGCTTTCCTCTGTTTCGCGGTGCCATTTGTTAAGATCCGACCTTACACTGTCTAGAGACCCACTTCAGACCTAGGGACACATACAGACTGAAAGTGAGGGGATGGAAAATGATATTCCGTGCAAATGGAAATCAAAAGAAAGCTGGAGTAGCAATACTCATATCAGATAAAATAAACTTTAAAATAAAGAATGTTACAAGAGACAAGGAAGGACACTACACAATATCAAGGGATCAATCCAAGAAGAAGATATAACAATTATAAATATATAGGCACCCAACATAGGAGCACCTCAATACATAAGGCAACTGCTAACAGCTATAAAGGAGGAAATCAACAGTAATACAATAATAGTGGGGGACTTTAACACCTCACGTACACCAGTGGACAGATCATCCAAACAGAAAATTACTAAGGAAACACAAGCTTTAAACGACACAATAGACCAGATTTAACTGATATTTATAGGACACTCCATCCAAAAACAGATGACACTTTCTTCTTTTTTTTTTTTTTTTTTTTTTTTGCAGTACGCGGGCCTCTCACTGTTGTGGCCTCTCCCGTTGCGGAGCACAGGCTCCGGACGCGCAGGCTCAGCGGCCATGGCTCACGGGCCCAGCCGCTCCGCGGCATGTGGGATCCTCCCGGACTGGGGCACAAACCCGTGTCCCCTGCATCGGCAGGCGGACTCTCAACCACTGCGCCACCAGGGAGGCCCTACACTTTCTTAAGTGCGCACGGAACATTCTCCAGGATAGATCACATCTTGGGTCACAAATCAAGCCTAAGTAAATTTAAGAAAACTGAAATCATATCAAGCATCTTTTCTGACCACAACGCTATGAGATTAGAAATGAATTACAGGGAAAAAAAAGGAAAAAACACAAACACATGGAGGCTAAACAATACGTTACTAAATAACCAACAGATCATGAAGAAATCAAAGAGGAAATCAAAAAATACCTACAGACAAATGACAATGAAAACATGATGATCCAAAACCTATGGGATGCAGTAAAAGCAGCTCTAAGAGGGAAGTTTATAGCAATACAAGCCTACCTCAAGAAACAAGAAAAATCTCAAACAATCTAACCTTACACCTAAAGGAACTAGAGAAAGAAGAACAAACAAAACCCAAAGTAAGCAGAAGGAAAGAAATCATAAAGATCAGAGCAGAAATAAATGAAATAGAAACAAAGAAAACAAAAGCAAAGATCAATAAAACTAAAAGCTGGTTCTTTGAGAAGATAAACAAAATTGATAAACCATTAGCCAAACTCATCAAAAAACAGAGGGAGAGGACTCAAATCAATAAAATTAGAAATGAAAAAGGAGAAGTTACAACAGACACTGCAGAAATACAAAGCATCCTAAGAGACTACTACAAGCAACTCTATGCCAGTAAAATGGACAACCTGGAAGAAGTGGACAAATTCTTAGAAAAGTGTAACATTCCAAGACTGAACCAGGAAGAAATAGAAAATATGACCAGACAAATCACAAGTAATGAAATTGAAACTGTGATTTAAAATCTTCCACCAAACAAAAGTCCAGGACCAGATGGCTTCACAGGTGAATTCTATCAAACATTTAGAGAAGAGCTAACACCCATCCTTCTCAAACTCTTCCAAAAAATTGCAGAGGAAGGAACACTCCCAAACTCATTCTATGAGGCCACCATCACCCTGATACCAAAACCAGACAAAGATACTACAAAAAAAGAATATTACAGACCAATATCACTGATGAATATAGATGCAAAAATCCTCAACAAAACACTAGCAAACAGAATCCAACAACACATTAAAATGATCATATACCATGATCAAGTGGGATTTATCCCAGAGATGCAAGGATTCTTCAATATATGCAAATCAATCAATGTGATATACCATATTAACAAATTGAAGAAGAAAAACCATCTGATAAAAAAGTCCATATCTTAATTTAAAAAATACTGCTAAAAAATGCTAACCATCATCTGAACCTTCAGCGAGTCATAGTAGTGACATCAAAGATCACTGACCACAGACCATCATAATAAATATAACAATGAAAAAGTTTAAAATATTGTGAGAATTATCGAAACCTGACAGAGACACACAAAAGTGAGCAGATGCTCTTGGAAAAATGGCGCCAACAGACTTGCTCAACACAGGGTTGCCACAAACCTTCAATCTGTAAAAAACACAATATCTACGAAGGACGATAAAGTGAAGCACAATAGAACGAGGTGTGTCTGTACAGACCCTTGGGTGCCCAATCACAGGAACACGACTGCATGCACCTTATGCCTAAAACCACAGGTGTCTCCCCTCTGGGTTTCTGACTCTGGGTGGATGTGAGTGTATGGCAGCCACCCATGCCCTGGCGATCAGTGGCACGGGTTACCAGCAGAAACTGACTTCTCTCCCAGTCAGAAATAGCTGACACAACAACATGCCACAAGCCTTCACAAGCAAGGCCAATTTTTCTCCCCATACAACTCTTTGTCCAACTGTCCCTTAAAACGTTCATTTGATTTGCCTGGATATTCAACTTTGCCTAACACAGAAGTAGTGAATGTTAGATGTGAGCAATCGTATAATCCAACCCGACCCTATTTTCTGAGGAAAGGGCTTGGCAAGTTCTCTCAGCATGTCAGCAGTACCAATCAGAATCCCACTGTTACACAGTTATAAATAAAGACATGGAAAGACATGTCCATTTCCTCTCTCACTAAAGCTAGTCTAAGAATTATAGACAAATAACAGACTGAAAATAACTAGAATAAAATGTCTATCATGATATGTGCACCCCAAAGTTCACAGCACTATTTACAATAGCCAAGACATGGAAGCAACGTAAGTGTCCATCAACAGATGAATGGATAAAGATGTGGTATACATATATACAATGGAATATTACTCAGCCATAAAACAGAATGAAATAATGCCATTTGTAGCAACATGGATGGACCTAGAGATTCCCATATTAAGTGAAGTCAGACAGAGAAAGAGAAATACCATACGATATCACTTATATGTGGAATCTAAAAACATGATACAAATGAACTTATTTACCAAACAGAAACAGACTCAAAGACATAGAAAACAAACTTATGGTTACCAAAGGGGAAGCGGGGGAGGGAGGGATAAATTAGGAGTTTGTGACTAACAGATACACACTACTATATATAAAATAAACAACAAGGACCTAGTGTCCTTGTTGCTGTTCCTTGCACAAGGAACTGTATTCAGTATCTTTTAATAACCTATAATGGAACAGAATCTGAAAAAGAACATATATATGTATAAATATATATGTAACTGAATCATTTTGCTGTACACCTGAAACTAACAACATAAATCAACTATATTTCAATTTTAAAAAAAATGTCTAGCATGGACTTACTTTTCCGCTTAATCACTTTCTGTGCTCGAAATCTGATGAGAGTGTCCAGAAACCATATGCACCGGGCCTGGCGGTCTCGGCTCTCCTCACTTGATGGCAAAGACTTCAACGCTTCTATGACAAAGGAGCAGTGACTAAAACAAGGGAGGGAAAAGGAGGAATGTGTTAAGACCGGCTCTGTCAGGAGCCATTCACTCCTTCACAATGAAAACAGCAGGCACCCCTCACACCTGGTACATAGTCAACAGCTGAGGAAGGGCCATCCAACCAGCTCCTTATAATAGGAGGAGCATGATTTAGTGCAGGGACAGTAAAGGTCTAGATAACAAATATTATACATTTTGTGGGCAACATGGTCACTGCCATTGTAATGCAAAGGCAGCCATCGATAACATATAAATAAATGACTGAAGCTACGTTACAATAAAACTTTATTCACAGGCAGTGGGCCAGACTCGGCACTCAGGCCATAGTGGGCCCAACCCTGATGTGGCGGTCTGGAGCATAGCCTCTCAACTATCTGGGTTTGAATCCCCATTCTGCCATGCAGTGGCTTGGGCAAGCTTCTGAACATCTCTGCCTTGGTTTCTTCAACTGTAAATTAAGGCCAATGATAGTACCCTTGTCCTACGGGCTTTTGTGGATTAAATGAGACAAGGAAAGCAGTGCTTGGCACATGTAGGAGCTCCATCAATGTTGGCTATTATTTTCACATACTGTTGTTCTACCACTATCAGGATCATGAACTCGCAGCGATAAAAGGCTCTTCAAGATCATCTTGTATCGGCCTCATTTTACATATAGGAAAACTGAGGCTCAGACAGGGGAAGATCACACAGTCCATCAGGCAGATGGGGACTCAGTTCTCCAGACTCCCAGCCCAGAACTCATTCCTGCACCTGAGCCACAATCACATTAAGACAATGAAGAACCAGTAAAGAGCACTTCTTTGGAGAGTGGGAAAAACATGTATTTTCCAAGACTTTGGATTTCACTGACCAGTAAAATTTCCAAACGAAAACTGGGGGAACCAACCTAGGGTTGACAACTTTTTATTTTCTCAAGATAAAATTATTAAAAGAAAAAAGTCAAAAGCAAAAAACCCTCATCATTAAAAAAAGAAAGCTGTTTTAAAAGCCAAAAAGGGGGGGCGGGGGTGGAGGGAGGAGAGGAAATCATCTCTGATTTAAAATATGCTATATTTAAAATACATAATTTAACTTTCACTCAGCACATCACCACAGATAAACCATCACTTCAGCTGGCACCTACTCCCAGGCCAGCACTTGGGCCCCACCAGTGACAATCGGCAACAGTATAACATTGACTGGGGGGGTGGGACCGATACAGGTCAGCTCCAGTTCCCAGCCCCAGAGTACAAGGCCTCACCACCCTCTGCCCAGTCACAGGTTCCACGTACTCAGAGGCCAATTCTCTCCCTTGAAAGCCACCCACAGCCTTGGGACAACAGGCCTGGGAGCTCAACCATTCGAGAAAACACTAGTTTGTTCTTGTTCAAATGCTGAACAGACGTATATCCTAACACCCAAGGTCTGCTTCATGTCTGACTACTGTTGTATCCCAACATCACTCCCGAGACACTCCCATCTGCCCAGTTCGGGTACCTGTTCTCTTCAATCATCTTCAGTATTTCTTCTGAGGTGACATTCCTGAAAGCTTCAGATGGGCTCTGAAGAGCGTCATACTCCGCAGGGGAAAGAACTAGTTATAGGTCAAGAACAACCTGACCAAAATGGAAACATCCAACTAGCTAGATCATCTTGTATCGGCCACATTTTACAGATGGGAAAATTTGAGGCTTAGAGAGGGGAAGATCACACAGTATGTCCGGGCAGAGCTTCAGGACTCAGTTCTCCAGACTCCCAGCCCAGAGCTCATTGACTGCTTGGGCTTTCTGCCTTCTCTTATCACAAAGCCACTGCAGGCACTTTCCATTTGACTAGAACCACAAGTACGGAAACTCTACATTCCAACCCTTCTTTATAATATCAGTCTGCCCTAGACTTTGGGCACTGGCCAACTTAAAAGTCGTATTTTGACTCTTCACAGAAGGTGACCCCCAAAGGGCCGAACTGTGGGCATTCTGCATTTTGCTGAGGGATGGGATTGAATCACAAGGCCTGAGAGGCCACTGCTGCAGCAGGTGCCTCAGCTAGTGAGGGAGCCTCGCTGACTTCCCAGCAATAGCGCTGGGGCAACTGCAAGAGTCTGGGGCGAGCTTCTATGAGTATCACAGGACCACTGACACCCTCAGAGAGCCTGGCCATGCCACTCCTGTGCACATATCCCAACCTGGGAAATGAGGTGGCGTTTCTCCCACAAGAAGGATACGGTCTTCAAATTTATACACGTCTTCAGGCTTGGCTGCATCAGTGTGGCAGGGAGGGAGGTAGAGGGAGTCATCCTGCAAGTCATCGTGGATGGCGTCACTGACCAGAGCTTTTCAATGAAGGAAGAGTCAGTGTTAGTGTCACCCTGCTCGGCCTCAAGTTCCCCAACACTCTGCAACCTGTGCACTCAAGATCATCGTCGCCCGGAACCCCCTCATCTGAACTTCACATATTGTCAGTGAAAAAGAAAAATCAAATTATAAAGCTAACTATCACACAGGAATAACCATGTAAGAATTAAGTATGCACACAGACAAGAACAGAGAGGAAAACAGGAAAATTGTAATGGTTGGTCTTGTAGAATGATGGGAAAATGGGTGAATTATTTTTCTTTTTAAATGTCCTTTAGTAGCTGAGAGTAAACTGAACAAAAAAAATTGAAAACTTTACTTAGACATTAAAGTATATCTGACTAAATGGAGACATGTTTCTATGTTCCTGGATGGGAAAACATAATATTATAAAGATGCTGATTCTCCCCATATTAATCCCAATTGGATTTTGAGAGAACTTGACTAAATAATTCTTAAGATCACCTGGGGAAAAAAAAAGCATGCTACGGGACTTCCCCGGTGGTGCAGTGGTTAAGAATCCACCTGCCAATTCAGGGGACACGGGTTCGAGCCGTGGTCTAGGAAGTTCCCACGTGCCGTGGAGCAACTAAGCCCGTGCGCCACAACTACTGAGCCTGCGCATCCTAAGCCCGTGCTCCACAACGAGAAGCCACTGCAATGAGAAGCCCGCTCACCGCAACGAAGATTAGCCCCCACTCACCACAACTAGAGAAAGCCCGCGTGAAGCAACAAAGACCCAATGCAGCCATAAATAAATAAATAAATGAATGAATGAATGAATGAATGAATGAATAAAAAAGCATGCTACAATAACCAGTGCATTTGTGAAAAATGAGGATGGAGGATAAATTTGCCCTATCAGACAACAAACTGGAAGGTGAGGCTACTACAATCAAAAGGACCTGATGCTGCTACAAGAATAGCCAGTCAGAATGATGAGCGAGAACACAATTAAGAATGTGGTAAAATGATACAGATGATTTTTTAAATCATTTTTTACAAAAGGAAAAGATGGAGTTGGGGACAACTGGCTAATCATTTGGAAAATATAAAATTAGGTTTGTAACATAGACCAAAAAAAAAAATCATTAAATTGTAAATGTAAAAAGTTAAACAGTGAAAGTACTGAAAGACAACATAGGAAAATATATAATCATCGGGTATGGAAAGATTTTCTAAAACTTACTAAAATTCCATTTTAATAGAAAAACTGCTCTCATTCATATATATATATATATATAAAACTTTCTTTTATGTTCTTATAATGCATTTGAACAATAAACACATTACGCATTTTAAATAATACAATTTAATACTCAAGCTGCTGAAGAATTTAGGAAAAGAAAAAGATCCAGTGACCTCAAAGTGTCTCTAGAAGCTAGCTCATCATCATCACATCAGCCTTTTTGACTAAAACCTCCCTGTAACTCACAGAGACTTGAGGCCGTCTCCCTCCACTGTGCCCTGCAGGCTGTAGCCCTGGCACAGAGGCTGTGCCTGTGACAGAGGGCACATTCCCGTTCCCATGTCTGTCTCCTCTACTCACTGTGAGCTCACTGAGAGCAGGCCATGTCAGATGTTTCTTATGATTTCCAGAGTCTGTTCCTAAGAAGGCCCTCAGGGAGAAGCAGGAAGGAATCCAGCCCTAACTCCCATCATTTCCATCTGTGGGGCAGGTGAAAGATCTCAAGAGAAGGGAAAGCTCTTTCTACCAGCAGCCTCTTACCCCAAGTTCCAGCTGCTTACCAGTCACACCCTTTGTATCAATTATACTCTCTGCAGCTTTAGCCACTGCACTATTCAAAGATTCACTGCCAACTTTGTTCATTCTCCTGGAGTTCAGAGCCCGCTTCTGTTTGGTGGTACCAAAGGCTTCAATGCAAGAATCCATCTGTGCAAAAGACAAATTTGGTCACTGGGAACGGGCTGAGCACTGTTACTCCTAGCTGTGTCACTACGGGTAAACAGCCTCTCTGAGCCATTAATACCACTTCTGTAAATTGGGCTGACTCATACCTAACTACCTCATAGGCTTGTTTTAAGAACCAAAAGATATTAAGAGATTTGAAGTACTTGCTTTATAAACTGTAATGAGCTATTTATAAATCAACAGTGTTTTCACCTGTAAAATAAAAAGATTAGAATTAGGGTTGGTAAATCTGGGGCACACGGCTTACCGGTTTTCCAATCCTACACTGAAAACAGACATTACTAATAGATGGCTCACTCTCCCTCTGAGCCTAAAGACAGCTTTACTCCCCTCCAGGCAGCACTGGAGATTCAATCAGTTTGCCATCCTGGGGTGAGATAAGCTTTGTAGGAAGCTTCTACATTGAAAATCCTAAAGTTTACTTTGTCTTGATGTGAAGTTTCCAGGCTTCCAATATTTTCTGAAACTTGGATTAAATCCTGAAAATAGTGTTATGCTACAGCCCAGAGAACCAGTTCCAGATGCTGGCACAGAGCTGTGTATAGCTGCCCCAGAGAGGAGGTCTGCAGTCTGTGAGGCCAAGGAGGCCTGTGCAGGTAGGAACTGTCCAGAGAACCACAGACTGAATGAGCTGAGAGCAGCTAGGGAGACCCCTGTGTTCAACCAGCTCATTTTACTGATGGAGAAACCCAAGGCCTGGAAGGAACTCACTTTAGGTCTCACATCTTAGTTCTGTCATACTTACCTTTTCTCTAAAAGATTTGGTGTGACTCTCTAGTGTCGACTCACTCTGAACTGATTCATCTACAAAACACAAAACAAAAACAAAGAAAAAAAAAGCAAACTGTAAGGCCTACAGACCGTAATAGTGTTTAATATTTGTTTAACAGTTAATCTAAGAAAAACAGATTTCTTTAGTATAGGACTTTCCAGAGCTTAACATGAGTGTATACTGTGAACATTTAGTATGAAGCTTCAGTATAGAGTTAGAGGATTTGGAGAATAAATTAGAGTCAGGTGAAGGGGTCATCAGGATCCAAGCCCTTCATTTCACAAATAAGGAAACATGAGGCCTCCAGGTGAAATGACTTGCCCCAGGCAATGCAGAGATGGGATTAGAAACCAAGTCCTCCGCTCCTCCCAGTATACAGTTCTGCCCTCCTTGTAAAAGACCTAAGGAGGAGGGATCAAGAGGAGGACCTGGAGCTCACCTCCCCCGACAAATACATCAAAAATACATCTACATGTGCAACAATTCTCACGGAAAACTAACTGGAAACCAGCAGAAGAATTCCTATACAACCAAAGTGCACTGATGTGTATAAAATGGATGACTAATAAGAACCTGCTGTATAAAAAAATAAATTTAATTTAAAAAAAAAAAAAAAGAAAGAAAGATTTCCACATAACCAGGTAGTAGGGTCAGGACACCCCCCACCCCCGCCCCGCCGCCCCGCACTGAGAGGGATCTGAAAGGAAGAGAAGGTCTGCATGCGCTCACTCCACACCACAGCTTGGGGCAAGATCTGAGCCAACCAGCCCCTGGAAGAAGACTGGGTCTAGCGGCTGGGGAGCAGCCCCTGCCCCTGACAGGGCAGTGACAGCCATGGAGCAGAAAGGAAGGACCACCTCACACCCTCCTTGAGCTTTAGACCCCCAACACCAACCACACCCCATATCAAGGTAACAGCAGCCACCACACCCTGAGGACATTCCATTGTGTATGTATGTAAAATTGTTCATTAATTTCTTAATTAAACACATTTTTGTTTTTATATGTAAAAAAGTTGTAAATACTGGTTTATTCTAGCCATTATACATATATACACAATGGAATACTACCCAGCCATAAAAAAAAGAATGAAATTTTGCCATTTGAAACAAAATGGATGGACCTGGAGGGCACTACGCATAGTGAAATAAGTCAGACAGAGGAAGACAAATACTGTATGCTATCATTTATATGTGGAATCTAGAAAATAAAACAAACTAGTGAATATAACAAAAAAGAGCAGACTCACAGCAAGAGCAAACTAGTGGTTACCAGTAAGGAGAAAGAGAAAGGAGGAGGGGCAATATAAAGGTAGGAGAGTAAGAGGTACAAATTATTATGGATAAAATAAGCTACAAGGATATACTGTATAACACAGGGAATACAGCCAATATTTTATAATAACTGTAAATGGAAAATAACCTTTAAAAACTGTATAAAAATAATTTAATTAGAAAACATTTTTTAAAAAATACCAATGAATGTATATACAAAACAGAAACAGACTCACAGGGCTTCCCTGGTGGCTCAGTGGTTAAGAATCTGCCTGCCAATGCAGGGGACACAGGTTTGAGCCCTGGTCTGGGAAGATCCCACATGCTGTGGAGCAACTAAGCCCATGCGCCACAACTACTGAGCCTGCGCTCTAGAGCCTGTGAGCCACAACTACTGAACCCACGTGCCACAACTACTGAAGCCCATGCTCCACAAGAGAAGCCACCACAATGAGAAGACTGCACACCTCAACAAAGAGTAGCCTCCACTTGCCGCAACTAGAGAAAGCCTGCATGTGGCAACGAAGACCCAACACAGCCAAAAATAAATTAATTAATTAAATAAAATTTAAAAAAAAAATTTTAAACTCTACCCCAACTAGAACAATTAAAAATTAAGAAAGGCCCTCAATGGAAAAGAATATCATGTATGCCCTCCAATATTCTGCTCGGATCAGTGCTCAACTCGCTTTAACTAAGATTAGTTTCCTGATCTTAAGTCTGTAAACACTGTAGGGACAGGATCTGTGTCCGTTTTGCTATATTCACAGCCCCTAACTTGTGCCTGGAGCATAGTAGGTCATCAATAAATATTTGCTGAGTAAAAGCACTTTTAAAACTTTTTCAAATGGGAAAAAAAAAAAACCTTGAAAAACTAGCTACAAAATGTATTTTACAAATCAAAAAGTCAAACCGACTCATCCAGGAAACCTAAAATATTCAGCATTTCTTTGAACCTTCATGACTAGGACCTACCGGAAAACAGCGGCTGCATATTGAACAATTCAGCATCATATACTTCCATTTGGCCAGAGGTCTTGTTCAAAATTCCCACAAAGTTCCTGAATAAAGAAGGAATAATACCAGTGACAATGGATTATTCAAAAGGTATTGTTTATACAACCTCCTTTTTTCTGCTTAGTTCTCAACCTTCTTTCTGCCCCAATCCACCTGAGGAAGACATCACTTGCTCATGAGTAACAATAATCCCCTACAGCAGCAATTCTCTGCATGGGAAGGGAAAGGAGAAAAGGGTTCATGAAGAGGCTCTGGGGACAGCGGGGGAAGCCACCAGGTGATTCTTGTAGCTGATCACATTTGGGTTCACTGCTGTAATGGGAAACCCTTCTGGAATATAAGACTCTAGAATTAAACACTAGAATTTACTGCATGTATAAATTCTATGGAGGCAAAGACAAGTAAAACCTTGTTAATTATGAGAAGACCAGTTTAAACTAGAAAATCTTTGTAAAGGGATGATAAAAGTTAAAAGTTTCAAGCATATACACACTAATCTGACTTCTATCAAGGTGGTTCAGGGGGGACCCTGAAAGGGGCTTGTTTGTGATTCACTGATGGCTACCTTCACAAGGACACTGCATTATGCCAATCCCTGACACTTAAGACTGTTCAGGCTGGACAATCTTCACTGTACCGAGGAGTAGACTGGGGGTCAGTAAAGGGCAGAGTTGCCCCAAGTCAGTGATCTTTCCAGAGCTAGGCAGAAATTCTGGAGCCTTAGACACTACCAAATCCTTTTCCTGTAGTTAGTCCCAAGGCAGACTTCTGGTAAACTCTGGCCTATTGATCACACATTCCAAATTAGTGGAGACAGCTGCGTTTCGGGAACAAGATAATTATAAGCAAAGAATATTGCAAGTTAATGATGTGGTCAGAAATAATGAAGGTGATCAAAAGGTACAAACTTCCAGTTATAAAATAAGTCCTAGAGATGTCATGTACAGCATGGTGACTATAGAAAATAATGCTGTAGCGTATATTTGAAAGTTGTTAAGAGAGTAAGTCTTAAAAGTTCTCATCACAAGAAAAAAATTTTGTAACTATGTGTGGATGTTAACTAGACACTGTAGTGGCCATTTTGCAATATATACATACATTGAATCATTATTTTATACACCTGAAACTAATATAATGTTATATGTCAATTATATCTCAATTAAAAAAAATGGGGGGACTTCCCTCATGGTGCAGTGGTTAAGAATCTGCCTGCCAATGGGGGACACGGGTTCGATCCCTGGTCCAGGAAGATCCCACATGCCGCAGAGCAACTAAGCCCGTGTGCCACAACTACTGAGTCTGCGCTCTAGAGCCTGCGAGCCACAACTACTGAGCCTGTGTGCCATAACTACTGAAGCCTGCGTGCCTAGAGCCCGTGCTCTGCAACAAGAGAAGCCACCACAATGAGAAGTCCACACACCACAATGAAGAGCAGTCCCCGCTCACCGCAACTAGAGAAAGCTCGTGTGCAGCAACAAAGACCCAATGCAGCCAAAAATAAATTAATTTACAAAAAAAATTTTTTTTAAGATTACAAATGAATGAGGTTTTCAGGAAATTAAACAAATGTAAGTCACTTTTTCAATTTCAGGAATGTCTACATGCTGGTGTGAGGGCCCTGGGGTCTGGGAACACAGGAACTTGGTAAATCTCTCTAGATTTCCCCCACTGCCCCTAAAATAAAGACAGAGAAGAGCAGTGCCAGGGCCACACCCCCCACTTCCCACAATCCCTTTCCCCTGTCCCTACCTGCAGAGAGTGTTGCATTTCAGGGCTCCAGTCCCAAAATTGTTTCCCACATAGTAAAGTCTGTCTGTTTCAGCTGCCTAAAATGTAGGGGGGGGGGGAAAGCTCCATTATAACCAATGTTGAAAGATAGTAAATATCTTGACTCCCTTTTCCACGTCTGTAGAAGCTTTAGAATCCAAACCACAGGTGGATCAGAATGAGAGAGCCTCTTTGAGATGATCCAGCTCCCTATCTCTAAGTGAATCTGGGGTATCCCTGTGGGAAAGGCAAGAGGACTTTTGAAAAGTCCCAGGTAGTGCTTGCTTCTAGCTGGTCTGAGAAGTTCTTGGGGGAGCTGTACCACAGGACTTGGAAGATGGGCCCGGGGCTCTCAGCACTTAGAGGCATGCAACAAAATGATTCTGCAGGTAACCCCAAAGTCCAAGCCCTTCTTGAACCTCTTTGCTCTCCTCTATCATGACTGCTTCTTATATGCTCTCAGGACCATGGAAATGGTTAATTCACTCCTCAATCAGAGCCAAGCTTTCCTGCTTCCCCATGTTTGTCCTGGCTATCCTCTTCACCTGGAGAACTAACTTCAGCTGTTAAACCCTCCTCCATCCTTCAGGGTTCAGCTCCCATGCACCCTCCCCCAGGAAGACATTCTAGCAGAGACTTCACTGACTGAACGCACTCTGCCCTGCTCTGTACTCTCTCTCCCAGGGACCTTGAGCTTTATCTATTTCTGTATGAGTGTCCCTCACATCCAGTTCTCACCTCTCTAGAGCAGTGGTTCTCAACCCAGGGAATTACCCCTCTGGGGATATCTAGGCATGTCTGACATTCTGTTTGCCACAACTGGGAGGTGCTCCTGGTAGCTAATGGGTAGAGGCCCGGAAAGCTGCTAAATATCCAGTGCTGCACAGGAGAGCCTCCACATGAAAGACTTATCTGGGTCAAAATGTCAATAGTGCTGAGACTGGGAAACGCTGCTCTGGAGTATGAGCTCCCTCAGAGTGAGGCCAGCTCTCACTTAGCTCTTTCCCTAGCAGCTTTCAGCCCAGGGCCACAGTGGGGCTCAATAAATGCTTGTTGAATGAACAAATGAATAAAAGGCCAGCACTTCACCACAAGTGTGAAACTCAGTGGAACCTGTCCCCACACCCCAGCCTGCTGGGGCTCAAAGTTCTTCAAAGGCTCACTCGCTATCCCCCCTTTTCTCCACTCATTCCCTCCTACCTCCACCCACACCCAGGAGGCCTCCTGAGGCCTGAAGAGCAGAGGCCACGGCAGCACTTACCAGGATCCGCTGACTCCTCTTCCTGGGGTTTGTGGAGTCATTGCTCTTGTACAAGGTAAAGCGCATGTTGCCTGGATTCTGTAGCTTCCCATTGGAGAACTGGACTGTAAGATTGCAGCCCAAGAATGAGATGAGAGCACAAGAGTATGGTGGGGAGGAAATGGATTGTCAACGGGAGGGAGTGACTGGAGGAATGGGTATGGCAAGGAACCTCAGGTCCTGACCCAAAGGGGGACTGAAGGAGGTCCTGGTCCAGGTGGGAAGAGGGGCTGGGGAGGGGCTCTGACAGGAGGGAATAACTAGGGGAATGGGGCTGGCTGAGGAGAACTCGGCCAAATCTAGAAAGACAGAGGGAATCCCTGGCCAGTAGAGAGAAGGAAATAGAGCAGGTGTGAGACCTGGTGGGTGAGGAGATGACGGGCTCCTGGGTACATTTAGCCCTGGAGAGGGGGTAACTGGGATTTCCTCATCCAGGTGGGAGGTGGTACCAGAAAGATGGTGCGATGACAGAGGAGCCCTGGCCGAACCCCAAGTAGTGGGGGAGACTATAAGGGATCTTGGCCCCGCTGGGAACGGGCACCCGACGGATGTGGGAAGTGGAGGGCTGTAGCGGTACCGAGACGGAGGGGAGGAAGTTACGGGGAACTATGCTCCAGCTTCGCAGTCTTTACCCAGTAGAGCTCTCTGGCTCTCGTCGGGCTCTCCACAGTACAGCCACCTCGCACTCGGCAACACCTCCGCCGCCATCTCGCCTCTCCAGACGCGAAGCCCAGGAGCTAAAACAGCCGTGGCCAATACCGCATTTAAGCACGCGCAGAGGTAACGCTCCAGGCCGGAAAAGGCATGGCCTCGCCGGACACCGCCCTGCACGCTCAGAGACGCGTGCCTCCGCCCCCAGCAGGCACCGCCCCGCTCTTTCCCCCAGCTATGAGGAGCGTCATCCCGCCCACTCTTCGCCCCGCCCCTCCGCGCGAGAGGCGTGGTCTCCATCCTCACCCTGTCCCGCTCCCTCCTCCGCCGGCCTCTCCAAGGCGCAGCACCTGATTGGCCCAGCACTCGGCCTGTGCATTTCAGGATGTGTACCTCTAGGGTGAGCCGCGCACGGAAGTCTTGCCTAAACGTTGTGTGGGGTTTCTTCCTCAGCCCTGTCTAGGTAGGGTTATGGTCTGTCTCTACTACGGTGTAAATATGCCTTACTAAGATCTGAAAGTCCGAGTTCAAATTTAGAATTCTCTGATAGGCAATCCTTGAGCTCCAGCTAAATGTGGCGACTCGCGGAGAACAGCAATTCTCCAGGACCTCCTTCCACACACCTGGACATCAGTCCTTAAGCCCCAAAACTTGGTCCACAATCCTGTAAACAGCGCCATGATCAGTTCTTGGGTCTAGACGTGCATACTGTGGCTCAATCAACCCTCCGAGGATGGACCAGGGGGAGAGGCCCAGCAGGCTCAAGGATTCTGGGGTGAACTAGAAGGGAAACCTAATCTGATGGGCATGTCCCTTCATCCCTGTGGATTCAACCCTCCCTACTGCATGGGGAGTTATTACAACAAAAGGAGTGTCAAAGCAGGGCCTGCAGGGCCTTTGAGCAAGGACCCAAGCCAGGGCCCCTTTTGCCCAGTCAAAGGCAAATACTGTTGAAGGGAAAGAACCGTGTTGACTAATCTCTATTCTCCAAATTGCCTTCTTTCGAGACTCATCCTCTCCCCCGACACATACCTCCAACACGATCCGAATAACCTTAACACCTGAGCTCCCCTTTGCCTGAGCACGTCACTCTTCTCTAATTACTCAATCTCAAACTTACAAAAACATTGCAAGTACAGTGCAAAGAACTTTTTTTGCCCTGAACTTTTTTGAATGGGTTACCAACCTGATGCCCCATCACCCCTGAAGATCATGTATAGTATTTCCTACAGACAGGAACATCCCTAAATAGCTACAATACAGCCATCAAAATCAGGAAATTAAAATTGCTGCATTACTACCATATAATCATCATGCCCCATTTAAGTTCACCGACTGTCCCAGTAATGTTTTTATAGCAAAAGATCTTGTCCAGAATCACATGTTGCATTTATCTGTCATAGCTCTGTAGTATCCTTCAACCCAGAACAGTTCTTCACTGACTTTGAATTTAAAATTTTAAAGTTTATAGGCCAGTTATTTTGTAGAATGTCCCTCAATCTGGATTTATCTAATGCTTTCAAGTGATTAGTCTCAGTTTATGCATCTTTGGCAGGAATATTACAGATATGACGCTGTTCTCATTGTATCATGTCAGGTGGTAGACAATTTCGATTTGTCCCATTACTGGCTATAGTAACTTTGATCACTTTATTAAAGTGGTATTAACCAGGCTTCTCCACTGTAAAGTTTATTCTTTTCCCTTTGTAATTAATAAGCATTTTGTGGGCAGGTACGTATAGACTTAGAAAGTATCCTGTTCATCACACTTCCTACTTATTTATTTATTTATATCAGTATAGACTTGTGGATTCCTATTTTACTCAATAGAATAGAATCTGCTACTATCATCATTTAGTTTTAAGTTCAAATTTTCCCAGATTGGGCCAGTGGGAACCCCATAAGCTGGTTTCTGTGTTCTTTTAACATTTTCATATCATTTTTTTGAACATCTTTGCTTTCTGGCACAAGATATTTCAGTTGACCCTGTACTTTCCCTGCCTCAGCCCTGAAATCACCCATTTCTCCAAGTTCTGGTTTCTTTTGGTGGGGGATGGTATTTAGAGACCAAGATCTACGTGTTAGGTATGGTCTGCTTTTGGGATATCACTCCTCCCAGGCCTGAATTAACCAAATTAGGGAATATATGTAGACACAATTTTACAACTAAAAGTGATTTATTTCTAAATCTGTATATTTTGGAAACCATAAGTTCAACTCTAATTCCAGTCCATCACCACAAGGTGGTGGCTTTCTTCATTCTGGTTTTCTTCCCCCCCCACCGCCCATATTTATAACTTCTTTCTCTGACAGTGGGAAACCTGGTTCCAATTAGCTTTAATATATTTACTTATTTGATCAGTTCCCCTGTAAGTAACACACCTCCCATCACCATCACCTGACATGAAGGCTCTTCTTATCCCATTCAGGCTCCCACTTTGAACCAAGCCCAAGCCCCTACATGGATGCTGTATTAGTTAGGGTTCTCCAGAGAAACAGAACGAGAGAGAGAGAGAGAGAGAGAGAGAGATACAGAGAGAGACACAGAGAGAGAGACTGATCGATTATTATGAGGAATTGGCTCACAGGATTATGGAGGCCGAAAGTTTCTACAGCCTGCCATCTGTAGACTGGCAGGAAAGCTGGTGGTGTAGTCTGAAGGCCTGAGAACCAGGGATACTGACAGTGTAACTCCAAGACCTGAGGGCCAGAGAAGATGAGATGTCCCAGCTCACAGATGAGGAAAGAAAAACATGGGCAAATTCCTTTTCCCTCCACCTTTTGTTCTATTAAGGCCCTCAACAGATTGGATGATGCCCACCCACTTTGGGGAGGGCAGTCTACTGAGTCCACTGACTAAAATGCTAATCTTATCTGGAAACACCCTCACAGACACACCAAGAAATAATATTTGATCTGGGCACCCTGAAGCTCATCAAGTTGACACATAACATTAACCGTCCCACATGCCCTCCTTACTCTGATCAGGCTCTGACAACCCTCACAAGGTTGCCCCCTGCCCAGATGCCCGTCTCACCTAGCTTAGGCTCAGACACTGTATCAGGCAACCCTTTCCACATGGATAAACTTCTCATCCTGCTTGGACTCCAGTACTCTTGCTCTAGGCCACTGCAGGCTCCCCTTCCCCTCTGAGTGGAAGACTACCCACCAAATGGCTTTCAGATTGAATTGCTCACGAAGGGAAAAGGAAGAAGGAAAAAAAAAAAAATCTTAATTGTCTAACTATTTGCCTGTCTCCCCCACTGGAGACAGACTCATTTGGGGTTAAACAATAAACAGATTTGTTGTTTTGTTCACTGCCGTATCTTCAGCTCCTGGAGCAGTGCCTGGCACATAGTAGACCCTCAATAAATGTTGAATGAATGAGTGACAAGGCAAGGAATGAGTCTGAATCATCACAAATCCTAGGAGCCTAGCATAGGGGCTGGAGCTCAAAGACACTAAAGTTGCTTAAATTTAACTAGCACTGAGTTTACAAATAGCAGATTCTCTGTAAACATTGGTTGGTTGAATGAAAACATGAACAGTTAAATCAAAGTTAACAAGTGACAGGGGACTTCCTTGGTGGTCCAGTGGGTAAGACTCCGCACTCCCAGCGCAGGGGACCCAGGTTCGATCCCTGGTGGCTGAACTAGATCCTGCATGCATGCTGCAACTAAGACCCAGCACAGCCTAAAAAAATAATTAAAAAAAATATTTTTTAAAAAAGCTAACGAGTGACAAAGAAGACAGAAGTGGATACAAAGAATCAATTATAGTTCTTGAGAGAAGTGTCCTGGCCCCTCCTGATATAGGGACATATTATATGTCCCTTGCTACTCAAAGTGTATGATCTTTGGGCCAAGAGCATCAACATCACCTGGGAACTCATTAGCACTGCAGAATCTCCTGCCCTATCAAATCTTCTGAATCAGAATCTGCACTTTAACAAGATCCCTAGATAATTAATACACCCTTCAAGTTTGTGGAGCACTGTTGTACGAGAACGTTTCCCTTTTAAGGCACATCTTTACCAGTCAAAGTCTGTGAAAGCCCTCAGAATTTGCTGCTTTACAGCTGAGTGGAAGAGTGAAGACTATGACACATGGTTTGAGAGCAAAGGCTCCCAGAATTACCACAGGCAAGAATTCAAAGTGACAGACGTTCTGTCAGGAGAAGGAAAGTATTAATGGCAAGGTGATTGGGAAGGGGACTGTAGTATACCCCTATATTGTTTAACTATTTAACAATGATTCTAAATACACAGACACCATATACATATACATACATGCATACATAACTGGGATGGGGCAAGATGGAGGGAGCCCTACTCAGGCAGTGACCAAAATGCCAAAAGCTATAGTGACCTCTTCTAAATTACAGTCAGGGGTAATCACAGGCAGGATTTACCACAAAATGTTTGTTTATAAATTTAGTTTGGAAATTTGGAGACTTCTGGAATTCTCTCTTAGCATTATTTTTCAGAGGAGGAAAACGATTTTTTGAAAGTAAGGAATTGGAGGGTTCGGGTGGGGTCAGGCAGAGTCCTCCTTTCCTGGGGTAATATCTCCATCTGCTGGCGTCTCCGGATATCACTAGCAAAGACGTGAAGGCAGGTCAGGTCATTTGCTGTAACTCACATAGAGCTCTCAAAACTGTTATCTTCTGCCTCTCTGCCTCTCTCTTTTATTCCTTTGTCTCTTTTTCTGTGTTTGTCTCCCTCTCCTGTTCTTCCCTCTCTTCCCTTTCCTCTTCCTTTATATTCCTGGTGCAGACTCTACTTGCATACCTATAGACATGGATGACTTATTCCTTATAAAGCAGACTTTTCACCTTGGCAGATTTTTCCTTACACAAAGCTGAATCTGCCTTTTGTAGCTTCCCCTGTGGTTCCAGTTCTGCTCTCTAGGACCACGCAGAGCATGACCAATTCCTCCGCCCTGAATCCTTCAAAAGCCTGAATACTCTGATCATGCCTTCCACTTATCTGCCCCTCTCCTTCTCAGCAACTCCCCCCAGCCCCTTGGTTATTTCCCACACCAAAGTTTCTAGGTCTCTCCTCATCCTGGTCACCACTGCTGGACACACACCAATATCTCTGTATCCTTCTCGCACTGTGGGACCACACACAGATCAATACATTAGCTCTGGACTGGGTAACACAGAACAGAAAGGATCCATCACCTCCCTTGTGCTACTTGCCATGCCTCTCCTGATGAAACCAATAAGTGCTTTTATTCTAAGCATCTATACTGTTTGGTTAGCTTATTTGGGTTAACAATAAACAAAAATTCTTGACTTCGCTTCTGCTAAGTCACATCATCCCTGCAATTTTTTAAAAACAAAGATTCAGACCTTAAATGAAGGACTGTTAAATTTAATTGTGTTAGATTCAGCCTGTTCAGATATTTTAATTTTCCCCAATAACATTTATGAATTTTAAAAAATTATCAAACCAATACATATTTGATGTCAAATATTGAGGAAAACACAGAAAAATATAAAGAATGCAATTATACTGACCCACGGTCCCTTCCCCACCTGAAGGCAAACATTGTTAACATGGTTTTATTATTTTCTACATTTTCTCTGCGCATATGTATATTTATATAACTGCTATAATATTGTATTCAATTTTGTATCCTCCTTTTAGAAATTTAACATTATCTTGTAAGCATTTTCTCAAATCTCACATGATAGTACATTGAATGTTGTCACAGTTTATGTATCCAATCCTCTAGAACACTTAAGCTGTTCCCAATTTTTTCACTGTTATGTGGAACATTTCAGTGAATTTTTAAAGCATAAAACTGCTTTTTTGGATGGATTCCTTTGGATAGAGTTCTAAGACTTGCATTAATGAATCAAAGAGCATGAACATTTAAAAAAAGATTCTTAACACACCCTGCCAGATTTTTCTCCAGAATATTTTCAGATCTTTTACAAATCCTGATTCTAACACTATCCAAGGCACTTTGGAAGACATAAGAATGAAAATACACTATCCTTGCCCTCAGGAATTAACTTCCTAGGACGAACACAAAAATGGAAAAAAGCACGTTCGAGGGTAGATACTGTTAAGTCTCTACAACTTCTCTTTTCAGTTCTGTCAGTTTTACTGCCTTTATTTGTTTTGAACCTTTGTTATTAGGATGGTGGTCATTCAGGCTTGTCCTCTCTTCTTGATGGATTAACACTTTTATCATTAGAATTCTCCTCTAATAGACCTTGTCCTGAAGTCCACTTTAGCTGATATTAGTAATACTTCACTGTATGAATATATTTTACTTATCCACTCATCCATTGATAGACATGTGGGCCGCTGTCATGTTTTAGATATTATGAACAATGCTGCTATGAACATGGGTGTACAAATATCTCTTTGAGACGCCGCTTTCAAGGATTTTTGGTATATATCCAGATGTGGACTTGCTGGATCATATGGTAATTCCATTTTTAATTTTTTGAGGAACCGCCTTACTTTTTTCCATAGCAGCTGTACAATGTTAAATTACTACCAACAGTGCACAAGGGTTCCAATTTCTCCACATTCTTGCCAACACTTGTTATTTTTAATTTTTTTGATAGTAGCCATCCTAATGGGTATGAGGTGGTGTTTCGTTGTTTTGATTTGCATTTCCCTAATGATCAGAGATGTTGAGCATCTTTTCATGTGCTTATTGGCCATTTGTATATCTTCATTGGCGGGACATACATTCAACTCCTTTGCCCATTTTTGAGTTATGTCTTTTGGTTTTTTTGGTTGTTGAGTTTTACTTCTCTATATATTTTGGATATTAATCCTTTATCAGACATATGATTTGCAAATATTTTCTCCCATTCTATGGGCTGCCTTTTTGCTCAGTTGATTTTGTCTTTTGATGCACAATATTTTAAATTTTCATGAAAGTCCAGTTTGACTATTTTTTCTTTTGCTATCTCTGCCTTTGGTGACATAGCCAAGAAATTATTGCCAAATCCAATGTCATGAAGCTTTTATCCTATGTTTTCTTCTAAGAGTTTTATAGTTTTGGGTCTCACATTCAGGTCTTTGATCCATTTTGAGTTAATTTTTGCATGTGGTGTTAAGTAAGGGTCCAATTTCATTATTTGACTTGTGGATATTCAGTTTTCCCAGCACCACTTGTTGAATAGACTAAACTTTCCCCATTAAATGGTCTTGGCATCCTTTTCAAAAATCATTTGACCATATGTATATGCAACGGTTTATTTCTGGGCTCCCTGTTTCATTCCATTAGTCTATACATTAGTCTTTATGATAGTACCACAGTTTTGATTACTGTGGCTTTCTAGTAAGTTTTGAAATCAGGAAATGTGAGTCGTCCAGCTTTGTTCTTCTTTTTCAAGATAGTTTTGTCCATTTGGGATACCTTGAGATTTCATATAAATTTTGGGATGAGTTTTTCTATTTTGGCAAAATATCATTGAGAGTTTTTATAGAGATTGCATTCAATCTATAGATTGCTTTGGGTAACACTGACATCCTAATAATATTAAATTAAGTCTTCCAATCTATGAACATGGAATGTGTTTCCATTAATTCTTCTTTCAGTAACATTTTGTAATTTTCTTTGTACCAGTCTTTTACTTTTGGTTAATTCCTAAGTATTTTATTCTTTTAGATGCTATTGTAAATGTCATTTTCATAATTTCCTTTTGAGATTGTTCATTGTTAATGTATAGAAATGCAACTAATTTTTGTGTGTTGACTTTATATCTTGGTACTTTGCTGAATTAATTTATTAGCTCTAACAGTTGTGTGTGTGTGTGTGTAATCTTTAGGATTCTCTACATATAAGGATATATCATGTGCAGAGATAATATTACCTCTTCCTTTCCAAGTTGGATGTCTTTTGTTTCTTTTTCTGCCTAATTGCTCTATCTAGACATTCTAGCATTATGTTGAATAGAAGTTGTGAAAGTAGGCATCTGTGTTTTGTTCCTGATCTTACAGGAAAGGCTTCAAGTCTTTCACCAATGTGTATGTTTGCTGTGGGTTATCATATATGGTTTTTATTATGCTGAAGTAGTTTCCTTCTATTCCTAGTTTGTTGAGTGTTTTTAAAAGGGTATTGAATTCCGTTGAATGCTTTGTGTGAATCATTTGAGATGATCATGTGATGTATTACACTGATCAATTTTCACATATTGAACTATCCTTGCATTCCAGGAGTAAATCTGACTTGGCCATGGTGTATAACCCTTTTGATATGCTGCTAAATTTAGTTTGCTAATATTTTATTGTGAGTTTTTGCATTAATGTTCATAAGGGATATGGATCTGTAGTTTTCTTGTAGTGTCATTGTCTGGCTTTCATTTTTCCTGGCTATTCTTGCAATATTATCCTCTCTTATGAATTTAGAATCAGTGTCTAGTTTCCAAAAGTATCCATTTTTGTTGTTGTTGTTGCTTTGATTTTGTATTAGCTATAGGGTGATCTTTATTTGTCATTTCCCCTCAAATTAGGGAAAGATTATGCTTAAGAGAAGTGAGATGGTTCTATTCATTCTGGTTTTTGACTATTAGGTTTGTATGTTAGTTTCTTTTTTTTTTTACCATCTTTATTGGAGTATAATCGCTTTACAATGGTGTGTTAGTTTCTGCTCTATAACAAAGTGAATTAGCTATACATATACATATATCCCCATATCTCCTCCCTCTTGCGTTTCCCTCCCACCCTCCCTATCCCACCCCTCTAGGTGGTCACAAAGTACCGAGCTCATCTCCCCGTGCTATGCGGCTGCTTCCCACTATCTATTTTACATTTAGTAGTATATATAAGTCCATGCCACTCTCTCACTTCATCCCAGCTTACCCTTCCCCCTTCCCGTGTCCTCAAGTCCATTCCCTACATCTGTGTCATTATTCCTGTCCTGCCTCTAGGCTCTTCAGAACTTTTTTTTCTTAGATTCCATATATGTGTTAAGCATACGGTATTTGTTTTTCTCTTTCTGACTTACTTCACTCTGTATGACAGACTCTAGGTCCATCCACCTCACTACAAATAACTCAATTTCGTTTCTTTTTATGGCTGAGTAATATTCCATTGTATATATGTACCACATCTTCTTTATCCATTCATCTGTCGATGGACACTTAGGTTGCTTCCATGTCCTGGCTATTGTAAACAGAGCTTCAGTGAACATTGTGACACATGACTCTTTTTGAATTATGGTTTTCTCAGGGTATATGCCCAGTAGTGGGATTGCTGCGTCGTATGGTAGTTCTATTTTTAGTTTTTTAAGGAACCTCCATACTGTTCTCCATAGTGGCTGTATCAATTTACATTCCCACCAACAGTGCAAGCCAAAAGTACCTTAGTGATACTTTTATTGGGAAATTTATAGCTTAATTTAGGAATAATTTTGTCAATGAGTTGAAAACTCAACCTAAAAATTCTGGTTTTCATATATACTACAAAAATAATAAAGGTCATTATAAAAATTAAATTAATACAGAAGTATGTAAAGGCTAAAAATTAAGAAGGCCCTCTTAAAATATTTCCTTATCATCACCCCCTCCTAACTTCCCTTCACTGAGGCAATTTTTACAAACAGTTTGATAGTATCCTTTCATACTTAGCCATACTTTTACAAGCTTTTATGTGTACATCCACACGCAGGGTTTTACTGGTTTTGTTTTGTAAGTATATGGGATCATTAGTAATAAAGGAGCCATAATACATACTCAGTGTATATCAATGTATTGTAATCCTCTATGGATGCACATTCACATTGTTTCTTTTTTTCTTCCACCAATAAAGCTTGATCAAAGTCTCGTGCATACTTTTCCACATTTGTTTATTTAAGTAGAATTCCTAGAAAGGAATTACCAGTGAGAAGGTAATGAATGCATAATTTTAAAATTTGAAGATACCAAGTTATCTTCAGAGAACAGCAGTGATACTCCCAACAACGATATAGGATGGGACTTTTTTCACACACTCTCCTAAGTACTGAACGTACAAATCTTTTTAATTTTTGCCACTCTGTATCTGTGAGATAACATCTAGCTCACAGTATGTCTGTAAGGGTCACGTATGTTAAAGGACCTCTCACGTTGCCTGGCTTACTGTCAGCATTCTTCTTTTTTTTTTTAAGCAGCCCAATCTGACAGTAAAATACGTGCAAGGGCAATAAAACGTCAGGGAATCTTTTTTTTTTTTTTTTTTTTTTTTGCGGTACGCGGGCCTCTCCCGTTGCGGAGCACTGGCTCTGGACACGCAGGCCCAGCGGCCATGGCTCACGGATCCAGCCGCTCCGCGGCATGTGGGATCTTCCCGGACCAGGGCACGAACCCGTGTCCCCTGCATCGGCAGGCGGACTCTCAACTACTGCGCCACCAGGGAAGCCCTCAGGGAATCTTAATGAACACAATTTACCATCAGACTTCGTTGAGACCGTAAAGAAAAAAACCCCAACCCCAATATTGCAAGGACAACATTTCCAACGTGTATGGTCTGAAGGGGTGGATCAGCTCTAATGATAACTGGGTGTTGAGTTCTGAAGAAGTGGGGTGTTCCCTTTTAAAAATAGTCTTCCCCCCACCCCACCCCCCCAAAAAAAGAACCGAACTGCGTTCCCCAACCTGCCTTTGTCTCCGGAGCCACGTCGAGTTCCCGAGAGCTCCCGCCGCGGAAGGCCCCTTACGGACTTCCTTGTCTCCTCTTCACCTGGGGAAGGTGGGCTTCTTTCTGCCGTCGGAGGCGCCGGGGCCGGTGTACCTAAGGGTTCGGGCTCTCCGTCCGAGCATGCACCTGGGAGCCCGGAAGCCGCACGGACCTTGCTCTTTTCTGACACTGTCCCACTGAAGTCCGCGACTCTTCCACGTTTCCAATTCTGTTCATTGGAAGACTGGTTCTGGAGACTGCACGCTTATTTGACCTGCGGCACGTAATGCGGAGCGAAGTGCCAGACTTCTCAGGCCCAGCCCTTGGAGACGCCGCCACCAGGACTGGACGTGGAGCGGTGTCGGACCCAACTGCCGTCAGATGGATGGCATTTTTGGTTCAGCGTCTTTAGCCTGGATTTTGGCTTAATTCAACCTAAACAGCGTCTTGGAATTTTATTTTTTCCAAAGCCTACGAGGTGGGTACTCAACCTCGGACCCGGCGAGTGTGTGGGTCCCGCGAAGGGAATTCGCATTGGAGAGGGAGCCCGGTGTCACCGAAGAGGGAGCCGGGCGCCGTGAGGGTGGGGAAATCCTTCAGGTCCAGCCAGCGGTGGGACACACTACCCCGCGGGCTCGCCTCACACCTGGCTCAGACCTCAGGCAGTCGTAGTTGTGTCTGGTGGAATGAGACGGAAAACCCGCCGGCCTCCACCACAGCGGGTCTGGATTGGCTTCGGCACACAGTCGCTTTTCTGTAGTCCAAACCTAGAGCCGCTTAGTGATAAATCCCGCCTTAAAAGGCGTTTGATAAGTTTTAGGTGTTGTAAGACATATGGTGATTGGCTGCAAGGCTCACGGATTCGCTCGGTAGTAAACACAGCGAGGCTCCTGGGACCGCGGATTGGTCAGTGTTCCCGGGGCCGAATAAATTCCGCCGGATTCCGCGCGCTGGCTGGCTGCACATCTACCCTGGCCCCGCCCCCTCCTCTCCTGATTGGCTGTAGCGCGGTCGGCGAGGAGGAGGAAAGCAGCGGGGCAGGCGATTTCGTGTTGCGTCACTTCCGTTTAGTGTGGGCAGCTGCCGCGGTATTCTCAGAGTGCGGCGGCGAACGGGCTGAAGCAGCCGGGGGACGAGAGGCGGGGTGGGCGGAAGGGGGAGGAAATCCCATCACTGGGGCGCCAGCCTGGACGTTCCCGCCTCCTCCGACACTGTCGGGTCCGATCGGAGAAGGGTCACCGCCTCCTCCAGCGAGAAGGGGGGCGGAGTCCGGCTCAGGTGAGGCAACCCTGTCAGCGCGAGCCGTGGTGGCGCGCGCGGGCGCGCTCACGTGGAGACTGTTGGGCTCTGGGGGAGCTGGGTGGGCGGTGCGAGCAGGGTCTCGTCCAGGCGTCGGGGCGCGCGCAGACGCGTACCGGTTCCCCTCCATCCCCCCACCCCCGCCTACCTTGTCCGTCTTTCTGAGGTGGTATTGTTACCCTCGGAACGGAGAGGCCAGGCGGGTGGAAGGCGTGTTCTTCTGCGCAGGCGTCCCCCGTGTCCCGACGCCAGGCTGTCTGTCCAGCCGATGGGGCGGGGGCTCTTGCCCCCTCGGATCTGCGGGCCAGCGACGTTGGTTACTGGGATCGGGTGGGGAAGGCTTGGGACCAACAGCCTGGCGGGGTGAATAGAGGATCTGCGGGATGGGGTCGGGTGGCTCTCTCGCCCCCATCCTGGGTCTCCTTGAGCGACGAGGTTTCATTTACACCAGAGCAAGGCCGAGGCGGTCTGGAATCGGGAACCGGAGGCTGACCCTTGGAGGGGTGGAGCCAGTGTTTTGGAATGCCCCAACTTAGCAGAGGACTACAGTGTTTTTAGGCTATTATTGAATGGCCTCTGCTTCCAGGCTTCGTGCTAGGAGCTGTGGGGGATGCAGTGGTAAGAACAGCCTTCCGCCCTCCTCCCCTCGTTTGGAGGACGTGCAGATTTATACTTAAATACTAACCTTAGGCAGTGAGTTAAGGGGGGGTCGAAGGTTAGTTTTTCTTCTCTTCCAAAAAAGGTCGTTTGTTATTAAGTCAGTGTGCATTCTGGCATCGTGGAGGGTACTGCGGAAGCTAATTTCTGAATAGGACACAAATCCTAAATATTTAGTTTGGAGGAAAAATTTTAGGTAAAGGCGCAGTGAAATCTTTAGTACTAAGTAGTATGGTTGGGTTCTGGTTAATTTTAATGAATGGAAGTAAGAAACCCTTCACCTTCAAGAACTGAAGCAGAAATATTTCCGAAATATGTTCATACACTTTTCAGTTGTAGTAGGTAGAAGATATTACATACATTAGGATCTTTCTTTAGAGGGTGAAGAGAATGCTGTGCCTTAGACATCACTGATTATTTGTCATCCTTGTAGGGGCTGTTGTGCCTTAGATAATTTTAAAAAGGTGGGCTGGGTGCCTCACCGTTTTCTGGAGAAAGTGCATTCAGTGTTGTGATTTTGGTGGTGAGGTTGATAAGCTAAAAGATTAACGGCGGGGGACAAAGACCACGTGGGGAGAGGAGAGAGAGAATATTAGAGAAAAGCCCCTAAACCAAGGGAAGGCCTCCTACTATTACTTTAGTCCCCTCTGGAAATCCCAGGAAACTTCGGAAGACTGGCCTCACCACCACTGTCGGCTTGGTGACCTGCCAGGTAAGAGTAACTCGTTGAGGACCTGTTCCGGACCTGAAAGAGATAAGATTTGGAAGAAAAGCATCTTAGAGTGGGGTGTTTTCCTAAGCTTAGGAGTCAGTACTCTCAAAAGAGACTTTGTCGTAAGGCTATCACAAGTAGTTGAAGTTATTTTAAAAAATCACTTGAATACAAAATGCATGTAAGTGTTCAGTATTTAAAGTATTTAGCATGAATTATGTTGAATTTTAGTTCTTTAGCGTGGGTAAGACTTAAAAATAGCTTGTATACAGTGAGAAATGACAAAGTTTGCTGTAGTGCTGACACAGAATCTTGAATCTGCCTCAGTTTCTCCTTGGAAAGGGAAAAGAAAAACCCAAGGTATTGATTCCATGTTAGTCTTCAACTTTTATTTTTTTAATATAAATTTGTTGTAAACAAATACTTTTCCTGTTTGTCAGTTTTAAGCATATGAGTTCTCTTTTTACTGTACTTAACATTTCTCAAATATGGATGTTGTCTAGTAGAGCCAAAGTTTTGTTAGTGTAGCAGGTGGGATGGAATGTAACACTACACAGCACCTTTTGTCCAAGTATGAGGTGAACTCATGCTAAAAGACCAGCTGTTTCTGAGTGAACTATTGTTCTTACAGTTGTTTTCATCGTTGTCATTACTGAATAGTGGCTTTTAATCTCCAGATTCCAATTTTGGGAGGTGCCTTTCATTTGATTAATTATACATCTATGTACTAAAAGCTTTGATTTCTGAGAGCTCAGATTAGGAATTGTGTTGGAGTACTGACATTTTATTGTAATATAGATAGATTACTGTCTTAGTATCTAAGATTATTTTATCTGTAGATAATTTTCCTTGTGATATTCTAACATACTTGAATGATATGTTTAAGGTTCCAGTATTTCCTTGATTCTAAACCACATTTTGTTCACATTTTAATCTTGAGGACAGGATGCCATAAGTAAGCATTATACCATAGCTTAACTGGCATTGTTTCCCCCCCCCCGCAGTGTTACATGAGATAATGTTGCACTTGATAATCACTGGCATCTTAGATTTAATGAAACTTGGTACAATTAAAGACTTTTGTATCCAACTAATTCGTTGTTAATTGTAAGCAATTAATTTTCCAAATCTGCACTCTGAAGAAAGTTTGCTATTGAAAGGAATCCTATTGGAAGTAATATTTTTTCCTTATTCAGAGGGGAATTAACGAACTGTTTCGTTTCTTTGACAAATTTTAAAGGATGATTGAGTGCTGGGTCTGCTTTTTGGAAACTGTACTTGGTGTTTTGTTACTTTGTATACTTGATAACAGTTTACAAATGCTTTATTTCCAGCTTAAGTTTAAAATGATTAGGGTGAATTGTTCCCCCCTTTCTTCCATACATGATATTGTTAACTTGGTGTAATTGATTTTTCAGTACATCTAAATTAGTTATAATTTAAAATCTACTCAGCTGTCTTCCTCTAAAAATATAAGACCTTCAATTTTAAAGGTCTTTGAAATACAACTCCTTCTGTTTTAGTCTACAGAGGATTTGAGGAAGGAGGACAGGGAGAAGAAAACCCACTGTTTTGGGGTTCAGTTTTGAGAGGAATGTACAGATGGTACAAAAATCTAAACACATGTAGTAACATACACTGTACTTTATTTTGAGTAGAATGTCAAAAGCGACTCAGCAGGTGAAGTATCAGTCACTTGCTGAACACTATTGATTTGATAAATGATTCAGAAGTGAACGAATATACCACTTAGAAAGTAAACTAGGTATAAGAAATGAATTAAATCCATTTTTCATCTTCTCTCCTGGAAAGGCACCATCAATAATTGTGTCTCCAATGCTTCAGCATGGCTTTCTTCTTGATAGAAGTTTAGTTTTTTTCCTTAAGAAATACGTATCTTGATCTGTCAGAGGTGCAAGGCAATAAAAGCTATTTTTTAAAATTGCTGAAAAGGTTGTGTGTGGTGGAGGCAACTGGGATGGGTGTCAGGCAGCATTTTCTAAATAATAGAGGGAAAATATATTTAGACTTTTAAAACAGATGTTAAAATATAGTCTCAAATATATAAACAGCTAAAAGAAGCCATTGATGAATGGTTTCTATAGATTTTTGGATACCTTTGTGAAGTTTGCTCTTTAGAGTGTTAAGTGGCTACAGATGTTCTTTTATCTGGACAATCAGCTGGCTGGCTAGTCATTTTAAGTTTTAGGAAAATGTAGTACCCGAGACAGGGAAATTTCTAGAACAGTTACAGTGCAAGTGTAAAGTTCTAAATAGGATAAAGCAGTGAAGTTTGTCATAAATTATTATTATTATTATTATTTGCGGTACGCGGGCCCCTCACTGTTGTTGCCTCTCCCGTTGCGGAGCACAGGCTCCGGACGCGCAGGCTCAGCGGCCATGGCTCAGGGGCCCAGCCGCTCTGCGGCATGTGGGATCTTCCCGGACCAGGGCACGAACCTGTGTCCCCTGCATTGGCAGGCGGACTCTCAACCACTGCGCCACCAGGGAAGCCCTACCATGGTTTTTAAAATTTCATTTAATATTGGGAATTCCCTGGTGGTCCAGTGGTTAGGACTTTGTGCTTTTACTGCTGAGGGCACGGGTTGAATCCCTGGTCAGGGAACTAAGATCCCACAAGCCATGTGGTGTGGCCAAAAAAAAAAAACCCAAAAAAATCATTTTATAAAAGTTAATATATGTATTTATATTTTAGAAGCCACATAGTTCCATTAGGTTTAGAGCTAAAAAAATAGCAGTCTTCTGTCCCCCGTTTTTCCCCCCCAAATTCCCCCTCCTTAGAGGCCACCACTTTCACTTGTTTTAGTTGTTTCATCTGCTACTGACTTATGTATTTCCAAACGGCGTTCTTATATTACTATTTCTTGAGGTAGTATTTCAGACAGCATTTCTTGACTAATAGGGAAGGTGGGAATTTAACTTTCTTACACCACTTCTCCTCTGCCTCCCCCACACACACGTATTGGCCTTCCCTTACCCTTCCAGTATCTCAAATTTGGCTCTGTTCACATTATTGTGACTCTGTAAACAAAACACATAGGGTACGGCAACTAAACAACCATGTATTCTTCCTGGAGTTAATAACTGTCCCATTAAAATTCTTGTTTTTTTATGACCTATCTTCACATTTTCATGGAACTGTTAACTTCTTAGCGCTCTCAACTATGTCATGTGATCTCTCCGTTCCTTTTTTCCTTTGGGGAACTCCTTGGAGTCCCTCATCTTCCTGCTCCAGTCTGCTCCCCAGTCCTGCTGCCTAGCTCTCATTTTGCGCTTCAGCATCATCTTTCAAATTCTCTTTGCCGGTTTTCTAGGATGGGTCTCCAATTCCTATATTCTTCGTCTTCCTTTTCTTGGTTTATTCCCAGCTTCCTGAAGCACAAGCTTTAATAGCTTCCTGAGAAGGGATATGTGGGAGGGTAGACTTTTGGGTTCTTGCTTGTCTGGAAAATGCCTTAGTCTCCCCTCATAATTGATGTTTGGCTGGGTATGGTCTAAGTTGGAAATAATTTTCTCGGAGAATTTTAAAGAACCTTTTACCTTCCGGTATTGCTTTTGAGAAGTCTAATGCCAGTTTTATTCCTGATTCTTTGTTAACTCCCCCCACTTCAAACTTTCCAGATCTTTATCCCAGGTGTTTTTAAATGTCACTGTAATGAGCCAGGTGTGGGGATTTGTTCATTCATATTGCTGAGCATTTGGTGGACCTTATTAGTGTGAATAAGTAACTTCTTTAGTTCTGAGAATTATTCTTTGTTGTTTATCATTCTCCCCATTTTCTGTCTTTTTGTATTCAGACTTTGGGCTTCATAAGTTAATTCTTTTTTTCTCTTGTTCATTCACTTTTGTTTCTCCTTTGCCTTGTCTGTGACATTTCCTTAGCCATATTATCTTCCAACCCTTCTAGTAACTTAAATTTTTTTTTGCAATTTTAAACTTCCAATAATTTTTTTTGTTTCTGGAATATTTCTTTTCAAAAAAAATTTAAAACATTCTCTTCTTGTTTCATGGATATCGTATTTTATTTAGCTCTCTGAGGATGTTAATTATAGGTGTTTTTCGCCCTTAGTTCTGTTTCTTCCAGATGCCTTTTTGTTTGTTTGTTTAGGGCTCTTTCATGTTGTTGCCAAAATCTTGGCTGTCTGTGCACCGATGCTGTACAGAATTATTGAGACAGTTATGGAGGAGAAAGAAAGAGTGGCTTTATCTCTTTGCCAGGCGAAGAGGGAACACAGTAGGCTAGCACCTCAAGAACTGTGCTCCCCTCCCCGGGGAATAGGGAGAGGTCTTATGGTCGGGGCTCATGGTCAGGGGTGTGCAATAAAGACGAAGGCAGTAACAGTCTTGCATTCTTCTTCTGCAGAGTTTCAGAAGGATGGGGTTGCTGACAAGATTAGGATGTGTGCAGGGTCTCAGATGGTCTCCCAATCTCGATGAGCTTGCTTCTCTGGTCCCTTTAATCTTGCCTCAGGTGGTTTCTTGCCTGCTCCTCCCTTGATTAGCAACTGTTCGAATCTGCCCTTTGGAACTCAGGGAAGGTCATGGAGGCTGGAGTTTTGCCTACAAGAAATGGGGGACAAAAAAGCCTCCGTGCCTGGGAGCCCCATAGGCCCGCACTCGGTTTCAGTGTTAGGGATTTTTCCCCTCCAGTTTGTGGTGCTTCTACCTGACTGATTGGAAGCTGAGTGAATGGGCCTTGAGGACTGGTGGGCTTCACTGTCGGGAAGTTTGATGGGGACCCAAGCGGTCTGTTGGAGGGATTCCCTGGGTATTTGAACCCTGGGCTGCTAGTCTTCTATTGGTGGGTGGGGTGGGTGGAATGTCTTACCTTCTAGTGTGGACTTTAACTTCACGCTCCAGTTGTGGGTGTAGCAGCTCGTCCCAGTCTCGTGTCCTGAGTACAGAGTTTCTCCGGTTCAACCACCCAAGCCCAGCAGGGGACTGCTGGCTTCTTTCCCGAAGAGGCTTTCCACACCCCCTCCCCACCAACCCCTGTCAGAGGCAGGCGCCCTTTCTTTGTCTCCTGTAGCACCTTGTACTTCCTACCACAGCACTTGCAATACTTCATTGTATTTGAATGTTGATTAGTCTGTCACCCCTGAGGGCAGAGATGGGAAGTCTTGTTGATCATTTTCTCTCTAGTGCCAGGCATAACTGTCTATCTGCATGTGTTTGTATCCTGGGGTGTAACCATTAGATTCTGCCTCACTCCCTCCCAGAGGACCAGAGGTTCCTTCGCTGGAGAGGATAAAACAAGGTTTTAAACTTTGTGGCTCCTTCAGCTTCTACAGAGTCTGTGGGCAGAAGGCACAGAGCAGCGCCACTTCGGGGGTTATTGACCCTGTTTTCTAACCACACAATGAGAGTGTGTTATGAGCACTAGTCAAGGAGTTAGACCTAGAATCAGCAGTCCTGTAGTTCCTAGGAAGTTTAGCAGTTTCTTAGGAGAGGACAAGCAAGTTCTTGTTTCTGATGAGTCCAGGAGATGAAAATGTACAGATATGTAAGGATTCCAAACTCAGCTTTGGAAAGTGATCCACCCATAGTCCATGCGGTCTCTTCTTTATTCCCTTTTTAAATTTTAACATTTATAAAAAATTTCAAATGTACAAAAAATAAGCTTTTGAAGCAAATGCTAGACATCATGTCATTTCATCTGTAAGTATTTCAGTATGTTATCTCTTTAAAAACTACTCTTCTGGAAAAAAAAAAACCAGAATGCCATTATCACACCTAAGGGGGAGAAAAACCTAGTAATTCCGTAGTATCATCAAAGATACATGTGATGTTCTAAGCAGTCGGTTGGGTTGGCTGTATAGAAGCCCTACAGGTCAAAATGGAGTCTGAACAGATGGTTTTGGAGCTTGTTCATCTCTTGTTTTTCTTTCTCCATTTTTTTTTTGAAGTTTAACTTATTGAGCTTTATTGAGGTCTATGTACATGCCATAAAATTCCTTGTTTTAAGTGTACAGTTCAAATATTTTTAGAGAATTTGATGTGTAATCATCATACCCCAATTTTAGAACATATCCATCATGCCCCCAGAAGTCCCTCTTCCCACTTGCAGTCCTGCCTCGAGCCCAACCCCAGTCCCAGAAAACCACTAATCTACTCTCTGTCTTTATAGCTTTACCTTTTCTGTGCCACAGGTGTGGAACTTCCATTAGATTATTTTTTTATCAAATAGACTTCCAGCCAGTCCCCTTGTCTTGACATCATCTTCACTCCACTTCCCCTGGCACCTTGGCAGCCAGTTCTGAGCCTCTGGGTGGGCAGGGGCTTATATATGTCAGGTGGTTTTAGCCACTGCCAGTTTAGGAGTCAGCTTTCTGGGCATGCTAAGTCAGTCAGCATGCATTCGTTTACCTGCTCACCAGCTTCCAAAATGCTATTTATTGATATTTCTTTCCCATTCTTTTTTCCCTTGTGGGTTTTTACCTTTAAAACAACAACAAAGCCAAAAAACTTTAGGCATGGAGAGGGTAAATGCATGAGTGCAATCTACTACCATCTATAACTGGAAATCTTCCCCACTAATATTGATTTGCCCTTTTTATTTATTTAAGGTTGCTAAAAGACTCTGTTTATAATTTCTTGGGGTTTATTTATTGTCCTCGGGGAATGCAGAACTCTGACTTCTTAGGTATAGATGTTGCATCACCCACACACTTGTCTTTTCTAACATGGACCCTAAGTGTTAAAAGTGGGTCATGTAAGGGTTAAGGGGAGGCTGTAAACAGCCAGTAGCTGATCTGTGTGTGCGCAGGCCTCCAGGGCTGTTAGCCGAATCAGCATTTGCTCCTTATTGGACAGGTGTTTAGTCTGCATGCCCACCATCAGAAACATCACGAGCTTTGAAAGGTCCAAGCTTGGCCATTCATGCCTCCCTCTTTTTTTTTAAGATTTTTTTTTTTTTTTGATGTGGACCATTTTCTGTGTTTATTGAATTTGTTACAACATTGCTTCTGTTTTTTGTCTTGGTTTTTTGGATGCGAGGCATGTGGGATCTTAGCTCCCCGACCAGGGATCGAACCCACACCCCCTGCATCGGAAGGCGAAGTCTTAACCACTGGACCACCAGGGAAGTCCTCATGCCTTTCTTGTCATCGCACCCTCTGTGCCCTTTGACTTAAGCTCTTCTGTGTCTTAACACTTTCTTTCTTTATAGGATCATGGATTTTCCTGGCCACTTTGAACAGATCTTCCAGCAGCTGAACTACCAGAGACTTCACGGCCAGCTCTGTGATTGTGTCATTGTAGTGGGGAACAGACATTTCAAAGCCCACCGCTCGGTACTGGCAGCATGCAGTACACATTTCCGAGCCCTGTTCTCTGTGGCAGAGGGAGATCAGACCATGAACATGATCCAGCTGGATAGCGAGGTAGTGACAGCGGAGGCCTTTGCCGCACTGATTGACATGATGTATACCTCCACCCTCATGCTGGGGGAGAGCAATGTTATGGATGTCTTATTGGCAGCCTCTCACCTGCACTTGAACTCTGTTGTTAAGGCATGTAAACATTACCTAACGACAAGGACGCTGCCCATGTCTCCCCCCAGTGAGCGCGTCCAGGAGCAGAGTGCCCGCATGCAGCGCTCCTTTATGCTGCAGCAGCTGGGACTGAGCATCGTGAGCTCAGCCCTCAATCCCAGCCAGAGTGGCGAGGAGCAGCCGGCCCCCATGAGCTCCTCGATGCGCAGTAACCTGGACCAGCGGACACCCTTCCCCATGAGACGCCTGCATAAGCGCAAGCAGTCTGCAGAGGAGCGGGCCAGACAGCGGCTCCGACCCGCCCTAGATGAGTCTGCCATCTCCGACGTTACGCCAGAGAATGGGCCGGGGGTTCATTCTCGGGAGGAGTTCTTTTCACCAGATTCTCTGAAGATCGTGGATAACCCTAAAGCTGACGGGATGACTGACACCCAGGACGACAGCACCATCTTATTTGACCGGCCCTTTGGTGCTCAAGAAGATGCCCAGGTGCCCAGCCAGTCCGACAACAGCGCCGGCAACGTGACCCAGCTCTCCATGGCCTCCCGCGCCACTCAGGTCGAGGCTAGTTTTGAGCAGGAAGCCACACCTGAGAAAAGTGGTTTTCAGTGCGAAAACCCTGAGGCTGGCCTTGGTGAGAAGGAGCACATGAGAGTGGTGGTTAAATCTGAGCCCCTGAGCTCTCCTGAGCCTCAGGATGAAGTGAGCGACGTGACCTCCCAAGCGGAAGGCAGCGAATCGGTGGAGGTGGAGGGAGTGGTGGTCAGTGCCGAGAAGATAGACCTCAGCCCCGAGAGCAGCGACCGGAGTTTTTCAGATCCCCAGTCTAGCACTGACCGGGTAGGAGACATCCATATTTTGGAAGTCACAAATAACCTAGAACATAAGTCCACTTTTAGCATTTCAAATTTTCTTAACAAGAGCAGAGGAAGTACCTTTAGTGCAAATCAGAACAATGACGATAATATCCCAAACACCACTAGTGACTGCAGGCTGGAGGGGGAGGCCCCCTATTTGTTGAGTCCAGAGGCTGGGCCTGCAGGCGGGCCCTCCTCAGCCCCTGGCTCTCACGTGGAGAACCCGTTCAGCGAGCCCACAGATGCCCACTTCGTCAGGCCTATGCAGGAAGTGATGGGCCTGCCATGTGTGCAGACCTCAGGCTACCAAGGAGGAGAACAGTTTGGGATGGATTTTTCCAGGTCTGGTTTGGGGTTGCATTCCTCCTTCTCCAGGGTAATGATGGGCTCCCCTAGAGGTGGAGCCAGTAACTTTCCATACTACCGCCGCATAGCTCCCAAAATGCCAGTGGTAACCTCAGTCAGGAGCTCACAGATCCCAGAGAACTCTGCCAGTTCCCAGCTAATGATGAACGCGGCCACGTCCTCATTTGAAAATGGCCACCCTTCGCAGCCCGGCCCCCCGCAGTTGACGAGGGCATCTGCTGACGTCCTGTCAAAGTGCAAGAAGGCCTTATCGGAGCACAACGTCTTAGTCGTAGAGGGGGCTCGCAAGTATGCCTGCAAAATCTGCTGCAAGACTTTCCTGACCTTGACAGATTGCAAGAAGCACATCCGTGTTCACACAGGTGAAAAACCCTATGCCTGCCTGAAGTGCGGCAAGAGGTTCAGTCAGTCCAGCCACCTGTACAAACACTCGAAGACCACCTGCCTGCGCTGGCAGAGCAGCAACCTTCCCAGCACTTTGCTCTAACCCGACCTCTTGAGATAATGCTGAGGCCAGTATCAGGACCTAAACTACAGTCTCTTTTGATTGGTGGTTAATGCCGTTGGGTTTGAGGCTTCAGGCTGCGAATGGCTCATGCAAATTTCGATGACTAATAAGTGGAGAATTAATAGGTATAGTGCTTGTACTGCTACATTTCTGAATGAAATGTGCGCTTTCAGAGAAGGGATCCAATCCCTGAAACCAAGTTCTTCCTTAGGGTTGAGTAATGTAGTCAGAAAGTAGTTTGGAATCGATGTCATTAAAAGTGGCACATTTGACAATTAAAAATTGAAGTGCGAAAAGTTTTTTTAGCAATTTTTGTAAAACTCTGAAGCATTTAATTAAATTTCCTATATACCTTCTGATGAGATTATATACCTGTACAGTGATGCAAGGTAAAGTTATGTGTAACCAGTGGCAACTTTGTGCCTGTCTAAAAGGAAGGCCCTTGAGGACATGCCTGTCTGCCAAAAATGCTTTAAAGTTTATCATGAGCTAGTCCTAGGCTTCAGAAAATACGGTATTTTTTATTTTTGTCTGATTTGCAGTCACAGACACTGCACTTTGATGGTGCTGACACTGGGTCCAGAGCGAGCATTCTCTGGACTATTAGGTGTATATATACTTTTGAAAACATCACTGTTTGTTACATAGATGTTTTAACAATTTTTCTTGGTTTTAAAAACAAAGTTGTAAAAGTATGTACTTATAGGGAGCAACAAGTAAGGTATTGTTTCTGTATGTGCTGTTTTAGCAGTATTTTAACCAACCTGTATTACGTATGTTACAGTTCCATGTTTGGAAGTCAGAAAAGAGCTAGTGTTTGTCTTTGTTCTGATGGTATGGAGTCCTGTTTAGTGAGATCTTTTACGGCGCGTTTACCCTTTGTTCCATGCAGATTTCGGGGGCTGGTCCAGCCTGACACATCTCACCCAACGACAAACCCGTTGTCTGCTTCACTTCTTCACATTCATGCCACATATGGCATCTTTCCCGGGCCTAGGTTACTGTTTTCAGGTAAAAACTAACCAAAAGTGAAATCAACCCCCCTCCATCGTGGGTTTTATTACTGTTCTGTACTCTATCGTTTTAAAGTACAGACCCTGAACTTTTGTTGTTGCCCCAACCCAATACTGAATGTTTGAAATCCAAATGCAGCAGTATTCATGGGTAAATATAAGCGGGTTGGGCAGCCCAGAGCATCGAAATCGCCAAGCAGCATCTGAGACAGTTTGAGGAGACATCTGGGAGACTGCCCTGGGCCTCCCTGGACCCCACTGCTTCTCTTCCCCAGCCCCACCTGTGGTCTTCTGACCCTGTGGTCTTCTGACCCTGTGCCATCGGGGCTTTTGGCAGCAGCTGTCAGGCTGAGCCCTGGCTCATGAGCTTCCAGGGGAAAAGCACAGGTTAATGTGTCTCTATAGAGCTCATGAAGTCAGTTTAATTCATGCATGAACATGAGTTCATTTTTTATACAGCTTTTTTAGACACAAGCCACTGTGCATAATTGAGTGAAATCCTTCAGTTCTTACCTTTGTTTAGAAAGAAAGGTAATCAGCGAGTGTTTTCTCTTCTTCATCTAGTGTATGCAGTTACACATCTGTCTGGATAAACTTACAATGTTCATTGCTTAGCATCTCCTATGAACTGATTCCCAGGGAGGAAAACCAAAAGGGAAACCTCTGATTCCTCTCCTTTCAGATGTGGGGGAGACAGCTGGAGGCTGTGGGATCACCTGTGAGGTTCAGCTGTGTGGCGAATTGTTAGCAGTCATGCTCTGACTTGATGTGAGGAGGCTCCACATCCACCCCTCTGTGGGGACCAGTGACTCGTGAGATTAACCCTGGGAGGCAGGTGGGTCAGCGTGGAGAACGAGAGAGGCCCTGCCTGGCTTGGGAAGAGGAATCGGTGGCACCAGGAGAGCAGTGGCAGCCCTCCTCCCCTTCCACCTTGAGGAGGAGGTGCCAGGAAGCCGCCCCCTCACCTGAGCTCCAGCTTAAGTGGACTTGCTTCTGGGCCTATCTCTGACACAGCGGCTGGAGCCCTGCCTCTCCACTAAGTGGAATCTGGAATCTCTCATCTACCTCTTAGTCAATCAGTTCCTACATGTGAGAGGCAAGCCTGTGAGCCAGTGTCCTCGTACATGCTGTAGCACTTAAAAAATAATTCAGAGGTTCCCTGGAAAACCAGTCCCAGGGTTCCTACAAATTGGTAGTTTCTACCTGAATTTTAACTGGTATTGGGTACCTGGATTTGATTGGTTAGCCTTAATTATAGCTTGGCATCATCATTTCTGGTGACCAAATCATAAAGTTCTATCAGGGCACCTGTGTCAGTGGTGCTATGCTGGTCAAAATTTGAGACTTTGAAATAAAAAATTTGTCATATTCATGCCTCTAACTAATTATATGTTCTTTTTCTTCACCTTAGGTTATTAAGGTTGAAATAAAAAAGTGAAGTAGTATTGCTTTCTCTGCTAACCCTGCTGTGACCAGTACTTTTTTTTAAAACCAAGCTTCCTAGAAAATACTCTCATGCTGTCAGTTAATAACAATTATTGGTCATTAGTCCCTCGTGCTTTCCCTGAGCTTTGTCTCTGAGCTGTGGACAAGGGTGATGTGTTGTTCTCACCACAGTTTTACTCCTAGTGGGCCTGCCAAATCTTGCTCTTCCTGCTGCTCCCTTACGTGCCTCCCAGAGTGAAGACTCAACTCTCCAGTCTGGCTCAGCTGTGGGGAAGAACTGGAGCCCAGGTCCCTCAGCAGGAGCAGGGCTTTGTCAGTGCTGGTGGCCTGGCCTTAGGAGGACTGAGGTGATTAGAAAAGGGCATTCACCTGGGGAGTGAGGAGATGGACATGAGGGACAAAATATGAAGGTGCTGAAACTAATTTTAAAATAAAAATTAAGAAACCCACCTACCTTGATTAGTCTTGACCAAAAAATGAGTATTGTGACCTTACCTAGTTCTTTTTGCCATGTGTGTTTAATTTGTCCGACGGTCTAGGGAGCAGGTCCACTTGCCGTGGTCACCACTGGGCTGTGGTTGTTCTGTCCTCAGTGAGGGACACTTGAAGGCATTTTAGCAGAGGACGAGGGGTAAGGTGGTTTGGACAGGGTCTAATAATTAAAATGCGTGGGGATGGGGGTTGGAAGCAGAACCTGCAGTCACTAGAGGCCCTGATTTAGAAAATGTAAGCAGATGCTCTTGTCCTCAGCTTCTCCCAGTTACATGCCCAGGCGGTCTCTCAGAGAATTATTTAATAGAATTACACACTTTGGGCTCAGATGCTTCCAACCACAAAAGTGGGAGCACATCCATTAGCACCAGTCTTCCCTCCACAGAATCAGTACACATCAGACTTTTTTCTTTGGCTCCCATCCTGTGGGTCCAATCAAGCCTGGGCGCATCTGACAGAATCCCGGGGCCGTTTGCCTCCTAGCCTCAGTGTCTCCCGTGTGGCTACAGCTTGAGTTCACTGGGCATCGGCTCCCCTCTCAGGCCAGCCAGCAAGTTGTTAGCTGCCAACAAGGACATGGTGTTTCGGGTTCTATGGGTGGCACTGCCAATGTGGGGCAGGATCACTGGAAAGGAGAGGAAGAAAGGGAAATGAGGAGGGTGGTTCAAGAGCCTTAACTCGGGCCCTTTTTTCATGGCTAGGATGTGCCTATAAAAAGATTTGCCTTCCCTCCTCTCACTAAGCACTCTATTTCCCCAGGGCTACCGAAACCCAGACGCAAGGGTGACAAGAATTACGTATCCTGAACACAAGAATGTCAGGGTTAGAAGGAGTCTTGGAGCCTGTCTAGACGCAGCCCTTCAAATGGGCTTCTGATCTCCCGAAATAACTAGGTGAAAGGCTGGACAGCACAGCTCCCTCTGGCCCCACTGCAGAGCAAGTGAGGTCACTCGTCCCTAAAGCGCGCCTTTCGAAAGCAATACCCAGGGCACCAAGCTAAAGGCCCAGGGCTTGGGGGGATGGGAGTTTTCCCAGCTCCGGGCAACAGCCTGGCCATCACAGCCAATGTTCCTCTCAGACAGGCACGGGGGCGGGGATGGTAGAGCTTCCAAGGGCTCCAATAATGGGAGCATTCACTGTGGGGAAGGCAGCTACGGCCCTTCTCTTTGGTTTTCCCTTTCAGAATATAAGTGAAGGACAGGGACTGGCCCAGACAGCCTGAGGCCCTTCCACTCGGTTATATATTAGTCTGGAGGCAGAAACCACACCAGCTAGCCGAACAGAGAGACCGTAATATAAAGAACTGTTAACAGTAACTGAGGAGTCTAAAGAGGAATGCTAAGTAAGTGGTTCTCACAGTGCTCCCCGGCCAAGGGGCAGCAGCAGCATGGGAGACGTTAGGAGCACATTCTCAGGTCTCATCCCTGAGGCAGAGGCATGGCGGGGCCTGGCACCGTGTGTCTGATCAGTCCCTCCAGGTGACCGATGAACAAAAAAGTTTGAGAACCACTGCACTAAGGTGTCACAGGGGCTGAGATGCCACACGCATCTACCTCCCCGGGGGCTAGGGGACAGGGAAAAGGGTATGACTGTTAAAACTTAGCCTGAGAAAGGGCGTTTGGAGCTGCGACTCCCACCTCTGGCGGCTGTGGCTTGTGTCTCTGGGGGCGCAGTGCTTAACCCGAGTGTTGGGAGAACTGCAAGCCGGCTTCACAAGCTATGGTGGAAAGGAACTGGGGCCGGGTGAAGTGTTCCTGGTAAAGCACAGTTCTTACCGCAGTTCTTCAGGGTCAGAAGAGGGTGGTTTGTAGGCAGTGGTTCTGGGGTCGTCACGTCCAGTCCAGCAGCTGCAATCTGACCACTGGCCAGGGCCTGGTACAGGTCGTCCTGGTCCACCACTTCTCCCCTGAGAATGACAGTGTGATGTGGGTGCCCCAAAGCTCCCTCTACCCAGGTCGCCTTTAGGGCAGAACCACCCAGAGAATGAATTTTTCCATCAACCTGGCACTTGGCACTAACTTTCAAAGCAGTAAGCCTTATAGTATACTTATTTATAGTTTGTACAGTAATACAGAGAACCCCGGCCTGCCACTTTCCAGCTGTGTGACCTTGGGCAAGTGTCTCCAATTCTCTGTGCCTCAGGGTCCTCCTCTGTATGATAGGGAGAACACTACCTAACTCCCAGGAGTGCTAGGAGGATCAAAGCTTACTTACACGCACCACTGCATGAACGGGACCCAGAGCCTGCATGTGTGTTGGGCTCCCGACCACCGGCTGACAAGCACTGCAGCGAGTGTCAGGCACCTGCCCAACTGCAGGCAGGGACCTGAGGATACACCCAACTACATCCATCCAAGTGAGCAGATATCCGTCCCATCAGTGAACCACTGGAGTAGAGAACTGGTTTGCTAAAGACTTCACACTGTGCACTCAACGATACTCGTGCAGCAATAAGTAACCCAGTGCCCTGAAGTACTGGGTACACGACGGAAGCAACACGACACGGTTGGCATCAGCGCGAGCCCTGTGTTCCTGCATGTTGACTCCACCCCAAAGGCACCCCCTTTGCAGCTGAACATCAGTAACTACAGGCACCTCTGGGGTGGATGAGCCCTTGGAGTCCCCTCCCATTGCCCATCTTTGCCTCCAAGTTGATTTAAGTGGGTTCAAAGGGCACTAGCTAAGAAGGGGTTGGAGTGGCAGAGAGGGAAGGTCTGCCCCCATAACATGCTCAGTGGCCTAAAGGCACCCCGAGGACATTTTGAGGACCCAAGACAACCTGGGTTTTGGGTCTGTCTGCCCAGGAGCAGGAGGGTTCAAGCTGTCATTGACTCACACAGACAGACCCAGGCTCAGCACCATGAAGGTTGGCCTCCAAAGGGCTGTAAAGAACATTAAGGCCACCCCTTTGTGGTTAGAGGTATAGGGTTACCTGGTAACTTGCTGCCACAGTGCCTTCACTTCCTGAGCAAGGCCAAGGGTACTGCTGGGAACCAGACAGGCCAGGCCCCGCTCTGAGCACCTGGGACGTGCTCTGGGGCCTTTACTGTATTTCTGAGTTGTCTGGTTGATTGGTTTATCAAGGGCAGTAAGCTCAGCCTGAGTCTCACTGACAGCCCATGGGGAAGAAAAACCAGGTCACAGCAGCAGGGACAGCCCCTCTCTAGGCTTGCCTGGTGACCCAGGATACCTGCTGATGTTGACAAACACGGCCGTTTTCTTCATCTGCTGGAAGAAGTCCTTGTTGCAGAGCCCCCTGGTTGCAGGTGTTAAGGAGCAGGCCACGACGATGAAATCAGACTCAGCGGCCAGCTGCTGGGTGGACACTGCGGGAGGGCAGGGCTCCATCAGGTGCTGTGTCCCAGGTCAGGGACAGCAAGAGGGTGGGAACCTTGACTGTTCCTCCCTCCGCCCATAATGGAAACTCCCAAGATGCTTTCTGAAGGCCTCGTCTCTACCTGGAGAACTCTAATAACCACACAAAGTCAACAGACACTTGTGGGATCCTGGTGTGTTATATCATTCAGCCAGCCCCCTGCTCTAAAGGTGGGGAAACTGAGGCCAGAGAGGGGCAGGAGCTTATTCAAGGTCACACAATGGGATCTGGACCACTCTGGCTTTCACCACCTTCAAGGCCCAATGTGCCAAGGGGGTGGAGTGGCTGAAATCCAGCCTGCCCTCTGCTTACCACGCTGTGCGCCTGCCAGGGAGCTGGATCCACCAGGACACAAGGCTGGCGGGTAAGCGCTCACCAGTTTATTAAGGAAACTTTGCATGAAAGTTCCCAGCAATTCCTTATATGTGTCACCATCCCTGCTGCTCTGTTTGTACATGGACAATGGTGATAAAAAGACCCTGCAAGACAGGAGACCTGGAGTCCCTCTGGCATTGAGGGTACTCACTGTGTGGCCTGGGTGAGGCCCTTTGCTCCCTGAATGGGCCTCTGCGTGCAGGAGCAGGGAGGTCAGACAACACCTAAGGCACGCCACAGACACCGTGGAGCTCCTGCATCCTGCCCCAAAGTGCTGCCGTTACAGCAAACACGGAGAACCATCCAGCCGAGCACAGGTGGGGTTCCTGTGGAAATAGAGGTTTTACTTACCAAACTCTGCCTGGAATTCCTCTGCTTCCTGAGGCCTGGGCTGGCGCCCTGTGTAAAGCAATCTCTGGACACCGAATGGTTTCAGACACCGAGCAATGGCCTGGCCTGGAGGCAAGGAGTCAGAGTCAGTGCTTGTTCCCAGTCCCTCAGAGGGCAGGGCAGCGCCCAGCAGCTCCAGAGAGCGGGAGCCCCTGGGGGAAGGGTGGGGGTGGGGAGGCCCTTCCCAACATTAACCACTCCTGCCACACTGTACCCAGCCCCCTGCCAGCCCACACTGCCCTCACGGGTCCGTGTGATAGTCCTTCAGGGATCTGAAGGCAGCACCACAGCTCGTGTGGCTGTGACTGACTTGTGCTGTCCTCACACGGTGCTGGCCATCTTGAGGGCCATCTGCTAGCCTTCCCTGAGCACTGGACCTGGCAGCCCAGCAGAGGTCTGAGCACACGGTCCCCTTCCTCCTTCTGGACCCTCTGTTTCTGGTGGTGCACCCACAGACCCCACCCGACCTTCTGGTGGCGCAGCCCAACTGCTGACTCACCCCGACCCTGACCCTTTGCACACACACTGCTGCCGGGACAGGCTTGGGCAGCTGGATTTTCAGACGCAGAGCATGTCCCAAAGCTGCTGGCTTCCTCCAAGCAGCCCTCTAGTGTGGGAGGCAGGGCTGCTGGCTGGCCCGACAATTTATGCACCCCTCCCATCCTCACCCTCACCTCTGCACCAGGCAGGGTGCCAGAGAGCCACCGGCCTATGCCAGGCTTCTCCAGCGCTGGGGGCCACTGGAAGAAAAGTAGCTCTGCCCTGCCTCAGAATCACAGGTAAGCTCTGTCCGCTGGACCCTCTGGTTCCTGAATTAAGGCTTTAGGAGTCAGATGCCTTCCAGAACCCAGGCCTGGGGCAGCATGGGCTCTCCCACAGTAAACCCCTCCTAGAAGTCTCGACCCTGCAGCCGTCATCGCTTTCATCTGTCCTGTATGCAGCTATAATCATAATGAACCCTGGCTCTTACAACTTGCTTCTATCACCTAGTGAGTTCTTAAGGAACTCCTTATTTTATTTTTTGGCCTGTGTTTTACGATGCTGTGTCTTCTCACTAGAGATATCCCTACTGCACCCAGGTACGGCGACTCTTTGCAAAGAAGGATTGTCAGCATCTGGACACGGGGTGTCAGAGACTCAAACCAAGACGTTGAGAGCCAGGGTACCAATCTGGGTAGATGGGAGCCTCACCTATGCGCCCCAGCCCAATGATGCCAACGGTACTCTGTGTGAGGCCGTAGCCACACATCCACAGGGGCTTCCACGAGGTCCAGCCGCCACTGCAGGGAGAGAGAGGGACGGGTTAGAGGCTCTGGTCTCAGGCAAAGATGAGGGCCGCTGTGCAGACCCCGTGGTCCAAGGGACAGGCCCAGCCCTCCAGTCAAGGATTGAGAGGAGCATGCGTTACCCCTACAGCCACTGGGTGCTGCCGATAAGCAGCGTGACTGACTCTTCCTTTAAAACCACTGGGGACACAGAATCCGAAGGCTGGAAGGGGCCTTACAGGTTCTCCCCCCATTTTGCAGACGGGAAAACTGAGACAAGAAAGGGCAATCTATGTGAGGTCACACAGCCAGGGCAGAGCAGCAGGTTGCAAACCCAGGATGTAGGATTCCAAAACCAGTATTCTCAGTGCTCCAGGGAAGCCACAGGCCCACCCCTGTTGCCTTGGGTGGACAGGGGAATAGAGCCTGTCTTGAGTCACCTCCAATGAAGGGACCAACTCCCTCGACAGAAGGGTAAGAGGGACATTCAGCACCGTGTCTAGTCAGCCCCATGCAGCCTCTGTCCCTGCCACATCCCCACCTCAAATCCCCTCTCCCAGTACACATTCTCTGAGAGCCTGTATCTGCACGCCTCCTGGCCTTTGCTCAAGCCAGTCCCCGCACCTGGAGTACCTCTCCCGACTCTGGATGTACAGACCCACATCTCTGATCTGAAACCCTCAGGCCAGAATTTTTAAATTTTCAGATTTTAGGAAGGTGGTAAGGTGCATATGCTGTATTCTACATAACACCCTCAACAGCATCTGGGGTGGCACCCATATCAAGCACGTTGGTGTATCTGCAGCGAAATGAAACAACCTTCAGTTTCTAGAGCCTTTTGGATTCCCACGTGATGGTGCACAGGGCCCTCTAAGGGCTCAGGAGGATGCCCACTGGCTACCACTTCCACGCAGCCTTCTCTGATCCACGCTCCTCCTCCACAATTTCCCTTCATGCCCTGTTTATTTCAACTCTGCTGTGCACTTTAGTATCGTGCCTGAGTCTGTCCCCCCCTCATTAGTTGGGGCACAGCCGGGGACAGGATCACCTCTGGTCCAGGGTGATAGTGGGTGCTAAGTACTAGCTGTTGAGCAGAGTCGACTTCCCTGCCAAGTGTTCACTCACTTCTTCACCTCCTCGATGGCCTCAGGCAACCGGCGACAGGTGGTGAGCAGCAAGGAGACAGCGAGCTCGGCCGTGGCGTCTGTCAGGACATCGGGGGTGTAGCCCACACGGATCCCACTACGAATCAAAGATCTGGCGGTAACACTGGCCTCAAGCACCTTCACCAATTTCTACTGCTGGGACGTTGCCATGATGCGGCTTTGTTCCCTCTTTGCGCTGCCTGTCGGGAAGCTCAGAGCTGTAAGTGAGCATTCAGGAATGGCCAGCCCTCATTCCCATCTTGATTATCTCCCATTCTGAGAAGGATATAAGATGGAAGATCGGGGTTCAAAGTCTGGAGCCAGTAACCACTTAACTTTTCTGAACTTCCTCATCTAAAGAGGCAAATAATAATACTTGCCTTTTCTACTTGAAGGGTTGTTGTGGGGGTCAAAAAAAAAGAATGAATGTGAAAGGGTGTCACCTGGACGTTGTTACCCACTGCTTCTGACTGCTCGGCCTTACCTTAACTGATGTGTGCACACATGAGCAGATTTTATCATCAGCTACCTTACGTTTTCACTGAATGGTCAAAGAATATGAAGAAAAAAATAAATACTCAGCTCCTCTTTTTCCCTCTCTGGTAGTCACCCCTCACTCCAGGCCCTGATTCCAGAGCCCAAGCTGCATTTACCGTTTCTTTTTTTTTTTTTTTTTTTTTTTTTTCGGTACGCAGGCCTCTCACTGCTGTGGCCTCTCCTGCTGCGGAGCACAAGCTGCGGACGCGCAGGCTCAGCATCCACGGCTCACGGGCCCAGCTGCTCCGCGGCACGTGGGATCCTCCCGGACCGGGCATGAACCCGCGTCTCCTGCATCAGCAGGCGGACTCCCAACCACTGCGCCACCAGGGAAGCCCGCATTTACCGCTTCTTGATTTCATCCAAAGCCAAGTGGTCGACGCCCACGGACATTGTGCTGATGACTTTGAGATTGGCTCCTGTTGGGCAGAAAAAGCATTGTTTGTATCTTTCCTCATGGGATTCAAGGCCCTCCAACATACTATAGACAGGTCCAGAAAAGGCAGGGCCCTGCTCAAGGTCATAAAGCAAGGCTGAGCAGAGCTGGACGAAGGCCCCGGGCCCTGGCTCTCCTCCACACCATGGTCTTTGCCCTCCTAAGGCCTCCCTCTGGGGACTCACCACCAGGAGAGAGGGGCACAGTGTGTGCCTGATGGAACTGCACACAACTGCTCCCTCTGGCCTAGGTCCGCAGTGAATGCCCTCAGAGCTCAGAGAGGTCACTGAAGACCTGCTGGGGAACCAGCAGCAGCAGGCTGCTATGTCCACCAGGGCCAAGACACCCTTGGAACTCTCCCCGGGCCTGCCCAGTGCACACACCTGCGGCATCCAGGAGCTTCTTGTCTATGCGGTCAGAGAGGAGGCAGAGCAGGCCATGGGCCCCGGCCACGCCCCGTTCCAGGTCCTTGCTGGGGATGGGCTCATCGGAATCCCACTGCTCCACCTCACAGCTGAAGGCAAAGGAAAGACTGCTCGGAAGTGCGGGAGCCCCGCAGGTGCCCCCAGGCCCCCAAAGCCCCTCCAGCCCCCTGCAGACCCCTCTCAGAGTGGGAAACATTGTCTTCTGCTTGCTCTGGCCTCCAGCTGCCTGGGGCTGGCTGAGGCGGGTCAAGGTCAGGCGTGGGTGGCCTCAGAACTGTCCTGAGGGTGAAGGACTGTCACAGAGCACAGCTCTCTGACAAGGACTGAAAGGGGCCTAAAGTGAAAGGAGAAAGTCACAGGGACGGCTCTCAGCTCAACACAAGGAAGCGCTTTCTTACCCCTACAGGAGGCCTCACAGGTAGTGAGCTACGGGGCCTGAGCTGCCTATTGTTGGGAAGGCCAGTGGGGGGCTTGATTTCCCTGTCCAGTTGCACATCCTCTCCTATGAGTCCATGAAATGAAAAACTCTTGTTCTTGACTTTGTACTTGGACAAGATCAAAGCAGTTCAACATGGAGGAGTTTCAGGGGGCACTTCCATGGTGGCTGGTGGGCACGGGGCATGTTTCCCCGTGGTGCTGCCCAACCTCCCAGCCCTTGACATTTAATTCTGTGCAGCCAACACGTACGGAGCATCTACATGCGCAAGACACAGAGCTGCTGGCACTTCCCAGAATTCCCCGCCGCGGCACCTCCGCGCCTAAGCCCCAGGCACAGGCTTCCTTTCACCCTCCTTTGATGGTGGCACAGCGCTATAGCAGTGTGAGCTGCTGCCATTAGTGAGTGCCCTTGTTGTTTTTGCTCTCCCCTCTTCCCCCCTCAATGCTTGGTACATGGCAAGTCCTCAGCAAAGGTTTTATTGCATTGAATGAAATGAACACATCTCATTTTCCCCTGGCACTGGTCTCTGAGGCTGGGTTCCACCTTCTCCCTACCTGATACAGGTGGTGCAAACCTGCATAATGCAGGGCTCAGACTGCAGCAGACAGAGCGAAGTTCACATCCCAGCTGTGCCACACAAGGTCATTGGGGAAGGTACTTAACCTCTCCCAATTTTCTCTGTAAAGTGGGAATTACAGTACCGACTTCACAGTACTGAAGGATTAAGAGTTTACGAATATGAAGCACCTGGCAAGGCTGACCTGAAGGGTTCAATTTAAGAAATACTACCAGAGGCCCCCTGCCAACTGTCCAAAGGGACCAGGTAATCCAGTGACTGCCAAGGTCCCTGACCTGGCCAAGTGACCACAGAGGGTAAAAGATTAACAGCCTGTCCCTTGTGTCATGGGACGTCTCCCCTCTCCCCAGGGCCATGGCTGGGGAGGGCTCCAGCCCTTTCCCCCACCCACACTGCAAGGGCCAGGGGAGCTGCGGGTCCAGCGTCACTGCAACGGGCCTGGAGGAAGCTGGGCCCCAGAGAACTTTCTCTAAGCTTCCCCAAACTCCAAGACCGTCCTGGCCAGGCACAGGTTGGGAAGTTCGGCCAAGGCCCAAGCGCAGGATCCCGGATCTCTCTGACGCCACGGACCGCCCCGTCCGCCCCACCAAAAATAACTGGGCCTCGGGAGGCCTACCCCGACCCGCCCGGAGACGCTGAGTGCCCGAGGTCCCGGAGCGGCGCCTGGGGCTCTGCAGCCCCTTCCCGCGACGCCACCCGCAGAACTCGCGCCAGGAGGGCGGGGACTCGGCGCGCGGAGCGGTGCGGGGGCGCCGGGCTCTTACTCTGCGGCCCGGGAGAGCGCGGCGCTGCCCTCTGGGGGGATCCTGCGCGTCACAAACACCTTCATGAGCCGCACAAGCCTCATTCACCTTCCAGCCGCCGGATACTGGGCCGGACCCCGCGGGCGGAAGCAGTCCGGGAAGGGGGCGGGGCCTCGGGAGGGCCGGGCCCGGAGCAGGAGGGGCGGGGGTGCGGGCTGGCGCCGGGGGCGGGGGCAGAGCGGGGGCGTGTGGGATTGCAGCTGCGCTGTGAGCCAGTGGCAGTGAAGGTGTGTCTGTGTGAGGGGTAACTAGGGCTCCGCGTGTACGCCTTGTGCCTGTGTGTGTGTGTGTGTGTGTGTGTGTGTGTGTGTGTGTGTGTGTGTGTGTGTGTGTGTGTGTGTGTGTGTGTGTGAGATCAAGCCTTAATGAAACTGAGACTGGTTCTGGGGCTGGTGCCAGGCTCGCACCCTTGGCCCGCAGGGCCTACCTCTGAGTACCCACTGCCCCAGAGCATCAGAACCGGCAGGCATGACTTGGGGGTTGCGTTGGGTAAAGGGCCATCCAGGGGAGAGTCCTGTGTGAATGTGTGTGGATGCCTATAAAGGTGCCTACTGCGCTGGGGGAGGGGGCTGCAGTCAAGGACCATCCCCATTCCCAGGGCCTGAGTGCACTGACCATCTTCTCTAGGTCTGTTCCATCACGGTCACACTGTTCCAGGCAGGGGTCTTTGGTCACACAGACTGAGCTCTGAGCCTGGCCTATTGTGCATACACAGGAGCCTGGATGAGGGCGGTCTGAATCCCAGAATGACCTCTTTAATACTTGGTGCAGTTCCCCATAGGAAGCCCACAGTTGTGAGAGTGAGTTTGATTGGTTGTGGGCCACCCAGTTTGCTGAACACTTGCTGACTGGCTTGAGGCAGGTCATGCATAGGGCCAGGGCCAAGATGCTAGAGACATGTGGGGTCATGGGGTCATGGTCAGACCCCGGGTTTGCAATCAGGTGGACTGGGTCTGAATCCCAGCTCTGCCACTTAACAAGCTGTGTGATCTTGGTCGGTTCACATCCTCTTCCTAAGCCTCAGTTTCTTCAGCTACAAGATGGGGTTATTAGCACTTACCTTTAAGGGTTGTTGTGATTATTAAGCAAGCAACATTTGCATGGGCCCTGGGCCATGTTAGGTATTTACCAAGCACCAAGGCCATGAAGGAAAGAGTTGAGGAGTTCAGGCTCAGGAGCCAGACTGTCTGGGTTTAAATCACAGCTCTGCCATCCACTAAGGACAAGTTGTTAAACTTCTGCATGCCTCAGTTTCCTCATCTTTAAAATGGGGACAATAGTGATACCCCCCCCCCTCATAGCTTGTTGAGAGAATGACTATATATAGTACTTACAACAGCAGGTATGTTGGGCTGCACCCTGCAGGCCTGCAAGCCTTGTAGTTGTCCAGCCTTGAGACCCAAGAAAGAGCCTGGAGACAGTGACGAAGACATCAGTGGTTGATTGGACAGGGGATCGTACACAAAGGGTCTTGGAGCAACACCCCACCATGCAGACGGCGGGCAGGATATGGCGACAGTCTTTACTGCCCGAGAGAGAAGGAGGCTACCATTTATAGGGGGAATTGACGTCAGGTGGGCTCATCAGTTACCAGGGACCATTAAGCCCTATAATTAAGAGGATTGGACAGTCATGTGAGTGAAGCAGGGACTAGTAGAGCAGGGGATATACAGAGAGCAAGAGAACAGCCATCTTGAATGGACTAACCATACAAGGTAACACACATCGTAGGTGCTTGATAAATAGTAACACATCCAAGGAAACATATACCCCAGGGATAGCAGCTGGTCAGAGATGCAGATGCTGAAGCAAGACTCAGTACAAGTGGGAGGGGCCCAGACCTGTCCCTGAGCTCTGCCGGCTTCATCTCTGCCACAGCCTGTTCAGGTACTTGCTCCCAGGCTTGGGAGCACCTAGAAGGCAAAAGCCCTACCTGGTGGTCTCTTCTCTGAGGATTTTATCTGAATCCATTCTGCCCCGTCAAGGCCCAGCTAGGAAAGAGAGACAGGCACAGAGACGTGACATCTCCAGCCTGGGGTCACACAGCAAGTCGCTGGAGGGGCCAGAGCTGGCTCTTTGGGCCACCTGGGCCCCTGGCCAGTGCTCTGTCCTGCCATCTCTCCCTGTAAGTAACACATTAATAAATGTCTCACCCACGGACCGCTATCTGCACTGCTAGGACACCTTGGGGACAATTTCTGAAATACCTCAACTATTGACACAACAAGGTGTTTTTCTGTCCCCAGGCCAGGGCTTCTGGGGACAGCACAGTCCAGTGGCTCCATCCTGTTAATCAGTGGTGACACCTGGGCCCAGCTCCTCCCCCACACAAGGACAGGCAAGGACACTGGGCAAGCCTGTCCACCAGGGGCAGGAGGGGGTGTGACACATCAATGGGGCCCCTCCCCCAAGGCAAAGCACCCAGATGGTGCTCAATAGTGCTACTGGATGGTGGCCATGGAGCCAGAGGATGGAGCCAGCTGAGAGCCCTTGAGGAGGATCAGGTGAAGTGGTTGGGAGAGGAAGGATCCAAACTGGAGAGGGATCAGAGGCCTGACCTGGGCTTCACTGGTAAAACAAATTAATAAGCAGCTGAGATTTATGGAGCTCTTAGTAAGTTCCAGGCAATGGCAGCCTGGGAGACACCTGGGTGACTGACTGAGGGTCAGGGCCACAGCTCCAGCAGGGGTATGGAAATTTGGAACATGCAAAAATTCAAAATGACAGTAAGAAAGGAAGTTTCTGTGGGACTGATATAAATTCGCTTTTGCGGGCTTCCCTGGTGGCACAGTGGTTGAGAATCTGCCTGCTAATGCAGGGGACACGGGTTCGAGCCCTGGTCTGGGAGGATCCCACATGCCACGGAGCAACTGGGCCCGTGAGCCACAACTACTGAGCCTGCGCATCTAAAGCCTGTGCTCCGCAACAAGAGAGGCCGCAATAGTGAGAGGCCCGCACACCGCGATGAAGAGTGGCCCCCGCTTGCCACGACTGGAGAAAGCCCTCACGCAGAAACGAAGACCCAACACAGCCAAAATAAATAATAAATTAATTTAAAAAAAATTTGCTTTTGCATTTAAATCTTGAATCTATTTGGAACATTTTGTGTATACAGTTTGAAGTGGGGGGTTCTCCTTAATGTTTTTCCAAATGGTTAACCAGTTATTCAAGTACTATTTTTAAATAAGTATTTTTTTTTAGTTTTGGAATAGATAATAAATGCACAAGATACAAATTCCCAAAGGTACACAGGGTATAAGGTGAAAATCGCCACTCCTACCCTGTCCCCCACCACTCAGATCCTCTCCCCAGAAGCAGTCACATCTTTCCAGAGATGTTTTATATAATAATATGCATATAGTTTTCACATAAATGGTAGCGTATACACTCTGCATCACCCCATTTTTTTTCACTCAGCAGTGTATCCTGGAGATCATTGCACATCCATACACACAGAGGTGCCTCATGCTTTTTATGGATGCAGAGTATTTCACTGTAGGAGTGAACCACAAATGATGACCAGTCCCCTACTAATGGACATTTAGGATGTTTCCCATCTTTACTATTACAATGCCACAACAAAGAGCCTTTCAAAAATGTCATTTTGTGCACGGGTAAATACATCTGTAAGATAAATTCCTAGAAGCAGAATTGCTGGGTCAAAAAATATGTGCACTGTAAAATTTTGATAGATACTGATAAAATGCTTTTCAGAGAAGTTGTTCAATTTACACTCCTATCAGTAATGTATGAAAGCATCTATTTCTCCTGTGTATTTTTGTTTTTAATGATATCTTATTGTAATTTTAATTTACAGTTCTCTTTTGAGGCAAGTTGAGCACTTTTCATACGTTTCAGAACCATTTCCTTCTGTAACTTATGGATATCCTTTGCCTATTCAGGTGAGCTGGGCATCTTTGTTGTAATGATTTGTAGGTACTATTCATACAATAAGGAAATTAGCCCTTTGTAATATGAGTTGCAAATATGGTCTTTCCCTGAGTTTGCTGTCATATGGGTTTTTTTAAAATAAATTTATTTATTTATTTAGGCTGTGTTGGGTCTTCGTTGCTGCATGCGGGCTTTCTCTAGTTGCGGCGAGCGGGGGGCTACTCTTCATTGCGGTGTGTGGGCTTCTCATTGCAGTGGCTTCTCTTGTTGTGGAGGACGGGCTCTGGCACGCGGGCTGCAGTAGCTGTGGCACGTGGGCTGCAGTAGTTGTGGCTCGTGGGCTCCAGAGCGCAGGCTCAGTAGTTGTGGCGCACGGGCTTAGTTGCTCTGTGGCATGTGGGATCTTCCCAGACCAGGGATCGAACCCGTGTCCCCTGCATTGGCAGGCGGATTCTTCGCCACTGTGCCACCAGGGAAGCCCCTGTCTTATGGTTTTGTTAATTATTTTTAATGCAGACATTTTTTATTCTTATGGCTTCTAGGTTTTGTCATACAGAGTGTATCATAGTGCATCTACTGCTGCATATAATAAATTATCCCAAAACATAGTGGCTTAAAGCAACAGCAATCATTCCACTATTCTCTCTGATGGCTCTGGAAGTTGGCTAGGCTCAGCAAGAGGGTCTCATTCAGGCTCCTTCATGCCGCGTAGTTGGACGGTGGTCGGGCTGCAGGCAGCTGAAGGCTTCCTCACTCAAGTGTCTGGTTGTCAAGTCTGGCCGTCAGCTGGGCCCTCTGCTGGGCTGCTGGCCTGGACTGCCTCACAGCCTGGAGCCTGGGCCATTCCAAGAGACATAATGGGAAGCTCTCAGGCTCTTAAGGCCTCAGCCTGGAAACGGTGTGCATCACTTCTGCCATATTCTGTTGGTTACACAGTCACCAAGCCCAGATTCCAGGAGAGGACAGAGACCCCACCTCTTGATGGAAAGAGTATGGAAGAGTTCGGGGGGAGGGAGCATGTTTTAACATTGCTTTTTCATGTAAAAAGCCTTTCTCACATTGGGTTTCATTTTTAAAATATCATTCTTTCTAGGCCTGGTACCTTTATGGTTTAATTTTTTACTGAAATTTTGATCCATATATTTTTAAAGATAGCAAGTTGTTCAACACCTTTTATGAAACAATCCACCTTTTTCTCACTGTCGTATACTAAATGTGGGTCTTTTAGGGTCTATTTCTAAACTTGATCTTCTGTTCTGTCAAGTCGCATGTGACTGGTCGTCTGTGAGATAGTAAAGGGGTGCTGTTGGAAGCCGCTAGGTTCGTGGTCATTTGTTACGTGGCCTCGTACACGAGGGTAGGTGAGGACACACCTGAGGGCCTCTTTAGAAGCATAAAGTTAGGTACTTGTGGCTTATGTCATTTCCAAGGCTCTGTGAGAACAAGGCTGGCTCAGAAGATCTGCCTTGGCCACAAACTGGCGGCATCAGGCAAAGCACTTATGTTTGATCCTTGGTTTCCAAACCATAGAACGGGGACAATTATTCCCTGTCATGGTAGTCGGTACGCGCTGAGCCCAGGGCCGGGGCCTCGGGGGTGCCCAGGAAATGCGGACAGAATGGCATTGACTTGCACCCTCACTCTTTGGGGGAGAAAATGGCCCAGCCATGTCCATGCTGGGCACTGCCTGTCTCCCTGTCCCCTCTGGCTTCGCTCCCCACAGCGTGGCACTTGCCCCTGCAGCCCCTGCCCTGCTCCAGGCCCTGGACCCCTCCCGTCCTTGATCGGGGGTTCGGAGAGCTCAGGGATCTTGGATTAGGTCTGCTTGGCCCTTGGGCCTCTGTTCTGGTCATCTGGCTTCTGCCCAATCTCTGAGACTTCTGGAGTCTGGAACCTTAAGGGTTGGGCCAACTCCATAGTCTTCCTGAGCCCTGACCAGCTGACCTGGGGGCCTGCCGCCCTCTCTTCTCCACTGTTCCCCTCAGCCCTGGTTAAAGCCCAGCCTTGCTGCTCTGGGCTGGGGTCCCACCGTAGCACCCCGGGGCTGACCTTGTAACCTAGCCCTCCCACAGCCACTCAGGCATAGAGTGACTCAGCTCGGCATCCATCTCAGAGACATCCGAAGATCAAACAGCCTGGGGACAGCTGCAGGCTGGGAGGCAGGGAGAGTATGGCTGCCTTGTGGGCCATAGTGAAGGGCTGCAAGAGGCAGCATATAGAAGAGCGCCCACCCATACTGGGCACTGTGCGGTGTCCACAAATGCTGGTCAGTCTCTCAGAATTATGTGCCACCCGGCTGTTCATTCAACAAATGATTAGTAATAACATTATTCCAACATGCTATGAGAGCTAACATTTACTGAGCGCCAGCTGTGTGTCCGTGACTATCCTTTACATGTATTGTCTCATTTAATTTTCACAGCAACCCCCTCTGGTGGGTGCTGTCATTATTCCCATTTTGCAGATGAGGAAACAGGCTCAGAATTGTTAAGAAACTTGCCCAAGTTCTCACAGCTAATAAGTGGCTGAGCTGATATTTAAATCTAACTATGAATGACTGTGGGTTGTGCTCTTATCTCCTCTGTTCCCCATTCAGCAGGTGAGAAAAGATAGAGAAATGGAGTTCCTGATCTTGAGAAAAGTTCAAGTTTCAAGGTGCTGCAAGGAGGCAGAGTAACTAACTTCGTAGAAGCCAAAGAAAGATTCTCTTAGGAGCAGACTTTGCGCTGGGCCCTGAATCGTGGGGAGGATTTGGGGAGGCAGTCGGGAGACAAAGGGAGGGCACCACAGTCACTGGCTGGCTATAGCAGGAGCAAAGGTCCTGAGGTGGGAAGCATGGGCCCAAAAGGGGAGCTGCAAGCTGTTCTGGGCAGCTGGCGCGTGCAGGGAGGGGCTGGGGCAGGCTAAGCTTGGCCCTCACGCATGAGGACGGTGGGAATCATGGATGGGGCTGATCAGGGGAGAGCGGGGCTGAGCAGGGGAGAGCTGCATCCCCAGCCAGAGTCCAGGCCTTGACCACTGTCTTCTCTGCTGCCCCCTATTGGTACCCACACCCCCACCAAGCACCAAGCCCCCTAAACTCCTACTGGAGACACAGCAGGGAAGTATTGATACTTGGTGACTTGAGATTGGTCTCAACTGCCGGCCCGACCCAAAGCCTCAGAGCACCTGACAGGTCAGGACCCCTCACTCTGCAGGTGGGTTAGGAGCAGGAAAGACTCCTTCCCGCTCCTTGCACTGACCCCTCTGAAGCCCTCTCCTTTCTTCAGGAGCCTAGGGTCCCCTCCTTTCTCAGGAAGAGGCTTAATATCAGTCATGCACGCTCTAGTAAAAGGAACCCAGTTTCTGTGGGTACCCACATCTCATTCTGGGCTCCAAACTAGCTTCATCTGAAATGGAAATTTCATTGCAATGTCTTGATTATATCATAAATCAGTTACAAACCTTTTCCAATGAGGCTATCACTCCAAACCCAGAAAAGGCAAAGGCAATTCAACTGCCCAAACCAGAGGCTGTGCAAACAGGACCTTGAGTGGGACATGGAAATAAAAGCAGGGCTCCTATGAGCCTTGACAAGATACTGCCCCTCTCTGGGCCCTGATTCCTCATTCAATGAGGTTGAACTAGAGCAGGGATCGGCAAGCTTTTTCTGCAAAGGGCCCGACGGTAAATATTTTAGTCTTCATGGGCCATATAGTCGCTGTTGCACTACTCAGCTCTGCCATTATAGCCCGAAAGCAGCCACAGACAATACATAAGTGAATGGGCATGGCTGTTTCAGTACAACTTTATGTATGGACATTGAAATTTGAAGGAGATGTAATTTTCATGTGTCATAAAATTCCTAGATTTCTTTTTTTGAGCAAGAGCCAGTCTTGTGTGGGCAACACATAAAAAAAATAGGTGGCCAGATATGGCCAACGGCTACGGGTCACCCCCAGGCGCCTGGCTGAAGCAGAACTTCTCACTTTAACGTGCATACAGATTACTTGGGGATCTTGTTAAAATGCAGATTCTGATTCAGTAGACTTGGGGCAGACCTGAGAATCTGCATTTCCTGTAAGCTCCCAAGTGATGCTGATGCTGTTTGTCCACAGAGCGCACTGTGAACAAGGGGCTAGGGAATGTTCCAGCTCAGCCACTCTGAGATCCTAAGTGATGTTTTGATTACAGATCCTGCTGTTCACTGACGAAATGCTAACTCAGAGGTCTGGACACAGGCAGGCCCCAGTGTTTTCTGTGCAGCCTTCACCTCTCTCCTGGTTTTTCTTGCTTTATTTCCTTATTTTTTGTGTTTCTTCTCTCTCACCTCTTGCCACTAGAACATAAGCTTCTTGAGAGCAGGGACTTTGTTGCTTTGTTTGCCACTGTCGTCCTACATCTTGCACATGGCAGGTGTTCAGAAAATATTTGTTGAAGAAATGAATGAATGACAGGCGGTGCCCTGGTTGGCCTCCCTTATTGCTCATCCCCGCTGGGACTTTGTCGTTCTATCACCACCTAGTGGGCACTTTTGTGTACTGCAGGGCGGGGGAGAAAAACGCTCTACATGTATGACTGACCCAGGCAGGAGGAGGTAGAGGAGGCCACTGTGGGCAGAGAACTGCCCCTTCGGATGCCCCTGTTATCTGTGTTCTTGTCTGCTGGCACAGAGCTCCTTGGAAGAGAGTCTTCCTGGAGGAGGTGGCATTTGAGCTGAACAATGAAAGCAATAAGATTGGGAATGGTGGGAATGAGGCGGAGGAATGGCATTCCTGGTAGAAGGAACAGCATGAGCAGAGGCCTGGGTGCTGGAAAGCATGGGCGTGTGCCAAAGGGAAGAGAAGTACAAGCAGCTGAGATGGGCAGTGGAAGGTGAGGCCAGATAATGACATAGGAGGAGGGGAAGAGGCCCCAAGGAAAAGGAACTTCCACTTAGTGTTTGATCCGTGCCAGGCACTTCACACGCACAAGGTCATTTAACCCCTGCAAAGGCCAGTGAGGCAGATTTTAGGACCCCCATTTTACAGATAAGGAAACTGAGGCACAGATTGGTGAAGTGACTTGTCCAAGGTCACACAGCTGACAAAGGGCAAAACTGGATTTGAATTGAGCTCATCTGATTCTCTCCTCCCTGATGGGAGTACTTGTTCCTGGTTTGTGCTTGAAGGGGGTGCCTGTTGGTGGGGCATATGCAGGAAGCTAGGAGCTGGGGTTCAAGACACCCAGAGGCCTGAGCACTTGGTTCCTCCACACTGTCTCAGGGCCTGACAGCTTCGTGACCTGGGAGCCTCCCTCTGCTCACCCTCATGGTCCTAGAGCCCTGGCCTGGGGGGCAGGATGGCTGGGTTCTAGTCTGGGCTCCCTTCACCTCTCTGGGCCACAGAGTACAATGGCTATAATGATTTGTAAAGGAACCCCAGAGATTTCTTACTTGCCCTTTATATAGATATGGAAACTGAGGCCCAGAGAGGGAAAAGAACACCCTTGATGATGCACGACAAGCTAGGCTTAGTGTGGCCTTCATCTTGGCCTCTGCCTGGGTTTGCATCTGATGGCTGGAAGCTGATGCTGCCGTACAGAGGGCCTGAGCCCCGTACGCAGAGGGTAGCAGAGGGCCCAGCTGGGCCCCCTTGGACAGCCCAGGCCCTTGGATAATGTGTTCGAGTTTCAGTTCCCAGTGAGGTGTGTCCCAGGGATGGGGTGAGTGTGTGGAACCGCAGGCTGGGGGGAAGGGAGGGAGGCTTAGCAGGACCTGCCCCACAGGCTTTCTGGAGGCTGGACTCACCAGAGCAGAGGGGTCTGCAGGCTCCAAGCAGAGCAGTGACCTGTCCAAGCCTCTTGCTAGACTGTCTAGACTCAGGTTCCCCCCATGGGCTAATTTGGCCTCGAAGCTCCCCCAGCAGCTGTGGAAAGTTCTGCACGTGGATCCAAAAGCAGGCACCATTGCCCAGATGCTGTGACCCCACTGACATGCAAACACCTGAATGTGCTTGCGTGGAGACGAGCAGAAGATTACCACAATCAGATCTGCAGGGCTCCCTGCGGCAGGAGCATGTTATTTTTGCTGGGGATTTTTACCAGAACCCTTTCTGTAATCCTTCTCAGGGCATGGCTAGGGTTTAGTAATGAGCTGTAACAGCCGGAGAACTTGTTTCTGTGAGCTGAGAACAACTGCTCATTCTTAAATGAGTCCTCTTTTCCTGATGACTGAGTTCAGCTGTAGCAAAGGGGTCGGGGTAGGGAGCAGGGACCCAGGACAAGAAGAGCAGCAGTGCTCACACAGGGCCAGAGCCCAGCACCGCCTTTATACAGATGGAGCCCCGGAGGCCCAGGGCGGCTGTGAGGTTGGGGGCAGCACAATGCCATATGCAGGCTGGACTGTGGGTATGGCAGGGCTGAACAAGGGGTCCCCCAGAAGCAGGCTCTTACCTGAGGATTCATGTGCAAGTGATTTATCCAGGAAGTGCTCCCAGAATGAGCCTGGAAAGGAGTGGGGCACAGGAGGGATGGGGGTGGGGAGTGGGGAGGGGAGAAGATAAATGGTGCCATCTCTGGCCTTGTCCTGCAGACGGTAGCTTCAGTCTGATCCTGTGGGGGACTCTGGAGTGTAAGTTACATCTCAGGGTTGTCAAAACCCCGGGCAAGGGAGCTGGGCTTCCATATTGCCTGCACCCATCAGTCAGCACCATCCACGGTGCTGAGTACAAGGAGACCTGAGTACAGCTTCCCAGAGGAGGAGGAGGAGTGGCCTTGCGCTGTGATGCAGAGCAGGATGTGCAGTTTCTGCCCAGGAAAAGGGGTCTGAGCAGGACCCAAGGGAGGAGCTCAGGCACGTGGCCGGAAGGCCAAGGTGGCCATGTTTAGGACAGGCCAAGGAGGAGCATGGAGCTTGGAGGGATGGCTCAGCTCCCTGCAGGTTGCAGGTGAAGTGCACTCAACTATTTCAGCAAAGGTCCCATAAACCACCTCCGGAAATCCCTCTCTCATTCGCCGCTGTTTGTGGCCAAAACCCTGAACTGTGACGAGGAGGGACAGAGAGCTCAGGTGAGAGGTAGAACAGCCTTATTCGGCCAAAACCGTTCAGAAGTGAGTCACTGGCCTGACCTGGGCCCCAAGAGGCTCTGCCAACAAGAGCTCGGGGGCCCCAGGCGAGATGGGCATCAGGCTTGGGCCCAAAGGGTAGAGCCACTAGTTGGCAGCCCAGGGAGATGGATCTGTATTCGTGGGAACTCCTGTCCCTTTACTTGACCCGGCTTCCCTTCTCTCCATCCCTCCAGAGAGGCCCCACCTGACCTCCTGGCCTCCAGCCTCCTCTCCTCCAATCCAGTCTCCTGGAGTTGCCAGAAGGTCCCCTCTAAAAAGCAAATCTGGTCCCGTCCCTTCCCTGCCTGCCACCTTCCCTGGCTCCCCACTGCGCTCAGGAGAAGGACCAGAGCCCCGGTGTTCTCCCAAGTCCTCTCCCGTGATGACGAGGCCTACTTAGCCCGCAGGGACTGAGATCAGCAAACTTCGGGCAGAAATCAGGAGTCCCAGCAGCTTCCCAGAGCCCGCAGGCCCGGTCAGCACTGGCTTCAGCCCAGCTATCCGGGAAGAGGGAAGGGCAGCCCCGGACCCGCCCCGGGGCCTCGCTCTCTGCTTCGCCTCTGTAATTAATTTATGGAAAACGTCTAAACTGGGAGCCAACACAGTCCTGCAAACCTCGTCTAACCCCTGCCTCCACCGGAGGGAGCAGTGCCCTTGGGGTGACGACATTTGGTTTTATTTCTGGAAAAAAACAAAACAAAACAAAAATGAAGCATTTAAGGTCTAATTTCCCCAATCACCTGCGTAATGAGGAGGCTTCCGAGGGGTGTTTGGTGAGGCCACAGGGAGCCTTGCGGTCCTGCAGCCCCAGGAGGGCTTTGGGGGCGCAGAGTCTAGCTCATCAGAAGCTCCTCTTGGCTCTACCTTTGAGCACAGCCAGAATCCAACCATCTCTCTCCCTCTGCTGCCTCCACCCTGCTGAGCCATGGTCACCCCGGCCATCTCCCTGTTTCTGCCTTGCCCTGCTCCAGTCTCTGCTCCTAGGCAGCCAGAGCCAAGCCCACTGCTCCTCTGAGAAGCTCTCCCAGGGCTCCCCGCTCCCTGGGGTAATGCAGGAGTCCTGCCAGGCTCATTACGGCCACACAACGCCCTCCGACCTCACCGCCTCCCGGGAAACCCTTGATGTTGCACACTCGGCCTACCAGCACTCCTGCACTAGGTATTCCCCCTGCCTGGAACGTCCTTCCCGAGATCCGATATCTGCAAAGTCTGCACCCTCGTTTCCTACAGATCTCACTCAAAATTTGCCCTTCACAGCTTCCCTGATTGCACTCATGCCCCGTTCATTCTCTATTCTCCTCACTCTGCTGTATTTACTCTCTTACCACCCACCACCTGAAATATCCTTATTTTCTGACTTATTGTCTTGTTTCCCTCTATCCTCCACCAGAATGTCAGCTCTGAGAGCAAGGGATTTGTTTTTGTTTCAACAGTGAAAAATTTTATGTTTAGAATCAGCCAGCTGGACTCAGTTTTGACGATCCCAATTTTGTTGGCAACATCCAAAGCATCATAGTCAGGAAGCAGTCGAACATATGCCTCCTTCTCTCCATCGGGCCTGGTTAGGGTGTTGACCTTAGTCACGTCCGTGTCACAGAGCTTCTTCACAGCCTGTTTAATCTGGTGCTTGTTGGCCTTGACGTCCACAACGCACACCAGTGTGTTGTTGTCTTCTATTTTCTTCATGGCTAACTCGGTGGTGAGGGGGAATGTGCATAGTGGTCAAGCTCTTTTCTCCCAGGGGGCGCCCTTCCGAGGCTATCTGGGCTGCCTCCTGAGCCGCAGTGTTTTGGGCTGTTGGAAGGGGGGTGACGTCCGGATCCTTTTTGTGTGTGGCTGTGGACAGACGCCTTTCAACGCTGCTTTCTTGGCCTTCAAAGCCTTTGCTTTGGCTTCCACTTTGGGAGAGGCAGGGGCTTCCTTCTTCGCCTTCAACACATCTTCGTGAGAAGGCGCAAGGGATTTGTTTTGTTGGCTGACACATCTCCAGTACTGAGACCAGTGCCTGGCACATAGCCAATGCTCAATAAACATTAATCAAATGAATGAATGAAATGCATCTGTCATGTGACAGAGGGGGAGGGCAGAGATCCCTGAGATGTTCTGGGGGCATCCTCTCTGGGTGCGTGGAGTCAGCCTGACCTTACCTCCTGCAGGAAGTCTTCTGTCCTGGTCCTAAATGGAAGTTCTGGCTGCAGGTGGCAGCTCTGATCACTCGATAGGACTGATTTTCCTTTGGTGCACACACCACCTCTTCCAGGGAGCCCTCCCAGAACCCTTTCCAACCCTCAGGGAAAGTTTGTCCTACCCACCCCTGGCCTGACACTTTCTCCCTTGTGGTCTGTTTTGGGTGTTGGTGTCAGGCTGAGGTCCCTGGCAGGCACCTGACTCATATCCAGAGAACACCTGGAGGGCCACTTCAGCTCACGCTTTACAGGGCCTCTCGTGGGGCCTAAGTCACAGCTTCTCCTCACTCAAGCCTCAGAATAACCCTCTGAGGTAGTTATTATTATCCCCATTTTACAGATGAGGAAACTGCGGTCAGAGGCCACAGAAGTGACTTACCCAAGTCCCACAGCTGTGTCACAAGGTGGAGTGCAGCCGTGCTCCATGGCCTCAAGGCCAGCCCCACTGCCTTCAGCATGGTGCTCAAAAAGGGTTTGGGGAATGAAGGGAAGGACAGACCTGAGTTCTGAGTCTCCTGAGTGAGCGATGAAGATGCTGTAAACACAGCATGTGTCAACCCACTGCTGGGCTGGTCCATGTGGCCCATCTTGCTCAGCCAAGCCCTCCTGGTGTTCTGTGCAGGGAAAGAAAAGGTAGTAACTCTCTCTTCCAGAGGGCCCCATGGTGGGTGCGGGGATGTAAAGAAGTTGCATAACCGCACCCAGTGCCCATCCCTGGTCCTCAGCCTCTCCCTGGGGCAAAGACAAGGCCCAGAAGAGTTGACTGATGAGCCAAAAATTAGGGACAGAGCCGGGACCAGTGACTCTTGACATCAGTCCAATCTTTTTCTCTGATTCTACCTGCTATGTCTGTAATGCCTATATCCCTAGGACCCAGACCTCAGTTTCCTCATTTGTAAAGTGGGAAAATTGTACCTATCTAATAGGATCAAAGATTAAATGATGTAACACAGGAAAGTGCCTGGCACAGTGCCCAGCAGAAAGTAAATTCTTAACCATCAGTGCATATAGTTATTAGCTGGTTCGAAGAGAAGCACCTATGTTGCATTACCTCCTCCTTCCCTGCCTTACAAATGGTTCTCACAGGCCTACAGCTGCAAACTTGGTTGTTAGAAGAAGACCTATTTCTTTAGGAAAAATAAAATAAAATAAAATAGTAGTGCCCCATTGTGGAGATGGTATGACAGAACTAGCACAGCGTGGCAGCATTTTGTGAACATTTTAAATATGCAAAGTAAATATTTTATGAATGTTAAATATTAATAAAGTCTCATTTTGTCTGAATTCTCCCACCTTTTAAAATGTATGTCAAGAAACAAATAGGGCTTCCCTGGTGGCGCAGTGGTTGAGAGTCCGCCTGCCGATGCAGGGGACACGGGTTTGTGCCCCGGTCCGGGAAGATCCCACATGCCACGGAGCGGCTGGACCCGTGAGCCATGGCCGCTGAGCCTGCGCATCCGGAGCCTGTGCTCCGCAATGGGAGAGGCCACAACAGTGAGAGGCCCGTGTACTGCAAAAAAAAAAAAAGAAACAAATAATTTCAAAGCTGTCCAGTTAAGCGAGCTGTCAACTGGATTTACAATATTGCCACATAGGGCATTTTTTAAACTGGTAAACAAATGTAAGTGTCTTCTCTCATCTTTTGTCAGGATTAGTCTCAAATTCGGTGAATTTTGAATTATGCCCCGGCAGGACTAGACCCTTCCTGGAATAAGGTGCAGTGGTCCTGCACACACCTGTATGTCACCGGGGCCAACCATTTGGAAATGGCACTTTGACAAAACCCATCAAGAACCATAAGAACCATTTATATACTTTGACCAGTTATTTACTCAGGAATTTATCCTAGTGAAATAATTTCAAAAAAGCAAAGCAAAATGTAAGCACATGAAGATGTTAACTGCAGTGTTGTTTACAGTTGAGGAAAATGGTAAACACACTCAATCTACAACAAGAGTGGAATGATTTAGTAAATTATGCTTGAGCCCTTGATGGTTCTTCAGCCAATAAAAATGATCATTTTGAAGACTATGTAACAACATAGATAATGTTTATGTTCAAAGGTTTCATATCAAAGGAGAAAATGCAAAACTGCATTGAGACTCTGGTCCCTACTGTCAGGGCAACCTTCTTTCCTTGTTGTCTGGTCCTCACAACAGCCCTCTCAGGTAGACAAAACAGGGTCATTATTTATTCTCCCATTATCCAGGGGAGGAAAGAGAGACCACAGGGACTCAGATTCTCAGCTCCTAACACAGAACCCAGTGCTGCCTCAGAGGAGCGTGTCCCTGACTGCAGGCCCAGCAGCAAGCCCCCAGCTCCTGAGTGAGGACAGTGTAAGACAAGCCCCCAGTTCTCACATGCCCTCCCATCTCATCCAGGAGGGGTGGCCCCTGGGGCTGCCTCTTCTTCCTTCTCAGGCTGGGATTTCCCCTCTTCGGCAATTTGGAAGAACCCCAGTCCCGGGTCCCACCTTGCTCTGAGCTGGGCTTATAGGAAGCCCCTTGTGCACAGCTGACCCATGAGGTCATGTGGGAAAACCCTTAGAAACTCTAGTACGTGCTGCAGGTGCTGCTGTTCCGATTATTAAAAACAAGTGTTAATGTGAAATTTTTCCATCATGCAGACATTGCTGGTAATAATATAATCAGCGCTCCCCTCTCCATTGCCACCTTAGGAAATAAAACCTTACGGGGACACTTGAAGGTTCCTGGGTGCGCCTTCCTGATCCCACCCTCCACCTCTGTCACAAAGGTAACCCAAAACATAAAGGGATGTTTATCTATAAATATTAAGTAGTATTGTTTTGCATGCTTTTAAACTTTCAGTATGTGGCTTCATATTGTCTTCTACTCATTCAACAAATTCACTTGGCAAATATTTATTGAGCGCCTACTGTATATGAGGCACCCTGGGAATATCAGTGAACAAAACAGACACGATCACTACTCTTGTGGTGTGTACATTCCCGTGGGGTGAGCCAAACGATAAGCAAAATGTATGAATTATAGGAAAACTGTATGTTAGAATGTGCGAGGTGCAAAGGGGGAAAAAAAGCCAGAGAGGCGGGGGTGGAATGTTGCAATTTTAAGTAGGATCATATCCTTCTATATCTTGCTTATTTACGCCTTATTATCTTTTTCTTTTTTATGAATGTACCATCTTTATTCGTTGTCTTGTCAATGAACATTTAAGATTTCTTTTTTTTTGGTCATTATAAACAATATTGCCATAAGCATTCTTGTAAAAGTCTCTTTGAGTACCCTCAGAAGAAGTCTTGGGGGTACAGACTTGCTGGGTCTAGGGCATCTTCAACTTAACTGAGGTGGTACAAATGGCTCTGACTAAGGTGGTGGTACCAACGATCCCCACAAGCAGCGTATGAAGGGTCTAGTTCCTCTAGCTCTTCTCTAACACTTGGTGGTGTCAGATTTTTTAAAATACCTGCTAATCTGACAAGTATAAAATACTATATCTTTGTTTAAAACTGAATTTCCGGGCCTCCCTGGTGGCGCAAGTGGTTGAGAGTCCGCCTGCCGATGCAGGGGATACGGGTTCGTGCCCCGGTCTGGGAGGATCCCATGTGCCGCGGAGCGGCTGGGCCCGTGAGCCATGGCCGCTGAGCCTGCGCATCCGGAGCCTGCGCGTCCGGAGCCTGTGCTCCGCGACGGGGGAGGCCACAGCGGTGAGAGGCCCGCATACCGAAAAAAAAAAAAAAAAAAAAAAAAACTGAATTTCCCAGATAACTACAAAGGTTGAGCATACTTTCATAAGTTTATTCATCGTCTGTGTTTTTTCTTTAATGACTAGGAATTTCATTGACTTTTGCCTATTGGTTTTATACCCAGTAATCTTGCTAACTAATAACTGGTCTGTAGATTCCTTTGGGTTTTCTAAATAGACAATCGTATCATCTGCAAATAATGACAGTTTATCTCTTTCTTTTCAAATGTATGCCGTTGATTTATTTTCTTTATTAATTTATTTAAAAACTTCTACCACTAAATGTATTAATTTATTTAAAAAAATAAATTCAAAAGTACAATGCTGAACAAAAAATGTTATAGTGGGCATCCTTATCTTTTCCTGATTTTAAAGGAAATGTTACTATTGTTTGCACAAGTAATACTTCCTTTAGAAGTTTTTATAGATATCCTTTATCAGTTTAAGGAAATTCCCTTTTATTTTCAATCTGCTTAAAAGTTTATCATCAATCATTATATACTTTTATCAAATACCTTTTCTGTGTCTGCTTAGATGATCATACGTTTTTCTTCTTTAATCTATTAATGTGATAAATTAGCTTTATAGATTTTCTAATATTAAGCCATCTGTATTCTTGGAATCAACTCAACTTGGTTATGGTACATTATCTTTTTTATATACAGTTGAATTATTTTAATAATATGTTACTTAGGATTATTACATCTAAATGTATGAGTGAAATGGGCCTGCAATTTTCCTTTCCTATGCTATACTTGTTCACATTTTTTATTTAATTAATTAATTTATTTATTTTTGGCTGCCTTGGGTCTTCATTGCTGTGCACGGGCTTTCTCTAGCTGCGGCGAGCAGGGGCTGCTCTTCGTTGGGGTGTGCAGGCTTCTCATTGCAGTGGCTTCTCTTGTTGCGGAGCACGGGCTCTAGGCACGCACGTGGGCTCAGTAGTTGTGGCACGTGGGCTTAGTTGCTCCGTGGCATGTGTGATCCTCCCGGACCAGGGCTTGAACCCATGTCCCCTGCACTGGCAGGTGGATTCTTAACCACTGCACCACCAGGGAGGCCCTGTTTAATTTTTATATTAAGATTATACTGTCCTCAAAGAATGAATTTGGGAATGTTCCTTATTTTTCTATTCCCTGGAAGAATTCATATAAGATTGGCTTATCTATTCTTGAAATGTTGGTATAATTCACCTAAAACCATCTGGGCCTTGAATTTTCTTTGTGGGAACGTTTTCAATTATTGCTTCAAATTCTTTAATTGTTTTAGGACTATTCAGAATATCTATTTTTTTCAGTTTTGGTAGGAATTTATGTATTTCTATAATACTAAGACTTCAAATTTGTTGGCATAATGTTGTCAACAGCATTCCCTTATTATGTTTTTTCTCAGTAATCTTTTATTTGCAAATACAGCCACATGAAAAGATAAAACCTCCAGATGGTTATCTGTTTTTATCGTATTATCTTTTAAACCTCTGTTTTAACTATAGTTATGTTACTCCTTTCATGTATAATGTCACTTATTTGTATATTTTCTTTTTTTTTTCCCTTGATCCATCTTCCCAGAGATTTTTCTATTCTGTCTTTTCAAAGAATCAACTCTTAGTTTTATTGGTCTTCATTGCGTTTTTATTTTCTATTTTGTTGGTTTCCATTTTGGTTTTTATCTCTTATATTGTTTTGGGGTTTATTGTGTTTTTTTAAACTTCTTAGATTTGACACTAAGGTCATTAATTTGCCCTGAGGGCATTTGCCTGCTAGCTGAACTGAGCTGAGCAACAGCTGTTTTGAGAGGACTGTGGGATGAGGGGGACAGATGTGGAGGCTCAGGACCCAGTGGGGGGAGGAAGAGTCTAATCAAGACCTCCAAAGGGAAGCAGGACTCTACACCTAACTTTGGTGCAATGCTGCTTTCTCTCCAAACTATAGCAAACTGATTAAAAAAGAAAAAACCCACAAGGAGGAGGATAATAGAGGAGTCATCAGCAACAGCATTTTGGTAGCTGGAAAGTAGATGGACTTAACAGGCCCAAGAAAGCCATATCCCAAAGATGTAAAAGAAGCCTGATTTATACTGCAGAACCATAAAGAGGTCTCAAACCAGGCTCACCAAGCATCTCAGGACTGGGATTAGTATGGGGTGCGGGGACAGAGAAAAGATCCTACACACTTGCAGAGGAAAAGTAGGTATATAGAGAGAATTATGGCTGAGAGTGGCGTTGGATTTTAAAAACAGCATCAGTGGAAGCCAGAACACAGTGGAGTAACAAGTTCAAAATTCTGAAAGAGAGTTTGTGGTTAAATTGATGATAAAAATGAGCAAATTAAGCTGATGATTAAAACAAGTCAGTTATTTACTCCAGGGAAAACAACATGTTGTGCAGGAAAAGAAAATGATAGTGTTCTGCACAGCTCATTTGACAATAGATTTACAGCCAGAATAAGGCAAATAATGAATATTGATCTAATCAGAATGACAAATAACAATATTGGGAGGCTGATGACCAGGGGATATGAGTGGGTGTGTGGGTGGAGTATGTGCATGTGTTTTATAGGGGTTGTATTTGGGGGAGAGGGTTGGTGAGAGAGCTAAATCCTCTCTTCATGATGAGAAATTATTAGATGATGCCCAAACCTGAAAATTCAAGAAGTAGCAATATAAGCATGTTATTTAAAGAAAATATGGTAAATATCAGAAAGATTGAAACCTGTATCTCTGGGACTAAGAAAGAGGGGTAGGGTGGTGATAGGGTTGGGGGTTGAGGGGGAGGGGCTTCAGGGAATTGCTGATTTTCATAAGAAACCATGTAGAATTTTTCAACTTTCAAAATTATGTGCATGTTTAACTTTGATAAAAATAAAACTGAAATTTAAAAAATTCCAGAAGTGGGATGGCTGGGTCAACAGGCATGCATGTTTTTAAGATCTTACCCACAGCGCTGAACAGTGCGCCCATTTCACCCTCTTCCAGAAGTGAAAGAGTCTCTAACTCCCAGTCCTTGCCAGCATCATTGTCAATTTTCAGACCTCTGCCAGTTTTATGATTAAAAAATATATATCCTATTGTGGTTTTAATTTGCATTTCTTTGACTACCAAAGAGTTTTACATAGTTAACATATTTAACCATTTTTAGTTCTTTTTTGATTCATTTCCTGTTACAGTTCTTTGTCCATTTTTATCTTGGAATCTTCATCTTTTTCACTGTTGGTGTATAAGGGCTTTTAAAAGTAGTAAGCCTACTAATTCTTGATCTATCACACGTTACAAATATTTCCACATCCCCCTCCCATGGGTCCTTCTGCTTTTAATTTTTTTTTTTTTTTTTTTTTTTTTTTTTTTTGCCACACAGCATGTGGGATCTTAGTTCCCCGACCAGGGATATCCAACCCTCGCCCCTTTCAGTGGAAGCGTGGAGTCTTAACCACTGGACTGCCAGGGAAGTCCCTAATTTCCTTTTTTTGATGTGAGGGATTTTTTATTTTTATGTGGTTCAGTCTATCTTTTATGCTTTTTGCGTTGGGATCATGCCTGGAAAACCCTTGCTCGTTCGTCCATGGGCTTTTACAAATACAGCATTTCTTATTTCATCTAGTATTCAAAAGCAGTATTTCATCGAGTCTAAGTTTTCACATTTTAAATCTCTGAAATTGGGATGTGTTTATAATCACTGGTGCTCAGGTGGCAGTCATTGCCTGCATGACCCACATCAAAATGTGCAGAAAGTAAGATAATAGTGAAGCACTCTTTAAGGAATGCTGCATTATCACCTGTCTCCTTTTCCTCCAGGCACAAAGCTAGAACACTCTTCCCAGCCCCCCTGCAGTCCTGTGTGGCCCTGTGACCGGGTTCTAGCCTTTGGATGGTGGGTGGAAATGACATAAGTGGCTTTCCTGCTTGGCCTGTGAACTCCCATACCACCCTCTCCTCTCTCTACTGTCAGAGGATCTAGCAGCAGTTCTAGGTGATGGTAGGACCAGAGGCAGAGGAGTTTAGGTCCATGAAAAGTCTAATGAGAGGTGCTTGTTGACCAGGGGTCCCCACTGTTATTTGGGTGAATAAGGAATAAACTGTTATTGTGTTAAGCTATTGGGTTTTGCTTGTTAGAGCCGCTAGCACTGCTGATACTTAACTGACATCCTTGTCTTAATTCTGACTCAAATGTGAATCCCTCTAGACTAGAGTTGAGTGTTTTATCATTGAGTATGATGTTGGCTTCTGATTTTAGGTAAATGTACTTTATCTGATGCTTTTTTTAAAAAAAAAATCAAGTCTTGTTATTGGAGTTATTCTAAGTGTATAAAATTAATTGGAAAATTTTTAACTTTTTTAAGCTCTGGAAAAGGTTAAGTAGCATAGGAATTAATTGTTACGTGAAACCTTGACAAGATTCATCCTGAGAACGGCCTGTATCCTTTTGCAAGAGTACTGCTTGAACAAGCTTTACTTTCTCTTTCTTTTTCAAATTAACTTTTTAAAGTTATTTTTTTAGAGTAGTTTTAGATTTACAACAAAATTGAGAGGAAGGTAGAGATTTCCCACATATCCCCTGCCACCACACATGCAGAGCCTCCCCCATTATCAACATCCCCACTAGTATGGTACATTTTTCACCAAGGATGAACCTACATTAACATATTGTTATCACCCAAAGTCCATAGTTAACCTTACGGTTCATCTTGGTGTTATACATTGTATGGGTTTGGACAAATGTACGATGACATTTATCCATCATTATAATAACATACATCTTAAAAATCCTAAGTGCCCCACCTATTTATCTTTCTATCACTCCCACCAACCCTTGTCAACCATTGATCTTTTTACTGTATCCATAGTTTTTCCTTTTCTAGAATGTCTTATAGTTGGAATCATACAGTATATAGCCTTTTCAGATTGGCTTCTTTCCCCTACTAATATGTATTTAAGATTCTTTCAGGTCCTTGACACCATAAAACTTTTAGTAGAGAACACAGGCAAAACATCTTCTGACACAAATTGTACCAATGTTTTCTTAGGTCAGTCTCTCAAGGCAATAGAAATAAAAGCAAAAATAAACAAATGGGACCTAATCAAACTTACAAGCTTCTGACCAGCAAAGAAAACCATAAACAAAATGAAAAGACAACCTACAAACTGGGAGAAAATATTTGCAAATGATGCAATTGACAAGGGCTTAATTTCCAAAATATACAAACAGCTCATACAACTCATTAACAAAAAAATAAACAACCCAATCGAAAAATGGGCAGAAGACCTAAATAGGCATTTCTCTAAAGAAGACATACAGATGGTCAACAGGCACATGAAAGATGCTCAGCATCACTAATTATCAGAGAAATGCAAATCAAAACTACAATGAGGTACCACTTCACACTGGTCAGCATGGCCATCATTAAAAAGTCTACAAATAACAAATGCTGGAGAGGGTGAGGAGAAAAGGGAACCCTTCTACACTGTTGGTGGGAATGTAAATTGATACAGCCACTATGGAGAACAGTATGGAGGTTCCTTAAAAAACTAAAAATAGAGTTGCCATATGATCCTGCAATCCCACTCCTGGGCATACAATCTGGAGAAAACTATGATTTGAAAAGATACAGGTACCCCAGTGTCCACTGCAGAACTATTTACAATAGCCAAGACATGGAAACAATCTAAATGTCCACTGACAGATGAATGGATAAAGATGTGATGTATATATATGTGTGTGTGTATGTGTGTGTATATATATATATATATATATATATATATATATATATATACACATACACACACAATGGAATACTACTCAGCATAAAAAAGAATGAAATAATGCCATTTGCAACACTATGGATGGACCTAGAGATTATCATGTTAAGTACGTCAGTCAGAAAGAGAAAGACAAATACCATATGATATCATTTATGTATGGGATCTAAAATATGACACAAATGAACTTATCTACAAAAGAGACTCACAGACATAAAGAACAAATTTGTGGTTGCCAGGGGGGAGGGGGGTGGGGGAGGGATGGAGTGGGAGTCTGGGATTAGTAGATGCAAACTATTATATATAGAATGGATAAACAACAAGGTCCTACTATATATCACGGGGAACTATATTCAATATCCTGTGATAAACCATAGTGGAAAAGAATATGAAAAAGAATGTATATATGTATAATTGAGTCATTTTGCTGTACAGCAGAATTTAAACACAACATTGTAAATCAACTATACTTCAATAAAGTAAATTTTAAAAAAGATTCCTTCATGTCTTTTCATGGCTTGACAGCTCTGTTTTTGTTTGTTTGGTTTTATTTGTTTGTTTGTTTTTAGTGCTGAATGATATTCCATTGTCTTGGATGTATCACAGTTCAGACATTCGCCTACTGAAGGACATCTTGGTTGCTTTCAAGTTTTGGCAATTATGAATAAAGCTGCTATACATATCTGTGTGCAGGTTTTTGTGTGGACTAAGTTTTCAACTCCTTTGGGTAAATACCAAGGCATATGACTGCTAGAGCCTATTGTAAGAGTATGTTTAGTTTTCTAAGAAACTGCCAAACTGATGAAACTTCCAAAGTATCTGTACCATTTGCATTCCCACCAGCAACGTATGAGAGTCCTGTTACTCCATGTCACCAGCAGCATTTGATGTCATTGTTCCAGATTTTGGCCATTCTAATATGCATGTAGTGGTATCTCATTGTTTCTTTAATCTGCATTTTTCCTGATGACATATGATGTGGAGCATCTTCTCATATGCTTATTTGCCAACTGTTTATCACCTTTGGTGAGGTGTCTGTTAAAATATTTGGCCCATTTTTTAACCAGGTAGTTTTCTTATCATTGAATTTTAAGAGTTCTTTGTATATTTTGGATACAAGTCCTTTATCAGGTGTGTCTTTTGTACATATTCTTTTTCAGTCTATGGCTTGTTTTCTGACTATTTTGATATTGTGTTTTGCAGAGCAGAAGTCTTTAATTTTAATGAAGTCCAGCTTATCGATTACTTCTTTTCTGGATCGTGTCTTTGGTGTATTTGAAAAGGCATCACATCACCATACCCAAGCTCATCTAGGTTTCTCTTCAAATTAATTTTTTTTCTTAGTGTAAAATACAAATAATAGAAAAGAGAAAGTCACCCATAGTTCTACTTCCCAGGGATAAACATTGAGAGAATTTTGGTGTATATCCTTTCAAATACACACTCACATTCACACATTGACTTACATACATGGGGTCATTCTCTACATATACTGATTTGCAATCTGTTTTTTTTACACCTAACAATATATCATACATATTTTCTACAATAATATATCTATTTAATTTTTATATATTTATTTTTCAGATTCCAAAAGTAACATATGTTCATTTATAGTTCAAATGCTACAGAAATATAAAATGCAGAAAGTGAAAGTTTTCCAATTTCTTATATGGCCTCTTTTTGAGTTGACCTTGTAAATGTTTATTTTCATATAAAATTATTCATTTTGTAAACCTTTCAAACTTAATAGTTTAGAGCTACAGTCTTAAAAGAAAATCTCTACCGCATTTAAGATTTTTTTGCCTCTCACCAGACAGAACCATTCAAGGAGCTTTTCATCCAGTTCCCCCCATCTCCTCCAACTTCCAACATCTACCTGTTTTTCAAAGTTCTGCTATAATGTGGCTCCTCCAAGGAGACTTCCAGCTTCCTAAGTCAGAATCAGTCTCCCCCATCCTTGCCCCTAGACACTTCTTCCTGCAGCACGAGGTTTTTACATCTCCACACGCTTTTAAATGCCAGTAGAGGCAGCATGAAAGAACGTGGACAGAGCTGGGCTTTAGTCTGAGCCTCACCACTTTCCAGCTGGGACCTTGGGCCCCTCATTTAACCTCTCTGGGCATCAGGACTCTCATCTGTAAAATGGGATAATGATCATACCTACCTCCCAGGTCCCAGGCACTTATTATCCTATTTGATATGTGAATGTTTCCCCTGCTGGCTCCCAAGGGCAGGGTCCAGAGCAAGGGTCTTGGAAATCCCAGGAAACATTGACTTGAAATCCCCAGAGGAAGCCCTGAGAGGCCGTGTACAGAACCTGGTGGGTGGGTGCAAATCACCCCACAGTCAGTTTTCCCTTTCTCTGGAGAATCCCTAAACTGCTTTCTCATGCTCTCATTTGCTGCCTGGCTTGGCCTCCAGCCTGAGGAGTGGAAGATGGCCAGAGGAGTAATAAGTAAAAGCTGCTTCTGCTCAAAAAATTAAAAATAGAATTACCATCTGATCCAGCAATCCCACTTCTTGAGTATATACCCAAAAGAGTTGAAAGCAGGGACTTGAAGAGACATTTCTGTTCACAGCAGCAGTACTCACAATAGCCAAAATATGGAAGCAACCCAAGTATCCCTCAGTGGATGAATGGATAAACAACATACAATATAATATTATTCAACCTTAAAAAGGAAGGAAATTCTGGGGGAGTTCCCTGGCGGCCTAGTGGTTAGGATTCCGGGATTTCACTGCCATGGCCAGGGTTCAATCCCTGGTCAAGGAACTGAGATTCTCGCCCCACCCCGCCCCCCCCAAAAGGAAGGAAATTCTGACATATACTAACATACTATAACATGGATGAACCTTGAGGACATTACACTAAGTGAAATAAGCCAGGCACAATAAGCCAGGAATTTCCAAGCCACCATCTAGAGAACAGTGTCCCGTGGGTGGCACAGAGCCCTCACCTCTGAATCCCCAGCAGACTTTGCCCACTGCCTTCTCCACGCAGCAGATGCCAAGCAGGAGATGGGAGTGCCTGATATCCCAGCTCCCTCCCAGCTCCGATGAGCTGAGAATGAGAGAGGATGGAAACGTGGGCTTTTAAAAAGTAGATAGAGAATTAAAAATACAATTGAAAATCATGCTCACTATTCCAAGATTAAAAGCATTCTTTAGAAACTAGGCTTTATTAGAGGACATGCTTCCTGCCTTGTGCAGGAGGGAGGGAACTGGGTCACCCGTGCTCTCCGTAGGGGGCAAGCAGGTGAAATGATTATGAAGTATGTCAAATAAATGGTCCTTTTTTCTCCCAAGGAGATAAGGAAAGGTAATTTGGTCTGTCAGTCGCGCACACAGAAGACGTCATGGTCAACTGCATTAATACTGAATACTTTGTCCAGAGTCACAGAGCTAAAAGAAATTACAGAATCTTTCTCCTGTGAATTCTGGCATGACTCTCAGCAGACCCTTTCCCACCTGAATTCACAAGAGAGAGGAATAATAAAAGGCAGGGTCTACAGTGGGACCCAGAGCTTGCCGGGCTGCCCCAGGCGTGGTGGCCAGAGCCGGTGCTTTCCTTGCACACCTGTTACCCACTGTCCCAGCCTTTCCTGGGTCCTGTTCCAGCCAGATAAAATTCTAGCTGTTTCCTGTGGATCCCTGTGCCTCCCTGCCTGGGGCCACTGTTCCTGTTCCTCCCTCATCTGCACTGTCAAAGCCCACCCACCCATCCTTGCTGGATCCCTCTGATCCTTCTCCTCCTCTGACTGCACTCCGGGCACCCTCACCTTTTTCTCCAGTTGTTATGGGAATTTTGTGTCTGTATCTTCCTTCCCTAACCTCCCAGACCTCCCAGAGGAGAGACTCAGTCAGGCAGAATAGTGGATTTTTTTCTTTTCTTTCTTTCCTTTTTGGAATTGGTGGTGGTGAAGGGGTGCTGTCAAGGCTGGGGTGGGCATTGGGATGTTCTCTAAATTCATCGTCAAGTTGTTGCGTTGCAAAAGGCAGTCTTTACCTCCACCCCCTCTAGCAGGGGGGTCAGGGAGCCCCACACCCAGAGCCCTTACCCAGTGGCTGGACAAAGCCTCTTCCCTTCTCTGTTTTTGAGGACTTTTTCGGTCTCTGGAACAATTAAACCTCTTTTCAATGCAGTTATATTCCCTCATGTAATAAGTACTGCATTATTTTTAGGCTGTTTTACCCAATTAATTTTATTTTCAGTTAATTATGTATTAACAGCTTAAGAAAATGAGTATTTTCTCAGTTCCTTAAACTAAGCCATTAAATATGTATTTATTCCTTTTTGAAAATGCACATCCGTTATCTCCTGCAGATGGAGAAGACCGGTTTGGAGCCATCTGGGCCTCTGAAACAGACCCTTATACAAAGGTGCCTTCTTGGCTGTATGGGCTGGGCTCACGGGGGCTGGAAAGGACCTGGCATGTGAGGGCCACGGCATGTGGTAGAGATCTGGGCCTCATAGGTGAGAGGGGAAGGCCATTGTCAGACTGTCACAGCTTGGCGGCATTTGGGGTTAGGGGAGGTGGGTGCAGCTGAGAGTCAAGTGTGTGAGGATGTGTGAAGGTGAAACCAGCACCTGGAGGATTGTGGCTAAAGGAATAAACCTCCTCTGGGTGGTTTGGTGAAAGCCTCCCGGATGACAGCACACCGGGTCCCATGGGACCCAGACTTGCCAAGGTGTGTGACCTTGGGCCAGTCAGCAAGCTTAAGCGGCCTCAGCTCCCTGGGTCTGTAGTAAGTACAGCTGTGCTGTGTCCTTCTTGCTCTGACATGCTGCGAGCCTGTGGATCACCGGAGGTTGCCCCAAACCTCCTAGTCACATAGTGAGGGCAGGTGAAGGCCAAGGCTGCTCTACCAGGTGACAGCCCTTCCAGCTCCGAGATCCAAAGTCAGGGGAGAGATGCAACTTTGTTCCAGTGCTCCCTGTGGATGGAGGCGCCCAGTGACTGTCTATACCAGGAATCAGCAAACTGAGGCCTGCTGGCCAGATCCTGCCAGGTGTATATTTCTGCATGACTTGAGAGCTAAGAATGATTTTTCCATTGTGAAATAGTTGGGAAAAAATCAAAAGAAGAATACTATTGTGTGGCACATGGAAATTATATGAAATTACCGTGTTTGTAAATAAAGTTTTATAGGAATGCAGCCAGGTTCATTTGTTTACTCATTGTGGTGCTTTTGTGCTACAACAGGAGAAATGAAAGTCATGACAGAGACAATGTGGCCTGCTAAGCCTAAAATATTTACTATCTGGCTCTTAATAGAAAAAAGTTTGTCAGCTCCTGATCTACAGTACTTTTCCGTGGCAATTACAAGGAGAATTTTCTTTACAGCAAACTAGATGGGATATTCCAGTTGTTTTTTGTCGTGAGATTTGATAATTCACTTAATAAAAATGTAAGCACATTCTCCGTTGGGTCACTGAAGAAAAAGAGGAAAATCAGAAAAAGAGATAAATCAGATCTAGTCCCTACAAGGGAGCTCCCAGTCTGATGGGGAGACAGGAAGGTGTGTATGCATGTAAATTGCAATATAGAGGGATTATCTCCACAGTGTATATTTTTCACAAGATTCTTGGAAGCATAGAGGAGGGAATGACTAACTGCTGGGGAAATCAAAGAGGGCTTCTGAGAGGAGGTGATGATTGAGTACCCTACTACTTTCAGCTGAACAGAATGTGTATTATATAAGTCTAGGATGCCCCCTATGGTTACATAGTGCATACCTGCACAACTGAACAGGGAAGCCCTGCTGAATGGATCTTGAAGGACTCTTGGTTGCAAGTGAGAAGTACCTAACTCACTTGAACCTAGGCAATCATGGAATTCATTGGCTCCTGAAAGGTAGAAGTCTGGGTGCAACCAGGCATGGCTTATGTGGGGGCTCAGGCAGTCAGGGCCTTGTCTCTCCCCATCTTTTGGCTCTGCTTGGCTTTCTTCTTTCCATGAGTTAGGAAAGATGGTGCTGGGCAGCCCAGATATACAACCTCCCAGCAAGACAAGGCTATCCAGAGGAAGCCCTCTTTCTCCCAGGGAGTATGCAACAATCCCAGGAAAGAATTCTGATTGGCTGCTTGAGTCACATGCCCACTCCCGAACTAACCACTGTGCTGAGGGATGGGGCAGAGTGGTCCTTGAGATCATCTGCCTCAGAAAGCCTGGGATGGAGGGTGGAGCCATCATAACTGACAGCCTCCTGGAGTTGAGGAGGAGTGGTTCTCCCAAAGAAACTTGCGAACAAAACCACATATCCAGCACAAGGTGTCAGAAAGACCTCTTCCAGCAGACTAGGCAGGAAAAGTCTGCAGTCAGGACACTGCCAGTTCTATCCCCAGGGTCTCTACAATGCATGAGGCCACCATGAGCAGCAGCCCTTGAGAAGTACCGCTGGGCAGCCCTGCCCATTCCAGTCTGGGAGGGCTGTTGACCTCTGAACCCAGCTGGGGAAGAAAAAGCAAGCATCCCCCTCCCCACCTCTTCTCTAGGCTGTTAGAACTCAAAGCATGGTTGGAGTTCACTTATTTGATCCATGGAGCTCTTTAAAATAATAACAAGACCATCCACTGACTGGGAGATACTATTTACCAAAGACATATCTGATAAAGGACTGTTATTCAAAATATACAAAGAACTCTTAAAACTCAACAAGAAAACAAATTACTGGTTAAAAAATGGGCCAAGGACCTTAACAGACACCTCATCAAAGAAGATAAACAGATGACAAATAAGCATATCAAATGATGCTCCTAATCATATTTCATCAGGGAAATGCAAATTAAAACGATGAGATACAACTACACACCTATTAGAATGACCAAAATCCAGAACTCTGACAACATCAAATGCTGGTGAGGATGGGGAGCAAAAGAAACTCTCATTCATTGCTGGTGGGGAATACATAATGGCCCTGCCACTTTGGAAGACAGTTTATCAGTTTCTTACAAAACCAAGCATGCCCTTACTAAAGGATCCAGCTATTGTACTCTAAGGTATTGACCCAAAGGAACTGAAAACTTATGCCCACATGAAAACTTGCACAGGGATGTTTATAGAAGCTTTATTCAAAATTGCCAAAACTTGGAAGCAACGAAGATGTCCCTCAGAAGGGGAATGAATAAATAAACTGTGGCACTTCCAGACAATGGAATACTATTCAGAACTAAAAAGAAATGAGCTACAAAGCCATAAAAAGACACAGAGGGATCTTAAATGTATACTACTAAGTGAAAGAAGACAATCTGGAAAAAGCTACATACAGTATGATTCCAACTATATGCTATTCTGGAAAAGGCAAAACTGTGGAGACGGTAAAAGGTAAGTGGTTGCAGGGGGTGGAGGTGGGCATGGAGGAATGAACAGGCAGAGCATAGAGGATTTTTTAAGGCAGTGAAGATGCTCTGTATGATACCACAGTGATGGATACATGTCATTATACATTTGTCCAAACCCATAGAATATACAACACCAAGAGTGAACCCTAAGGTTAACTATGGACTTTGGGTGACTGTGATACGTCAGTGTAGGTTCATCCTTGGTTAAAAATGTACCACTCTGGCACAGGATATTGACAAGGGAGGCTGTGCATGTGTGCAGGAGGGGGGATATGAGAAATCTCTGTACCTTCCTCTCAATTTTGCTGTGAATCTAAAACTGCTCTATAAAATTGTCTTAAAAAAAGGATAACAAGAGCTCATGAGTTAAAATACACCGCCTTTCTTTTAAAAGCTCTTTTGCTCAGCCACAAACCATGGGAATTAAATTTTGTAGTGCATTTAACAGACAATGAACATTGAGCAAGGTCACAAATACATGTTGAGATTACAAGACAAGACACTGAACAGAAACCAGCAATCATCGGCAGCCTTGTGATGGCTGCCTGGCCTGGAGACACACATCTAACATCACCCTTGCATGTGCCAGCCGGCACCTCTCTCACTGTCCCCTCTGCTCTTTACACGGCACCATTTCTTAAAGGGGGGGTCACTGCAGGGCAGGAAGAATGATAAACGTGTGCCTTGTGTGTTTCTTATGTATTTTAAAATACAGGTAAGAAGGATGTCACTGGCATCTTTTTGGCTTTTAGACCTGAGTAACATCATTTGAGAAACACTGTTCTTGTCCAATCCCCCAACCATTCAGTCCGACCCTCTAGTTTTGTAGATGGGGAAACCGAGGCCCAGAGATCCACAGGGACTCTTGAAAGTGATTTCAACAGCCAGGACTGGCTCTGAGAATCCTGGTCTGGCACATTTGAGTTCAGTCAGATGAGGAACGGAGGAAGGCGTGCAAGCGGTGCTGCTTCGAAGGCACCTTGGGAACACTCTGGCTCAACCCTCTTGGTTAAGGGTGGGAAACACTGCTTTCCTTGACCTCAGAGATTCAGGCTCTACCAAGTCGTTCACTTAAGCGTTGTTTGAGAAAACTTTTAAACAAATTAAATATGGCATGTCCCCATTTAATGGTATGTCTATGAAAAGTGGTACATCTATGAAAAACTCTACTGCCATTAAAAGTGAAAATTAGGAGTATGGTAGACTGATGGCAATAATTGCTGCTATGATCACTGGCCTCCCTGTATCGACACCCTTTACCCTGAAATTTGCAGTCCTTCCCACTCTGACTCTGGACTGCTTTTGTGATTTGCATTGACCCACAGAATGTGATGGAGGGTGAGACACATGGCACAGTCCCCCCTGTTTCCCAGGCAATAGCTGGCCAGTCACAAGACATGTGAATGAGGCCATCTTAGACCCACCAGCTGACCCACCAGATGACCACAGATGCATAAACAACCCCAGTCAAGACCAGCTGGGCCTGCCCAGATCAGTAGAACTGCCCACTTGACCCACAGACTCATGAGCAATAATAAATCTTGTTTTAAGCCATGAATTTTGAGTTGGATTGTTATAGCAACAGCTGATGGATACAGAAGTATTATTGAGGGGGGGAGATGGAAGCATGTGGAAGAAGCAAGATAAAAAATGTGCCCAAACAGTATGAGCCATACTATGTGGTATGGAGATAAGCCACACAGCAGTAGTCCATGCCCACCCACACTAATGGAAAATACTGGATAGAAACACACCCAATATCTCAGGATGATATTAAGGGATGGCTGGGGGTAATTTTATTTTTCTTCTTTACTCTTTTCCAAATTTCCTCTGATGATCTTATGTAACTTTTGTAAAATTCCCTTTTATAAAATTAAGTGTAGGCTGGTCCCACTCAGGACTCTCATGCTAGAAGTGGCAATGGGCCCGAGAACTTCTTTGGAGGAGTCCACTAAATCATCCATGCCACCACCAGAACAAGCCCCTACTGTGGCCAAAGACCAGCTACTGTCGCAGGCAAAAAAAAAAATCCTTTGTTCAGACTTTGACCCCACATATGAGCAAACCCCGAATCCCTTTCTTCCCTGCTCCACAGTACTGGGATACTAAGAAACTCACTTTGTGTTCTCACTTGCGGTTCCTTCTGGACCACTTTGCTGGCCTGGCTGGGACTCCCACCCATCCTCTTCTGTAATGATTCTCCCCCGTCCATCTCAGCATATGCACATCCCCCAATACTGCAGGTTCAGCTCTAGTCCTGCTCCTCCGGGAAGCAGCTCTGGTCTCCCCGCTGGACACTCTCCATTCTGAGGTTCCAGAACGCTTCCCTGGACCACACTCAAGTCTCCTTCCCACCGAGTGGCATTCATGCCCATATTTCATCTCTTTGTCCAGACTTTGAGCGCAGTGAGGACAGAGTCACCACATGACCCTGTTCATCTTGGTTTCCCCCAGCCCCACCTCAGGGGCTGCAACAAGGCCAGGAATAAAGGTGACATCAAACAGAGAGAGAAATTTGGAAACAATCCATTCTAACCCTCTTGGTTTGTAAATGGGGAGGGTCGAGGTGTGCCTGGTCCACATGTGGTGGCAGAGACAGAACTCGGACTCGCATCTCTTGAGCTGCATCTGGTATTCCTCCCACCAGGCGCCCAGCCCCCAGCAAGGTTGGGGACCAGGGTGAGGCCAGCCCATGTGAAGGGTGCAGTTGAAGGAAACACTCCCTGCCGGGGCTGAGCCTGCATTTCCAGAGCCAGGAGAGTGAGGGCCTCTGATTCCTCACTTGCCCCCGTAGGCCCGGCCTGCTGTGGGCTGAGCACCTGCATGAGTGTCCTGTGACAGCTGTGCTGCCCTGGGTCTGGACTGGCTTCACCGCTTTGCAGCAGAAGTGCCATCACGACACCCTTCCCACGGACGCGGAAAGGGCACTGAATGAGAACACACGTGGGTTCAACGTCTGGGGCAGCTGCCTTGGGAGGTACAATCGGAGGAGCTGTGGTCACCACCCATTCCCCACTGAAGTGCGATTCGGTTTTATTTGCTGTTGTTGTTGATGACATGACTCCTCTCTGCACACACACACACACACACAATCCCACTGGGTGGACTTAATAAAGGACAGGGAAATTAGGAGTCTTCAGGAATGGATGGTGAGGAGGCAGTCTTCATCCCTTCAGAAACTGAGGTTAGATATTTTAAAGATTTATGAATATCAAAGGAAATTTCAGTCTCATTTGGAAACAGAGCAGAGTAAAATTTCAATTTTAAATCTATGTTACCTCTTTATATGTATAAAATGCCTTCAGAATTTCCCAGGAGGATACATTTATACTTCTATTTAGAGATTTTTGTTTTGTTTTGTTAGTGGGGGTAATGAACTTAGGAGACTCAGAAAAGCAGGAAGAGGCGTTATGGACAGTCGAGTCCAGGCTACAGCTGATGAGAGTGAGACCCTCAGGAGAGGGTCCTTGCCCCAGGGCCCCGACTCCCCAGCCAGGAGGGGAGAGTGGGGGAGACAACGGTTCTCGGCCTTCCTACGTTCATTCCACAGCTGCCATCGAGTGTCTCCTCTGTGCCAGGCACCTTCTGGGCACCAGGACAGAGCCGGGGACCAGCGGAGGTCCAGCCCTGTGGGCTTACCTGCTGGAGGACAGCGGTGAGCACGGTGAAGGAAGTCAAGCTCACGAGGTGAGAGAGAGGGTGCAGGTGGGGGCTTCATGCCAGGTGGTCAGTGAAGGTCTCCTTGAGAAGGTGACTGCTGAGCTGAAACCTGCGGGGAGAGAATGAGGGGAGGTGACTCCGAGTTGGGAGGAGGGCAGACGGAAGGCCAGTGTGGCTGGAGGGGCGTGAGGGAGAGGAGCAGCTGCAAGGTGGGTGGGGTGGGCTGAGGTATGGGACTGGATTGCATTCCACGCGCCACAGCCAGCTCATTCCCAACTCTGAGGCCCCTCTCCTCACAAAAGGGTGGCTTGGATGCTCCCAGCCCAGGGGAGTTTCTCAAGAGAAAACGTGCTCTGTGCAGGCAGCAGTGGGAGGGGAGCCCTGGGAGGCGTGTGTACCAGGGGAGCCAACTTCGGGGGACATGGGGCCTGGGGGAGACCTGCCCACAGCAGAGAGAGCCCAGCGGGGCTCTCAGGCTCCATCAAGACTCAGCAGGGCCAACCCAGGGCAAAGTGGGCAGATGAGGAACGTGGCCTTGAGGGCAAAGCCAGGGCCTGTGAGGGAAGCTGCAGGGATGCAGAGTCTAGTGCACGTGAGACAGTTTTCTCAGAGCCATTCAACAAAAATGGTACAGGTACTGTGGGAAACAGTATGGCACTTCCTGAAAAATTTAAGTATAGAATTACCATATAATCCAGCAAGCCCACCTCTGGCTATATACCCCAAAGAACTGAAAGTAAGGACTTGAAGAGATATGTGCACACTCATGTTCACATCAGTATTATTCACCATAGCCAAAAGGTGCAAACAACCCAAATGTCCATCAACAGATACACAAATAAACAAAATGCAGTATATACACACAGTGGAATATTATTCAGCCACAAAAAAGAATGAAATGCTGACACAGGTTACAACATGATGAACCTTGAAGACATTATGCTGAGTGAAATAAGCCAGGTACAAGAGGACAAGCACTGTATGATTCTACTTATATAAGGTACCTAGAGTAGTCAAATTAATTGAGACAGAAAGTAGAATGGTGGCTGCCAGGGGCTGGGGGAGGAGAGAATGGGGAGTTAGTGTTAATGGGTTTAGGGAGTCAGCTTGGGAAGATAATATAAGTTCTGGAGATGGATGGTGGTGAGAGTTATGCAACATTATGAATGTACTTAATGCCACTAAACTGTACACTTAAAAATGGTTGAAATGGTATATTTTATGTATATTTACCACATTAAACAACAAAAAAGCTCTTCACAGTGACTTGGGCTGGCTTGGGAAGCAGTTATCTGATCACCAGTGGAGGTGTGCAAGAGAGGCTGGACACTTTATGGATGCTGGGGAGGGAGTATAAAGCCAAGGGAACAGAGTGCAGGTCATCCCGGGATTTGGGTCAGGACATAACACACGAGGGCCGACATGTCTTGAGCCCTTACTGTGTGCGGGCCTGAGATTAGGCTTCACGTACATTATCCCTTTCTGCCCTGGGGCCATGAGGTAGGGTCAGGATTCCCCTCATTGGACAGATGGGATGCAGCTCCAGAGAGCGTTGGTCATTGCTGCCCACCAAGACCCTCTTCCATGGAGGATCAGCTGCCTGGCCTCAGCTGCAGAGACGGGCCCCACCCAGGGTCACACTCCTCCCGGGGCAGCCTGCATCTACGACTCACCTATGTGGGGCTACTAAGGCCTGGCCGGCTCTGCTCTGTTTAACTCCAGACACCTTTGACATTCTACCTTCAGGGGTCTCCCCTCTTTATGGAGCCTGCCTAGTAGCTAGCATCTTCCCTCTGCCCTCCCCTGCTTCCTTCCCGCCCTTCCTCAGGTGTTGATCCAAGAACCTCCTCCATAAACTTCCTGCTTGCTGAACTCGTCAGGGTCAGCTTCAGGAACCCCACCTGCAGTGTTTGTCAAGGTCACTCAGCTGGGTAATGGGAGGGGAGGCTGGGGCCAGGGAAGGGTATCTGACATTCTTGGACAGAGGGAAGCTCTGCTAACCCTTAGGAGAGTAGGTCAGAGCTTCTTGGGTGACTCTGGTCCTCAGCACCCTGCCAGCCCAAGGCCGAGTGCGCCTCACACTTGTATTACCCCTAGTGCCCCTCGTGTAATAGCAGAACCACAACACGAATGACACTGGTGCTAAATTCTAATAGCCAGCCTGGCAGGTTAATGGCCTCTTATACATTTAAATTGGCCGTGATCCCTTTGGGAACTGTAATTTTATTCACGGAGATTGTGCTACCTAGTTTGAATACAGCAAACTGTACTTAAGAGATATGGTGGTTCCTGTGGCGGCTTCTCTCCCTCCTCTTGTCCTGTCCGGTTTGGGGGCCCAGGCTGCCCAAGGGGCATACAAGGTGGCACTGTCACCTCTGATCTTTTTGTCTCCACTGAGTAGAGAATGTGGGGGCTGAAGTCAGCTGAAACCGACAGGTAGTCAGACCGTGGTCTGACTTCCACTCTGTGACCTGGACAAACCATGTAATGGCTCTGAGCCTCGGCTTCCCCATCTGTCAGTGACCAGGGCTATAGGAAAGCTGCATACCAGCGAATACATGGGCGCCCCCAGCACAGAGCCATGCTGCCTTCCCCAACCTGGCCACCCAGTGGCAGGACTGTCTGAGCTCTGAGGAGCGCCGGCCAAGGCTGGAAGAGCAGAGGGACAGCAGGGCCTGGTGCGGGCCCTGGAAAAGAGGCTGGTCCCTCTGGGGTGCACTGGAAGCCTGTGGCTCCCCGGCTCAGCCCTTAGTCTAAGGCTGTTCCAGTGCGTTTGCCCAAACATTCTGTGCAGGCGTCTCAGCCTCCTGCTGCCTCCACCCAGCAGGGCGGCAAGGCTGCTGTCCTCTCTGCTCTCAGGCCCCCAGCTCACGGGGGGCTACTATCATCCCCACCTCCAGGCCAAGTCCCTGGGTATGGGGTCAGGGACATGGCCCCTCCTCAGAAGCCCAGCAGCATGACACTTCCGTGCTTCCCCTCCATGCCTCTTCCTCCTCCAGCCTGGGGGAACTTTACGTAGTCTTAGGAAGGGATGGAGGAGGGAAAAGCTGGCTTTTCTGGTCAGTGTCCCGTAGATCTACTGCTGATGGCATAAAGCTGGTGCCAAAGGCCTCCTGAGTTTCAGGCTTTTTGGATGGGTGGTGAATTTCACAAAAATCAATGTTGGGGTTTTTTTTCCCCTTGGTTTCTTGTATCACCCTTTCCTGAAGCATCACATATTGGAAGTACCGGGCACAAATATTCACATCAGTTTTTTGTTTGGACCACCTTAATCCTCATTTCTTTCTATGTAAGTAACAATAGGAGGGTGGGCAGGAAGGTAGTTTTTCTTTTTTCCCCCAATAATGGGATCATATGTATTGTCATTTTCATTTTCACTTAGCAATATGTACTCTTTCCACATAAACAAATATTTATAAATATCTTTCCACATAAACAAATATTTACAGAATAAATAATTCACATCAGTTAATACATCAGAAACATTATCCACCCCTCTCTCCCCACCCCATGCAAGCACTGATTTCCTTCTTCAAGGGCTGAGGGGTTGGTGTAAAAACAGTCAGCCCTGCAGGGCTGTCGTGGCTTCCTCATATTTCTCCCAACTTCTTCCCCCGGCCTCCCTGAAGCCCCCTGCGGAGGAGGCGGGGTTGGGGGGCCACAGGGCTCCACCGCCACCTGCACAGAGCTGGAGCTCAGCTGACCCACCTCGGTTTGGGAGAGAAGTTTCTGGGCTGTGTGTTTTGTTGTTCTTGATAAATCTAATCAAGTTCAAGTTCAATAAGGAATGAACTTAAAGAAGAGTCTTTCTCGGTGTGCAATTATAACTGCATCTACCTTTAGACTCATAATGAAAATACAGCATTAGGAAGAAGGAAAAGATATTGGTGGGAGATGTTCCCAGCAGCTGAACTGGTGGGGAGGGGGTTTACCCAGATTCGCAACAGTAGAGAAGACTGTAAAGGGAAGTAAAGAATTCTAGTCCAATGCAGGAGTATGACGTCTCCAAAAAGCAATGAGACTTGCAGGTCCACGTGGCTCTGTGAAGAGCTACACAAGATGCACCAAATAGTGGCGAGTGAGAAAATGGACTCAAAATAACCTGCACACGCTGACCACTGTGGGCAACATTGGCTATCAGAAGGTCTGACGAGGGATGGGTCTGGCTGCATGTGCTGCCTGGAGAGCCAAGCGAACAGCACCATAGCTTCCTTAAACCTGGTATCAAGGCTTGACTGGGCAGTGGTTGAGGTCAGCAGGGTGGGTGGACGAAAGAGACCATTCAGGAGGACCCAAGGCCCATGTGTCCTGGGGAGGCAGAGAGGCCTTTCAGATAGGTTTCCCACAGGGTTGGTGTGGCAAAGGGCCTTCTGGGGAAGAAGTGAGTGCTCCTTTGCTGCAGGTGTGGGAGTGCATGCCCAATAAAAACACTTCAGGATGTTTCCCATTTCTGTGATCTTTTGGGATTCAGTCCTCCAGCTCCTGAAGCCCCTAGTTGGGAGCTATCTGCTCCTGAACACATGAGAAGGCTTGAACAAGCTCCTCCTGAATGAGCCTTCAGAACTCAGTGCCTGTTCCCTCTGCCTGGTAGGGGTGAACCTCCACCTAGCAGCACAGGAAATACCCAGGAAGCAGGGCTTGGCTGCTTAGCTGGTTCCCCTATAGAAAACCTGGCTCTAGACCTAGGCAGCTCTGGGTGACCGGGACAGAATCAAAGAACATCTGAGCTGGAGCAGTCCGTACATCTAACCTTGCTGCTCCCTATACAGAGGATCCTGAGGCCCAGAGTGGGGATGACTTGCCTGGGGACACACAGCTAGTCTGGAACTCAGGTCTCCTGCCTCTGTTCTGGGCCTTTCTCTGCACCAGTTGCTTTTCTAGCACCTGGCAGCCGTCAGGAGGTGCTTCCTTCTTAGTTCAAAGCAGAAAAAAGCGGCTGCAGGGCAGGGGATCAGAGGGCAGACCAGGCCAATGGTCCCACGTGGCCCACGGGGTTAGAGGTGCTCCATGAGCAACTCGGCTGGGGCATCCCTCTGCTGCATGGAGAACATGCTGACAGGCCCACCCCGTCACTGCCTCCTTGTTTCTTGGATGGGATAAACTGTTTGGCCTTTGGACAAGATTATTTTTGCACAAAACAGGATCGTTATCACTTAATTGAAAATAATTATCCAATGCAAATTGAGTTCAACTTGTCTAGCTGGAAATAAAAAGTGAATATGTTGGGCGGTTTCACTGCTGCAAAGGCAGGTATTTAGCCCTGGGAAATCTCAGGGCCTCTCTTGAATGGCCCCCATGGCCGGGAAGACTAATTCGCCCCCTTGTCCAAATCAGGGCTTGTTCGAATGTGTCTGTAATGGAGGAGGTGTTCTGACAGAGACAGAGGCCCGTGGGTTGCGGAGGGTGGTAGGGATGCATGTAATCCCGCTCAGTGGTTCAGCCCCTGAGGGGCTTATCCTGAGAAACACAGGCCCCGGTCTCCTTCAGAAACAAAGAAAAAGAAAGGGTCAGGGGCAAGGAGAGGGAGCTGATGACGTAAGTCTAATGTGGGAGGTCACTTCCTGTCCTTTACCCGTGTCCTCCAGCCCAGGCACTGCACCTTCAAACACCCAGAAACCTGAGCCCAATATCCGAGCCCTCTGAGACTCTCTGTCAGTCTCGCCCACATGCCCAGTTGACCACCAGCTCCATCGGATTGCTTAAGTACTCCTTGGCTTTGTTCACTTCCTCCCATCCTCACTGTATCAGTTACCACTGTTGCCGCAACGCTGCCTAACAAACAGCCACAAATTCTCCGTGTCCTACAGTAATAGGTAGTCCTTTCTCATGGTTCTGCAGCTCCACTGACCTAAGCTGGGCTGGTCCATGAGTCCACAAGTGGGAGGGGTGGCTCTGCTCCATGTGTCTCCCATCCTCCAGGATCAGCGGGCTAGCTGGGCACATCCTTCTCCTGGTGATGGAAGATGCACAACATGGCAGGTGGAAACATGGGAGGCCTCTTAAGGTCAAGTCTCAGAACTGGTATCCTGTCGCTCCTGCCCTATTCCATTGACCAAAGTAAGTTACAAGACTAAGCCCAAAGTCTAGGGCTAGGAGAGTACACTCCTGCCATGATGAGGCTGAGGCCAGAGTGTGGGTGAGGGAGGGTGAAGGCTACTAATCTAGTTCTGACCCTCCCACTAGAATCCCCACTTCTGGTTTCACCCCCTCTAGTCTGTTCTCCACAGAGTAGTTGCTCCTTCTACAATGCAAACCTGACTATGTCACTTTTCAGCTTAGAATCCTGAAAAATCCTTCCCCCTTCTTTTCTGAGAATAATTGAAATTCAATTGAAAAATTTCCAGCTTTAACACTATCCTAAGTGTCCTATGAAATACGTCAACAGCACAACTGTCATGGTGGCCCTTCAGACTGAGTTGCCTGGGCTCTCCTCCCTTCCAGGGGCAGCCTTGGCTGTTCACGCTTGCGTATGGCAGTGCAGAAACACGACGCAAACCCCCAAGAGCATGGGAGCAGCGGTACAGCAGCTGCAGGATGGGGCACCCTTTATGTGTGGCTGCACAGGAAGGCCACAGTACAGCGCCAGGCTCAGGGGAGGGACTGTTATTCTCTTCCAAAACCCAAGCACGAATCCACCCAGAGGTAAACTTTCCCACAAAATCCACCTGTGCTCAGTGAAGCTGTACAGACAAGTACTACTCAGGATGAGACCTGCAGACCAGCACTGGTCTGAGAATTCTTGGTTAAATGTCCATGAAGGAATAAGGAGTTTGCACCAGAATGTACGTCACTGTGTCACTAGGCTCACAGTTTAGTTCAGCTGACTTTTTCATAGCAAGACTTTCTCAATGAAGGAAGCAGTGATTGACTCTCTGGTGTAAGCTCCTTATCTCGTGTGGACTGGTAACTTAATAATTTGTGGCTCAGCCACTTTGAGATTGCTCAGCTCTCCTTTGCTTCTGGAGACATGGACCTGAGGTGCCGAAGCAACTCTGAATGTCACCCCAGAGTAAAATTATAAGACACTGGGCAAAAGCTAGTAGTTAAAAAATTAATACAGTGCTGTAATAAAAAGAGGGAAGCTACTTCAATATAACAACAGATGGTTGCCTAAATTAATTATCTTTGCTCCCTTAATGAAGTCAACTGCACTCATAACAGTTTGGGGACTTTATAAAGGATGACAAAGGCTGAGGATATAACAGTAAGTTTTTTTAAAAAGCATGACACAAAATGGTGTGAGCAGTCTGCTATGTAACGTGTAGATTAGGTAAATGTGCACACATTCATGTAGCCTGAAGGAACTGCGTGAAAATAGGCAGAGTGCGTATGTTAGCGTGGTGTGATTATACCCATTTCTTCTTTCTTTTTCAAACTTCTGGAGCATAGTTCTGTTACTTCATAATGAAAAAAAAAATTTACACTTATTGATAACACATTTCCAAGACCCCTTCAGTTGGTATCTTCTATTTCATTGTCTCCTTGGTTCCCAATATTGAAACATTAAAAAACTGTTAATTCAGAAACATAAAACTCAGAATTTCTGATCACTCAGACTGGATCCTCATTTGTCCGTTCGTTCGTTCATTCATTCAACAAACATTTCCTGAGGACTCACGAGCGCCCTTCGCATTGTGATGCGACAGCATCATGTCCCTGCCTCTCGGAGGGCTGGCCAGGGCTCACCCTTGCACCCTCCGTGATTCACTTAACAAACAGTTGCCCACTTTGCCCTGTGCCCTGGCCTGGGCTGGCACTGGGGGACAGAGGCATGTCCAGCCAGGGGAGAAAACAGATCAAACCCAGGAAACGTCTCTTCTTCAGAAACATCAGTTAAAAGCTTAAAAACCTAATACATGCTCATAATAAATTCAAACAATATGAAATCAAACCCACTTCCTAGATATAAGCAAGAGGAGTAGTTTCGTATGTATCCTTCAGATTTCTTTCTATGAATATATAAAGACATATTTCTTATATATATAAAGAATGCTGGGCTTCCCTGGTGGCGCAGTGGTTGAGAGTCCGCCTGCCGATGCAGGCGACATGGGTTCGTGCCCCAGTCTGGGAAGATCCCACATGCCGAGGAGCGGCTGGGCCTGTGAGCCGTGGCCGCTGAGGCTGCGCGTCCGGAGCCTGTGCTCCGCAATGGGAGAGGCCACAACAGTGAGAGGCCCATGTACCGCCAAAAAAAAAAAAAAAAAAAAAGAATGCACACATTCAAAAAAAAAAAAAGAAAGAATGAACACATTCCCAAACATCTATATTCATGTCTACATAAACAGTAGTCTTACTTTCATTTTTTAAAAAAATGGATCTTAGAACGTGTTCAGTTCTGCAGCTTCAATGCTTATTGTTCTGAAACAAAGCATACAAATGTGCAAAGTGTTAGGCGACCACAGAGGACGAGTGACTGGTGCCAGAACGCGGTGGCCCTGGTGGTGGCTGTGAATGTGAGATCTTCACAGCAATCCTGAGAGGTCTGCCCGCCCTGAAGCCTGAGCTCTCTGCTGCCCACTTGCCCAGCCAGGCTTCACTGAGCTGGCCGCTGAACACAGTAAGATTTTGCTGGACAGAGAGGTGGGAGGAAGAGATGCCGGGGAAAGAACGGCAGAGGTGAAGGCCTAGAGGTGGATGATGAGGGCAGCCCCTCCGTGGTGTAGACCCTCATCAAACAACTGTGAGCAGATGCACAGACCCAGCTCTTCATCTACGGCTCATCTCTTTTCTCTGTCTTCCTTCCAAAGCCCCCCAACCCAGCGGTCCCAAACTTGTCCCTCCAGCGTCAGAAACCAGGGGGTGGCCTTGTTGGGAAAAGAGGGCTGGTTTGCATTGCTGGTTATTGGGGTCTCAGCTCATTACAAGAGCAAATGTACTTAAACATTAGGAAAGAGCTGCATTTACAAAGCCCATGTTGTTTACACAGTGAGGAGAAATTAACTCATGACAAGGTAGAGAGTGGGGTTTGGGGGGCCCCACTGTCCTCTGACTGCTAAACGTTGGCTGGTGGGCAAGCCTGGCATGTGCTCACTTCCACTTTGACAGCTGGTCTTACAAAATGGGACCCTTTCATCATGAGAATTCACCTAATGCTAATCTGGATAATTAAAAAAAAAAAAAAAACAAGCAAAATACCCAACAGAAATTCAGAAGGAACTGCTGCTGATCTATACATATACACCAGGCACATTTCTACATTATATTTGGGTCACACTCCTGAAATGACTGGCTCAGGATCTCTCTAGGTGACAGGGGGCAGGGTCTCTTTTGTGGTCCTCCTGGTCAGGGCTGCTCTGAAGTGAGCAGGCCAAGCCTGGGACACCTGCCAGGTCCCTTACGTGTTCGGTTGACATCGCTTAACCCACCCATCTTCCCCTTCCTTGTCAACTCTCTACCCTTTTCTGGGCCTCAGTGTTGTCCTCTGTAAATTGGGGTAAGGGTAAGGGGGACATAAAAGGTCATACAAAATAAAATAGAATGAGGAGGGGAATCTCTAAGAATCCTTTCCAATCTGATCTTATAAAAACAAACAAGGAGAAAAGAGATCAGCCAAGACCCCCAGAGCCAGCCTGGGTTCAAGGCCACAGCCCAAGACCTTGACCTGAGATATTCTTGCCCCATCCCCGGTGTCTATCTTCTCTGGTTCCCAAACTTTAAGCTCCCTATCAGTTCCCTCCTCCCCTCCTCACACACACAGACCCACAGAGCCTAGCCCTCCAGTCTGTGCCTGGCCCACCCATCTGTATCCCCAAAGTACAGTGACTTGGGACCTCGGCCACATCATCTGGACCCTTGACTCCACCTCTGCATCCCCCTGTTCTCCCCTGCATCCCACAGCTAGCACGGCTGCCTGACCCCACCCCGCTCTGAGATCACTGACAACACAGATCACTTGACCTGCCATGCTAGGATCCTTCCTGGAATCAGCACAACAGACAGCTCCATCTGCAGACCTGTCCTGTCCCTCGTCCTTTCCCAGCACCCTCCACGCCCCAGCCCCACCTTCCCACCTGAAATCATCCCCCACTGGCCTCCGAGCCTGTGAACGAAAATTTCTGAGACACTCTAACTCCACCACTCGTTCTTTGAGCCTCTGAGCCTTAGTGCAGGAGCCACCTCTCAGGGGAAGCCTTCCCTGATTCCAGCCACACTTCCAACCCAAGTCAAACTGACCCTTCTGCCCCAGCCTCTTGCAGATCCACAGACTCTGTATCAGTCACCTGTGTACCTATCATATTAACTTCCAGCCTTTTCCCACTGCACCTCAAAATACTTTTAAAAACTGACGTATAACTTACATAAAGTGCAGTTACATCTCAACACATTTTTTCATATGCATACACCTGTGTATGGGTTTGGGATAGAGATGGTAGGTAGAGGTACAAGCTGGAAAGCTAGAAGACTCTCTGTGGGTCCATGTGTGTTGGGGAGGGGGTGCTACCTGTAGGTAACTTAGATGCTGGAGGCCAAAGAAAGGAGACACATGGCCAGAATCCTGGGATGGAGTCAAGAGATCTCAGGATTAGATTCTTGATCAAGATCAAGGTCAATGAATTTTCACATAGGTGAGAGATCATGCTGAATGTACAACTTTAAAAATCTTAATAACTTAATGGCTTCTTGCTCAGTTGAATTGATTGCTATCATTTACTTCTTCATTCGCCCACTGTCAAACATTGCCAATAACTACAACTATAAAGAATACTCTGTGGACATCTTAGCTGATAATTCTTTAAGGTCATTCCTGGTTAATTTATAGGGTAGGGTCCTAGAAGTGGAGATACTGGGCCAGAGGAATAACCCTTGTAAGACTCTTTACACATATGGCCAAAGAGCTACATGGAATGTATTAGTCTGTTTGGGCTGCCATAACAAAATGCCACAGACTGGGTGGCTTAAAACAGCAGAAATTAATTTTCTCACAGTTCTGGAGGATGGAAGTCCAAGATCAAGGTGCTGGCAGGGTTGGATTCCTCTGAGGCCTCTTTCCTTGGCTTGTAGACGGTGGCCCTCTTGCTGCCTCTTCACAGGGTCAGCCCTCTGTGCATGTGCCCCCTGGTGTTTTGTCTGTCCTAATTTCCTTTTTTTATAAGGACACCAGTCATATTGGATTAAGGCCCATCCTAACGGCCTCATTTTAGCCTAATTACTTCTTTAAAGGCTGTATCGACAGACACAGTCACATTCTGAGGTACTACGAGTTAGGGCTTCAACATTTGGGGGGAACACAGTTCATCCCATAATAGAATTCCTCCTCAGAGGTTGGAAATGTCCTCTGGTGTCCTGTGGCTTGGTTGTGGCCCTCTTGTTTCCTTCCAAAGCGAAGATGTATTTTAGTGTGAAGCCCTCTCCATGTCTCTCAGCCTTACCTGTTTCCCTTTCTTCAAGTCTCTCATCCCATCACTGTCCACAGCTGTTCATCAATCTAAAGCAGAGATTCTCAACCTCTGATGCACATTGGAATCTGAGAACTTAAAAAACTATCCTGGTGTCTGGGTTCCAACCCAGCAGATTTGGATGTTGTCGGTCTGGGGGTACAGCCTGGAAGTGTGGAACTTTAAAGCTCTTCAGGTGGCTCAGTGTTTTGCCAAGGTGAGAACTTCCAGTCTCTGGTCTCTCTTCTTTGCTTTTGCAAAGCATGAGACAGGGCACAGGGGCTGTTTAATTACCATCTTTCAAAGTTAATTAAAGCTCCATATTCTGAAGTCTGTTTTTAACTCCCCTAAACAAGTTCATTTTAAAGTGTGGTGGTAATTTGGCTCTTTTGTTAAAATTAAGTCCTTAAAGTAAAAATTAAAAGACAAAATGGAAAACCACTGGGCATAGAAAATCCACCCTGGATTTAATAGTCTCTTAAGTCGTGGACTGGAGTGAGACTCTTGCCACTCAGTGCAGGTGGGGGAGCTCGCTATACATCGTGGTCCTTGAGGCTTATGTTCTGTGTAAGCTTTTTTTTTTTTTTTTGGCGGTGCACGGGCCTCTCACTGCTGTGGCCTCTCCCGTTGCGGAGCACAGGCTCCGGACGCACTGGCCCAGCGGCCATGGCTCACGGGCCCAGCCGCTCCACGGCATGTGGGATCTTCCCGGACCAGGGCACGAACCCGTGTCCCCTGCCTCGGCAGGCGGACTCTCAACCACTGCGCCACCAGGGAAGCCCTCTGTGTAAGCTTTTAAAGGAAGAGGATAACAGCTAATTTTCATGAGAGCCCTGCTTCTGTGGCGGGGTGATTAGAAAACTGTTAAGTTTGGGCTCCTCTAAGTTTCACACCCCAACTCTCAATGTCTGAAACAAAGTTTTAAAAGATTCTACCCCGGGGTGAATCTCACAGACACAGCGAACTAAAGAAGCCAGAGACAAAAGAGTCCATATTGGATGATTCCATTTATACGAGGTTCAGGTACAGGTGAAACTAATCGACAGTGACAGGAATCAGACCTTGATTGCCTCTGATGTGTGTGTTTGTTGGAGGAGAGTCAGACCCTGAACACTCTTCCGAAGCCTTGGTGATGGAGAGATGGGCACACGGCTCAGCCGGTTTGGGGGAAGACGTCTGTGATACTGGCTCCCCTTCAAAGCGTGGCTTTCGCAAGTGGCGCAGGGTCCGTCATTGGCAGGACGGAGTCACAGCCCCAGCCCCAGGCCCGGGTGCAGTCTGGCCTCCGCTTGCTTGCTCCGCTCCTCCAAGCTGCTCCTCTACCCTCAGCTCTACCCTCAGCTCTGCACAGGATGCCAGCTGTGCTCTTGCCATCCTGCACCTTTGTACACGCTGTCCCTCCTGCCTGAGATGACCCTCCCAATCTTGTTCCCCTGGGATTCGGTCATCCTTCATATCACAGCAGGGAAGTCATTCTTCTGCCTCCAGGCATGGCATTAATCACACTCTTTACGTGTCACTATTTGTTTTTGCCATTAGACTGGTGCTCTTTTAGGGACAGTACTGTCCCTATTTTCAATGCTGGGCATGATGACGGGCACTGAGTAGAGGCTTTAAACGGTGTTTGTCATTGAACTGTGTTAGTTTAGAATGGGAAGCGGAGAGCTGTAGACAAATGTCTTTTGTTAAAGCTATCTATCTATTCATAACAATATTTGAAACCAGATGGAGAAACGTGATTCAACTGACTCTGGGTGGGTGGGGATCTGTGGGCACAGGCATGGGCCGTCCCTAGTTCCAGAGTGTGCAGCAGAATGGCTCTGCAAAACAGAGGGACAAAAATTTGACACTGAGGTGGGACAGTGCTGGAGGAATGGAGGGAAGGGATGGGGAGAAGGCAGAGAGAGTGGGTAGAAGGAACTGCAAGGACAGTGGGAACAACGCGTTGTGTCACGTGACACCTCCCTGCAGCCCTAAAATCTTCACTGAAGTTCCCCAAACTCACAAAATGTTTAACGGGAGTGTATTTGTGAGTGTGTGAATGTATGTGTGTGACACAAGTGTGTGCATGTGTGTGAATATGTATATATGTGTGTGTGTGTCAGCGTGCATGTGTAGGTATGTAGGAGTGTGGCTACCATGTACATGTGTGGGTGTATGTATATGTGAGCATGTGTGAATGTGTGTATGTATGAGTGGGAATACGTGTGTAAGTGTGTGCCTGTGGGCGAGTGTGAACATGTGGGAGTGTGTATGTGGGCAAGTATGTGCATGTGTGCATATATTCGTGGGCTGAGAAAGGTTGTGGGTTTCCTGCCTGGATTGCTTCAGGAGTGCTGCTGAGGCACCATGAGGCAGTCAGCTTTGCATCTCATCTACCAATCATGGTAAGCGCAGAGCATGGCACTGGAGCCAAATCTGTGAGGGGCCAATAGCCCCCAGCTGAGATCTGAGTCACACATTTAATGAGTCACTAGTTTCATCAAGAAAGCCAGTCTCAGATGCTGGGCAGTGCCTGCCTGGAACTCTATGCTGAAGAGTGAAGCCTTCTGAGACTCCAAGGGAAAGGAGACCATGATTGATTAGCAATGTCTGCCCTGGCTCTGACTGGCACGGTGGCAGCCTGCATCCTGGCCTCTAATGGGCGCCAAGCGAAGTGCTTGGCTTTTGGGATACAAAGATGAACCTGACATAGTACCTGCCCTCGAGGGGCTCCTAGTCTTCTGCGGGAGACTGAGAAAGTAAATAGACAGTTGAAAGTACAATAGATGTAGGCTAGATGAGGAGGTTGAGAGGCACAGCTGAGAGAGACATTGATGGTGCCTGGAGCAGAAGGGGCGGTTTCCTCATGGAATTTCTGACCAGGCTGACAGGGTTGGAGAAGCAAAGGAAGGAGGGCATTTCCAGCAGAAGACACAGGATGAGCAAATTCTTGCAGGAATGAAAATGTGGGGGTATCTGGGGGCAGAACAAAGGGGGAGTGGCAGGAGATGGGGAGGGCAGGGAGTCCGGAGCTGACCTGGGCAGGGGGCTGAGTGCTGTTGCCTAGGAGGTAGTCCCTAACAGGGTTGCCTAAGCCAGGTACAAAGGAGGCCCACTCTCAGCCCAGAGGACAGCTCCACATGGAGCCTGGGAATCCCAACACATCCCTCCCTGACCGAAGGAAGCCTTCTCTGTTCCCATTTTCCTGGCTGCAGACCATGGGAACCAAGCCCCATGGATCCTGGTGTTGTACATGCTGTGAGCTGCTGCAGGTGTGGGACAAAAAGCCACAGAAAGTTTGCATCGGATGGAGAGCGCATTTTCAGTTTCCCTCTCTCACAAATTGCAAATTTCACTTTCACAGCCCTTCTTTCCCCCATCACAACCACCCTGGTTTCTCCACAGCTCCTCAGGAGCCTGTTGTCACAGAGACACCCCAGGTTTCCTCTGTGGTGTTTCTGCCTCACCAGCCTCCAGGGCTCCAAAGAGCTCAACACCCGGTCTTTGACGTCCCCTTCTCTGAGCCTCCTCCAAACGCTGGCCCCATGGCCCATTCTGGCTCATGGAGAGAGTCCCACACTGGGAGGCAGGGGCCTGGGCTCCAGTCCTGGCTCTGCCCCTAACCCAGTGCAGGATAAGAAGCTCTTTATGGGCCTCAGTTTCCCCATATGTACCATACAGGTTTCTAGATTTGATAATTTCTGAAGGTCCTCCAACTTGTAGAATGGTGACTTTCTGATTTGACAGTTTCTGTGTAATGGAAACCCCGAGATGATCGTTTTTTGTTTGTTTGCTTGTTTTTTCAATACACAGGCCTCTCACCGTTGTGGCCTCTCCCGTTGCGGAGCACAGACTCCGGATGGGCAGGCTCAGCAGCCATGGCTCACGGGTCCAGCCGCTCCGCGGCATGTGGGATCTTCCCGGACCGGGGCATGAACCCGTGTCCCCTGCATCGGCAGGCGGACTCTCAACCACTGCGCCACCAGGGAAGCCCCCGAGATGATCTTTTATAGCAAGTGCTGGGACTTGTGTCGGCCCCTGATGGTCTAGGAACTTGAGGTCTTTGAGGTATCTACCCCGTGTTCCCTGGATCTACTGCTGCTTCCCCCTTCCTTTCTAATTTTCTCCCTGTCCTCTGGGTCTAGTTCCTGTATCTTCATGTTCATTTGTTCCCTGGCTCCTGGTAATGACTCTGTGGGGCAATGTGACTTAGGAGGTGCTCAGTTCGTTGTACTAAAAGAGCTCCTGGCTGGGAGGGAGGTAGGTCTCTTCTCCCTCCTGCCCTCTGGCTCCATGCCACAGCCCAGCTCATGGCTACGCCCAGAGCTTCTTGCAAACAGCTGCCTGGAGGGAACAACATTGTTGAGATTCAATATTTAAGCACGAAACACATTTTTTCACTCACTCCTAACATAATGATGTTTTCAGAGATGCTTTCTGTTTTCTGTTGACAAAGTGTGGCAGAGGGAGACAGAAGGGGCTGAGGGAGAGGAACCCAAAGCCTAGGCCTGGCTCTTCCTCTGACTTGAGGAATGACCATGGGCAAGCCTTTTCCCTGTGCTGGCCTCAGTTTCCCCATCTGTAAAGTGGGGGTGAAGTCGGGTGGGCCAGAGTAAACTAGACAATCTTTCAGGCCTTTGCAGCTCTGACATCCACCAGAACTTCAAGAATCCTGCCGTGGCCGAGATCTCCCCATCCCTTGCAAGATGGTGCTGCATGCATAGCCTGGCTTGCTGATGGTAAGGGAAGGCCCGTGAGAAGACAAGAACCCCCTGGAGCATAGACAGGCAGGCTTCAGAGGCCAGGTCTGTGGTGGGTTGGCAGGGGAATCCAGAGTGACCCAGGAGGCCAATGTTAATTGAGGCAATGAAACCAGAAAACTCCCCTGAGCAGCTAAGCGCAAGAGGGTTGCCATGCAAATCACCAGGAAGAAATGATTAACTGGGTGTAGGCATAGAAGAGAAGTGGTTGGTGACCCATGACTTGTCCAGGACGATGGTGGATCCCCTGGGACCCCCCGAGGCTCCATGCGGGTAGGCGTGGAGGATGAGGTGGGGTGTGAAAGGAGGCTGAGGCAGAGGCGAGTTTGACAAGCTCTCCTCCAAGAAAGATTAACCAGGCGAAGCTGGCTGGGGAGAGGAGGCTGGTGGAGGAAGGGTGAGAAAGGCCTGCAGATGGTTTCCATTTGGGGAGGTTCCAACCTCTGACGGCTCACTTCGGGGTAGGGGAGGGGTGTGGAGAGGAGGAAGAAGCAGGGACTTTTCTGAGCAACATTTATAGTATCTAGGGTTATCAGAATTCAGACCCTCTGCAGGGGCTCCCTCCTGGTGCCTGGTCCCACTCTCAGGGGATGTTTGAATCTCCTCTGGTTGCTCACCTCCAGGGACCTCGAGCCCACTGCATCCCAGGCGGTCTGTCCCACTGTTGGAAACTCCAGTCAGGAGGGGCTTCTTGGCACCAAGTCAAAGTCTGCATCTCTGGCTGCATCAGCGTTTGGCACAATATACTCCACAGAGGTTTGGCTTGGTTCTGGTCTGTGGAGACTTTTACCTAGGAAGCAGGAATAAATAATGTAAAATGATTACCAAGGTACAGAAGTTATCTGGCAGGCCTGGTACCATGTTCTAGGGATTAGGGTTTTGCCAAGTTTCTGCCTCAGTTTCCCTCTTTGAGATAAAGACCACTGTGCTGGTTAATTCTGTATGCCTACTTGGCTAGGTGATGGCGCCCAGCTGTTTGGTCAAATACTAGTCTACATGTTGCAGGCGAGGTGGTCTGTAGATGTAATTAACATCTACAACAAATTCACTGCCAGTAAAGGACATTCCCCTCCACAGTGTGGGGAGGTCTCATGCTATTAGCTAGCTGACAGATCTTCAGGGTAAAAACTGAGGTTTCCTGAAGAAGAAGGGATTCTGCTTCAAAACTATAAGACAGAAGTCCTGCCTGAGTTTCCAGCCTGCTGGCTGCCCTACACATTCTGGACTTGCCATCCCCAACAGCTGTGTGGGCTTAAATACATCTTTTTCTTTCTGTATACATATCCTACTGGTTTTGTTTCTCTGGAGAACCCTGACTGATGCAACCAAGCACCACCCTCTGCGCAAAGGCAGATAAAGAACACTTAATTCCTTAAAAGAGCAATGTCCAAAAGGACTAATATATTTTTTTTAATTTTAAAAATTTTTATTATCAATTTATTTATTTATTTTTGGCTGTGTTGGGTCTTTGTTGCTGCACGTGGGCTTTCTCTGGTTGCTGAGAGCAGGGGCTACTGTTCATTGCAGTGCGCGGGCTTGCCACCGTGGTGGCTTCTCTTGCTGCGGAGCACGGGCCCTAGGCTCATGGGCTTCAGTAGTTATGGCACGCGGGCTCAGTAGTTGTCACTCGCGGGCTCAAGAGCGCAGGCTCAGGAGTTGTGGTGCACGGGCTTAGTTGCTCCGTGGCATGTGGGATCTTCCCGGACCAGGGCTCGAACCCGTGTCCCCTGCATTGGCAGGCGGATTTTTAACCACTGCACCACCAGGGAAGTCCCAGGACTAACATCATTAAAAGTGCTAATTTGTGTGGTGCTGTGTTAATCTAAACCCGTCTCTGAGGGTGCCATCCATTTCCCTACTCAAAATCCGTGATGGTTCCCTATTGCTACCACTGCCATGGTGTTAGCTACTGTTTATGAAGCACTTCTATTTATCAGACACTAAGCAAGTAATATATATAATTCATACGTATCAGATACTTTAATTCTTGCAGGAGAGAGGGTATTATCTCCATGTTTATGGATGAGGAAAATGAAACACAGAGGACCACACTCCTTGGCCTGAAATTTGGAGCCTTCAGTGATCTTGCTCCAATTTATCTCCCCCTACTCCCTTTCATGTTATCCATGGTCAAGGCTAATGAACTAGGCCCTCTTACTTAAGTGTGCTCTAGATTTTCCTACATCCCGGATGCTGCCTATACCTGGATTTCTTCTGAAACATATTTCCTCTTATCCTACATGTCAAAGTCTTCCCTCTGCTCCAAGGGCCAATTCCAAGGTCACCTCCTCTGTGAAGTTTTCCTGGGTCCCCACCATCACTGACCCTGCAAGTGACCCCTTCCTGCACAGTCTCACATCTGGGCTTCTTTTTAACTTGAGTTACTGCCATCCATTTCAGGGTTTCTCTCTCCTCCAGTTAAAATGGAAGCTCTCTGAGGGCAGGAAACATGTCTGATGGATTACAACAGATGACAGTATTGAAACTCATGGGGTTTCTTTCTAAAACAGGGAACTTTGATTAGAAAAAATATTAGTCCTCCTGGACTAAACTTCTTTAAGGAAGTGTCTGTGTGGTTGTTTTCTGAAAGATCAGGGCGATTTCTGCTCCAGCATTACATTAGTAGACTTGAATTTTCTTTGCTCTTAACTTCCGTTTGAACGACAGACCTCACAATGATAATTTAACAAGGTTTGTCTTGTTTTGTCTGCCTGAGGCTTGACACAGCAACACCAGCAACCTCTGTACCCCCCCAAAACACTCCAATGGGAGTCCCACACTCACCCTCTCCAGCCTTAAGCCACCTTCCCAAAGGAACTATTGTGGACCTTTCCATTTGGAAGGGCAACCTCCCAGTCCAGTGCACTAAGGTTTTAGTCATCCCTATTTTGGTAATATCACACACAGAATGGTGCTGGGGACCAGTGAGTTACATTCATTTACTGATGCCTGTGTCAGGCCCCATTCTGGACCCTGTGAGAAAGGAGAAAGATGACATGGCCTTTATCTCTTTATTCTATCAACATATGTTTGAGCCCCTACTCTACACCAGGAACACTTTGTAGCACTCAACTCACTCGTACACAGTCTGTCTTTTCCATGGGCTACAAGCCCCATGAGTGCATGCATCATACTTGTCTGGCTCATCACTGCACCTTGACTTCAGTGCAGTGCCTGGCACATAACAGCTATCCTATAAATATCTGTTGTAGAACTGAATGGGGTGTGAATCTGTCTCACTCACTAGAGAAAACGAGAGCTCCTCAAGAGTAGGGGAGCCCTTGTCAGCACAGGACCTGGCTCAGGTGAGATACTCAAGAAGTATTTATTGAGTTGGCTGGATGGCCCAGTGTGGAGGTCCAGAGTGGGCCACACCTGACCAGGGCATGGGTTGGGGTGTGAACTCTGGGTTCTTTATGGGTTCCCATCTGCCTTGCTATGGGAACTGTGGCTCTTACTTTCTTCTGTGACCTCTGCTCCTTACTTGTGGCTTTGGGGATTGAACAATTAATTGTGTAAAAGCTAAAAACAGAGATCTGACTCCATGAGGCTGCCATACAACAGCCAGTTCTAAGCACTTAACACTAGTTGTATGCTCAAAAAGGTGCTGTGAGGGGACGTGACCCATATGCTGAGACTGGGTTTCCTACTGAAACAGTATCAAATGGAGGGATTATGTTCATTATCAAGGGATTGATACTCAGCTTTTCCTAAAAAGGTCCACAAGTGTGATGTTTAACCAGCTATCATGGCACTTATATAAAGTTCCCAGGCTGTGCACCAGCCACGCCTGTGATTGGTTGGTGAGGCATGAATGAGGGATTGGCTTGTGGGGTCACGAGGAATCAGCTGGAAGACTCTCCTCGGAGAGAGGCTGGGCCTGACATGAGCAGCTGGAAAGATGGATGGAGAAGGAGACTGTGTACAGTAAGAAGGCTCTCAGAGGCTGGGTCATGGGAAGACAGCCAGGTGATGCTTACTGTAAGGGCCATGAGTTGCTAATGCGAATTCAATGACAGAGTTGGGCAGGCTGGGGACTTGCTGAGCTGCTGGTAGATTGAGGACTGCCCACAGAGAGGCAGTGCTGCACACTGGTCATCACTATTGCTCTTGAGTGAAGCCAGTGGTGATTCTGGTTTGGTTAAGCCCAGGGATTCCAGTCACCATTAGACCACAGAACATAAGAGCAGAGACTGACTAAGAACTCATCCAGGCTGATCTCACTGCTTCGAATTTTATAATGAGGAAACTGGGGCCCTGAGAGGTCACAAGTTATCAGAGCTCAAAAAGGCACATGTCCTTGTGACAACATCTGATTAGTAATATGTTTACACTGGTCTGTTATGTTTAAAAGGCTAACTTATGTTTGGTGGACATAATTGGGGGACGTAAGTGAAAATTTGTTAGGACTATTCGCTAGTGTGTACAGGGCTGAACTCTTTGATATGAAGTAGTTAACTCAGAGGGAAGGAAGTGATGGTCTGGTTTCTCCACAGGAAATCCTTCCTTTGCACGTGTACCCACCTTCTGTCCTCACTCGGGCTGCCAAAGGGCATTTCCAGAGAGGACCTTCCCTCAAGGGAATGAGAGATAGGAAGCTCCTGGTCTCTGACCTTCCCTGGGTCCCCAGCACCATTCCAGTGGCCCCCCAGAGATCTCCCCTTTCCTTTTGTCTTTGGTGATCCTTCTATACCTCCCTACTCCCCTCAACCCTATTCCCTTATTCTTGGAAAAGCCTTCTTCATCAAAAGGGAGGCACTGAGGCATTTATTTACCCAACATATATTTCACAGAGGAATTCAGGTATGAGAATATATGCAAGATGAGAAATTATAAATAATTAAAATAGCCTTAAGAAAAGTATAAATCAGAATGGAGATTCAGAGAAGAATAACAGATGAAATATTGCATCCCCCTATAAAAGCTCAGGGAATAAAAACAAAGTGCAGCATGGTAGAAGCAATTCCTCTTACAGTTCTTGGGGGTGTGTAGTGGGTTGGATAGTGTTCCCCTCAAAGATATATACAAGTCTTAATCCCCAGTACCCATGAATGTGAACTTAACTGGAAATAGGGTCTTTGCAGAGGTAATTAAGGATCTTGGATGCTTGAGACCATCTTGGCCTTAGGATCGGCCCTAAAGCCAAGGCACATAGAAACATAGAGGAGAATATGGAGGCAGAGATTGGAGTTATGTGTGGAAGCATCAAGGACTGCCACCACAATCTGGGAGAGAGGCAGGGAACAGATTTACCCTCAGAGCATCAAGAAGGAACCAACTGGCAGAACAGAGCTGGAGGTATCATGCTCCTTGACCACAGACTATACTACAAAACTACAGTAATCAAAACAGTATGGTACTGGCACAAAAACAGACACATAGCTCAGTGGAACAGAACAGAGAGCACAGAAATAAACCCACATACTTATGGCCAATTAATCTATGACAAAGGAGGCAAGAATATACAATGGAGAAAAGGTAGTCTCTTTAATAAGTGGTGCTGGGAAAACTGGACAGCTACATTTAACAGAATGAAATTAGAACATTCTCTAACACCATATACAAAAATAAACTCAAAATGGATTAAAGACCTAAATGTAAGACTGGAAACCATAAGACTTCTAGAAGAGAACATAGGCATAAATTGTAGCAATATTTTTTTGGACCTGTCTCTTTAGGCAAAGGAAACAAAAGCAAAATAAACAAATGGAACTTTTGCAGAGTAAAGGAAACCATTGACATAAAACGACAACCTACTGACTGGGAGAGAATACTTGCAAATGATATGACTGGTAAGAGGTTAATATCTAAAATATATAAACAGCTCATACAATTCAATATCAAAAAACAATCAACCCAATTAAAAAATTGAGAGAAGACCTGAATAGGCAGTTTTCCAAAGAAGACCTACAGTTAGTCAACAGGCACATGCAAAGATGCTCAACATCACTAGTCATCAGAGAAATGTAAATCAAAAAACCACAACGAGATATCACCTCACACCTGTCAGAATGGCTATCATCAAAAAGACCACAAATAAAAAATGTTGGCAAGGATGTGGAGAAAAGGGAACACATGTACACTCTTGGTAGGAATGTAAATTGGGGCAGCCATGATGGAAAACAGTACGGAAGTTCCCCAAAAAACTAAAAATAGAACTACCGTATGATCCAGCAATTCTACTCCTGGGTATATATCCAAAGAAAACAAAAAGAGTAATTCAAAAAGATACTTGCACCCCAATGTTCATGGCAGCATTGTTCACAATAGTGAAGATGTGGAGGCAACCTAAGTGTCCATCAACAGATGAATGGATAAAGAAGATGTGGTATATATATACAATGGAATACTATTCAGCCATAAAAAAGAATGAAATTTTGCCATTTGCAGCAACATGAATGAACTTGGAGGGCATTATGCTAAGTGAAATAAGTCAGACAGAGAAAAACAAATACTGTATGATATCACTTATATGTGGAATCTAAAAAATACAACAAACTAGTGATCATAACAAAAAAGCAGAAGACCCACAGATAAAGAGAACAAACTAGTGGTTACCAGTGGGGAGAGGGAACGGGGAAGGAGCAAAATAGGGATGGTGATTAAGAGGTACAAACTACTATGCATAAAATAAATAAGCTACAAGGATATATTTTACATCACAGAGAATATAGCAAATATTTTATAATAACTTTAAATGGAGTATAATCTATAAAAATTTTGAACCACTGTTGTATACCAGAAACTAATATAGTATTATAAATCAACTATACTTCAATTTTTAAAAAATTAAAAAAAAAAAGGAACCAACTCTACTGTCATCTTGATGTTGGACTTCAGGCCTCCAGAACTGTGGAAGAACAAATTCTATTGTTTTAAGCCATCTTGTTTGAGCCCCAGGAAATGAGTATGGGCTACATCCTTGCTGTTTCATATCTCCATGCCTTTACTGACAAGATTCCTTCTCCTTGAAGGGCTCTTCCCTTTCGTTATCCTGGAAATTTTTTATTCTGTTATGAACACCCATTGGAAGTCCTGGGCAAGAGAGGTTCTGCCCAGTCCCCTTGACTCTCCTTGACAGGACGATCCATATCCATCCCTGCACTCCTCACCTGTATGACAAAGTCATTTTTGTGTTTTTCTCTTCAATTGCTTGTTAGTCCCTGAGCCTTGAGATTTCTTAGTAAAGTCAACCTTAATCAATACTACTACCGGCACAAAAAGGGTCCATGGTAAACATCTGTTGAGTAAATAACTCAAAAGGCAATAAGAATACCAAAGGATTAATGTTGTCTGTGGTGGTCATAGAAGTGGAATAGGATATTCTGGAAGGAGGCAACAGCATAGGTAAAGCATGACCTAATCATTTATCCAATGGGTCTGGAAGGGTGAAGGAGGCAGAGGAGAAAGAGGAGTGAAAAACTGCAGAAGATAAGCTGGGAAGGCTTTGAATGTTAGGGCAGGAAGTTAGACATCAGCCTCTGCGCCATGGTCCCCCAGTGCTGGTGCAGATTTTCACCAGCATGCCTCTTAGATACATTTCCTACCACTTAGGCCTGAGAGGTCAGCTACTGCCCTCCCCCAGGCCCCAAAAGTTGGACATGTGCCTTGTGATCAGTCTCCTTCTTAGCGCCCCCATGGGCAAAGCAGGAAACAAAACTGAGGATGGCCTGCGGACTACTGATCCTTGGCCTTGCCCTATTTTTTTTTTCCAGAATATTCTCAATTCAGTGAAAAAACATTAAAATGTTTCCAGTAGATTATGAATGAAATTAGACTTTTGTTTTGACATATATATACATCTGTGAAACTATCCCTCAATCAAGATAATGAAGGTATTCACCACCCCCAAGTTTCCTTGTGCCCCTTTGTAATCTTCCTGCCCTACCCAATCATCCCCACCTCCAGGCAACCATGGATCTTCTGTTACTATAATTTGCATTTTTTGTAGTATTCCATTGTCAATTTGACCTTATTGGGTGCTGCATATTTTTTTATTCCTATAAATATTCCTGAGCTTTGTTCTTGGAATTGGTTAAGTTATTTGGAAACACTCTCGCTCTTTCAGGTCTTGTTTTTAAGCTAGTTAGGCAGAACCAGAGAAAAGTTTAGACCAAAAACTCTTCTGAGTACTGTAGTCACTGCTGCATGAACTATGAGGTTTTCCACTCTGACTGGTGAGAACAGAAACTATTCTTGGCCTTGTGTGAGCTCCAGATACAGTTCCCTCTAATCCTTTCAGGTGGTTTCCTCACACATAAGCACTGACCAGTACTTAGCTGGGGACCCTCTGCACATAGATCTCTGGGCTCTCTATGCAGCTCTCTCCTTTCTGGTAATCTGACCTGCAAACTCTAGCTATTTTGGCTTCTCCAGACTGCCAGCTCTGTTTCCTCAGTGAGGCTCTTCCTGGGTTTCCCCTCCTTGCTCCACAATTGGGAAACCCTCCATGCAGTCAGCTGGGGCAATCAGAAGGCCATCTCTCAAAGTTCACTGTTCTTCCTTGTCTATGTTCAATGCCTTGAAAACTGCTTCACATATATTTTTACATTGTTTCAGGATGGAGGGTAAATCTGATCCCTGTTACTCCAGTCGTGCCTGGAAGTAGAAATTTCTGAAACTACTTTTGATAAAGACTTATGATATATGCTGCAATAAATTTGATATTCTGGGCTCTTTCATTTTGCACTGTCATATATGAGTACCACAAGCTGATAAACTCTTATTGAGAAAATGATTACATACAGTACATCAAAATGAAGTTGTATTTCTGCATTCAAAAATTAAAAAACATTTTTTGGTGTATGACTGCCAAGTATTCTTTTGTGGTAAGGGCTGTTCTGAGTTTACGGTTATAGCAGATGATGTTTTTCATTCATATTCCCGTGTCTCTGTCAGGAGGCTGCCTTCTCACTGTCCAAACCCACTTTTGTCTAGAGCCAGAGTTGATTGGGAAAGGCTCCTGGAGCGGCTCTTAAACAATGGCTGATTTAAAACAAAACAAAAAATGATATAGACACACATACTCCTTTACTCCTGATCAGGGCAACTTTGAGGCGTGGCCCCTGCTGTCTCTAGTGTTCCCTTGGGATTCTGAGAGCTACCCTCTGTGGGACCCTGATTTGATAAGGAATCCAGTTTGGATTCTTTCTCTTCTCTTCCCTGTCCCACTTCCCCAGTCCCTTACTGTGTTTTATTGGAAACATTTCCCAGTAAATCACTTTAAAAGCTGATTTATTTCACAATTGTTAGGACGGGTATGTATTCACAAGACATTGCACCTTCGGTTTTCCATTTATTTTGCTCTTTACAAAATTCTCTTAATGGAAAAAATTTCAATTCCCTGGAAGACTGTAAAAGGCACCTGGAACAGTTCTTTGCTCAAAAAGATAAAAAGTTTTGGTAAGATGGAATTATGAAGTTGCCTGAAAAACGGCAGAAAGTAGTGGAACAAATCGGTGAAAACACTGTTCAATAAGATTCTTGGTTAAAATGAAAAATGTGGCTTTTAGTTTTACTTAAAAACCAAAGGAACTTTTGGCCAACCCAATACAATGTCCATCATATACATTAAACATACATTAAATGCACCTGAAACTTAAGCTGTTCTCTCTGGATAGCACAACTCTGAAACAGCTTCATCACATGAAGTGATTCTCTGCATGACAGGCACTGCATGTCTTCCAATGGTTGGTACTTTTTGAAATGTGAATAAGTCCAAACCCTAGGGGCCTGTGCTGGACTTGGGTCCTAGTGTCTACAACCTACTGACATTCTTTTTTTTTAAAATAAATTTATTTATTTTTGGCTGTGTTGGGTCTTTGTTGCTGCATGTGGGCTTTCTCTAGTTGGGGAGAGCGAGGGCTACTCTTCCTTGCGGTGCGCGAACTTCTCACTGCAGTGGCTTCTCATGTTGCGGAGCACGGGCTCTAAGCACGTGGGCTTCAGTAGTTGTGGCACGCGGGCTCTAGAGCACAGGCTCAGTAGCTGTGGCCCATGGGCTTAGCTGCTCCACGGCATGTGTGATCTTCCCGGACCAGGGCACAAACCTGTGTCCCCTGCACTGGCAGGCGGCTTCTTAACCCTGTGCCACCAGGGAAGCCCCCTACTGACATTCTTAACCAATCAAATGTCCCATTAGATAGTCTCCAACCCTGCCCACCACACTGTCCCCTGCCTCAGTTTACTCCCTTTGTTCTCACACAATTCTCAATTTATTGCAACACAGCTAACACCCCAGCCTGGTGCTCTAGCATTTGTATCCATGCTTCCTGGTTATACCAGTAAGTAATTCCCCTCAGCTGGCTGAGCGGCCAGTAGCCTTGTCCCACCACAAAGGAGTCCAAATGGTCTGTAGATATTCATGCCATGAAACTAGAGGCCCTTATTTCAGATGAGTGGGACATACCCCACCAAACTCTCAAACACCAGCACAGTCTGATGAATGTCTAAGCTTTAAAAGAGAAGGGTACATCCTGTCAGATGTGGAAGGCAACCTGCACCCACTTCTTCTAGTGAGAATTCCTTTTGAGAAAGGGGTTGGGGATTCAATTAGGGTTTCTCAACCTCAGCACTACTGATATTTTGGGCTGGTTAATTCTTTGTTGTAGGAGACTGTCTTGTGCATTGTAGGATTCTAGCAACATTCCTGGTCTCTACTCACTAGATGCCAGCACTACCCTCTAAACTGTGAATACCCAAAATGATAAGATCAGGGGATCAAGATAGTGATGAAGGAATGATTCTATTATTTTGTATGTAATCTTTTGCAGGCAGAAGAATTTTCAGTTGTTTCCTATGAGCAGCTTCGTTCTGTATCTCTTTTTTTTTTTTTTTTTTTTTTTCTGTATGCGGGCCTCTCACTGCTGTGGCCTCTCCCGTTGCGGAGCACAGGCTCCGGACACACAGGCTCCGCGGCCATGGCTCGCGGGCCCAGCCGCTCCGCGGCATGTGGGATCTTCCGGGATCGGGGCACGAACCCGTGTCCCCTGCATCGGCAGGCGGACTCTCAACCACTGCGCCACCAGGGAAGCCCCTCGTTCTGTATCTCTTATCAACAGATTATTGGTATACTGTTAACCCTGTCTCTCCTTACAAACACAGCTCATATCAATCTTTTCCCTGCAGCACTAACAAATAATGTTTCTTTGCCCACCAGAGTGGAAAAGAGAAAAAGGAATGAAAATATTCCATGTTATTGTGGGAGTGGGGAGATGAACACTCTCATACACTGCCAAGAATGTAATTTTCAACATGTACTAAAACTGCATGAAATATATGCATGTTTTTTGACACATAAGTTCTGTTTTATATGGAATAACTGGAGAAGATATGATGTGTGTAGAGAGATTCTTTTTTTAATAATGAAAATCAGAAGCAACCAAAAAAGTCAACAACAGAGCTGATTAAATAAATTATGGTATAACTATATAATAGGACATCATGTAACCATTAAAAATGATGTAGATATATGTTTGATCAGAAAGAAAGATTTTCATTATTAAGTGGAAAAACAGGCTACAAAACAATATATTTATATATAGAAAAAAGCCTGGACAGATAGACACTAAGAATTTTAACCATATCTTTGGGTAGAAGAATTAAGTATGATTTCTTTTTTTTTTTTTTTTTTTTTGCGGTACGCGGGCCTCTCACTGTTGTGGCCTCTCCCGTTGCAGAGCACAGGCTCCAGACGCGCAGGCTCAGCGGCCATGGCTCATGGGCCTAGCCGCTCTGCGGCATGTGGGATCTTCCTGGACCGGGGCACAAACCCGTGTCCCCTGCATCAGCAGGCGGACTCTCAACCACTGTGCCACCAGGGAAGCCCATTAAGTATGATTTTTATGTTAAAAACATTTTCCCCCTTTGGTAGCAATACTTATACCAGACAAAATAGACTGTATTGAGACTGTAATGAGAGACAAAGAAGAACATTATATAATGATAAAGAGATCTAGCCAACAAGAAGATATACAATTGTAAATATATATGCACCCAACAGAGAAGCACCTAAATACATAAAGCAAATATTAACAAACATAAAGGGAGAATTTGAAAATAATACAATAATAGTACGGGACTTTAACACCCCACTTACATGGGTGGAGAGATCATCCAGACAGAAAATCAATAAGGAAGCACTGGCCTTAAATGACACATTAGATCAGATATATATATATATGATATATATATATGATATATGTGTGTGTGTGCGTGCGCGCGTGTGCATATGTATAAAACTTTACCTCCAAAAGCAGCAGAATACACATTCTTTTAAAGTGCACACGGGGCGTGGAGGGGTGGGGGAAAAAAATAAAGTGCACACAGAACACTCTTCAGGATAGATCACATGCTAGGCCACAAAACAAGTCTCACTAAATTTAAGAAGACTTAAGTCATACAAGCAGCTTTTCTGACCACAATGGTATGAGACTAAAAATCACCTACAAGAAAACCGCAAAAAACACAAACATGTGGAGGCTAAACAATATGCTACTGAACAGCCAATGGATCACTGAAGAAATAAGAGGAAGTTTAAAAATACCTGGAGTTAAATGAAAATGGAAACAAAATGATACAAAAATCTATGGGATGCAGCAAAAGCAGTTCTAAGAGGGAAGTTTATAGTGGTACAAGCCTACCTCAGGAAACAAGAAAAATCTCAAATACACAACCTAACCTTATATCTAAAGGAACTACAAAAAGACCAAACAAAACCCAGAGTTAGTAGAATAAAAGAAATAATAAAGATCAGAGCAGAAATAAATGATATAGAGGCCAAAAAACAATAGAACTAAGAAAGATAAACAAGATTGATAAACTTTAGCCACACTCATCAAGAAAAAAAGAGATAAAGTCAGAAAGAGAAGTTATAACTGACATCATCAAAATACAAAGGATCATAAGAGATTAACATAAACAATTATATGCCAATAAAATGGACAACCTAGAAGAAATTAATAAATTGCTAGAAATATATAATCTCCCAAGACTGAATCAGGAAGAAATAAAAAATATGACAGACTGGGCTTCCCTGGTGGCGCAGTGGTTGAGAGTCCGCCTGTCGATGCAGGGGACGCGGGTTCGTGCCCCAGTCCGGGAAGATCCCACATGCCGTGGAGCGGCTGGGCCCATGAGCCATGGCCGCTGAGCCTGCGTGTCCGGAGCCTGTGCTCCGCAACGGGAGAGGCCACAACAGTGAGAGGCCCATGTACGGCAAAACACACACACACACACACACACACACACACACATATATATGGCAGACCAATTACCAGTAATGAAATTGAATCAGTAATAAAAAAACAAAACAAAACAAACAAAAACCCCCCAAAAAACTCCCAACAAACAAAAGTCCAGGGTCAGATGGCTTTACAGGTGAATTCTACCAAACATTTACAGAAGAGCTAACACGTATCCTTATCAAACTATTCCAAAAAACTAAAGAGGAAGAAATGCTTCTGAACTCATTCTACGAGGCCAGCACCACCCTGATAGCAAAACCAAAGACACCACAATAAAAAGAAAATTACAGGCCAATATCACTGATGAACACAGATGCAAAAATCCTCAACAAAAAATATTAGCAAACCAAATTCAACAGTACATTAAAAGGATCATACATCATGATCAAGTGGGATTTATGCCAAGATGCAAGCATGGTTCAACACCCTGATTAATCAATGCGATACACTACATTAACAAATTGAAGAATAAAAATCATATAACAGCCGCAGAAAAAGCTTTTGACAAAATTTAACATTTATTTATTTATTTATCTATTTTTGGCCATGTCACACAGCTTGCAGGATCTTAGTTCCCCAGCCAGGGATTGAATCCAGGCCCTGGCAGCGAAAGTGCCGAATCCTAACCACTGGACCACCAGGGAATCTCCACAAAGTGAGTAGAGAGGGAACATAACATAATAAAGGCCACATATGACAAGCCCACAGCTAACATCATACTCAACAGTGAAAACCTGAAAGCATCTCCTCTAAGATCAGGACAAAGACAAGGATGCCCACTCTTGCCACTTCTATTCAACATAGTACTAGAAGTCCTAGCCACAGCAGTTAGACAAGAAAAAGAAATAAAAGAAACCTAGACTGAAAAGGAAGAAGTAAAACTTGTTACTGTTTGCAGATGATATGATACCATATATAGAAAATCCTAACAATGCCACCAAAAAACTATCAGAACTACTAAATGAATTCAGTAAAGTTGTAAGATACAAATTAATATACAGAAATCTTTTGTGTTCCTATATGCTAACAATGAACTATCAGAAAGAGAAATTAAGAAAACAATCCCATTTAAAACTGTATCAAAAAGAATAAAATAGGGCTTCCCTGGTGGCGCAGTGGTTGAGAGTCCGCCTGCCGATGCAGGGGACACGGGTTCGTGCCCCGGTCTGGGAGGATCCCACATGCCGCGGAGCGGCTTGGCCCGTGAGCCATGGTCGTTGAGCCTGCGTGTCCGGAGCCTGTGCTCCGCAACGGGAGAGGCTACAACAGTGAGAGGCCCACATACCGCCAAAAAAAAAAAAAAAAAAAAAAGAATAAAATACCTAGGAATATATCTAACCAAGGAGGTAAAAGACTTGTACTTGGAAAACTCTGAGACACTGATAAAGGAAACTGAAGATGACACAAACAAATGGAAATATATACTGTGTTCATGGATCAGAAGAATATTGTTAAAATGACCATACTAGCTAAGGCAATCTACAGATTGTAATCCCTATCAAAATACCAATGCCATTTTTCACAGAACTAGAACAAATAATTCTAAAATTTATATGGAAACACAAAAGACCCCAAATAGCCAAAACCATCTTGAGAAAGAACAACAAAGCTGGAGGTATCATGCTCACTGATTTCAAACTATACTGCAAAGCTACAGTGATCAAAACAGTACAGTACTGGCACAAAAAGAGACACATAGATCAATGGAACAGAAGAGTGCCCATAAATGAACCCACATTTACATGTTCAATTAATCTACGATAAAGGAGGCAAGAATATACAATGGGGAAAAGAAAGCCTGTTTAATAAACGGTGTTGGGAAAACTGAACAGCTACATGGAAAAGAATCAAACTGGACTACTTTCTCACACGATATACAAAAATAAACTCAAAATAGATTAAAGAGTTAAATATAAGACCTGAAACTGTAAAACTTCTAGAAGAAAACATAGGCAGCATGCTCTGTCATTTAGCCATATTTTTTTGGATGTCTTCTCAGTAAGGGAAACAAAAGCAAAAAATAAATAAGTGGGACTGCATCACTTTTGCACAGCAAAGGAAGCTATCAACAAAACAAAAAGGCCACCTACTGATTGGGAGAAGATATTTGTAAATGATATATTAGATAAGGGGTTAGTATCTAAAATATAGAAAGAACTCATACAACTCAATATCAAAAAAAAAACCCGATTAAAAAATAGGCAGAGGACCTGAATAGACATTTTTCCAAAGAAGACCTACAGATGGCCAACAGGCATATTAAAAGATGCTCAACATCACTAATCATTAGGGAAATGCAAATCAAGACCACAATGAGATATCACCTCACACCTGTCACAATAGCTATTATCAGAAAGATAAGAAATAACAAGTTGTTGGCAAGGATGTGGGAAAAAAAGGAACTCTCATGCACTGTTGGTGGGAATGTAAATTGGTATAGCCCTTATGGAAAACAGCATGGAGGTTCCTTAAAAAATTGAAGATAGAACTACTATATGATCCAGCAATTCCACTTCTGGATATTTTTCTTTTTTTCTTTTTTGGCTGCACCACGTGGCTTGTAGGATCTTAGTTCCTCTACCAGGGACTGAACCCAGGCCCTTGGCAGTGAACGCAAGGGGTCCTAACCACTGGACCGTTAGGGAATTCCCCTCTTTGGATATTTTTCTAAAGAAAACAAAAACACTAATTTGAAAACACTATGTTCAGTGCAGCATTATCTACAGGAGCCAAGGTATGGAAGCAACCTAAGTACCCATGAATAGACGAATGGATAAAGGTGTGATACACACACACACACACATACACACACACTGGAATATTACTCAACCATAAAAAAAGAATGAAATCTTGACATTTGCAACAATACAGACTGACCTAGAGGGTTTCATGCTAAGTGAAATAAATGACAGAGGAAGATGAATACCATATGATTTCACTTACATGTGGAGTAAAAAACAAAACAAAGAAATAAGCCTAACAAAGCATAAACAGACTCATAGAGAACTGGTGATTGTCAGAGGGGAGACAGGTGGGGGGAATGAATGAAATAGATAAGGGAGATTAAGAGGTACAAACTTCCAGTTATAAAATAAATAAATCACAGGGATGTAATATACACCGTAGGGAACACGGTCAATAATATTGTAATAACTTTGCATGGTGACAGACGGTAAGTAGACTTAGCGTGGTGATAATTTTTTTTAATTAATTTATTTTTGCTGTGTTTAGTAATTAATTTATTTTTGCTGTGTTGGGTCTTCGTTTCTGTGAGAGGGCTTTCTCTAGTTGTGGCAAGCGGGGGCCACTCTTCATCGCGGTGCGCAGGCCTCTATCGCGGCCTCTCTTGTTGCGGAGCACAGGCTCCAGACGCACAGGCTCAGTAGTTGTGGCTCACGGGCCTAGTTGCTCCACGGCATGTGGGATCCTCCCAGACCAGGGCTCGAACCCGTGTCCCCTGCATTAGCAGGCAGATTCTCAACCACTGCGCCACCAGGGAAGCCCAGTGGTGATAATTTTGTAATGTATAAAGTACTGAATCACTTTATACATTATGTTGTATACCTAAAACTAATATAATTTGTAAGTCAATTATAATTCCAGTTAAAAAATGAGTCATGGGGATGAAATGTACAGTATGTTGAGTATAGTCAATAATATTGTAATAACTTTGTATGATGACAGATGGTAACTAGAAAAATTTTTAAAAATATTTTCCCCCTTAAAAAGAATATGTACTCCTTGTAGAACATAAAAATAAAGAGCTGATGATAAGTGCTGTTAATAGCATGGTTCTGAAATAATAGCCACTGCCAGTAGCATGGTCCATGAAAGCAAGGCTTTCCACTGAGAAAATGGGAGACGGTTTCTTTGTGCTCTATTCTAAGAATGCCAAACATGAATCAAGCTAGAACCCAGGAAAGGAGCTACTCAGGCTGTTTCTAATCAGAGTGGGACCAAAGGCAAAAGATGTTTAGAGTCTTCTCAATCTTAGCAACTATGTGGATCCTTATTGTTTGGGACATCTCCTTTTCTCTTAACCACATTTATCCATTTAAAGTCTTATTTGATTGTCAAATCACTAAATATTTTTAACTCCCCATTCTTCTTTTTTTTTTTTTTGCGGTACGCGGGCCTCTCACTGTTGTGGCCTCTCCCGTTGCGGAGCACAGGCTCCAGACACGCAGGCTCAGCGGCCATGGCTCATGGGTCTAGCCGCTCCGCGGCATGTGGGATCTTCCCGGACCAGGGCACGAACCCGTGTCCCCTGCATCGGCAGGCGGACTCTCAACCACTGCGCCACCAGGGAAGCCCTAAACTCCACATTCTTGTATGGAAAGTTAGTGTGCGAGTACACTGACTAACTGAACACTTGGTGTAAGAGCCAGGTGCCAAGGGCAATGAAGAGGAAATGGAGCGGAAGCTCCTCTTGTGCTTCGGTTCTTTCCTTATCATCCTAATGCCCCAAAGTGAAGTAGCTCAGCCTCCTTTCCTATCTGCATATAAATGCACGGACCTGAAGGGTAAATTATACCCCAGAACAAAATGTTTGTCTAATAAAAAAAAATAAAATTTGGGAGGAAAAAGAAGATAACGTGCAGAAACAAATAGAAGAAGAGCTTTGTTTCTTCCCTCCTCCAAACAATTTTCTAAGTATGAAAGGCAATCCCATTTCTGCCCTGAAAGCAGAGGTCCTCAGATCTAAAGGAATGCTAGTCACACCACATCAGTAATAAGCCACACCTGTCCCAGGTTCTACTGAGAAATAATGCCAATTATCTCAAGGCTTACCACTCTGTGAAGCCATTTTTCATGGCTGCCACTTTTAGCAGGGTATTAAAAGACTGTGCCCACTTACCTTAGGGTCAGAACAATCCCAGCAGATGTTAGGAAGCCAACCACCAACACACAACGAACACTTGACACTTAGCTGAAAGCTGGGCAGCCACAGGGAAGGTGGTAAACTAAAGACAATAAGTCTGATTCTAGAGGAGAGATTCTCCCTTGCCCTCCAAAAGAAAAGAGAGCTAATCCTACCAGATATACAGCAGACTGTGTACTTCACAAAGAGTAAAACACAAATTTAAGATTCCAATTGTTGGAGAACATGGAGAAACATTTTGTGTCTCCATCTCATTTTATTCTGGCATAAAGCTAGTGCTTGGGCACAGTGAGGGCATTTGACTCCAGTTTATAGAGATTTTATAACTTTAGTCACTTGTCCAACCCAAGTACACCCTCTGTCACTACTCAGACTCTCATTGTCTTTTTACATAGTAGACAAATTTATTTACTCTATTTCAGACATTTTATTTTCCTTATTCTAACATTAGGCTCTGATAAGTACAAAAGGTTCACAAGTATAAAAATTTCTGTGTAACTCTGTGGTAGTTAAAAAACCCATGAGAACAAAACAATTTTTTTTTTTTTTTTTTTTTTTTTTTTGTGGTACGCGGGCCTCTCACTGTTGTGGCCTCTCCCGTTGCGGAGCACAGGCTCCGGATGCGCAGGCTCAGCGGCCATGGCTCATGGGCCCAGCCACTCCGTGGCATGTGGGATCTTCCCGGACCGGGGCACGAACCCGTGTCCCCTGCATCGGCAGGCGGACTCTCAACCACTGCGCCACCAGGGAAGCCCCCAAAACAATTTTTTAAATTGGATGATATTCATCTTAAATATCTGAGGGACAGTCTTCCTCAAGTATGGCTGTAAAAATGGTAAAAACGATTTCCTTGTGATTAAGTTAAAATTTTTGATGACTCTTTTCACTTGTTTCAGGAAATCTGTTTCTCAACATTTACTCTGGATGGATTCCTTACTTGTATTTTGCTCTAAAGCCCAATTCCCTGTCTCTTCAGTGCTTCAATGACGACACCTTCATTTTCAGCCTGTGTATGATACCCTGACCAAAGTAAGATTCTGACACCACCTTCAGAAGCAAGAAAAGCCAGATTTAGATATATAGTTATCATCCTTTCCGATATTAAAAAAAAGGAATGCTGAAAAAGAATGATGAATTTTTCATATTAGCATTAATTTATCTTCTTGCAAGGATTTAATTTTCATACTCACACTGCATACATTTATTTAATGAGCTTTTTTATTTTTTCAAAATATTAAAAAAATTTTTTTGTGAAAAGATTAATTCTTCCTATCCCTAGGGTACTGAGTGAATAAAAATGACGTCCTGGAACAGGGGAAGTCCGAGTTTATCTTTCTGTTTTCTCACCTAATAACCTGTTGGACACAGAGAACTGAGATCTCCAAGGACTTTGTTCAATAGCTCTAGGTATGGCTGAGATTAAAAAAACAAAAACAAAACCTCATTTTATTTAATCATAGGTAATACAAATATGTTGTAGACATGAAGACCAAACACTGGGAAGCCAAATCAGAAGCTAACTCACAGCTTAGACTTTTTTTTCCTCTGCTTAATGAGAAATAAATTATCATTGCCATCATCCTCCAAACAGCTCTCCTTTTTCTTATGCCTGACCCTCCTGCCCTCTCTGGGCAGCCTGTCTTCTTTTGGCTTGTGGTAATGCAATGAGTGGTGAAAGGGCTTGTGAGGCTTCTGGGTTTTGACAGTGCCAGGAGAAGAGTGGACTCTGGGGCCCCTGGGGTAGTCCTCATCTACTTCATGACACCTGTCAGCCTTCCTGTGCTTCTCACGCTCTCTGCTGGTCCTGTTCATGGCTTCTTTTTGGGTTTCTTTCTTTTCTTGAGGCCACGTGTTATTTCTCCATGAGGCATGGTTCTTCCTCATATCACGGTGGGGCCTCTTATCTGCTGCTTCCATATGAGGCCTCTTGAACTGCCTTGGAAAGTCCCCATTCTTCTGGAGTTCTGGAAAATATAAAAGTATTTCTGCATATTCAGCAGCTCCATGCAGAGCTTTCATTGGTCTGTAAATAACTTAGCAGAGAGGGAAGCCAGACATTTAAATGCATTAATGATATGACATTCTAAAGAGCCCTTACTAAGGTAAAAAAATCACTCACTAAAAACTCAATGGTTGTAGTTCTATATTTCTAAACATGGAAAACATCCAGAAATCCAATGATACTTATTTTGTTCAATACAGTTTAACTAGGTTCAACAAGGGAGACAGGGACCAGTGAGAGCAGTAATCATGTCAGCTTTGTGAAAAGTCATGTCTGACCAATTCAAGTTCCAGTGATAAAGAGACAGCCCGTGATGATAAGGTGAAGCAAGATGTATAATGTGGCCTTTTGACAGTTTCATATGACATTTCAATTATACTCGGAAGATAAAGTCTGGCCACAGTACTTATAGGTGGATGCCATACTGGACAGGAGATTATTCCTCCAGATTATTCCTCCAGAGTAGAGATAGCTGGCTTAGAGACTGAGTGTGCATATGTGCACACACTTGTGTATCTAAGAGGTTTAAGTGCCAGATCTGATGTGATATTTTATCAGGACTTGGCACTCTTACTATAAGCGTCTGATGGTAGTGATTCTGATGGGATAAGTGGGAGATGAGGTTACAGTGAGGGATGAAAACTAAGGTCAACAGAACCTTGAAAGATTAAAGAAGTCACCAATAAAAAAATGGGACAGAGTGTGAAGTAGTATACTTAGGGGACAAAAATGAATTCTAGAATATAGAGCAAAAGTAAGTATCAATAATTACTTATAGGGCCTCCCTGGTGGCGCAAGTGGTTGAGAGTCCGCCTGCCGATGCAGGGGATACGGGTTCGTGCCCCGGTCTGGGAGGATCCCATATGCCGCGGAGCGGCTGGGCCCGTGAGCCATGGCCGCTGAGCCTGCGCGTCCGGAGCCTGCACGTCCGGAGCCTGTGCTCCGCAACGGGGGAGGCCACAACAGTGAGAGGCCCGCATACCGCAAAAAAAAAAAAAAAAATTACTTATAGACTTCAGTATAAAGTTCAATATAATGAGTCTCAAAGTGGATCTGTGCCACAGAGTTGCTGACATAACTAATTAAAAAGGAGAACAAAGGGTATTTCCCTGATTATAAAAGTTATAAATGCTCATTAAAGAAAAGTTGGGAAATACAGAAAAGTACAGAGGAAATAACAGAGAAAGCACCCACAACCCTTTAATCCAGAGATGACATTTTGGTGCATTTCTTTGTAATCTTTTAAAAATTTAGTTGTCTAATCATTATCTTCTTGTACTATAATTTCTCTACATAGAGAGATAAAATATGCAAAATATGCAGAAGTTGAGAAGTAATTCCTCTACTCGCCTCCAAAATTACTATCTTCATTTTGAAAGGACCTGAACTCAGAGAGAGTCTGGAAGAGAATAATGTAAAGGCCAAGGGTCAACAATGTATGAGTTAACTTGAAAAATATGGAACTATTTGGTCCTGAAAGCAAAAAAAGTAACTTCGTAAACCACTGTGAAGCATACGGCAAGAAAGAAGAGTGGCAGAGAAAATAAGCCTAAATTATAAAATAATTTGGTGAGAAAGAACATTATGTTAGCAACAGCAAATAAAGAAATGGAGGGTGGCTGTGGATCTGGAGCTCTGTTCATAATGGTGGCCAATAAAAAATGACTTCTTTGGGGAAGCTCCAGGAATCACCTGGCAGGTAAAGCTTTTCTTTGCTTGAAAAACTCTAGAGATATAAAGAGGGAGAACATAATTATTTGTCGAAAAGAAAAATCTCAAAAGAAGCTTTAAAAACTCTGCATGCATAAATGGATATAAGTATTTTCTGGACATTTTCTAAAATGATCATTATGTGAGAAAAATGTTCATGGTGAATAGATTAAAACACAGGATTTTGGAAGTGGGTGCTTGATTTCTGGAGATCAAGAAAGTTCCAGTTTCGGGTTTCCCTGGTGGCGCAGTGGTTAAGAATCCATTTGCCAATGCAGGGGACACAGGTTCGAGCCCTGGGCCGGGAAGATCACACATGCCATGGAGCAACTAAGCCCGTGCACCACAACTACTGAGCCTGCACTCTAGACCCCACGAGCCACAACTACTGAAGCCCGCACGCCTAGAGCCTAAGCTCTGCAACAGGAGAAGCCATGGCAATGAGAAGCCCGTGCACCGCAACAAAGAGTAGCCCCTACTCGCCGCAACTAGAGAAAGCCCGCATGCAGCAACAAAGACCCAATGCAGCCATAAATAAATAAATAAATAAGTTTTTAAAAAAGAAAAGAAAAAAAGAAAGTTCCAGTTTCTATAGTAACTATTAAAAACATTTTCTGTCCTAACCAAAGGCCCACAAAGCAGTTTGCAAAGACAGTGCAAAAAAAGAAATTTAGGAACTATTGCAAAGGTGATTTAGTAAGAAATCTAGTAACATACCTTTCACTTTTCGTTTTATTCTCCGATCTCTCTCCCGGATTTCATATTTGTCATCATAGTAGTAGATGAATGGAGATGTTGGAAAGGTCTGGTTAAACATTCGTCTTTCTGTACATTCCTGCAAATTGTATTTGAAATTATGATGTCACAAGGTCACACTGTTCAGACAACTTTTTTTGTAAGATTATGGACCACTGTAATTAGTGATGAGCCCCCACTGCTGATACTCACACTGTGGCTGCAGGATGTGGTCTTGCTGGGACACTGGGAGGATCAGCCAAACACCCGATCGTGCTTACATGCTAGTCTTTAAGGCTTGGATTTTCTTCCTTTATTTCTTTACCTACAAAACCCTTCTTATCTTTTTAAAATCTTCCCTGCCAACCCTCTCCCCTAGCAATGCCTTGTTCCTCTGTTAGAGGGTTTATTTTATTTAAAATTATGTTTTACCAGCTCTTTGCTTGTCTGTCTCTTCTAACAGCCTTCCATCAAGTGTTTCTCCTTTTCTTCTTCTCTTCACATTTAAACCCTCAATGTGGGGGTAAATTCTTAGCCCTTTACTCCTTTTCATCCACACAAGTAGTTTTTTGCAAGCTTATTTTAAGCCAACACTCACTGCTCACAAGGGCAGTGATTCTTATGGTGGGGAGCAGGGTGGTGGTGGGTTGTGCCTAGCTTGAAAATGTTCCTAGGTAATTCTGAAGGAAACCTCTCTTCTCTTTGCTCCCCCTGCTCAAGAAGAGATCACTCCTCTCACTCACCCCAGGACAGCTCCCTACTCTCCTGACTCTGGCCTTCTGGTAGCTGCTACTTTCCAAATCCACATCCTTGGCCTGACCCATGTCCCATGTAGTAGGCTTTGTTTATCCTGGTCTGTGACACATATCCATTCAGCTTGTCTCAAACCAAATAATGTCTTTCATTTGAAAGAGGTTTCATTTTGGAACTTTCCGCTTCTGTCTTCTGCCATCTCGCCTAAAATTTATTATAAACGTTCAGTGCTTCTTAGCTAGGTACTGAAGAAAAATTAAACTACAAGTATCCCTGCTTTTAAAAAGTTTGCTTTATACCGCTTCACTTTTATGAAAGACCTGTTTTCACTAGCAGAAATATGAAGAGGATTTTCACCTTTACAAGAAAAGGTGAAAAGTGAAAATAGTGTTTAGCATTTGTTTTGCAGCAACCATTACAGAGACAGTGAGCACCTGGAGCAGTGAGAGTGGCACCACCAAGCTCCTCCCCCAGGAACTACATTCAGCATCTCGGCATCAAGCCGCCATAGCTTTGAACTGTGTCTGTGAGCATCTGTGCTTTATCTCCATTTATTTTTTGCATTTGTTAGAAAGATGTGTTGTAAGGTAACTGCTTCTTTGCTTTACAGCTACCTCGATTTAGGAAAGGTTTCACAGGAATGCTCTAATTTCAGATAATGGGGAAAATCTGTACCTCTTAGGAAGAAAGTATGTGAAATATCTGCATAGAATTTAGCTGATTTATCATAACTTTGTCATTATATACTCAACTTGTAATTCTTTTTTTTTCTTAACATCTTTATTGGAGTATAATTGCTTTACAATGGTGTAGTACAATGGTTAGTTTCTGCTTTATATCAAAGTGAATCAGTTATACATATACATACATCCCCATAATCCCTCCCACCCTCCCTATCCCACCCTTCTAGGTGGTCACAAAGCACCGAGCTGATCTCCCTGTGCTATGTGGCTGCTTCCCACTAGCTATCGATTTTACATTTGGTAGTGTATATGTATCCATGCCACTCTCTCACTTCACCCCAGCTTACCCTTCCCATTCCCTGTGTCCTCAAGTCCATTCTCTACGTCTGCATCTTTATTCCTGTCCTGCCTCTAGGTTCTTCAGAACCTTTTTTTTTTTTTAGATTCCATGTATATGTGTTAGCATATGGTATTTGTTTTTCTCTTTCTGACTTACTTTACTCTGTATGACAGGCTCTACGTCCACCCACCTCACTACAAATAACTCAATTTCGTTTCTTCTTATGGCTGAGTAATATTCCATTGTATATATGTACCACATCTTCTTTATCCATTCATCTGTTGTTGGACACTTAGGTTGCTTCCATGTCCTGGCTATTGTAAACAGAGCTGCAATAAACATCGTGGTACGTGACTCTTTTTGAATTATTGTTTTCTCAGGGTATATGCCTAGTAGTGGGATTGCTGGGTCGTATGGTAGTTCTATTTTTAGTTTTTTAAGGAACCTCCATACTGTTTTCCATAGTGGCTGTATCCATTTACATTTCCACCAACAGTGCAAGAGGTCAACTTGTAATTCTAAGATACTTGACCAAACTGGCCACCATACACTTAGAAACATAATTTGTAGATTTTAAAAACTAGGAGTCGGGCTTCCCTGGTGGCGCAACAATTGCGAGTCCACCTGCCGATGCACGGGACATGGGTTCGTGCCCAGATCCAGGAAGATCCCACATGCCGCGGAGCGGCTGGGCCCGTGAGCCATGGCCGCTGAGCCTGCGCATCTGGAGCCTGTGCTCCGCAACGGGAGAGGCCACAACAGTGAGAGGCCCACGTACCGCAAAACAAAAACAAAAACAAAAAACAAAAAAAAACAAAAAAAAACTAGCAATCATTCTAAATATACACTTAAGTATAGAAAATAAAGTAATGGAAATCTGTACCTAACCATTTAGCTTTATCAAATCAACATTTACCCTTAATTTAGTTGTTTCCCCCTAAGAATGAACGATATAATTGAGATCCTCTGTCTAACTCTCCTTCCCACTTCCCATTCATCTCCTTCTTTTTCCAGAAGCTGCCATGGTCTTAAAGTTGGTGCCTTCCATTCACATATTTTAATACTCTTACTATTAATAAATATTCCAATAAACAATAGTATAACTTTGAAGTGTTCAGATTTCACAAAAATGGTAACATTCTGTAAATATTTTGAAGTATTTTTAGGTTATAATAGATTCACAGACTAAGGTGAGTGGTGTTCTTTGGATTATCTATCTGAAGAAAGGTTTGGTAACACTTGACTACAAACCTACCTGGGTCTGATATATTTTGGTGGGGAGAATTCTGATTATTAATTCAGTTTCTTTAGTGGTATTGGTTCATGTAAGTTTGTTCTTCTTCAATCATTTTGATTAATTTATATTTTTGCAGAGAATTACTTATTTTATCTGCATTTTCAGATTTAACATTGAACTTTATTTTTTGTTTGTTTGTTTTTTGGCCACACAACATGCAGTATCTTAGTTCCCCCACCAGGGATCAAACCTCTGCCCCCTGCAGTGGAAGCACAGAGTTTTAACCACTGGACAGCCAGGGAAGTCCCTAACATTGAACTTTATGAAGTTTATACAGTATTCTTTAAGTAAAAAATTATACTGTATTTTAAGCTATTTACACTTTTTCACTCATTGCTTATTTGTATCTTTTCCTTTTCTTTGAGCAGTTTTTCCAGAAGTCTCTTTTCTTTTGAAAAGAAAATGTTTTCAAAGAACCAGCTTTTGGTTTTGATGATGCTATTAATCATGTTTTCTATTTCAGTTATTTTGGTTCTTATCTTTATAATTTCCTTCTTCCAACTATCTTAAGATTTAACTTGTTGTTGAGTTTCTGGATCTTTTTGGGCTCTTTTGGGTATTGAAAGTTATAAGGCAAACCTATAGGGTAACATAAAGAATTGCTTTTATAAATCACTATCCATGGTGGCACCAAGTTTCCAGAAGAAAGGATACCCATAAAAGATTTGGGTCTAAGATTCTACTATGGTTTGAATGTTTGTGTATCCCCCCACCCAATTCATGTGTTGAAATCTAAACCCCAAGGTGATGGTATTAGGAGGTGGACCCTTTGGGAGGTGATTAGATCACAAGGGTGGAACTCTTGTAAAAGAGACCCCACAGAGCTCTCTAGCCTCTTCCACCATGTGAGGACACAGCAAGAAAGTGCCATCTATGAGGAAGCGGCCCTCACAAGACACTGATTCTGCACCATGGTTGTGGTGAGAAATAAATTCCTGTTGTTTATAAGCCACTCAGTCTATGGTAGTTTGTTTATAGCAGCCTGAATAGACTAAGACAGATTCTATAGAATCTTAAGAGCAAATTACAATTACAAAAAGGTACTAGAGCTCTTGATATACTTCCAGCGCCCCACTCATCCTGGAGTAGTCTCTTTACATGGTGAGTACTGTTTTCTATTGCAGTTTGCCTCATATGGAGCTGCTTATGATTGTCCCTGCCTCCCCAGTTAGAGGAAGTGGAATTAGGGAAGGGCGATGCCACATTCCCCTTAGAGTATCTTTCACATGAAGAAGCTATTTATTAACATCTATAGAGCTGAAGTTCTGAAACTGAAGGGGAGGGGCCCTCAGACAGCTCTAAGTACCTGCCCAGTCTCCTATTTGGATCCTATACAGTGTAGACTGATGTGGCTCTACAGAGCTATACAGTACTATAAACACTTTCCAAAGCTAAATGTAAATTATATTTTGATTATCCACATCACTGGTCCCCTCCATTAGCACAGACAATTGATAGTTGGCTATATAAATTATCTACTATTCTGGATTAGCCACACCACTGATCTTCTTCATTAGTGTGGATAATCTAGAGCTCTTCATCTATGGCAGCAATGAGGCTGCCAAATTTGCTTTATGGTAAATTAAAAATTATCTAAATCTAGATTTCAGGGATAAGTTCCAAATGCTTTTAATATATTTCCTATCTACATTAACAGGAGTGACTAGTAAGCAGTATGTGTCCAACTCTAATTGTTTTTCCTTAATTGAACAAACATAAATGCTAAAATTATACACTTTTGCTTTAAAGAGGTAAGCAAGCATAAATTGTACATCTGTGTGATTCGTGTGGCAGTGGACTGCTTCTGTGAATATGTTCGCTAAACAACATCTGAGTTTTGGCAACAAGGAGGAATACACAGAGCAGTAAAAGATCTAGAGATGATAATTTTGCAAAAAAAAGGTATTCTCAAACTAGCTTTTCAGTGTGAGTTCTATTGAAGTGAGGTAATTATACTGCAAGGTCCCTCCGTCTGTATCCCCATACTATGGATCTGATCACATGGGAAATACCAAATCAGTGCTGAGAGCTCTCCCTGTACAACTTCTTTGCTTTGGAAATAAAGAAAGTGGAGACCAGGGAGAAAAAGTGTGTTGCTTTAAGTCACATGGTTAAGTCAGTAGTAGAGCAAAAATTAAAACTGAGGATCAGAGCTCCATCCTCTCTTTCATATTCTATCCCTTCACTCCATGGTCCTGCTGTCCCAATGTGGAAGAAAAACTCCATCTGTTGATGGACTCTGTCCCACACTTTTTCTTCTCCAGACTTTTTGTCTCTCCCCATATCGTAGAGCTCTGTCCCCAAGGTCTGCACTGGTGAAGTGTCATGGTCAGAACTCAACACGTGACCTGCAATACCATTCCATCCTACTGCTCACACCTCTATCCATTTTGTAGACTCCCTACCTCTGCGTGCTTTCCACCTCCTCTCATCAGATCTGACTTGATATTAGTATATTTTGGTTTCTAGGCTATTAGAAACCTATCTGGAGACTGGGAGTGTATTTCTCCATACAGATTTTCTACTTCTTGTGCCACTGCCTTTCCTCCTCTGTCTCAAGATTCCCAGAACGTATGGGCTGTGAGTCTATTCTTATTGCATCCTGTTTGTGGGATGAGCTGTTGCTGTTTCATGCTTAATGAGATAACTGGCTAGGAGACTCACTCCCACCTCACAGCAGCAAGTTTCTGCTTTGACACCTCAGTATCTAGAACACACAAAGTTTGGCCCTTTCAGTTAGGGTTAGGAAATATGCAGGTTGGATAGGGAATTGGGGCATTTGTGGGGTAGACAGGATGGATGATGATGCAGCACCTCTGTCTTTCCACTAGCGAGTGTCAGGGTTTGCATGTGAGTTGTAAAGATTTAACTGAACACAGTACCGGGGAAAACCAGAGATACTGGAGAACTATATAGAAAATCTAAAAATCACGATTTGGCTGGGTCAAAGTACTAGTAATCCTAAGAACTCGTGAGAACTGTAACCATTCTATTGACTACTATTATTTGTCTGAATGATTCTATGAGCTGTATTTGTTTTAGACTAACATGCATGTATACTTAAAACATTTACAAGAATGTGCTCTGATAGATCTGTTACTCTGGTAGGGATAGGAGAAGTAAATCAGTTGAAAATATATTAAGTCTTAATTCAAGATATTAGTTTATAAAAGAAATGTGTTCAGAATTACTCAGGCTCACCTTTCAGCAACCACTCCTGAACAACAGAATGCTTTATGCCCAAATTCCACTTAAACTTACGTGTCCGTAATGGCCTTCTTGCCCGCAGTTGTAGCAATACACTAAGGCTGATTTTCCAGAAGGGGTCTTTGGCTTTTTGGGTGGTCCAGGTTTGGTCTGCAACATGAATATTTGTGAAGATTTAGTGAATGTCAGAAGAAAATTAAAACCTCGTTCTCTCCAAAAGAACTTTAAAAAAAAATATCCTCAAGGTTTTTATTTATTTATTTTTGGCTGCATTGGGTCTTCGTTGCTGTGCACGGTCTTTTATCTTGTTGCAGCGAGCAGGGGCCACTCCTCGTTGCGGTGCGCGGGCCTCTCCTGTTGCAGAGCATGGGCTCTAGGCGCGTGGGCTTCAGTAGTTGTGGCGTGCCGGCTTCAGTAGTTTTGGCTCACAGGCTCTAGAGCACAGGCTCAAGTAGCTGTGGCACACAGGCTTTGTTGCTCTGCAGCATGTGGGATCTTCCCGGACCAGGGCTCGAACCCGTGTCCCCTGTCTTGGCAGGTGGATTCTTAACCACTGTGCCATCAGGGAAGTCCCAGGAGGCAGTATTTCTAAGGAATCGCTTACCTAACAAAAGTTATTGGGACTTCCCTGGTAGCGCAGTGGGTAAGAATCCGCCTGCTAAGGCAGGGGACACGGATTCGAGCCCTGATCCGGGAAGATCCCACATGCCACAGAGCAACTAAGCCTGTGCGTCACAGCTACTTGAGCATGTGCTCTAGAGCCCGTGAGCCACAACTGAGCCCGCATGGCACAACTACTGAAGCCCACGTGCCCTAGAGCCCGTGTGCCACAACTACTGAGCCTAAGTGCCACAACTACTGAAGCCCATGTGCTCTAGGGCCCACGTGCTGCAACTACTGAGCCCGCGCACCTAGAGCTTGTGTTCTGCAACAAGAGAAGCCACCACAATGAGAAGCCCGTGCACTGCAACAAAGAGTACCCCTGCTTGCCACAACTAGAGAAAGCCTGCGTGCAGGAACAAACTGCGTGCAGGAACAAAGACCCAATGCAGCCAAAAAAATAAATAAATAAAAATAAACAAACAAACAAATAAATAAAATTGAAAGAAGAAAAGAAATACTGCCTCCTACAGTTTAGTGTGGAGACCCCACGTTCACATGGTTCTGTGTATTGAAGTGTGTAACATGAGAACAATTCTTTTACTCTTAACATCAACGTGTGCTTTCCTCACCTTCCTCACTCCTCATTCCATTCCGCATTGTGCCCAATACTGTGTTACGTATTAGGTATCTCAGAGGAGAATAAAAGCCCAGTAGAACATGACAGACATAAAAATAGGTAACGACAGCAATGTAAGCACAGTGATAGAAGCGTGTACAAGGTATTAATGGAGTGCCAAGGGGGACCAATCATTGGATGGGTAAGGAACTCAGGTAAAGCTTCCCTTGAAATATAAAAAATTTAAATTTACTCTAAAAGAATTAGGTGTAAATCAAATGGAAAATTTTAGGTAGAGGGTAAAGAGAAATTAGGATGCTTTTCAGGTTTCTAACTTGGGTAAACTGGTGAGCAGTAGTGTCAACAACTGCTTCAGAAAAGGTAGGAAAAGAAGGCAGAGTCAATTTAGAGGGAAAGATAATGAAGTCTTTTTTGGATGCTGAGTATCTAGGTGGAGATAGATGTCCACCAGGCAGTTATCTGTATAAGATGAAGCTTAGAAAACACATCTGTGCTGAAGATTAGATCTGAAAGTAAGCCGCATTAATAGTGGAGACTGAAATGACCAGAGTGGACACTATCGCCATAGCCAGATGAGCAGCAGTGAGCTAAAGGTGGAACCCTGGGAACAACAACACATGAGGGGCAGGCAGAAAAGCCTGTGAAAGAGACAGAGAAGGAGAGGTTAAAGAACGCAGAGCCACAGAGACCAGTCATAGACCTTAGAGTAGTTTCAAGATGGATGAACTGATCTACGATGTCAAATACAGCAGAGAAGCCTAGTGAGATTAGGGCTGGGAAACACCCTTAGATTTCGCACTGTTCATGGATAACTTTATTGTGAGAATTTTGTAATCAGTAAGAAGGTAGAAAGAGTAGAAAGCAATAGGTTGAAGAGTGAAGGAGATGCATTCAAAGGTGGTAGAACTATAAAGAAGAGCAAGGAAATGATTACCCACAAAAGCTAGGACAGTGGTTACTTCCTGTGGGGAGAGAATAGAGCACAGAGGGTCTCAGGGTAGCTGCAGTTTTCTATTTTCGAACATAGTGGTGTCATATAACTTAAGTGTGTTATATAACTAATTTATTAAATTGTACACATATGTTTGATGCACTTTTCACTATGTATATTACATTTCATAACAAGAAATGTTTCAAAAAATGAATGGAAGTTGAAGAAAAGTAGACAGTAGGTATATATTATTTTAAGAAGCATGAGTAAGAAGGGGCAAAATAAGATCAGTCAGTACCTAGGAGGAGGATTTGGTGGAGTTTGTTATTAGAATGGGAGAGACCTGAACATGTGAGAAAGCTAACAGAGGTGGAGAAGTTGAAAACACAGAGAAAGGATGCATAGAGCAAAACTCCTGACGTGGCACGGGCTTTAAACAGGAGGAGAAAAAACTAATTCCCCCCATATTTTTTGGAGATTGGAAGGTTGAGAATAAACTTGGATAAGTTTATTTCTTATATTCTTTATTGGGTGTCTACAAAGAGGGCCAACTAACTGGTCTGTCAACTGATTTTGTTGTTATTTAATGTGGCGAATAGGTGGTCTGTGGGATGTTTTATTTTCTTGATACAGGAAAATAATCTATAGGTTATAAAAATAACCTTCTTCAAACAACTTTACTTTTAGCTCCATTTCCTAAATTGAAAAACTGGAGGATGACAATAACCTGAAAGATGTTTTCTAATGAAAATACAAAAGGGAATTTACAACCTCAGCTACTACCAATTGGGATATAATCAAAAACACAGTCAACAAATGTCTTATATTCTCTAATAAAAAACGTGGGTCATGAATTAAGACTAGCTAAAAGTGATTAAATACAGTTTTTAAAAAAATTATTTAATCTATTTATTTATTTATGGCTGCATTGGGTCTTCATTGCTGTGCATGGGCTTTTTCTAGGTGTAGCGAGCGGGGGCTACTCTTCATTGTAGTGCACGGGCTTCTCATTGCGGTGGCTTCTCTTGTTGCGGAACACAGGCTCTAGGCACACGGGCTTCAGTAGTTGTGGCACGCGGGCTTCAGTAGTTGTGGCACGCGGGCTTCAGTAGTTGTGGTGCACAGGCTTGGTTGCTCCCTGGCATGTGGGATCTTCCCAGACCAGGTTCAAACCCGTGTTCCTTGCACTGGCAGGCAGATTCTTAACCACTGTGCCACCAGGGAAGTCCCTTAAATACAGTTTTAACAGGTATGCACATAAGCATGTGAACTCGTGCAGCAGTTTACAAATTTGTTCAGGTAGTAGAGCACCGGGAAGACATGAAATTCCTAAGCAGAAATAATTTTTCCATCTAAAAGATAACTATATTATTTGATGTGATACAAAATTGCAACCATGAGCATATGTGATTTAAGAGAAAGAAATAAAACCAAAAGAGGTGGTACCATGGATGTGAAGGTAGAACAGATAATGTTTCAAGGAAGAAGTTGTCAAAAGCTACTGGTGAATCAAATACAATGAAGACTACAAAATCCATTGGACTTAACAGCCAGGAAGTTGTTGGCAACTGGAAACTGGTGTGAGCAGTTTCATTTGAGAGGCAGAGGCACAAGCCAGATTGTAAGGGGTTTATTGCAAGTAGAAAGATGGTAAAGAACATTACATAGATGACTTTTTCAAGAAACCACACTGTATATGGGAGAAAGGAAGGGGACAAGTAGAGCAAAATGTAAGTCCAAGGATGCCTCCATTAGTGACAATTACCAGAGTGCTGGGCACATGGCATGAGCATCTATATACATTCTTTCACTATTCAAAAAATAATTATTGGGCCTCCCTGGTGGCGCAAGTGGTTGAGAGTCCGCCTGCCGATGCAGGGGATACGGGTTCGTACCCCGGTCTGGGAGGATCCCATATGCCGCGGAGCGGCTGGGCCCGTGAGCCATGGCCGCTGAGCCTGCGCGTCCGGAGCCTGCGCGTCCGAAGCCTGTGCTCCGCAACGGGGGAGGCCACAACAGTGAGAGGCCCGCATACCGCAAAAAAAAAAATAATAATAATAATTATTGAGTACCTAATACATGCCAGATACTGTTCTAAGATTAGCTAATTGAGAAGTGAGCAAGACAAAAATCATTGCTCACATCTCCAGTGGTGAAAGACAGATGAACAAAACCAACAATACACACGCACACACACACACAAACACGGACAGTATCAGATAGTAATAAATGGTATGAAGGCAATTAAAACAGTTATATAAATGAGTCATTGGTGGTGACTCAGATTGACTTTGGGGAAAACTCTCACTGGGAAGGTCATTTCTTATAACAAAAAACCCCCTAGTATGTGATCACTGGGGAAACAGCATTCTGGGCATCAGGCATGGGGAACAGGTAGTGCAAAGCCCTGAGGTGAGCATAAGCTTGCTATATTTGAGTATCTGAAAAATATCTATAACTTGGAAGTGCAGTCGGTGAAGGAAGACTGGGAGAAAAGGAGGTTCTAAAGGTGAAGAGGGACCAGATCATAAATAAGGGTGAAGAGTGCTGGATTTACTTTATGTGGCATAGGAAGCTAGTGTGAAGCTAATGGTATGGGCTCAACAACTAACTGGCAACTGTTAGCAGAGAGTATAACCAATGAAAGAATAATCCACCCCCCAAATTAAACACATTCTCTGAAAAACTTACCTATGTTTAAAAGTTTCTCTACTTATGTTTGTGCGAATACATGACAATTTATCTCTGAGCCCAGAGTTCTAGATTGATTCATGAGAAGGAAAATACGCTCACTTATGTTTAGTCCATGGAATAAGAGTTCCATTGGTTCAAATCTTATGCAAAAGGACAAGATGAATCAGGAAGTAATTATGAGGGGAGCTGATGAGAACTAAATTAGCAGGGATATCCAGACATTGGAACTTGACTGGCACGGATACAAGTTGGGACTTCCTCACAGGAGGGGCCACCTGTACCCCTACGGCACTTCTGGTTTCTCCTTGGGAGCACAGAACACAAGGATAGTCACACTACTACACAGCTCTTCAGTGGTTCATTCCTATCACCTCTCAGAGTAAAGGCCACAGTGCTCCTGATCCTCCTTTCCCTAGTTCACCCTCTAGTATACTAAACTGGTTATTTATTATGTTTATCGTCTGCTTCCCCATTTCTAGAATGCGAGGTGCATGAGGGCAGGGATCTTCATCTAATCCACTATGCATCCCTATGCCCAAAATCTAGAGTAAGTGTGCAAACTATGGCTGGCAGGTCAAATCCGGCCTCTTGCCTGTTTTGTATGGTCTATAAGGTAAGAATGATTTTAACATTTTAAAATGGCTTAAGAATTTTAAAAAAGAATGTTTTGTAATATGTGAAAATTATATACAATTCAAAATTCAGTGTCCATAAATTATTGGAACACAGCCAGGCTGCTTTTTATGCTACAGGGATCAAGTTATGACAGAGACCATTGACTGGCCTGCCAAGCTAAAATATTTACTATCTGGCTCTTTACAAAAAAAGTTTGCCAACACCTGACCTAGAGCATAGTAAGTGCTCAATAAATGGGTGGTGAATGAGTAGATGTTACAGCCTCTAAAATTTTAGAGTGAAAATGAACTATGCAGCCAATAAAAGTATTTAAAGTAGATATGAATAAGGAAAATCTTTGCTACTGATTGAGGATACAGAGCAAAAGCTTTAGAGAATTTCTCTCAATTTAATTATTTTATTGCCTAAGTTTGAGGAAATTACAAGTAGTACTAAATGCTGTTCCATCTGTCTGTAGCACTCTTCCCCCAGATAAATATGGTAAGCTCCTTCACTTCCTTCAAGTCTTGGCTCAAATGTCATTTTCTTAGTAAGGCCCTCCTGACCACCCTATTTAACGTTGCTAGCTCCCTCCAATTGGTGTTCCCTGTGCTGCTTCACTACCCTCCCTCCCTTCCTTTTTTTAAAACTCCATGGCACTTACTACATCCGACATACTGTATATTTTACTTGTTTGTTTTGTCTATCCCCCAACATGAAGGGATTCTGTCTGGTTTTTTGTTCAGTGCTGTACCCCAGATCCTAGAACAGGCCTAGGCATATAGTAGGAGTTCAGCAAATATTAATGAATGAATAATCAGGTAATGCGTATATAAAGTGCATGGCCCATAGTAAGCATCCAACACATTTTAGTTATTGTTAATAATTTGGATACTTTGGGAAATTATATCAATTTTTATGTCATTAAGGGACAATGTATAAAATTATGCTTTGATATATTAAAAAGGCTGAATAAATTAATACAGCTTCCTAAGCATCTCTCATACTTTACCTTGAGAATTAGCTATGTACTCTGGCAGAACCAGGAAGGAATTAGTAATACAAAGAGAACAGGAATCAGTCTTATAGTACCAGTAATAGAGACATCCTTCTTAATCAAGATTTTGAAAGCATGTTTCATGTTGATACTTATTTTATTTTGAAAGAAATCTCATTTAAAAAGCTTCATATTTAGCCCCACTGTTCATTTATGCCCCTGGATGAAGTGCAAACATTTGGATGTTCATTCATCTGAATAATATCACTAGTTAAAAACTTCCATTATTACTAATAAAAATAGCAACAGTATTTATATTGTGCTATGGAAATTTAAACTGTTTCACAATAATTAATTAGTAAATGACATGACAAACACTATCTACATACTCTCATTTTAATAAACTATCATGTACTAGGATTTAATAGGAATGAAATCAGCCTAGATCTTACCTAATTAGAGAACATTTCTGTATTAGAAAATACAGTACTGAAAACTCAATAATTATTTCCAGTGGACAAGTTTTCATACTATGATCTAACAAAAATCTTACAGCTATTTAAAGTGTTAGAAATATAAATTTGTGACTCAATATTTCTGCCTTGGAGCCTGTCTTTATTTTTAATTAACAGTAAAGGTCCAATTTAAAGCAGAATGTGTCAACTGATTAGCTCGAAGTTCAAGATTCTGTCATACATGTCTGTACTGCAGACAAAAAGTTAAATGCAAGGGAATGAGTGTAGTTTTTAGAACTTTTTTTAAAGTTAAAAGATTTATCTAAAGACTTTGACCCAATGGATAACCAAATGAACTATTTATGAAAGCAGATCTTTTTTTTTGTTACAGACATTTAAATAATCTATATTTGTAGGGTGATATCTTAGAGATTACTTTACTATCAATATATAGAAGTAATAACCTGGTAGATAGCGTTACCTATGAAAGGTCCATCCCATCTGCTATTCTTGTTGAAAGCTTTTCATGCACCAGTAAACTCAGTAAATATCAGAAGATAAAGCATAAGCCTACCACGCCACGGATTTACTCCTAATGTCTCCTCAAAGTGCAGCCCGATGCAACGATTACAAATGATTTTCTTCTAATGTCATTTTACATAACCCTTTTTTCTGCATGAGTAGTTAGTGCGGAATGAATGAATGAATGCCATTAAAACAGTTAATCATTATCTAGGACACTGGCCTTACTCCCTTCACTACTAGGAATCTCCATGACAAAGGCCAAGAGATCAAAACGCCAGAGCTGCCTCAGTGTCCTATTTCTAACAGTAATTTTTTATGCAAATGACCTGCTGGGCATCTCTCTCTGTGACCTTGGGCTGCCCTTATCTAAACTGACTTTGATCCAATGAGGGCTTGTATCTAGTTGAAGCTCATTACTATATACGACCTGCAATCAATTGCACTAACTAAAGGGAATTTTCTACTCTTGTGAACGCAAAACAGACTTATTTTTAAAATCATACATATGCTTAAAAACTAGACTATATGTTTTTTATTAATCTAATTTGTTATATGAGTATATATTAAAGAGCAAATATATTAAGTACTTGAAGTAAATATATTAATGACCAAAATGTAACATTGATAAAGCACTGAGCTTAACTCCAGTCCATCTGAACAAGTCACATTTGTATATACACCTCTCAAATCAATTATGCTTTTCATGTTTGAAAACTACCTTACTCTTTCAAAAATATTTCCAGGGCTTCCCTGGTGGCGCAGTGGTTGAGAGTCCGCCTGCCGATGCAGGGGACACGGGTTCGTGCCCCGGTCTGGGAGGATACCACATGCCGCGGAGCGGCTGGGCCCGTGAGCCATGGCCGCTGAGCCTGCGCATACGGAGCCTGTGCTCTGCAACGGGAGGGGCCACAACACTGAGAGGCCTGCGTATAGCAAAAAAAAAAAAAAAAAAAAAAAAATTTCCAATTTCTTCTTTTAATAAACTCACTAATACCATTCAATACCAAAGGTATTGAACAATACCTTTCCTTTGGTATTGTTCACAATATAAATGCCAACAGAAATGTAACTGGTACATATTCAAGGAAAATCACAGCTGGGGCCTAAAGGAATCAAAGGAAGAAATTTTAAAGTTGGGCAAATAGTTTTGCAGTGAACTGAACCAAAGCTGAGTCTGAAAAGGCAAAAAACGATCCCATATGACCACAGATACAAAGGCTAATGTCTTGTCCTCCATTTTCAGTGTTTTTCTGGGGTGGGTCCTCACACCTGGGGATCTGAATTCCAGGTCTATTGCACCCATGATTTTAGACAAAGCCTTCCATTTGCATACTGTTCTGACAAATATTCACAGTATTACTTCCCTCTGAGAAATTCGGGGAAGAAAGTCTCTCCTCAAGCTAAAGGCTTTGAAACTCTTTTAAAACAAAGCTTCCTTTATGAAGATTTTTAAGCTTTTTTTCCTCAGTGAAAAGAAAGAATTCAATTGTATTCCAGTGGACATTGCTACTAATTTCCTCTACATCCTAAAAATGCCATTAAAAGCACCATATATAAGGATATACCTATATTTTTTATGTGTTAAAAAACTTTGTCATGTACCCAACAGACTCCCAATCCATTGGGTAATTCCTTAATTAGGCAGATTTTTGAAACATGTATTATGTACACAACAGACCGGAACGTCTCCTTTGGAGCATTTTCTAGTCTATCGGGTGATTACATCATTAAGCCACACATGCTATGTAGAAAAAATCCTTATGAAAATTCATGAAAAAATGTACAGCACAACATTAGCATGCAGCAGACGTGTATGCTTTTGATATTTTCTCTGTTAAAAAAAAACTACATGAAGTAATTAGTCCAGGTCATGAAAACATGAGAAAGGTACCAGATACTGGTGAAAACGAAAATTGCAAAAAATTGCATTTCTCATGGTTTAGCAGAGAGTAATTTGCTTTATTGGAAAATAGATTCTAAAACAGTGTTCATTTGAATTGCAGCAGAATAAAGGGTGTTGCTTTATTGATTTGATATTTCCTATGTACATGTAATTTCTTCACTACCCCTCTTTTGGATACTCTTAAGTTTTACAAGCCAATGGGTTGAAGGTTGCAAATGACCAGTGTGGTTATTGAAGTCCTTGAAGTACTGTATGTTTGTATACTTATATCTTCATTTTACGTAACCTAGAGTGTAAGGGGTTACATGACTGTATCTTTTTCAAGTCAAAACTACGTTACAGTAATAAGAATAGAGGTAAACTGTTGGTATAATTCCCAACCAGATTATATATCTACAATGTTAAGTGTTAGGCAAAATCTGAAAGCCAATATATTTGCAGACTAAAATCAATGAAGCATAAGTTTTATAAAAAGGAGCTATTAAATTTATTAATTTATGATTTTTCTTTTTGTAAATGACATTCTACCCCTACCCCCCAAAAAAGCCAACAACAAAAAAGAAAACCTCAGTAAGCAGAGAACAATGAACATATGCAAGACAGTAAGGATCACACTAATTCACCCCCTGAATGTTCTAAATCTTCATGGCTTAAAAAGTATCCCAATTTTCTCCAAAGGTAGTGGCATTTATTCACTGGGCCATAGCTAATTTTACATGGAATGCAAAAATGTTAGTTTAAGTTTAATTCACCACCTTATTTAAATAAATCCAATGTAGCTCTCAAACTGCAGAGCTATCCCTCCGTCTATTTTAATTTTAAAGTAAGTTAGCAAAGGCTTCCTTCTTAATCCCCAGAGACTACCTACATAGTGACACAAACGCACAAATTTATGACAGCAACATAAATGCTCTTCTGAAGTAATGTGCAACATTAAGTGAAAATCGTTTCCTGGAAAGATATTATAGGTATCTATATTTTATTTGCCATCTTAAACATATCTGGGTCTTTATGGCCTTATTTTAAAAATGTATTTCCTTTTTATATTTCCTGGTGCAAATGGACTGCATAAATAAGCAATGTGCTATGAGGCTTCAGACCAGCCGATAAAACCTTTCAATTTTCATGCCAGCTTCTTCTTTTGTAATTCAAATCCGCCTGGAAACTGGCAGCTCTGAAAACTGAAACAAGCACTGCCACAAATACCTTGTAATGCTATCGACCTTGTCTGCCCATGCAGTGAGAAAAGGGGATGCGTATGTGTCTGCAGCCATCCAGATAACACAACTCATTTTTTGGGGGGTGGGGGGGATAACAGAAGCCAGCCCCAGACTCTGCACCCAAAGCAGTCATTACCAGTCACACTGGAGAATAAGTCTCTTCAAAATACACAGTGCATTTAAAAACCATATATGAGGCTGAGCCGCTGCTGTCATTACCAATTTTAATTTAGCTCCTTCAGTTTGCCAGCCAGATAAACTCTTTAGTGCTGTTTTTTAATCTATTTGCCACATTTTATGTTTAAGATTATAGTAATATGGACAGGAGAAGGAATCACTTTTAGGGGAAATAAAGAAATAGATCCGCTTATCAGCGCCCATCAGAAAGTTCATTAATCAGCCAGGCTTTGTGCCCTCTAAATTGAAAGGTTAAATAATCCTCTCAGGAATATTTCTTGGCCCCTCCGCCAATTGTCCGGAGAGGAGCTGCCATTCATAGTACGAGGGATCGGTGACAGGGTATCTTACCCCTGTTTGGACCCCAAACAATGATGGACAAATGGCCTGGTTTACAAAGAACCTTTTAGTACATGGATGGAAAACGACCACAAGCTTTGATGCAGGGTGGAGGGATGAGGAGGGCATGGAGACATGATGTGGGGGAAGGGAAAGAGAAGAACACATACATGTGTGAATCCATAGATATTTTATCTGAATGTTTATTGGGGTAGACTATAAAACACAGAAACCACATTAATATACATCTACCAACCACACGCAGGACTTAACATATTCAAATCTGCTTGTATATTTTGCATACAATTGCACATAAACTATCACTGAAAAATTGTAGAATAAAAGAACCACAGCTTTATTATATTTATTAGCTAATACACACGGGATCCAAATAAGCCCCGAGATTTTCATTTTTGCCATAACTCCACACGACTTACAATACATACTTCTCCCCCTCCCCATACCCACCCGTGCTTATTCTACTGAAATACTCTTAACCATCAGTCACAAAGGTAGAGAATTCCACAGCTGTAAATATCTGTTTAAAGGGGGAAGTAATGCTTTTTTGCTTTTACAATATGCTCCATCTTAGCTCCTACATGTCTTAAAGAACAAACATGGAATAGGAATGCTCTTTGAAAGAATACCAATCACATCCACTGAGGAAGTGCTTAATTTTGTGTTGCCCTTTTTGCTGGACCTATATGAGAATACGGTGGGAGACTGCAAAACAACTGAACAGTCTCTTATAACTCAACATTTTGCTGTGAAATCAGGCTGGTTTCTGGCATCAGTCATGTGAAGGCCATGAAGCAGTTTTACCTGAAGTGCAAAAAACTGATATGCTATTTTTGTTTCATTTCTCATCTGATTAACATAAACCCTCTACCACTAGCAGAAAGTATTATATTTGGTTATGATAGATGACTATATTCAGATGACACTGAAGTTACCATCTAAGAATTATACATTTATTAACAATATATTTTTTCAAAATGATATCATTATATCTTTATATGGCACACATTTTATTTAGTCATTTTCACTAAAAGAGAAAGTAGAGTAAATATGTTTGTGATCTACTCTTAAAAGTCTTTATAATGATTTTTAGGCAAATCAAATTAAGAAAATAATTTGTTTGCTATAATTTAATTAAAAGTTACTCACCTACATTTCTAGAAAGACAAGCATAAATAACTAGAAAATGAAAACTGAGGTAAATAATTTTAACTAAAGACACTGTTTGTGGGGATTTTAATTTCAATAGCTATAAAGAGGACAAATTTTTAGGAGACAGACAGTAAAGGGGTCATTACGGATCTCCTCATCGTAGGCAAATAAAAGGCTTCACAATACATAATCTGAGTTTGGGCTATTAGTCCAGTTGCTATCTCTACAGGAGTGAGGAATTTGTGGGTTTGCTGTATTGGAGCTCACAGAGTGTTGAACACAGGCTAAGTGTTAGGTATTGTGCTAAGTACTTTACATTTATTATCTCACTACATACTTATAACAGCTCTAGAAGGCACTATACCCATTTTTCAGATGAAGAAACTGAGGGTCTCAGAAGGGAAATATTTTAACTAGGTTTGCACATCTAGTAAATGAAAGAGCCAGAATTTAAACCAATGTTTGATCCCAAAGCTGGCATTCTTTCCCCTATATTATGATAAAAAACATTCCTTAGTAATTTCCTCAGAAATAAGTCTGTCCTTTAAGCCCAATTTTATAGCACATTTTTCTAAGGACTTCAGTAAAATGAGAAGGAAATGTGGTATAAAGACAAATAAATGAAATGTGAGAGATCCAAGAAAGAGAGAATTGAGATTTTATTATACAAATGAAGTTAAGGAACAACCAAAACTTAGTTCCCCTAACTGAAAAGAAATATGGGTAATCCACAAATACATGTAAAGGAACAATATTTATGTAAAATGGGTATTTATAGACATGGATATATTACACATTATAAAGATGACCTTATAATCTAGCTAATAGATTCAATTTTGTATGATTTTTGAAAAATGGAATTAAAATATCGAGATAGCTTTATTACCAGCTGATTCACACAGTGAATTATTTTTACAAAGCTAATATGAATTTCTGAACATTCCCATTGAATATTTGTTTTTGAAATGTGATCTGCCAGTGTAGTGGTACACCAATTAAGGTACGATCTATTTTAATTCCAAAGATACTAAAAATATATTTTTGGTTAAATGTCCTCTAAACATGAAGCATTTTTCTTCATATAATAGTTTTGATATTTCTAAAAAACCAGAGTTGTTGGTCTTGGAGGACCACTGCCGAACTCAAAATAGCTGGAAGAAAATATTTACAAATGTACAAAAATATGACTCTCATGACTTTCTGGCATGTGGGGATCAAATGGCAAATGAATTTCAAGTCTAAAATCTGATTGAGTTTATCAGTAATTCATTAACTTTTAGTCTTTTAAGAGATTTTGCTTCTAAAACCTTAAACTTAATTCAACTTAAGTTTACAACTGTAGTTTATACCATAACAGAAAATGTAACACGAGTTCAGAGAGATTGTTCATGTCAATAACTCAAGGGGTTCTTTCAGGAATCTTTTCCTGCAGATTAGTCAAATGACTGACCAAAACCTTTAAAGATTATGGTTGATCATGACTGTGAATGACTAAGTGATTCCTAAATACTTAAGACCTGTTAGGAATTATTGTAATCTACCATGTCATTCACATGCATGACTACTAAAAGGAATGCTTAATACAAATATCACTGGTCCAGTATACTTTACTTTTATTCTTGCACTGAAATGTCCAGAGAAGATCATGACAAGCTCAATCACCTGGAGTATATTTATTTAAGGAATACATGAATCACCCGTTCAAAGTACATATGAAAAATAATCACTTGAATATGCTAAAATTATTCTACCTAATAGTTGTATGCTCTTTACGTGTACTTAACATGACAAAGAACAGGCACCATTCAACATTTCAGAGTTCTGAACTCTAATTTATTATATACTGTTCAGTGTTAAAACTTCACGGATCTTGAAAATTCTCAGGCTACCTGTTTTACATTCATTTTTGTCATAACAGGGACAGTATTTCAAAGTGTAGAGCTTCAAGGAAAAAAACAACGTAGTTTTCTTTGGGATTATATGAATAATGTATGTGTTTTTTAAGGAAAATAAAGAAAATATTTAAAAAATGTTATATATATATTAAAATTATAAACACTTAGAAATTGGAATATAATTACCACAAAATTTAAGTATCAAGAAGAAATTGCCCCTACAATAACTAACTATAATTCCTTTGTAAGTAAAGGTGAACATAACTAGGGAAAAGAAAAAAAGAGTTAGAAAATTTTGTTCAATTACATTTGAACAAAAGTCCAAATGTAATTTTGCATCTTTCTATCATCCTCAGGAGAAACATTTATTAACAGGTAAGAAAATAAAGACCACAACAGGAATTCCTTTACATTTTTAAAACAGAAGTAAAACTTAAAGTCCATACAGTAAATATATAAGTCTTAAACGTAACAGACTTTGCTGCCAGCCACTAAGGGGCATATAAACAAGCACAGGGATTGTTTTGTCAATTGAAGAAAGGAAGTTGCTGTTAGAGTTTTAGATTCAATTAGTTTATTATTAGCAACATGTACTACATAAAAAATAAATAGAAATTACAATGATGGGTGATTAGGACATTAAAGATTTAGAAAATGACAAAAACACAGCTGTTTGTAGGTCAAAACATTTGTAAAGAATCTTTTCTAAATTGTGTGAATGCTACATACTTTTCATTGCTTGATTATCTGAAACACTTAAATCTACATTAGAATTATTTTCATAAAGCAAATCTACATTAGAATTATTTTCATAAAGCACTTGATATTATTTAAATATATTAAAACAAGAAACAACTACTCAAAATATTCCATTATTGACTTCCCATTTAAAACAAATTAATTTTTGCATTAAAATATTAGAAATCAAATAAGTTGGGCATTCTCTCTGAAAGGGATGACACTTCAATATTTCTCTGACAAAATGAAAATATGAAGGCTCTCCCATGTGCTTCAATAAATAGAAATAAACTATATTCAAATATAATAATTTTATTCTACTCCCATTCAAAAACACGTTTGTATACACACAATGTCTAGAGATCTGAGGCAACATTGCGAGAGGAAAAATAACATATGCATTTATAATTCACAATGTTCACTTTTTTCCCCTTCCTTTTACTGAAGCTTTAGAAAATTGCTTTTTGATGATTTGGCAAATTGTATTTATTTTTAAATGAATCTCATTTATTGAGATTGATAATTCCAGGTTTCATTTGCTTTGAAATTGCATTTTCCAATTGCTTCCAATGATAAGTTCTAGCAAATGTGGTCCAACATGCTCGTGAAAAAAATCAGTTGACCTATTCTGTAAATGTAGTAATTATCTTTTACACTAAATTCAAAACATGGTAAGACTGAACTAAAAAGTTATTAGCAAAATGTTGACACTAAATTCTTTAAGAACAAGGTGAATGTTTAAATAAATATTAAAGCATTCACACAAATTTTCCATTTGAAAAAAATCTTTAAAAATTTTGGTCACTGTCCAAATGTATTTCTATCTCTGTTATCACAGATGGAGTTTTAGAAAAATAAGTTATCAATGCTTATTCAGAAAATTCTTTTTATTCAGACACCAAAGTAACTTGAAACAGAAAGCAGTGTGATTTACTTTATAAGTACTACAATGGAAAGATGGCCCTGAAGTACTACAAAATAGTCATGTACCATCTGAATCCTCAGAGCATGATTATATTCACCTCAGTAGTGTTCTAGTATTAAGGGCATTTTTAATAAACACTAAAACTCTGAAAATTTGACAGAGATGTAATATCTTAATAGCAACACTTAACCACAGTGATTCAAGACATAGAGGAAAAAACCCTACAATTTAAAGAAGAGTATTCCCAGTTCTTAAGGAAATTGGCAAAGTGAATTGAACAACCAAAAATAAGAGCCTCCAAAATGAATTTATAAAGTCTTAGTTTGTGATTATCTGTATGCCAGGGCTCAAAAAAACGTAGGAAGAAAAAGTTTATTTAAATAATTCTAAAATAGGGTGAGGCCTAGTTCTCACTCTGTTTGGAGGTAGTTGACGTTTTAAAATGCAGTATGTAACCAGTTCTATTTCCTTTGATACACACACACACACACACACACACACACACACAAGAAAAAAGAAAGTCCTATCTTTTGATATCTACTGTGTGGATGGGGTTCTTGTGGGTTTTGCAGTTCTGCTTATGTAGCCGAGGAGCTCTCAGATTCTGAGATTTAGGATTCCCAACATATATTCAATGAAGATAGAGAGACAGAGGAGTTTTGTCCGTGAAAAGAAAAGGTTCTGGCTTGGGCTGACTTTTTAAAACTCTTTTAGACTCTTTAATTTTTTCTCACTTTAAGTTAAGTAAAATATATTCCATTTTAGTATTAGGTAGAAAATTGTTACCCACCCTAACTTACATCATAATTCCAGGATAAAGCCCTTTGTACAGTTATTGTCTTATAACCAAATTCCACTTTCTCAGTCTTTCCTTCTGGACTGTAAAACATAGTTCTAAAATTAAATTTAAATCTTTTGACATTTAGGGTTACCTATTCTATGGTATGGCAGAGAATGTTTTAGAGAGTAACATTTGTTTCCATACTGTGAAAATCCAGAAAACACATTTCTAAATTGATGTTTCCAGGTAAGGAGAGAAAACTGAGTGGCAAGATGGAATGATATTGTTAATTATTGTCTATAAGATATACTCTGGTATTCAACTGGTTCAGGTAAGACTACTATTAATTACTAGTAAACTCAGGTTACAAGCCTTTCCTAGACTAGAAAGGAAGACAAGGAAACTACTCCGCTCCATGTCCCTGTGAGCAAGTATTTTACTTTTTGAATTCTAGGCATTCCAAACATTATATATAAAGAAACATTTAAAACTTAATTCTTCCAAAAAGGTTGCATTTTCTTCCTGTTTAAACTTTTAGTTAAAATAAAAGGTAGTAGGTTGTAACACATCTTAACAATGCACACAAAGAAATCCAAGCGCAAAATTAAACATAAAAGATGTATTGTCCTTTTTGGTTCTTAATACATACGGCCCCCAAACAGCAAACTCTTGGTTAACTTTTTTAAGTAGATTAAAAACAAGATTAACAAAATGTCCAAAGCATGTCAAATTATAGCCTCTACTAGTTAAAAATTCTGCTGGTTGTAAAACTCTGTTGGTGGCCATTTTGGCCTAGGATTTTTAATATAAATGAGACTAGAAATGACAGGGGATGGGGGAAGGGACTTTCCTTCTTGAATAGTTAAAGAGGGAAATTTTTTTTATCTAGAATGAGTTATCTGAAAGATGAAAAAGAATATTCAAAGTTAGGCTTTACCAAAATCTGAAATTATAACAAATTAAAATATAAGAACAGTGCTATATTACTGAAGATTTAAAAAACTTTCTAAACATTTTCTGAAGGAGGTAAATACATAAACTATTTGGAGAAATTGTTTAATTGCTAAATAAAAATCATATATTTTTCTTTTTCCCATGCCGGTCTCCAAATTGGTAATCTAAAGTCATTAAATTACATGACATAATTTTATAGCCATTAAAATATATAAAGAAAAATGACATGGCCAAATAGTTGTTGTAATATGGATACATACGTACATATACAAAAATATATGTAGTGTCTTAGAGTTTTATTAGCATGTACCGTTTAGAATGATGGTCTTATTTTTTTATTAATGAAGTCTAGTCAAGTCTGGTTAAAAAGCTATTCTATTCAGATATAAGTTGTAAAGGAGACTTTATTTGATCTCTCATGAAATTGCTGAAAATAGTGAACACCTCTCTTTTTAAATTTTCCTCTTATTTCAGAATGAGGAAAGTGTGTTTTAAGGAATTCTTGATTTGATTTGATTTCACAGGTCCATTTACACCAGTCAACTTACCATCTTTCTTATGTGTTTGAGAAATAAAACTCTGTTTAACCTATAGACTTTTTTTTTTTTTTTTTAAAGAAAGTGATTCCTGGATAGCCCTTAAATTGTAGTAGCTAAACTTTAGGTTGTGTAAATGTCCTTCTATTCTCACTGACTGAGAGTCAGATAAAAGCAATAGAAAACTTCTTAAATGTAGACATTTCCAAATTAGATATACAAATCAATTTCTCCCCTCAAAAAGCATAGTTCATTTTGGGTAAGGAATGGGCATGTTTTGGTTAGAAAAAGAAATTAATCAATGATTAAGTGTAGAAATACCCAGTTTTAAGAAGATTGGATTAAATGAATATACAGTAGCAGTTCTAACCTGGGCTTTATTACTCGGTCATTGCCCTGATTGATGCCACATTCACGTGTGAGGGCTACTATGAGTCAATAGATGGCAGTCCATCGCCTAGTAAAAGAGCTGAAGATGACTAAACTCATCATGCATCTTGCTTTCATTCAAGATTAAATATTGCTCAATTGCACACATTAGGATATTTCCTATATGTGTAATTATTTGGCTATTTTGCTGGATTGATATAGATGTACATGTTTATAAATATACTTGTTTTGCATTTATACTTGCACCGTAAACTAACTCTTAATTACTAATTATTAATTTAAACTTGACAATTATGAATTGTGATAGTTATTTCAATATTATTTTGAAAAATTAATCAGGATTCCAAATTAAGACAAACTTTTCAAAATGATTTTGTTAAACTTATAGATAGAATATACTGTAATTTCCCCAAAGGCAAATTCGTTTTGTTATTTTTTTTTCCCCAACTATTCCTTTTACAATTTATGTTTTTCAAAAGCTACAATAGTAAATGAACCTTCAAATATCTGTTATACTAAACACTGATTTCTATACTTCTATGACAGTTATATAAAAGAATGCAGGTGCAAATAATGAAAAGAATGGCTTTAAAATAGTACTTTCTATACTTCAAGTTTTCAAGATTGGAATTTTCTAACTTAGGGGAAAAAGGAAAATTAATGCAATGTCAAATCCATTAGGCTATTACTTAAAAAAAATGTTGATGAAAAACTTGCTATACAGTTACAAAGAGTGACTGTGATCTTGAAAAGTGTAATACATGATTGGATTCCAATTAAATTTAGGCTAAGAATTTCACCACAGCCTGTTAGGATAAAAAAAAATTGCTACCCTAACACAAACATAATGTATTCATATGAGTTACACCTGTAACATATGTGTGTGTGTGTGTGTGTGTGTGTGTGTGTGTGTGTGTGTGTATGTGTGCGCTCGCATGTGCATGTATTTATTTAAATTTTTTTTTGGAGTAGGGGATAACACCAAAGATTTTTAACAAAACTCAATTTGGGACTGAGGATAGTTAAAGAATTACAGCTTTCTACCGAGAATCTTTAAACAAATTAAACAGTGATAACAATGTGAAAACAAACCACCTGATGTACTTCTTGCGCTTGTGATAGGCACAATTGAGTCTACTTATTGGTTTATTTTTACTCCATAAGAGGAGAGCAGTAAGAAAATGTGTTTTGTAGAAACTCTGCCCTTTCTATTTTTACTATGTCTTCCTATAAACAAAAACTTTTTAATAAGTTAAACTTTAAAGAACTGCTTTTAAATATACTGCATAGCTGTATAATTACAAGAGTAATTTTTAATGTTGTCTCTTGCTCAGCACAACATATTTAATACATTAAAAGAAATGATGAGTAGGGCTGTGGTGAATTATTGAAATTATTTAAGCTAAATAATAAAAATAAACTGACTTCATAATATTGAGCATTAACCAGTTGATTCCACAGCAACTATTTTTTTTTGCTCCTACTTAGTCTAAAATCACACTAAAAGGAAACCATAGAATTAAATAACTTTAATGGTATTAAGCAGATATTTATACACTTTGAATATCAAGAGAAGCTTAAGGATATGACAGTTTAATTGTTCTATATGAAAGATACACTAAGTTTTTTTCTAGCTTCACTGAAAAATATGTGTAAACATTTCAGTAAAGCCAGAAAAATGATAATGGAAGATAGTGTGGACTGTATGCTTGTGGACTGTAGATACAACATTTTAAAGATGCTGGATTACTACTATTTTTTTGCTTCTAGCATACTTCTCCCCTTTAATTTAATGAATGTGGTCTAGGAAGACTGAGAAATACCATGATGTAATCGTTAAATGATGTGAGTAATAAAAAACAATCAAAATCTTTTAAGAGCAGGAAGATAAAGGATAGAGGAGTGGGCAGGGGAGAAGAGAAAAAGTGTATTATTGCTTTCTCAGTACAAAAACTCTTCAGATGTTTATTATCTTCCAGTAGAAGATGCTTGTCTATATTTTATGGTCAGCAGTTCAGAGAAGGGTAAATAGGCTGGGTCTTGGGGAAAATAAAAAAGGTGTTTCTACTTACCGTTAGGTGATACTGCCTCCAGATTTCTGGGCAAGCCTGGAAAATAAAAATATTGATCAGCTGGGAGCATGAAACAAGGTACTTTACAGCCTGTTGGTTTTGGCATAACCCAGCATCCACTGGTGTCGGTCACAGGAAAATAAGAAGCTTAACAGAAAGGGTCTGCATTTCAGCTTCAAAAACCTGGCTAGACAGTTTAATTGAATTTTACACTGGTTTAACACACTCCCTGCCATTGTCAGAAAGCCAGTTACAAAGTTTTCTCTCTCTTTTTTTTCTTTTCAGGTTAGAAGTTTTGGGTACTAAGATGTGATTAAGAGCCATAACTCGGTTAAACTGATAAATGAACAGCAGTGGTCAAAATCAATAAGACTCACCAAGTACACCTTCTAAAAGAACATTTTGAACCTTGGTAGTATGACAGAAAACTATTTAATAGCAATTGCATTTAAGAAGCCTTCACTGTAGTTATATATTTCTGATGTTTTACCTAATCACTTGCTACTAACTTTCAATACTCTATGACATAGATAACAAGAGAACTAAAAAAGCAAAACAAAAAACAACCTCAAGAATCTAAAGTCCATGCCTTTTCCCTTAAAAGCTGTCTTCTCAATAATAAATAAATTAAAAAAAAAAAGCTGTCTTCTCCATCTTTACATTTATAGAGATATAACTTAAAAAACCCAATAAAACCTCAATACTCTGATAAAAGATGGATCTACAGAAACCAGAATAGGTAACAACAAAACAAAACAAAACAAAAGCAACAGCAGCAACAACAACAAAAACCAGTTAGGAGATATTTCCTTATGGATACATATATAAATCCTTCCGTATGCCTAAATTACGACTCTGTTAAGAGACACTTCTAACTGAGCTCTTTATGAATAGCTGATCAGTTTACTATCTTCTCAGAAAAAGAGCTGTTGAAGACAGAAAATATTTTTAATAACTATATTATAGCAATGATTTTAATAAATTAAACCACCAAGCTAAGTAAATGGCAATCCTTAAAGTGGATGTGAATTTATAGCTTTTGTTTAAAAATGTGTATATACACAAACATATACCTACACATATCCATACCTAAAATTCGAATGAGTTAAATCTTTTTTTAAACCTTTATAATCTTTGACATACACTTTGAAACAATTCTTTACCTGATCTATCATTCCTCTTTCATTTATTTTTCAGGGTAGGGATAAAAGTAACAAAGATGATTCACACAATCTAAAAATATTATGGGTATGGCAATAATTCAGAAAATAACTTTTGAATGGCAAAATCTCTACTGATTATACCATCATTAGTGATTAGATCAAAAAAGAGTAGATATGTTCCAACCATGCTGAAAATTTTATCCATTATGCATCTTAAGCTTAAGTATCCAATGTAATTTTCTAAAGAAAGGTGTGTAAATTAGACTATTTAGTGGTCAACTTTCCAATATAAATGTCACATTCATGTAAACTAAGGTGTCTGTCTAAAAGAAAGCCACTTAAAGACAGTAATTTCTGGATGAACAACACTGATCAAAAGGAAACTATTATTAGAAAGTAAAAAGTAGCTTCAGAAGCAAAGATCATGTTAGGTACCAAATAATAGACACAAACTTGTAGGACACAAAAGTTCTTATGTGTGTTATGTATGTACACACACACATATTTTTTATAAACATATTTACACACATAGATCTGATGTACAATATACCCTTAAATATTCATTCCTACCTTCTATCATAAGCTTTTGCTGTGTATATATAATTTGAGTTGGATTACTGTAGAGATAAGCAAGCAGTTATTTATACATTAGTTATGGATAGTTCTTGATTACCACAGTGTCCTCAGAATAATACGGTTGAAAAATCACAATCACTGAGTTGTCATACACTGGCAGAATGCCACTCTACCATGTGACCTTTTCTTGTGTTGCAGCAATTTAGTAATAAAAGAAAGAATTACTTGGTTTTTGAACAATCATCTGATTGCTCTGTATATGAAGATGATGCCTGATATAGAAAATGAGTACTGAGAGACATGAAACTTCTTTTCTTTTATTAGACAATACTGTTACAATTTAAAAAATACTATTTGACTACCTCATAAGTACTTTTATTCAACATTACCATAAATAGTTTCATTTTACCATTTTCTATATATTTCCATGTAAGGTTAAAAAGAAAAGAAATATTTCACTTAAAAATGGGTGCCATTATAAAGTGTATATCTTTAATTTTAGATATATGATGTATAACTATGTATCATTAATGAACTTTTAAAATGTAAATTTTTTTGCTTGCTGTGGCTTCTATTTCTTTTAACCATTCCTTAGCTGTTGCACATATTTTTCTTTTTGTCAAATAATGTCATAGTATGTATATTTATATATAGGCATGGAAAACTTAGATAGAATGAAGTAAATTCTATAGCAAGAGGATTACTATTACAACTGGAGTGTTTAAAATTTTTTATTTAAAAATATTTAAAATGAATGAAGTGTAGAGATACAAAGACTAATGGAAGAAACTGGAAAGTCCAGAAAAAAAATAATAAATAAAATGAAAAACTGGTCTGCCGTGGAACTTATCTAAGATGAAAATGTAACAAACTATTAAAATACAGTTGTATTTGTTGGTTGTCCTGGTGATCTCACCTTACTGGCACTTAGATGGATGGCAACCCAAAGAGCCTCCTCAAGCCCCATAACTGAAAACACACAAAGTGTACTTGTACATCTGTTTTAGCAATGTGCTACACTGTTTGCCAACTTTTGCCCAACTCGTTTTCCCCTCTATTGTATTTTGTATAATAAACCATACATGAATAACTGAGTGTTATTACTCACAAAATTCAAAGATGAATCAACACCGTTTGCCACACCAAATGAATTGAGAGTTTATATGTGCATTTCGACCCATACTGAATTTTATCAGGTGATAATTATTGTTTTATGAGAACAACGGCTTAGTGCATCTGTTGTTTAATTCCCACTTCCCTATTCTCAAATGTGAACATCAAAGAAAATAAAACACTCAATCTTAAACAGCCCCTGACAGCAGACCAAGACTCAAGTGTTCAATAGACAAGGCCCTTGCCACCAGTTCTCATATTTCCACAACAATGAACAAACACAAAAACAGCACTAAGCAGCCTTTCCTCCTCCTCAGCTCCCCTTGGCCAGTTGTCTGCCTTGTACTAGAGAGAGCCCTTGAACGCAGCCCTGCTGGGAACACAGCACAGGAGAAAGGATTAGCCTTACTAACATGCTAGCATTTGCAAAAGGGAAGAAAAAAAACCCCAGTACTGTATTTGGTATATGAATAACCAAAATGTATGAGCTGACAAGAGACCAGGACAGGCCTGTGGCTCCCCGGGAGAAAATGTAGCTGTGATGAGTGACAGGGCTTTCAGGAAATATGTTCACAATCACAGACAGTGAAGGCCATGACCTAGATCGTTTAAGAGCTTGTCTTGTCAAATTATCAAAAGCTTCTTCCTCTCTGAATAAAGAGTGACATAAGTGAGTGTCAGAAAGCTGCAGGCTGACAAGCCAAGCATACAATAACAGAATGCACGTCACATACATGCTGAACACCGCCACTGCTAGCGGCAAATCTTAATGAGAGCGCGGCCAGCCCAGGAGACTTGGGTCCCTGCTGGCATAGCTACTCATCTCACAAAAATCCTTCAGCTCCAAGTCAGTTAGGCTCTGACACGACAACTACAATTACGAAACACAACTTTTTAACAGAATCCTCTGGTGCTTTGTCAAAGCCTCTGTTGTTAGGAGCTGGCCTCCTCAAGTCACTGCAGCAAAACAAAAGATTTAATAAAACAAGCAACATTCATTGATGGTGAATAACATAAATAAAAAGAGAATAAAGAGAATAATTTAGTTTAAAATTTGTTGAATGAAAAGATACGGGAAGAAAAGCACTCCAGTCTCTGAACTCAACCACTATCTTAACTTTCTCACAGGCACATTAATGTAATTTTAGGTGCCTGCATTAAAAAAAAAATGCTTCTACTCTGGAGCTCTGTCAGCAGGCTTTTCATATAATTATAGCTATCAAGTCATCTGACTGTCCGCATACTTTGGTAGTCATTGTGTATATATACTATTTTTCAGAAACACAAAATATTTATATATCCTGTTGTATATGCACTCTGAATACATGTGAAATAAAATGTCTTCCATATGGAATATTTTGAAGAGAATATCTTGGGCATCAGCCTTCAATCAAAATTCCATAAAGATTGCTACAAGGTCTGAAATCACAGAAACAGACAATTAAATTCAAGATAAATTATTATTTTAATAGTGTTTTATATTTCCATTGTATAAAAATTTGTCATTCATGGTAAAGAGGAGCCATAACCGTACAACAGATATATGTAGCAGTCTATACAGAGTATATATAATTTTTTTTTTAACTTACCAATCAGTATGGAAAGCCATGCATTGGTCTCTATCTCTAAGCTGCCTCCAAAATGAACCAGACTTCATAAAATCATCTTCCCATACAAGGTCAAATTTTTATCAATCCCTATACTCTTAATCCTCTGTAATCAGGGAAACCGACAAGCCTAATTTTTTGCTCAAAGATATTTCTCTTTGATATTCTCCCCCTAACTTAAGTGCAGTTATGAGGGTATAGAGTTTGTCAGTAGTAGATTACATTTCAGCTTTATTTAAAAATACAATTTTATATTTTATAGGAAATTATATCAAAATAATCAACCAAAAATAAAATAAATCATACATATATTACACTGGGTTACCTTAAGCAACTGTATTTCCATTAAAAAAAAATTTCACCTCAGAGAATCACAAATCTTTTCAGAGACTTTTTTTTTTTTGCCATACGCGGGCCTCTCACTGTTGTGGCTTCTCCCATTGCGGAGCACAGGCTCCAGACGCGCAGGCTCAGTGGCCATGGCTCACGGGCCCAGCCGCTCTGCGGCATGTGGGATCTTCCCGGACCGGGGCATAGACCCCGTGTCCCCTGCATCGGCAGGCGGACTCTCAACCACTGAGCCACCAGGGAAGCCCTCCAGAGACTTCTTGATTACGATTCTAGACTACTAACATAACTTAATTTTACAAATAGTTGATAACATTTGTAATATATACTTGCTGGTTTTTAGCTAAAAGTAAACAATATGAAAGCCAGTAAAATGAACCATGATAATGTAGTGGCTAGTATCAGTGACTCTATAGCCAAATGGTAGAATTCAAATCCTGGCTCTATTATTTACTATCTTGGGCAAGTTACATCTCTATGTCTCAGTTTCCTCATTGATAAAATGGGGACAACAGTACTTCTTCAAAGGGCTGTTGTAATGGTTAAAGAGTTGATAAGTATAAAGTCCTTAGAACAATACCTGACACATAGCAAGCACTCTATTGTATTAATGATTGCAAAGATGACGTCAATTTGGCACTCTCCATACTTTTGATGCAAGAAATGATCATGAGGAAATCAGCATCAATTAGGTAGCTGAAATAAGTGAAATCTATTGTGTAATGGTCAACTCTTGGATGTGGCCAAACCTAAGAGAAAGCAGAAACTCAGTTTAAGTGAGCTGTTGATAAAGATAGGGGGAAAAAATCCCAAAGGACAAATAAAAAATGTAGATTTTTGTTAGGATTTAGCTGCTTGTGGCAACCTTCCTCATAGGGAAAAAAAAAATCCAGAAACATTAATGAACATCTACTATGGGCAAGTACCTATTTTTATGCATATTCAACTGAGGTCACCTCAGTAATGTTTTTAGTTGTTTGAAAATACGTAAAAAAGAATATTTGATCAGATAAATCTGATCTTGTATTTTATAGTTAAGCTTTGGACTTAAAAAAATCTTAAAATATTTTGATCACTGGTAAAAAACAAAAGTACTCCACATCATTCTCAAAGCTGATATACCCTTCTTCAGTTCGCTCAAGCTTACTTGATTCTTTTTTTCAACAATGTTTAAACAATAATAACAACCCCAGCTTCCTTACTAGCCTTTCCCTCTTGCCTTTCTTTCTTATAGAACCAGAGATCTATCACCTGAAGACTGGGAAAGTGGGTAGCAGAAAGGAGAAACTTTGGAGGGATAGATCCCTATAATTTTGATAACTTATCTGGCCACTTTAGTAGTGAGTATATAATCCATGTACACAGGTCAAGAGAGAGGTCTTATTTCCTGCTCTCTGGCATCTTAACTCCCTCTTTCTATAACTTTCAGCACACTCAGATCTCCCATTTTTAAACAAGCAAACAAAACATCCCCTGAAAAACAAAACTCTATGCTGATGACACCCTTTAATTATAACTGCTAGGAGCTGATTTCATTGCTCCTTTGGTATTGGTACTTATGTTCTGAGGAACTGTAAACTAGTTCTCAAAGGTGCTATACCACCCTGTTTCCTTAAGCTCACTAGCAGGCACCAGAAGTTTTAAACCAGATTAATAAGTGATAAACTAAAGGTAAAATAATTTTAAAATGAAAATTTAGACTTTCTTCATAAACCAATTATACAAAGTCCATCACAAACAACAGATACATAGAAGAGCAAACTGGTTCAAATCACTGAAAAAAATCCTAATTCATCTTAGCCAACTACATTATACTTCTTTTATTTATAATCATGCCCTATCATTCAGTTCTAGTTCTCTGATTCTCACAGAATTCTCCTGGGAAAATTTTCTTTTCATCTTCTCCCAAGAATCTTATAGCATCCAGGATATGTCAGGTATATGAGTAATCACCTTTAGGTCCAAAGTTGTGCTGAGACTGTACTAATTTTACCCCTAGAAGCTTTTTTTAAAAAATAACATTAAATATTATAAAAGTAATGCATATTCATTATATGAATAGAAAATACAAAAGCCACCTGAGATAATTACCATCTGAGATAATTGCAAACATTTCAGAATATTTCACTCCAAACTTTTTTCTATATACAAGCAATAAACAATTGAAACAAAAATTTAAGAAACAATACCATTTACAAGAAAATGAAAATACTTAGGTATAAACCTAAATATGAGGGGATTTGTATATACTGAAAACTACAAAACTCTGACAAGAGAAACTACAGAAGATCTAAATAAATGGAGAGGTATACTATGATGTTCATGGATTGGAAGACTCAAAATAGTGGAGTCAATTCTCCTCACAGTGATCTACACAGACTGAACACAGTATCAATCCAAGTCCCATCAACATTTTTTGTAGGTATAGACAACTCATTGTAAAACTTAAATGGAAAGGGAAAATAACTAGAATAGCTACAGTAATTTCATAAAAGAAGAGCAAAGTTTAAGAAATCAAACTACCTGATTTTAACACTTACTATAAAGCTACAGAAATCAAGACAGTATGGTACTGGTGATGGGACAGGTACCTAAATCAGTGCAACAGAACAGAGAGTCCAGAAATCAATTCACACAAATGTGGTCATTTAATCTTTGAAAAAGATACAAATGCAATTCAATGGAGAAATAATAGTCTTTTCAACAAATAGCAAACAATTGATCACCCACGGGTAAAAAAATTAACCTTGATCTAAACCTCATACTTTATGCAAACATGAACTCAAAATGGATCATAGATCTGAATATAAAACATGGAACTGTTTGAAAGAATACACAGGAGAAAATCTTTGCTAATTGCAGTTGGGTACCAAGTTCTTGGAAACGGTCCCAAAAGCCTGATCCATATAAGAAAAAACTGATATTGGATTTCACAAAATTTAAAAACTTCTGCTCTGCCAAACAAACAAACAAACAAAAACCAAACTGTCAAGAGAATAATAAAAAGACAAGCAATAGACTGGGAGAAAATTTATGGAAATCACATGTCCAATGAAAGACATATCCTAAATACTGAAGAAGAAACTCAAAACCCAACAATCAGAAACAGACACTCTAATTAAAAGGAAAGTATCTGGACACTTTACCAAAGAGGATATAAGGATGGCAAATAAACATATAAAAGGATATTCAATATTGTTAGCCATTAGGCAAATGCAAACTAAAATCACAAAGAGATAGGTACTACACAACCATTAAAATGGGCAAAATAAAAAACGCTGACAATAACAAATGCTGGTGAGGATACAGAGCAGTTAGAACTCTCAACTTCTTGAGAGTCTCATTTTGCTGATGGGAATGCAAAATGGTATGCATACTCTGGAAAACAATATGGCTGTTTCTTATAAAGTTAAACATACAGTTATCATAGGATCTGTAATCTCCACCTGGAAACTTACTCCAGAGGAATGAAAACTATGTTCACACAAAGACTGTATACAAATATTCATAGCAGCTTTATTTGTAATAGTCAAAAGCTATACATAACCCAAATGTGCCTCAATGGATAAACAAACTGTAGTACATCCATAAAATGGAATACTACAAAGGAACAAACTACTGATACATACAACAACTCATATGAGTCTTCAAAATATTACGTGAAAGAAGCTGGTCGCAAAAGTTTACAACGGTATGATTCCATTTACATGGCATTCTTGAAAGGACAAAACTATAGTAATAGAGAACAGATTAACGGTTGCTAGAAGTTAAGGATGAGGGGAGAGTGACTATAAAGCATGAGGGAGTTTTTCAGGGTGGTAAAACTCTTCTGTATCCTGGTTGTGATGGTGTTTACATAAATCTATACATATTCATAAATTGAACATCAAAAGAAAAAAAGTCAATTTATTATTAAAGAAAAAAAAAGAATGAATATAGGCTTAGATTGCATACCACACTGTTCCCAAAATGTTTATAAGCAGCAACAGAATAATGCACATTAAATTTCAAGGTAAAAAGTTATAAAATGAATATATGCTCATTACAAAAACAGAAAATAAAGATCAATAGAAATTTTAAAAACCTTTATAATTCTTGACATAACTATAGTAAGCAGTTTGGAATACTTCATTTCAAACTTTTTCTATGCAAATCTATATACACATAAATATGTATATTTATATAGAAATAGGATATTTCATAACTTTTGAAATTTATACATTTCATTTAATATACTAGTAACTTCTTTATATTTCAATACTCATTTCCACATCATATTTTAAATGCCTAAGGTTATTCCATTATATGGGACATACAGTTAAGTCACTTAAGTTGGCCCTGAAGTTAAATATTTGAGTTGCTTCTAATTTTCATTATTATAAACAACTCTGAGGTGAACATTCTTGTAGCTATACCTTTGCAAACATATATCACTTAAACTCCAGAAAGGTTATTCAAAGGTACTTTCCCAGCACAACCTAACACTGAATATCATTATTATTGAGACATTTTTTTCTTCCTACTAATTTTTAAGAGCATTTTATATATTATAGGTAATTATCCCATCACATATTTTATAAAAATCATTTTCAAGCTGTGGTTTGTCATTTAACTTCATTAAAGGTCTCTTTGGATAAACTTCTTTTTAAAAAAGTTAAATCTATTCTCTTAAATCTATCCTCTATTTCTTTTATGGTTTCTGATACTGGTGTCTTTGTTTTCTAGTAGGAGCATTTAATATTTATTTATTGTGATAATTGATATATTTGGTCCTATTTTTGTTCTCATCCTTTTTGTTTTTTATACATTCTTATTGTTTCCAATTTCCCCTATTGTTTGCTATATTAAGTTTCCTTTGCCTTATTTTATTTTATTTTATTTTTTCTTTTGCGGTACGCGGGCCTCTCACTGTTGTGGCCTCTCCTGTTGTGAAGCACAGGCTCCGGATGCGCAGGCTCAGCGGCCATGGCTCACGGGCCCAGCCACTCCACGGCATGTGGGATCTTCCCAGATCGGGGCACGAACCTGCGTCCCCTGTATCGGCAGGAGGACTCTAAACCACTGCACCACCAGGGAAGCCCATCCTTTGCCTTATTTTAAATTAGTAACCTAAAAGTTACATGGCCTATTTTTTCTTCTTTTAGTTGAAACAAACTTTTATTTTATTGGAATTATCTATGAGCCACACTATTATAGATTTTAAATTTTTAAAAGAATTTTTTTCTAAAATTAGTATTAAGTTTAAAAGCAGATTAAGAGGAAGTATTCAGACACGTACTGTATGCTTTCTTGATTTCACTGTTCATTGATGCTAATTTTATTCTCTGACTTTTCCAATAAATTTACAAATGCACAACAGCTTGGCTGTGTCATCTATTTTTCTTTGAATGCTCTAGCCTCCAGAGATTTCTCCGCTGCCTTCTGGAATTTAGTATTGCACAGGAGAAGTTTGATGAAAATTTGATTGTGTGTATGTGTATGTGTAATGTACATTTTTTTTGTATGATTTTTTGTTTGTTTGATATCCAGAAATTTCACTAGGATACGTCTAGATGTAGGTCTTTTTTCTCCCTCATACTGAATGTGTGCTCTTTTGATCAGGATTTCCTTTGATCATTTTGCTTTGGATTGCTTCTCTATCCACACTGTGAAGAATGAATTAGGATTTTCTCAGTTTCCTATTTCCTGTAGTGAGTTTATCTCATTTGGAATTATCTCTGATTCCATTTTTACTCTACCATTTCTTCACATATGCCTGTAACTTTTTTATTGCTTCATTAAAAAAAAGAGAAAAAAAGAAAAAATATGAAAACAAAAAGGAAAGGGGCTTCCCTGGTGGTGCAGTGGTTGGGAGTCTGCCTGCCGATGCAGGGGACGTGGGTTCGTGCTCCGGTCCGGAAGGATCCCACGTGCCACGGAGCGGCTGGGCCCGTGGGCCATGGCCGCTGGGCCTGCGCATCCGGAGCCTGTGCTCCGCAGCGGGAGAGGCCACAGCAGTGAGAGGCCCGCGTACCGCAAAAGAAAGGGAAAAAAAAAAAAAAAAAAAAAAGGAAAAAAAGGAGGCTTATGTGGATCTCGCCAGTATTGGGAACTGAGGTGGTATCTGCCAAGGACTGCACAGGTCTCTGATCAACTTATTCATGGAAAAGTTTAGATGTGATCAAGTTTTAGTTTTCTCAATCAGATGTCTGGCTTGTTTGTGAGGAACAGGGAAGGAATTATAATTATAGAGGGATCTGCAAAGTCGGGATGTTTTATTACACTGAAAATCATCTACTCCATTAAAAGACCATTCATATTGTCCCAGATTTTTATAAATGTACCAAGATAAGAGTTCTGTATAAGCATCCCTAAACCAGGTAAGGCAATTTACATGTTACAATTTGTAAATTTAAGGTGTATGGCTGGGCTGTGTTACTTTGATAGATTTATATACTGTACTATGATTGTCAAGGAAGCAATATTTATCATATTACATCATTATAGTACAGTATTATAGACTATATTCATTATATTGTGTTTTTTTTTTTTTTTTTTTTTTGCGGTATGCGGGCCTCTCACTGTTGTGGCCTCCCCCGTTGCGGAGCACAGGCTCCGGACGCGCAGGCTCCGGACGCGCAGGCTCAGCGGCCATGGCTCACGGGCCCAGCCGCTCCGCGGCATATGGGATCCTCCCAGACCGGGGCACGAACCCGTATCCCCTGCATCGGCAGGCGGACTCTCAACCACTTGCGCCACCAGGGAGGCCCCTATATTGTGTTTTACTTACTGCTAGTTACAAGTTTGTACCCTCAAACACCATCAATATTATCCCCTCACTCCAATCTCATAGTAGCTACCATTTTACTGTTTGTTTTTACAGGTTTAAATTTTTTTTTTTTTTAGATTCCACATTTAAGCGATATCATACAGTACTTATCTTTGTCTGACTTGTCTTGCTTAGCATAATGTGCTCAAGGTACATCCATGTTGTCACAAATGGCAGGATATCTTTCTATCTCATGGCTGAATAATATCCCATTGGATATATATATTACATCTTTTTTATCCATTCATCCACTGATGAGCATTTGAGTTGTTTCCATATCTTGGCTATTGTGAATAGTTCTGCAATAAACATAGGTGTGCTATCTTTTCAAAACCCTGATTTCATTTCTTTTGGGTATATACTCAGAAGTGGGAACTGCTGGATCATATGGTAGATCTATTTTTAATTTTTCGAGTAATCTCTGTATTGTTTTCCATAGTGGTTGGATTAATTTACATTCCCACCAACAGTGTGTAAGGGGTTCCCTTTTCACCACATCCTCACAAGCACTTGTCTTCTTGATAGCCAGTCTAACAGTTGTGAGGTGTTATCTTAAAATATTAGCAAACCAGGACTTCCCTGGTGGCACAGTGGTTAAGAATCCATCTGCCAATGCAGGGGACACAGGTTCGAGCCCTGGTCCAGGAAGATCCCACATGCCGCAGAGCAACTAAGCCCATGCACCACAACTACTGAGCCTGCGCTCTAGAGCCTGTGAGTCACAACTACCAAAGTCCGCATGCCTAGAGCCCGTGCTCCGCAACAAAAGAAGCCACTGCAATGAGAAGCCCGCGCACTGCAACTAGAGAAAAGCCCACATGCAGCAACAAAGACCCAATGTAGCCCAAAATAAATAAATAAATACATACATAAATACATAAATAAATAAATAATTTTAAAAAAAGAACAATTAAAAGGATTGTATACCATGGCCAAGTGTGATTTATACGTGGATACAAGAATGTTTCAACATACGCAAATTAGTAAGTGTAATTCATTACATACCTCAACATAATAAAGGCTATATACAATAAACCCACTGCTAACATTATAATCAATGAAGAAAAACTGAAAGGGTTTCTTCTGAGATCAGCTACAAGACAAAGTTGCCCACTCTCACCACTCCTATTCACTGTAATAGTTGTCCCTTGGTATCTGTGGGGGATTGGTTCCAGGACCTCCTGCGGATGCTAAAATCCTTGGCATCCTTGGATGCTCAAGTCCCTTGTATAAAATGGTATAGTTCAATGAATACAGCTGGCCCTTTGTATCCAAGGATGTGAAACCCGTGGATACAGAGGGCCAACTGTACTGCAAGTCCTAGCTAGGGCAATTAGTCAAGACAGAAATAAAAGGCATCCAAATTGGGAAGAAAGAAGTAAAACTGTCACTATTTGCTGACAATATGATCTTATATAAAGAAAATCCCAAACAGTTAATCAAAAACTCTTGGAACTAATCAATGATTTCAGTAAAGTGGCAGGTTACAAAATCAACTTACATAAAACAGTAGCATTCCTTTAGACTAATGAGGAAGCATCAAAACAAGAAATAAAGAAAACTATCTCATTCATAATAGCATCAAAAACAACAAAATACTTAGGGATAAATTTAGCCAAGGAAGTGAAAGACTTGTACAATGAAAACAATAAGACTTTGCTGAAAGAAATAAGAAGACACAAACAAATGTAGACATCCATGTTCATGGATCAAAAGAGTGCTGTCTTTTTAAAGATGAGTAAGCTAACAAAGATAGATGTCCATAATTAAGACTTTGAATATTTTTAGAGGCTGAAAATCTTTTCCAGTTGCTGTATTTTCCTTCACTATGTACTATTTGAGGGAGATGATCAGAACCCAATCAAAAAGCTGTATGGGATTTTTAAATATATATATATATATATATATATATATATATATTTATATATATATTTATATATTTATATATATATTTATATTTATGTATGGGCATTGACCTTAGCCTGTAATGCGTAGCAAACAACACTTTCAGCCTTCCAGGTGTTAATGAGGATCTGACTTCCTTAATTTCACTCTCCAAATTCATAACTTAGATAACTATGTCCCAGAATTTGTCCTTATTATTGGATTTAAAGGTTAAATTTAAGTCCAAGGTGAGGAGTATAATGATAGAATGAGTCAGAAATTTAACAAAATTCCCAGTGGCCTGCTGCTCTATTTATCAAAAACTCATGTCTTCCCAATGTGATTGCACTGAAGATTAGGTTCATTCCTAAGCCAAATAAAATTCTCAATAAAATACTAAAGTTTATTTATCCCTTCATTTTTAGAGCTGCTTGTTCTATAGACTGTTCAGGGACAATCTTTCTCCTCTTTTGGTGTAAGTTAGGGGTCTGGAAAGGGAACCATCTCTATCCTCTACAAACTTATTCTTAAATCTTCTATAAAGAAAACGTAAACCTGCTCTCCATCTGCTAGTTCTACTGAAAGTGACTAATACTAGGCCATGAGGCATGTGCTACAGGGAAACTTGGGGAGGCTGGCGGAATTCATCAGGTTAGTCAGAGATGACTAGAAAGGATACCGTTCAGTTGAATTTCAAAGTAAAGACTGGTCTCTTCTTCACACTTTGTACTAAATTACACACCATCAGTTAAAAATGTAGAACTTTTTCCCTGCTAAGGTTATTTCCATAAGGTTAAACATATTTTTAACCACGAAAAGTTTCATATATTCATTTATTAGGTAGTTTGGGAACAGTTCCAATGAATTATTAATGACTAATTCTGGGACTTACTCCCTGAACAATGAACACATATGAATTTTCACTAACATCATGAGTTTTGCAAGCACCCATCAAGAGAATGAGACCTCTAACATAGAAGTCTACACTTAACTTCCTTGGGGGCGTATTCTGGTCTCCCAGGTAAATAAGTATCTTATAAGCCTATTCAACAATTATTTTTCTATTAAGCAAATCCATCAATCCCAGCCATGACCTCTTCCTTCAACATTATGTTTTAAATAATGAAATGTTGTGAAAAGTGAGAGTAACAAAGTATATCTAACCTGATTTTCTTTATTCTCAAAAGTTGGTTCAATGCTCAGGTGTCAGCAGAACTATATATATATATATATATATATATATATATATATATTTTTTTTTTTTTTTTTTGCGGTATGCGGGCCTCTCACTGTTGTGGCCTCTCCCGTTGCGGAGCACAGGCTCCGGATGCGCAGGCCCAGCGGCCATGGCTCACGGGCCCAGCCGCTCCGTAGCATGTGGGATCCTCCCACACTGGGGCACGAACCCGTGTCCCCTGCATTGGCAGGCGGACTCTCAACCACTGCGCCACCAGGGAAGCCCTGAACTATATTTTTAACTGAATATTCATATCAATCTATTATAATGATATACCTCTGATATTTTAGTTTTTTCAGAGATAATCTTTTTTTTCAAAATTATTCCCTTCCTTCTTCAGCATTGTGATTTTATCCAAATTATTTTGTGGTACCTTGAAAAACTTTTTAAAGTTTTTTTTTGGGGGGGAGGGCACATTTACTACACTTATTTTTTACTCATCTACTCTTATTTAGGCATTTTCATTTTCTTAAGGAGATCTAATGTAAGTCAGTGGTTTGTCCTTACTTCAATCAATTTCAGCAGGAAAATGAGTTTGTCTATGATTCTTTGAATTATAAAAGGTTATCATAACCTGAGTTTTATATTTTCTTTTCTCGAATTTGTCCTTTCAAGCCAATGAAGAAGATACAGTATACTCCATCACAAAATGATAGATGAGATTTTTCCATATGAAAGCTGAGGGTTGACAGACCAAAAACACAGGACTGCATCAATACCTGTAATATTGGTTTAAAAAGGAGACACTGAAGAAAACATCTGAGAGCAATGCAAATGTTTTTTAAAACACTAGGATTACTAAAGATAGTGAAAGGGAAATATAGAAAAAGGATTTCCTTTGCCTTAGAAACTTCATTTTATTTTATACATATTGTAGATATTATAGCTTTTAGAAAGCCTGTTGAAACTTAATCTGAAACATCATTCGGAGATGTTTACCTTTTAATGAGTCAAGCTGAGAATGTCCAAGCCTATACATTTAAGTGCAGGATTGGACAACCTTCAGAACCATTTGACTAGAGCATGAGTAGGTAAGTGAAGTCTATGGTCTCTAATTCATTCATTTGCTTATTCAATAATCCCATTATACATATATATTTAGGAGCCCATTGAGCTCCTACATGGGTAAGGCACTATTCTAGAAGCTGGAGATACAGCAGTGAATGTGTCTGAAAACAGACATGGAACTTATATTCTAATTAGAGGGGAGAGAAAAATATATAGAATGTAAGATATAAGTGTTATAGAGAAAAACAAAGCAGGGAAGAAGGGCAGGGAATGCTGGAGGTTTTAACTAGGGTGGTTAGGGAAGGGCTCTCTAAGAAGGGGACATTTGAACAGAGACATGAAAGAGATGAGGGAATGAGTCACTGTGGATAACTGGGGGCAGAGTACTCCCAGCAGAGGGAACAGCAGGTAGAGGGAAAACATGTTTGGTCTTTCAAACAGCAGTAAGGAGGCCAGGTGGAGTAAGCAACAGGGATGTAGGCAACAGGGATGTCTATACTGGAGATGTTGTCAAGAAGCCAGACCACATGTGGCCTTGTTGGTGACTGTAAAGACTTTTAGCTTTTACTCTGAGGGAGATGCAAAGTCTTATTTGAGGATTTTAGACAGAGAACTGATGTAATCTGGGTTATGTTTAAAAAGGACTACCAGTCAGCTGCTGAAAACAGACTATAACGGGCCAAGGAGGCAGGGAAATGGTTTAGGAAGCTATTAGAATAATCCAGGCAGTAGATGCTCATAGCTTGTGCCAGGGTGATAGTGGTAGAAATGAGGAGAAGTGGTTAGGTTACAAATTATACTGTGAATCATTCTTTCCAGGGTTAAGACAATGTATTAAATTATGATATATTTACTATCACATCAAAAAGAATATAATACCTAGGAATAAACCTACCTAAGGAGGCAAAAGATAGGTACTCAGAAAACTATAAGATACTGATGAAAGAAATAAGAGATGACACAAAGAGATGGAGAGATATACCATGTTCTTGGATTGGAAGAATCAATATTGTCAAAATGACTATACTACCTAGAGTAATCTACACATTCAATGCAATCCCTATCAAATTACCAATACCATTTTTCACAGGATTAGAACAAAAAATTTTACAATTTGTATGGAAACACAAAAGACCCTGAATAGCCAAAGCAATCTTGAGAAAGAAGAATGGAGCTGGAGGAGTCAGGCACCCTGACTTCAGACTATACTACAAAGTTACAGTAATCAAAACAGTATGGTACTGGCACAAAAACAGAAATATAGATCAATGGAACAGAACAGAAAGTCCAGAGATAAACCCATGCACCTATGGTCACCTAACCTATGACAAAGGAGGCAAGGATATACAATGGAGAAAAGACAGTGTCTTCAATAAGTGGCACTGGGAAAACTGGACAGGTACATGTAAAAGAATGAAATTAGAACATTCTCTAAAACCAAACACAAAAATACACTCAAAATGGATTAAAGACCTAAATGTAAGACCAGATACTATAAAACTCTTAGACGAAAACATAGGCAGAATACTCTCTGACATAAATCACAGCAAGAGGGCTTCCCTGGTGGTGCAGTGGTTGAGAGTCTGCCTGCCGATGCAGGGGACAAGGGTTCGTGCCCCAGTCCGGGAGGATCCCACATGCCGCGGAGCGGCTGGGCCCGTAAGCCATGGCCGCTGAGCCTGCACATCCAGAGCCTGTGCTCCGCAACGGGAGAGGCCACAACAGTGAGAGGCCCGCGTACTGCTAAAAAAAAAAAAAAATCACAGCAATATCTTTTTTGATCCACCTCCTAGAGTAATGAAAATAAACAAATGGGACCTAATTAAACTTAAAAGCTCTTGCACACCAAAGGAAACCATAAAAAAACCGAAAAGACAACCCACAGAATGGGAGAAAATATTTGCAAATGAAGTGACTGACAAGGGATTAATCTCCAAAATATACAAACAGTTTATGCACCTCAATATCCAAAAACCCCCAACCCAATCAAAAAATGGGCAGAAGAGCTAAATAGAGATTTCTCCAAAGAAGACATACAGATGGCCAAGAGGCGCATGAAAAGATGCTCAATATCATTTATTATCAGAAAAATGCAAATCAAAACTACAATGAAGTATCACCTCACACCAGTCAGATGGCCATCATCAAAAAATCTACAAACAATAAATGCTGGAGGGCCTCCCTGGTGGCGCAGTGGTTGAGAGTCCGCCTGCCGATGCAGGGGATACGGGTTCGTGCCCCGGTCTGGGAGGATCCCATATGCCGCGGAGCGGCTGGGCCCGTGAGCCATGGCCACTGGGCCTGCGCGTCCGGAGCCTGTGCTCCGCAACAGGAGAGGCCACGACAGTGAGAGGCCCACATAACACAAAAAAAAAAAAAAAAGGAAAAAAAAAAAATGCTGGAGAGGGTGTGAAGAAAAGGGAACCCTCCTACACTGTTGGTGGGAATGTAAATTGGTACAGCCACTATGGAGAACAGTATGGAGGCTCCTTAAAAAACTAAAAATAGAGCTACCATATGATCCAGCAATCCCACTCCTGGGCACACATCCGGAGAAAACCATAATTCGGAAGGATTCACTGCAGCACTATTTACAATAGCCAGGACATGGAAGCAACCTAAATGTCCATCGACAGATGAATGGATAAAGAGGATGTGGTACATATATACAATGGAATATTACTTAGCCATAAAAAAAGAATGAAATAATGCCATTTGCAGTGACACGGATGGACCCAGAGATTATCATACAGAGTGAAGTCAGACACAGAAGACAAATATCATATGATATCACTTATATGTGGAATCTAAAAAAATGGTACAAATGAACTTATTTACAAAACAGAAATAGAGTAACAGATATAGAAAACAAACTTATGGTTACCAAGAGGGAAGGGGGGGATAAATTGGGAGATTGGGATTGACATATACACACTACTATATATAAAATAGATAATAAGGACCTACTGTATAGCACAGGGAACTCTACTCAATACTCTTTTTTTTTTTTTTTTTTTTTTTTGCGGTATGCGGGCCTCTCACTGTTGTGGCCTCCCCCGTCGCGGAGCACAGGCTCCGGACGCGCAGGCTCCGGATGCGCAGGCCCAGCGGCCACGGCTCACGGGCCCAGCCGCTCCGCGGCATATGGGATCCTCCCAGACCGGGGCACGAACCCGTATCCCCTGCACCAGCAGGCGGACTCTCAACCACTTGCGCCACCAGGGAGGCCCGACTCAATACTCTTTAATGACCTATATGGGAAAAGAATCTAAAAAAGAGTGGATATATGTATATATATGTATAACTGATTCACTTCGCTATACAGCAGAAACTAACACAACATTGTAAATCAACTATACTCCAATAAACATTAATTTAAAAAAAAAAAGAAAAGTGACTTTCCATGAGAGGAAAAGATATAGAGTTAGAAAAAAAAACAGTCCAGGAATGGCTAGCGATTTCCTTCCTTATTTTGTCATGTCTTCAAACATAAGAGCAAGTAGGCAAGCAAACAAATGCTCAGAAAATACTGACCCTCCTGTATGTCTCAAGTCCATATGATTACAGGAAAACTCACTTACCTGGATTGAGAATTCCTATGGCATTACTTTGCAGCTGATATTTCCAAAGATAGGTGACATGTTAGTATAGGCAGAGTTACTTGGCTCCCTCCTATGGTCTAGGTCATTTTCTACACTTTCCAGGTATGTATTATTTGCAAGTCACAAAGCTTAGTCTTCTGATACTCTCTCATTTAATTTTCACCATTCTTGATGCATCTCCAATACATCACTTTTTACATTCTTTTACACATCTGCCTTTCTTACTATACTCTGAGTTCCTCAAAGGCAGGGACCATATCTTATTCATCTTTATCTCTACTTGGATTACTGCCTAGCATGTAGTAGGCAACTAACAAATTTTTGATAAATATAGAAAGTTTATTTGGATGGTGGAACAGTGGAGATGTTTTTGAACAAAGGCAGAACTTAATTATTCAGCTCAACAATTGTGTTCCAGCCAGTCTTATTTCTGGCCAGTAATATCTCAATAAGACTGTGAAAAGGATAAGAGGTGATACTTGTACTAGGTACTCTGCATTTCGTGCTGGAAATCCCCCTGATTAAACTAAACTTAAAAAAAAATCACCAAAATTAAACTAAAAAAATACTAGTTTTCAGTTTTATGTATATATTTGTTGAGGAGACATTCACTGGGCACTAATGTCTATGCGAAAGCCTACACAGCTTATACTGAGTTCTCATTTTTTAAATAAACTTTCAAGTTGCTAAAAATATTTTAGTATACAGTGATATTTAAGAGATTCTTTTTTATAGAATCAAATATTTAAAGAAAGGAATCAAGTGAAATATGTCTTATGGATTATTTTCTCCCACTACATTTAAAAATCTGACTTAAAGCAGTGACTCAAGTGCTGAGCGCCCCACAAATAGATGGCATTTTATTCTTATAAATGATGGTTAAAGGAGTTGTTTAGTATGAATTGGGATAGAAGACTGAGCAGGAAATTTGAGAAAAAACTGCTGGAGAAAGGAAGAAAATTCACGTTCAGGTTGCAATTATATCTGATGCTGATTAACTCAGTCATTATGCTTTAATATAAAAGGGTAACAATCTCAACAATAGAGACTGCCAAGGCTGAGATGGTCTTTTGTGAGCAGCACAGTTCTGTGGTATCACAGACTTGGTTCTGTGGCTGAAAATCAACAGTCTACAATGCTTTGTTGATCCTCAAAAATTCTTTAAAGAGCTGAAAACTTTTTAAATAAACTATATTTATTTTTATTTGGAAAATATTTTTCTTCATCTATTTTATAATGTATTGATATTTTAAATATCATAAGTTTATTATCAAAGTTGTTTACTAGATCCACAATATCTGCACGTTTAAGACAGAAACTCGAGAGGATCTTCTGAGAAGGAGTTAAACTGACAACATCTAGACTGTCAGTAAGTGAACTTTCTCAATGTACATTCATGAAGTACAGCATCATTTTAACTTTGAGACCTTGGGCATACCCTAACCTTACAATGTCTTGGTTTTCTCTTTTGTAAAATGGTAGTAATAATAAATAGTATCTATCTCATATGATGGTAATGAGGATTACATAAATGACTCTGGTGCAATCACAAAAATCTACTGAGCACCTACTAAGCACTGAGGATACAGCAGTGAACAAAGCACTCCCACTCCCCCAATAGGTAATGAACTTAGCATAGTACTTAAAACACTGTAAATACTCAACTAAATATAGCTATTATTACTATAATAGCTATACTTGGGAATGTCAGATATAGCTCACAGAATGGGACTGTATGTGCAAGATAAATGTGTATAGACAGTTTAAGATTCTCAGTTTATTTAAAAGCTATCAGCAAGAGGAGAGAATCTGTGGTAGATTCAAAATTGGGATTCTTTACATACTTCAGATTCTCTTCTTTTGGAAGGTACCAGTGATCCAGGTAGACTTTAGTAGGCCTTGAGTCATCTGTCTATCCTTTACACTGCCAAACTCTGGAATTTCACCCAAATACTTTTACATAGTAGTTAACAAATGAAGAGCTTTCCAAGCTGAGTTCAGGAGTCATTATAGCAAGAATGTGAATATGACTCATGAGTTTTCATTACTAATTCTCTTTGCACATATAACTGGTACTCTGGCATTAGAGAGATTCTGGTGTGGCTATAGGGATGTATAAAGCAAAAATGGAAGTTTCTTGATCTCCTTAATTTATAAGAGGTTAGGGCATCTATAGTTACCCAGGGCTTCATAAATCCCAGTAGGTGAGAAGATGAAAATGACGAAGAAGGGTGGAGAACAGTATTGTCAGAGGGTTTTAGCTTTAAATAAGTCAAGGATACCTACACAAAGAGGGAGGAGAAATGATTTAGAAGCAGTCATGGCAGGTGAGAAAGAGGTTGATCCTAATCAACCTAATTCAGAGGTATGTGGGTCAAGAGAGAATGAGCAGCAAGCATTTGAGAAGGCTGCAAGGGAAACAATATTTTCTGTGAAGGACCAGGTTTCAAGACAGATTTAAAGCATGTGTGGGAATAGCTGAATAGTCCCAGCAACCAGGGGCCAGAATGAAACTGCTCCCAAGTGAATCCTCATGAAGACCTTCTGGGATGGTGGAAGGACTTCAAGCTTCTTCAGAAGGAGTCAGTGGAGCCTAGGTTGGATTGGGCTCCAAGGGAATTCTATACCAGGTGGGCAGGCTGAGAAAAGATCAATTCATGTCCAGAACTTTCATCATGTAATTTAAAAAAAAAACAAAAAAAAAACCAATGGTAGGTCTTGGTAGATTTAGGGGAAAGGGTGATGCCTTCTCTGAAGTCAGCCACAGTCTAACCCTATCTTAAAAACTTATATTCAATGGGGTTATTAATCCTCAAGGCCATTTTAAATAAAGAGTTTAACATACATTAGAGGCCAAAATTAAGAAGTTAAGCAGAATGAGCTATAGATTTAATTCACAGCTAATTATATAACCTTTTACAAACCATTCTTAACTGTTCTGTACTATAGTTTCTTATTTCAAAAAAACTGCTCATGATAATGTCTGAGCCTCTTCTGTTATCACACGCAAATTAGACCATACCTATAAGAGTCCTTTGGAAGAAAGAAGCTAAAAATTATGCTTTTAAACCTAATGTCCAAACTAGAAAATCTTTCTAAGAAATTATAATTGACAACTCAATGCAGAGAACAACAGAATAAAACTAAGACAGCTTAGAATTTACTATTTTTAAAACTTAGTAAATATTGAAATATAAGTTTAAACTACTTTGGAATGAAATGACAACTTCTGTCTCTAAACCTTGTCTTAAGACTCATATTCAACCTCACTAGGGGCCTAAGAAATATAAATTAAAACAGTAAGATATCATTTTCTCCTTATCTGATTGGCCAAAAATTTTAAAGACTGATTACAGCTAGGGTTGAGAGTACTCTTAAACACTGCTAGCAAGTGGATACACTGGTGCAAGCTTTTAGAACAATTTGACAATATTTATCCAGAGATAAACGTACATATCCTTTAATTACACAATTCCATTTAGAATATGACTTACCAAAACACTCTTACATGTATGCAGATATATATATATAAAGGTGTTTACAGCAGCAATGTTTGCTTAAAAAAAATGAGTAACAGTATAAGTCTAAATGTATTGGTAGAGAAATGGCTGGGTAAATTGGTAAAAATGGAATAAAAGTTAGCCATGAGAAAGGTAGTCTTTATGAGCTGATAGAGACACATTCATAAAGAATTAAGTGGAAAAAAAATTAACTTATAGGACAGTGATCCTATTTTTGTTTATAAAGATCCTTTAAAAACTACAATCAATATTATTTACACAAGAAACACATACACCAAACATTCATATTCTAGTTTGTCTTAATCTGAAATTCATCCCAACAGAAAGTCATATTAATTTTTAAGCAAAAGGCTCTAGGTACAATTCATTATAAGGAAAATTTAAAAAATATTTGTGCTTTGTATCATGTCTTTGGGAAGCACAAATTAAAGAGAAAAAATTCTTACTTTTTTTTTTAGATACTGACTTCTATAAGCCCTTCTGGTTGAAACTCTGACTAAAATCCCAGAGACATTTATAATATGATGCAAAATGACGTCTAAAATAACAATGTGCTAAAATTTAACATGCTACAAGTAACTGAAATGTCTTCTAAGTTACTTCTGTCTTCTTAAATCTAAAGAAAGATCTAAGATAAGCATATTTAAAGTTTTGGTGGTTTGTCCATCTTGCATGAGAATATTATACCACCAAGAGCCACCAATAAGCAGCATCAAAGCAGGCTTCATACAGACCTTTGTATACAACTGTTAAGTGTTTATATATATATTTTCATCTAACTATGAATGAATAGGTACACAAATTTTACATGTTATTTATTACATACCTCTTTAATTACTACCTTCACATTGGCAAGCACATGAAGCCAAAGAAGCCAGCACAGGTTTACAATATTTATTGATGCTGCCCCCTGATGAACCCATTCAGTAGGATCCCTATCCTGAGATATTAGAGCACTGATTTACATGATCAGTGGCCAAAGGGACATGACTATCATTATACACAGTGCATAGTAAACATGCTTTTAAGTAGGCTGGCAGATGGTTACAGATTGGCACAATGCCCCCAAAGTCCGACAAATTAGTTACATGCAGGATACTCACATCAGCATAGTGGCCTATCATATCACATCTGTCACACCGTTTTCTCCAGGAAGGTCTTTCAAGACATTTGTGAGTAGAAGACATAGGCAGAAAACAGTCTAAGCAAAAGCGGGCCGGACAGGCATACTGGAGGTGTCCTCTCTCGGAGCAGAGGCAGCAGGAGCGGACTTTCTATGTGGCAGACAAACAGAAAATCTCTTTAGCAAAATACTTTAGTCTCAAATAGAATACTACTTTTTCTTTTTCAGTATAATTCCATAAAAAGTTATTTCCAATTTGGAAACACAATGAAGGTCTTGAGCATAATTATAAAATCAAACAAAATGTCTGAAATCAGAGCTTTAACAAAACCATCTGTATCCTGTGGTTGCCAAAAAGGCTTAGCCTGCATGTACTATCATCTGGCATCTATTTCTTATGCCTTGTCTTGTAGGACACTGACAAAGTGGAATGTGTCTGAGAGGGAAAGTAGGATGATGAGGATCTGGAAGCTAAGTCATAGGAGCAACAGATACAGAAAGAGGCTGCTCTGCCAGGCAAAGACAAAGAGGAAACAAGAGAGCCATCTCAAATATTTGAAAGGCAATCACTTGGGAGAGCAAGTTGGTAAGGGAAGGAATATTTGTTAAGGGCTTACTAGTGTCAAGAAATGTCTAAGAGTTCTGTGTTATTTCAAAGGTTGATGTATCTGTTTAACATAATTTACATCATAAACATTTATAAATGCCTAAAATTATAATTTTCTAACAATGAAAATTATCCCACAATTAAACAAGTCGTGTCATAAAGTAGAAGGTTTAGAAGTGAAATGAGTCTCAGGAATCAATCTGATTCAATCTTCTCATTTTATAGAAAAGAAAAAAGAAGCACAAAAGGTGAAGTGATTTGCCTAAGGTTGTACAACTACTAATGGGATGCTGAAATTGATTCTGGCTGTAGATTTATTGTTCTTTACTACTACTCTAGGCTGCGACCTACATAAACATGTAATATGAAATTTAACACATATAACATTTGAATTGTAAGATTATAAGGGTTCGAACCCTATGATTTTGATTTTAACAATGTGGAAAGACACATTACATATTTCACATACTTGTGGAAAGGGGCAGTTTTTTGACAAATGGCCACATTTGTCACAATTTCTACAGGTAACGTTTTTGTTGACTGAATAGTATCGGTGGGTCCATCTTCCAGATGTTCTTTTTTTACCTATCTGTGCCTAAGGGAAAAAAAAGATCAAGAATTAAAATTATTTCACTGTTTAAGAGAATTAACAGTCATAATCTGTTCAATTTAGAACTTAGCAACAGGGAATTTTGTATTCTTAAAAGGAGTTAGAAAAACTTAAAAGGGGTGCCATGAAAACAGCTCTACTTTTTGTCTGCCCATCTCCCCTTTTCTTTTACACTTCTCCATATGGTTCCATTTCTTTTTTAGCTTTCTCTACTTACGGTTCAGGTCTAGTAGGGGCACTGAAATGCATCATTTAGACATTCCAGTGGCATTCAGAGTCAAAGATATTGCTGACATATATCTGGACGTATACATTTTTCTGGATGAGAAACTTGCTTAAATTTTTAGTTAGGGGTTGGTGTTTTTTATGATTTTGTCCTTTATAAAGTTATAAAACCACATAGTGACCAAATACATTCCTTCTTTTGAACAGTCCAGGGTTACTGCTTACAAACTGGATTTTAATTTCTAAGAGAGAATGAGATAATTTCCTTCCCCTAGAGTCCTTTTAAGATCCATTCTGCCTACACTGATCCAATTCTAGCTGTCCCATATTCTAGCCAAAATCCAGTATCTTGCAAGAGAACATTAGCAAAGCATATCATATGGACTATCTAAAGAGGAATACCTAAATGCCAACCATGCTTTTATCTTGTTTGGTACAATTCCATCTTTGAAAAAAACTTTCATCTTTTACTTGTTATTCTGCTGAATTGGCCAAGTAGACCTCAAAAGGAGACACAATCTAATTATCTCTTAACATTTTCCTTATACCAAGTTGTAAAATTACTCTTTTCTAGCCATCTGTCATAATTAAGGCTAATAATTGACAAAGACAAACACCTGCCACATCCTAAATATAGACTAACCATTTCCTTACACTGAAGCAGCAGTTATTTCCGGTGTTGATCTTTAGTGGTATCAGGCAAAATGGGCTGAGAGGACTTACCATAGCAGAGAAGAAACAAAAGGGAAAGGGGGACTAAATCATTATGGCAATTAACTGACTGACAAAAATCAAGGCTGAACTACTACGCTTCTGAAAAATTCAATCACCCATAGACTAAAATTAAACTTTTTCTTACAAGATACTTGGACTGCTGCTACTTTAAAAAAGCTTATTAAGTCATCATAATGAAATGAAACTATGCCTCAAAGAAAATTATTATTCTATTATTCATAACATCAAAAATGTTTTGATTTTACCTCAACGTCTTTGTCACTGATGAACCAGTTTACACCATCTTCTCCTACAAAACAAATAAAATGTTACTCAATCTTGACACCTTTAAAGCACTTGATTGACAATAAATTATTCAATCTGTCAGTATTGAAATTGAACCCCAAAGGTATAGTGAGAACCCCTTAACATCTTATCTTGACACCGTCATTATTTGTGTGGCTCTGAACAAATACTTAACCTCTCTTAATCTCAGTTTCCTTACCTGTGAAATGGGAATAATAGTATTTTCCCTGTATACCTAAAAAATATTGTGCGAATCAAGTGAGATACGTGAAAATGCTTTGAAAACCATCAAACTATAAACAAATATATATATAAAAAAATCACTGAAGGGACCAAAAACCCAACAGCAGGTGCAGAGAGAAATTTTATCTGAACTTCCCTTATCTGACTAAAAGCCTGCTTTGTGAGCCAGCTGCCACAGCCCCTCTCCCCAACCCAGAAGTCTCTAGTCAGGAAAGTCACTGACCTTGGGTACCAGGACATTCCCCCAAAACTGTGTAAACAAGCACATCAAAACCTTCCATCAGGGCTTCCCTGTTGGCGCAGTGGTTGAGAGTCTGCCTGCCGATGCAGGGGACATGGGTTCGTGCCCCGGTCTGGGAAGATCCCACATGCCGCGGAGCGGCTGGGCCCGTGAGCCATGGCCACTAAGCCTGCGAGTCCGGAGCCTGTGCTCCGCAACGGGAGAGGCCACAACAGTGAGAGGCCCGAGTACCGCAAAACAAACAAACAAACAAAAAATCCTTCTATCTTCTGAAGCCCTAAATCCTCCCTTTTGTTAAGTTAGTATACAAACCTTTACCTTTGGCTATTTAGTGAGTTACTCATTACTGAGTGCTTCTACCCTTGGTCTTTTCTCCTGTAACTCTCTCTATTGTCAGTTAACTCGCAGGCCCCCCACCATTCAGACCCAAGTAGGTAGAAGAAAGGTTTTTCCTTCCAATATCAGTATTAACTGTGTCCGCCAGCTTCTCACTGTAACATTTTTATAAGGTGGACTCTGAATACTATCTCATGATTAGAGCTAGGAATTTAGCACTGTATTTTACAACATCAAAAATAGTGAAGTAAAAGAGCAAAAACAGAAGGCCAAATATCCAGAAGACAGTGACCAATCTAAAAATATAACTGTAAAAACCTACGGGGGTGGGAGTCCTACATTTTTCTTTATCAGCTGTTTCCTTCTCTTAGCACTGCCCCTTTACAAACTTGCAAATGGCTGCTATTCCCTTGGTCCATCCATGGCCAAGGAGGAAGGGACATATGACTAATGCAGAAGCTAAGGTGTCAACAAAGGACTGAAAGATTTTTTCTTCCCCCAAAGCAAAGATTTCCTCCTTCCTCCTATCTACTCTTCTTCTCTATCTCAAAAACACAAATTGAGCTTGACTCTTCTTTGAAAGGAATTTTGAAGAGACATGAAGTAATCTACATTTTCCCAGGCCTACCAGGAGTAAGTGTCTAGAGATACATTTTAAAATAAAATACCTTTACTAAGAAAACCAAGAGGCTGCTTTACAAAAAGACCAATCCATAGGAGAGCAGAGATGCTGTGCTGATGATTATTTCCTTTGTAAAATTCGGAGGCTGCATCCATATACTGAGAGTGGAGAATACATTAAATAGCAGCAGCTTCTATTCCTTCATCATCACCATCCACGCTATTATTCTTTCATTCAAAGGATTCGTCTAAGGAGCATGCTTTGCTGTAACTTTCAAAGCTGCCTTTTGTACCTCAGTGTCCTTCATCATTAAAACTCAAAATGACCACTTAAAATCACTTTAATTATAAAACTGACTTAATATTGTCCTTAAAAAATGAACTCCCAAACCAAGGAAATGCAAAATAGCAACTGTTACCACCCCCAAACTCCAATAAATTTACACATGAACAGAGAATATTGAAAGAAGGGAAGGTTTACAAGGGAGATCAGCTCCATTTAGATTGTTTTAACATACCCATGGAATTCAACAATATTCTAGGTTACACTCCTCCTCGACAAGCTACAGTATATTCTTACTGTAGAAAATTTGTCAGCAAGTACACAAAATAGGCTTCAATTACAAATGAAATCAGACTTCTGGGTGGTAAATGAAGTAAAGGCATCACGAGGAAAATATAAGTCAACTCTTGGCCCTACTCATGGTTCAGTTTTGGTTCTACCCTAGCAATAACTGACTCTTATACCTATCTTGTTTGCCCCTTAACTCCAAATCCCAACCTAATGGAAGCTTTGTCTAAGAGCAACTCATTAGAACTTCCACAGGCAGCCAATTCTCCACTTTGCTCAATTTCTGGTAAGGGACTTGTCAGAAATGTGGGTTCCACACTTAACCCTATCTCTTATTTGCTGTGTGGCGTCGGGCAGGTTATTTACCCTCTCTGGGTCTGTTTAGTAATGGGTTGGATAAAGTGGTATCCATGGTATCTTCTAGCACTAAGTTTCTGTGATTCTATCAAATTTTCATTCATTACTGGAATCAAATACATTGTTACTTAGTCTACATTACCTAAATCGTCCAGGTCTTTGCAACCAACAGAGTGTCTTGACTTAAAGACAACTTCCCCACAGGGCCCAGGAGCACCCATCTTCTATGTGTGTACCAGCCAACGCCACAGAATATAAAATGGGATTGCCCTAAAGTGTAAAATTAGGACTGCCCTAAAGATGCCTAATATCAACTCTTACCTGCTTTATAACCTTGTCTTGCTAAGATCCAGAACTATGATTCTTTTCAGATTTTAGAACTGTAATCAAAACAATAACTGATAACTCTCTTTGCATTAAATTAGCTCAGTTTAACAAACATGTATTGAAAGGTTACAATAAGCAAGGTGCTATAGGGTAAACAAAACTGATAAGAGCTTATAACTTAGGCAAACACAAACAGATAAAAAGAAAAGGAGTAGGAGAAAACCAAACAAGATGCTATGGTAAATTCAGAGGAAGAGCAGATATCTGAATCTGGGGAGAAAGGGGAAATAAGTCACAGAAGGCTGTGCCATAAAGAAAACTGTATTGAGGTATAATTTACATATTATAAAATATACCCAAGTAAAAAATACAGTATGATGCATTTTGACAAACGTACACACCTGTGTAACCACCACAAAAATCAAATGTAGAACATTTCCATCATCCCAAAACGTCACCTTGAGCATATTTGCAATCAATCCCCTACCCGAGGCAACCACTGATTTGCTTTCACTCACGACAGATTCATTTTGCCTGCTCTAGGACTGCATATGAATAGAATCATACATTATGTACCATTTTGTATATGGCTTCTTTCACTCTGAATATTTGTGAAAGTCATCGTTTATGTTGTTAGGTAGTAGTAGTTTGTTCCTTTCTTACTGCTGAGCAGTATTCCACTGTGTGGCTACAACAATTTGTTTAGCTGTTTATCTCCTGAAGAACATTTAGGTTGTTTCCAGTTTTTCACAATTATAAATAAAGTAGCAATAAACATTCTAGTGAGACTCTCTTCTTACTTGACATAAGTTTTCATTTCCCTTGGGAAAATAGCTAGGAGTAGAATTATTAGATATGGTAAGTATGTCTTTACCTTCATATGAAACTGGCAAATTTTTCCAAAGTGATTGTATCATTTCACACTCTTTTCAGCATTGTATGAGAGTCCCAGCTAGCTTCATAATCTTACCAATACTTGGAATTTCAGTTATTTATTTAAAAAAATTTTATTGGTGTATAGCTGATTTACAACACTGTGTTAGTTTCTGCTGTACAGCAAGGTGAATCAGTTATACATAAATATATAGCCACTCTTTTTTAGATTCTTTTCCCATATAGGTCATTACAGAGTATTGAGTAGAGTTCCCTGTGCTATACAGTAGGTCCTTATTATCTATTTTATATATAGTAGTGTGTATATGTAAACCCCAATCTCCCAATTTATCCCTCCCCCACCCTTTCCCTCTTGGTAACCATAAGTTTGTTTTCTATATCTGTGACTCTATTTCTGTTTTGTAAATAAGTTCATTTGTACCATTTTTTTAGATTCCACATATAAGTGATACCATATGATATTTGTCTTCTCTGTCTGACTTACTTTACTCTGTATGATAATCTCTAGGTCTATTCATGTCACTGCAAATGGTAATATTTCATTCTTTTTTATGGCTGAGTAATATTCCATTGTATATACATATCATATCTTCTTTATCAATTCATCTGTTGATGGACATTCAGGTTGCTTCCAAGTCTTGGCTATTGTAAACAGTGTTGCCATGAACACTGGGGTGCATGTGTTCTTTCGAATTATGGCTTTCTCTGGATATATGCCCAGGAGTAGGATAGCTGGATCACATGGTAGTTCTATTTCTAGTTTTTTTAAGGAACGTCCATACTGGTTGTACCAATTTTGGAATTGTCAGTCTTTTAAATTTTAACCTTAGAATGGGTGTGAAGTAGTATTCATTATGATTTTAATGGGCATTACTCTGATGAATACAGTGAATAAAGCCAGTGTTATTGCCTCCTTTCCAATCTGTATGCCTTTTCTTTCTTTTTCCTACCTCACTGCCTTATGCAGGACTTCCATTATGATACTCAGTATTAGTGGTGACAGCAGATAATCTTTGCTTTGTTCCCAATTTTAGGGAAAAAACATATTCAGATTTTCACAATTAAGTATACTGTTTGCTGTAGATTTTTCGTAACAGGTTGAGCAAATTCCTTTCTATTCCTAGTTTCCTGAGTTTTTAATATGAATGTGTGTTGAATTTTATCAAGTGCCTTTTCTCTATCAACTGAGATAGCCCATGGTTTTTCCTCTCTCTTTCTCTTAATACAGTGAATTACAGTGATTTCATTTTCAAATGTTAAACCTTGTATTCTGTGATTAACTCCACTTGGTTAGGATGTATTATTCTTTAGAATATGCTGCAGAATTCAACTTGCTTTTATTGAGAATTTTTACATCTGTGTTCATGAAGGATATTGGTTTACACTTTTCTTATAATGTCTGTCTGGTTTTGATATTGGTGTAAAACTGGTCCTACCAGAGTTCGGAAGTGTTGGGAAGAGTTTGTGTAGGACTGATATTATTTCTTCCTTAAATATCTGATAGAATTCACCAGTGAAGTCATCTAGGTTGGAGTTTTCCTTGTTTGTGGACCAAGAATTTTACTTGTAGGAAGGTTTTAAAAGAGTAATTCAATTTTTTTAGTAGATATGGAGCCATTCACATTTTCTATTTCTTCTTGGGCCAGTTTTGATAATTTGTGACTTTCAAGGAATTTGTCTATTCTAAATTGTTGAAATTATTGGCATAAAGTTGTCCATAATACTCTCTTATTCTTTTCCTTTGAGTAATCTAATTTGTACTTATGCCTATTCAGTACATTTTTTTTTTTTTTTTTTTTTTTTTTTTTTTTTTTTTTTTGCGGTACGCGGGCCTCTCACCGCTGCGGCCTCTCCCGCTGCAGAGCACAGGCTCCGGACACACAGGCTCAGCGGCCATGGCTCACGGGCCCAGCCGCTCCGTGGCATGTGGGATCTTCCCAGACCGGGGCACGAACCCGTGTCCCCTGCATCGGCAGGCGGACTCTCAACCACTGCGCCACAAGGGAAGCCCTATTCAGTAAATTTTTAATCTCAGATATATATTTCAGCTCTAGAAGCTCCATTTGCTCCTTTTTTATACCTCTCATTTCTCTTACTATATTTCTCCCTTCCTTTAAATTTCAGAGTACATTTTTAACAGCTGTTTTAAAGTCCCTGCTGCTAATTTCATATTCTCTGTCATTTCTAGGTTTGTATCACTTGACTGATTCTTCTCCTGGTTATGAGTGACATTTTCCTGCTTTTTTGAATGCCTAGTAATTCCCCCCCCCCTTGGTTGCTACTGAGGTACACTGTTGAGTGTCTTTTTTTAAAATTTTATTTATTTATTTATTTATTTTTGGCCGTGTTAGGTCTTTGTTGCTGCGTGCGGGCTTTTTCCAGTTGCGGTGCAAGGGCTTCTCATTGCGGTGGCTTCTCTTGTTGTGGAACATGGGCTCTAGGCACGTGGGCTCAGCAGTTGTGGTGCACGGGCTTAGTTGCTCCGCGGCATGTGGGATCTTCCTGGACCAGGGCTCGAACCTGTGTCCCCTGCGTTGGCAGGCGGATTCTTAACCACTGTGCCACCAGGGAAGGCCCTGTTGAGTGTCTTGATTTTTTCTTACTTTAAAAAGTGTGAGAATCGGGCCTCCCTGGTGGCGCAAGTGGTTAAGAGTCCGCCTGCCGATGCAGGGGATACGGGTTCGTGCCCTGTTCTGGGAGGATCCCATATGCCGCGGAGCGGCTGGGCCCGTGAGCCATGGCCGCTGGGCCTGCGCATCCGGAGCCTGTGCTCCGCAACGGGAGAGGCCACAACAGTGAGAGGCCCACATACCGCAAAAAGAAAAAAAAAAAAAAAAAAAGTGTGAGAATCTGTTTTGACAAGCAGTTAAGTAACCTCCAGATCAGCTGACCCTTTTGAGACTTTTAAAGCTTTGCTAGGGTAGGTCCAGAGTAGCTTTTACTTAGGGTTAATTAAGCCCTACTACCAAGATGTATCTTCTGGGGTCACTACTGAATGTCTAGGGTGTTTAACACAGTCTCTCCAATCTGGCAAGTAAGAACTCGGGTAAGTTCTGGGAATTGTTTGGCTTCCAGTAGGTTTTTGTCCACATCTAGCGGAGTTCTGCCCTATCCATGGGCAGAGAAGAACTCAGTATCCTTGGTATTCATGGGTACACCCCAACGCAGATTTCTGGAGTTATATCCATTTCAGCTCTCTCTCTCTCTCTCCAGTACTATGCCTCACAAACTACAGCTTCTTTAGCCTCTCTGAACTCTGATCTCTGTCTTCTCATCTTAGTGAGATGGACATGTTGTGCCTGGGTTCCCTTTCTTAGCACCATGATGCAGGTTGATTGTAGGGTGCACCTCATTCGTTTCCATATTCTCATGAATCATAGTCCAGTACTGCCTGTTGTTCAATGTCTGAAAATGTGCTAATTGATCTGTAGTTAAGTCAATCCACTAAAATTTTTCATTTCAAATATTGTATATTTCAGCTCTATAAGTTCCCTTTGGTTCTTTTTTATATCTTCCATTTCCCTTCTTATTATATGCCTCTTTCCCTTTAAACCTCTGTATATTTATAATGTCTGTTTTAAAGTCTTGTCTGCTAATTTCATCATCTCTGGTCAAGAGGGCAAGTCTGGTATAAGTTAACACAATATGGCTGGAAGCAAACATCTTGAATAGGATTTTAACAGGTGATGAAGGACATGAGTAAAAAGGAAAGGCACAAGCAACATAATGAAAGAGGTAAAAGGATACAGCAAACAATACAGGTTGACTGGAACAAAGGGTGTGATAATTCCTTTACTAAGAATTTTACCTTTTTATATATAAAGAATACTGAGAATTAAAATATTATTACTTACAAGAAGCTTTTTACCTGAAACACCTATGAGGACTTACTAATTAATATTAAATCTGTTCTTCCAACTAAGAAATTTTACTAATTAATATTAAATCTATTCTTACAACTAAGAAATTTTCCATGTCTTTCCTCTTTTAGTTTAACTTTAAAAGTCTTGACTTCCTACTGTGTGGAGCTTTCCAAGGAATAGTACATCAGTCTTCTTTCTGCCAGAGTAGTACTCTTGAAAGCAGAGACAGTAAAACAGTATTACAGGGTGCTTTTGTTAATACTATGCAACAAACAGAATATTTCCTGTCTTTTGAAATAACTTCAAGACAAAAAAGCAAACCCCAAAGAAAAGTGAACCCATAACCTTACACATTTTACATATTTTCTCCTATTTCTGGAACTATTCTGCTATCTTTATTTCTCCGTTCCTCCTTTCCCTCCTTCCTTCTCTTTCTCTCATGCATAAAGATAAACATCTTCCAAATTTATATGGTGATGGTGACTCACAGTCTATAAATTGTTTTAAATACATATTTCATCTTCAGAACAATCCTGTATGGTTACACAAATGTTCATTTTTAAAATGTGTGTGCTTTCTACAAAAAATTGCAATTGTTGCTTTTGTGAAATATAGTGCTAATGTAGCTATGTACCCATAAGACTGCATTCAGTTTTCAAAGGATCTAAGGAAGAGTTTGGGCTAGATTTCTGAGGAGTAAAGCCAGTTCATGCTCTGCTTCAATTATACTTAGTCTGCCTAAATTCTGGTGGGTGGGAATTGGTGAAGATGGTTTCTTTGCTGAGGAAGCAGGCACAATTATAGAGCTGGTTCTCTCTACCTTTTGGGATAATTTGACAGGAAGTAGGAGTTAGTGAAATGTTTTTCCTAAGATCACCAAAGATTATAGAAGATTTCACTTCAGCATATCTAGTTGGTCATTTTCAGTACAGGAGCCAGGTACTAAGAAGAATCTTTTCCTGAGCCTAATACACTATAGCCCCTTCTTACACGGAAGCCATAGGTGCCTTACATTTTCTAGATATCCTAATTTCTAACATCTAAAATTTTAAGTCTCATTACAATTCAGTGAAAAGGTATATATTTATGATTTCCTCCGCATACAATGGACTTGAATTTAATATTCAGCAAAGTAGATACAAGAAGTTATTTTGCCACTACTAATTATTTAAGAACGTAAATGTAATTTTCCTCAAAGTATAAAATGTTTTCATTTAATGTAGCGTTGAGTTAATTTTCAACAAATATTCACTGAAAATCTCTCATGTAAAAGACAGTGTAGGAGGGAGAAAGATGACTAAGACATGGTGCTTGCCCTCAAGGAACTTATCATATAGTAGAGTAGTATGTACTATCTTGGGGCTAAAGAATCTAAAAAGTATTACTGTGTTAAGTAAATAACCATGATAATCTCATTTTTAAAAAATAGGATGGGACTTCCCTGGTGGCACAGTGGTCGAGAATCCACCTGCCAATGCAGGGGACACGGATTTGATCCCCGGTCCAGGAAGATCCTACATGCCGCAGAGCAACTAAGCCCGTGTGCCACAACTACTGAGCCTGCGCGCCACAGCTACTGAGCCTGCGTGCCACAACTACTGAAGCCTGCAGGCCTAGAGCCTGTGCTCCACAATAAGAGAAGCCACTGCAATGAGAAGCCCACACACCGCAATGAAGAGTAGCCCCCATTCGACGCAACTAGAGAAAGCCTATGCGCAGCAACGAAGACCCAACGCAGCCAAAAATAAATAAAATTTAAAAAAATTTTAAAGAATAAGATGATTTAATTAACATCAAGTTTTTAAAAAGATTGAAAGTCCTCTATTATTTGGGATATGGGTTACTTAACAAGAAATACTGAATTCTACCAATGATCAATTAATTAACTTAGGATGACTGTGTCACCAAAAAAGTCTTCATACAATATTAAGTATGTCAGTTCTCTAGCAACTGTTTTCTCTCCAAATAATTGGTGAGTCTATAGACAGGCTCACAGATGCGGATTGGGAAAAAAGAGACAATGGTTGGTAGATACCTGCAATCCCTCAGGAACCTAGATTTGGGGCATTCTCAATACCTTTTCTCTCACATGCAGTATACAGCCAAAACTCTGGCTCATATGACATGGCATTCTTTCACTACATTAAAACACACTGAGGGACTTCCCTGGTGGTCCAGTGGTTAAGACTCCACACTTCCACTGCAGGGGGCGTGGGTTCAATCCCTGGTCAGGGAACTAAGATCCCACATGACGCATGGTACGGTCTTAAAAAAAAGCCAAGAAAACAACAACAAACAAAAAACAAAGACCCCACAAAACATAAAGATCAATTGAGGTTAAATAATTTGGCAGTTATAGCAAAGAGACAAATCAGACATATTACATTTCTAAATTTATTGCCCACACTCCCTTTTTACATACCTAACAGTTTAAACTAAAAGGTCCTACTGTTTGTAATTTAACACTTCTAGTGCTTTCCCTTTTCTATACTTTTGGTCATTTTATTCCCTTGATCGTCAACACCATAACCCTCTTTGCCCAATTTTCTACCCAACTCAGTCCAATTTCCATGATTATAATTTTTTTTTTTCCCTGCAGGGCTGCTTTCCCTCCAAAGGCTGGGGAAGATCCATTTCCTGGCCTTTCCCAGCTTCTAGAAGCTGCCTTTACCTTCGAAGCCAGCGGCAACACTTTTTTTTTCGGCCACACACGAGGCTTGTGGGATCTTAGTTACCCAACCAGGGATCGAACCGGGGCCCCTGGCTGTGAGAGCACAGAGTCCTAACCACCGGACTGTCAGTGAAGTCCCATGATTATAAATTCTGAATATTCTGTAAGGCTCTGCTCTTCATATTTAATGAGTATATGGGTAATATTCAGTACATTTCTCATTTGACCTCTGTGAGCAGTCAACAATTTCTTGGCTGATAAAACAAGCTACTTTCCTAGTTCTTGTTCCCCTTTACAGTTTCTTCTTCCTTCAGTGGCCACTTGGTATATACCATTCTTTGTCCTCATTCTCATTCTACATTCTTTGTCCCAGGTTGTCATACATGGCCATTGAGAGAACCACCAAACCTGTATTTCCAGGCCAAATCTTTTCTTGAGCTCCTGATCTATGGGATATTGGGATTAGATATCTTATAAGTAACTCAAACTCGTAATTACTAAGAATAAATGCTTTACCTTCTCCCCATTCCTTGCGTTTCTCTCTTAAAAACAAACCCTACTTCTCCTCCTTGTATATTCTATCTCAATAACTTGTACCACAGTTTATTTTCCAAATCAAAACCTCAACTCTTCGCTTTCACCTTTCATACAATTGCTCACCAAATCTATTCATAATAACCTCAATGCCATTAGGCTGACCCAGAGACACTTAACTTCTCACCTAGATTATTAAAATAATTTCTAACTATCTCTAGTACCACAACCCATTTTTGCCTTCCTCTGTTACTGGAATAATGTTTCTTTCTTTTTTATTTAGGGATTTTTTTTTTTTTTTTTTTTTTTTAGGTATAGCTGACATATATTAGTTTCAGGTGTATAACATAACGATTTGATATTTGTATATATTGTGAATGAAATAATGTTTCTAAAACAGAAATGTGAAAACATTCTGCCCTGAATGATCCCTCAATGCCTGCAGAATCAATGTAAAACTCCTCTGTATGTCACACAGTGCCTTCCAAGATTTGGCCCTTACCTATTTCTCTGGCTTCACCTTCCTGATGCCAATGCTCCAGCTATGCCTAATACTTTTCCCAATGTGTCCTCTTGTTCTCTGCAACTATGCTTATGCATGTATTCCCTGGAACACAAGCCAACCCCAATTTCAACCACTTGGAACTAGGACTTGGTCTTCAAGTCTCAAATCATGTGTTACCTCATCCATTGAAGTCATCCCTGATAACACCTCAAAAGCAGAGATGATCACCCTCAACTTTGTAACATCCTGGACTTTAACCTTGTCATTTCTATCTTTGTATCATCCACACACCAAAGCATGATTCCTTAGTTGTCATACGTACTCATGTTTACTGAATGAATTACTTAAATAACATTTCCTCTTTTGAATTCATTCTGTAGAATTATTTTCTCTCTCACTCATAGTCTAAAGCAGCTTATTTGTATCTCTTAGGCTATTGAGAATTTCTAAACTTTGTAGACCTATATTAATAAATATTTTATTTCCATCACAAAATTGTAAGTTCTATCTAACTATCCAGTTATCAGCATATCTTGCATACTGTGAATGGAAAAAATTTAAAAGAAAAAGGAAAGAAAAGGAAGCATACGTAACATGTTTACATGTATGCTCACACAAGTAAACACTGTTCTGAACTGGGGTACATTAGCCAATAGATAATTTTATAGATTGTCATTGTATATATAAAAGTTCAATTGATAATTCTCAATGGCTAAGGAAAAAACTTGGAATTTCTGTAGTAAGCAACTCTAGAAACTAAAAAAGAACTTTAAAAAATCACTGTTATCGAATAAAATTACTTGGCAGACACAGGATTCACATGTAATCTAAGATAATTGGACATTTATAGATAATCCTGCCTGTACCTAGCCAGGGTTTATGGATTAAAGATCACAAAGATGAAGCTGCAAGATATTTGTTACATCCTTTCCTGAGCCTAACTCCACTATACCAGATTTCCCCCTGGGATCTTCTCACTTTTAATAAGCAACCGAACCAGCCACAAATGAAGTTACTATTCCCAACTTCATCAGTAGCATCTGTTATTTCAACGGAAACTTTTGAAATACACACAATGCCACATGCAAATCCCCTGAGGGCTGAGCCACTTTATTCACATGTATTCTTCTCAAACTGCTCTTTATTTCTGTCTTGGTTTTCTCTTATTTATACTTTTCCATTTAACACTGGTCACAAAACCATTTCGTCATTAAATTTTTGCATTGTGTAACTGGCAATAGTTTAAATAAAACAATTTTAGTAGAATTTGCAAGTCAGGCATCAAATTGTTCATCTTATTTTAAATCATATTAAATTTACCAGAAATTTTATATTTTTAAGTGTGTGTAAATGATAAATGGGGATTTATCTTTTCTTTTTTTAGAGATAGAGGAGGAAGAAGAAAGAGGAAATAAATACAGGTGCTTAGCACAGGGTTATACAGAGCTCTTGCAAAGTTTATCAGTCATATAAAGGCTTTTGTGTATCCCCAAAGACACACACACACACACACACACACACACACACACACACACACAGAGTTCCCTCTCATCCCCCAATCCCTACACCCCAAGGATCTAGTCAATAAACCACCTGCTTAAGAAATACTTGTTTAGAAATAAAAGACTCCTCAAATTACACTAAATAACAAGAACAGAAAAGGAAAAAGTATCAACAGAAACAGTAAATATGGTGGGATTATGGGAGTTGTTTTTTCTTCTTTTAAAGATATCTACTATGATTCCTACTCCCCACCTTCACCCTTTCCTGTCCAAAATATACAATGTGGATGGACACTTGAAACATCTGTAAAATGATAAGCACATATAAAACACATCCAGATTTAATGAAGAGGCTACTTTTTTTTTTTTTTTGCTGTACGCGGGCCTCTCACTGCTGTGGCCTCTCCCGTTGCGGAGCACAGGCTCCGGACACACAGGCCCCGCGGCCATGGCTCGCGGGCCCAGCCGCTCCGCGGCATGTGGGATCCTCCGGGATCGAGGCACGAACCCGCGTCCCCTGCATCGGCAGGCGGACTCTCAACCACTGCGCCACCAGGGAGGCCCGAAGAGGCTACTTTTTAAAAGATATTATAGGTTTCTAGAGAAGATTTAAAGGCTATATAAATTTGGTATCTACCTGCTGGTAAAAATTTAATACCAATCTGTAAGCTATATTCTTTCAGCCATCCTTCTATTCAACACTTCTTTGTCTCCTTCCCAAATCCTTTTTCTTTTTCTTTACTTATCATTAACTTTGTGTGTGAGCACATGTATGGTCTTCAATGTCTGGTTCTCTCTTCACTCTCTCCTTGGTGAAATAAGTCACTCCAAAACAATTCGTTTTTATTATTTTGGGGGCTCATATTTTCTTCAAATCTCTCTCCAGGCCTTAAGACCAAGTATGTCCCGGCTTACATTTATAACTGTTTACAGGATGTATCACAAACATTTATATTACAGTCATTGCAAACATAACATATCCGAAGCACAACTCATCTTTACAACCCCACTTGAAACTGGCTCTTTCTTCCCTGCTGTTATTAATGACTCAAAATATAGGTTCGTTTTCATCTTAAGCCAATATTTCACCCCATTATCCAATCAGGCCAGGTCTTAAATTCACAGTATATTTCTTTAAAATGTCTTTCCAAGCCAATATGTTGGTTTCCTTCCAGTCATCACCATTTGTTCACCACCTCAGATCTAGGATTTCTGCATTGTCCCCGTGCCTTCAACTTCAATTGCTACATACCAGATAAGTTTTCTCTTTAAATTCATAATTTCCTATTTTATTGCTAATTTTTATCAAAGTAATACATGCACATGGTATTTAAAACTCCAATAATACTTTAAAAAGTGTAAAAACAGCAATTTTCTCCTCCCTACTCCAGCTCCCACTCCCCAGAGGCAAGCAGTTTCAATTCTATTTCTTTTGGTATTTATCTGCATACTTCTAAATAATGTTCATCCTGATATTTATGGATTTATCTATTTTATGCATTAATATCTAAATTCCTAATAAAGTAAAAGGGGATTCAGTTTTCTTGTAACAATCTATCTGACTTTCTTTTCTCTCCATCCTTCTTCTCAGGTTAATATTCAATTTATGGCTGTGTAGTAGTACACTGTTTCTCCTCTGATACAATTCTTTTATTTTCCTGTATTTAATACTAGCCTACTTGTTTCATTTACCTGCTCTGAAAAGTCTACTTACTACCATGCCAGCCACTAGCACCTCATCTCTCTACAAGGCCAATGTTTAGTTATCTTCATATCTCCAGTATTAGAGCAGCGCCTGCTGCATTATACTGGGAAAAACAGTCATCACCATTCATCACCTGGGTCTAACAGACCCTTTAATAATTTAAGTCATTTTACAAATAATTTAAAGAGGAAGTGATAATGAAAAACCACTTTATTAGAAATCTAAATAAGAATTTAAACATGGCAAACCCCAATTTTTATTTTATATATTCTTATCTTGAAGTTAAATATACCTGAAATGGATAACATCCTAGAATACAACTAACTGCTAATCAATTGTTATGTATGAACTTGGAACACATCCATTTTGTAAATATTAATACCAGATTTCAAATATATCTCTTTTTTGCTCCATAATTACAAAACGTTTTTACTTTTAGATTTATAACCACCAATTAGAATGACCAATCCATTCAATTTTTTTCACTTCCATATGATCTATTTCCTTCTAGTACCTCTGCATACACATCTGCCTTCAGCACCTGTCCACTTGAAACAAACCATATCAAGTGAACTGTGGTACACAAATATCATAAAATATGAAATAATACAGCCAACACATCCTTTTATCAAAGCAGGATGGTACAGATTCTTGTCATAAAATATTGTGTGGCAAAGAACTTCCTGTTGTTTGACTGACTAGATGAGAATACCTTATTTCCTTTCTGTACTTAGAAATACATTGTTCATTCACCAGTTCTTAAGATTGAGAAAATTCATCTGTGATATCCTCTAAAAAATTATAGTCTGAGACTTCACTTAAAAGGCCAAGTTCATCACATCATTAAAGGCTGGGTACTACAACTTGTCTCTTTGCATTCATGTTCTGATTCATCTAATAACTGTGAAATGTCTTCCTCTGTTAATTTTCTTCTATTTGCCAATTTGGGCAGAAAATGTAAAATTCTGAATTTTCAACTGTGTTCAATGAAAGCTTAAAAAGATGGTGCCTCCAGACTTCTTTTATACATTCATGAAAGATAATGCAATACTCTGGGCATCAAAATAAGGAAACTGGGCTTCCCTGGTGGTGCAGTGGTTGAGAGTCCACCTGCCGGTGCAGGGGACACGGGTTCGTGTGCCGGTCCAGGAAGATCCCACATGCAGCGGAGCGGCTGGGCCCGTGAGCCATGGCCGCTAAGCCTGCGCGTCTGGAGCCTGTGCTCTGCAACTGGAGAGGCCACAACAGTGAGAGGCCCGCGTACCACAAAAAAAAAAAAAAAGGAAACTGAAGGATGATGAAACAGTGAAGATTTATTTCACTATTACATCATCATTCTAGGCAATTCCCTCATTCTTCTGTTGTTTTTTTTAAATTAGTTTTTTTAATTAGTTTTACTCTTTTTTAACATAGTTGGAATAATTGATGAGTAATGATAAAATTATTCTTAGGATGATGAAATAGTAAAATGTTTTAAGATATGGCAAAAATAAGATCACTAGGATCCCATGATGTATCTTATATTTATAAAAGGAACCAATGGGCCCACTTAGTAATTCTGAGATAGAATGAGTTTTATTCTATTACGAAAAGTAAATCTTCTCTCTGTTCTTTGGAAGAACTCTAAGAACAAATAAAAGTCATGACATATAAATTCTTAGAAATAGTTAGAAATGCTCACAAGAGAAACAAACTAAAATGGGGTCTAATGAACCTGATGGTATACTGAGGGTTAAACTAAACATTCTTCTCAACTCTTGCCATTATACATTCAACAAATATTTACTGAGCTACTGCCATACTGAGGCACCATTCTAGGTCCTTGGGCTATTTAAACAAAATAGAGATTGCTACCCCTGTAAAACTTGCATTCTAGTGTCTCTCTAGGGTAGAGAGACAATAAACAACAAACATAACAAATAAGTAAATGATGTATCTTATCAGTAATAAATGCTTTTGAAAAAAGAAAAAGTAGAGCATGGTAATGGGAATTGGTAGTGTTGGATATGAACTACAATTTTACATAGGGGGGACAGAGTAGACCTCATTGATATTTAAGCAAAAACTTAAATGAGATGAGGGAATTAGCCATGCAGTTCTGGGATATCCCAGGCAGTAAGAACAAAGTCCTTAAAGCAAGAATATTCTTGGTGTGACTGAAGAACAGCAGGGGGGCCAGTGTGGTTAGAACAGCGTAAATGAGGGGGAGGTGAGGTCAAAGAAGTACAGGGTTGCCAGTTTACAAGGGCCTTGTAGGCCTTATAAAGATACTTGCTCTTATCCTGAGTGACATGGGAAGTCAGTGGAGGGTTTTGAACAGAGGAGTGATATGATTTGACTGACAATTTAAAGAATCACTCTGTTGGGACTTCCCTGGTGGTCCAGCAGTTGAGACTTCGCCTTCCAATGCAGGGGGTACGGGTTCGATCCCTGGTCAGGGAGCTAAGATGCCACATGAGTCGGGGCCAAAAAACCAAAACATAAAACAGAAGCAGTAATGTAACAAATTCTGTAAAGACTTTAAAAATGGTCCACATCAAAAAAAAAAAAAATCTCTTTAAAGAATCACTCTGTTGAGATTAAAATGAGGGGCAAGTAAAGAAGCAGAGAGACTAGGTGGCTATTGCAATAATTCAGTCAATAAATGATGATACCTCTAACCAGGATGACAGCAGAAGATGTGCTGAGAAGTGAAGGAATTCTGAATATATTCTGAAGGTAGAGCCAACGAGATTTCCTGATGAGCTGGATATGAATGTAAAAGAAGACCAGAGACAAGGATGACTCCCAGTTTTTTGATCTGAGCAACTAAAAGGATAGAGTTGATGTAACTAAAAACTGTAGATGAAGATGTTTGGGGGAAAGATGAATTTCGTTTTGAACAGGCTGGATTTGCGATATCTATTAGACGACCAAATGAAGATGTTTAGGAGGCTACTGGATATACCAGTCTTAAGTTTAAGAGACAGACCTGAACTGGAAATATAAACTTGCAGATTGTGGCATGGAGATGATGATTAGAACAGGACTGGGTGACAGTACCAGGGGATTGAATATAGGGAAAGAAGAAAAAAGGAGCAAGGATTTAGAAGAAATAAGCAGTGCAGTGGGAAGAAACCTGTTGGGAGGAAGGGTGAATGCCCTGTAAACCAACTAAAGAAAATGTATCAAAGAAGAGGTGTTGTCAATTATGGGGAATGTCACTGATAGGTCAGGGTAAGATCAAGGCTCAGAACTGACTCTTGTAATTATTACCAAGTCATTGGTGATCTTGATAAGAGAAGTTTGAATGAAGCAGTGAGGCAAAAACTCTACTGAACAGAAGAGAAGTAGAGGAGAGAGACTGGAGACAGTCTCTACAGACAACTTTTTGAGCAGTCTGACTACAAAAGAAATATTCATCTAAAACTTGGTACCCTATTACCTTAAAACTTTTACCTTCTAATGACACCAGGTGACTCAGTATGTGGGGGAGAATTTGGATATCATATGGAAGACAAGCCCCATAAGCTACTCAATTTTCAATTTAGCTTCAGAAAGATTACTGACAGAATTGTCTTTAAATCCAAAACACAAATATTTACCAATGGACCTACAATAACTATTACTCAAAGTTGAGATTGCCAGAGAACAAGCAAGAAGTTATGGAGGATTAGATATTATTACATAAAACTTTGAATTCAAAAGAAAACAAATTTTAAAAACTCATCCTAATTGACAGTACTTTTAAACAAATGTTCATCTTGAGTTTTGAGGAAATTCTAATGTGCAGTATCTCCAACAAAGAAAACATGCATAATACATATAGAATGTTCCTTTTCAAATTCCCACTAACAGACCCTCCAAGAGGAAAGCAAATCCAGATTTTCAAAAGTACAGAACATAGGAACAGCTAATATATACAGCTTATTCTGTGCTAGGTACTATGTTAAGCATTTTTACATATTTTTCTAATTTAACCCTCACAACAATCCATTAGAGGCAGCTATTATTATTTTCATTACACAGATGAAAAAAGGTGAGGTTTATGTGAGGTTTAAAATAATTTGTTTAGTGCCAAAAAACTTGTAAGTGGCAGACTGGAGGCTCACTTCCAAACCATGCTTTGAACCAATATGCTCTTATCACCTCCCTAAATTATTTTTATGAATAGTCTCTGGCTTTGTTTGACAATAAAATTGTTACTGAAAATCTCCACAATATTATCATTTTATCATGTAACACATGGCAATTAATAATGTGAAAACAACTTGTTGAACTTCAAATTGCACTTTTCTACTTTTTAATATAGGACTATATTTGATAGGAATAATGGTATTATCTGAAGAGCAATGCTGGTCCTCTATGAAGTTTTATAAAAATAATGTCCCAACTTTCCAGTTGTGGTTAACTCTTGTCTATAAGGGGGCAGGAACCATGTCCTTCTTATACTTGTACCTCTATTGCCTTGTATGGTGTCTGACACATAGTAGAAGGTCAATAAATATTATTTAATGAATAAAATTGGAAGAATCAAGTGATTTCCTAAAAAAAGATGTCAATTGTTTTTATTGATCTTAAAAAATCAGCTGGGGGCTTCCCTGGTGGCGCAGTGGTTGAGAGTCCGCCTGCCGATGCAGGGGACACGGGTTCATGCCCTGGTCCGGGAAGATCCCACATGCCGCAGAGCAGCTAGGCCCGTGAGCCATGGCCGCTGAGCCTGCGCGTCCGGAGCCTGTGCTCCGTCCGCAACGGGAGAGGCCACAACAGTGAGAGGCCTGCGTACCGCAAAAAAAAAAAAAAAATTCAGCTGGGATCTATCCATGGCATTGGTCAGCTCTTACTTCTATTTACATAAGCATCAACTAATGAGTATTTGATTGAGTCACAACTTGTTCAACTAGCTATGAATGATTTTGATTTTTAAAAAAATAACATCCAAAAAGAACAATGTAGCCCTCTATAGGCCATATGGAATATTTGATCACATCCACTCCCCCAGATCCTACTCTAAACTTATAATGCCACAACCTATTTGCAGTAGGACCAATACTGAAAAATAAGAGCGGAAGAAGAAAAGACAAAAAATAGGAAAAAGTGAAAGAGAGAAGAAAAAGTTAGGAAATAGCAGAAGAAAAAGAAAGAAATGATTTTTCCCTCAGATTTACTGAGGTATAACTGACAAGAAAGAAATGATTTTTAAAATACCCATCTTGGAATAAAAGAGAGGCAATTTATTGTACAAGTAAACAGCAGGTATGAATTGAGACCTAGGTTCTTCCAAAACATACTGAATAATTTTGTACTAATCATTTTAACTCTGTAGACTTCAATTTCTCATTTGTGAGCATGAATCTAGCCCCTACATGATCTTTTAAGATAAATGCCCTCAGGAACCAACTCAAATGGTACCTGCTTCTTCAAAGTCCCCGAAGGAAACCAATCACTCTGGATTATTTTCTCTGTGAGTTCTAGTGTTTTACAAAATCTCCATTAAGGTCCCATCCACACTAGAGAGAAGAATATACTTAAGAAACTTTTGATAACAAAAGCTTCAAGTAACAAAGGAAGGTTTTTTAAATTAACTACTAAATTAGTAAACAGAAATATGAATTAGCAACATATGTGAAATATTTGTTAAAAACGTAAACAGTCCATGCCCCCTGGGAATACACACTAACCTCCATCTCAGAAAGACCATGACTATTTATAATCTCCATGCAGTATGCACTATTGAGGCCTACTAGGCAGGGTTAAAGCTGGATTTTCAACAAGGCTCACAAGTCCTGAGGTTAAATACATATGAATTAAGGATGTTTAATCCAACTTAAGATACCATCTTTTCATATTTAAAGCAGCTTCCCTTAAACAGGAAAAATACAAAATACATGAGCTGGCTCTGACAGTAAAGCTCCTGCAGAGGTAATGTAAAGGTCCAGTTTTTAAAAAAATCATTTAAACATATACTGTGTTTAATCTCATTTCCAAAACATATAATATGTCCTGCTAAAACCAAAATACTTTTACGGAGTCAAAAGGCTATAAAAACAAAAAAAATTTAATAAATTTCAAAACTTAACAAACATCATTGCTTAAATATAATTAGGACTAGCTACATGAAAAAAAGGTACAGTTTTTTTGGGTGTGTGTATAAACACACATAAATCTGTATACACACAGAGAAATAAAACAGTTAAACAGTTTCTACCTGTTTTTGTGTACTTCCTTTCAGATATTGTTCCCCTAGAGTCTTGGCCTCTGTTGCTGTCTAACTTGAATTCACAAAACTCAATGGCTCATGGTTTTCAAAGCTTAGGGCTACGTTTGCAGAACAAAGTCGCTTTCTCTCTCTCTCTTTTTTTTGGTGGGTACAAGTATGGGGACCACAGGAACAGTTAAATTCATGGCATGGCTGGTCTACCACACAGTCGGGGGAATTCTTTAAATAGAGCCTGTCACTCTCTTGGCCCATCAATGGGATTTCCTTCTCAAACTGCTGATTCGTTCAGGTACACAACAGAGGAAATTTCAGTTAACCTTTGTTTCACCCCAGGGAAAAATCTGTCTGAAAGTATAAAATGAATAGATTAAAAAAAAAAAAATAAGCAGCTCAGCCACAGGGCCATTCTCCTACTGTTCACTGCAGCTTAAGTTAAACAGTAGAAAGGGAGAGTGGAATGTTTCATTCCCAATGGAAAATTTGAGCACAATATAGAACTTGGAAATCAGTAGGGCACAGTTTATTTTGATGACTAAACCAAACCAACTGTCCCTTCTGTTTAACAAACTTGAAAATTCCCCTTCTGCTAATTTTATGAGTCAGAGTTACTTTTTCTCATATCGCCATTACCACTATAATTTGACTGAGGTGTCTATAACAAAGTTGCATCCTCAATTTTCTTTAAAAAAAAAAAGTAACTCAAGAATATTTTTAAATAAAAGTAAAACATTAATTAAAGTAGTAATGGGGAGAAGGGGAAAGTAGGGACAGAATAAATCAGAGTCCTGTTAAATTCTCTCTGTTATTCATTTTAAAATAAAAATAAAAATTCAAGTGGGGAAGGACAGAAAAAGGAGACCACTTTTCCATTATAAAGTTCTCTGTTTTCAAACAATGGGAGTATCTGAAGAGGCTATAGTTAGATTTAGACATGTGAAATCTTGGGATGAGGAACAGAAACAAAGAAAACAACTCAAAATTTGTTTTCCCCTGAAATTAAGGTAATTTAGATTATATATATAAAATATATTTTAGAAATATAAAATTATAAAAATATTTTTTTAAAATACAAACTGTAGGATATGGTGGATACACACTGGCTACTTAGTCTTATTTCTCCTGAATGATTTCTGAAACCCATGGAACAGCAAATGTCTTGTTCTATCAATACTCTGTATACATATTATCATGTATAATTCCTATATATTGACTATAAGCAGATAGAGCAGCTCTTAAAAACAATAGCAGGATGCATTTTGCCTCTGGGACCAATGTCATTTTCATAAGAGAAAAAAATGATTCAAGGCCTTCTTGCTTAAATTTTTTTACCAACTTTTTTGTAAACTTTTTTCAGGGTGATAAAATACACACAACATAATATTTACCATCTTAACCATTTTTTTTTTTTTTTTTTTTTTTTTTTTTTTTTTTTTTTTTTTTTGCTGTACGCAGGCCTCTCACTGCTGTGGCCTCTCCCGTTGCGGAGCACAGGCTCCGGACACACAGGCTCCGCGGCCATGGCTCGCGGGCCCAGCCGCTCCGCGGCACGCGGGATCCTCCGGGATCGGGGCACGAACCCGTGTCCCCTGCATCGGCAGGCGGACTCCCAACCACTGCGCCACCAGGGAAGCCCCATCTTAACCATTTTTAAGTGTACAGTGGCATTAAGTACATATTATTGTGTGACCATCACTACTACCCACCTCCAGGACTTTTCTAATCTTGCAAAACTGAAACTCTATATCCATTAAATAATATTTTACCAACTTTTGATGGAGAACTTGGAAGGTATGTTCTTGTTCTACTGACAAACTCTCTGCTCCTGAAGTGGAGCTGATGCTCATAGTATCACACTTTATTCTGAAGGAACTGGAATTAAGATGCTTATCATACACCTTGCTCAAAAGCCTTAAGACAGAGAAGAGAGAGACTTAAAAGGCAGAAGGAAAGTTTTTCAGATTGGATAATTTTGGTCTTCAAGTTCACTGACATTTTCGATCTGCTATTAAGCTCATCCAGTTAACTTTTATTTCAGATAATGTATTTTTCAGTTGTAGAATTTCCATTTTATTTCTCTACTGAGATTTCATGTCTATTATTTCATTATATGCATATTTTATATCCTTGAAGATAGTCAAAAAAGCTTCGTTAAAATCCTTGTCTGCTAATTTCAACACTTGGGTCATCCCAGAGTCAGTGTTCACTGACTACCTTTTCTTAAGTATGCATCAAATTTTTCAGTTTCTTCATATGTCTGGTAATTTTGGATGGTATCCTGAACCTTGCGAATAATACTTTGTAGACTATGGATTCTGTTATATTCCCTTAAAGAGAGCTGATGCCTGTTCAAGGATAAATAATTTGGCAAATATTTATATGCATAATTTGGGCTTCCCCCTCTGTGAATTCCCCTTCATTGTCCAGCTGCTATAGTAGCCTCTCTCTTCTGATTCTCAACATCAGTAAGACTATGAATTTCTTTCAGAGTTCTAGCCACTCCCATGCTATACCAATTAGTGATTGCCCTGAGGCAAAAAACCATAAAAGCAGGAAACTCACCCAATGCTGTTCCTTTATCCCAAATGTTGACTCCCTATCAGTTTCTACCTGGTTTTGGTTGGTCTCCAGTACCTTCAGATATTTTATGTTTTTAAGTATTAACGTATGCTTTAAAGTGATGAATTTGTGTATAAATTATATGATATATATAAACATTTATAGTATAGTATTTTGTCCAGAGTATAATTATCTGTGGGAAGGTTGGTCCATTTGAATAATTTTGCCATTACCAGAAGCAGAACTCTGGGATTGCTTTTTTAGCATGGTGTTATAACTTTTTTTTTTTTTAATCTTCTTTTACTTTTCTTTCTCAGCTTCATTCAGGTAAGGATTGAGTCTATACTATTTACTGCTCTGTCTCTTTCCCGGAAGCATAGGGCTGTTACAAAAAGAGGAGACCCCTCTTTTTTTTAAAATAAGGGCTGTCCTATAAATATTTGTTGAATGAATGAATGATGACATAAGTCAAAGTGAAAATCATTAATAAGCATCAGAAAGTTCCAAGGAGAGGGAAGGTACTTCCGGCTGGAGTGATTAGCAGTATCTCATCATTTAAGAAACCTTGCTTTCTTCTTGGATGCAAAGAAATCTACCCTTAGTTTCCAAATATGATGCATTATTTATAGGATTTAGATTGTTTTAAACTATAGCTTCTTGTTTTCTGGATAAGATACTCCAGTCATGAGTTTTATTATTCAGGGGTCCCATACTGAGTATAAATCCTTTTCATCAGAGAAAATGTTACATTTTAGTTCTCTGGGCAAATTAATTATGATTTACTATTTTAGGCCACCTTCTAAATTCCTGGGATAATTATATGAGATTCTAATTTCCAAAACATTCATTTGCAAATAGCTCATGAATACTACCCAATTTCCCAAAAGACGGTATGAAAATGAGCACCCTAAATGACGGGGAAGGCAATTAACGTCTATTGAGGGACTGCTAGGTGAAAAGCTCTATAATAAGTGCTTTATCTCATTTAATCTTCTCAATTACCCTATGACATGGATATTATTACCAACTATTTAGAGATAAGTAAACTAAAGCTCAAAGCTGGCCAAGGTCATGCAGTAGGTAGAGCATGAATTCAAATTTGATAACTTCTGACTACATTGAAATCAAGCACTGCTATTCATACTCGATTTAGAGAGTAAAAAGGCAAGCCAGACTGGGAGGAGATATCTGCCCAACATATAAAGGATTCACATCCAGAAGGTATAATAAACCCCTACAAGTTAGGACAAATAAATAGGAAGACTAGCAAAAGACTTTTAAAAAGCCCTTCACAAAAGAGGGTATCTAAATACCAACAAACATATGTTATTGGTACTCAGATAACAAACATAAGAGGTCAAGTCAAGGTACTTGACTTCTTTTAGCTATTAGGTAAATACATATTAAAGCCACAATAAAATACTTCTATTTACCTACCAAAATAGATAGAATTAAGAACACTAACAATCTTAAGTGCTGGCAAGGATATGGACAATGGGAACTCTCTTAAACTGTTGGTAAGACTGTAAATTGGTACAACCACTTTGGAAAAGAAGTTTGCCATTATCTACTCAAGTGGAGGATATGCATACCATAGAACAAAGCAATTCTAGTCCTAGGTATATACCTGAAAGAAACGCAAAACATGCACATTAAGAGCAACATTGGGGCCTCCCTGGTGGCGCAGTGGTTAAGAGTCCGCCTGCCGATGCAGGGGATACGGGTTCGTGCCCCGGTCTGGGAGGATCCCATATGCCGCGGAGCGGCTGGGCCCGTGAGCCATGGCCGCTGGGCCTGCGCGTCCGGAGCCTGTGCTCCGCAGCGGGAGAGGCCACAGCGGTGAGAGGCCCGCATACCGCAAAAAGAAAAAAAAAAAAAAAGAGCAACATTGTTAGCAATAGCCAAGATGTCCATTTAGAGTAGAATGGATAAAACTCTGATACAGTCATACAATGACATATCCTACATCAACTGAAAAACAAACAAAATGAGCCACAGCTACATAATGTTATATAAAGGAAGGCAGACATATACAAAATGTATCCTATCAGTCCATGAATATAAACCTCAAAAACAGGCAATTCTAGACAACAGTTTAGGGAATACAGCAGTAAAAAACTGTAAAGAAAATCAAGGCAAGTATTATCACAAAAATCAGGCAACCTTTTGCAAGAAGGCAAAGGTTATGACCTGGGAGGGGGACACCAAGGGCTTCATTGTGCTGGTAATATCCTATATTTTGACTAGGTGATGATTATATGAGTTGTCTGCTGTATAACCATTCACCAAAGTAGATGTTAAATTTGAGAAGAACATGCTGGAGAGACCTGCCTACCCAGCTATCAATTATTAGTATAAAGCTCTAATACTTAAGACAGTGTGGTCCAGGTACATGAATAGATAGGTAGCCCAAGTGAAAGACTTGCATTCATAAACTTGATATATGACATTGGTGCCATTCCATGGGGAACTGAGGTTTATTCCATAAATGGTGCTGGGACAATGGGAAAAAACAAAATTGGAATTTATCTCTCACCATATACAAAAAAACAATTCCAAGAGGATTAAAATTCTAAATATGGAAAGCAAAAAATGTTTAATTGTATAAGAAAAATATAAAATATATTTTAAAATCTCAGAAATGGGAAGAATTTTTAAAGAACAGACTATTAAGGAAAAGACTGATAAAATAAGTACATTAAAACTTAAAACTTTTACACATCAAAAGACATCATAAAGAAGTTAGTATAGTTGGTAGTTTAGATAAAATTGTATCAATACACATTTATGAAGTTGACAGCTGTACTATGGTTACATAAGAGAATATATCTCTATCCTTAGGAAATATATTGAATATTGAAGCATTTAGGGATAAAAGGACAGGCATGATGTACCTAACTTACTTTCAAAAGGTTCAGAATATACACATACACACATATACATAGATACATAAATACACAGAGTGTGATTAATAAAACAAATGGAGGAAAATATAAACAATAAGTTAATCTGGATAATGGGTATAGAGATATTCTTTGTACTATTTTTATTTTTGCAAATTTTGTAAATTCGAAATTACTTCCAAAGAAAAAGCATTTTGATTTTATTTTTTTAAAGACATCATTAAGAAAAATTAAAAGAAGCCACAGACTGGGAGGAAATGTTGGTAATGCATGTAACCAACAAAGGGTTCATATCCAGAAGCTGTAAAAAATTTCTACACATCATTAAGGGAAGAATGATGCAAGATCCAATAAACATATGAAATGATGTTCAGCCTCCCTACTAATGAGAATCAGCAATCTACACAATGAGATACAACAGCAAAACAGAAAACTTTGACATACCAAATACTGAGCAGGAGGTAGGTGAATAAGAACTCATACAATCATGCCTGTAGGGATTCTTTGCAAAATCGAGTACAGTTGAAGATTATCCCTTGACTCAGTAATCTACTCCTAGTTATACACTCTAAGATCAGGGGTCAGCAACCTTTTTCTTAAAAGGCCAGAGAGTAAATATTTTTAGGCTTGTAGGTCATAAGGTCTCTCAACTACTCAACTCTGCCACTGTAGGCTGAAAGGAGTCATAGACAATACATACACAAATGGACATGGCTGTTTCATTAAAGCTTTATCTATAGAAACAGGCAGTTGGCCTGTGGGCCATAGTTTGCCAACCCCTGCTCTAGAGAAACCCTCATACATGTGCACCAAGAGATAAACGGAAGAATATCCATAACAGGGCTTCCCTGGTGGCGCAGTGGTTGAGAGTCCGCCTGCCGATGCAGGGGACACGGGTTCGTGCCCCGGTCCAGGAAGATCCCACGTGCCACGGAGCGGCTGGGCCCGTGAGCCATGGCCGCTGAGCCTGCGCGTCCGGAGCCTGTGCTCCGCAATGGGAGAGGCCACAACAGTGAGAGGCCCGCGTACCGCAAAAACAAACAAACAAAAAAAAAAACAAACAAAGAATATCCATAACAGCTTTATTTGTAACTGCAAAAATTTCCAGCAATCTAACTGTCCATCAATAACAGAATGGATATATTACTGGTACACTCATACAACAGAATACTATACAGCAGTTTGAAATGAATGAACTAGAGCCATGTGAATCAACATGAATGCATCTTACGACTGTAATGCTGACTGAAGAGAAGTTCAGAAGTATACTCATAGGATAGTGCCAATTACAAAAAGATTGAAAACATGCAAAGCAATATACATACACAAATGTACAGTAAAAGTATGAAGAATGCATGGAGCAAAGATAAACTATATTGTTAAGAAAGATTTAAAAAACAAAAAGCAAGGAAGTGATTACTATAAATGTCAAGGTAATGAATATATCTATGGGGGAGGGAAGAGTTGAACTATGGTAGAGAGGGACACGCTTCAGGGGTACTGTCAAGGTCTTATTTCTTGACCTGGGTGATGGCTATATAGATGTTCACTTTATATTTTTCCCTACATGTTTTATGTATGCATTTAATAACTTTTAGAAAGGCTTCCTTCCCCTCCCCTCAAACTAACAGGAATGATAAAACTGAATTCAACATAATTTGCACAGTAAGAGCAAGTGATTGAAAGAGGATTTAATAAAGGTCAACTTGTTGGTTATCTGAAAATTAAATTGTTTACTAGTCAAATCGCCAAACCCAGCAGAGATTTAGGAAAGTAAAAGGTAAATAATGGGAATAAACTTCTAAATTTCTGTTTCTCCCTCAGAACTTCTGATACAACGAGGTATATTAAAGTCTTCATTAATGACATTTTTTTTCCTACTGCATAATGCTTGTATGTGCTCTTTCTCATTCATTCACTATTCTGGAAAAATTTCCAACATACAGAAGTTGAGAAAATAGTATAAAGAACCTCCATGGATCCAGCTTCAATGATTATTAAGTCATGACCAATCTTATTTCATCTATATCCCTAACCATCTCTCTATATATATCCCTTCCCCTGTTCCCCAACTGAATTATTGTTAAGCAAATCCCAGACATCATATAATTTCATCTGTAAAAATTTCAGCATACTATCTCTAAAAGGTAAGGTCCCTTTGAAACTTAATTGTAATACCAATAACATACTTTAAAAAAATCCACCAGAATCAAATATTCATCAGTATTCAAATTTCCATAATTATCTCATAAATAAGACAAGATCCAAAAATGTCCACTGTAATAAATCAATATTTCTTTTAAGGCTCTCTAAATCTACGGTTTCTCCCTCCCATATTTCCTCCCTTCATTCCACTTCTCCCCTTTTCTTTGCAATTATTTATTAAAGAAATTAGGTATTTTATACTATAGAGTTTCCTATATTCTGGATTTTGATGACTATATTGTATTTCATGGTACCACATTCTTTGTATTTCTCATAAACTGTTAGTTAGGTCTAGAAGCTTGATCACATTATTATTTTTTTTTTTAAGAAATAATACTTGTAGGTAATACTGTGTTCCTCTCTGAAGAGGCACATAAAGTCTGGTTGTCTCTTTTCGTCAAACTAGAGCCATTGATGATTCTTTAAATCCATTACTTCATTAGGTCTTGCAAAATGGTGATGCTTAAACTATTCCTTTTTCATTTATTAGTTCCAGTACTTCTTTGAATGTAAAATTCACCTCTTTGAAGTAACCAAACATCCTCTCTTTAGGTACACTGAGGAACAGTTCATGTGACTGACACATTTAAGTGTTTCTTTAAAATTCAAGTCATACAGGAAGAGTCATCCCTGTTTCTTCAAAATAAAGTAGAAATGAAGTCAATGCCCCCCCCCTTTTTTGGTTATTGGGAACTATTTTCAGTGTGAGGTGGGGAGAAAAAAACTATTATATGTTGTAGCACGTAAAATTCCTAGGAGGTCTTTTCAGCGCTATAATTTTATATGTGTATATTTTATATGTGTATAATTTTATATGTGTAGTACATCTGAATCTTTTCTAATGAAACATCAAGAACCTGACCATTCTGATACTACAGAGACATTAAATTTTGGGATATCTCAAGTTCCATTCCTAAACCTGCTTCTCTATACCAACATTGTCCAATAGAAATATAATGCAAGTCACAAATGTGGAACAGGTAATTTTAAATTTTCTAGTAGTCACAGTAAACAAGTAAAAACAGGTTAAATTAATTTTAATAATATATTTTATTCAGCCCAATTATCTAAAAGATCATTTCAACATGTACTCGATATAAAAAACTATCAACGACATACTTTACCATATTTTATCATGCTGTCTTTAGACTATAGCGTGTCTCAATTCAGATTAACCACATTCCAAGTACTTAAAGCCACATGTAGCTAGTGGCTACCATATTACACCACACGGCTCTATACTCTCTCAATAGCTGAAAAGTCTAAATGAGACCAACTAGCTATGCTTATGATTCACAGATAAACCTCTCTTGATCTGACCACTGCTGTAAATCCAACTGCCTAGGTACCTCAGACTCAACATGTTCCAAGCCAAACTCGTCTTCCTAAAACTGGTCCCTCCTCAGTGTTTCCTATCTTAGTACATGGCATGCCCATACATGCAGTGCACAAATCAGAAACCTGGCAGTTGTTTTTTTTTTTTTTTTTTTTTTTCGGTACACGGGCCTCTCACTGTCGTGGCCTCTCCCATTGGGGAGCACAGGCTCCGGACGCGCAGGCCCAGCGGCCATGGCTCACGGGCCCAGCCACTTTGCGGCATGTGGGATCTTCCCGGACCAGGGCACGAACCCGTGTCCCCTGCATCGGCAGGCGGACTCTCAACCACTGCGCCACCAGGAAAGCCCCCTGGCAGTTGTTTTTGTTGTCTTCCTCTCCTTCATCTCCTATGTAGAATTCCTCACCAAGTTCTGTTGATTTTAATTTCTAAAATTATATCAAATTCAGTTCTTTCTCTCGACTGCCACCTCACTAACCTAAGTTAGCAACATTTCATTCCTGGAATGCTGTAATAGCTACTTAACTGGTCTTTCTGCATCTACTCAAGGCCTTCTGACCAATTTTCCATCCTGCAGCTTAGAGATCTTTTCAAAATGCAAATTTGATCCTGTAACCCCTGCTTTACACAATTCAACAGTTTCCAAATGCTTTAAAAATAAAGACCAAAAACCTTAATATGGCCTACAATGTCTGCAATTTCTGATCTTACTTTTCCAGTCTCATCTCACTCTACATGCTCTCTCCACACTCTGCCTTCAAGCCACACTGGCCTTCCTTCAGGACAGAAAACGAGCCATTATCCCTTCCATTAGAGGACCCTTGTACATGTTATTTCCTTGGCTCAAAACAATTTTCATACCCCTATTTCAAATAATTAATTCTTACTCATCTTTTGGCTTTCAGCTTAAATACCACCCATGAAACAATTCCTTGGCCCCCATACTTGGTTAGGATATTCCATTACGCATTCTCATAGCACTGTTTTATCTTTCTTTCACAGCACTTTGGTTCATTTTGTATCCCCAATCTAGCACACAGTTAGTACTCAATACATTTGTTGAAAGACCAAATAAATAGGGTACTGACAGTGATGCTACAATTGACAACTATAGAGTTTCATGGTTAAGAGACAGGATTAGCCCCTTAAAGCAGCAGAAATTCTGTTGATTTTCTGATGGGAGGAGGACAGGGCTCAAGATGGCATTCATGACTTTTGAAGTTTACAACTTTGTTTCTCTGCAATTAAACACTTGATAGGTCTGCGACCTATGTATACCTTACCTTATTGACCAGGTAGAGAAATACGGTTTATCAGTAAGCTCTCATTATTATATTATTTTATTTTGTGGTACACGGGCCTCTCACTGTTGTGGCCTCTCCCGTTGCGGAGCACAGGCTCCGGACGCACAGGCTCAGCGGCCATGGCTCACGGGTCCAGCCGCTCCGCGGCATGTGGGATCTTCCCAGACCGGGGCACGAACCCGCGTCCCCTGCATTGGCAGGCGGACTCTCAACCACTGTGCCACCAGGGAAGCCCTCTCGTTATTTTGTAATAGTGGCCTGTTCGTTCTGAGAGCACTTTAGAGTTTTTACAAAATATTCACAAAGAGTTTGCTGTGCTAAGCCCTGTGGGGAACAAAGAGGCTAAAACAGTTTCTGCTCTGAGGAAGTTACAATCAAGTTGGGGCACAAAGTAACAAACACAAAATGATAAAGACAAAACCAGTACATGAAGAAAGTTAAATGAATGGTACTACCCTACAAGAAATGTTAATACGGTTGAGAGAAGGAAAGACTTGCGTAAATAGAGAGGAAATCATCTTCAAGCGGAAGATGCAATTTGATGAAAAGGAGTCAAAGACAGAAAAGGGAAGAACATTTCTAGCAACAGGAAATGTTAAAGACAAGGAGTAGAGAAAAACAGCAATGTTTCTTCTAGGTCTGAGTACATCAATTTGGCTAGTAACATGATGACAACAGTAAAGTAGGTCAGATTCATCTCACCTTAACCATAGCTCCGTCTCTAAGGATTAAAACAGGTAATCAAAATAGATGACCACCAAATTCTTTGATATTATACTAATTATCTTAGCCAAGAAATATTGACGATTAATGAACCTTATGACTTATTTCCCAAACTGTGTCTGAATGGATAAATTAAATGTACAGGCATATCCCATGGGATGTCTTCTGGACAGAACACTTCTATCTCTTAATATAATTCTTTCTGACCAATGTTTATACAGGAAAATTTGAATTTATTGTCCCTAAATTCAAATTGTATGTGAAAAGTCTCAAGCTACCTTCAAAATATAACTGGTAAGATAAAAAAATAATAATAATAAAGAAAAAAAATAAAGAAAGAAAAAAACCCCAAAAAATAAAGACAAAATATAACTGGTATCAAACATCAAAAACACCACAAAGAGATCACAAATGAAACAACAGTGTGTAAACCTCCTTTCTGTAATTTTCACCCTAAAGCACTAACTACCTCCCCCAGTGATTTTTCAAAACCTTCCTGTTCAGAAGGCTACAGTTGTACATTAGCTCACCTGGGTTTCACAGTCTGTGTGAAATAGTTTTTCCCTTCTTTGCCCATTTTGGCCACAACATCATTTCTTAAAACAAGTGAAAATGGCTAATTCAACACCCCTTCTCTTCCTTAACTTTCTTGAAGCTCTACCTCCCTTGAGTGACAATTCATTACAGAAAGGTGCCTTGTTTTTCACAGTAAACTTGTATCTGCATTTTTCTAACAAATTTAGTTATTGCTGTTTATGATTTGATGTGCATATTGTAAAGATAATGTCTATGGTATGGCATGGAAACTGTACATGCTACTACATTAAAAGTAACCATTGTTAACAATTATATTAATTGCTTTATGATCAGGATGCTAATTTTTCCATTTTACTTCCCAACATGATAATGTTTCATAGATATAGGCATTTTACTGTATTTTAGTTACATTTTAGGAAACTGACTGAGGGCTTTGGGGGTGGGTGTGTAATGCACTAAAATTTTCCACATTTATAGGAATGGGAAACAGGCTCTTAGTTATTTTCAAGCAGAACATCTGATTTTTCAGTAATGATTATAAATGTTTATATTTAGTAGAGACTAGGCAAAGATTAATCCTCTTCCAAAGAAATCAGTAAAAATAAGGTGTTTTTCTTTCAGTGTGGTATAATTTCTTTTCTAAATCTGATGTGACCTAAGAATTAAAATATGCTGGCTATCCTTTGTACATGATAGGGTATAGGAACAAACAACAGTCATTTTTCTGAAGACAGAATAATTATTTTTTTAATTACATACTTTTGAAGTATAATCAATTTGCCAGTTCATCCAGCTTCATAAAGTCAATGAAACCATTTTTTTAATGAGATGATGCCCCTCTCCTACCAAGATCTTACATTTTATTAATTTTTTTTTTTTTGCGGTATGCGGGCCTCTCACTGTTGTGGCCTCTTCCGTTGCGGAGCACAGGCTCCGGACGCGCAGGCTCAGCGGCCATGGCTCATGGGCCCAGCCGCTCCGCAACATGTGGGATCCTCTCGGACCGGGGCACGAACCCGTGTCCCCTGCATCAGCAGGTGGACTCTCAACCACTGCGCCACCAGGGAAGCCTAATTACAAATTTTATTTTCCAATATATTCCTATCATTATCTTCTGAGTAACAAATGGGAAAATTCCCACTACTGTTGTTATAGAAAACAAAATGATAGATAACTTTTTCAAGAACAGAAAGCAGTAAAATCAAATACACTTCCTGTATCATAATTTGATTTCTCAGAAACACAATTATATATTCCTAGAGTTTTCAGGATACCTTTAAAAAATACTTAAATTAAGACTCACTAATTTTTTTTTTTTTTTTTTTGCGGTACGCGGGTCTCTCACTGTTGTGGCCTCTCCCGTTGCGGAGCACAGGCTCCAGACGCGCAGGCTCAGCGGCCATGGCTCACGGGCCCAGCCACTCCACGGCATGTGGGATCTTCCCGGACCGGGGCACAAACCCGTGTCCCTGCATCGGCAGGCGGACTCTCAACCACTGTGCCACCAGGGAAGCCCAAGACTCACTAATTTTTAAGATTTCAGTTTCTAGATATTAAAAAATTTTTTTTCTGTAATGAGAGTATAAATATCCTATTTATTTGTGTGGTTCTAATAAGGACACTATTGTGCCCCATGGCATTCCTGGCAAAAGAGCACAGGTGAAATTAAATCAAGAGGAAACATAAGACGAACCTAAACTGAAAGAAATTCTATAAAATAACTGGCTAGTACTCTTAAAAGTGGCAAGATTATTAGACAAAGAAGAAAACTGTCCCAGACTAAAGGAGACTACGAAGTTATGACAACTAAATGTAACCCTGGATCCTAGATCAATCCAGGTCTGGAAAAAGAATGTTAATTATAGAATTGATGAAATTTGAATAAATTCTGATAGATTAGTTAGTATTATATTACTGTTAATTTCTTGATTATGTGAATTGTACTATGGAGGTAAGATGTCAGCAATTTGGGAAGCCGGGTGAAAGGTACATAGGAATTTTTTGTTTGTCTGATATATTTCAAAATAAAAAATTTAAAAGATTACATACACACACACACACACCAGCCCACAAAATGCCCAAGTGTTGGGCTGGTTGTTTTGAAATGGAATGTAAGCACATAAGTGAGAAAGAAGGTGGCCATGGACTCCCAATTTCCCAGTGCCAAATTGCTATTCTCAGGTATTTGAAGGAGGGTTTTCTCCTCTCTTTACTGAGAACTGTAAACATCTGCAGAATATGTGTGTGGCCAGTTATACTTTTTTATTCCAGTTTGAGATTTGGTGGCCATGTCTGGAAAACTCAATGGCTCCTTTGGCTGATGGTATCACTGAAAATGTTGTATGTAGATGCATGGGGAATTTAAAGTTTGTCTAAGGTTCAGAACTATCTTTCTTCACAATAAGAAAAGTTTCCCAAATTAAAGAACACATAGGTCTTTATTGTTCACACACTCTAATCTAAGCTGAAAGACCTTCCTGTCCAAACAAGGTATATGTTACTCTACAGATACTTACATAAACTACAAGGTAATGGTACCTCCTAGAGCCTTGGCAGGCTATGAATTTTGCTTTGGATGCAAGCTAATGGCAACAACCATTTCTATTATGATACCTAAGCAGCATGGAGAACAAAATCTGCCTTTAGAAAATGCATACATTGGTTAGCAGTTTTATTTCATTCTGTGTAATAGGAAAGATAATCTATCCATATCATACTCAAAGTTTTCTAATTCTACTATTTGGAATCTACAAATTCTCTTTTATAAGATGGTGAATTTAAGTTGCTCAATATTAATCATAATTTTGGGAATATAGTTTCTAATATATTACCTAAGAATTATTAATCTGTGGTTTTGTACTTTTTCTATCAATCTATAATTAAACTTTATGAAAACACTCTGATTTCTCCTCATTATAATAAAGGTATATTCTGACATGCCACCCCCTTAAAAAAAAACTTTTCTTAAAGACAAATGAAACTTTACATATTAAGCATTTACATTTGGGAAGACCATTCCTATTTTCTTGGGTGAACTATATAAATGAGACAGGTTAAATCTTTTCAGTTTAAGAAAGGAATTAAGGGCTTCCCTGGTGGCGCAGTGGTTGAGAGTCCGCCTGCCGATGCAGGGGACGCGGGTTCGTGCCCCAGTCCGGGAAGATCCCACATGCCACGGAACAGCTGGGCCCGTGAGCCGTAGCCGCTGAGCCTGCGCATCCGGAGCCTGTGCTCTGCAACGGGAGAGGCCACAACAGTGAGAGGCCCACGTACCGCAAAAAAAAAAAAAAAAAAAAAAAAGAAAGGAATTAAGAGTATTATTTTTATCATATTGCTGTAGAAAGTAACAGTTCCTACTCTTTCCTTCTAAAGTCTGACTTTCAAGATGTGAAAGTGGCATGATGACAAGATCTTAAGGAAGAGGTAGGATTTCAACAAGCAGGGATTTGGGAGGGGGTGAGAGAAAGGCACCCCAGAACGAGGGATTGATCTGAAGATGAACAAAGAGGCAGAGAAATATGGAAGAATCGGTTTGGCTTATGGGAAAGACGGCTATGGCATATAGATTGGAAAAATATACTAGAGCCAGATCACTGAGGGGCTTAAATTCTAGGCTGAACAGGTTATGCTTAATTTCATAGGCAATGGGGAGCCACTGAAGGTCTTTGAAAAAGGGAAAGCCATGATGATATTTATTGTAGGAAGATCAGTCCAACAGCATTGTGGAAGGAACTTAAGGACAGAAAAGTAGCAAAGTGACAGATTATCATTATAATAGTCTAGGTAAGAGGTAAGTGTTTCAACCACAGTGGTAGCATGGGGAAGAGAAAAGAGGCAGGGCATTATCGAAGTAGAATCGACAGAATTTGGCCTTTTCCAGAGAAACATATACAAGACTTGAATAATACCATTTCAATCAAAACTCAAAATCAGAAAATGGTAAATAAAAAACACACCTAGAAACAACTAAGCTGAACTGGATTAGGGATGGAGGGAATGGGGAACTTTCTTTCCAGATCTTTGACAATGTCTTCCACTCGCTGATCCTAAGAAGTAAAGATTTTAGTCCTTAAGGTAGTCACACGATTCAAACAGGACCCTTTACCTACCTTTTTTAAACTGAAGGCATGAAAAGAAGGCAAATATAAGAAGATTCAGTCCCATACAGTTAAAAAAAAAAAAAAAAAAGAGTCGTGTGTTTCTTGATCCTGCCTGCTGAAACACTCCTTTCTCAAGGGTATTATCTAGGGAAAAGATTCATAATTGCTAAATGGATAGCTGTAGTTCTTTACCAGGAGGAAGAACATCTGTTTTCTCTCCTGATGGGATACAGGTTTCCTAGGCTACCAAATTTATCCTATACCCTACACTGCCTCACACAATTCAGAAATACAAACTCAAATGCAGGAATATGCTTGTTTTGTTACAAGTTAACTCCTAAACATTAGAAGAGCCGGGTTTGTACCGCAAACATATGTCTTTTAACACCCCTTTTCACAGGCAATTTCTTCTTCTCTGATGAGCGTTCAAGACTGTCATGGAGAGGTCTAAAGAAAATAGCACACTAAAGGGTTCCTAAGCAACAGAAATCAGAGATTAAAAAAATTTTTTTAAGTGTATTTCTGCAAGTAATACCATTTTACACTTGTGTGCCATTTAACAGTTTAAAAAATGCTTTTAATACTCTTAATCTTCACAAGCATCCATTATGGGGATTAGCATTTTTTATTTTATAAAGGAAACTGAACAAGTTTGTCACAAAACTAGTAAGTAACATAGCAAGGGCTCAAAATCAGGTGTTGAAATGTTTAAATAATTTCATCATCAGTGACAAGAAGAGATTTTATATATCAACTAAAGAATCTTGGGCTCTCATTTACCCATGGTCACCAAGCTCATGTCAGGTCTTAACTATGTATGAATCTTCACTAAGACAATATAGACTAGTTGGGAGATGGAGTGGCATGATCTCTTCCTGCTGTGAACAATTACTTCCCACAATTTTGACCAGATTTTCAAGTTTTCTAAATTTAAAAGTTACCCTTTCAATAATCTGCTTTATAAAAATAATTATGGATTAGGGTCTTAAAAAGTATGGATTAGGGTCTTAAAATCTCTCGGATCTGAACTAATTGGCTAAGTTTTTTGTTCTTACTTGAAAATGGAAATAAATTCTAGCTAACTCCTGAAGGAATCTTCAAATATCCAAATTAATCCTTGCACCTATAGTCTTCTCCAAATGTATATTTATAATACACAATGAAATTGGCCAAGTAAAAAAGATTACATAAATTGACCTGAAAGTTAAAATGACTAATAAATGAAAAGGTTTAAAGACTTCCATCCTTAATCTTTTGATGTTAATTGTAGGATTTTTAGGAGGATATATGATATTAGTATGTTTCCTTAGTAAAAAATGAGATATACTGAGTTATTAAAATGTATATAAACTTTAGAAAAAAACATATGTCATAAAAAGTCTTACACAAAAATATCAACTAGTAACAAGCTACAAATTTAACCGGAAAATACAATAAAAACCAGTTTTTTTAAATTTTTCTTTTGAAAATATGAAATAAAAGAGTATATAGAAAGATCTGGTAAATCAAAAAATAAAGCAGGAATAAACTGCTATTTTTCAATGAGGAAGCGAAATGCTAAAATGTATTGTTCATATTCTGTATTATAGTATATAGCATTATAATAGTATTCTGTTACAGTCTTGGTGAGCACCAAAGTTGATGCTAATCCCACAGGTTTACAAACCTGGAGTATAACATAGTAAGGATGGGCTTATAAGAAATAAGACACAAAGAATCTAGAATTAGGAACTAAAAACAGAAGCACTGGTTTTAATAAGAATCATTTGTAAAATCATCTCCAACATGAAATTATTAAATGGAGTAGGGAAAATTCGATGCCCATCTTTAAGAAAATATGTAAGAAATATCGTCCATGAAAAGACCACGTTGGGGACTTCCCTGGAGGCGCAGTGGTTAAGAATCTGCCTGCCAATGCAGGCGACACGGGTTCAAGCCCTGGTCCAGGAAGATTCCCCATGCCGCAGAGCAACTAAGCCCATGCACCACAACTACTGAAGCCCGCGCACCTAAAGCCCATGCTCCACAAGAGAAGCCACCACAATGAGAAGCCCGCGCACTCCAACAAAAAGTAGCCCCTGCTCTCCGCAACTAGAGAAAAGCCCCATGCGCAGCAACGAAGACCCAATGCAGCCAAAAATAAATAAATAGATAAAATTTGAAAATAGATAAATAAATAAAATGTACTTTAAAAAAAATCTTGGTTAATCCACTTATTTAAGTAGTTTCGAAAATCTTTTTTCCTAAGGAGGGATGAACATACTAAGGAACATCTTCAAAGTAAATCTTAAGAATTTAGTTAAGAAAGAAACAGCACAGATTGTGCCCACTGAGATAATAGGCAAAATTCTCAAGTGGGAAGAATGTCCATGAGAACATGTGGGAGAGAGAGAGAAGATGGCCCCATCTTTTCTGTCAATAATGCCTTTTTCTAAGAGATTTAGGAACTACAACACACCTTTACAAAGCTGTAGAGTCACAAAATAGGATAATGTTGGCATCAAAGACACAATTAAAACATCTATTTATGTGGCAAAAAATGATTTTCCTAGGACCCACTGGGAGTTCTAGATGGCACAGATGACCAGGAGAGGGCAGCTCACCACTGCAGCTGTGAGTTAAGATGTGAATTTGTCATCAAGGGGATACTCTACCTTAGTTACACTTTCCATATTCAAATGAAGAAGTAAAGATACTACTATTAAAAATTCTACACAACAGATAAAAGTATAATAGCATAAGTCATTACAACAAGTAGCTAGTAAGAAAAATTTCTGATAAGCAAATTGGCGTTCATAAGATAAGATGAGGCTAAAGTTCTGTCCCTCTCAGATAAACAGAATAAACAGAGCTGGCAATTATAGTCATTATGACTAGTGTAGATTTACTATCTTTTTATACTCCAGTGAACTTTTTGTAAATAATTACTTTCTTAGAATTTATCTAAGTTTTCAGGTATCCAAATTTTTTACCAAAATAAATTCATAAAAACACAATGAATGCTATTAAATATACTATCTCATACATCAAAGGATGTGGGAAAAAATCACCTCCTTATATTAACCTATTTCAAAACCCAGTACTTCCTCTTGAATTATACCTATCTTTGAAATACATTCTGTTTATAATCTTTGTTGCATGCATAAATTTGAAGATTTGTATTGGCAAAAAAAAGGACTGCCATGATCAAATAGACCTGTATGGTTTTCATCAAAAGAATGAAAGAGGGTTGAAACTTTTTGAATGTTAGGAGACTGTACGGACTGGCATGATTTCTTCCTTTTTGGCTCAAATCCGCTCAAGGAGCATGGGGGTGAAACAATCTCGACATCCAGAGCCAAGTAATTTCTTTATCTTTTAAGAGGCATAGCCCCTCACTTACTACAAAATTCTGGTTCCTATACACAATAACTGGAAGAAAAGTAATTAGACTTTAAGTCTCTTAACATTTCTTATTTTCATCAGTATATTACCTTTTGTTTAGATGTTTAACTTAAATGAGAATACTGAAAAAGAACAAATACTAATTACACAAATGGTTAAAAATTGTTTAAACATGGAATTTCATTTCCTTGGTGAATTTCTTGATTTGAGGTTTAAAGGCAGTACTTCCAAGCCCTCTTCATGTCAGGGTGTCCAAAGAAAATGATGTTTACACAGCACATTCAGTTAAATGGAGGGCATTTTCAGTTAGACTGCTAGCCCAGAAGCTCAAAATGTCCCAGGTCCTGCCAGGCCACCCCGAGGACAGAGGAAATCAGTACCTTGCTCACCTGTAACTTATTGCTGTCACAGGAATAGCTGTAGCACATCAGTTAGGGAGTTCTTATATAAGTATATTTGGCCAAATGTAAGGGGATAAGGGGAGAATGAAGGAGTAGCTACAGTCCTAGCTCACTGAAGATGTTGTTTTACAATACAGAAAGCACACTGTGGGAAGCAAAGAAGCAGCTGAGTGTAAACGCGGGTCTGTGGGTTGACTTTGACTTCTTCACCTTTCATACACACTGATGGTTTTGACCCTTGTCCATTTTAACAAAGACAAAAGGTATTTAGTTAGAGAAACTTCCTCTAAAAATACTGTTGCAGTAAAGCAACTATACTCCAATAAAAATTAATTTTAAAATAAATAAATAAAAAATATTGTTACAGTTTTAAAGCAGAAAAAATAATAAATGAGGCTATTGACAATATTTTTCTTGATTATCTTCTTTAAAAATCTCTCTCACATGGGTACAAGACTAACAGGGGAAAACTATGGTATCAGCAACTGCCAAAACTCTAGTTACTAGCACTGAAGACCAGTAGGTGATGTAAGAATCCATAATTAATCAAGTCATCAGGGATGAGAACTAAATAATAATCCATAGTCCCTTCCCTTTAACCAAAAAAGAAAGGAGATCAAAAATTTAAAAATTCAGGGCTTCCCTGGTGGCGCAGTGGTTCAAAGTCCGTCTGCCGATGCAGGGGACACGGGTTCGTGCCCCGGTCCGGGAAGATCCCACATGCCGCGGAGCGGCTGGGCCCGTGAGCCATGGCCACTGAGCCTGCGCGTCCGGAGCCTGTGCTCCGCAACGGGAGAGGCCACAACAGTGAGAGGCCCGCGTACCGCAAAAAAAAAAAATAAATAAATAAAAATAAAAAATTCAAATGGTAACTAAAAGAAAGATAATAATAAAACACAGCAAACTAAATCAACAGAGTAATTTGTCTATATTCCCCTGCAAAGCCCTGCCTCTTAGAACCCCCGAATGATTAAAAAGTTATAGTTCTGGCTGTTAGGGAGTTCACCTTCCATGAGGCCCCCAGTGGAGCAACAAGTCTCCACTAAGGACACTTAAGTTCTTAAAGGAAACTCAGCCAACACCTGCATGAAAACAGCCATGTCTCTTCCCCCAAGGAGTGCAGAGGTCCAATTAAAGTCAAATAGTTCATCTTAGGGAAATCCTGAAACAGCTCAATCTGAAGGCAGTTTGGCAGCAAACTCTTTAGTAAAACTGGACAGGGACAGTTTACTGGGTGTGCACCTTGACGTTCGCACAGGAGCCTGCTCTCAGAAGGGGCCTGTGCTTGGTTGAATGCTCTGCTGTTGCCATCTTGAAACTCTTAATAATTTTAACTTTGAACTTGTGGTTTGTAACTGAAGACCAATGGGACAATGGAACACCAGCAGAGGAAATATGCCAAGTGTAAGCATATGCACCAAGCAGTTGGCCGTGGCTGCCCAGCCCAAATGTGCATACCCATGGCAGTCCAGGGTACCACAAGGCACTCAAGGGTCAGCCAGGACTGAGCCCACAGTGCCAGGAGCAATGGTGGCAGTGGCCCCAGGAAAGAGGAGGGGCTCTTCATGGGAATATGCAGTGGAAAGCCAGCTTACCCATCTGTCCCTGAAACCTGTCCCAGAAGCATATGCACAAATATTAACTTTCCAGTGTGAGTGCCAGGACAGGATGTGCCAATGCTTAGACAGTAAACTCTTTCAGCAAATTACTGCAAAGTAAAAGCATATATACATGGATGTTAACATGTAAGGGAGTTTTAGACTTCTACAAATTTAGTTTTGAAAACTGTTGTAACAATGCAAAGTAAATTCCCACAGGCTTAAAACAAGAGAAATTAAGGATTGTCACATTTGATGGAAAAGAACACTATTTTCATATGAATCTTTGGTTGAACCAATTATTAACGCAGAACAATTTTAAAATTAATTTTTCCTTATAATTGAAGATATAACGATAGAATACATAACCAGGCATTTTGAATTATATACAAGTCATGAAGCCACTTTTGGTTGCCTGTACTCCACAAGTTATAAGAAATGGCAGAGGAAATATTTAAATGCCAATGTATAAGTTTACATTTAAAATTAAATTCACAAAAGTTGATTCATATAAAGTTAAATATTTTAAGAAAAATTGTTCCGTAAAAATCATCAGCTCTGGGCTTCCCTTGTGGCGCAGTGGTTGAGAGCCTGCCTGCCGATGCAGGGGACACGGGTTTGTGCCCCGGTCCGGGAAGATCCCACATGCCACGGAGCGGCTGGGCCTATGAGCCATAGCCGTTAGGCCTGCGCATCCGGAGCCTATGCTCTGCAACGGGAGAGGCCACAACAGTGAGAGGCCTGTGTACCACAAAAAAAAAAAAAAAAAAAAAAAAAAATCATCAGCTCTAGATGTTCTAAAGTTTATATTTTGAAATAATTTATCTGAAATGAAATATATGCCACTGTTGTCAAAGCCTATAAAATGTTCTTAGTAACTCCAGTAACAATTACATCAGCAAAAAGACCCTTCTCAAAATTAAAAATTATCGGACTTCCCTGGTGGCGCAGTGGTTAGTAATCCACCTGCCAATGCAGGGGACATGGGTTCGAGCCCTGTTCCAGGAAGATCCCACATGCTGCAGAGCAACTAAGCCCATGTGCCACAACTACCGAGCCTGCGCTCTACAGCCCACAAGCCACAACTACTGAGCCCATGTGCCACAACTACTGAAGCCCACCCGCCTAGAACCCATGCTCCACAACAAGAGAAGCCACCACAATGAGAAGCTTGTGCACCACAATGATGAGTAGCCCCTGTTCACCATAACTAGAGAAACCCCGCACGCAGCAATGAAGACCCAATGCAGCCAAAAATAAAATAAATTTTTGAAAAAATAAAAAATTGGGCTTCCCTGGTGGCGCAGTGGTTGAGAGTCCGCCTGCGGATGCAGGAGACACAGGTTCATGCCCCAGTCCAAGAAGATCCCACGTGCCGCGGAGCGGCTAGGCCTGTGAGCCATGGCTGCTGAGCCTGCATGTCTGGAGCCTGTGCTCCACAACAGGAGAGGCCACAACAGTGAGAGGCCCGCGTACCACAAAAAAAAAAAAAAAAAAATTATCAAAAATTATTTGTAATTGAAAGTGACCAACATTACTTTCAATTGTTATCAATTAAAAATGAACTTGCTGAAAGTATAAATTTTGATGACCTAAAAATTGAATCTGCAGAAAAGGCAGAAAAATCACGATTGATCAAGATATCACATTGATAAAGTATTATTACTTACAGTATTAAAATCATAAACCCTCAATTTTTTTTGTAATTTGTAACTTTATGTTGTTACTCATGCACTGCTATTACCTCTATTATATTTAAAGGAAAAAGTGTTAAATATTAGTATCTTTTTTTTTTTTTTTTTTTGCGGTATGTGGGCCTCTCACTGTTGTGGCCTCTCCCGTTGCGGAGCACAGGCTCCGGATGCGCAGGCCCAGCGGCCATGGCTCACGGGCCCAGCCGCTCCGCGGTATATGGGATCCTCCCAGACCGGGGCACGAACCCGTATCCCCTGCATCGGCAGGCGGACTCTCAACCACTGCGCCACCAGGGAGGCCCAAATATTAGTATCTTTAACTTTCCTTTTTTTTTGTGGTACATGGGCCTCTCACTGTTGTGGCCTCTCCCGTTGCGGAGCACAGGCTCCGGACAAGCAGGTTCAGCAGCCATGGCTCACGGGCCTAGCCGCTCCGCAGCATGTGGGATCTTCCCGGACCGGGGCACGAACCCGTGTCCCCTGCATCGGCAGGCGGACTCTCAACCACTGCGCCACCAGGGAAGCCCTAACTGTACTTTTTTCCTGCTTTTTGAACAAGGGTCTCTCATTTTCATTTTGCACCGAGTCCCACAAACTATGTATTACCCTGGAAGGCTAATCCAGTAATAGTTACTTCTTCTCAAGCCTTGGCTACTGTCTTGCAAAACCCCTCTGCTTCTCAAGGGCCAACCTTAAACATACATCCATGTTCTGCCTACCTGTTTTGTCCTAACTGTATGTATCTCTGGCCACCTTTCTTTATTCTAACCTCTGTGGTATGATTCCCAATCCTATAATCCTGATCTCGAAGGCCCAGAGTTTTAAGCACCCATTTTACACTTTTCTCCCCAATCCCTCCAATCTGTTACCCTCATAATAATCTTGAACTAATTTCACTTTATTCCCCAAATTCAATGAATCATTACGTCTCACTGGATCTCTTTCGATATGCCCCTCGAATCTGTGTTAATCCCATACTCACTCTGATCATCCTAGACAAAGTCCTCATAACCCTCCACTGGGAAGAGAGATCTTACCTCACACATACCTTTAACATCATCTCATCTAATCCTCCTAAAACTAAAATCTCTACAAGACAGGTAGAACACGTTCTGATGTAAAAATCACCCTATTTTAAAACTGAAGAAGTTGAGGAACAAAGAAGTAAAGCATACTGCTCCAAGTCATGATGAAAGCAACCTGCTCAGAGCTATGGAGAGGGGGTCTAATCAGATACCCTCCATTACATCATGATATCAGGGCTCTTGAGGCCTCCAATTTGCAATAAAACTTTAATCAGATCAGTTTCTCATCCAAGGCCTCTTATACCTAACTACTGCTAGAACATAAATAAAGCCTAAAATTTTAGGATCAGCTATCCAACCTCACCTTAAATTAGGTTTTAATCTATTTTAAAGCTGTATCTCCTACTACTCCCATGCTACTCCACACTTTACGCTCCTGTCCGCTTTGCTAACCTATCAAATTTCTGTCCATGCCTTAAGACCAAACTCAAATGATACCTCCTTTCAGGATCCCTTCCTTGATTTTTCCCATCAAGAAACAGTCCTTAGCAGACCTACCAGAGAATGGACTTGAGGATACGGGGAGGAGGAAGGGTAAGCTGGGACAAAGTGAGAGAGTGGCATGGACATATATACACTACCAAATGTAAAATCGATAGCTAGTGGGAAGCAGCTGCATAGCACAGGGAGATCAGCTCGGTGCTTTTTGACCACCTAGAGGAGTGGGATAGGGAGGGTGGGAGGGAGGGAGGGAGACACAAGAGGGAAGAGATATGGGGATATATGTATATGTATAACTGATTCACTCTGTTATAAAGCAGAAACTAACATACCATTGTAAAGCAATTATACTCCAATAAAGATGTTAAGGGCCTCCCTGGTGGCGCAGTGGTTGAGAGTCCGCCTGCCGATGCAGGGGATACGGGTTCGTGCCCCGGTCTGGGAGGATCCCATATGCCGCGGAGCGGCTGGGCCCGAGAGCCATGGCCGCTGAGCCTGCGCGTCCAGAGCCTGTGCTCCGCAATGGGAGGGGCCACAACAGTAAGAGGCCCGCGTACCGGAAAAAAAAAAAAAAAAAAAAAAAAGATGTTAAAAAAAAAACAGTCCTTTATTCCTTTGAATTTCTACTGGTTTATATGAATGCTCCTATAGCATATGCCACATCCTTATCTTGAAGGGAGGCTCCAAAAAGACTCATTCCCATAGCACCAGAAGACTTAGCAATGAATCAGTATCTTATTTAGCCTTCAGGACACAGTCTCATCGTTCATTCAAACATTTATTATCTACTATGTGCTTGCACAATACTTAATGCTGTGGAGGCACAGGTATAAAGCCTAGGTGCTTCAGATAAAGATGCAGAACTAACATATGCATACATTGCTGCTCCTTCCCCAAATCTCACTAAAATGACAGTAAAGGAGTTTAAAGAGTCAAATGCCCTCCAAATTACTCTCCCTGTTCCATGCAACTGTGTGACTGCCTTTTTTCTACTTCAGCAAATGACTGGAAATTTATTTTCTGGAGATAATAAGTAAAAAAGAAGTTCTCTAGATCGGGGGCAGGGCTATAAACTGAAACAGAAAGATTAAGCGGAAATATACATAACAGATTCTCAGATCTCCAGCCCTCTTCCCCTACTTGCCTCCTAGAACACTGTCAACCAGGCCTTTGCTCTCCAGGCAGATGATCCAAATACTCTTTTTCTCTTTTCCAAGAATTCTAACTGCCCTAGAAGAAAGTCCTAAAGATGCTCACATAAGGAGTTTCCCTTCTCCAAAAAAAAAAAGAAAAGGAGTTTTCCCAGAAAAATGATTCAGCTAAATTTCCCTAGATGGTTATGTTGACAAACTCTCAGCAACCAGTCAGTTGTTAAGTATTTTTTTTTTTTTTTTTTTTTTGCTGTACGCGGGCCTCTCACTGTTGTGGCCCCTCCCGTTGCAGAGCACAGGCTCCGTATGCGCAGGCTCAGCGGCCATGGCTCACGGGCCCAGCTGCTCCGCGGCATGTGGGATCTTCCCGGACCGGGGCACGAACCCGTTTCCCCTGCATCAGCAGGCGGACTCTCAACCACTGCGCCACCAGGGAAGCCCTTAAGTATCCCACTTTTAATCATGACCAAACAACTAATGATTATCAAATATCTGATAAACACCTAGAATGAAAGCTAGAAACCAAAAGAAAAATAAAACAGAAAAGGTAACTTGGAGAAAAAACACTATTCAGAAATAAGAAAAATTAAACTAAAATATCATGAATATTCTCTAAGATATAAAATACTGTATCCATAATAAGGTACAAGTCCCCCAAGTTGTTTTTTTTTTAATTTAGTTTTCTACATACCTATCACTAAATCAACCCAAAATCTTTCCCATTATTTAAATTTTCCACACACACACACACACACACACACACACACACACACACTCTTTAAAGAACATTCAGATAACAGAGAGACAGACAGACACACAGACATAGCCACTCATTCTTAGAAAATAAAAACACAATAGCGGGGCTTCCCTGGTGGCGCAGTGGTTGAGAGTCCGCCTGCCGATGCACGGGACACGGGTTTGTGCTCCGGTCTGGGAAGATCCTACATGCCGCAGAGCGGCTAGGCCCATGAGCCATGGTCGCTGAGCCTGCTTGTCCGGAGCCTGTGCTCCGCAACGGGAAAGGCCACAACAGTGAGAGGCCCGCGTACTACAAAACAAAAAACAAAAAAAAAAACCCACAATAGCAAAAATAAGACACTCAGTAGATGTGTGGGAAAATAAAGTTGAGGAAATCTCCAACAAAGTAGAACATGAAGACAGAGATGGATAATATGGCAAAAAATAAAAAGTTAAGAAAATCAGAGCACCAATTCCGAAGGTCCAATATATGAAAAAAAGGTGTTCTAGAAAAAGTGAACAAAGAAAAAGGAGGGGAGGAAATCATCAAAGAAATAATTAAAGACCATTTCTCAGAAAGGAAGGACATGCATTTCCAGACTGAAAGGGTCTACTGAGTACCCTAAATAGTAGATGAAAAAAACCCCAAACCAAGGCACAAAGAAAATCTTACATATTTCCAGAGATTAAGAAAAAGAAAGACCATTCAAAGGATCAGAAATCAGAGTAGCTGGAGACATCTCAACAAAAATACTGGCAATTAGCAAGCAATGGAGCAATGCCATCAAAATTCTGAAGGAAAAGCATTTTCAACTTAAGAGTTCTACCTCTGCATCCTTTCTCAGGACATTATTGGAGGTGAACTCCTTCAAAATGAGTAAGTAAATCAAGGAAGATGATGAAATGGGATGTAAAAATAGAAACTCTACCACAGGAGAAAAGCAGAAGGAATTCCTAGGATGACAGTGAAAGGAGATCCTAGAAAGATACTGTGCACCAGTTAGTATACAGGGCAACAAGACCAGGATAAAGCAGTTAAAATTTCTCCAAACATGAAAACTGATGGAAACTTCAAAGTATGTGAGCATATTGGGAGGAGCTTTAGATATTTTAATAAGAATTCCAAGTTGATTTAGTGATAAGTACATGGAAAACTAAGCAAACAACAACAAACCCAAAGAATAATGTGCAGTGGGGGAAGGTAGGAACAGTAGCGGAAAGAAAAATTCATGATTTTATCTATATGATTTAGCTATTGAATAACACTTTTATAGTCATAATAATGTACACACCATTTGATCTAACCAAGAACACAATTATAAACAGAAGATGGGAAGAGTGCCTGCAGAGCACTGAGAGCAGAGGGAGGTAGAGAAAGAAAAATCTTATCTTCTATGGTGAGAAGGCTATAGAAAATTCTAAAACTGAAAAAATCAAGAGGTAACAGTACAAGAATGTAACTAACAGCAAAAGAGGTAAACATTAAAAGAATCAGATGAAATAACTGATCATACTGCCTTTGAGGAACTGTGAAATGGCGATGGTGGTGGGAAATGATGACAGAATGCTGTTTTTCGTAACAAAAACTGGAAACTATTGACTCTTCAAAGTTATGTGCAAGCATAACTTGATAAAAATTAAAAAATAATTAAGCCATTGACGGTTTACACTCTAGTGGGAGAGATACACATGTAAACTGATAATTTTAAGCACAGGGTGGTAAGTGCTGTGACAGTAATTTACCTGTTTATCTATAGTACTGGTTACAGTCTGCCTTGTATTCTGACCATCTGTACCAATAGTGTACAGGTCATTATTTCCCCTGCTAAGCAATGAACTATAAGGACATTTACCCTGTCTCATTCACCTCTGATAGATCTTGGCAATTTATACACAGTTGTTATTTAATAAATACTTCCTAAATCAACAATAGAGAGGTGGGATCTCCTTTATAAGTAAAAGTAAGTTTGAGGGGTTTTTGTTTGTGTTTAAACTGCCCAGAAACTGAACCTCCTTTCTATGCTTGGGAAAGCCCTCATCTTATGAGGCATAGCTGGCCTCCCGTTAGAGAAGGTAAAAATGTCAGACATTTGCTTCTTCCCTTGCACACCTCCACCATTAAGATACAGCTGCCATACTCTTTGAATGGAATCTGGCAAGAAGACACAGCACAGACCATGTGAAATCCGTTTTGGTGGTGGGGGTCAGCAGCTACATCCACTTCCAGGTTCTAGCAGCAGCATTAGGTATCCAGCTTCGGTGGTGTTGGTCACGTCAGCAGTGCAAGTCACTGCCTATGGGCTGAGCCACACCAGCGTCTTCACTGGACCATCTCTGCAAGGTGGTTTGCATTACTCCTGGAGAAACAGTCTCCAAGTCTATTTATCCAACCCTATCAGAAATTCTGTGAGAGATCCAATATCCCTTTTCTGCTTAAGTTAGCCAGAATCGGTTTCAATTGCTTACAACTATGAACCCTGTCTGTACAGTCAGCTCTGCTGACAGTTTTGCACCCAGACCATTCTACCTGCTTGCACTTTGCAAACCCTCTGGTCATTTCAGCTTTATATTCCTCCTTCTTAAAAAATGTTCAGGTAATTTGTGAAATGTTAAAATAATTGTCATTGATCTCAAAATCTCTATATTAAACTTTTCAAACAGTAAGCACTGGTTATAGATCCTAGCTAACTGGCAAGAAGTAGAAAAGGTATTCAGCATTTTTTATTTGCATTTTGCTGTGAGTAGTTGATTTAATAACATTACTATAGATTCACAGTTCTCAAATTTTTTAGTCTCAGGACCCCTACACACTCATAAAATTGTTAAGAACCCCAAAGAGCATTTGTTTATGTGGGTCATATCCATAAATATCTACCATATTAGATGTTAAAACTGAAAAAATGTTAAATAGTTCTTAACTCACTTAAAAACAATAAGTAAACCCATAATGTGTTAATGTAAATAACACTTTAATGAAAAACAACTATATTTTCCAAAATAGAAAGGAATGAGAAGAGTGGCACTGTTTTGCATTTCTGAAATGCTTTTAACGCCTGGCTTAATAGAACATAGCTGGCTGTGATATGTTGTTTTGGTTGAAGTAAATGAAGATGATCTGGCATCATACAGATATGCAGTTGAAAAAGGGAAATAAAGACTATTTCAGTAGTCTCTTAAGATAACTGTGGATACTGATGTTTAACACTACACCAAATCCAACAAGTGGTAGTTTCTCAAAGGTTAGTTACTATGTAAAATCTAAAATTGGTCTCTCTTGTTGCACTTTGAAAGAATTTTTCATCCATGCTGATTTTGTAACATCGGATATCAGTCATATGGAAAATACTGGTTCACTGAGTTATACTTTGTGTGCACTTCACATTTCATCATACAGAATATTAAAAGACATGTACTGATGCATTCAGACTTAATAAAATTAATTCTTTTTATTGATCCATCAAGAGTATTCTTAAGGAAAACCAACTTTTTTTTTTTTTTAACTGTGATGTATGGAAGAATATAATGACATTATGGTTTGGTGCAACTGCCTTGCTTTGTGCTAAGGGGCCAAGTGGTTTTACTCATCATTTGTTTTGCACCATCAGTACAAATGTCAACATAGTAGAAAAAGGCAAATAACTTCTTAGTATTATTATGAAAATAGATTTGATCCTGAAGATCCTCTGAAAGGCACTCAGGGACTCCCAAAGGTCCACAGACCACACTTCGAAAACCACTGCTGTAGGCAGAAAGAGTATATAAAGCCAAAAGGCACTTGGTGTTTTTGACAATTTGGAAAGAAACACAAAGATCTATGGCCTATAATAATTTGTAAATTCTGCTAACTCACGAATCTTAATGGCATGTTCCATAAGGCTGCTGTTTGGAGTGAGTAAACTCTGTCAGTATTGGCATCTTACCATGATTTTATTTGTGAAAAACATCCCTTATTTAAAAGTCACCAGTTCGGGGCTTCCCTGGTGGCGCAGTGGTTGAGAGTCTGCCTGCTAATGCAGGGGACACGGGTTCAAGCCCTGGGCTGGGGGGATCCCACGTGCCGCGGAGCGACTGGGCCCGTGAGCCACAACTACTGAGCCTGCGCGTCTGGAGCCTGTGCTCCGCAACAAGAGAGGCCGCGATAGTGAGAGGCCCGCACACTGCGATGAGGAGTGACCCCCGCATGCCGCAACTGGGGAAGGCCCTCGCACAGAAGCGAAGACCCAACACAGCAAAAATAAATTAATTAGTTAAAAAAAAAAAAAAAAAGTCACCAGTTCATTGCAGCTCTATTTACAAAAGCCAGGACATGGAAGCAACCGAAGTGTCCAACGACAGATGAATGGATAAAGAAGATGTGGCACATATATACAATGGAATATTACTCAGCCATAAAAAGAAATGAAATTGAGTTACCTGTAGTGAGGTGGATGGACCTAGAGTCTGTTATACAGAGTGAAGTAAGTCAGAGAGACAAAAACAAATACCACATGCTAACAGATATATATGGAATCTAAAAAAAAAAGGGTTCTGAAGAACCTAGGGGCAGGACAGGAATAAAGACGCAGAGGTAGAGAATGGGCTTGAGGACACGGGGAGGGGGAAGGGTAAGCTGGGATGAAGTGAGAGAGTGGCATGGACATATATACACTACCAAATGTAAAATAGCTAGCTAGTGGGAAGCAGCCGCATAGCACAGGGAGATCAGCTCGGTGCTTTGTGTCCACCTAGAGGGGTGGGAGAGGGAAGGTGAGAGGGAGACGCAAGAGGGAGGAGATATGGGGATACATGTGTATGTATAGCTGATTCACTTTGTTATACAGCAGAAACTAACACAACACTGTAAAGCAATTATACTCCAATAAAGATGTTAAAAATAAAATAAAATGTAAAAGTAAAGTAATCAAAGCTTTGAAATACCAATATAGAGGAATCATATTCAGATATGATAAGAGATCTTACAGGCTAAACTGGACAAATATATGCAATACTTTCAAAATGTATTAACTGCAGTTTTCAAGAAGAGAGATTTACCTTTGGAAGGCAAAACTAAAAAAACTGAAAAGGTTGTAAAGTATAATTTAGGCTCATAAAAAAAATTAAAAAAATAAAATAAAATAAAACTCACCTGCTAGAGGTGATCTGAACAGGTCAATTAAAAATATTTGTTGGAAGGAACTATGTGTTACATGGAAGGAAATAAGGAAATATATGTTATAAGAAAATATAAGGAAATATATGTTACAGTGGTGTTTATTAATTTAAGATTTTACGAAGATCTCAAGATCTTTTCCTTATCACTGTCAACAATATTTGGCTGGGCAAAGAAGCATGCTCATTTAGTCTTCCTTTACTTGCATTACAGAACCTACCATGAGTCATCTAGTCCCATTTTGATGAAATGAATCAAGACAAGGACCTAAATCTGCATGATATGTAACCAATACGGATTCCAAAGAACAGAGTACTACCATGCTCATCCATTAATATCTATTCAATTATTTATAATCTTGTTTACCTGAAGCCGCTGAATTCAAATGCCCAATGTTGGCGAATATCAAAATATAAACACACTAGCAGGCTGTTTTGATACTAGTTATAGGGGACCAGCAGCAATATGAGAAGTATTGCTGATTATTAGAACCATCATTCATTTGCATACCACTCTTTACAATTTTAGAAGCATTTGAAACTCCTTTATCTAATTTCAAGTACATAATAATTCTTGAAGTAGGTAGAGGTTATTACCATCTTTTTATGAATAAGTAATAAACTCACATATTAGTGGGCTTAAATTCAAACTTTTGAGTCCTTTTAAGGGCCCCTTCCTCGACTCTATCATTTGAAATTGTCTGTTCATGATAATTCCTCCTTTTCCTCCCCTTTTTGTTGAAAAAACAATTGATATTCATAATAATGAACCTGGGATCCTCAAAATTTCAAAGAGTCTGCTGAATCTTCCCAGATAACATTACAACTAAAGATAAAAAGTTAACAGCATTTTAAAATTTCACAATTCTTTGTAACTTAACAACAAAAGCAGTAGTTTCCCATTAAACATAGCCCTTTCCCTTAACTGTCAGCCAACTTTAAAAATTATTGTCTTAAACCAAATTTACTTATTCAACAAGGATTTGATTATATACTATGTATGGTAGTTGGTATGAATATTTTTCAAATTGAGGAAACTTGCCAGTTTTTGATACAATTGGCATTCACTATAATAAATAAGCCATGATTTTTCTGGTTCTACTTTCTCTTCATAACTCCCATATATCTAAAATATAATGACAGACCTTCTACTGACCCACTGTTATTAGTGAATTCTGCTATATATCCCAATCATTAATGTTCCAATAATACTCACATATTACTAACATAATAAAGGAATCAAAGAAGAGAGACTTTGATTAATATTTGAGCAAAATTTAAACAACCGGCAAAATCTAAATTAGTTTTCTGGCACCTGATTTCCAGTCTAAAGATATAAGCAAACATTCAATAACTCAATTTACACTTTTTAAAAATATATGTTGACAGGATGTTTAACTTCACAGTCTGCCTTTAAAAAGTCTACTTTAAGCTATATAAAGGAAGCAAGATATGTATTATCTATACCTGTGAATCTTAAAAGCAATTTTATTTTTAACCTTTACCAAGATAATTACCAATAGATATTTATTTTATATTTCTTTTCATATTCATGTCACCTGCAGTGACTCAAAGACCAAAGTGATAAGAAATCCCTGTTGGAGTTTAATGTAAATCAATGATGTCAATCCCCCTGGTCCCACTATATAGATGTTCACATCACATGGTCAATTTAAATGAAAATACATGGACTGTAAATTTTAAATTCATTTTTTTTACTCTTCAAGTTCATTCAGGTTACCATGTGTTCAGACAAATCTATATCATGTATAAAGATGAAGAAGTAGAAAAACTGGATCAGAAGAATAAAAATGATGAACGGCCATAAACTGAAAGAACATTAACATCCTTGACTCACTAAGGTTCATTAAAGAAGCAATATAATTAAAATTTGCTTTGGCACTGCCATCCTTATTCATAAATCCTGAAAGGCAACCTTCGCCATAAGTGATAGAAACTAACAGACATATTGTTTCACTCGACTTATACTATGATTCTTTAAAAAAAAGAACTATGATAATAAAAGGATAGCACAATTTAGTTACTATTCTTCATTTTGTTTTTTAGGAAATAAACAGAAATCACATTCTCTGTTGATTTTTAAATAACATAAAAGTTGAATTTTCCAATAAAGTGCTTTGTTGCCTTATCTGTAGACCTCCTGGAATCCTCCTATAACTTATGACTGTGGACATCAGCAAGCTTGTTCTAAATTTCACTAGATTCGCTCATTTTTTTTTGGCAAATGTGACAGATGTTTTTACTTATGGAAGTGACTATAAACTGTCTAAAATAAAAATGACTCAGACATATTTTAAGGTGAAAAAGGAAATAAGTATAAGTTTCAGATTTTATAAAATTTATAAATTTGAGATTTTTCTGTAATAGTCTGAAATTAATTTTGAGTATGATCTTTTAAATAGGAGTATTAAAGACTGACAAAGCCTGACTACTTCCAACAGACTAATAAAAACTACACTACCTTTCATACAAAATAATTCTACTGGTGATTATTAGCTCTCAAATACCAATGTTCATATTATAACATGGTATTAGATTTGTCTTCACTCAATTTTATACCAACAGGTGGGTAAGAGGTATTAAGCCAAAATCAGCTCTGGCTAGCACAAAGCTAACTTAAATTGGGTTGACTAGTAATCTGAGTTTAAAAAATTTATTTGCAAGGCTGTTATCATTTCATCTTGAATTTTAGTTACACTTCAAATTTCACGTTTACACTAAATAGAAACCTCTATGCATTTTCCTCTAGTGAGTGCAGGAGACTACTGTGTTTACATTTTGTATGTGACGATAAGTACTTTAAAAAAATACCCAGATGATAAGAAAGGCTGAAATTAAAGAATTCCAACATTGGCTATTAAAATTATATTTAGAGTATATTAAATTAAGACCAATGATTGTTACGTTACTTGGCTGGCTCATTTGGGATGCATATATTTACTTTTGCCTTTGGCAAAAAAATAAAAATAGATTTCATAAATATTTGGAAGCTCTTGGTCACAATTTCTGACTCAAGTTTATATCTACATATTCTTTTATGCTACTTAAAACCATGAAGAGAAAAAAAAAACTTATCCATCTTGGATATACTGGGTCACTTTCAGAGGAATGGAAAATCAACTTCAAGCTCTTCAAATGGGAAATATTAGATCTATTTCCATAAATCCAACGTATTTGCAAAAATTTAAACTATTTGGTAGAGTTTATACTAAACTATAATAGACATATTATTAAATAACTATACGCTTTTAGAAACAGATTTTTTAAAATTACAAATATAAATAAATCTATGTTTTATGTACTAAAAAGGGCAAGGCAAGAACAAAGGGAGGAAAACAGAAAAATTAAATTAAAAACACTAATGTAAGCTAATACTGCTTACATATGAACATCAAGATGCCAAGGGACCCAATACAATCCTCAGTCTAACATTTTCAATGGCACAGACTAGTGATCACACGATACTGGTGATACTCTCTAGTTACCCTTGGCAACCTTTCTCAACTGTAACGATGCTACCCTACAATAGCTTTCACTGGGCAGCTTTCTCTTCACTTAGCTGAATGCTCTGGGACCATCTGCGTCGGCAAGCATAAAAGGCCAGCCTGCCTGTGGGCCCGTCACTCTGAACACCACCTCTCTGACCCTGATTAAATACAACTTTCAGTCCTTTTTGTCCTCCCTGTTGACTTCTCCTATTAAGGGAGCCCTTTGACAAAGAAAGCGGAAGAGTGGACTAACTGCCCCCAAGAAAGGTGATGTCTGATACTGCTCAACACAAGGATTAGCAAGCCAATACATAACAAAAGCAAGTTTGAGGGGAGGGGAGAGGTAAAGAAAAAAATGGTTTTAGCTAGAGCTTTGACTAATTCAGTAGGTACACAATTCAACAAATAGCTATACAAGAGGTCTTCTTTGAAAGAAGTAACTATAGCAGAACAATAATTTGGAGAGATACCTTTCAACATCTTGACATAAGGGCATGACATTGACAAAAACACCAGATATTTGTTTTCTATTTGATTTTTTTTAATTAAAAAAGAAAACTTAGAGTTGAAGACAGGAAAGATGGAGGCAAAATAAGAAACAGAGAAAATGCAAAAAAATCATAATTGTAATTTACTGTCTCATTAGAAAACATTAAACTCACTAAATTGACATTAGTTATTCAAATATTTAAGAAAATATTTAAATAAAGGTGGAAAACTGCAACATTCTACAAAGAATCATTTTTGTAACTTATCATATCTAGACCAAGAGAACTTCAATTTAAAAGGACTGTTTCACAAGATGAAGTACTTTAATATAAAGAACTCATTCTAAAATTTCTAGGCACATGGAGGCTTGTGAATATGATCTACAGTTCCTTGGGGTAGTCAGTACCCACCAACAGGGCAGCAGATCAAAATCACCACTTTCAATTATACCACCACTTTACCAAGTAACTCAAAAGACTCCTTGTCTCCAGATCAGTCCAACCAATAAATGAAGGGTCTGGTTGGCTCAATCAACAAAGCAACTGAATAGCACAACCTCGTAACATACCTTGAAACAAACAAACACACGCATACACACACATACATACATACAACCTAAGGAACTTTATTGAAGTCTACTAAAAAGTATAACCTATAAAGTAAAACTTGACCACACTTATTCAAAGAACGGCCAATAAACCTAGAAAAGTCAAATGGGGTGGGGGTGGTGGTCACGGAGAAAGAAGGGGAAGGAGGGAGGAGGGGTAGAGAGGTTCCTAGGACACGTGGGCCTTTCAGTACTAAAACTGGGCAAGTCCTGGACAAACCGGGACGAGTTGGTCACCCTAGGGAAGGAAGCCACATATACTGAGAAAGTATTATGCTGTAAGTGCTGTGCCAGATTCTTTCACACAACTTACTTAATCTTAATTAGAATTCTGTAAGGAAAGAATTTTTTAAATGAAGAAGTCTAGCTAACTACGAGGATAAGTAATCTCAACAAGGCTGCATTGTTAGAAGAATAGGAATTTGAATCTGTCTGCTTGTCTCCAAAGCCACGATTTTCCCACGTGGTCTCTTCAGGAGTTTAGTAGAAGGGAGATAAGGGGTTCAACTATCATTTTACTTCAGAAGGCACAGTCAAACTCAGCAAGCTCAAATTCTACACAATCTGACTATACCGCAGTCCAAGAGAGCTACAGAAAAACAAAGCAATGTTTGATTAATCATATGAATTAAATGGTGGGCACTTGAGCTGATAACTGAACACTTCAGAAAAACTACAGACAAAAACATTCCCACTCTGCTGGGAATAATTCCTTATTGCTAGACTTTCTGGTTTACTGGAACTGGGAACTGATTCCAATAAAGAATGAGGTAAATTGTATATTTGGTACAGAGGGTAGGGTCAGGGATAGAGAATGATCAGAAACGTGTTCCAGAGAAGGATTCGGATATAAAACTTTCAAGGAGGGTACAATTTTCCCTTTCTAAGTTTCTTTGACGTCTCCAATAGTTCCCACTACCAAAGTACTCAACATACTGTCACTACAATCAATGGGATCTTAGTATCAACTTGGCTGAAGGTCCACAGATCACCCTTCTTACCAAGAGGTCACTCTACCAGTCAAATATATCAGGTGAGTTTTCTGGTAATGAGTAAAAGTGACCCAATCTACTCAGACAGTCCAATATCTGGGTCCAATTACAAGTGTTTGGATAGGTAAGAGAAAACAAATCAACAATCCTCCTCCTCATTATGGATGGCTATCAGTTATTAATGAGCACACGCCTTCCATGTGCCATGGAACAGGCCCCAGAAAGGTAGAGTAAACCATGGTTCTATCTTTGAAGCTTCATAATACAGGGGGAGTGGCAGGTTTCAGAAACATAAAAAATCAGAAACAATAAAGAAAAGCACATGCTATAACATATAAAAAGTTACATGAAAAAGAGTCATGTACCAAAATGTTCATTGCAGCTCTATTTACAATAGCCAGGAGATGGAAACAACCTAAGTGTCCATCATAGGATGAATGGATAAAGAAGACGTGGCACATATATACAATGGAATATTACTCAGCCATAAAAAGAAATGAAATTGAGTTATTTGTAGTGAGGTGGATGGACCTAGAGTCTGTCATACAGAGTGAAGTAAGTCAGAAAGAGAAAGACAAATACCGTATGCTAACACATATACATGGAATCTAAGAAAAAAAAAATGTCATGAAGACCCTAGGGGTAGGACAGGAATAAAGACACAGACCTACTAGAGAATGGACTTGAGGATATGCGGAGGGGCAAGGGTAAGCTGTGACAAAGTGAGAGAGTGGCATGGACATATATACACTACCAAATGTAAAATAGATAGCTAGTGGGAAGCAGCCGCATAGCACAGGGAGATCAGCTCGGTGCTTTGTGACCACCTAGAGGGGTGGGATAGGGAGGGTGGGAGGGAGGGAGACGCAAGAGGGAAGAGATATGGGAACATATGTATATGTATAACTGATTCACTCTGTTATAAAGCAGAAACTAACACACCATTGTAAAGCAATTATACTCCAATAAAGATGTAAAAAAAGAAAATATATTTATAAATATATTATATATAAATATATTATATATATTATATATATAATTATATATATAATGTATAATTATAAATATAATATAAAAATAAATTTAATAAATAAAAATAAAAAATTTGAAACATTAAAAATAAGTTACATGAGCTCAGTGAATGGAAAAAATAGGAGAGGGGGAAGGGTCCAACAGAACTTGAGAAAAGGACAGAACTCAGGTAACCAGAGAAGGAATGGGAGAATAATCTAGATTGGTGGAAAGCAAACCACTGAGTAGTCCAGTACTCTAGGAAGTACTGAGGGATTAAACAAATCAGAGCCAACATTTTTTCTTTAGGCAACTGTGAACCACTGAAGGTTTTTAGAGTAGGAGAAAATCTATTCAGGCAAAGTTATAAAAGATTTACCTGGCTATGGTAAATGTAGAAACAGGATAGTAGTATAGGTAACAGACTATATTCTCACAAATTTCTCAAAAACCTTTAATATAGATTTCTTTTTGAATCTCTGATTTTCCTATTTTATCCTAAACACACATAAAATTACTCCAAGTAAACACTGAAGGTAAAATGGCTCCACTATTTTTAGCTATATAATCCAAAGTTCAGAAAACAGTTTGTCTGAACTCAAACAGTAAGAGCCTTACCGTAATTCCAATGTCTGACACAAAAAAAAAAAAAAAAAAAAAGGCCATGTCATGGAAAACTCACATTAATAAAAGCAGAAATTTTGTTGGTGTGACAATCTCCTTGCCTCCCCCACCCTAAATCCACCCCCCGACCCCCCGCCAAAAAAACAGTAGATGCATAGGAGATTGATGGTAGGGACTTGGGTGGGAGGAACTGACGAAGAGACCTAAGGGAAAGAATAATATGCAAGGAATGGGTAGACTATGTTCTAAAACAAAGAAACCAAAGAAGGTAAGAGAGATATACAAATAGCTGAAATAATATGATATCTGCTATAAAAAATAGTTATGACATCTGCTATAAAAATTTAGATCATCACTAGTTGAAGTAGAGAAAGCTTTACAAAGGAACTATCAGTCGAGCTGGTTTTGAAGGTTGGTTGAATTGAATACTGGCAGATTGAGATGAGACAAAGCATTCCAGGTAGAAAAATATGAACAACAGTCAAAGCCGTAAAACTTGAAAAGTATTCAGTACGTGGCTATAATCTAGCATTCATAATAGCGAGCTTTTACTTGAATTATGACATGCTTGCTGATTCTGCCTTGGTATCTTAGTGGAGGCAGATGAAGGCAGCTGCCAGTGTCTAGCTATATGCAGCGGGTGTCCAATAAAGGACTGGTTCCTTCCTTTCATTGACCATTCTCTCCAAGTGGCTTCTAAGCACTTAGAAGGGTTCTGCCAACCAGAGATCCCCAGCTCCTGAACACTGCTATTAGAAAATCTGGATTAACTGCAGTTGCAATGTCCAAAAGAGTATAAAAGAACATTTTGTTTAACTTCCCAAACAATGCAGGAATCTTTACTGAGACATTCCAGGTAGGAAAGTAAGAAAGCTGAAGTAACATTATTTAAATTTTAAATTATTTAAATTTGTAAATAGCCTGCACATCCAGAGGCAGTATGGTATAACAGGAAAAGCATTAGGTCTGAAACTTCACCTTTTGGAACCTATTTCCTCAAACATAAAATTGGGTTAATACTTGTTCTGACTACCTCCTCTGAAACCTGTAAGGATTATATGAGAAAATCTGTGAAAGTACTTAAATCTTAAAGCACTATACCAATATATTCTACTCTTGTTTATGCTGGCTTAAGTACATTATAACACTAAAAACTAATTTTTAATAGAGTCATACCTGGAGAAACGTTGAGAAACAGCTTTTGTTTTTGCATAAAATTGCAGTATTTCACAGGCTTATGACTTACTGCCAAGCAAAATGATGAAGAAAATATAAAATATCTTCTGTCTTCAACTTTATTATTCTTATCAGAATTGGGCCAATGGCTTTGAAGTCTTCATGTCCTTAACTGCTACCTTGGAAATCATTTTCAGAAACAAAATAACACACTGCCACAGATACTACTGCACCTAGAACAGGGACAGGCACATAATAGGCATTCAAGATACTGATAAACTGAATAAATAAAAAATTGTTTAATTCCTCTCTAAGTATACTTAAATGCAGAAATGTCACCCATACTTCACTGATAATTTTTTGCCCATTTCTCTCTACCCTGGTCCCTTTTCAACATTTTAATTGACACTCCTAGTGAGCAATGAGACAGACTCTGGGAAACTTACTTGATATCACTTGTTTTCTTAATTGGAAGACAGCAATAATAATATCTACTTACATTCACAAGGTTGTGAAGTGAGGTGTGAAGGATTAAATGAGCTAAGGAACGTATCATACATAAAGTACATATAAAATACACAAAATATATGTAAAATACAGTGCCTAGCACAGAATAGATAGGTCTGTTTCCTTCCTTATTCTTAAATCACTAACAAAGGAATTAAGTCAAATTTTATTATAAAAAATACTACTATAGTAAAAAGTTCACTGTAGCAAACAATTTTCCTACCCCAAATGATGGTGCACAGTGGTCCATAGTTCACTACACCAGTTTTTTTTTTTTAATTAATTTATTTATTTGGCTGTGTTGGGTCTTTGTTGCTGTGCGTGGGCTTTCTCTAGTTGTGGCGAGCGGGGGCTACTCTTCATTGCGGTGCGCAGGCTTCTCACTGTCGTGGCTTCCCTTGTTGCAGAGCATGGGCTCTAGGCGTGCGGGATTCAGTAGTTGTGGCACGCGGGCTCAGTAGTTGTGGCTCACGGGCTCTAGAGTGCAGGCTCAGTAGTTGTGGTGCATGGGCTTAGCTGCTCTGCGGCATGAGGGACCTTCCCAGGCCAGGGATCGAACCCGTGTCCCTTGCATTGGCAGGCAGATTCTTAACCACTGTGCCACCAGGGAAGCCCCACTACACCAGTTTTATAGCACCATGGCAATGTATTTAGTAAACGTACTCTCCATTACACTAAATAATATCCTATATATTGGCATCATACAGTAAATATTTCATAAATTATTCACACTGTTTTCTGCATGGCCACAGAAACACAATGAATTGGGCAACAAAGCATTACCGTATGTTGATGCCAAAGATGAAGATACCTGGGTACTGAGAGAGTAAATGAGTTGCCTAAGGTTATCATCTGGCTCATCAGTGACAGAGCCAAAGTAACATTCAACATCCCCTATTCTATATGAAGCACAACTTCTACCATGTTACTTTTCTTCTTTTCTTTCTCAAACCTGACTCTCCTCTAGTACTCATTATCTAGAAGAATGGAATCACTACCTCTTATCTATTTCTAAAAAGCAACTGGTTTCTTTATACCTGATCTTACTCTCACCTGCCCAACCCTGTTATTCTCCAGTCTTCTACCAAACTGACTTTCCTAAATTGCAAATGTGATCATGTCACTCACTATCTTATGAAAAATCCCTTCTAGAAATCCTTAAATTTTTTTGATCATATGTATCAGGCCCTTCATAATCTGATCCTAACTTACCACTCCAGACTAATCTCTCACTCCTTTCAATCACCTTCACAATCTATGCTCTAGCCACACCTAATTATACATAAATCTTTGAACAAACCAATAGCAGCTGGGCTACATACTTGCTATTCTCAGAACCTGCAACCCTCTCTCCCTGCTCCATGCCCACATCCATTTAGCTTACTTTTATTTATCCTTCAGGTCTTGCTTTAGTTTTCCTCCAGTAAGTCTTATTTCACCTCTCAAAACTGAATTGGGGATTATTCTTATGTGCCCCTATGATGTCCTGTATTTACATCTATCAAGGCACTTTTCTTTTTGTATTGTTAATACCTGTTTATGTGTCTAACTCTTTGCTAGGCTCTGAGCTAGCCCCTTGAAGGCAATATCACAGCTTAACCGTGTCAACCACACTGGTAGGTGCTCAATAATAATTTGTTGAATTGATTTTGGTTCACCGTTACGTGTCTTCCAAGGAATTATTTGCTTATTTAATAATTTAATACTATATTTTAAATTATAGTTTCAACTATTCACATGTCAAATCCTCTCTTTTGCTTATTTCAACCTGCTAATTTCTGAAAATAGCTACTTCTCCAAAATACTAGAAGGCAGAACACTGAACAATGAAGAAAAGCTATGTATTCTATTAGAGTATTTCAAGGAAAGGATGAGAATCTGGAAACCACTGGCTTATTTAATTGTGCTGCTTATATTTATATTTAAGTCACTATGCCAAATATAAAACAAATTGCTACATTTCATTCATAATCTGACTCAGTATTGTTGTGTCTGAAAGTGATTCTTTTCTTTTAAAGTTATCTTAAGTTTGATTTTCTTTGGTCTTAAATACCAATTTGTTTTCTAGAATAATGCATCTCCAATTTTATAGGGTAAAATAATTGAGAAAACAGGGTTTGATATGCCAAGAATTTGATATACCTAGTTGATATATCAAAACACAGTTTGATTCACCTTATCGAAGACTTTTTTCTTAAGTGAGATATATCTATCATGTTTTGGTGAGTTCTTACTGGGAAATTACCTATTATAAATTATTCAATGGAACAAATGCTTCCCCCGCCATCCCCTTCCCTGACTACTCACTAAAAGAAAAAAAGAAAAATCCAACACTGGATTCTATTCCATAGTGAATATATATGAAAAAAACATAGTGGCCCTCACTGATCAATCATGGCAGAACCCTCATGGCACAGTCACCAAAGCTTAACAAGGAGAGCAAAACATCTGCCACCCCTTTTATTAAAGAAAAGTAAAAGGTGAAAATTATAAGATTAGTTAGGTTTTAGGATGGAAAAAAATCTTGGCAAAAATAACTGACTATCATTCATTACCTCTTAATACATGAAGATTAAAGTTCTCCTCTACTTTTCAAGAAGTTTATTATAAATGAAATCATGTTTAAATATATTAAGAATTGCCTTTTAAAGAACTCATATGGATAAGCTATTTTAAAAGTAAATTTTTTATAAAGACTCATTTATAAGTTGAGTTTTTTTTTTTTAAACAACTCTGCCTAAAATAAAATACAACTGTTATTATATCATGGTGTATTTCGTAGAAAATCCAGGTTGTTCTTAATAAGAAATGTATGTATTGAAAAACTCTGGGCTGGGGTGGCCTTATTTTTTTAAGAATATATTCTAGAACAATGGAAATTCACTTCCTCCGAGTTCACTTCACAAGTACTTGACCTGTACCACAAAGCAGCTCAGGCTATCTTTGCAAAATGGCTAGTATAAGAAGCAAAAAGACTAAGATTGTAAGCCAAGCTGAGCAGCAACCATGTGGCACTACAAAGCACCACTGCGAGACAATAAGCATACCTAAAAATGCTGGATTTTAAGGTAAATCCTTATTGGTTAACGGATTGAAAAATGAACACAATGAGAACCAAGATATGCAGGAGAGAAAGTTTGGAAACACAGAAGACAAACTCTATAGTCATGTCCTTATATCACACAATTTTATGCCAACTGTTCATACTTTGCGAAAATCCAGTCTATTGTGCGATTCTCTTTGTGAATTAACTAATGAAAACATTGGAAGCCTAGCTAGATGAGTTAATGTTTTCATTTGAACTTTGATCAACCCTTTGCTGATACAGTTGTACAGTAAAGACTGAAAAGCATTTCAGTAGCCAATCTGGACAATTTTTCTGTTGTTGTTGTTTTCCAATCAACCATGTCTACAAAGAAAGCAGGCTAACTCCTCTAGCATAGCTCACAGTGCAGTTTGAATAGTTGTCCCACGGCTTTATAAGTATGTAGTATGTGTGTATATAAATTCAGTTTTAACCCTAGAGCATGAATCTTGAACACTGCACAGTGCTTTCTGTGATACTTAACAATTTACTAATGAACTCCAGAATGATACAGTTTTAAAGACTGAGGAAAGGAGGAAGCAATGTTAACGTCCCCTCTAAAATAAGCTCGTTTAAAAAAGCAAGTAATATTTTACCAAAGAAAAACAGCTGGATTACAGAGTTTCCAAAGCACTTATAGCCAGCAGTATACAGTGCTGAAATAATTTCATAGGGTGAGAATGGTCAGATGATCTGCCAATTTTACACAAAGGTTCAGAATTTTTCAAGGAAGCCCTTGTTAAAATCTTTAAATCTGTTTTTACATTATGCTTAAATTTTATAAGGTAGACTTATGACATCAAGATGAAAACAAATATATATAGATTTCAAATGTATTACTCATCAATTCCTTTAAAACCTGTGTAATTTGTACACAATGAACTTCACTCAGAAATAATTCTAAATTTCCTGCCATAATTCTTCCCATGTTTTGGCTAATGTTAAGCTTAAATGTTAATCATAATTTGAGCATTTTAGTTCTCTAAAATAAAAGACATATGCCTTTTACATAATAGATAAATAGACATACATGACTTCTATGACTGCTTTTCCTTCATGCTATTTTCAAGTGTGAGGGCCAAACTTGTCACTGAATCTGGCTTTCCTTAATGCAAAAACATTTAGTGTGCTGATGCAATGAACTGGTTTCTGGAGTTCAAATCTATTCATGCTTTTGTTTAAGTATATGTAAATCTTTTAATTTGAAAGCAATTCTTAATAGATAAAATTAATATGTAAATGTAAACTGTAAATATAAAATACATAATTTAAAATAACTCCAGGCAGCAAGCTCTAGATTTCCATTAATATCTCTGCAACAATTAGAACATGTTTTTAATAAGAGTTTCACTGTGTCATCCTGTCATCTTGGTTTTACTGCATTAATACAACAGAATGTGCTATCAGATAGAAGTTTAAAAGCACTATCTACATAGAATACAAAATTTGATATAAGTATGTTGTATCATACAGCATTAACAGTCCATATAGCAACAGAAATACATATTGTGTCCAGGATTGCATAAGCATACATTTTCTCCTTTGAGAGCACTGTCAAGTACCGTGGGAAGCAAGGAAGTGCCCCCATACATACAGCAAGGAAATTATATACCTGAAACACAATGGATCCATTTATAAACCTCTAGTCAAAGAAAACATCGAATGTACATTTCCATTTACCATAGATGCTAAAGAAAAACTCAAATTTGATTTTAGTATCATTTGGTAGAAATCCAACCAATACAGATTTTTGACCTTTGTTTGGAAATTTTAAGGAATTGCATGTAGATTACACCAGAACAAGTATTTAAAATGTTAATCATTTTCTTAATAATAATTTAAACAAAAAGCAGTTTATGCTTTCCTTATTTTGGCAGCCAAATATTTGGAATTCAGTTGGATACCCTATGCACTTACCCTATAACAAAAGCAAGTACACTATTATTTATTCAGCCTGTAAGCATATCTTGATAATGAAAGAAAAAAATAGTAATGGAAAACTCTGAGAAAATATTGGCATCAGTAAGATAACAATCAAACACCTATTTTAACAGAAAAAAAAGAGTTCACTGTTTCAAGAACTGGATTTATGTATTTTGAATGATCCTAAACTGATGAGCCACTGACTTAGGAGAAAGCTCTATTGATATTAACCACCTTCATTAAGTAGTCAGCAACTTAGTTTATCTAACCCTGGGGTTAAACATTTTATTGCAGTAGTCAATTTGGACGTTATAAAATTCTTCTGTTGGGGGTTGTTATTTGGGGAGTAGGGGTAGGGAAGCAGCTAAGAAAAATCAGTGAAATCTCCAGAATGAATAGCCTGGCACTTTAGTATCTCACTGGGCACTCAGGAAAGCAATACTATAGAAAGCAGGTTACCGTTTATGATAGTTGTATTTTCTGTGTTATCTAGAGAAAAACAGGTTCATCCATGCAAAATGGACTGTTTTAGAAGATACTGCTGCTAAAATGAAAGACTTTTCAAAAGGCAAAAGTGATTATTCCAGATGAAATGAGAAGCTCCAATGTCAACCTTACTTCCTGAATCAGCAAAAATCAAAGCTTTACTCAGAATAGGAAATTGGAGATTTTCTTTTAATTTACATATCTTTTTTGCTGAGTATGTTTTAGCTGAAATATGAGAGAACTTCTAAGAGACAGCACTTCTCATTTCCAACCATGCTTTTGCTATGACATTATAAAATACCACTACTTGGGACTAAGAATACATCAATTTTACTAGCACTAATGTAGAAGAATCAAGAGTTTAAGTCAGAAATAGCTTTCCATTTACAGCATTTTGTTATACACTCATTAGCCAGGCCAATACCATACCAAAAATCCAACTGTAAAGTAAAAATTTTAGCTATCATCGGGATATATCTAAATAGCTAAAGGTTTGGCATATTAGAAGCAAAATTCCTAAATAAATAAGCCTTAATATAAAAAGAAAAACATCTTTAATCCAGATACCTTATTGTCATATAACTATACATGACAATACAACTATTAAGTGTATGAATTCTCTAATTAAATGAATGAGAAGTCCAAGTGTGTTAAGAAGCATTGATAAATTTTGGAAATTATTCTGTTAAATAAATTGGTTTTTAAAATGTAAATTTTATTCAATCTTTATAACTCTATAATGTTTCTGTAATTCTATTAATATTAAAATCTCAAAATATATCTAAATTGTTGACAAATACATATCTCTTGGCTATTTTCTTTACATCAACATTTTATTTTATATTAAATGTTTAATCCTACTTGGATTGCTTTTTCTTAATAAAAAAACAAAAAATGATGGCCTGTTAGCAAGAGGAACAAATTTTGCTCAATTCCATCTATTTTGGAAGAAATTACCTTGTCTGCCTATGTTCATCCCTACTTTGGCTACTCCTACAGCTTATTTTCCTTTATTTTAGGAGTTGTGAAGTATGAAATGTGTTTTTTCCCCCTATGTGAGGACTGTTTACAATGAATTTATTTGGTGAATGTAAAAAAATTATTCTTTTGTTTATTCTTAAGAGACATGAAAATAATTTAAAAGATTTCTTATTCATAAACTTTTTAAACATCAATAATTTGGCCTTTATATAATACTTTACAAAAATTTTGCCTTTAACCATTAATTAGTAGGTATAAATGAAATTTTATTATTTGCCTTCTAATACAACTAACATAAAAATCAGGTTGACAGAGTTAGAATTTGGGTAATTTGCCTATCTTTAACCTATATAAAGCAAATTCTCTAATAATACTTAAGTGACACATAAACCCTTAGAAATATAAATTTAATTTTCTTGGAAACTAGGTTAAATCTGTAACTATCTAAAGCAAAAAATACACTGGATTATTTTACTACGGGAAAGCAAAAAGAACCTGAACTAGCCTTCAAAAAACAAATCTCAATCATGGAAAAGGTAGGTAAGGTAAGTTTTTAAAATTTTTTCTGTATTTTTTTTTTCACATAATGAGTCACTTATATACAAGTAACATTCACAGACTCACATGTATATTAATGATCTTTAGGTCCCAAAACCTCACCAGCAAATACTGTCTTCAAATGATGTAGAAATTAAAACCTAGGGCTAATGTTGATCATATTCTAATAATTGGTTTGTAATATATCATTTCACTATATCAATATCTGGACAGCTTATATTTTTAAGCAGTTGTTAGTTTAAACCCGCTATTCCTGCCACCTTAAAATAGAACTGGAAAATTCACTACTGCCATTCCACAGTGCTGGTAATGTAGTTAAATATGGTATATGCTTCTTTCTACTTTGATACCCAAGGAAACTGTCAAACGTTTTCCCCTTTATTTTAATGTCTACTGACTATCTCTTAATGGTTCCCATGCATTTTCCTTCAATATTGATATTAAAAGGAAAAACAATAAAAAGTGAAAGTTTCTGTTTAAAAGCTTTATAAATAAATCTCACCCTGAGCTAAATATACAGATGAAGGACAATGCAGTTAAAAGGCAGGCTGCCCCCCATTACAGTTATATGATGAAGAAAACCAACTTCTCCCAACTTGAAAAGATTCAAACTGGCCAATTTTGTCAAATCTCGCTGCGATAAAATACATCTTTTTAACAATGTACTGAGGTTAAGGGATGGCCAATAATAAAAATGACAGTGCAGTGGCCTAGCCTTACAGAATGTGGTTCTCATAGACCAAGCTGACATATACTTGCTGTTTTCTGTGGCAGCATCCCATGCTTAAAACCCTCCCTTTCTGCCTTTGTTCAGCTCTTTTGCTAGCAACCAAGTGCTTTCTTTTGGTTCAGCCTAGTAAAAAGCCAAAGGACTAGAACATGAGGGTCATCAAGGTCTACAAGGTAGATGAACAAACCAACAAAGCAACATCACAGGGCAAAGAGCAAAGGCATTACAATAAGAATCTAATCACAACAAAAAGAAAAGTCTATATAAAAGTCATAATTATGAAAAATAGTAAACACTGCAGATTGTCAAGAATGGTTGCTTTGCTTTATGTAAGTACTTAAATGATGTCTTTTTTAAAATAAGAACTGAAACCCAGGACATTAAATAATTATTTTCAAATTCAAGTGAAATAAGTCCTACAGTTCACATAATACACAATGTTCTATTAACTAAGGAAACATTATGCCTAAATCTGTGCATGAGTGTGAGTGTGCTGTAAGCCCTTTGCCTTTTTTATATTAATAATGAATTTCTATTACTCTATGTAGAACACTGACTTCTCCAATCTGATGTACTGTTTCTAAAGTTTAAAAGCAAAATTAGCCACAACCATAAACTACATGGTAGAAACAATCAACATGGAAAATAACCATATAATTTGCTTACTTTTCAATCCTATGAGGAAAGAATAAAAATATTTTCATAATTATTTATAAAAAGCAGCTTTTCCTGCTTTTGTTTTCCCAACTACCATTTCTTATTAATTATACAACTGTGAGGGGAAAAAAATGCTAGATGTTAACAAAGCTGCTATTTTCTTTTAAAGTCTTCATTGCGATCATAATGTTAATTGCTGCAATCACATTCATTCTTATGCCAACCCTGCAGTGGGGCAAATGGGATTTTGATGATATAAAGCACAGAGACAAATAGTTGGAATGATCAATCAGGTGAGACACAGGCTTCTGAACAATAGCTAAAGAAGGAAATTTGATTTTGGCAGAATCAAAACCAAATTTTCCTTTAATAAAGGCTGTTTTAAAAACACGTGGACATCAAGTAGATGGGGAAAAGTTTATTATTATGCAGTTTTCCAGTAATACACAAAAAACCTTACTACTTCACTAAGCTAAGGTTTCTTCTTCCATCTTCTTTTCCCTTCTCCTCAAAGAATATTTGAACACAAAGAAAAAATACAGTTCTGCTACAAAAATTATATAGCAAGATACAGCACAATCTTAACATTTTACATTATTTTAGTTGGTATGTTGTCCAGACACACCTCACAGAAACATATAAACAGATGTAAGAACACAGAAAAAAATTTGAATACTTCAAATTAACAGGCAAAAAAGTTACTACTTCATTTCCCTCTTCCTTTTTTTTTTTTTTTAATTTTTGGGCCAAAAATAATGCTAAAATAGCATTATAAGAAGGTCACTGACAAATCTGGTCAAGCAGGATAGGATCAATACTGACTTTTCAGAGCAGAAACCAGGAACAAGAAATCTCTTCTTTCTTCTAGAGTCCTGGTCTGAAGGACAAAAGACCATGGCAGAAAAAGTCAAGACTAATAATGCTGTTTTCTGATCATCAAGGCAACCAGAAAACAAAATAAACTTTGAAAGCTAAATAGGTAAGGTTTTTACACATCAATAATAAATATAGGGCTTCCCTGGTGGCGCAATGGTTGCGAGTCCGCCTGCCGATGCAGGGGACATGGGTTCGTGCCCCAGTCAGGGAAGATCCCACATGACGCAGAGCAGCTGGGCCCGTGAGCCATGGCCGCTGAGCCTGCGCGTCTGGAGTCTGTGCTCCGCAACGGGAGAGGCCACACAGTGAGAGGCCCGCGTACCGCAAAAAAAAAAAAAATAATAATAATAATAATAATAATAATATAATCTCTATATACTCATAGGGTTATGAAGCACAAATGAGAAATAAATGTGAAAAAGTTTTGCCAGCCACCAAGAATTATACATGAGGGACACTCCTATTTCCCTTTAAATGTCTTATCTATAGTGTTGTAATCGAGCAAATTGAACAGTCAATGAAAATATCCCAACAATCTAAGTGCTGGCTCAAATATGAGCTCCTTCACAAAGTCTGCCTTGATTTCCTAAGGAGAAACTGATTGCTCACTCCTCAATGATCTTATTACATTAAACCTGTATGTATACCTTATCTCATCTATAAGGTTAAAAGCTCCTTGAAGGAAGGAACTGTGTCTTATTTATCTTTGTGTCTGCCATGATACCTAGATGCTAAAAACTTACGGATTGTTTTACTAAGTACCATATTACCGAATAATATTAACTTGATCTTTGTATGAAAATATAAAACAAATACAGGACACAGAGTTCCTGACTCTGAAAGGTGTACAGTATGACTAAGGAGACAGAACATCTAAATAAGCAATACAACAGTAATTTTAAAGAATAGCTTTTTAAGTGATATAGTCAAGGGGAAGGAAGTTGGGGGAAAGGAAGGTGAATATAGACAGAAAACAGAACCCTGAACATGTGGATAGAGTCACTACTTATTCATGAAAACTTAAGTCTTGCTAGAAAAACAACACAGAGAGTAATTCTAATTAGGGCTTGTGAATTTGAAAGGAATATGGCTTTATCATACATTTCTCAGAGAATTATTATCATGTAAAGCCAAAAGTATAATCTTGTTCCCGTTGGATACATTCACTGAAAGCATAAAAGCAGGGGTATCTAAAGTTCATTCTGAAGGGCAAAAGGGTATCTTGGGCCTTCTTAGTGGGTTTTGCTGCTGTATCTTCTTTTTAAGGAACTCCTGGTTGGGTGCTCAGTCTCCAAAAAACTGCTGTACCGATTGACTAGTACAGGTTTCCGATTAGAAATGTCTTTGGTGAGAGAACTTTCTTCAACAAGCTAGGTGAGAGGAGCTGAAATAACAGCTGTAAAACAGTCCTTGGAGGCAACTTCTGGGAGACAGGCACCCCTCTTGAAGAAGTTCAAATTGAAGGCGTTTGAGTGAATGCATGTCTATGCAACAACCTCAAAGGCAAGAGATTATGAGACTCAGGAGATGAAGGATGTTTCTGAAGCAAAAATGTAACAACTGAAGTGGAACTGATAAATGATTTTTCAACTTAGCCTTTCATCCTTCCAAGGTAGATAAATTGAGTAGCTGCACTGTGCTATGCATGGGTCTTCCAGATGAGGTTTACTGTATGCTTTGCGTAGGCATTAAAAATCCCATAGCACTTTAGATAAATAAAAGGTAAAGAGATAGCCTGTAAGCCTTGGTTAAAATATGTTTTAAAATATAATTTGGTGTTTCTTGGCTTACACATAAATCCTTTAGCCTGGCTAGTTGACATACTGTGATAAAATATGGAAAAAAATCACTTTAAAATTGTCTTGAAATCTAGTTCTATACATAAAAGTAATTCTAAAAATTATACATAACCTTTGAAAAGATTAACTGATACTGTAGGTAAAACAGTGTAACAGACATACAATAAATAATTGTTGAAAGAACAGCTGAAACATTTCCATTTAGTTACCCTGAGAAACTTAAATGACAAATACAATAGCCTTGCAAGAATCTCTGAGGTTTTCAAAAAAACTATTTAAGCATATTTTATTTAAAAAATTATTGAGTGTAAAATATATATGGGACTCTGAATCAGATGCTAGATTCTGGCCTTATAATAGATAATTATTTTACCTCTTTAGCTTCCATTCCTTTCACTCTTCTTATTGGAAAATCATTCTAAGCATATGGTCTGGATGGTGAGAAAGACAATCACTCCTCCCCACCTCATTCCTCTCCACACTCCCATTCGAGAGGTGAATACATGATTCAGACCTGACCAATCCAAGCATCAGATCCCACCAATTAGATCAGGAATAACCCAAGCTGAGCCAATGAAAGAATTTTCTGAGCTTTTACCAGAATTATCAGAAAAAAGGCACTGTCTCTGTTAAGGACCATTAAGTCTGAAGTTCCCAAGTCATTTTCCTCCAACTACAGCCAGCCTAAGAATGAAGCCAGCATGGAGGAAAGTAGAATGGAGAAATGTGGAGAGAGTTAGTGTTAATTCTTGAATCTCCAGAATAGACCTAGAATGACTGAACTATGTTGAGGCCAGATAAACACCTAGGTTTATTTTCCTGTCTTCCTCTCTTCCTCCTTCCTATTTCCCCCACTTTCCTTTTTTTTTTTTAACTTTTTTTTTTTTTTTTTTTTTTTTTTTTTTTTTTTGCGGTATGCGGGCCTCTCACTGTTGTGGCCTCCCCCATTGCGGAGCACAGGCTCCGGACGCACAGGCTCCGGACGCGCAGGCTCAGCGGCCATGGCTCACGGGCCCAGCCGCTCCGCGGCATATGGGATCCTCCCAGACCGGGGCACGAACCCGTATCCCCTGCATCGGCAGGCGGACTCTCAACCACTTGCGCCACCAGGGAGGCCCTAACTTTTTACTTTACATTGGAGTATAGCCGATTAACAATGTTGTGATAGTTTCACATGCACAGCAAAGTGACTCAGCCACACCCCCTTCCTCTGGGTTGGATTTTTGTTATTGCAACCAAGAGCCCAGATTATTAAAGGCCTCTACCACCTACTCTTGATCCTGTCAGTTTCCTGTCATTCCTTTATATAGTGTCACTCTGCTCCTCCAAGTAATTCTCTGCCTCCACTGCAACAGTAAAAGATGGTGGATGAATGCTTGAGCTGAGGATGTTTCTATTTTACTGTTACTTGACCTAGCCACTAAACAAGGTAAGTAATGCAGGATTTATGGACAAAGACTACAGAGTCAGTTCTTACGGAGACCATAATCTCTAAAAGTTCAAACAAAGTTATTATTTCACACAACACTTGTCTACAATTAAGAAAAACAACCTTTGCAGAAAGTCCCTCAGTAAGAAGCCCAATCACAATTAATAAAAAGCAATCTTTATAAGCATATTATACCGCTAAATTCAACAGGAAGTCTAAAAGCTAAAAAAGAAAAAGTACAGTCACCCTTCAGTATCCTTGCGGGATTGATTCCAGGAACCCTACAGATACCAAAACCTAGAATGCTCAAGTCCCTTAAACAAAATGGCATAGTACTGCGTATAACCTAAGCACATCCTCCTTTATACTTTAAATCATCTGTAGATTACTTATAATACCTAATACAATGTAAATGCTATGTAAATAGTTGTAAATACAATGTAAATGCCATATAGACAGTTGCCTGCATACAAGCAAATTCAAATATTGCTTTTTGTGACTTTCTAGAATGTTTTTTGCTCAAATATTTTCAATCAGTGGTTGGCTGAATCTGTGGATGCAGAACCTGAGGATTCCAATGACTGACCATACTGGGAGAGTCTACACTTGTCCCAGATCATTTGCTAAAAATTTGCTGAAGAAAATGATAGCATTCAGAATTATTTTAATTCCTATCCTTAGAGGTTAGAGTAAAATAAGACTATCCAAACAAAAACACAAACAAACTTAAAGAGCTTTTTGGGTTGCATTAGGGGAATCTAGCATTTGGAATAAAAAACATAAGTAAGAGCACTCATGGGTATCCTTTTTAAGAGGGAGGTAGCAGGAGGTTTGAGACAATGAAGAGAAGGCAAAAGAAGGAACAAAGAGAGATTTGACAATGCTGCATTTGAAGACTGGAGTGATACAGCCACAAGCCATGGAATACTGGCAGACACCAGAGATGGGAGACATGCAACAGATTCTCCCTTAGAATCTCCAGAAAGAGTGGAGCCCTGCTGATGCCTTGATTTTTTGCCCAGTGATACTGATTTTGGACTTCTGGTCTCCAGAACTACAACAGAATAAATTACTGTTCTTTTAAGCAACCAAGGTTGTGATCATTTTTTACAGCAGCAACAGGAAACTAATGTAATATTACAGGTATCCTGTTTTTTAAATATTTGATTATGTTATACTTACATATGCATATAGTATTTTTAATAGCAGTTCTTGAGAATTGTGCATGCAAAATTTGGTGAATTAAACCACAACAGCATTAACTGATTCAGGCAAGAATCATCAATGGATGTTAAAACCACATGGTTAAAGTTAGCTGGAAAACAGGATATTCACACCATTTCAAACTATCTCCCCATAGATTCTTTATAAAGGGGAAAATGCTTACAAAGAGAAATCTGGTGAAACCATCCTAGTCAAGTGATCAAAGTTAATACCAATAACATAACAAACTGATATATGAACCTCCTGATGTGATGCAATGTGAACATATTATCACTTATATAGCATCCCTGCCAAAAAATACATAAGCTGAATCTTTATCATGCCAAGCCCAAATTACAGGACATTCTACAAAACAACTCACCAATACTCTTTAAAATGTCCAGACTTCCCTGGTGGTCCAGTGGCTAAGACAACGTGCTCCCAATGCAGGGGGCCCGGGCTCGATCCCTGGTCAGGGAACTAGACCCTGCATGCCACAACTAAAGATCAGGCATGCCAAAACAAAGATCCCACACGCGACAATGAAGATCCCACGTGCCACAACTAAGACCCGGTGCAGCCAGAAATAAATAAATGAATGAATAAATAAAAATATTAAAATGTCAGTAACATCAATTACATGAAAAACAAAGAAAAACTGACACACCGTTCAAGATTAAGGAGACTCAAGAGACAACTACATGTAATACCTGATCCTGGATTAGATCATGGTTTGAGGGGAGGCAGAAGGCTGGGACATGATTGGGAAAATTGGTGAAATTTTCATTTGGACTCTACATTAGATAGAAGAATTTTATCAATGCTAAATTTCTTAAATTTGTTAACTATATTGTAGCTATGTAAGACAGTATAGGATACTTAAGGATATATATTCTGAAATATTTAGGAGTAAAAAGCCTGATGTCTGCAAGTTATTCTCAACTAATTAATCCAAAAAATATAATAATAAAATGCGTGTGTGTGTAGAGGAGGAGGGGAAGGAAGGGCAAGAGAGAAAGCAATTATGGCAAAAATGTTAACAATATTAAATATCTAAGTGAAGGGTATAATGGGGTTCACTGCATTATCCCTATAAGTTTCTATAGGTTTAAAATATTTAAAAATAAAACAACTTGGTGTATTGGACATTTGATCTCATAACCAAGGTATAGAACAATCTGCTTTCAGATCTAATGGAAGTACTATATGCCATTAATACTATATACTCAGTAAAGGTTAAAAACAAACACAAAAAAAAATCACCAATGTGAGGAAATGTCATTTCTAAGCACTTCTTAGAATAACTGATAGTAAAGATATAATTTACTTTTATATGTTTTTTGTAATTTAGTTGACAACGTAAGGAACAAATTAGCATTTTTAGTGGTAAAAATAAACTCATTTTAAAATTCTGTTATTTCCAAAAATATAAATGTATTAATTATATAAAATATGTCAAAGAAAAGAATAAACTTGATTAAATAAGTAATCTAGGGCTTCCCTGGTGGCGCAGTGGTTGAGAGTCCGCCTGCCGGTGCAGGGGATATGGGTTCGTGCCCCGGTCCGGGAGTGTCCCGCATGCCGCGGAGCGGCTGGGCCCGTGAGCCATGGCTGCTGAGCCTGCGCGTCCGGAGCCTGTGCTCCGCGGCGGGAGAGGCCACAACAGTGAGAGGCCCGCGTACCACAAAAAAAAAAAAAAAAAAGTAATCTAGTTTACGATTCCAGTTGCAAAAATGTTTATTTTTTTTTTTTAATTATTTATTTATATTTGGCTGCATTGGGTCTTCGTTGCTGCGCATGGGCTTTCTCTAGTTACCGCGAGTGGGGGCTTCTCTTTGTTGCAGTGCATGGGCTTCTCATTGCGGTGGCTACTCTTGTTGAAGAGCATGGGCTCTAGGCGCACAAGCTGCAGTAGTTGTGGCTCGCAGGCTCTAGAGGGCAGGCTCAGTAGTTGTGGCACATGGGCTTAGTTGCTCCGCGGCATGTGGGATCTTCCCAGACCAGGGCTCGAACCCATGTCCCCTGCATTGGCAGGTGGATTTTTAACCACTGCGCCACCACCAAGGAAGTCCACAAAAATGTTAAGTTGATATAATTTTTTAAATCTCACTTTTTGTTTTTCTATAACATAAATTTAAATACAGACTAATATCAAACTTAATTACTTGGACTGAATTCTTTCATAGAACTGATTTACCTCGAATGGGTAAACGTATTACTCTCAAGTGACTCACTCTCACTTTATTATACAACAGAACAAGACAAAGGCAGCAATATGAAATAGAACAAGACAAAGGCAGCAATATGAAACAAAACAAGGACTGCAAAAAAATTGTTTTTGTGTAAAAAACATTCTCCACAAAATATAGCCTAAATATATCCAAAAATTATATAAACTCATTTCTGAAAGAGATATTCTAAACACATATATATTTTAAACATTAGGATACAATGATAAAAGGATGTGCTTTCATAGATTTTACAAAACATAATAAATATTTTTAAAGCGATTTCATTTAACTAATTAAAAAAAAAGTTTGGGGGCTTCCCTGGTGGCGTAGTGGTTGAGAGTCCGCCTGCCGATGCAGGGGACACGGGTTCATGCCCCGGTCTGGGAAGATCCCACATGCAGCGGAGCGGCTCCATGGCCACTGAGCCTGCACGTCCAGAGCCTGTTCTCCGCAACTAGAGAGGCCACAACAGTGAGAGGCCCGCGTACCGAAAAAAAAAAAAAAAAAAAAAAAATCTCGGGACTTCCCTGGTGGCACAGTAGTTAAGAATCCACCTGCCAATGCAGGGGACACAGGTTCAAGCCCTGGTCCGGGAAAATCTCACATGGCGCAGAACAACTCAGCCTGTGTGCCACAACTACTGAGCCTACACTCTAGAGCCAGCGAGCCACAACTACTGCGCTTGCGTGCCTGGCCCGTGCTCCGCAATGAGAAGCCCACAAACCGCAAAGAAGAGTAGCCCCTGCTCGCTGCAACTAGAGAAAGCCCATGCAGAGCAATGAAGACCTAACGTAGCCAAAAATAAATAAATTTATTAAAAAAAAAAAAACTTGTTTTTTTCTTTGTCTCCCTATTAAGAATGTTGAATAACTTGTAATTATGATTTATCACTTCTACAAAATATTATAAAACTTTGAACAATATAGTTGCCTAGACACCTAAATCAATTCCTTCTCAAGTACCATGAGGTCAATGTTGCCTCTGTAGACTAGCTGGGCTGAATCAGCATATACTTCCCTGTTCAGTCCAAGTCTGTCCAGATCTTATAACCAAGAATACCAGAGTAAAATACATTCAAGGAAACCTTGCAGGATGGACAACATGGCATCATAAATAAGCTGTGTATCTATCAAAAAGAGGCAATCTTTATAGGCTCGTTTTATATCCCCCACTACGTTTGGAGAAATCCTTTGTAAACAGTGGAAATTTCATTTCCTAACTTTAAAATAGTAGGCCTGGTGACAGAAGTCAAACTCTTCTTCCAAGAATAATGTTTTATGAAATAACAAATATAAAAATACCCTTCAGTTTTAAAATGTTTGTTTGCATACAAATGTACTTTAATATCTGAGATGATATTACTTTGAAGGCAGGTATTTCCTTGAGAGCTTATCTACAGCAAATTTAATCTGGAAATGGAACAGGAATGGAGATGTACTTTAAACTCCGAAACCAACATCATCAAGTTGGGAATATTGTCTTATGTGAATTAATATTGGTCAGTACAAAACACGAAGCACAAACCAGTAGTACCTCACACTATTAAGAAATGATTAGTGAATCCGACCTAGCAATCCTCCTCTCCAATCTTAACAGTTAAAGCAATAAAAAATTTTTTTAAAGTAGTTATACTCTTATCAAAAGAACAGATGGAAAGGGAAGAAGTGATTTGAAATTAGAGGTGACTGAGCCCAGAGATTTTTATTTCTCTTTTTATCTGTAAGTTTATGTTCTTTTGTTTGCTAGAAAATAGTTATATTTGAAAAGAACATTTAAAATATGTCTATGAAGAAGTTTCTCAACAATTATTTCTTGACACACCACCAAAAATTTACCATGAGGCTTTGGTCTCCATAAAACTTTGTTTATCGACTTTGAAATTTGAATTTCATATAATTTTCATGTGTCATGAAATATCCTTCATTTTTTCTCCAGCCATTTAAAACTGTTAGAACCATTCTTGGCTCCCACATGGTAAAAAAAAAACAGCAACAAAACAACCCAGTGGTGGGTTGGATTTGGCATGTGGGCCATTGCTGACTCCTGTTATTAACCAAGGCTACATATTAGAATTACCTGAGAGCTTCAAAAAAGTTCTATGTCTTTGCCACACCTAGATGCCTAGGTTCTATCTCTAATCAATTTTCTGGCCAGGGTGGGAATGCAAGGTGATGAGAAATATGATGAAAAAATATATTTTAAAAATTTCCAGAGGATTCTAATGTGTAGCCAGGTTGAAGAGTGCAGAACTTAGAAGCAAATGGATACTCCATAGCCTCTTAAATTTTGGCAAGATACATACTCTTTCAGATCCTTAGTTTCTACATTTATGTACTGTTCAGAACTGGCACACAGTAAGTGCTCAGTGTTCTCTCTCCCCTTCCACGCTGCACTGTACCTACTAATTGCTAGTACAGATGTGACTAACAGAACTTTATACAAAACGCGTAACTATCCTTTAAAGAACTTTACAATTTAAAAAGGTTAAGGCATGAACACAAGCAAGAACACATATAAACTGAATGACAGAAATATATATAAAATATTAATACACTGCTGTTTTCAGAACTGTGGCTAACAGAAAAATAAAAGAATTATATTCTAGGATAGCAGAAAGGAGAACGGTGGAAAGATGTTAAGTATAAATTACCTATCTGTTTGATACAAAGCCAATAACAATGAGACTCTCTCCCTCATCTATTAATTATGGCTCAACAATCACTTGCCAACAAAGACCACACTACTGATCCTTCAAGCTTCTCCAGGACTTCTGCTGAATGCCTTAGGGTAAGTGAAATGCCCTCAAATGTATGACTACCTATACAGCTATTTAAACTTAGGGTCTGTTCAGTTTAAATAATGAATTCTCAACCATTTTCATTTCAGGAAGCTCTAAACAATTAGGGTGAGAAAACAGAGATAGACAGATACCTCCTCAACCACAAAAATTATGTATTTTTTTAAAGCCATAAAAAAGTTTTGGTTTTCATTAGTCAACTTAATTTTGAATTACAATTTTTAAAAATACTAGGTATAATTTTTAGTAAGGTGTTAATAAAAGATAAATGTATGAAACTGAATAGCTTACCTATGTATCAGGGGAAAAAAGCATAAAGGAAACTAAATCCCAAAAACAGTACCAATAAAATTAAAACATATCTAGAAATACATTTAATAATATGCCAACTAACATTTAGAAAATCATAAAGCTTAATGAAGGACATGAAGGACTATCTAAAAATAATTCATTCTATCATACTAAATGTCCTAAGCTCCTCATTAAAAGATGCCAATTTGCCACCAAATTAATCTATATTACTAGTGAAATTTCAATTAAAACCCCAATAGGATTCTGAGCAGTGTAACAGAAGAAACATCTAGAATAATCTGAATGTGAATAACAAAGAGACGTCCCACCAGATAGCAAAAATACCATAAAGCTACATAATACAACTATGCAATTAAAACAAAACAGACAAATCAATGAAAACGTCTAGACTGAGGCCCAAGTAGCTATAAAAGTTTAGTGCTCATTCAATAAACTGTGCTCATTTACTCATTCAATAAATATTTATGGAATACTGTTCTAGATTCTGGGGAAATAGCAACAGAAAAACAAGACAAAAACCCCTGTTCTCATGGCACTTACAATCTAATGGAGAAAAACAAACAAAAAAAATTAAGTAGAAAATTCAGAACATATTTTTTACATAAAGAAAAGTTGCTACCATCCTAACACTCAGAAATAATCCCCACTTGATTTTTTCCCCCCAAAACTGAGATTCTGCTCTATGTCCTTTTATTCCCCATTCAATACACTGTGTACCTTTTCCCATTTTATTCTACTAGACCTTGATTTTTTTTTTTTTTTTGGCTGTACCACGCGGCTTGCAGGATTTTAGTTCCCGACCAGGGACTGAACTCCAGCCCTAGCAGTGAAAGCACCAAGTCCTAACCAATGGATCACCAGGGAATTCCCTAGACCTTGATTTTTAATTGTTGAATAATATTTTGTTTGGATGTGCCTTAATTAACTCTTGCCCTACTGTTGATATTTAGGCCATTTATATAAAAGAGTTTTGAGCCATTACTCAATGTAATATTAAATTACAAGTTTCCAATATTTCATTTATAATAATTGGACTATCATGAAAGTAGGTTTAAGAATACACAAATATAGGGCTTCCCTGGTGGCGCAGTGGTTGAGAGTCTGCCTGCCGATGCAGGGGACATGGGTTCGTACCCCGGTCCAGGAGGATCCCACATGCCGCGGAGCGGCTGGGCCCATGAGCCATGGCCACTGAGCCTGCACGTCCGGAGCCTGTGCTCCGCAACAGTAGAGGCCACGACAGTGAGAGGCCCGCATATTGCAAAAAAAAAAAAAAAAAAAAAGAATACACAAATATAAATATTTTCTCATATATTTCTTTCTGTTTTTGAAATTAGCTTTATAATTTATACAAAATCCACAATTTATTTACAATTCAAAAGGTGTTTTAAAAAAACAATATAAAGTACTGTAATATCCACCACAATTAAGATATAGAACATTTTCATATTTACAAAAAGTTCCCTCATGCCTCTTCACATGTCCTTTCCATTTACACCCTGGTAACAAGTGATCTGATTTCTGTCACTAGTTTTGCCTTTCACAGAATGTCAAAGAAATAGATTCATACAGTACATAATCCACAATATTTTACTTCTATGACTTAGGATAAAGCTTTAGAAACTCTCCCATGTTGTGAAATGTATTTTGTTCCTTGAATGGATATACCACAATTTACTTATCAATCACCAGGTGATGGATATTCTGGTTATTTCAAGTTTCTATTATGAATATAGCTGCTAGGAACATTTAAATACAAGTTATTTCATGCACATATGCTTTCATGCCTCTTGGGTAAATATCTGGGAGTAGAACTGCTAGGTCAGATGATATGGTATATATTTAATTTGAGAAGACTCTTTCAAAGCAAATTCTTCCAAACAAGGCTGTACAAATTGTTTTTTCCTGATCAGCAATGTATCTTCTTGTTACTTCACATCTTTCATATACTTGGAATTGTCAATCTTTTCAATTACAGCTTACTCTAGTGGGTGGCAGTATTATCTTGTGGTTTTAAGTTTCATTTTCATAGTGACTAATGATTTTTATCTTCTAACGAGCATATTTACCATTTGTACATTTTCACTAGTAAATATCTATAAATCTTTGACCATTTTTACTTGGGTCATCCATCTTATTACTGAGTTGTAAGAGTTTTTGTTTTTGTTTTTTTTACATATTCTGGATACATATCTTTGCAAATATTTTCTCCAGGTCTTGCATTTTCAGTTCCTTAAAGTACCTTTGAAGAGTAAATATTTAAAATTTTGCTGAAGTCCAATTTTTCTATTGTTAAAAATAGTTTGTGCTTTTTGCTTATTTTAAAAATATTTGATTAACCCAAGGTTACTCAGATTGCCTCCTGTTTTCTTTAGACCTTTCACAGATTTAGTTCTTACATTTAAATTTATGATACAAGTTAACTGTTATGTCAGGTGATGTAAGAATTATTGCTCATTTTTGGCATATAGAAATCCAACTGATGCAACATCAATCATTTCTAGACACTCTCTCTCCTTGTCCTTTATATCTAATGTCTACTTTACAATGATACATATCATACTGTTTTGATCACTGGATTCTAGATCCTTTGCATTTCTAAATACATTTTATAGTCAATTTAGAAATTTTTACCTAAAAGAAAAAGCCTGTTGGAATTTTGGTTGGTATTGCATTGAATCTATAGATAAATCTGGGAAAAACTGACACACAAAAAATTGAATCTTCTGATCCATGAACACAGTGTAGCTCTCCATTTATTTGAATCTTTATTATTCTCTACATTGCTTTATAGTTTTCAGTGTAAAAGTCATATTTTGTTACAATTATCACTATGTATTTCACATTTTTTGATACTATGGCAATGGCATTTTTAAAAAATTCAAGTTCTAGTTGTTTGTTGCTAATATATAGAAATACAATTATTTCCTACAACTTTGCTAAATTTATTAGTTCTAGTAATTATTTTACAGATCTCTTATCATTTTGTAAGTAAATATTCATGTCAGCTACAATTAAGGACAATTTTATCTTTCTTTACAATCTGGTATGCCTTTTTCTTGCCTTATGGCACAACTTCCAGTACATTGTTGAACAGAACTGCTGAGAAAGGACAGTCTTGTCTTGTTCCCAATTGTAGAATAAATGCTTTCAGTCTTTAGTTGTAGGAGTTTTTTTTCTAATTTTTTTTAAAATTATTTTATTTATTTATTTTTGGCTGTGTTGGGTCTTCGTTGCTGCATGCAGGCTTCCTCTAGTTACAGCAAGCGGGGGCTACTCTTCGTTGAGGTGCGCAGGCTTCCCACTGCGGTGGCTTCTCTTGTTGCGGAGCACGGGCTCTAGGTGTGCGGGCTTCAGCAGTTGTGGTACTTGGGTTCAGTAGTTGTGGCACAAGGACTTAGTTGCTCCGCAGCTTGTGGGATCTTCCTGGACCAGGGCTCGAATTCGTGTCCCTGAATTGGCAGGCGGATTCTTAACCACTGCGCCACCAGGGAAGACCTTTAGTTTTAGGTTTTTAAAGAGGCCCTCTATGGGGCTAAGAAAGCTCCCCTTTTATTCCTAGTTTGCCAAGTTTTGTTATGTTTTTTAATCTGTCATGAATGGGTGTTAAATTTTGTAAGATGCTTTATCTGCATTTACTGAGAGGATCATATGGTTTTTCCCTGTTAGTCTGTTAATATACTGAATAACATTAATTAATTTTCACATGTTAAACCAACCTTATGCTCCTGGAATAAATCTCACTTGGTCATGACTTATTAAGGTTTTTATATATTGCAAGATTCATTTCCTAATATTCTGTTAAGGATTTTTTTGTCTATGTTCATACAGGATAATTTGTCTTATCTACTTTTTGTGTCATGGTAATGCAAGGCTTATAAAATAAGTTGGAAAGCATTACCTCATCTTCTATATTCTTGATGAATTTGTATAGAATTGGTATTATCTTTTCTTTAAAGTTTGGTATAATCTACCATCTGACAGCCATCTGAACCTGGAGGTTTCTCTGTGGGTAGGTTTTTAACTTGATAGTTAAAAATGCAACTTTTGTAACAGGGCTATCCAGGTTATCTATTTCTTCTTAACTAAATTTTGCCTGTGTCTTTCAAGAAATTTGTCCTTTCCATCTAAGTTACTGAATTTACTGATTTAAGATTCTTCGTAATATCCCCTTAGCCTTTTAATATCTATAGGATCTGTATGATATCCCTTACCTTACTAATAATGGTAACTTACGTCTTACCTTGTTTTCTTCCTGATCAGTCTGTCTAGACTCAGTTTTATTCACATTTTTGCAAAGGATTAGTTTTTGATTTCACTAGTTTTCTTTATGTTTTCTAGTTAATTAATTTTTGCTCTTTCTTATTTCCTTCAGGTTGTTTACTCTGGGTTTAATTTACTTTTTTTTCCTGTTTCTTAAGGTAGAAGCTTAGATCATTGTTTTGTGATCTTTCTTTCTATAATTAGTATATAATAACATTATAAATTTCCCTTTTAAGATTACAAATATGATGTCAGCATATGGTGGAGTAAAAAATTCCAAAAGTCCATCCCTCCACAAAAGCAACAAGGAAGCTGACAAAACTGTCAGAATCAACTTTTTCAAACTATGGAATCAAATCAAAAGCTTACAATGACCAGGGGAATGTTTAATGAGAAAAAAACAGCTGAATTTCAGTAACAGAGTTCTGTGTCATTTTAACTTAGAGATACCATTCCCCAGCTCAGTGACAGCCTTGCAAGACAACAGTACGTTCTTGACATAATAAGTTACAAGTACCAGAGGGAGCAATACGAACCTTTTCTCAAAGAACTGTAGTTTTTTGTTCTGACTTGTCTGATCGCTTGCCTTTCTATCACCTGAGAACTTTCTCATATCTGAAGTGGTGGTTAAGTGTGTGTATACGTGTGTGTGCATGTGTGTGAGAGAGAGTGTGTGTTGATGGGGGGGTTGGGGTGGTGGTATTGGTGGTGTTTGCTGAAAACATCTGAAGGCAAATGTATTAGCTGCTGCCATGTTGGGCAAGGGTTAACAGCTGGAGCAAACAAGCCTGGAAGGAAAGGGTAGGGAAGGAGATGCTTTGGACAGTAGGGGCTTTGAAAACTCCAGCATACTCCAGGGAATCTACAAAACAACACACATGCCCAGTTCTAGGCACATGCCCAAAAAGATATGGGAAGGCCCTAAATTCTCACCTCTGGCTGAACTTCATGTTCCACACAAGCAAGAAGTAAAGGCTAAAGAAGAGCTATAAACTGCCTGGCTGAACATTAAAGGTATGCCTGGCACACATATAGAGCCCATCTGCAAACACTGGGAAAAGTGGGGGGTTTTGGTGTTGGTGGAGGTAGGGGATGGTTTCCAGGCATTCAAGGAGATAGCTGTCAAACCACTAGCTGATAATTAAGTTAAAAGAACAGAAATTTTAGTGGCCACAAATGACAAAGAATACAGACTTTAGAAAATTATTTCAGAAAACTCACTAAACGAATAAGCAACAATAACTACAACAAGCAGCAATAACAAACACTGGTGAGGAAGAAGAAACAGATTTCCTCAACTTCCACATTATTATATTCAAAACGTTCAGGTTTCAACAAAAAATTATGAGGCATGCCAAAGAAATAAGAACGTATGGTCGATATGCAGGAAAAAGAAATTAATAGAACCAGACCATTTAGCAATAATAACTGATCTTGCAATCCCACTCCTGGGCATATATCCAGAGAAAACTAATTCAAAAAGATGCATGCATCCCAACGTTCATTGTAATACTATTTACAATAGCCAAGACATGGAAGCAACCTAAATTTCCACTGACAGAGTAATGGATAAAGAAGATATGGTATATATACAATGGAATATTACTCAGCCATAAAAAGGAATGAAATAATGCCATGTGCAGCAACATGGATGGATCTAGAGATTACCAAACTAAGTGAAGTAAGCCAAAGACAAATATCATATGATATCGCTTATATGTGGAATCTTAAAAAAATTGATACAACAAATTATATACAAAACAGAAATAGACCCACAGACATACAAAACAAGCTTATGGTTACCAAAGGGGGAAGGGGGGGTGGGGTGTAGGGATAAACTAGAAGTTTGGGATTAACATATACACACTACTATATATAAAATAGATAACTAACAAGGACCGACTGTATAGCACAGAGACTCTACTCAATATTTTGTAATAACCAATAAGGGAAAATAATCTGAAAAAGAATAGATATTATAATTGAACCACTCTGATGTACACCTGAAACTAACACAACATTGTAAATCAACTATACCTCAATTTAAAAAAACAAAAACAAAAACAAAACTCGAGACACGTGAATACTCCACTTCCAACAATGGGTAGAATAACTAGACACAAGATCAACAAGGATATAGAAGATTCGAATAAAACTATAAACTAACTAGAGCTAACAGACATATAATATTATATATAGGACATTCTATCAAAGGACAGAACATACAGATCTTCTCAACTGCACGTGGAACATTCTCAAGGATAGACCCATGGACTACGTGTTAGGTCACAAAACATGTTTCAAAGGACTGAATCATACAAAGCATCTTCTTTGAAGATGGTAAGAACTAGAAATCAATGACAAAAGGAAATCTGAAAAATGCAAAAATTAGTGGAAATTAAGCAACATACTCTTAAACAATCAGTGGACCAAAGAAGAAATTACCAAGAAAGTTTAGAAAATACTTTGAGAAGGATGAAAACAAAAACACAACATACCAAAATTTATGAGATGAAGTGAAAGCAGCATTGAGAGGGAAATTTATAGCCATAAAGATGCTTTGCATGGTAATTTATGAGATGAAGCGAAAGCAGCACTGAGAAGGAAATTTATAGCCATAAAAATGCTTTGCATGGCCCTCTAGTTGGTCGTTTCTAGCCTCAGGTAATTTCCTCCCCAAGCATGCACAGATCAGTACTCAGCCAAAAACTCGTCCTTCTGTAAATCTTCAGAGTTCTCTCTTGGTGCAGCTTCCTCTTCTCCAGTATTTTTATCCACAAATTCTAGACACTTTAGCCTCCCCATATTGCAATGTCATGTGACCCCCAAGATCTGAATGGGCTCCTCCTTCCTGTACCATGGCCTGGAATCTCTCTCTAGGCCATAAGCTGGGGCAGTTTAGAGTTCACCTCATCTATTTCCCTTGTCTCTAATCAGCATCTTATATTGCCTGTTACCCAGTGTCTGTAAATAGTTATTTCATATTTATAGACTGGTTTTCTTGCTGTTCAAGACAGAAGTGTAAATTCGGTCCCTGGTATTCTACCATGGCTAGAAGTGAAGGTCCACATTATTCCTCTTTACTTCTCAAAAAAAAAACAAAAACAAAAACAAAAAACCCCACTAGAACCTAAGTTTTACGTGTTCATGGTATGAACTCAAGCAACAATAATTAAATATACTATTACAATCCTATCACCCAAAGATAACCATTCCAGTTTTTAATAATATGAACTTTGTCTTTTTTTCCTATGCATAAATGTTTTTTAGAAATGAAAAATGGGTGCATGTTGTTTTACTACTTGTGGTATTTTCACTTAATGTGGCATAACAATTTTCTATTAAATATTTGTTCAATTAATCACTACAATGACTGAAGAATATACCATAGGAATGAATCTCCTTTTATTGACCATGTAGGTTGTTTCCAACTCTGTAGTAAAATCTTTACAAACATTCATTATTATTTCCTTCAAATAAATCTTAAGTCAAAAGACTTGTACTTTTAACACTTTTTAAAAACTCATTTTATTTTTTTACTGTAGTTAAATTATATATAACATAAAATTTGCCATTTTAACCATCTTTTAAGTGTATAACTCAACAGGATTAATTACATTCACAATGTTGTGCAACTATTACCATTATCTAATTCTAAAACCCTTTCAACACCCCAAACAGAAATTCTGTACTTAATCTGTTAAGCAAAATTTCCCCATTTCCTCCTTCCTTCCAACCCCTAGTAACCCTAATATACTTACTTTCCCACCTCTTCTAGAAATTTCATATAAGTGGGATCATACAACATTTGCTCTTTTGTGTCTTGCTTATTTCACCTAAGTTTTCAAGGTTCATCCATGTTACAGAAGGTATCAGAATTTCACTGCTTTTTATGGCCAAATAATATTTCATTGTATGTATATACCACATTTTGTTATACCATCCATTTGTAGACAGGCACTTGAGTTGTTTTCACCTTTTGGCTATTGTGACTAATGCTGCTATAAACATTTGTGACTTGTTTTTTGGCCACACCGTGCGGCTTTCAGGATCTTAGTTCTTTTAAGACTTTTTGGGGGAATTCCCTGGTGGTCCAGTGGTTAGGACTCCATGCTTCCACTACAGGGGGCATGGGTTCAATCCCTAGCTGGGGAACTAAGATCTTGCAAGCTGCACGACATGGCCAAAAAAAAAAAAAAAAAAAAAAAGAAACGAAAAGAAAAAGACTTTTTGGTAACTACTGCTCAACTGCCTTTCATCAAGAAAGATCACTATAACTCATTATTAGCCATATATATGAATGCTCATTTCATCACAATTTGTCAACTTAATAGATTAAAATGGTACTTAAATTTTTATTAACAGTGACAGCAAACATTTTCGTATGTTTCTTCTTTAAGGAACCACCAGTTCATATGCTTGGCCCACTTTTCCACTACAGTGTTTCTTTTCCTTACGGGTTTCTAAGACTACTTTTTATAAATAGACCAGCAGAACTTTTTTGAATCATAATTTTTTTTTTGCTCTCAAATTCGCTTGTGATGTTTGTTCATATACAAAGTTGTTCATGATTATGCAGTTAAATCCCACCAGTTTCCTTCACAGTCTAGTCACCTGAGTAACTATGGTTTCTAACTTTTTATGGCATATTTACAAAGTCCTTCCTGCAATACAAGGTCACTCACATTTTCTTTTAGTACTTGTTTCATTTATTAGTAGTAGTAAATTTTAAATTATCTATAATTTATTTTGCTATATGGTATGTTGAAGAAATATAACTTTTCCCCCAATACCACTTAACTGACTAATCCATCCTTTCCCAAAATTAAAAATGTCACCCCTATAATGTACAAGACTCTTATTTATACTTGGATACATATACATGGACATATCCTGCTATACTGGTCTGTTTATTCCTAGGCCTTATTTTAACTGCTAAAGGTTTATAACAAAGTTTAATATCTGGTAGGACATGTCACCACCCGTTTTTTTCAAAAATCTCTTTACTAATCTTCCATATATTTTTCCATGTGAAGATTAAAATCATTTTATCAAGTTCCAAAACAATCCTCCAAGTTGTTATAATTACAGATGAATTTGTGGCAAGCTGGCATCTTAATAATAGGAATAGGGCCTTTTCATCCAGCAATCAGGTAAGCTTCTCCATTCTCTTCTTTAACGTCTCTCGGTCGATTTTTCCAGCGTTCTTGCCAGACTCTATATATTTCCTGTTAACTTTATTCTAAGGTTCTGTTAATTTGCTTTGCTATTGAAGATGATAATATTTTGAAGGGAGATGTTCACAACTGATTCACTTTGGAATCCTTCACTGAACTTACTACAATTCCTTACCCAGAGCAAACTCCACACATTTAATCAATAAATGAATGACATACTATTGGCTTTATATTTACATATTATGCCAGTTTCCAAACCTTTAGTTTACAATAAACCAAATTTTTTAAAAACTCACTAAGATCATTATTAGGAGTCATGTTTCACCCTCCTCCCATTCATTTTCTACATTCAATTAATCAACAAATGCCATCATTTGTTTCTTTGACTTTTTCTTGCGTTTACTCTCTTCCACTTTCACTCACCTGAGTCTAGTTGTTCAATATCATGCTCTTTAGTCATAGAAAACACATTTCATACTTTTAGGAACTGTGCACTTGCCAACCAATGACTCACTTCAAAATTAGTCTCCATGTCCTCTATAGCAGTGGTCCCCAACCCCTGGGCCACGGACCGTTACCAGTCCAAGGCCTGTTAGGAACCGCCTAGCAGAAGGTAACTGGTGGGCGAGCAAGTGAAGTTTCACCTGTATTTATAGCCGCTCCCCATCACTCCCATTACTGCCTGAGCTCCACCTCCTGGTAGATCAGTACCAGCATTAGATTCTCATAAGAGTACAAACCCTACTGTGAACTGTGCATGCGAGGGATCTAGGTTGCGCACTCCTTATGAGAATCTAATGCCTGATGATCTGAGGTGGAGCTGAGGCAGTGATGCTAGTGCTGGGGAGTGGCTGCAAATACAGATTATCATAAGCAGAGAGGTTTGACTGCACAGAGACCATGATAAATCAATTGATTGCAGACTCATATTAAAACCCTATTAGTGAGTGGCAAGTGAAAACAAGCTCAGGGCTCCCACTGATTCTGCATTATGGTGAGTTGTATAATTATTTCATTATATATTACAGTGTAATAACAATAGAAAAAAGTACACAATAAATGTAATGTGCTTGAATCATCTCAAAACCATCCCCTCCCCCCACCCCACCCCACCCCAGGGTCCATGGAAAAATTGTCTTCCATGAAACCAGTCCCTGGGGCCAAAAAGGTTGGGGACCACTGCTCTATAGAATCCAATATTGACTACCCTTGCCTTAATATGGTCCACACGTTGTCTCTATATATTATCTTTGCCTGTGTATATATTCTTTTCTATTTTCTCTTCTTGCAGTATCCTAAAAGATTTTCCTTAGCCATTCCTTATTCACATATTTGATCTTGGTGATCAGTAATTCATATTGGACACTAGCACGTGATAGCCTTCCATTTAATGATCTTCTCTCTTAACAGTCTATCCAGGACAGAAGCTCCTTGAAAATACGTGATCATATTGTAAATCCTGCATAGCTTCTGGAGTGTTTAGCATAGTACTGATGAACAGCTGTCTAAGTGGTTACTCAGTGTGACTTGTTCAATAAAACTTTCTTTACAACAACAGGTGTTTAGCCAGATTTGGACTATAGGCCATAGTATGCCATTCTAGACCTACGCTAGAAGTGGTTTCAAAACTATTTGTTTGTTTTTTAAGAAGTAACTTTTTCTCAACCTAAAAAACAAACAAAAGAGTAGATCTGGTTAAGCAGAAAGGGGGAAAGGCGGATGTAGAATACAGAGCGGCCTGCAAGACCTTCCCTTCTGTAACATTCACCCTTCCTCCCTCTAAAGGTCTGCACAATACAATTTGATTGTGCTTAAACCCCTCATTTATACAGGTAAGAAAACAGACTCAGAGAGGGGAAAAGAATTTATGTATGATCACAATGAAAACCAGAGCAAGTGTTAAAATTAAAATCTAGATCTCAACTCCTGATTCCATGCCCTAACCATTAAACCACAACAGTTAACTTGGGGAGTCAATTAGAAATAAAATAGGAACACCCTATGCCAAACAACTAGCAAGACAGGAACACAACGCCACCCATTAGCAGAGAGGTGGCCTAAATTCATAAAAAGTCCACAGACACCCCAAAACACACCACCAGACGTGGACCTGCCCACCAGAAAGACAAGATCCAGCCTCACCCACCAGAACACAGGCACTAGTCCCCTCCACCAGGAAGCCTACACAACCCACTAAACCAACCTTAGCCACTGGGGACAGACACCAAAAACAACGGGAACTACGAACCTGCAGCCTGCAAAAAGGAGACCCAAAACACAGTAACATAAGCAAAATGAGAAGACAGAAAAACACACAGCAGGAGAAGGAACAAGATAAAAACCCACCAGACCTAACAAATGAAGAGGTAATAGGCAGTCTACCTGAAAAAGAATTCAGAATAATGATGGTAAAGATGATCCAAGATTCTATTTCCCAGATCCAAAATCTTGGAAATAGAATAGACAAAATGCAAGAAACAGTTAACAAGGACCTAGAAGAACTAAAGATGAATCAAGCATCGATTAAAAACACAATAAATGAAATAAAAAATACTCTAGATGGGATCAATAGCAGAATAACTGAGGCAGAAGAACGGATAAGTGAGGTGGAAGATAAAATAGTGGAAATAACTGCTGCAGAGCAAAATAAAGAAAAAAGAATGAAAAGAACAGAGGACAGTCCCAGAGACCTCTGGGACAACATTAAACGCACCAACATTCAAATTATAGGGGTTCCAGAAGAAGAAGAGAAAAAGAAAGGGACTGAGAAAATATTTGAAGAGATTATAGTTGAAAACTTCCCTAATATGGGAAAGGAAATAGTTAATCAAGTCCAGGAGGCACAGAGAGTCCCATACAGAATAAATCCAAGGAGAAATACACCAAGACACATATTAATCAAACTGTCAAAAATTAAACACAGGGCTTCCCTGGTGGCGCAGTGGTTGAGAGTCCGCCTGCCGATGCAGGGGACATGGGTTCGTGCCCTGGTCTGGGAAGATCCCACATGCCGCAGAGCGGCTGGGCCCGTGAGCCATGGCTGCTGAGCCTGCGCAGCCGGAGCCTGTGCTCCGCAAAGGGAGAGGCCACAACAGTGAGAAGCCCACGTACAGGAAAAAAAAAAAAAAAAAAAAAAAAAAAAAAAAAAATTAAACACAAAGAAATCATATTAAAAGCAGCAAGGCAAAAACAACAAATAACACACAAGGGAATCCCCACCAGGATAACAGCTGATCTCTCAGCAGAAACTCTACAAGCCAGAAGGGAGTGGCAGGACATAATTAAAGTGATGAAGGAGAAAAACCTGCAACCAAGATTACTCTACCCAGCAAGGATCTCATTCAGATTTAACGGAGAAATTAAAACGTTTACAGACAAGCAAAAGCTGAGAGAGTTCAGCACCACCAAACCAGCTTTACAACAAATGCTAAAGGAACTTCTCTAGGCAAGAAACACAATAGAAGGAAAAGACCTACAATAACGAACCCAAAACAATTAAGAAAATGGGAATAGGAACATACATATCGATAATTACCTTAAATGTAAATGGACTAAAAGCTCCCACCAAAAGACACAGATTGGCTGAATGGATACAAAAACAAGACCCATATATATGCTGTCTACAAGAGACCCACTTCAGACCTAGAGACACATACAGACTGAAAGTAAGGGGATGGAAAAAGATATTCCATGCAAATGGAAACCAAAAGAAAGCTGGAGTAGCAATTCTCATATCAGACAAAATAGACTTTAAAATAAAGACTACTAGAAGAGACAAAGAAGGATACTACATAATGATCAAGGGGTCGATCCAAGAAGAAGATATAACAATTGTAAATATTTATGCACCCAACATAGGAGCACCTCAATACATAAGGCAAATACTAACAGCCATAAAAGGAGAAATCGACAGTAACACAATCATAGTAGGGGACTTTAACACCCCACTTTCACCAATGGACAGATCATCCAAAATGAAAATAAATAAGGAAACACAAGCTTTAAATGATACATTAAACAAGATGGACTTAATGGATATTTATAGGACATTCCATCCAAAAACAACAGAATACACATTTTTCTCAAGTGCTCATGGAACATTCTCCAGGATAGATCATATCTTGGGTCACAAATCAAGCCTTGGTAAATTTAAGAAAATTGAAATTGTATCAAGTATCTTTTCCGACCACAATGCTATGAGGCTAGATATCAATTACAGGAAAAGAGCTATAAAAAATACAAACACATGGAGGCTAAACAATACACTACTTAATAACAAAGTGATCACTGAAGAAATCAAAGGGGAAATTAAAAAATACCTAGAAACAAATGACAATGGAGACACGACGACCCAAAACCTATGGGACGCAGCAAAAGCAGTTCTAAAAGGGAAGTTTATAGCAATACAATCCCACCTTAAGAAACAGGAAGCATCTCGAATAAACAACCTAACCTTGCACCTAAAGCAATTAGAGAAAGAAGAACAAAAAAACCCCAAAGTTAGCAGAAGGAAAGAAATCATAAAAATCAGATCAGAAATAAATGAAAAAGAAATGAAGGAAACGATAGCAAAGATCAATAAAGCTAAAAGCTGGTTCTTTGAGAAGATAAACAAAATTGATAAACCATTAGCCAGACTCATCAAGAAAAAAAGGGAGAAGACTCAAATCAATAGAATTAGAAATGAAAAAGGAGAAGTAACAACTGACACTGCAGAAATACAAAAGATCATGAGAGATTACTACAAGCAACTCTATGCCAATAAAATGGACAACCTGGAAGAAATGGACAAATTCTTAGAAATGCACAACCTGCCAAGACTGAATCAGGAAGAAATAGAAAATATGAACAGACCAATCACAAGCACTGAAATTGAAACTGTGATAAAAAATCTTCCAACAAACAAAAGCCCAGGACCAGGTGGCTTCACAGGCGAATTCTATCAAGCATTTAGAGAAGAGCTAACACCCATCCTTCTCAAACTCTTCCAAAATATAGCAGAGGGAGGAACACTCCCAAACTCATTCTACGAGGCCACCATCACCTTGATACCAAAACCAGACAAGAATGTCACAAAGAAAGAAAACTACAGGCCAATATCACTGATGAACATAGATGCAAAAATCCTCAACAAAATACTAGCAAACAGAATCCAACAGCACATTAAAAGGATCATACACCATGATCAAGTGGGGTTTATTCCAGGAATGCAAGGATTCTTCAATATACGCAAATCAATCAACGTGACACACCATATTAACAAACTGAAGGAGAAAAACCATATGATCATCTCAATAGATGCAGAGAAAGCTTTCGACAAAATTCAACACCCATTTATGATAAAAACCCTGCAGAAAGTAGGCATAGAGGGAACTTTCCTCAACATAATAAAGGCCATATATGACAAACCCACAGCCAGCATCGTCCTCAATGGTGAAAAACTGAAACCATTTCCACTAAGATCAGGAACAAGACAAGGTTGCCCACTCTCACCACTCTTATTCAACATACTTTTGGAAGTTTTAGCCACAGCAATCAGAGAAGAAAAGGAAATAAAAGGAATCCAAATCGGAAAAGAAGAAGTAAAGCTGTCACTGTTTGCAGATGACATGATACTATACATAGAGAATCCTAAAGATGCTACCAGAAAACTCATAGAGCTAATCAATGAATTTGGTAAAGTTGCAGGATACAAAATTAATGCACAGAAATCTCTGGCATTCCTATATACTAATGATGAAAAATCTGAAAGTGAAATCAAGAAAACACTCCCATTTACCATTGCAACAAAAAGAATAAAATATCTAGGAATAAACCTACCTAAGGAGACAAAAGACCTGTATGCAGAAGATTATAAGACACTGATGAAAGAAATTAAAGATGATACAAATAGATGGAGAGATGTACCATGTTCTTGGATTGGAAGAATCAACATTGTGAAAATGACTCTACTACCCAAAGCAATCTACAGATTCAATGCAATCCCTATCAAACTACCACTGGCATTTTTCACAGAACTAGAACAAAAAATTTCACCATTTGTATGGAAACACAAAAGACCCCGAATAGCCAAAGCAATCTTGAGAACGAAAAATGGAGCTGGAGGAATCAGGCTCCCTGACTTCAGACTATACTACAAAGGTACAGTAATCAAGACAGTATGGTACTGGCACCAAAACAGAAAGATAGATCAATGGAACAGGATAGAAAGCCCAGAGATAAACCCACGGACATATGGTCACCTTATCTTTGATAAAGGAGGCAGGAATGTACAGTTGGGAAAGGACAGTCTCTTCAATAAGTGGTGCTGGGAAAACTGGATAGGGACATGTAAAAGTATGAGATTAGATCACTCCCTAACACCATACACAAAAGTAAGCTCAAAATGGATTAAAGACCTAAATGTAAGGCCAGACACTATCAAACCCTTAGAGGAAAACATAGGCAGAACACTCTATGACATAAATCACAGCAAGATCCTTTTTGACCCACCTCCTAGAGAAATGGACATAAAGACAAAAATAAACACATGGGACCTAATGAAACTTAAAAGCTTTTGCACAGCAAAGGAAACCATAAACAAGACCAAAAGACAACCCTCAGAATGGGAGAAAATATTTGCAAATGAAGCAACTGACAAAGGATTAATCTCCAAAATTTATAAGCAGCTCATGCAGCTCAATAACAAAAAAACAAACAACCCAATCCAAAAATGGGCAGAAGACCTAAATAGACATTTCTCCACAGAAGATATACAGACTGCCAACAAACACATGAAAGGATGCTCAACATCTTTGCTCATTAGAGAAATGCAAATCAAAACTACAATGAGATATCATCTCACACCAGTCAGAATGGCCATCATCAAAAAATCTAGAAACAATAAATGCTGGAGAGGGTGTGGGAAAAAAGGAACACTCTTGCACTGCTGGTGGGAATGTGAATTGGTACAGCCACTATGGAGAACGGTATGGAGGTTCCTTAAAAAACTACAAATAGAACTACCATATGACCCAGCAACCCCACTACTGGGCATATACCCTGAGAAAACCATAATTCAAAAAGAGACATGTACTAAAATGTTCATAGCAGCCCTATTTACAATAGCCCAGAGATGGAAACAACCTAAGTGTCCATCATCAGATGAATGGGTAAAGAAGATGTGGCACATATATACAATGGAATATTACTCAGCCATAAAAAGAAACGAAATTGAGCTATTTGTAATGAGGTGGATGGACCTAGAGTCTGTCATACAGAGTGAAGTAAGTCAGAAAGAGAAAGACAAATACTGTATGCTGACACATATATATGGAATTTAAGGAAAAAAATGTCATGAAGAACATAGGGGTTAGACAGGAATAAAGACACAGACCTACTAGAGAATGGACTTGAGGATATGGGGAGGGGGAAGGGTAAGCTGTGACAAAGTGAAAGAGCGGCATGGACATATATACACTACCAAACATAAGGTAGATAGCTAGTGGGAAGCAGCCGCATAGCACAGGGAGATCAGCTCGGTGCTTTGTGACCGCCTGGAGGGGTGGGATAGGGAGGGTGGGAGGGAGACGCAAAAGGGAGGGGATATGGGAACATATGTATATGTATAACTGATTAAATTTGTTATAAAGCAAAAAATAAAAAAATAAATAAAAATAAAATAAAAATAAAAATAAAACTCTTTAAACAAGAACATTTTAAAAATAAAAAGGTTTCAGGGACTTCCCTGGTGGCAAGGAATCCACCTGCCAATGCAGGAGACACGGGTTTGATCCCTGGTCCGGGAAGATCCCATATGCCACGGAGCAACTAAGCCCGTGTGCCACAAACTGCTGAGCCTGCGCTCTAGAGCCCGCAAGCCATAACTACTGAGCCTGCGTGCCACAACTACTGCAGCCTGCGCGCCTAGAGCCCATGCTCCGCGACAAGAGAAACCACCTCAATGAGATGCCCACGCACCGCAATGAAGAGTAGCCCCCACTCGCCTCAACTAGAGAAAGCCGGCACAGCAATGAAGACCCAACGCAGCCAAAAAATAAAATAAAATAAAAAATAAAAAGGTTTCATAACAATTAACATAAAATCAAATGTATAGTGCCATTATAATTACAAGGAATTCCTTTCTTGACTTTTCTAACAAATGTCTTAGAAAATTTCATGTCAAAATTATGCTGTGGGCAATCAGTACCTTGTTGTGCCTATGAGATAAAACATGTCTTCTAACTATTTAGAGCAAATGAAATTGGAAAGAGGTAAAATAATATCTCACAATAATATACTGAGATTTCTCTCAGGTGCCAGAAACACACTTATTTCCTCTCATCACCACAAACATTTTTCTGTGGCTCAGAAACATGATCAATATATAGACAAATCACGTATTATCTAAGAGACAGGAATGAAAATTACAGAAAATGCTATACGCCCTTGTTAGCATAGCAAAAAAAAAAAAAAAAAGTTATATTACCTAGAGTAAGAGACAGAGTTTAGGATGTCAGAACACTTTAAAGCCTCTATGATCAAGCAATATTCTCTGAGTCACTACTTTGTGACTTGGGTGGGAGTGTAGCAAAAGAATTAATGCTAATCCTTTAACTGTGAATAATGATTTATTGAACAATTCCTATATAAATTCCAACTGTGACCAAAAATCACACCCTCACAGGCTAAGATGGTTTCCTCTCACTTAGATAACAAAATTAAAATGTTAAAAAATATACATGTGTATATATATATATATATATATATATACACATGCACAATTAAATCAGATTACAAATTGATTTTTATAATATTTAGTAAAGGCTTTGGGCATTTACAGCTTTCATTTTAATTTTAATCTTAAATTAAACTTGTCCAAATGTGGTCTTTCTACTTAGGTATCAATTAAGAATGGTAGCAAATTTCAAAATACTTTCTCGAATAGTTGAGTTTCATTCAGAGAAATACAAAAGCAAGATATTAGAATGAGGTCAAGTGCATCTTTTGTTAGTAACGTATGTTGCTCCCTCTGGCCTCATAAACAAGCTGCTCCTTTCTGAATACAGCAGACCTTCAATTTAAATTTATGGAAAGACTAAAGCAGGAGAGCCTGCACTCAAACAATTTTAATAACCTATTAAGTTGCGACTTCAGATTCATTTTATAACCGTGCTCCTCAGGGAGCTATGCTATCTGGATAAAGATAAAATTTTTTTCCTTTAAAGATAAATAGCATCATTAATCTGCAACATTTCTTTTCTATTATCTTTCGAAATGAGGAGTTATTTTGTTCTGATCTTGAGGTAATTAGCCTTCATTCACTAGCCTGAAAATGTCTGTGTTCTGAAAATTAAAAATGTGTCATTAAGTGGAATTTACCATAATGTCATTTATCTTTATATAGTTCATCAGTGACAGCAATGGGCCTGGGAATCCATCAGCTTTTACCAAGGAAGCATTAAAACAAATTGAAAAACAGAATAATCCCAGGCACTCTTTAACACAGTCAAAGCCATTTGGGTAATTAAATAGTGGTATTTAAAGTTTTAATTTAGATTTTTCCCTCTGTTCATCAGTAGTCAAATGAGATGTTCATACTCATAACTGTTTGTAATAAAAGGTTTCATAAAGCAAGCAGAATATCAATGTTATTAAAATTTAATATAACATAGGAGAGTCTTAATCTACAAAATAAAGTTTTTATTTGCCTGCACCCTAATTTCTGAATTTACATCAGAAATAAACTCTTTCTTCAACTGCCTAGGTTGCGATATTAGCGTCACAAAGACTTTGATGATTCAAACCCCTAAATAACTACGAGAGTGGATGACATGAAATTCAACTTCATTATTGCTAATGCTGGAGAAGAATAATACCTTCACCACCTTAAATTTGTTTTCACTAACTACATTCCTCCAGCAATTACTAATATAGAATTACTATACAGAATTATCGAATTCTAATTACTATATAGAATTAGATATAATTATGAAAATAAAAGTTGGCTTGCATAAAAGAATATGTAAGATAATAAATCAGGACATCTAAAACTAAAAAACTTTAGAAACAATCAACTTTCCAATAGGGAAAGGAAAGGAGATCCCAGGATATGAAAACTTTGGCATATTTGTTCAACCGGTCAACAACAGAAGAGCTAGGACTATAATCCATGCATCCAGCCTATTCTTATACCATTCTGCTTGCAGATCAATGACCTAAAATATTTACTCAGTATCTAGAGAAGTACAGTCATCAAATAAACATATTTTGAACAATAAAAAGCACATTCTGAATTTAACAGCTTGTTAAAGTTTCCAGACAGCATTATGATCCTTTTATCAATAAAGCAATTACCAAGAAGTTTTTCTTTGCCTTCAAACAATCTGCTTCTTAATTTTAACCAGTATTTCTTAAAATAATATGTTTACCCAGATAACTTCTGAGCACTTCTTTCCATATCCCCTGGACCTACAGGTTTTTGTTGTATTTCTTTAACTAAGAGTTGCTGCTTACCTCCCTTAAACAAAGACAAGGCATAGGTCAGGCCAAGTTGAGCTATGACATTTATCTCCAAAAGGGTGTGGAGGCAGGATCTCCTGTGGTTTAATTAAAGTCATCACACAGTCTGAAACTAAATATTGGTCAAATACAAATTCAAAAAAAAAAAAAAAAAAGTTCAAAGTCAAATAAACAACTTGTGATTTATCCTCATTATTCTTTCTCTGCACTAAACATTAATAAGCCAATTTCATTTTTAGAAAAAAATTCAGCATGAAAGTATATTATGTACTTGGATTCCTGCTTAAAGTGGTTAAAAAAAAAAAAACTGAAAACCACCGAATATCCAAGAGTTTGATAAACTCTGAAACATTTATTCTATTCATATATATTCTATAGACTATCATTAGCTATTAAGAAGAAAAGTCCAGCTCGCTATTAATTACCAAGGGATGTTACATAGTAAAAAGTAAAAAGAAGTAGGGCTTCCCTGATGGTGCAGTGGTTGAGAGTCCGCCTGCCGATGCAGGGGACACGGGTTCGTGCCCCGGTCCGGGAAGATCCCACATGCCGCGGAGCGGCTAGGCCCGTGAGCCATGGCTGCTGAGCCTGCACGTCCGGAGCCTGTGCTCCCCAACGGGAGAGGCCACAACAGTGAGAGGCTCATGTACTGCAAAAAAAAAAAAAAAAGTATGTCTCAGAGAAGTATGTAAAAACAATGACCCAAACTGCTGTGTGTTTAAATGCTGTTTATATGAGCGTGGAGAAAGGTCTAAGTGTTAAGACCTTGTATAGTGCTAACATAAAAATATAGAAACTGTTAACACCATGTGTTTGAGGGAAAAGGTGGTGAGGAGAGAGAAAATTACTAACATTTTCTTTATTGATCCTTAGGGGAAAGCAATTCTTCCAATAAGGTGACCTGATCTATTCTGTTAGATACAGACACTGAAGTAAGGCTGAGCTGCCTTAAACTAATAGAAAGGTCTTAAGAGTTCTATTAAGAGTGTAGCGCTTTGAGGGAGAGAGAATGTGTGTGTATGTGTGTGTGTGTGAGTGAGAGAGAAAGAGAGAGAGAGACTATCAGACACACAGACTAATCATATGATCAAACAAATGGAGTCACTTTCAAACATTCTTTTACTTACAGAACCTATTTTAAAGAAAGCTAAATGTGCAAAAGAAATGAAACCCTAAAGGCTTCCTTCACAGAAGGAAGAGACAGAATCCTGCCAACTTGACCCCCATTCCTCCAAAGGAATCCCTGAGAAGCTGTGAAGAATTCTGAAAACCAGTGGACTAGAGTGTAGGGAATATGAGAGGGAGCTGAGAAATAAAAAAAGGTAGGCTGGGAAGTATATTATGAATTTAATATAAGCTTAAATGCTGGTTTCAAGAGTTATATTTTAGTGGACATTAGGGAGCCATTGCAGGTGTCAAAACAGAGGAGGGAGATAAATGATGTGACGTACAGAGCAAATGAATGAAATAATATACCTAGTTCATTATTAGACACTAGTGTTTAAAAATCTTGGTGTTTTCTATACTCTCTTATTTATCCTATGAAAAAGCTAAGACATAAGACGAGCATGGACTGTATGAGGGAGAAATAGAAGTTTACAAAAATGATACATTTTAACATCATAAACACTAATTGTTCATCAGTATGGTTATTTCTACTTGATAAAGTACATTGTCTTACATAGAGTCTCTTGAAGGCCCACAGCTGCAAATGCAGACTTTTAGGTGTCATTCTCCAAGTCAAGTGGCAACCAGTAGTCACCCCATCTGTCAGTTTGACAAGTACTCTCTCAGCATTCAGGGATAAAATGCACATATACAACGCCCTCCCAGACAAAAAAGAAGCCAGGGAGATGAGGGCCAGCCACCAGAGGGAAGACAATCAAGCTGGCAAGAAAGGACTGGAAATTGGCCGCAACAAGAAACCAGAGAGCCAGGAAAAGGGTAAAGGAAAGCTTGTTCATATTGTAAAGTGACACCAACCAACAAACAAAAGAGCTACTCAGACAGCATGGGATCATATGGGCAAATAGAGAGAAAAAAACTGTCCCTGGTAGAAAGGTCTTCTGATTTCACGTATTACTATCTGCCCAAGTAATCAGCCCACCAAACAATCCTCAGCACCAATATATCCAACTCCAATCCCCTCTCTTCCGAGCACATTCCTTGCTAACCACTCTCCACACCTCTACAGAGTTCTAAAGGCCACTGGTTTCCCTTATAAACACAACTGTTTCTTGTCCATCTTTTCCAATTTATTCAATCATGCATTCATTTACTCAGTGTCTAGACAGGTATTATTCTAAGCCCTGGGGATATCACAATGAACCAAAAGATTTCTACTTTAGCAGGTAGGGTAAAACCACTGAATACATACATACATACATACATACATACATACATACATACATTCATACATATGCGTATAAAATATGTAAGGTGGCAATACCATCTATCAGGAAAATAAAATAGGGAAAAGGGGATTGAGAATGATGGGGTTAAGGAGGAGATGTATGTATGTATGTATTTAGGTTGCGTTGGGTCTTAGTTGCAGCCGGTGGGCTCCTTAGTTGCAACTCGCGTCTCCTTAGCTGTGGCATGTGAACTCTTAGTTGCAGCATGCATGTGGGATCTAGTTCCCTGACCAGCGATCGAACCCAGGCCCCCTGCATTGGGAGCACGGAGTCTTAACCACTGTGCCACCAGGGAAGTCCCAGGAGATGCTATTTTACATAGGACAGTCAGAGAAAACCTTTCAGATAAGATGACACTTGAGTAGAGATCTGAAAGAAGTGAGGGAGATAGTTATGCAACCGCTGAGGGAAAAAAAAAGCATAGCCAGGAAAGGGCATATTAAGTGCAAAAGCGCTAAGGCAGAAATGTATTACTTGGCACTTTCAAGAAACAGTGTGGGGCTGAAGCAGAGTAATAATAAGTGATAGTGACAAGAGAGAAGATCAGAGAGGTAACAGAGAACCAGATCATAGATAGCCTTTCATACCATGAATTGGACATTGGATATTATTTGAAGTGAAATGGAGAACCACTGAACAGTTTGTAAAAAGGAATGACATCATCTGACTTATGTTTAAAAGGACCACTCTAACTTCTGGGTGGAAAAAGGTTAGAGAAGAAAGAACACCTTAGAAACTACTACAATAGTACTGGCTTTAATTCTGATTTAGATCAAGGTGGCAACAGTGTGGATGGGTAAGAAGTGATCAGATTCTGATTCTTAAGTATATCTCAAAGGTTGAAGCTGACAAGATTTGCTGATGATGTGGATGTGAAGTGTCAGCACCAGAAAGAAGTTCAGGATAACTAAGGATATTTCCAGCCCTTCCTTACCAATCAGTATGATTGGTTTCACATTCATATACTCCTCCTCTCTTCCTCCTATTTTCATTCTGTCTCATTCCACACTGCCACTTCTATTCTTGCTATTACCCTTCTTTTCTCCCAAGGAGCACACATGCCTATTAAACCTGGAAGTGAGAAAGGGCTGATGGAGAAACTTAGTAGACCATATTTAAGAAACTAAAAAAGAAAGTACACTAAGAAGCAGGGAAAAAATGTAAACTGGAGAAAGCAAGAACACCAAATCAACCATGAAAAAAATGATGTGAACACCACTGATACAGAAAGGCAGGCCAGGAGTACCAATGTGTAAGAGTTTACTCACAAAAATTTAAAACTATTCATTAAATTTCAACCACAGAAAGAAATAGAATGATGGACATATAAAAACAGGAAAATGTGATTTAAAAATAAAATTATCTTCAAGATATGATCATATTCTATTAGAAATAAACTGTGGCTATTCCTTACAACATTAAGTTTTATATCTTTTGAGGGGAAAAAATTACCCAACTCAATAAAAATTCTAACAAGCATCATTTTTTTCATTCTGCTGGCATAAATTACTCCAAGAATTACTTTAGTTTGGAGGAAAAAACCACCATACTATATTTTTCTAATAAAATAAAGCTTTCAAAAATAAGAATTTTGGGGACTTCCCTGATGGTCCAGTGGTTAAGACTCCGTACTTCCACTGCAGGGGGTGCAGTTTCGATCCCTGGTCGAGGAACTAAGATCCCGAATGCCGCACAATGAGGCCAAAAAAATTTAAAAATAAAAAATAAATTTAAAAAATTTAAAGAAGAATTCTGGCTCCTAAATCCATCTAAAATGCAATAAAAGCAAAGGTGGATACTGGTGCTCACAAAGTCTCATATTTAACGTATATTCTTATTTTAGATGTTACCTCAACAGATTTAGTTATAGAGTTTCTCTGTAGACAGCAAATTAGAATCTGTAAACAGAAAGGAAACCAAATAAAACCTACAGAAGGATATACCAACAGACATTTTAAAAAGAAAAAAAGAAACTAGTTGTCAAGGGGAACAAAAAAACTTCAAACAGTAGAAGTAAAAAACAAAACAAAACCAAAAACCAGAAAAAGCTCCTCAAGGAACACTAAACACAGGGCTCAAAATTCAAAAATGCAACATTTGCTTTGAAGGTGCCATCAAATCTAACATTTGAGAGTCTCATCCATAACATGGATGCTTAGTTATCAGTAACAGATACAATTATGCTCAGCATACTCAATTTAAATGGCAGAATTACAGTATATTACAGTATAATATCACTTTTACAAAAATACATAATTATTAATAACTCTATGGCATTTACTAGGTACATGCAGTTTTAAGTGTCTCACATACACTAATCTTTAATCCCCCAGTTCCTATGATATGTAATTTTATTAACCCTATTTTACAGATCTAGAAACTGAGACTGAGATGTTAAACAACTTGCTTAAAATCAGAAAATTAACAATATACATATAAACACATGAATCATATTGTACAGATGAAAGAATTTCAGACACCAAAACGTTAATTGTGGTTATCTCCATGTGGTGGCAACAACAGTGATACATATTTTCTTCTCTGAGCTTTTTAAAATATTTATAGAACATTTTGCAATTAAAAAATGAAAGAAATGGGAGTTCTGCTTCTGATAATGATGGAGTAAGCTCATATCAGACCAATTACCCTGTAGAAACAATTATAAACTCTGTACAAAATACAAAAAACTATTATACTTGAGAGCTGTTATTCACAACAGTTATGTACTATAAAGTTGCCATGAACACTGAGTTAGCAAATACTGAACCACTGCTCCCAGAGGAAATATACAGCTGACTCTGAACAACCATGGGGGTTGGGGCACTGACCTTCCACACAGTCGAAAATCCACGTATAACTTACAGTCTGCCCTCCAGATATGCTATTCCTCTCTATCCACAGTTCCTCCCTATCAGCACATTCAACCAACCACAGATTGTGTTGTGCTGTAGTATTTACTATTGAAAAAAATCTGTGTGTAAGTGGACCCATGCAATTCAAGCCTGTGTTGTTTAAGAGTCAACTGTATACACATACACACACACATATACTCCTCACATAGATTATAACCTTATATCCTAAAAACAACTCATCCTTTCTTTTGTATTTTACAAAAGAGAAAACAAGTATCAGAAGTGGTAAGTTACTTGCCTGAGGCTGCCCCACAAACAGGTGCCAGAATTGGATTTTGAATTCTGTCCACTGGCCCCAGACCTGGAGCATCCTGCACTACATTGCACTGCCCCCTACCACATCCATCTGTGTCACCACATATGAGAGCTGAAACAAGAAGGCAGAGCGTTGCCTATTTGACCTCAGCTGGGAGCACGAGCATCAGACAAATTTTTTGCTTCCCCGCACGTGTCTCTGAAAGTACAGTTGAGTATGGATTTGGGGGTTACAAATAAAATGCAATGAGAAGGTGAAATCCCAAATACAGAATCATGAATAATAAGAACTGACTGTATATGAAGGTACTAGAAAACAATCAAAAGCAAACATAAAATGGAGCTAAGTTAATGCTTGGAAGAGAAGAACAGCTTTAGGTTAGTTTCCAATTTTTATAGCTCTTCACCTGAAGCTACCCCCAATCAGTAGTTCTAGCACTGCAAATGGGAGAAGGGAGAATAACTAAAGTTTTGATAGAAAGTTCCAATCTTATTGGTTAAAGAATCAGAGGTCAGAGACTAGGGCTACCACAGTAGCTAGAAAGTGGCAAGGGAAATCTGGACACTAGAGTCAGAGAGAGGTAGCCCAAAATTCTATAAAGTCTGCCCAAACATAACTGACCACTGAACTATGCATACATGGAACACACTCCTAACAGCCCAGTTAAGGCAAAAAGGACTAAAGACATACCACCTATACTCAACTGTAAGAAAAATAAGAGTGTGAAGTTTAAATACAGTCAAGGTAGCTGGTGAGTTCTGAGAAACTGAGAGAGACAGAGAGAGAAAAAGGAGGAGGAGAAGGTGGAGAAGGAGAAGGAGAGGAGGAGGAAGAGGAAGAAGAGGGAGGAGGAGGAGGAGGGGAAGGGGAGGGGGAGGAGGAGGAGGAGGAGGAGAAAACCACCATCTTCAGGGAAACATAACAGAATCCAAAGTCTCTACCATGTTATCATTCACAATGTCTAACAAAACAGTCCCAAATTACTAGACAGAAAATGTAAACTATACTCAAAAGAGCAATCGATGGAGACTGACCTGGATGACCAAGATGTTGTAATTAGCAGATAATTACAGATAATAATAACTGTAATTAGCAGTTATTACCACTACACTGAAGGTAAGCTGAAATATGCTTTCAGACTTCCAGTTTCTGGTTCTGCATGTAAGGAGCTTAAAAGTCATCACTCCATCCTAACAACAAGTAAAAAGCTAAACAAACCAATAAATCAACTCTTCTCAGATCCATCAAAGAAATGAAAAGCAAACCACTGCCCTAGAAATTGGAGAGAGAGATAGGCAGATACAGAGCATCATAACTTACCAGTGCAGAAACCTCTAGAGAACCAGGGACAGTGCAAGAAAACCTAAACTGTAACTGACAAATGGCTGGAGACTCAGTTTAGACAAGTCTGGGAGTTAAAAACTTGGGCACCAAGTCATAAGCAGGTCCCCACACTTTTGTGAGTTTTACCTCCAGGAGCACTGCAGGGTCCTCACAGTGAATGTTGAAGAAAAATCCCCTCACGTTTCTGGCAGTGGGAGAGGGAAAAGAACCATTTTGAAATATGCCAGAGCATTCTGTTCTTCTTAACAAGACCTGCCCCCAGGAGAAACTATTTTAGCAGAGCCTAACCTGCTGGAGTTTTACCAGAGCCTAACTTATCTGGAGGGAAATACCCAACTCCAGCTCCCTCTAGGTCTTTCACATGGGGGAAGAGAAATATCCAACTCCAGACCCCTCTAGCCATCCTGTCCAATCTAAGGGGGTACCAACAACAACAACAAAAGTCCAAAGAAGCACTGGTGAAGTTCACAGTCCAGGGGGACAGACTCACCAAAAGACTGAGATCTAATTATAGGCCTACAGAATGTTTCACCACCTGCTATGCCTTACCATTACTATATTATTATTATTTTTTTTTTTCTTTTTGCTGTATGCGGGCCTCTCACTGTTGTGGCCTCTCCCGCCGCGGAGCACAGGCTCCGGATGCGCAGGCCCAGCGGCCATGGCTCACGGGCCCAGCCGCTCCGCGGCATATGGGATCCTCCCAGACCGGGGCACGAACCCGTATCCCCTGCATCGGCAGGCGGACTCTCAACCACTGCGCCACCAGGGAGGCCCCATTACTATATTATTAAAGGCCTATTTACCATAGTTCCTTTTATCCAGTACACCATGTCCTCCTTTTGGGAAAAAACAAAACAAAACAAAAACAAAAACAAACAAACAAGAACCCCACATTTTAAAAGGCGAAAAACACAGTTTGAAGAGACTAAACCATCAGAATCAGAGTCAGATATGGCAGGAATGTTGGAAATATCAGAAATAGAAGAGGCAAGAAATTTTTTTAAACTATGATGAATATACTAAAAGGGCTTTAACGGAAAAAGTAGGCACCTTGTAAAATTAGATTGATAATATAAGCAGAGAGATGGAAATTCTAAGAAAGAATCAAAAAGAAATGCTAAGGATAAAAAATATGGTAATGGAAATGAAGAATGCCTTTGGGGTTGTGAACAAACTGGACACACTAAGGAAAGAACCTCTGAGCTTAAGGATATCTCAGTATAAACCTGCAAAACTGAAAAGCTAAGAGAAATAAAAATGGGAAAATAAAAAACAGAACAAAATATATAAGAACTGTGGGACAACTACAAAAGGTATAAAATACACATAATGGGACAAAGTAGCAAAGGCAATACAATGGAGCAAAGACAGTCTTTTTAACAAAGGGTGCTGGAAATAGTGAACATCCACATGCAAAAATTGAATCTAGACACAGACTTTACACTCTTCACACATACACACACCATAAAAACGAAAGAAAAAAAAAACTCAAAACTCAGATCACAGACCTAAATATAAAATGCAAAACTATAGAACTCCTAGAAGATAACACAGGAGAAAACCTAGATGAACTTGGGTATGGCAATGAAATTTTAGATACAACACTATAAAGGCAAAATCGATGAAAAAAATAATTGATTAGCTGGACTTCATTAAAATTAAAAACTTCTGCTCTGTGAAAGACAAAGTCAAGAGAATGAGAAGACAAGCCACAGGTTAGAAAAAAACATTTACAAAAGACACATCTGATAAAGGACTGCTATCCAAAATATGTAAAGAACTCTTAAAACTCAACAATATGAAAACAACCCAATTAAAAAACGGGCTAAAGGTCTTAACAGATATCTCACCAAAGAAGATATAAAGGTGGCAAATAAGCCTATGAAAAGATGTTCAACATCATATATCCATTGGAGAATTTCAAATTCAACCAACGAGATACCACTACACACGTATTAGAATGGCCAAAATCGGGAACACTGGCAGCACCAAATGCTGACAAGAATGTGGAGCAGCAGGAACTCTCATTCATTGTTGGTGGGAATGCAAAATGGCATAGCAACTTTGGAAGAGGAGTGAAAACTATTCTGTATGATTCTGTATGATACTACAGTAGTGGATACATATCATTATACATTTGTACACAGAACGTACAATACCAGGAGTGAACCCTAACGTAAACTATGGGCTTTGGGTGATAACAATATACCACTGTAGGTTCATTGATGGTAACAGATGTACTACTTTGGTATCAGATGTTGAAAGTATGGAAGGTTGTGTGCATTTGTGGGTGGAGGGGAGTAGAGGGCACAGGGAGTATATGGAAATTCTCTGTATTTCCTGCTCAATTTTACTATGAACCTAAAGCTGTTTAAAAAATAAAGTTTATTACTTTTTAAGATGCTTGAAATAATTAAACTAATAGGAAATCACAGCACAGAAATAGAAACCACAAATAAAAAAGGGAACTTTTAGGACTGAAAGATACATGATTTTTTTAAAAAATCACTTAATGGGCTAAACAGCAGTTTGGAGGTAATAAGAAAAAAAAGTCAGTGGGCATAAAGAAAGATCAATAGAACTTACTCAACCTGACAAACAGAAAATGAAAAAAGATTTTAAGAGCAACATAACCTGTGGAACACAGCAAGAGGTCTAACATATGTGTTACTGGAATCTATAAGCAAAAAATGGAGCATAAAAACAGATGAAGAAATAATGAGTAAAACCTTCCCAATTTAATAAATTTCATTGACCTCTAACCAGGATAAATACAAAGAAAACCACAACTAGGCACATCATATAGTCAAACTCCTAAAAAGTAAAAATAAAGAGAAAATCTTGAAGGAAGCTAGAGAAAAATGACACATAACATATAGAAAACAATATAAATGACCACTGACTTATCATCAAAATGACAAAACACAGTAGAAAAGAAAGAAATAAAAGTTGTTATTTCACCAAATGAAATAAAGTTGTTAAATGAGAATACTATATACAGCAAACAAATCTTTTAAGTATGAAAGCAATCTTATATTTCCAGCTATGATGGAGTAACAAGGACTATATGTATGTACCCACCCTAAACAATAAGAAAACAACACACAACATATGAAACACACTTTCAGACACAGAATAACAGGAAGAGCAGAATAGTGATCCTGCAGAGAAGGAAAACAGACCAGGTGAATCTTAAAGTAGCCTAAGCTTATCGTGTTGAAGTTTCTAGGTCAGAGTTTAGGAGGGGTGGCCAAACCAGAGACTATCTGTCCCACTGAGCTGAAGAGACAGACCAGAGTGTTTCAGCAGGTCAAAGTGGCTAGAATATCCAGGATAAAGTACCAGAGAGGAAGGGGCTACCCCCAGAGAAAGTTCCCATCTCTGCAGAGTGGTTTCCAGATAAATACTAATTTGCTTGTATGTGGGAAAACTACCTGAGCCACGGAAAAAACCCACTTACGAGTTATTTGTAAGAAAAACACTTAAATATAAGACACATATATAAGGCTAAAAATTAAGAGACTGTAAAAAAGATGGCATCTAAATATGAATCAAATGAGAGCTGGAGGGGCTGGCTATATTAATGTAAGAAAAAGTAGACTGCAGAACAAAGAGCATTGCCAGGAATAAAGAGAAACATTTAATAATGACAAAGGGGTCAGTTCATCCAAACATAATCCTAAGAACAGGGATTCAAAACACATAAACTGAAAACTAAGAAGACTGAAGGGGAAAAAAATCGTCAAATTCACAACTGTTAAAGCAAGATTTCAATACTCCTCTCTCAATAACTAATAAAAAAAGTAGACTTAAAAAAAAGTAAAGATTCAGAAGACTTAACACTATCAAGCAACTTGATAGTATATTAATTAGTATGAAACTGTTTGCTCAGCAAAAGCAGAGCCCTTTAGTAAGGACCTGAAAAGAATGTTCATGGGTCATCAAGGTAGACCTTTATTCTGGACCAAAACAAGTCTCAATAAATTTTAAAAGAATTCAGGGGCTTCCCTAGTGGCGCAGTGGTTGAGAGTCTGCCTGCCGATGCAGGGGACACGGGTTCGTGCCCCAGTCCGGGAAGATCCCACATGCCGCGGAGTGGCGAGGCCCGTGAGCCATGGCCGCTGGGCCTGTGTGTCCGGAGCCTGTGCTCCGCAGCGGGAGAGGCCACAACAGTGAGAGGCCCGCGTACCGAAAAAAAAAAAAAAAAAGAATTCAAATCATAAGAAGGTTGTTTCCACCACAGGAAAACTAAATCCCCAAATATTTGAAGATTAAACACTTTTATATAACTCATTGGCTAAAGAAACAAAAAGCACAAGAGAAATTAGAATATATTTTGAACTGAATAAAAATGAAAAGGTAACCTAAGAAAACTAGGAGGATGAAGTTAAAGCAGTTCTTAGAGGGAAATTTAAAGCACTAAATATTAATAGTAAAAGAAGAAAAAGGTCTCAAATCAATGATAGGAACTTTCATCTTAAGAAAAGGACAAGAACACATTAAATCAAAAGCTGCCTCTTTGAAAAAGTTCAGTAAAATGAGAAACAGCTAAACCTATTGGAAAAGAAGACTGAGATGCAAATTACCACTGTTAGCAATGAAAGAGGCAACATCACTATAGACCTTACATACATTAAAAGCTTAATATTTAGTGGAGGCTAAAAACAAATTTATGACAAAAAAATTGACAATCAAACTGGCAAATCTGTTGAAAGACAAACTACCAAAATTTAATCAAGAACAAAGAGATGAAGTCAACTGTCCCTGTATTTATTAAAGAAACAATTCATGGTAAAAACTTTCCTACAAAGAAAACTACAAGCTCAGATGACTTTACTAGTGAATTCTACAAAATTCTATACAAATTCCTTAAGGATTATACAGAATCCTACAAAAATGCTTCTGGAAATTGAAAAGAAGGGAACACTTCCCAACTCATTTTATGAAGTCAGCATTATCCTAATCCAAACCAGACAAACACATTAGATGAAAAGAACATTACAGCCAATATCCCTCATGGACACAAAAGCAAAAAGTCTTTAAAACTTAAGTGAATTGATTCCAGAAATATATAAAATGGATAATATATCATGAACAAGTGAACTTTATCTCACAGGAATTCACAGGTGGTTTAATCAACACATTTCACCATTTTAACCATGACCTAATGATGTTTACAAAACCTTTAAAAAGAACACCGCATGATCATCTCACCAAACACAGAAAAAAAGCATGGAAAAAATCCAACGGCCATTGTTAACAAAAAGTCCTCAACAAACTAAGAACAGAAAGTAACTACTTCAACCTGATAAAGGGCATCTATGAAAACTCTACAGCTAATCCCATAAGTATTGGTAAAAGAGAACCCCTTCACGCCAAGATCAGGAAGAAAATAAGAATGTATGCTCTCACCACTTCTATTCAATATTTTCTGAAGCCCTTGATTCAGTACAATAAAGCAAAAAATAGAAGATAAATGAAGTAAAATTGTCTTTATTTGCATATGACATGATAATTTATGTAGAAAATCCTAAAGAAATCACAAGCAACTGAGTTTAGCAAGGTTGCAGGATAAAAGACAAACAAAATTCCATTTTAAGCCTATACTATCAACTGAAAATTGTAAGTTGGATTAAAAAGTATCACTTACAATCAAAACACAAATACTTAGAGATAAATTTACCAATTAATGTTCAAGACATATAGACTGAAAGCTTCAAAAATATGATTTAAGAAATTGAAGAAAGCCTAACTAAATGGAGAGCTATACCATGTGCATGAATCAGATTATCACTAAGATATCAATTCTTCCCCAAATTAATGTAGAGATACAACAACAACAACAAAAAAGAAAAATCAAAATTCCAGCAGTTTTTAAAAATTAACTAGATTATTTGAAAATAGAAATGGAAAGACAAAGCAAAACAGTATAAGAACAAAATTAGAAAAATTATTCTCCACATTTCAAGACTTAGTACAGTTATAATGACCAAGACAATGTGAAATTATGTTATGCACAGACATGTAGATCAATTTCACAAAGTAGAAAGTATAAAAATAGACTCCAGGGCTTCCCTGGTGGCGCAGTGGTTGAGAGTCTGCCTGCCGATGCAGGGGACAAGGGTTCGTGCCCCAGTCCGGGAAGATCCCACATGCCGCGGAGTGGCGAGGCCCGTGAGCCATGGCCGCTGGGCCTGTGTGTCCGGAGCCTGTGCTCCGCAACGGGAGAGGCCACAACAGTGAGAGGCCCGCGTACCGCAAAAAAAAAAAAAAAAAAAAAAAAAAAAATAGACTCCAGTTTATAAGGTCAATGGATTTTGACAAAGGTGCCAAGGTAATTCAAAGGAGGATGGAGTCTCTTCAAAAAATGGTTCTAGGACAAACAGAAAAGCATGCAAATAAATCAATCTAAACTTTTTCCTCATAGCATATACAAAAATTAACTCAAAATGAATCATAAACCCAAATGTAAAACTGAACATTATAAAACCTCCAGAAGAAAACCTCTATGATCTTAAGTTAGGCATTCTTTTTTAAAACATGGGACACGAAATGGGTATGTCATAAAGAGAAAAACTAAGAAGTTACCAAAATCTAAAACTTCTGTCCTTTGAAAGACACAATTAAGAAAATGAAAAGACAAGCTATAGACTGGGAGAAAATAATTGCAAAACAATCTGATAAAGTACTTTTATCCAGATCTGTAAAGAATATTTACAATTTAATAATAAGATGACAAACAGCTCAATTTAAAAATGGATAAAAGATTTGAACAGACAATTCACCAAAAATACACACGTCAAACACGCACATTAATAAAAAGTTCAACATCAATAATCATTGGCAAAATCCAAACTGAAATCACAATGAGATAACACTACATACATACTACTATGGCTAAAATTTTAAAATATGATAATACGAAGTGCTGACAAGGCTGTGGAGCAACTGCAATCCTCATTACCTTGCTCTGGGAATGCACAATGGTAGAGCTAATTTGGAAAACACTGTAGCTATTTTTTAATAGTTAGATGTATACTTAACATATGAACAAGCAAAGGACACTCCTAGGTATTTACCCAAGTGAAATAAAAACATACATCACTTAAAGACCTGTACACAAATGTTTAAAACAACTTTACACATAATAGCCAAGAACTGTAAACAACCCAAATGTCCATCAACTGGTAAACAGATAAACTACAGTGCAACTAATCAATGGAATACTACTCAACTATAACATCCAACAACACGGTTGAATCTCAAAAGCATTATGTTAAGGGAAGTAAGTCAGACAGAAGGCTACATACTGTTTAGTTCTCTACATGAGGTTCTGCAAAAAACAAAACTATCAGGGCAGAAATCAGATTAGCAGCTGCCAGGAAACAGGGGCATGGCGGGGGGACTGACTATAACAGGGCATGAGGATATGTTTTGGGGTGTTATAAATTCTCTTCATCTTGATTCTAGTAGTGGCTATAAAAACCATACACATTTATCAAAACTCATCAAACTGTTTACCTAAAAGAGTGAATTTCACAGTATTTAAATTGTACTTCAACAAACACATCCAAAAAAAAAAAAAACAGGAAGGCAAGATAAACACCTTTTCAGATAAGTGACAGCTAAGAGAACTCATCACCAACAGATCTGTACTTCAAGAATGATAAAAGAAGTTCTTTAGGCTGAAGGGAAATGATACCAAGTAGGTAATTCAGATTTTCAGGAAGCAATGAAGAACCCTAGATATTGCAAATAAACAGGTAAATTAAAATTTACGTTTTTCCTCATAAGTTTTTAAAAATCCATAAGACTAAAGAAAAATCGCAATATTTTATTGTGGGTTTTAGTGAAAACACATGTACTGTATATGACAACTACAGCATAAAGGACTAAGGAGAAGGAAGGAATAAACAGAACTATACAGCTGCACAAACCCATGCTCAGCTCAGGATATTGTTTTCCCTAAAAAGAAACTAACTGTTGAGTAGCTACTTGGATTACTTCATTTAAACAACCCAAAATCCCTCTGAGAAAAGTATTAATAGCGCTATTTTACAAATGAGGAAGCTAAAGCTCAGTGAGGTTACACAGCTTGTCCAAGGTCACAGAGCTCAAAGCAGTAAATATATCTGGGACTAGATCTGGGTTCATCTAACTCTGAAGCTGATGATTTGTTCAAAATACCACCCTGCCCTTCCTAGTTATCCCGTTTCTGGGGGGCTCAATAAAGGCAAGGGCTATACAAAGAACTGTTTTGCATCCTTTATAAAACCTTGCCTTAAACAGTTGTCTATAATTTATATCACTCAGTGTTTCTTTTTTTAAGAATTCAAATGACAAATTTTCAGTGCCAAAAGTTACTTTCTTCAAAAGAAACCATATTCAACCACTTGCTCACTCATGCTAAATACTGTCATAACTAGAAACATGGATCCATATGGTCCCTACTCTAATGGAGTTTATAGACATAACACAATGTGTATCTAAATAACCATGAAATAAGGTAAAGATTAATGTTCTTCTCTTTAATTAAACAAAAAACCATGTAACTCATTATATTTCCCTTTGCTTTGGCTGCCAAAGCTGAGAGCTACATTTAATGCTTAAGTACAGTAATCATTTCACCTCAGGTTCCTAGAAGAGAGAAATTTATCTGATCTTTTAATGTATGACTTTATATTTAACTATCCTAGTGTATATGCATTCTATCTCAATCTATCTCAAATCCTTTTGGGGAAGTAGGCAGAATATATAATATAAGCAAACAAGTAAAGAAGGTTTGGATTAATAATACAAATTAAATCCAATGAATGTAAATCTTTATCTTTACACAGTATACCAGAAACATTCTGGGTTGGTTGGAGGACCAAATGAAGCAGTCTGTTAAAAGTACTCTGAAAACTGGAATTCTGGAAACACTTAATGAATCGAAGTCCTATTTCTACCCTCTATTTTCCAAAGACATTACAAGTTTTTAAAACTTATGCTGGATTTATAATTTAGAATGCGTTAAGTTGGGAAAATGACAAATGAAAATGGGGTACGGCTGAGTAAATGGTGTTTTCAAGGGCCCATGCAATGCAAATAATGTGAGTTTTGTATAGCTTCTTTGTTTCTACAGCTTTGGGGGGAAGTGGTGATGAGCACTAGACTAACAAAAGTGGTGGCTTAGAAGAACTACCATTACTCTGCCCTTTTCACATCCCATGCATGGTAATTTGCTAGTGCCTCTGCAATGATATCTGTCAAATCTTTAAGTGCCCTACGATGCATGTCATTGGGACCTGCTGATTTAAACACATTCAACTTTTCAAGTAATGCTGGACCACTTGATTCTCTCGTTAGTTTTGGCTTCTCTCCCAACTCATTCAGAATTTCTAGACAAAAAGCAATCTCGTTATCTCAGAAGTTGTGTTTTTGATGAACATAAAAGAGCAGAGAAAGACTTTTAAATATATCTATTATTAGCTTTCTTCTTTAATAAAGGTCTAATATTTTTATTTTCTTTTATTGGTAATACAACAGATCCTTAGTCATTCAAGTGGGATCTGTTTCTCAAATATAGAAATCCAGAATATTATAATATGCTGATGATAAAGATAGGAAGGAAGAAGTGGTAAGGCGCAGACACATATTACCTTCTGTCCCTTTTTAACTCTTTGATCCTGTTCCTCCCACTTCAAGTCAGGGAATGGCTAGGAATCCAATGTAGTATAAAAATAATACGATGCTGCAAAGAGGACAATGGATAGAATTGTCCCTTTTCTATCACTAAGAAGTTAGAAAACCTAAACAAGTCAACTTCTCTGAACTGGGTTTTTTTTTTTAACCTATAAAATAAAGAAATTAAGCTAGAGTATTACTAATACCTCCTTCAGTTAAAAAAAATGCAGTGAATTCAAAACAAAAGTTACAGAAGAATGCAATGATACTCTTGTCCACCATAGCTCCTTCTAATATCCATTAAAGCTTGTCTTCCTTCCACCAGCCTTCCCACACATTCAAATAAAATTAAAATTCCTATTCATAATCTGATTAAGAGTAACTCACAGGAGGTCTAAATGAGACTTAGTATCATAAGACATTTGCACTTTTTAAAAGACCAGTTACGCCACACGCATTCCTAATGAACAGAACCTAGTGGATGGTGCAGTCAGAGGGGGAGGGAAGAAAAAAAATATGCATTTTTGAACAGAGAACGTCCCAATGGTTCACTTTGGTCTACTATCTTACCTGGTTTTTCCTCAATTACACTTCCAACTCCGTTTTCCAAAAAGCATAATTTATAGAAACAGCTATAAACACTCTCCAATTGTTTATCTGACTTCTAATTTTTTCCTTTTGATTTGGCTTCTGCTTCTGTCTTCACCACTAAATCGTCTAAGAGTTAAAACAACCAGTGTTGCAGGACCCAGTATTGTAGCTGCACATTAGCTATACCCTCCTCATCTTAGGGCCTTCACACACACAAACACACACACACAAAATCACTGGAAGAATAATGGAAAGAGGAAGCACATGGAGTGGGGAATGGAAACAATGGAGAAGAGCCAGGATTACTGCTTTGTAAGATTTATTATGGGAAAGGAATATGGGAAAAAGAACAAAAAGTAATAATGAAGAGGGAAGCAAGGAGCTGGCTCTAACTAAAGCAACAGGGAATAAGGAAATGAAGTAGAAAAAGAGGCATGGACACAGCTGGAAACTTACCTGTTTTATTTTAGGGTTTGGCTTTTTCTTTTGTTTTACTTTTTTATAATACGATATACAATGAAGAATGGAAAAAGTAGAATTGAGGATAATAAAGACAGAAGCGAAAATGGAGAAGAAAACAGAGAGAGAAAAGATGATGGACAGAAATGGAACTGAAAAAACAGAATAGAAAAAAGAGTGAGAATTAAGAAAGGGAAGAAGCAAGAATAAGAGAATGTACAATCCAGTCAGAATAGAAAGGATTTCATAATGGTGGTATACAAACGTGAGAGTAGAAATGGGAGCAGAGTAAAGGAAGAAAAAGAAACAGAGTAGAAACCAAGAATGAGAGAGAACAGCAAAAATAAGAGTAAGAGAAGTCAGAGCCAGCTGGGTTACAAACCAGCAGCATGTGTCTTTTTGTTTTACTTTTTGTTTGCTCTTTTAAATAGGAACACAAAGTGGCGAGAGATCATGATAAAGAACAGCACCATCTGGGGCATGTTTTCATTGGCCTCTTAATGTACTGCAGGAAACAGAACCCCAAAAAGAGAATGTGGGTGGGGAGGAGGGAGTGAGGCCAATGTGAGAGCAACAGGAAGCAACAGAAAATGAGCCCAGTGGGTGGACAGCTATAGGATACAGGTGGTAAGCAGGAAGTTTCAGACTACTCTAAGCACATGATAGGCAAAAAAAGAATTTCATAAAGCAAGGAAAATATAACAAACACACCAAGGGGAAATCATTAACTAATTCAATGTAAAAAAAAATAACTGAACATGGGTCTTTTCTTCACCCTATCACTTGTCCTATCTAATAACCCACACTCGGGTTTTATTCAGTGCTTTCTCATTTATCTTTCAAATTTATTTCCTTTCTCCCTACTCCCTGAGATACTGTGCTAGACATTACAGAGTATGCAAACCTTGAGCTGGCTCTGCCATTGGGAGCTCCCAATTAAACGGAGGAGTCGGATAAATACAAATTACTTAAAATATGCCTTTTGTGAGCACCCCAATTGAAAGTACAGTCGGCCCTCCATATCTATAGGTTCCATATCCTCAGACATGGAGGACCAACTATGAGGCTTGTGCATCCACAGATTTTGGTATCCATGGTGGGTCCTGGAACCACCCCTTGCAGGTAGATACCAAGACTGCAATCGTTCCTGCAACTGAATGCTTTCTCTCCTACGGCTCCCATCACTTTCTACCTTGTATAACTATCCTTTTTAAACTATAAACTCTTTAAGGATCAGGATTTCTCTTTTCTGACTAGTTTTTGTACTCAACCAAATCTAGCACAATGTCTTATACATAATGTGTGTTCAACAGTGCTGTGATTTCTAACTTGGAATGTGGGGGCCTCATGAAGAAGACAGTATCTGGCAAGAACTTAAAAGATGAGAAAGACTAAAATAGACAGATATGGGGGCAAGCTATACTGCAAAAAAGGAGCATAAAGTAGGCTGAGAAGAAGAAATAATAGCAAGTTAATTCTGTGACAAGGCGGTAGCCAAGAAGAAAGAGAAAATGAGACTGGCTAAGACGTAGAACAGAAAAAGGAAGACAGAAACCACTAGGCTGATACTCTGGGTTTGACATAAAATGCAATTACAGTTAAAACTTTTTTAAGACACTCCAATTTGCAACTTAGAAAGATTAGTGTTGCTGTAACACTATGGGAGAAAAGAAAATGAAATGATTCAATCTGTGGAAGATTCACCAAAGAAGTGGTATTCGAGCTGGGTCTCATAGAATGACTAGAAGCTCCTTCAAGGAAAGGCTCTTCAGGAAAATGAAATTAAATGACATAGTATGATAACATAAAAGGGCAGAACAGATTCTGGGACTAGTGACAAGTCCAGAGTGGCTGGAGAACAGAATATTCAGAGGAAGGAGATATAAGACTTGAAAGACAGACTAAGGCTATATTATGAAGGACACTATAGTTTCTTATTTGATTACACACAATAATTTTCAGGGAGGAAAACCCCCATATTGCCTACAGAGTCATAACATCAAGTAATGGGTGATTCAACAATTATTCCTGTTCACATATTCAATGAGACACTGCCTAGAGTAGATAAAGTCTATACAACCCTACTTCAGATCATTTGGCTGCTATGCCAAAGAGACAACCAGTTCTATTTGTCAAGATGCCAGATCTCACAGATCAGATTCCTGGCAATTTTTTGAACAAAACAGCAAATCCAGACTAGTGTAATTGTTATTCTGACTTTCCAAACAGAGAAGACTACTGGGTGGGAAATACAGCCATTCATTTATGAGATGAATTGTTTTATATTGCTAGAGCAAGTCACGTTAACAGTGGATTCTTTTGGGTATTGCACACTTAATGACAATATTACATCTCTGAATTCATGATACTGGGAGGAGTGCTATTTTTGTTTTATGAAAATGTTCATTGTGTCTTTCTTCCCAAGCCATACTCCATCACTCATCAGAGGTTAGCATCAAATCAAGTGTTTTAAATAACAACACTTTCAATAATGTGAACTTTGTTCTTGTTATACTTTACTATAACTTCCTGTGTCTTTGACATATTCAAGAAGTGAAACGCATGCATAGCATGTTTATATTATTCTCTCCTTAGCAAAAGCTCACAGACAATGTCAGGTCTGGAGAGATAAGAGCCGCTTCCAGGACATGAATTCTCATGAGGATTAGGCAACCACCATCTGGGGCTCTAGAGTTTATCTGTAGCAGCTGCCTTCAAAGTATCACACTAGAAGGGACAAAAAAAAGTCTAATTCTAAAGTGTTTAACAACTTGCTCCACCTTGGCTTTGATTGCTGTTCTGGATTGCTGTTTTTCCTCCTTTATAAGAATAAAATAAAACAGAGTGACCTCCTTTTAACAAAACACAACCAATTTAAAACAGTGTTATGTACTCAAATAACAAGCACATTGTGCACTTACATTTTCTTAACATGTTACACTACTTAACAATATGAATTTTAATAATTACCCAGTCATTTTGATAATTACTCAATAATTACTTAATATCATTAATAAGAGCTTAATCCTTCTTTTTAATTTCTACTTAGACAAAAAGGTTACAGATTTTAACTATTTAACAACATCCCAGATTATTTTGGGAGGATTTTTGATGTTGTCAAATAGCATTAAAATAATCATAACACTAAATTTTATTACACAGATGCTAAATATCTATAAATCAAATATTTATATAAAATAGGGAGCTCAAAAACGAACACACTAGGAAAAAAGTTAATCTTAAATACTCAGTTTTAAATAGTAACCTGCTAAAACTGATTAATATATTTAACTTTTATAGTGCTAAAACTGGTCATAATGAAACAAAGAGCTAAATATCAAAGAAAAACATAATGGGAAGTATAAAACAAAATATTTTCTATAAGGTATGAGTTCTCTTCTAGTAAGTCTCAAAATCACTGCACCACTAAAAATATGCCAATTTCTTAAAATTAAGTCCCGTTGCAATCAAATACTCTTTTACCTGCTACAGAATCATAAGTTACATTTGTTTTCTGTTTGTTTTTTAATTTATTTATTTGTTTTTATTTTTGGCTCTGTTGTGTCTTCATTGCTGTGCACGGGCTTTCTCTAGTTGCGGCGAGCGGGGGCTACTCTTCGTTGCGGTGCGCGGGCTTCTCATTGTGGTGGCTTCTCTTGTTGCAGAGCACAGGCTCTAGGCGCGTGGGCTTCAGTAGTTTGGCACGTGGGCTCAGTAGTTGTGGCTTGCGTGCTCTAGAGCACAGGCTCAGTAGTTGTGGCGCACGGGCCTAGCTGCTCCGCAGCATGTGGGATCTTCCCGGACCAGGGCTCGAACCCGTGTCCCCTGCATTGGCAGGCAGGTTCTTAACCACTGTGCCACCAGGGAAGTCCCGCTAGTCCTGTTTCTTAAAGTACCTTGATAATTTCTTCATTTAAATCAAACATGATATCTCAAATTCAACACATCTAAAACTAAACTCACAATCTTATGTCTAAACTGGCTCTTCCTCCCAAATTCTCTATTTCTGTCAGTGGCAGAATCATTTTAAAAATCACCCAGACTTACAACCTCAAAACTCTCTTTCAGTCCTCTCTTCATCAATCCTTTTAACAAGTTATCAAGCCCTGCTGACTCTTATTTCAAAATTATTTTGGCAATCTTTTATTTATCTTCAATACTGCCATTACAACCTAGTATAAATTACCCCTCAAATTTAGGAGTAAACCAATGGTTTTGTAGGTAATGTCTCTCCTGTCTAATTCTCATACACATCACCACCACTTCTCCGTGTTTAAAATGCCATTCCTTTTCCTCCACATAGTCAAAGTCTCTCTATACCAGATTCTCCAGAATTCAAACTCAGTTGTTTCTTTCTCCATGCAACATTCCATATTTGCCCCATAATAAAGTCATCTTCCCACTTGCTGAACTACTATATTTGACACAAAATATACTGATTTGCATGATCACATCACAAATATTACTTCTTGGCGGTATTTTTCATATATCTTAAGGAGGTGGGAAGAGAATAAACAAAAGAACTATATTATATGTTTTTCTGTAGTGCCTATAGTGGCTTATAAAATAATAGATATTTGTTCACTCAATTTTTCAACAAAACCTTGCAGCCATTTAGGTGTGCAATGCAGTGTGCTTTATATGGGTTTTGCCTTTATAAAAGATACCAGAATCCAAGAAATCTGAGTTCTAGTTCTGCAATATCTAAGTGAGAGTAGGCAGTGACAAAGATCCACTGACATATAATACAGATACAGAATCTGTATATATAATAACCGTTTGTAACATATTAGGTATTCTTTTATAAGTGGGGTCTTTCTCTTAAATTCCTTGTATTTGTTAGAGATTCGATTTGTTACTCAAGCTGTGGATTTATGGGATTTACATTCTTAAAACCAATTTCAGCATAATTTCACACAGAAGCCTTCCTAAAGTTAACCAGAACAACATACAAAATAAATCTTCCCTTTGAGAAAAATAAATGCTCCATGAAGATAATAAATACATCATTTAAACTTAAAGCATGATGTCTGTGCAAACCCAAGTTCCACCCAATCCTCTAAATGCCTCTAGAGTCTATATTAATTTAACCCCCCACATTATTACTTTTTCAGATGTGTTTCCTGAGTACCATTACTCCAAATATCAATAGTTTAATTCTCTATACCAAATCCCGTTTGCACCCAGCTTGCTTCTCTACCTGTATGATCTAAGACTCTTGAGTGGCAAGTGGCATTCTATTTAACTCTACACTACCCTACTGCTTTACTATGCAGCCCCTAAAGTCTGTCATCGGACCTCGGTATTATCTCCTAAATCACGGTAGAATCAGGTATTTCAATCTGGGTTCTAACCATCATCCAATTTTCTATTAAAGACAGTAACCCAACAAAACAAGAGTAATATTCCCCTCTATATTCAAATGCCACCATGGTACAAGTGATAAATACAGATAAAGTAGCACTGGTCCAATTTTTAAAGCATGTCCTCAATATACCCACACTCATGTAATACTACGTACAAAATCAATCAGAGTACTTAATTTGTGATGTAGGCAAGCAAAGTGCGAGAGAAGTTCAAAGAGTAGTATCAATGCCTGAGTATGGTTCTGAGAATCATAATGAAGAGCAGAAATGGGTTAGGCATTCGATTCAATCTTGCAGCTTGAAGATGAGGAAAATAAGGTCACAGAGCTCACAAAGGAAAAGCTACAATGGAGGATATGAGATTTCAGGTAAACTGATAGATTTGGACTAAGAAGGAGGGAGAAGGAAATTCCTGAGGGCAGAGAAAAGTAAAAGGATAGAAGCAATTTGATTTAATAAACATTCATGGGAACAAAGAATTAATATCTATATGTAGCAGTACCTATGTGCAGGTGCTGTGTTAAGTGCATTTCACAGGTTTTCATTCACTCCTAATGAATAACCTTTGTACCATAATCTCCATTTTTTTTTTTTTTTTGCGGTACGTGGGCCTCTCACTGTTGTGGCCTCTCCCGTTGCGGAGCGCAGGCTCCGGACGCACAGGCTCAGCAGCCATGGCTCACGGGCCCAGCCACTCCGCGGCATGTGGGATCTTCCCGGACCAGGGCACGAACCCGTGTCCCCTGCATCGGCAGGCGGACTCTCAACCACTGCGCCACCAGCGAAGCCCTCCATTTTTTATAGCAGAGAAACTTTGAGGCTCACAGTGTCAAAAGTGAAAGAGATAGACCCCTGGTCTACCTGAATCCAAAGTCCATATACTTTCTACATTCTTTCTGCCATAATATATTTTTACACCTATTATTTAATACAATACTCAGTATCTCTTCCATCTTTAAAACTTTCTTAAGCTGCCTTTGGCTCCTTAGAAAATAATTCAACTCTCATGCCTTAACACTATCATTCTTCTAAAGTGGAGCTATCAAAAATAAGTAGAAGCTACCAACCCAAGATAAGTTAATTTTGATACTTCTGACACAGATTTACATGAAACTACCACTCTCTTTTTAAGAATAGATTGGTTTTATCATCACATTGTCACCCATTTACTAGGTTTCACTCCTAGCTAATACTGCTTCTATCAATACAAACTAAAATGTATCCTTAAATTGTCATAAATAAATATATGTTCTCCAAAAATATAGAAATCCAGAACATGCTTAGGAAACATCTGGCACCAAAAGGCACTGAGTTACCTAGGTAGGTGCCTCTCTGGCAAACATATAGTTATTCAGATGAGTGCCTCTAATGAAACAACTCATCCATGGGCCCATCCTCAGCAAAGAATGAAGTAGTTATCTTCTACTTTACCATAAAAGCTGTGCACATACCTACGAAGGAAAAAAAGGGCACCTTAACAACAGGAGTAAAAAAAAGAAAATCAGAAGTGCGGAATAGGAAGGAGGAGAAAATTATTTTGGGTGGCTAGGGAGTTGGAGATAGAGGTGTTGGCGGTATTTCATTTGTACCAGGAATTTGTAAACTAGGCTTTGAAAACCAGAGACTGCTTAAATATGCATTCTGTTCCTTGGTCTGTACCTAAGAGAACAAGATAAATGCATAATACAGATTCTAAAGTTTAGGCTGACCCTAAGAATATAGCTGAACATTCTTAAATGTCATTTAGGAATATGTCTGAGCACCTGATTCACAAATGGCTTGAAAGGTAAGAAGGCTACTAAAAGGTTGAGACAAGAGAAAGGAACATTCTGCACAGGGAGAAAAGCAGGAAGAAGCGATGAAGCTCGAAAACAAGAAAATCTGGGGAAACAATGAGTGCTTTGGTTGATGATGCGGAAACAAGAAAGTCTTGAATGCCAGTGTAAGGAATAGGAAAATCAGTAGTGTGTGAGATGGATTTATATCATGGAGAAACTGAGCAAGAAGAGTGCAAAAGTTAAGCCAACAACCCTTACTAAGTGCTGTGTGCCAGGCACTTTGCTATGTATTATGCCAAAGAAGCAAAGATTTCTGGCAATCCCTGTATTCAAGAATTCAAAGTCTAGTTAGACTAATATGCATAATCACATTATGTAACTATCATAAAATTTTGATACAACAGCAATATGCATCAAGCGCTAAAGATTAATACAAAAATAATTATTTGGTAGGTATGACTGGAAATGATCTCACAAAGGAGATACACTGGAGCCATGCCTTGAAAGATAAATACAATTTCCTCAGGCAGAGACAGGGGGACAGTCAGAGAATTAACTAGGGCCTTATTTGGAGAGATACAGTGAGACTGGAAGGAAAGAAACAGATGCTAAGTTAACAGTAAATTATGCATTCTAAAAAAGAGGAAATGAGTAAGAACCAGCAATTCCATTCCTAGGTATATACTCAAGAAAATTAAAAGATAAGTCTGTGGAAAACCTGTACACAAATGTTCACAGCAGGATTATTCCTAATAGCCAAAAAATAAAAAAACCCAAATGTCCATCAGCTGATGAATGGTTAAACAAAATGTGGTATACATACAATAAAATATTATTCAGCCATAAAAAGGCATTAAGTTCTTATGTGGAATCTAGAAAATGGTATAGATGATCTTATTTGCAAAGCAGAAATACAGACACAGACATAGAGAATAAATGATACCAAGGGGGAAAGCGGTGGGGTGGGAGGAATTGGGAGACTCGGATTGACACATATATTGATACCACGTATAAAATAGACAACTGATGGGAACATACCGTATGGCACAGGGAACTCTACCTAATGCACAGCAGTAACCTAAATGGGGGGGGGAGTCTAAAAGGGAGGGGATATCTGTATATGTATGGCTGATTGATTCATTTTGTTGTGCAGTGGAGGCTAACATAGCATTGTAAAGCAACCATACTCCAATAAAAATTAATTAAATAAAAAAAGGCATTAAGTTCTGATACATGCTATTGAAACATGGATGAACCTTGAAAACATTATGTTAAGTCAAAGAAACCAGTCACAAAGAACCACATATTATATAAATCTATTTATATGAGATGTCCAGAACAGGCAAATCTATAGACACAGAAAGTAGATTAGCAGTTGCCTTGGGCTGAACGTTTTGGGCATACTGGTGGAGTGATGCTAAAGGGCATGGATTCCTTTTTGGAGTGATGGAAATGTCCTAATATTAATTATGGTGATGTCTGTGAATAGGCTAAAAACCACTGAATTGTACACTTTAAATGCATGAATTATACCTCAATAAATCTGTTATTTTAAAAAACTCTACTGCAGGGCTTCCCTGGTGGCACAGTGGTTGAGAGTCTGCCTGCTGATGCAGGGGACACGGGTTCGTGCCCCAGTCCGGGAAGATCCCACATGCCGCGGAGTGGCTAGGCCCGTGAGCCATGGCTGCTGGGCCTGCGTGTCCAGAGCCTGTGCTCCGCAACGGGAGAGGCCACAACAGTGAGAGGCCCACGTACAGCAAAAAAAAAAAAAAAAAAAAAAACTCTACTGCAGAGTGTAAAAAGGTTCAGTACCACTCCTTACACAGACACACTCACACACATAGGGCTAATTCTTTGAGTGAAGCTTATAAAGAGGTTTGGAGGTAAGCTAAATAGCTTTAACCTACTGCTTTGAAGGTTTGGACTGAAACCAGAAATTGTTTCTTTTTCTTAGAATATATCCATCCATCTCAGTATAGTTCAACTCTGTACTAGCATATAGTGAATGTTCTATAAATATCTGTTTACTGGTAGTACCTATAAAATGCTATATGAAACAAGGGAAAAATCCAACAACATAAATAGATAGGCTGCAATAAGCACAAAGTTTTTTTAAACAGTAATTAGATTTTTCTTCAGTCTAACAGGTCTTGGCAGACTACAGTACAGGTGCATATATGCAGATAGCTTATATCAGTCAGGAAGTTCCCTTTTACCTAATCATTTAAACTAACAATCTAAAAAAATGTTTGATTGAATATATGGAATAATTATTCTTCTGAGATGGAAATATGACTTCCCCAACACCATTTTTTGGCCTGTTGGATATCAAAATGCAGAAAAATTTTCTATTTTAAGAGAATAATTACAGTTGATAAGGTAATTTTATTACAATGTGTGACTGACATAGTACAAAAGTGTAACAGTAACCATCAGAAATTTGTGAAGTTACAAGTCCTTTCTGAAGCCATCCCACTTATTATTTATCAAGCCACTTTTTCTGTTAGAATGTATTTTTCTGACTTTAAAATCCCTTTTTAATTTGGGCAATACAAAGATGTAACTTTCAATTCATGGTTAAACATAAAATAAGAACTGTGAATTGAAAAACAATTTCACTTTCATTGAAATCAATTCAATGGCTCATTATTCAAAAGCATATGTTCATCAATATAAATAAACCTTCACTTCTAAAAGTTTCTATTTGAGGCTAAAATCCTAAAATAGCCCCTAAGTTGCACCACAATTCAGCTGCTAAGGAAAAGCTAAGTAATGCTTCCCATGACTAAATGGATTAATTCTTTAGCACAAACACAATTACTGTTCTCCACACTGTTCCATTGAACATCTAAATAAGCATCCCAAAGCTTATTTCATTCAAAGAAAAGATCCAGACCAAAGAATAATCCCAATGTATGAAGTTTACATTTTCTGTAAAGTTTTTTTAAAAAGGGAAAAATCCATAAGTGGTAATCAGGAAAAGAAATGAGTCATTTTAGACAGGTGTAGGGGATGACATCTATTGACTAGCAGATATCTTTGTTGAAGTAGTTCTGTGCAGATTCCAGTAGATGTCTTTTTCTCAAACTAATTTTTCTTACTTAGCTCCTGAATCTAGACTTTTCCACAGCTGACACACACATTAGTGGTGAAAAGAATAATTCTTTGAAAATAGTCTGTTACATGCAAAGAGATATACATTGCATCTGATTCCCTTTCTTGTCTAAAAATTTTCAACTTCAACCATGTATGAAGAAGGCTCTCTTACGGCTATGCTTATTAAACATTTTATTCTCCTATATATATATATATTTTTTTTTTGCTGTACGCGGGCCTCTCACTGTTGTGGCCTCTCCCGTTGCGGAGCACAGGCTCCGGACGCGCAGGCTCAGCGGCCATGGCTCACGGGCCCAGCCGCTCCGCGGCATATGGGATCCTCCCAGACCGGGGCACGAACCCGTATCCCCTGCATCGGCAGGCGGACTCTCAACCACTGCGCCACCAGGGAGGCCCTCTCCAATATATTTTTAAATTTCAAAAATATACACCTGACCTAGTGGTGGGGTCAGGAAATGGGTAGTCTGGAAAATAGTTCAACATGTAGCTGTACTGGAATAATGCTCTATGAAATAACAGTTATTAATTTCAGACCGGGATTCTCTGACAATGACAAGTCATCTGATTGTGGGATGGGCTGCCTTTTTAATATTTGTTGTTACTGAGATGTTTATACAGGGACTAGGTGACCATCTCCACTGTGTTGAAGAAAGAAAGAACACCTATATGAGGGAGTTTGGACTAGATAACCTGTAGTTTCTTCTTTTTTGGTAGGGTTTCTTCTGTTAAGACTGGTCATTCAATCTCCACTCCTTTTTATCTACAGCTGTGAAATTATAGCTGTTTTTCCACCTGCTTAATGTCTCTTGGGAGATGTCGGTTGTCAAATTACTGTTGCAACATCAGTTGCTAAGAGAATTTTTAGCTCTTTATGACACTAAAGTATTATTTACTATTAGGTGGCTTTCTACAGCTCTGCCCCAAAGGGCTTTCACTAATAATGCAAATGTATTTTCACAAGATCAAACTATTTAGCTCTGGTCTCCTAATGAAGGCTGAATGAATGGCAGGGCTTCCTTGCATTACTAGACTGCTGCAAGTGGTGAGGCAGAGCAGTCTGTATAAGCTTTATGTCACAGAGTTTCTTCTTCCTTAGGGCAGAAATGAAATTAAAATGTTGAATTCCTACCCAGTTTTGATTGGTGTTTGGGTTCGTCAACAGGGGGTTTAACAGCCTGAATCTCACCTTTAGCAAATGCAGGTATAATCCAATTAATTTAAATGGCTATTAATGCCCTATGGAATTCTAATTAGCCAGGGGGAGAGCAGAGGCAGACAGCATGGGGTCGGGGGAGAGGGGGAGATATTTTCCCAGAGTTTAAACTTAGAGAAGCACCCCTATATAGGTCCCATCCACCCCTTTTAGCAGTAGGACTGGAGGTGGGGGTGCCTGAATAAATACAGTAATGAAAACATGCAAGGAGGACAGAAAATTAAAGGAAGATGAGAAGAAAAAGAGGAAACGCGGGGAGAAGAGAAAGAACTGTAAGAAAGAAAATTTTTCAACACGCTTTCAAAAAAATGCACTGGGGGCTTCCCTGGTGGTGCAGTGGTTAAGAATCCGCCTGCCAATGCAGGGGACACGGGTTTGAGCCCTGGTCCAGGAAGATCCCACATGTTGTGGAGCAACTAAGTCTGTGCGCCACAACTACTGAGCCTGCGCTCTAGAGCCTGCAAGCCACAACTACTGAAGCCCGTCTGCCTAGAGCCCGTGCTCCACAACAAGGGAAGTTACTGCAATGAGAAGCCCGCACACGGCAATGAAGAGAGTAGACCCCCGCTTGCTGCAACTAGAGAAAGCCCGCACACAGCAATGAAGACCCAATGCAGCCAAAAATAAATAAATTAAATAAATAAATTTATTTTAACAAAATGCAGGGCTTCCCTGGTGGCGCAGTGGTTGAGAGTCCGCCTGCAGAGTGAAGAGAAACCTATCCCCTAGAGTTCCAAGAGCTAAACCTTTTGCTGATTTCAAAAACGTATCAGGAGTTCCAGACCCAGATAAGATGGAATAAGCACACTCTACCTAGTCCTTCCCACTGAACGCAGGTATAAAACTTGGACAGCTATTAAGGACTATTTAAGGACTTGGAAGAGCAAACATTAGCAGGTAGATTGGGGAAGATCAGAATTTGAATTATCACCAAACTAGTGATCAGTTTACCATCTTTCCCCCTTTGTTATCTTCTGGCCTAGACTCAACACAGTGGAAACCTCCAGTGGGTACTCAGGCAGAAAGAGGGAACTCCAGGCCAAGCCCTTTAGCAGTAGCTTGAGCAGGAAAGGAGTCTCTTAACACTCAGAGTAGAAGAAATTCCCCAGGTTTGTGTTCTTTACAACATTCTCTTGTACCCCAGCCCCCAAGCAATCTTGAGATGGTGGAAGAGGAAGTTACAGCAGCAGCAATGGGTCCTGGAGTCTAAACTCTGCGGAAGGAAACCTTCCTCTTCAAGAGGATGGCATGAACTCCATGCTTACTTTTTTCTCTGTCTTCCAGCTACTTGGCCCCAGTTGTGAGAAGTAGACAGCAGAAAGGAATTAAGTAAATTCCCAACTCTATGGCTAGAGGACCAAAAAGGGGAGGCTGAGGAAATCAAAAAGTATCAGGGAGACGGTAAAGAGGGAGAATCTCAGGAAAGCGATCCCATAAAGCTGTTTATCAGCTTCTGGACTCACTCCTAAACTGTGCACGCATGGAGCTGATGCTAAAATTGCATACCATAGACTCTGAGAACTTAAATATGGGACAGACAACCACCCAGTTTATAGACTGGCCACTGTTTGGCACACTTGCAGGACAGATCCAAATAGTACTGCAGAGGTTTTGTAAAAGGAACTGACATTAGAACCACAGTCCACAGGAGGCTGATTAGAACTTGCATCCTGAACTCAACCAGACTGATTGCCTATTAAAGCAAAAAATGTCATCATTCACCATAGGATTTAAACAAGACACAGTCTCATAATGTAATACTTCAATTGTCAAGGATATAGTCCAAAATAACTTGATACATGAAGAGCCAGGAAAACCTCACTTTATGAGAAAAGATAATTAACAGATATCAACACTGAAATAACACAGATGATGGATTTATCTGACAAAAACTAAAAGAGGTTACTATGCAAATGTCCAAGTAAGAGCAAACACTCTTAAAATGAGTAGAAAGATGGAAAATCTCTTCAAAGAAATAAAAGACATAAAGATACAAAAGGAAAAATTTTAAACTAAAACAAAAATTAAAATCCCATTGGACAGCTTTAATGGCTGAATAAATATGATAGAGGAAATAGCCAGTGACCATGAAGATAGATTAATAAGAGAATATCCAATCTGAACAAAGAGACAAAATTTTAAAAGGTCAAAAACTTCAGAGACTTATGTGGCAGTACCAAGAGATCTACATGCAGAAATTAAAATTTTGAGGAAATAATGACTGAAAACTCAAATTTTCAGCTTTACTTGTATTACTTACAGGGGAATAAAATTAAAATGACTGAGAATTTCTCATCAGAAACCACAGAGACCAGAAGGAAATGGAATGACATTTTTAAGCACTGACAGAAAAGAACTGTAAACCCAGAATTCTATATTCAGGGAAAATATCCTTTAGGAATGAAGCTGAAATTTAGATATTCTCAGATGAAGGAAAACTAAAGGAATACATTAACAGCAGATCTGCTCTAAAAGAACTGCTAAGGGAAATTCTTCAGAGAGAATATGACACCAGAATGAAACTTGAACATTAAGAAAGAGAGATGAGCAACAGAAATGGTAATAGTTGTTCTCCTCGAGATCTTTAAAATATGTTTGAAAACAGAAAGCAAAAGGTATAAGGTGTCTGGTGGGGTTTTCAATGTCTGTAGATATAATATATAAGATAAAAACTATATCAAACAACCCCAACTCAAAAGAGGGCAAAAGGACTGTAAAACTACTACTTGCATCTTTTAAAGAAGAGCAACTGTGTGAAAAATCTAATTTCCATAGAGCTTTAAAAGCACACACATTTTCCTCATTTCTTTCCATTGATCCTCTCTTCTCCCAAAGTAGAAACATGAAAAGAGTTTCTCTGCCCTTTTAGGAGTTTACAATCTAAACTATTCAAATCCAACAAAAAAGAAATTATAAACAATAGGATTAAAACAAATTTTAAAAATGAGCAATTATTTAAAGGCTCAAATAAAATACACATTTTATGTCAGTAAAATATCAATGTGTTTATTGTACAAAAAGAAAAAAGCCGAAGAAGGTTCACTGGGCCATTATTTTTGCTTGTCTTATTTTAGAATGGCAAGCTATTCCTGATAGAAAAACACATTCACCTTTTGTAAGTCAGAGTTCCTTTTGAGTGCCAAATTGGAGAAAAGAGATTGCTCCGTTTTATAAATCCCAGTTAGGTTACTGAGGAGGTGCAAATTCAGATACACAGAAACAAATACTTTGAAGAAATGCCAAAATCATCCCCCATGTATTAATTAAAGCCTAACCTTAGAAATAAATCATTTCATCTTTAATTCATCTTGTTAGTTCTAAAGATTTTATTCTTGGCCCGCAGAAAAAAAATGATTTTGGTAATATCCTAAGAGTATAAATTTTGTTTACTTCTAAGTAAAATTCATGATATTCTGTAATTCTAATACATTCTTAAAATGTAGGCAAACTTCCGTTACTGCCAACTGTCCTTGATGTGTCTGTAACACCCTAAAGATTAAACAGTATAATGTCATAAATCCTATTACAGTATATAATCTCTAAATTACATTCAAGGGGATAAAAATATACTGCATACTAATGAACTTTACACTTTCATGACACCCTTTATACTGAATGTGTGAATCTAGTTCCTTTGGATAAAAGTTTATGAAAATCTATCTCTCATAGCTATTAAATGAAATATATTCTGCTTATCTCTGGAATCAGTTACTTTGAAAATGATGTCAACCTTGGAAGTGGATTAACTTCCCCCACACTTCTCCTACCCCAAATTTCAAGATTTATTTATGTGTTATCTACAAGAGGTGGGATAGGAAGACAAAATTAAAGGAGTAAACACCTAAAAATAAACAATATTAAACTAAACATATATCATACAATATGTTTAGAACACATGTGTAATACCCTGAAAAAAATGACAGTAAAGTAAGTTTAACAAAAAAGATTCCTCCCCACCAAAAAATCCCACCATGAAAGGGCAAGAGTTCATTTTTCTGAGCAATAAGGGTGAGAAATAAAACAACCTCCTAAATATTATTAGGTATGTCAGAAAAAAACATGCAACAGATTTACTGCATAATATGAGACGTTAAGCAAATTCAATGAAATTTTGAAAAATGAGAAACAAGGAATAATGGACACTTATTCCTGGAAGTGCATTGAATAATGTCCCTCTCAAAAAGATATGTCCAAGTTGTAAGCCCCCCCACTACCTGTGAATGTGACCTTATTTGAAAATATGGTTTTTCCAGATACAATTTAAGATCTTGAGATGAGATTATTCTGGATTTAGAGTGCCTTTAAGCCAATGACTGGTGACCTTATAAGAGAAAGGAGAGTGAAATTTGAGACCACAGATAGGTAGAAGCAAGCCTTGTGAAGACAAAGACAGAGATTGGAATGAAGCATCTACAAGACAAGGAACATCAAGGATTTTCGGCAGCCACCAGAAGCTAGAAGAGAGGCGTGAAAAGGATTCTCTAAAGCCTGCAGAAGCAACCGACCCTGCAGACACCTTGATTTCAGACTTCGGCCTCTAAAACATTAATTCTGGAACAGGAAAAAAAAAAAAACATTTCAGCCTTTGAGACTGAAGAATGCTTGGTGCATCCTAGAAAGAGAAAGGAGACCAGTTTGGCTAAAGCTGAACAAAACAGAAAAACAGCGGCAGGTTAAGGTTAGGTGAGGTAGACGGGATGGAGTGCCACTGGACTTGAGGGTGAATCATGAAAGTCCTTGTAGAACAAAGTAAGGATTCTGAATTTCACGGTGTGAGGTCCATTGGAAGGTTTTGAGCAAAGAAGTCACATGACCTAACTGAAAGGGTCTCTGTGACTGCTTTATGGAGAGTAGAATGTAAGAGGGCAAGAGTATCAGTGAAAGAACAGCTGGAAGGCTATGCAATATTCCATCAAGAGATCATACCCAACTAGGACAGGTATAGGAGAAGTGATGAGAAGTCAGATTCTGGATATACCCCAGAACTAACTGCTTTTACTGATGGACTGAATGTGAGAGAAGGAAGACAGAGATTACTTCAGTGTTTTTTTGCAACTGGAAAAATGGAGCTCCCATTTGCTGAGGTGAAAAGTAATAGGGGCTGAGGAGAAAAGAGGGAAGCCAAATCAAGACTTCCGATCTGATTTCTTTGGATGTCTATTAAATATGGAAGAATGTCAATTATACCTCAGTAAAGCTGGAGGAAAACAAAAAAGAAAGGTCAGAGGAAATAGTCTAGCCTTCACAAGAGAGCTATAGGAATTAAATGAGATCTTGTAGGAAATGACTATAGAACAGAAGACGCCTGAAGGCCAAGCCCTGGGGCCTACAAAGTTTAAAGGTCATAAAGATAGTAACAATAGCTAACATATTACACTATGCACCAAATACTGTTCTCAAAGCTTTACTACATATATTGTTATTTAATCCTCATAACAAGCCTCCATTTTACAGGTCAGGAAACTGAAGCACAACAGGGTGGGGTGATTTGACCAAGGTCTACATAATAAGCAGCTGAACCAAGATTTATAAAGACAAATTAACTTTAAACCCCTAACTCTTAAGCATTACCCACACTGTATGTCCTACAGAAAGGATAAACTGACCAATGAATCCTTGGTATGGCCAGTGAGGTAGGGGAACCAAGACAGGAGGTATCCTTGAAGCCAAGGGAAAAAATGTCAACTACTGATGATTAATCCAAAAAGAGGAATGAGAATGGACCACAGGATCTGACAAGGTGGAAGTCACTGGGAACACAATCAATATCATCACCACCATAAACCGATACTCTTTTATACTATTTTAAATTTTATGAAGTATTTATAAAAGATTATCTAATCTAAAGAATATACCCACTTAACCAACCAGTTTAAGACCCTTTATGTATAGATCACTTTACCTCAATTTTTATCAAGTTTATCACCTTCTATTACTTCTCTTAAGTCCCTCGTGATGGAAATTTTTGTCTAGATATATTTATTCATAATTAACTCTTTGCTCAAATTTTTAAGTCAAAGATTTATTTATTTAACATCCAATGGCAATAGCAAACAATAAAATCAGCAATAAACTTATATATAAGATGGCTGCTTCCTTAGGTTCTGGCATACCAAAAATAGCATGAGAACTCCCCTCCCCATCCATTACTACTTTAATGGACCTCAATAACTACTGATGATCTAATACCAGACCCAATAGTTTTACACGCTAAAAAGTCATTTCAATAGGCATTCAATAAAGTATAATTTCATTCATAAAAAAATCCTCAACTTGGCCTCAGCTCTTCCAATTCTGAAACGAACTATTAGGCTTTAGTTTATTTCCTTTAGACTTTCAGTAGACCTAATAGGTCTACTGTCCAAGGTCATTCCATTTAATGTAATGTAAGAAACCCACAAAACAACCCCAGATATTTATCAGCCCAAGAATCAGATGTTTGTAAATGCAGTGTGTACAAATTACCCCTTTAGCGAACCAGATACGTACACCATTGCAATGGATTATACAATTCTAAACAAGTCTGGATCATGATTTAAATATCATCATGATTTAAATATAATGTTAAATCTAACTGTCTTGTTAAGACTACTGATACTATTTCCCTTCTAATTCCAAGTAGAAAAGAAAAGAAGAAATCCAGAAAGAGAGGTGTCAGGGAATTCAGGAAGAGTAAGCGACTAGGAGAGCAGAAACAAAATCCTGCCAAGCCCTACCAGTAAAAAATGGAACACTTGTTGCTCTCCCAGCTCTGGCATATTTTTTAAAATGCTTGTTCCCTTGATGAAAGTCAATAATGGGAATCTGGAAAACTGCCATTAAGGACTGAATAAAAGAGGAAACAACTTACTTTACCAGTGATCCAAAACACTGTCTGAATCTTTAGATGACACAGACTAAGTTGATTCCTACATTTATCAATTAACAGTTAACATTATTACACATATTAAGTTGCTACATAATAAGATCTGACACAAAAGCATTCAACAAGTGTTAGCTGAACTGATATAAAGATAGAAGGCTTCTGAAATTTACAAAATAACATGCACAATACAAGTATAATGAATTCTGCTGAAAGACTCCTTTGAATATCTATTCCAGTAGTAACAAAACACATCTGGAGTAACACAATAGAAGCCCAATACATAACTAACACTGGGTAGGGAAAGAAGAGAGGCTCAAGGCAAGAGAAAGAATTAGGCTTGAATTTACAAAACTACCAGAAGGTGAAGAGGGGGCTAGGTTAAGAGTAGACGGCAACACAGCATTGTTGTTAAGTGTGTGAGCTCTGGAGCAAGACTGCTTGGGTTGAAATCCTAAGTCTCGCACTTACTTAGTGACATTACTTTACCTCTTTAGACCTATTTCTTCATCTATAAATGAGATGATACTAACAGTACTAATTCATTGTGTTGTGAGGATGAAATGAGTTAATATATGTAAAGTGTTCAGAAAAGTACAATAAATAATTTACTATTAGTACTGAAATTGTACTCATACTTGCCTAGTAACCTGAAACAAACCAATGTTGGGTTGAACCATATAAAACTGTTATATTTGTAGATCAAAACACGTTGAATATAGGCAATTTTTAATGATTCAATTGAATATAAAAGAAAGAGCTCCTAAATCAAGTTGCTAACAATGCCAATGCACAAAACAGAAACAGGCTCACAGACACAGAGATGAGACTTGTGGTAGCTGGGGGGAGGGGGAGGGAGGGACTGGGAGTTTGGGGTTGGTAGATGCAAATTATTACATTTAGAATGGATAAACAACAAGGTCGTTCTACATAGCACAGGGAACTATATCCAATCTCCTGAGATAAACCACAATGGAAAAGAATATTAAAAAAAAGAATGTCTACGTGTGTATAACTGAGTCACTTTGCTGCACAACAGAGATTGGCACAGCACCATAAATCAACTATACTTCAATTAAAAAAAAAAGAATGCCAGTGGGACCCAAGCCCTGAACAGCTAGAGTCAACCCAGCAATGAATGTACTTACACAGAAGCTCTAAAATGTACCTGAAGGAAAAGGATTTCTGTAGCAGGTTGAAAACAAACCACATTTCAAATAATAAAGCATACAATTCAGTATGACTAACCTCTAAGGCAACCAATATTTTACAGTGGATTGATTCTGAAAACTGAACTAATGTTTTATATTCAAGTATCTACTCTCTCTCCTCTGAGTCACAAAATGAATGCTCTCACAATTTCAATGGTACTATTATTTAATAATTTTTCAATGCCTAATTAAAAAAAAATAAATTAAAAAAAATGCCTAATTTTGATCACATGAACATTTTACAAAGCTAATGCTGATTTATAAGATGCTTAATGCAAAAATTGCTAAGGAAGGTTTTTAGTCACCATAATGTATTATGAGAATATATTTGTAGTTCACAAATATCTACAGTGATTTTAATAAAAAATTGCTCTTATTTTCCTAAATATTTCCAGCAGGATGTTTCTACTATTTAACATACTATCTACAATCTACCTTAAAGGTTGTCAATCTCTCAAACTGAAACAAGTACACTAAAACCTCAAAGAATGATAGCACAATTTTAAGACAGCCAGTCTTCTAATTCCAGAACATCTTCCATAAACTCCATACCCATTAAAGTCACTCCCCATCCCCATCTCCTCCCAACCCCTGGCAACTATTAATCTACTTTCTATCTCTATTAATTTGCTTGTTTTGGACATTTCATATAAATGGAATCATAGAATATGTAGCCCTCTGTGTCTAGCTTCTCGCACTTAGCATAATGTTTTGGAGGTTTATGCATTTTGTATTATTTACCAGTACTTTGTGCCTTTTTATGGCTGAATAATATTTCATTCTAAGAATATACTGTATTTTATTTCTCCATTAATCAACTGATGGACATCTGGGTTATTTCCATGTCTTGGCTATTATGAATAAAGCTGCTATGAATGTTCTTTGTCATTTCACCCCCTTTTAAGATGCATGACAAAGTTTTAAATTTTAAAGCAAATCACAGAGGCACTAGCACAGCTCTTTGAAGACCCTAAAGACCTTGATACAATTTCAACTAACAGCATATTCTTCTTTAGGTATAGACTCTGCTCTTCATTAAATATCATCCAAACAAGTGAAACAGAAAAAAACCTCATCTGTTTTGCAGATAGGAAGTACAAAGAAAGCTACAGCATAAAATATTCAAAGTTTCTTATGTTGACTTTATCTAGTTTTTTAAAAACCGACATAGCCCACATTTAACTTAAATATTTAAACAAGATTAATTTGTTACAATGATAAAATTACAAATTTGTAATTCAAGAATATACCAAATATATATGCTTACATTTAAGTATCTACATTTTACACTTTGAACTGTTCTCCTAAAGCACTATGGCAAAAATTTCTGCTAAATATCCAGGATTATTCTGATGGATTTGAAAAAATTCAACCTGCAAATATTTACTTTTTGCAAATAGAACAACCAAATCATCCAAGATGTCTGAAAACTGACTGGAGGTTAAAATGCACCCTATATGTTTGGGAGCAAAGACTTATTTTCTTGATTATTTGATTTCAAACATTTTGATATAAACCTCAAATATCTACTTGAAAAATATAGAGTTTTTATTTAAATTATATATAATGTGGCCAAGAACCCCTAATGTTACAACTGAAACAAGAGCCTCCAATGTATCAATTCAGTAACTTTCATGCCAATATTTTTGTTTGCTTTATGACAAAGGACAACAAAAATGTTATCAAAACAATGCAAAATTATTATTCTACAAAATATGTGACATGTTCAGAATACTCTACCAAAATAAACACAGCACTCAAAAAAAAAACGACAGTATTTTTTGAGATTATGGAACTATAACAATTTCTTAAAAATATTGTTTTTACTCTATGCTAAATATCACTGAATTGTACTGCTGTTTTACTAGTGTTAGAATTTTTTTACATCTATTTTTTTAAATAAATTTTACTTAGTAAAATTTTAGAGGATATTTATAGAAGTCTGAATTTAAAAATCTACTTTCTAATAAGCTCCTATAGGGAAGTTTTCATTAAAAAAAAAAGAGAAAGAGAGACAAATTAGCATTCCACAATTTCTTTTGCTATAATTTTTAACTACATATTTAAACCAATTAAATCCAGTTTGTTAGATTTGTAGAATATCAAATATACCGTGGGCCTAATATTTAATTCAAAGTCAATAAATATTTATTGAGTGGTCTGCTACATGCCTAACACTATGCTAAGCACTGAGAAAAAATAACCATTTGGGTTTTTTTTCCTATCTTTCTCCCTCCTTATCTGTTTGGCCTACACATTTAATCACTTGATGAAAGATGCCAGGAAGAGAGTACCACCTACCCTCATTTACTACACACTTGACTTAAAATTATACTCAGAGTCTCTAAATTCAGAATTCAAATAAATACTAGCTATGAAAAAGAATTCACAAGAATCTGTTTTTCTGCAGGGCGTTCATCATTGAGGGGTAAAATTTTTCTCGTATGCATCATGAAGGAAGATCCTTTTTCCATGTTGTTGGCAAAACTGTCAATCATGTTGATGAGCAGCAAATAAATGAATGCCCAATGATGGGATTCTGTATTATCCTTAAAAAAGAAATCCATCAACTAAACATCAACAGGTAAATGTTTATACTCGACAGCCATCAATTTCAACTATCCATGCAAAGAGACAGGTGAGCTGGACTGGTAAACCTCGAAATTAGAGAAGTATTAATCGTCTGCTTCCAGCCAATATAAACAGATGTTATTTTTAAACAGGGAAAATCATCTCTTCCACTGAAATTTATTTGCAGCAGATAATGTTCTGTTACATTTTTAATCAAGCAGATGAAGTTACATTTAAATTGAAAATCTGCTTCACTCAACTAATCAGGCAAGTAAAATTCAGAGATGATTGAATGGCATTACACCGCACACTATTACGGCAGGTAAATTGGGAAATTTACCTGTCACACCACACAGCGTATTGTTCAGCCACTGCATCTGCAACTTAGAAGCAAAGCGCTAAGACAAAAAGGGAAAGGCATGTTAAACAGATTTATAAACCCATCATATTTTATGAAAACATTATTAAGGCTGTCAGCAAAATAAATAAATAAATAAATAAATAAATAAATGTATGTATGTATGTATGTATGTATGTTTTTAAAAAGAAAAAGGAAAAAATACACAGCACCTCTCAGGGAATCAATGAAGATTTACATGGGTATGCTTATCTGTTTCATGTAAATAGCATGCCTGGTTATTTTGAAAATCAAGATACATCCCAGGCTAAGGGAAAAAAGCAAACATTACATCACAGCAAAAGGCAAAGAAACAATGACAATCGTATTCTTGATTTTATGTGGTCAAACATAAGAAAGGGAAATAAAACACTTTATCAAGAAGTAGATAAAACAAGCAACATTATGTTGCTTTGCAAAATGACCATGACTTCACTTATCAGTACAGATCATTAAATTCATATACAACAAAAACACCACATTTTTTAAAACTGTCAATTCACCCTACTTAAAAAAGCCCAGTCCATTTTAGTCACTTGTAGTTCCCTACACAACTGGAATGTTAACAACCAAAAAAAAAAAAGAAAAAAACTAATGGCGATTTCAGTTGTTTGAAACCTAAAATTTACTTTCACTGCTTAATATTTGTAAACTCATATACTTTTGCTACAACAGCTGAACTTATAACATTTATTGTGAATTATTCCAACATCACATACCAATACCAAGTTACATCTTTTATATCTTATTTATAATTTAGTTTCATCCTGAGATACAGTTGGCCCTCCTATCCACAGGAGATTGGTTCCAGGACCCCCAACAGATACCAAAATCCATGGATAGGCTCCTTACATAAAATGACACAGTACAGTCAGTCCTCTGTATCCGTGCATTCCGCTTCCACACATTCAACCAACAGCAGACTAGAGAGTTGACTATATAGAGGCTCTCGTGCCACCTTTGTTCCTTTCTCTTTCCGTTCTTCCTTTTCTCTATACTTTACTTTTCCCTCTTTCCTCCTTCCTTCTTTCAGGTTTACCTTCCCTTTCTTTCCTCTCTTCCTTTCCCCCTTTCTTCTTTTCCTTTTTTGGGGAGGAGGGAAGGGAAAGGGGGAGGAGCAGAAACAGTACATAACACTGGAATGTGCTCTAAATTATAAAGACATGATATTATTGTTCTACTCAATACAGTGTGAATGTACTCTGGTTTTCCATTAGGAGTAATGGATTTGAACTGACATGTCCATGCCCTGCCATGGGGTTAATAAAGCTAGCTAGAAATCACCAGCCTGGTACCTTAACTACCAAAGCATCACTTTCAGTAAATTACTGGTTAGGGTTAGAACAGTTTAAGGTTTACAGAAAAACTGCAAAGACAGTACAGAGTTCCTACATGCCCTCACCCAGTTTCCCCTTATTAGTAATATCCTACACATTAGTATGGTACACTTATAAGAATTAGTGAAGCAATATTGACTCCTTATTATTAACTAAGATCCATACCGTTTTCAGAATTCTTTACTTTTTCCTTGTTTTTTTGTTCTAGGATCCCATCCAGGACAACATATTACATTTATTTGTCATGTCCCCTGAGGCTCCTCTTGGCTGTGACAGTTTCTCAGACTTTCCTTCTTTTTGATGACCATGTCAGCTTTGAGGAGTACAGATCAGGCATTTTGTAAAATGTCCCACAATTGGGATCTGTTTTTCTCATGGTTAGGCTGCAGTTATGGGTTTTTGGGAGGAAGACCACAGAGATAAAGTAACATTCTCATCACGACTGTCTCAAGTGTAAATGCTATCAACATGACTTATCATTGATGATGACAGTGCTGACTACCTGTCTTACCATGCTTTGATTTAGCCATAGCCTTCACAAAAACTGCATTTTCATTTTTCTCAGCTCCCTAATGATATACTGCTATTCTTCATTGTTGAAGGTGACCATTTTAATAGCTACTATCCTTGGGCGTGACTCACAGGAGAAAAAAAAACTTTTTAATCCAGCTGTGCTTCTCCTACTGCACAAAGGTTAGTCTTTGAGTCACTATAGTGATTTTTCCAAGTCTGTACATATCTCTGACCTGACTCTTTGCTTTCAAAGCTGGTCCAAAACAGAGGTTCTCAACTTGAGCTAACCATCAGAATCAAACATGCAGGAGCTTTTTAAATGCTGTTGCCCAGGTCCCAATTTAATCAGAATTCCTGGGCATCAACAGTTTTTTTTTTTAACTCTCCAGATTATCCTAATAGGATGGAGAACCATTGGTCTCCACCTTAGCTCTACACAGGCCTTAGCTCTACATAGACTGTGGCAGTGCAAGCTGCCCAGTTATAGCATTCATAGCTATGCTATACTATTTGAGGTTTACATTTCTTATGTCTCTTTGCTTCTTCCTGTAAATGGCTTTGGCTTAAAAGAACTCTATAACTCAGGGACACTGCAACGTTTAAACAATAATAGATTAAACATAGTCAGAGGCAGAAGGCAGTGACCGCCTTTTAGAAGCATTGCTGATGAAAAATATGCATATTCCAAGGTGAAGACTATGAAAGGATGAATACTAAACCACCAACATAAAAACGTTTTATAGGGCTTCCCTGGTGGCGCAGTGGTTGAGAGTCCGCCTGCCGATGCAGGGGACACGGGTTCGTGCCCCGATCCCGGAAGATCCCACATGCCGCAGAGCGGCTGGGCCCGCGAGCCATGGCCGCGGAGCCTGTGTGTCCGGAGCCTGTGCTCCGCAACGGGAGAGGCCACAGCAGTGAGAGGCCCACGTACAGCAAAAAAAAAAAAAAAAAAAAAAAAAAAAAAAAAAAAAAACGTTTTATATTCCCCAAAACACAGCAATAGACTATTGTTCAAAACATGGTGCTCATTTTTGCACCAAAGCAACAATCTATGGGGTGGCAGAGTTCTCAGGCTAACTTAGTAAAAGTGTACTTAACCCTTAAGGCTAAAGAAATGTTCATCTGAAGAATGTGAAACTGCCACATTCAACCATTACATCAATTTCACATGATTCAACATAATACTCTGTATTTTCAATAAAAGAAAAATAGTGATTACAACAATAGTATTTAAACAAAACTAAGAAAATTATTTTTTTAATTTGTTTAATATTAAATACTAACACTGGAAAGGCTGGCCAGATCATATGGTCTGCAAGACAGACGATTCTGTTTACCCGTAATGAAAGGGACAAAACAGTTTTGTGGGAGATGGGGTCACAGGGAGAGACGAACTCCTAGGAGTGAGGACAAACTAGCAGAGGCAGAAGGTGTAATTGGGAATCACAGAAAATGAAAGCTAGAGCTGTAGAACAAAAATATGAACAAAAGTCCTGAGTTCAGAGATGCAATTTCAAGTCAGATAAGGTTTATACATATGTTTTTACATACTTAAGGAGAAAAGTAAGAACTTTAAAGAGTAAGGAAACATATATTCCCATGGTGGGATGATAAGAAAAACAGACTGCATCAGGTCCCCTGACTATATCCAGTAGACCGCAGAATCAGGTGTTTTTTGTTTTTTGTTTAATTGAAAAAAAAACAAAAAACAGTTGATGTACACCATGTAAGATACAGGTGCACGACACAGCAATTCACAACTTTCAAGGGCTATACTCCATTTACAGTCATTACAAAACCCTGGCTACTTTCCCTGTGGACACAATACAACCCCCCACACCCTATTTTAAGCATCGTTTATACTTCTTAACTCCCCACCCGCATACTGCCCCTGTCCCCTCCCCAGAATCAGGTATTCTTAAGACTGTTATATTAACTTTCACGAAAAGTTGTTTTCGTAGGCAGTGAATACCCTGAGCCCTTCAATACTGTCATAAACAAGGATTAGATAGGGAAGAATACATTCTCTCCCTCCTTTTTTCATGAAGGGTACCATCAGCTGTTAGAAGTGACATAAGAACCAAGCTAAATATGAATATCCTTTAACATGTACTTGTCATAAACATTCTTTATTCAAATGATCAATTATGAATCATTTCTCTATTTTCTATGCATTTATTTATTATTACTTGAGGTGATAATATTTTGGATTCTGCTTTTCTACTTAAGACAACCATTTTCCAATATTAACAACAAAAAACCCACTGCATAAACATTTCTGATGACCCACACAGAATTCCATGATATAGATGTATAGTCAATACTTAACTGTTCCACTTTTACTAAATGCTTATGTTATTTTCTTTTTTAAAAAATAACAGGGGCTTCCCTGGTGACGCAGTGGTTGAGAGACTGCCTGCCTATGCAGGGGACACGGGTTCGTGCCCCGGTCCGGGAAGATCCCACATGCCACGGAGCGGCTGGGCCCGTGAGCCATGGCCGCTGAGCCTGCGCGTCCGGAGCCTGTGCTCTGCAGCGGGAGGGGCCACGATAGTGAGAGGCCTGCGTACCGCCAAAAAAAAAAAAAACACATACTTTGTACTCATACAGTACTGGTGGGAATGTAAAATGGTTCGGTATGGGGAAGTTTAGCAGTTTCTTAAAAAATTTAATGTACAACTACCATACAACCCAGCTCCTGAATTCCTGAGCATTTATCCCAGAAAAATGAAAATTTATGTTCACACAAATCTGTACATGAATGTTCATAGCAGCTTTATTCATAATTACCCAAAACTGGAAACAATTCAGCTGTCCTTCAACAGATGAATGGTTAAACAAACTGTGTGCATCCATATCATGGGATACAACTCAGCAATAAAAAGGAATGAACTAATAATACACATAACAAATTGGATGAATCTCCAGGGACTGGAAAAAGCCAATCCTAAAAGGTCACACACAGTATGATTCCATTCATATAACATTCTTAAAATTATAAAAGGCCAACATGATGAGGGGTCCTTGTGGTGACGAAATTGTTCTGTATCTTCATTGTATCAATAACAGTATCCTGGTCGTGATATCTATCATATAGTTTTGTAAGATGCTACCATTGGGGTAAACTGGGTAAATGGTACACAGGGTCTTTCAGTACTGTTTCTTAAAACTGCATGTGACTCTACAATTAAATCAAAATAAAAAGATTTATAAAAACAAATCATTTATATATAAAGAATTTTTCTCTATTTCAGATAATTTCCTTAGGTTGCTGCATCAAAAGAATCAATCACTCTTTAAAGCCTCATATTTTGCCAAATTATTTCCTAAAAAGTCATGTCTTTCAACATTTCTCCCAAGCATATTGTTCTGCTGTTATGTGGTCTTCCAAAATGTAACTCAAGCTCCTCTCCTTTCCTCCCTGAGCTGCATACTTAAGAAGGTGCCTCCCTCTCTATCCCCACAGCATCCTATGCATACTGTGCTTAACCAGAGTGCTTAGTAATCTGTTGCATAATTTTTTACTTGTTTCTACCCAATGTGATTACAAATTCCTAGAGAGAACAGATGAAATCTTCTTCATCTGTGTACCTCCAGTTCCTTGTATATAGGATTTAAATAAATGTTTACTGAACTAAGGAATAAATAAACAAATACTATTAAAACATTCTCATGAATGTGTGTTACCACAGTTATGATTTTCCTGAGTGACTAAGGAATGATGATACCACTGACACATTTAGGACACTATAAGACCAGTTTAAAAAGAAAGATGAGTTGAGCTGAGTTTGTGATGACTCTAAGACACTCACATGGGGAAATCCCAAAGGAATGATTGGACGGTCATGACTGTAACTAAGACTTTGGAATCATCTGTAGATGATACCTAAAAGACTGGGAATAGGAAGGGAAAAAAACAAATGAGTAAAAACAACAGGTACACAATCTCATTTACTATATGTGTTGCCTCTAATCTTCATTTTGTTCTTAAACTGACAATTTGATACAGAAGGCACATTAGAACTTTAAGAGGCATGAGGCCCATAAAACAACTATCACTTACCATTAAACAACTGAGTATACAAATGTTTTTTATTTAATGAATTTGATAATCGACCAGGTCAACATCATCCACAAACAGACTAAATGATAATTTATCAATATGATTTAAAAGATATTAGGAATATATCTACCCCAAAATAATTTTTTCTACCTGAAAAAACTCGTTCCTGTGAATCAAATATAAATTAAACTGAAAAAGGTAACCTCTTAAACCATTATAAGCTAAAACTGTACATTAGAACTTATTAGTGACTAGTCTGTAGAACTCAGGATCCTCTGGTTGAGGCACTGTAACATCAGCAGGAAAAGAAAGAGTTCCCAAAGAAGAGGTCTCTCAAGAAGATGCCAAATACAGACTTGAATTAACCTGTATTAACAATTTTGTCTATTACTGAAATTCACACCACTTAAACGCACGCAACATTTACAAATATGCTAACAACACAGCAGCAACAGAAAACATCTGAGCTGGCATTCTACCACCTAATTCTTACCACTACCAACAATGTACCTCCACTCCATTTCTAACAAAGACTACATATGAAATATTTTAGTATACATCTCTTAAAAATAAGGACTATTTCCTAAATAACCATAGCAATAATACCAAATCTACTTTTAATATGATTAACTAGCATTAGATAATTTCTAAATTTTTTTCATCCTTGAGATTCTGTAATCTCAAAAATTCTTTTTCAATGAACAGCTCACTCCATAAAAAAATATATGACACACTGGTTAACACTTATATTCCTAAATTTTAGAATTAAGTATCCCTTCTTCCTCCCAAATATGTTTTTGTTTTTATTTTTGCTTGAGAAAAAAAAGTGGTAGGTACGTCAGCATAAATTTTTTTAAGGTTAATTTTTTTTTTAAGTTTAAAAACACCTCTATCAAAGAGACATTTATAAGACAACTGATGGGAAATACATGCTTGGCTCTTTGCAAAAGTGATTGGACAGATTAAACTTCTCACTTTGGGCAAAAAGAAACCCTAACCAAACAGAACTGGCAAAGACATAGGCACACTTAATGTAATCTGAACTGGATAATTCAATTAAAATTTTTTAATTTGTAGCCTTTTTTATATAGCTAGTAAACACAAATTAATTCTTAACTTACCAATTGCTCAACATTACAATTTTACATACTGGGCTGACATAGAAACACCAAGGGAGAAACTGCTACCATTAATAAGCTCACTAAACTTGGCAAGAAAGGTAAAGTTAACAGGACACCAAGAAGGCAGAACAAGACAAACTGACAGGATCATGGCCACAATGACTTCTGCTCCATACTCCATTGCCTCAAAATTTTTTCAAAAAGAACACAGCAATAATTAAAATTAATGAGAAACGGAATCCAGAACTTAGAAATTTTCTTTATAGTCTACTTTGTATCTAAAGGAATGCTAGTACATACAAACAATAAAAACATATTCTTTGGAAACAATAACTCCACATTACTAAAATCATTACACAATGATTTAAAAGAAGCAAATATATCTTAAAGAATTTCTGAAGACTTTTAATTACAAAACCAGCACTGCTGGATTACCAGGGGAATTAGAGTCAAGATCAAGCAAACACAGTGAAATTCCCACTGGAGCTCGATCTAGGTCAGAGGAGCTGGCAGACATCTGGCTGGCAAAACAGGTAAGAGTCTCACAAGTCTTCCAAGCATCTCTCAGGATGACAACTCACCCCTAGCAGATAGGCCCCTTAGTGAAATATTTGGTTCTATTCTCATAACAAAATATTTGTGTGTTTTTAAAAAGAGCTCATGCCAGAGTAACAGAATTTTAGTCAACAAATAACTGCCTTCCTGACATCAATGGAATGGTTCTCTTGAGTTCATATCAAATCTCAAAAAAAAAAAAAAAAGATAAGAAAGATTATATACTGGGCTTCCCTGGAGGCGCGGTGGTTGAGAGTCTGCCTGCTGATGCAGGGGACATGGGTTCGTGCCCCGGTCCGGGGGGATCCCACGTGCCGCGGAGCGGCTGGGCCCGTGAGCCATGGCCGCTGAGCCTGCGAGTCCGGAGCCTGTGCTACGCAGCGGGAGAGGCCACAGCAGTGAGAGGCCCGCGTACCGCAAAAAAAAAAAAAAAAAAAAAGAAAGAAAAATTATATACTAGCAGAACCAGACATTTTAAAGCCTACTATAGGCAGGATCCTGACTATAACCTTTGTACTGTGTTACCTGATGAACAGAGGAACTTACAGTTAGACTTTTCAGTTCATTTACCATTAAGACCAAGATTATTGCTTAACACAGCAACAGCAGGAACCTGTTAGGAAATCTTCCAACAGTTCAAAGAATTGCTACATAAACTGCACAGGATTAGAATGTTGTCTCAGGATACAGGAAGGGTCCTGGCCCTTTAAAAGTTAATTTATTAATTTATTGAGTCCATAAATCCATACTGAGTACTCTGTTTATGTAATTCATTTTACCAGGCATTAGAGAGGACAAACTGAATACGCCAGAATATGCCAAAAATACAAGGAGATCACAAATATAAAGTGAATCCCCATTCTCCCGATAAGCAGATTTAGAACTAAGCTTTCGGGCATCCAAATATATAAACCATTAGGGATACAGATGAAATACTCTAATGTGCTCTATAGCACAAAGTCAAACCTCAAGAAATTATTATACACAAATCAAGAGTGAGTACCAAACTTCTGCCTCCAACTAAGATAAAGCAGTAGAGATCTGATTTTCCAGTCCACCTGAAACCATCAAAACAAATTAAAAAACAGACAAAATATATGAAACAATGATGTTTAAGACACTGGATGTCAGGCAATAAAGGACAATAAAATCCCTGAGAGACAGGTAGGTAAACCCTACCACTGCTGTAGCTTATTGCCTTGAGAGGGTTTCCAGGGCACGGGACAGGGAGTGGGAACACAGGCAGACCCTGACAAACACCAAGAGTTTAAAAGAAAAAGCTGAGAACCCAGTTAGACCAAGGCAGGTTAGGTTCAAAAGATATAGTAACAAAGGGGAGAGAAACAATCACACAGATCTCCAGAGGGCCCCACTGAGTATTTAGCAGAGTTTTCAGCATGCGTGTAAGAAAACTCTCTGAGGCTGGGGAAAGAATCATACAGAAGGATCAGACAGACCAGTACCATGCACCCACATGGGGATGGGAACAGTGCCTGTTTCCACCAGTCAGGCTGCAAAATCTCATAATTCATGGGATGCTATGTAGAGCACCCAGAAGGGTCTTGCCTCAGTAGTGGGGCATAATGAGCCCTAGACTAAACAATCCCCTGTTCCCACCTAAAAATCTTAAAAGCAAGACCCAAAAGGATCAAATAATTATAAAGTAATTTAATTTCATCCCAGAAGAAAGGTCAAGAATATTTATAGAAATATAAAAGTAATCAGCACCAAACAAGTTAAAATTAGTGTCTGGCACCTAGTCAAAGACTGGAAGTCACGCAAAGAAGCAGGAAAATATGACTCATAGTGAAGAGAAAAATCAATCTACTGAAACCAACTCAAACAACACAGATGTTAAAATTAGGAGACAAAAACATTAAAACACTTGTAATAATTGTATTCCTCATGTACAAAAATTAAGTACAGACATGGACAATATTTTTAAAAGATCCAAATCAAACTTCTACAGATGAAAGCTACAGTGTCTCAGATTAAAAACACACTGGAAGGAATCAGTGGCAGATTAGATATTGCAGAAGAAAAGATTAGTGAATTTGAAGACAAAGCAGTAAGAACTATCTAAAATAAAACACACAGAGGAAAAAAGAATTAAAAATGATGAAAATAGCAGCAGTGAGCTATGAGATAATTTCAAGTAAACTAATATACATGTAACTGGAGTACCCAAAGTGGGGAGACAGAAGAAAAAAAAAAAAAAACTGAATTAATTGCTGAAATTTTTCCAACTTTGACCTAAAAAGAAATGGCATTCTTTTTGAGGCTATTTACCAGGAGAGACCATATTCCAGGCTATAAAACAAGTTTCAATAAACTTAAAAGGATTCAAGTCACACAAAGTATGTTATCTGAACACAATGAACTAAATAAGAAATCAATAACAGCTCTCCGGAGAATCCCAAAATGTTTTAGATATGTTGCTCTCTTGAATGGTGATGACTTCCTGTGTGTATACATATAACAAAATTTATCAAATTGTATATTTTAAATGTTTGCAGTATGTCAATTTTGTACCTCAACAAAGTTTTGGTTTTTTTCTTTTAAACAAAAGTATCAATTTGCTAATAGTCATCTATACAACACTTCACTCACAGGTGTTTATTAAGAGCTATTTTCTTGAAACATCTCCACAACTTTCCAAAGTATCTAATTGTGCTCATTCACAGCATACTAATGTGAAGAAGGAGATTCTTGGCTCTCCTGCCAAGAATTCAATGTCTACCTGCCATAGCAAAAGAAATGTTGTCTGCCATGACAAGATCTTGAAGGATCACATGAAGAAGTGCTAGCTCTTAAGAGGTATTTGAGCATGGTCCACCAGCTAAAGAAGTTCTGTAGCTATCATGATTTGACCTCAAAATACTCTGTATATTGTAGCTGCAATGCAGAGAAGAGGACCAAACTGAATACAGATTGACATGTCACTTATCTTCTCTGAGCCTGAGATTTTTCATCTAGAAAATGAGAGCAGTGGCCTTGAAGCAGTGATTTCCAATCAATCTGTGCCAGCCTAATACTGGGGGACTTGTTAAAATACAGAATACTGGGTCTCACCCACATAGCTTCTAATTCAGTAGGTCTGGGGTAGAACCTGGAGACATATTCTTAAATCCCGGCATAAAACAAGATTTGGGAAATTCTTGCCTTTTAGGTCCTTCCAGCTGCAACATTCTTTAAGCAGAATTTCCAAAGACTGCAATGAGAGTGGAGTGTCTGGCAGCCATAAGGGTCAAAGCAAGGTATAACAGTGGCACTCTGAACAAGGTACACAACAGAAGGCCCTCATGTTTAATGTTTAAGGGAATTGCTTTAAATTCTACTAATTTGGGAGAAATAAGTTTAAATTTTTTGAGGATTAGTGTCAAGACTGATCCATCTTATAAATAGGTTATTTCTAGTTAATCACTGCATTCTTCATCTTTACTTCTTTTCAGACTTGCCAGAGACCCCTAAGGAATGATCAGTTATTCCAAAGCAATTCTTTCCCCCTTATTCTTGGGATATTTTAGAGTAGAGTACAGATCAGAAATTCTACAGAACCAAAGACATTGTCTCACATGCTTGTAGCTTCAAGATGGAATAGCAACAGTTACAGGAACAGAAAGGCAAAGATTTCTGCAACATCTTCAGAGCTTGAGAGTGAAAAGTTAAAACAATTTCCCCCAAATCTCATAAAATTATAGATACAATACTAATGTCAGCTATAAAAGTTGACCAAACTCCACCCTAACAAAATCAAAAGGTTCTCATACTGTCACCTCATCTCTGCTACTACTGCTTTGCGTACAAAAATAACATCATTTTTTGGAAATACTGAAGTTCAAATGAAACTATTATTTCTTCCTCTACCAAACTGGTTTCTTATATTACTTGATATAGCAGGTTAATAGATGATTCAAAAATTTTAAGTAATAACCATCTGTTAGGTAACTACATATTTTAATATTTTCTTAAATATTCTAAAGGTAGATTAAACTATTTTCATAGTCAACAGCATCAAGTTATTGTAGCTGAATCCTGAATTTACTCTTTATCTTAAAATTTTATTAAAATTCTACACCTCTGGACACAACTACAACTGAAAATCTGTTTTAGAAAGGATTATATGAATCAGACAGAAATAGAAAAATATATCTGTTAAAGTTGTATGAATGAGAACAGCATGCAAATCAACTTTTATCTCTAAACTTTCTTTCTGTTTGTGCCCCAAACAGACAAGCCAATGATTTAATACCTTGGGTATGTTTTGTGCCACTAGGCAAAGTAACCTAATTCTCTTAATTCTTGGAATTGGCTGCTGTTCCAAGACTAGGAGGATTGCATTGAAAGTGGCTATGGCATACTACAATACAATTAATACGCTGCAGAAAGAAAAATAAGCTTAATTTTATTTGGCAAACTAATATATTTTGTTGCCACCTGCAAACCCGGCTGTAAACAACTGTAAGTTGCCCCATATTCCTTGATCTTTCACACATTCTATAAAAATCATTCTTCTAATAATAGATTCTAAGGAGAATTATGAGAAGCCTAACAATTTTATAATTTATTTATCTTTGTAATAAACAACTCATTAGTCAATCCACTCCAGAAAAACATTTGTTTCCATATTAGTTAAAAACATATGCACTTATTATGCCCATTACTATAAAATTCATGATAAAATATACAAGTCTCAAGGGAGAAATGTCATATAAAGAACTCTCAGACCTGTTAGACAAACTTACTGTCTTCTATATTCCCTCTAGACTCTCATACTTCTACATCCTCTTTTCCTTGACCACCACCACTCATAATCAAAATCTTTTTTTGTTATTTGTTTCTCCCCTTTTGCATCACTCATCAAATTTGTCCTGCCTATGTGTTCTTGTTCAATGTGAGGCTAAGTGCTTAAAACCAAACAACTTCTTTGGGAATCTAGCACCACTAAACATTTGGGACATAGAAAGGGGGAAATAGCATACATTTATTTACTCCTTGGAGCATTTTAATTAAGTTTCTGTCCAGGGACATTGTTTAGACTCAAAATGTTACAATAAATGCTCTCTTAACAAATCTTAATCCACTAACTAAAGTAAAATGCTCTCAATTTGTTTTGTAAAGTATATTGATGCAACAGAATACTAGCTCATGAGTAGCAGTCCACTCATAAGTTAACCCCCTCACTTCAGCTTTAACCAGTTGAAGTATATACTGTATACATTCCAAAGCTAATTTTGCCAGTTGCACGTCTCACTGTGATATTTAATATAAATAAGTGCTAAGTAAACCAGTGAAATGATTAAAAAAGAAAAGACTGGTTTAAATGAGCTGTTCAAAGTTAATGTCAAATTAGATGTAGGCAAGCCAACAAAAAAGACTAACACTCAGGGGCGGGGGGGTGGTGCGGATTCTGCATTCATGTTGTTCCAAAACATTGGCTTATGAAAGAAATATGATGAAAAACTTTAACAAGCAGAGTGATAGTGATACTCAGAAAAAAAGGTCATGACCTTCTACCAAAGGACTGGAAAATGAGTGGACATTAATTTAAAACATGTTTTAAGTTAAAATGGTATGTTTAATGTTCATACATATCATTTTTCATGATTCTTCATTTTAATCAGATGACTACAGATCCTGATAGCACCAGACAAAAAGGGCTTTCTACTCTAATCAAGAAAGAAGTGTCCATATTTTCTTAGTGAATACAAATATCACATTCAATTTCTAGCAACACAACCCTCAAAAGAGATCTACTAAGTATATAAGATATTAAGGAAACTGAACAGACTCCATAAAAAAGCACTGCAAGTTATGAGAAAAATCTCAAGCTTCTAGCCCTAAAGGAAAAGGTGTGCATATATATACACACACATACGTATTAAGGTCTGTTGTTGATGAGAATGTTATTTTTTTTCTGGGAATATAGATGTAAAATATGTTACTACTCTAATATTTATGTTAAGAAAAAGGAAAAGCCCATCTAATATATAAATAATAAGTATATTTATCTATTCTAGTTCAATAATGAAAGAAAAGAAAACAAGAAAAATGAGAAAAGGTGGGGGGAATCAGAGGATCTACTACACGCACAAGTAAGCCAGGTCAAAAGCCAAATAGAAAGAAATATACAACCAGAATGAAAAAGAAGGGTAGGGGGAAAAAAGGAGAAGGACACAGAAGAACATAAATGTACACAGGAATAGACATAGACAAACATATAGGCACTTTCATAAAATAAAACTACATCATGAGATTCTATTTAGGATAGAGCCAATAAACACAGTCGTCCATATTATATATATGTGCAACTACAGATGTAACAGAAACATTAACTCTTTGCATTTAGCCAGAGGTTTACCAAGCCTGACTTCCACGGAGAAATGATAGGCAATGAAAAAGAAATAATTACAAAGAAGCTGATTCTCTAAAAATGGTCAGCCCTCAGTCTCTACAAATCAATTCACCAATTCACAGTGATGAAGAAGAGTTAATACTGTACGTCACCTATCTATCTATCTAGATATATTTAAATATTTTTTAAAAGAACAGTATTCATTTGATTCTCCCTATCTTATATATCCTCCTCTCCCTATCTCCAGAAAGACTACACATTCTCTTTCAAGACCTAGTTTAATACTTACTTCCTTCATGAAGTTTTCTTGGTTTCCTGTCAGCAAGAGATAAATTCCCTCTCTTCCCTGAACACAAAGACTTTTATATCATTCTCAGTTATTATCATATTCAAATTATCATTGAATTCAAACATCCTGTATTTGAGTATTTGTCCTATATGCTTATACTAGATGACTGGATCTCAAACTTTCTGGTCTCAAGACCCTTTCATACTCTTAAAAATTACTGAGGACTCCAAAAACCTTTTTTAATGTGGGTTATTTATCAATATTTACCATGTAAGAAACTAAAGCTGAGTAATTTTGAAAACAAGTATTAATTCATTTAACATAATAAATTCATTATATGTTAATATAAATAACATTCTTATGAAAAAGTAACTTTATTTTCCAAAAAAAATTTTAGTAGTAAGAGTGGCTGTGTTTTACAAAACTCTTTAATGACTTGCCTAATAAAAAGCAGCTGGATTCTCATACCTGCTTCTGCATTCAATCTGTTGTAGTATGTTATTCTGGTTGAAATATTACAAAGAAAATCAGGCTTGATAGATATGTTGTTAAAAAAGGGAGTATTCTAATAGCCTATTCAAATAATTGTGACTATCCTTATTTGATACTCTAACAAAACTTAGTTGCAAGTAGAAAATAAAACTATATCAATGAACTTTCATGTACTGTGTTAACATTAAAATTCATTGGTCTATCCTGTACCTTGAAAGGATCTTTCACCTCACAAACAATTTTGTAACATCATGTATGGTTCACATGGAAAATACTGTTCATTGAGTTACGAAGATTTTCCAAATGTTGACATATTTCATTATATAATAATCAAAAAAAAAAGTCACACTTATTAATGTCACAACTGATCTCATCAGAAAAGTCTTTAAGAACTGGAAAGCTCTGTCAAACTCACCGTGATAGATATGTCTCCCAAAATCCTAATTTTTTCTTGAAAGCTCAAATTTTTATCATTAGCAACAAACGTTGGCAGTTATTTTCCTTGATGTGGCATGCTTACATGGTTCATTTTCAAGAAAATGTCTGTAAAATACTCAATTCTGAATAGTGGTACCTTGTCGATTGTTCTTTGAAGTAAAAATGTTTCATGCAAAACGAGGCTAGTTCAGCTCAGAAGACTGAACAAGTGCTTTTCCTTCAGTCAACAATCACACTTCAGGATACAACACAAGTGCTTTATGTGTACTCATTTCATCACACAGAATAATGGGGAAAAGTGATAAGGGTAGAGATTTAATAAAACTTAATAATTTTTTCTGCTTTATCAAGGACATTAAGCAAAACCAGTTTTGGTTTTCTTTGTTTTTAAACTGAGTTTATGGTGGTGAAGAATCCAATGACTACTGGTACAGTTTGGTGCCAAAGCTCTGATTCATGCTGAGGCAGCAGCAGTTTTACCCACTGTTGCTCATGTACTATCAGAGCAAATATCAACACAATGGAAAAGGAAAATAGTATCTTATTATGATGGAAATAATAGTTTTAATCTTGCAGGAACCATAAGGGTCCAACAGCCCACATTTTGAGAAACACTGTGCTAGATTACAAACTTCTTAGGCCAGGAAATCTATTAACTTTTCACAATGCCTTGCCACAATAAGGCTGTTGATGAGGAAGAAAGGAAGGAAGGAAGGAAGGAAGGAAGGGAGGGAGGGAGGGAGGGAGGGAGGGGAAGGGGAGGGAGGAGTAAATGTAATAATGAAAGAACATTGGTAACATAGGTAAATAAATATCAGCTAATTTGGAGGCTGAAGAAAGTGATAGTATTAGCATTTTAACAAATGCAGAGAAAAAAATGGCAATGAAGCCATATCTATTTAAACATTCCCATTAAAACTCCTTAGGCCAGGAAATCCATTTACTAAAAAGTTCATAAACTTCCAGTTACCAGAGTAACAAAGCTTGGCTTATAGTATAACTATGGCCATCTTTTTAACAATGACCCATTTTATAAGGAATTTAATAGCTTAAGCAAAAGTCGAAAATGTTCATACAAGGTATTTTTAACCTCTTTTATGGTCATTTGGATTGTCCATTCCATGAAAAAGTATTTCAAATCATTTTTACTCCATTTAGAGAAACTATTCAACAAACATTTACTAAAGACCTGCCATATACAAGGCATTCTACTGTATGCTTTACAGTATATAAGAAGGGATAAAATGTGGTCTCTCCCTTCGGAACTAACACACAGCTCAGAAGAGAAGTTCAAGAAAAGCTAAAATAGCCTTTTTATAGCCAAAATATAATGAACCACCACAGCTATTAAAAAAAGAAATTAGATATCTAATGTTAATGTATGCGTTTGGAGAAAATTCATGAAAATGGCTTAAATCAAAAGAAGAAAATTTAATTCAAATAAATATTCAGAAAAATTTAGCTTTACTAAGGAGGGAAAGATGGAATGGGAAAAGAAACAAGAAAAGCAAATCATAGCTTAAAGCAAAGAAATCCATCAAGAGATATGAGGATGAAGCCTACCTGATCCCAGTGTTTAGCTACATAAGAATTTTAGCATTATATCCCACCAAAATAAAACAAAAACAAAATAATAGCTAATACACACGAACTAACATGTCCAAACTGCCAATAAAGAGAGTCTTTATAGCAAAGTTGGGGTCACTTTGGATGGATGGTAGACCAGATGGTGATATTTTTGACAGGTCAAGAACTCTAGTCTTATTCAATTTTGCAGGCACCTCTAGTGCTTAACAAAGAAAGCAGTTGATAAATATTTGTGAACTGATGGGGCATCTACACTGCATGACAGGCAGTGCCAAAACAAAATATTCTTTGTACATCCTTAACCAATTACCAGTTGATAAGATATTTGGAAGAACATAAAGAAGAGAACAAAGACAGTATATTTTAGGTAAGTAGGTAGATAGGAATCTGAAATCTGGTTATATTTAATGGACTTCTCTCTGAGAATGAGGACTTTAAAAAATTAAGGCACTCTTTAATATTCAACTTCTCAGTACACCAATGGCTAGTTTACAAGAATTGAATGTTCTTAACTGATAGCATAAGATATCCAATCACTGAACTTGAATTTATAATAGTATTCACACACAAAAAAATATTTTAAAAGGAGAAATAGAATTCAAAACCAGTTAGTGTCCAGTCTTATACTTAGGTCTCAAATCCATTTTGAGTTTATTTTTGTGTATGGTGTTAGGGAGTGTTCTAATTTCATTCTTTTACATGTAGCTGTCCAGTTTTCCTATCACCACTTATTGAAGAGGCTGTCTTTTCTCCACTGTATATCCTTGCCTCCTTTGTCATAGATTAGTTGACCATAGGTATGTGGGTTTATCTCTGGGCTTTCTATCCTGTTCCATTGATCTATATTTGTTTTTGTGTCAGTACCATATCTCCTCGATTACTGTAGCTTTGTAGTATAGTTTGAAGTCAGGGAGTCTAATTCCTCCAGCTCCATTTTTTTCCATCAAGACTGCTTTGGACATATAGCTGATTCACTTTTTTATAAAGCAAAAACTAACACACCATTGTAAAGCAATTATACTCCAATAAAGATGTTAAAAAAAAAAAAGACTGCTTTGGTTATTCGGGGTCTTTTGTGTCTCCATACAAATTTTAAGATTTTTTGTTCTAGTTCTGTAAAAAATGCTACTGGTAATTTAATAGGGATTGCACTGAATCTGTAGATTGCTTTGGGTAGTATAGTCATTTTCACAATATTGATTCTTCCAGTCCAAGAACATGGTATATCTCTCCATCTGTTTGTGTCATCTTTGATTTCTTTCATCAGTGTCTTATAGTTTTCTGAGTACAGGTCTTTTACCTCCTTAGGTAGGTTTATTCCTAGGTATTTTATTCTTTTTGTTGCAATGATGAATAGGATTATTTCCTTAATTTCTCTTTCTGATCTTTCGTTGTTAGTGTATGGGAATGCAAGAGACTTCTGTGCATCAATTTTGTATCTTGCAACTTTACCAAATTCACTATAAAACTCTTAGAGGAAAACATAGGAAGAACATTCTTTGACATAAATCACAGCAAGATCTTTTTTGATCTACCTCCTAGAGTAATGGAAATAAAAACAAAAATAAACAAATGGGACCTAATGAAACTTAAAAGCTTTTGCAAAGCAAAGGAAACTACAAACAAGACAAAAAGACAACCCTCAGAATGGGAGAAAATATTTGCAAATGAATCAACAAAGGATTAATCTCCAAAATATATAAACAGCTCATGCAGTTCAATATTAAAAAAACAAACAACCCAATCCAAAAATGGGCACAAGACCTAAATAGACATTTCTCCAAAGAAGACATACAGATGGCCAAGAAGCACATGAAAAGCTGCTCAACATCACCAATTATTAGAGAAATGCAAATCAAAATGACAATGAGGTATCACCTCACACCAGTTAGAATGGGCATCATCAGAAAATCTACAAACAACAAATGCTAAAGAGGGTGTGGAGAAAAGTGAACCCTCTTGCACTGTTGATGGGAATGTAAATTGATACAGCCACTATGGAGAACAGTATGGAGATTCCTTAAAAAACTAAAAACAGAATTACCATATGACCCAGCAATCCCACTACTGGGCATATACCCAGAGAAAACAATAATTCAAAAAGACACATGCACCCCAATGTTCACTGAAGCACTATTTACAATAGCCAGATCATGGAAGCAACCTAAATGCCCACTGACAGACGACTGGATAAAGAAGATGTGATACATATATACAATGGAGTATTACTCAGCCATAAAAATGAACAAACCTGGGTCATTTGTAGAGATGTAGATGGATCTAGAGACTGTCATACAGAGTGAAGTAAGTCAGAAAGAGAAAAACAAATATCGTATATTAACGCACATATGTGGAACCTAGAAAAATGGTACAGATGAACCTGTTTGCAGGGCAGAAATAGAGACACAGATGTAGAGAACAAACGTATGGACACCAAGGGAGGGAAGTGGAGTGGGGGGACAGTGGTGGTGGTGGGATGAATTGGGAGATTGGGATTGACATATATACATTAATATGTATAAAACAGATAACTAATAAGAACCTGCTGTATAAAAAAATAAAATAAAATTCAAAATAAAGAATTCAAAACGATTTGCTAGAATACATTCAATAATAAAACATTACTATTAAAAGCAATAAAACTATAAAACCATTGTTATTACATACTAATAAAATCAATTTGGTTGACTTAGTTATTGCTAAGTGAACTATAGCAATGTCATCTTAACAGCCATCTTTTATAATCTTCCAATACCCAGTGTAGCTAGAACACTCACAAATGTGGATCCACAGAATATTAAATATCCTGATTACATCTTAAAATTACATAAATTTCATTTTTTTCCAAAGGCCAAACAATATACTATACTAATTTTTTAGATTATAAATTCTCTATACTTTAATAAAATCTGAATGTTAAATAAAACGCAAAACTTATTAAGATTATTTTACAAAGTGCTATAATCATTCATCTTAACTTTTTAAACAACAGAGATTAATAATCTCAAGTTAACTGTTACATACCATGCAATTAAAGATATACAATTCTAAACAACCTTATATTTATACCATATTCTTGCCTATGTGGCACCCTGACATTTCAATCAGCTCGTCTCTAAAAGTGGATTAGAGATATGGTCACTACAGTTATTAACATTTATTTAGCTCTTACAATGTTCCAAGGACTGTGGTAAGTGTTCCACATGCGTTATTGCATTTAATCTTCACAACAAACCCCAAAGGTAGTCACTATTATCTTCATTACAGATGAGGAAAAAGGAGATTTGAAAAATTTAAGGAATTTGCTCAAAATCAGACGGCTAGTAATAAGTGGCAAAAATAAAACGTAGGTCTCAATTTCAAAGTTTACGCTCTTAACCCCCTACACCTTCACTGCCTACCAAACTGCTCTGCCATTGTGATTGGCTGGGAAAGGGAAGAGGAAGAGAAAGAGAAGTCCTATCTAGTCACAAAATAGGAAAAAAAATCCTAAGAAAGGAAAAACTGAAAGAGACTAGTATTAAGAAGGAAAGAAGAGGGTTGCCCCTACCCAACTCCTGCCATACTCAAGAGTAATCAAGATCTCCAAAGATTCTTATGACGAATCATCGCCGTACCCTAAAAGGGCTTAACTAATAACTTTCCTTTTTATGGTTTCTCTAAAAAACTAAGTTAAATAAAATGCATTAATATGTCTCATATAATCCTAGCACCCAATGCATATTGCCTATACTATGATTGCTTAAAAACCTTACAATACTTAAGGGAGGTATCATACCAAAGGTTTGGGTAACCTGCCCAATTAAAAACCATCCTGAGTCCGAAAATTCTCAAAGGGGGGAAAAAAACATACATCTCAAGTTCTGAGAAGTGATAACTGAATTTAAAAAAGGGTTTATGGTCAAACATTAATATGAGTTTCATGAAGATACAAAAGTCTTAATCTACTTAGAGAATAAGTTTCCTTAGAAGCAAATGTAAAAAGTTTGAAAGACTTTTATAAAGAACCAAGACAAACCAACAAAATAAACAAACAAAAGAAGTCTTAAATTGAATCTTAAATTGGCAATACAAATATCTAAATCAACGTCTAAGTAAACCCAATTTTCCTTATGAACCATTGGGGACATGGCTACAGTCTGAATCAGTCGCTGAATTTTATAAAATGTTATCAAGGATCAGATATTCAAATATGTCTGATTTGAGTCAATCCATCATGTTAAATCTATGTTAAAAGAAAAGACAAACATCGACTGCTCAAATCTTGGTTTCTAATATCGTTCTCTAATAAAAGGAACAAGGGCTCCTTTGAGAAATAGCTGATTCTAGGTCTAGGGAAAGAAATATATAAGATGAGCCTGTAGCATCTTGTAGTGCCAGAAAGTAAGCAAGTGCTTAAAAATATAAATGATGATGATGGCATTATGTCAAAGAGACACAGAAGCCAACTGAAAGAGCTCCCAAAAGCCAAAGCTGGAATAATTTAAACAACAAAATAATATTGAATCATAACCCAAAGTATAAAATAAATATCCATGAGTACATACTGATATGAATGAATGAATAAATGAATGAGTAGGGAAGAACAGACAAATCTCCCACACAGAAGAATTCCAAATAATTTATGTATATACCCCACCCTCAAGGAGGTAGAGCATTAACTCTCTACTCCTTAAGTACAGGCTGTGCATAGTGACTTCCTTCCAAAAAGTAAAGTATAAAAAAGAGGGGGGAAGAAAAGAGTAACTTTACAGTGGAGAAACCAGATAAACACTACCCTCAGACAGGTAATCAAGGCTAACATCATGATAAGTCATGTGGATAGCCTTTACACTTGATAAGGTGTGATGAGAATGGTACTTCATCTCTGTGCTCTTCCTCCAAAAACACCATAAACCCAGACTAACTATTAAAAAAACATCAGACAAATCCCAATTTGGGACATTCTACAAAACAACCGACCAGTATTTCTCAAAGTTGACAAGGTCATCAAACACAAGTCTGAGAAACTGTCACAGCTAAGAGGAGCAAAGGAGACATGACAACTAAATGTAATATGGTATTCTAGATAGACTCCTAGAACAAAAAAAGAACATTAGGTAAAAACTAAAGAAATATGAACAAAGTATGGACTTCAGTTAAAAATAAGGTACCAATATTTGTTCATTAATTTTGATAAATGTACACTAGTGTAAGGTGTTACTAATGGGGGAAACTGGGTGAGAATTTTCTGCACTATCTTAGCAATTTTTCTATAAACCTAAAACCATTCTAAAATCAAAAGTTCGTTTTTTTAAAAAAAAAAGTAAAGGCAAACAGGACAAAAAGAGAGAAAGGGGGAAGTTCAGGTGTCACTATTTTCCTACATATTTCCTACATAATTTAAGGCAGGTTATTTAACCTTCTGTAGATACTTAGAAATCTTTCTTTAAAACTCAAGGGAAAGAAATTCTCAAAACCTTCCTAGTATATGCTACCATCACTGTCAGTTTGCTCTAATTTAAATCTAGATTTCCACGGAGAGATTAGAACCACTGGTCTCTATTCTTCACTTAAAAAAGGGAGGGGGGATGCTTATGAGGGTTTGTATTTTATGTGGGGATATACACTGCCAAAATAAAGAATTGCTCATATAGTACTGAGCTACCAGAAAACCTACCAAGAAACAACCTACAGGAGATAAGTTTATATGCAAAGCTCAAAAAAGCCCCACCATTACCCTAGAGTCAAAGGAAAAAAAAATTTTTAAGCTTTAACATATGAAGATCATTTTATAATTTTTCATAAATCCTAAGTACCTATGTCAAAAAGTAAAATGAAAGCTACCTTTCCAATGTCAGCTTTAACGTCAGAAAATCCCAAGTAAACTGAAGTACAGAAGGATCACTTTAGCTAGAAAAAAAGGCTTACTCTCTCTGAGAAACAGACTTGAGGTATTCTAGAAATTTCTTTCTGATTTCAGCTGTAAAGAAATAGATAAATAATCAGGTCTCTATAAATTCCAATGCTACACTGATTCACAAGAAGAAAAAGCTGCTCAGAAACTCTATGTTAAGACTTATTAAACTTCTCAAGCCTAGTACAAACACTGTAATGTTAAAGAATCATAAAACAAACTCACAGATGTTAAATGTTAGGATGCATTAAATATAAGGTTTGTAGCGTTTCTTACTGTTAAGAAACTTAAAGGGGAAATTATGGTTGTATACTTAAAAATAACTCCTCTTTCCACTCTACCCTCCACTAAAAAGCTCTGTACACACATGTGGTGCAATGCCTTCTGGATGTAATTCCAATGTCTGATGCAAAAATATGCTTTTCTATTCCAGTCCTGAGACATAGCTGTTTGACACACACACTTATTATTTACCCTCTTTTGTGATACATCTGATTGACCTGCAGAATACATCAAGGGCAATTACTGTCACCATACAAAAGAACAATGGGTTAAAACAATATCCTTAGAGCAGAAGTGGAATTACAATTTAAATGAAATCTCAGATTTAATATATCCAAACAGTTTAACTTAAATGCAAAAAAGAATTCTGTGCTTCAAAATATAACAGTTAGGGCTGATTTTGTTTATAACCCTCAAAATACTTAGAATTTAGCTTACCTTTCCACGTTAGACCCTACAAATTCAACATTTAAAGAGATCAATGAGAAAGTAAAATGCTCTGGTGTACAGGTGTCCCCAAGCTCCTGTCTACTCCCCTTCCCTTCCTCCTCTCCATTCCCACTTCTCCAACCTGATTAAAAACCTAAAAAGAGCCCAACTGAGAATCCCACGGCCACATACTGGGCATCATTGTAGTCCTAGTGATCCTCCTTTCCTCAGGAGCACTGATTTCTAAAACCTTAATGACACTCTGTCACATTCTCATGAAAAGGATCGGAAAAACTGCCATTAAAGGCTGTGTTCATTATAATCAGTGACTTAAAAATGTTTGCAGCCAAGCAGTGATGTATCTTTGGGACTTCTTTTAGAGCTTGAGTCTTTTAGCAGCTTCTTAATGTTTCAGGGAATTTCTATGCACAGGAAATTATGAGAAATGCTTACAACTGCTCAGGGATTAAAAGAAAAAAAATAAGAATGGCAAAACAAAAGAGAACATGGCAACGCTGAATTTGTGTTTCCCATTTGCTATTTAAAGTATCTGTCAAAGCAACTTAGACATATTTTTACATAAAGGCAAGCTGACACATGAACTATTAAGAACCTCCAACAGTAATAAAATATCCTCAAAGTAGCATATATTGTATGCAAAACACCATAAGAAATAAAGAAGCTACAGATGAACCAAAATTATTCCATGTATGATGTGAACAAATAGTGTCACCCCAGTGTCCTCTCCCTTGTTAAAATAGTCTTTTCCCCAGGTAAGGTCTTCCCCATTCTAAAAGCCTGGATTGAAAAAAGTAAGGAAATGAGAGCTATCACCTAATTCTTGCTTTGGTCAGTTTTGTTTGTTTGTTGTGGGGAGGGGAAGCAGTTTTTAACCCCTAAAAAATTTAAGAGGGAAAGAAGGGGAAAGATAAAGGGGAATATTCTTCAGTGTTTTTCCGCCCAAATTCTACAATGTTTGGGATATTTGGTACAGATATTCTTAAATTTACTATGTTCTGTTTGCCCAGTTTGAAACCCAAATATCTCGTGACAACAAACTATAAGTTAAAGTACTTGTTTATTCCTTATGAGTTCACCCCAATTTATGAAACAAAATCCTATACCATAGTCTACAAAATAATCTAGGTTTAATTAACTTTAATGAAATTAAACTGCTAATTTATTATATAACTATAAGCAGAAAGTAAAATTTGACTCCAAAAGTAATCAATTACACAAAAGCTTTAACTACGGTATAGGATGCTATTTAGAAGTAGAGTTCAAGGCTTATAACAGAAACCATTTTAACAGGACTAGTTTATGTGCAGAATATATTTAGGAATTTTACCCTCTATTTAATAAGTTCACAGTTCATTATTGTTCAAAATCACACAAGCTGTGCCCATTCATCAGCACTGCTGATGAATTCAATTCAAATCCTAAATGGTGGTGACTTAGAAAAGGCTCAGAGAATATGGAGACTTACAGTGAATTCTCAGCTACCTTTCTGAATTGCCTTGTCCCCCCCCCAAAAAAAAAAATTAATCCCAAAATGGATCCCCTTGCTACTCACATATTTCTAAGCCAGCCACTTCCACATGGTTCAGAGTACAAAATATTAGCCTAAGCCTTTGTTTCTCAAACTTAAGAAATATATGAATCCCTTTAAAAAAGAAAAGTTCTCTGGAACATCAAATTGGTCCACAAATCCCAAATTTGAGAAACACTCATTTAAGAGACTAAAGTCTCATTCTATAACAACTGTCTTTCAATTGTGAATTATCACTAAAAATTGTTGTCTTTATAACTTGTATAATTCCTTTTTTAAGCATCAAAATAAAAATAGAAATTTTAACAATCCTTATGGAGCTCAAAGACCATTCCCTCAAAATGGACCCTAGGAGTATAAGGAACCCACCCTGAGAAACAGTGCCCTGTTCAAAATAGAAATAAGAGTCTGCTGCCCACCTAATCATGACATACTCTGTCTCCCCCATGTACCTCCACCCTCACGAAAGCAGTGTCTTTCATCTTCTGCACCCCGATGGCTTTCTTAAACCCCTCATCTCTTGTCTCCTCTCTTAAACTACAGGATCTTTGAGGTCAGGGTCTGTGCCTGGTTCAGCTCTGTACAGATCAGCACACCTTACACAGAGACTCCAAATGCCCTGGTTATTTGTTGGCTGAATGAATGGATATGAAATATAGCTCTCTGGCTACTATTTGCTGTCTCAGATTACTTATGTCTTTACTCCCAACCAGTATCAGAGATAATCAAAAGTTTACCAATTTTTCAATTCAATTCCTACAACATGCTTATAAGATTTAAAAAACAGGCAATAGATGTTAAGTATAGCCTTTGTATTTCCTCCTCAATATAAAGAAACAATTACTGATAGTTTACGATACCAAGTAAAAGTCAGTTAAAGATACATATATAAACATCATTACCATCAGTGCTTGTACAGAGCATCTTTATGAAATTCCTTTATAATCAAATTCTCATATGCTAAAATGTGTCAAAAATTAGCTGACAAATAGTAGTGATTTTAAAACCTATATGTTTTTAAGTGGTCAATGAGCCTGGCGGATCCAATAAAATCACAGCATATACGTGACTATTTTTGTGGATAAGGATCTATAGTGCAAAATGTGCTTTGTGCAAAATGAAATAAAATTCATCAAACACAGTAAGTTAAAATAAAATAATGCTCCTTTTTCCTTCGAAAGCCACAAAGGTTTGGTTTGCATTAAAAATCCATTTAAAAAAATCAATTCTAAGTTACTATATAGTCAAATATGGATAGTTCCTTAGATGCTAATAAAAAGCATTGTATGAGCTATTACTTTTAATCCTATCATGATCGTCATGCCTTTTACAAAAGAAAGTCATTTGCATTGTAGAAAATGTAAAAGCCTAAAAGGTTAAAGCTCTGGATATAAAATTTAGCTAGCTGACTCAAAAACTATATCTCTATTCTCTTTACTCAACTTCCATTTATCTCCTTGGGATTTAGACATTTGCGAGGTTGGTTTTTTTTCTATTTTTCTTTCTAATTTTGCATTTTAATTTTATGGAGTAAGATCACATAACTGTATCTCTACATTACACAATTTTAGACTGTCAAAAAAGTTTTTTGTTTTGTTTTGTTTGTTTGCTACACTTGTTAGGCTTCACCTAGTTAGAGAGAAAAAGTATGAAATACAAGTTTTTGTGGGACACAACATTTTTCAATTACATTACAAAGTCCGTTATCTCTAAAACTTTATTTATAAAGAAAGGATATTCTGTAGTGGCTTTAAGATGAAATAGTATTACTTTAAGTTCCCAAACTTCTATCGAACTGTTTTTTTAAATACCATAATTTGAAGGTGTTTGGGTAGCAATTATTAAGGAATGGGGGCTAACTGTTATTAATGGTGTGATTATTTACTAAATTGATATATATAATTCAATTGTTACAACAGTTACTATTACATTAAAGATGCTAAAAGAGACAGAAGTCCTAATAAATTATCTTTAGGATAGCCTGTCTACCTTATACTTTCTACAGTTATTTGAATGCTAATTTCTGGACCTACTCTATCAGGTATCTATGGTTAGTTCAACTTTAAGTTAAGGGAGTAGTTAAATTAGTTGACTTTATTAGCTATGTTTTAAAAATATTAGTTCAATCAGTATAGGTAATCATTAATGTTAAATTATATGACCATTAGAGCACTTGCTACTGAGTCAGATTTTCAACTTAATAGCTTCCTCTGAAGTCAAAAACAAAGTAATAAAAGGAGAAATTAACTTATTCTAAAATCTGCCCTTTTTATATTACAAGGCCATTACACTAAAGATTTCCCTCTTATTTTTCCAAAGATCTTGTGGGAATGCTGAGTAGCAAAAACTGCATCTCTCTCAAAAGAAACTACTTTCTTGTGTGATGAACAAATCATCAGAGGAAATTACTAGTGATCTACTTCCTGTTAATTAAAAATCTTCTGGCAATTTAATACAGTTACCACACAATTTTACTTTTAAAAACGGGGTAGAGAAAGAGGGACTTACTGCTATACAATGATAAAGCAGGTATAATTTGGTAATATGGTCATATAGTCATATGGTCAGAAATAAGGTTTTTCATTGGGAGGATCTAAATCCTTTCCAAATTACAATTAAAGAGAAAAGAAAAATAACATCCATATATAGACTTAATAGAAATGTGTTCGTTTCTGAGAAAACTGGATACACAAATAAAAAAAAGCAAGGGCTGTAAATTCACTATGCCTGAAATCAATTTGAGCAAAAAACCCTATATGTCAGGATTTATATAATTCATAATTATGTGGATCATCAAATCTTGAATAACCAACTCCATAATAAAGTAATTTAAGTACCAAAAAACTCTGGCAATAGGCAAAGGACTTAGTACAAGGGTATAATACTCAATATGGTATATCCAACAATGTGAGAAAAATCAAGCAACTCATCTAAAAACATAAGTTAAAACAGTAATTGCTCTCATTTAAAGTAATATTGATCATTTTTAATGTGTAAAAAAAGAACTGAACCAGCCTACAAGCATTTCCATTCAAAGATGAATGCATGTGAAAAAGTGTGTTATACACTTCAACAACGGGGTACAAGACCTACTGTCCCAGATAATTACCTACTAACAAAATAATACTTCTATTTTAATTCTGGGTTATATTCCTTGCTTCTAATTGAAATCAGCATCTCCAATCCAATTGATAAGAATAATTTTTGTCCAAAATTTTACTGAAATATCTTAATATTTTAAATGAGAAACGTTACTCAATGAAAAATTCACTTTAATATAATGTCTTTAAGTCAAAGGTTTTTTAAAAACCACCAATTAATAAGCAATTTAAAAAGTTAGGTATGCTCCTCTTCTCTGAACTCATACAACTTGGCATTTTTACTTATTTATAATAGCATAAAGAATCAACTTCCAGGCTACTTCCCTTTAAATTAAGGCCTGTTTACACCTGACAATTATCTTTATTCTAGAATTCTTATGTTCTAATAGGTCAATCTATGTTTCCAATCTAGAAATGATAAGGGTTTTTTAATTTGGAAGGGTTTTTTTGGCGTGTGTGCCTCCCAAACAACGATTACATACTCGCAGCAAGCTGAACATATTTTTAGACATATGTATAAGAACCAAAGCAAACTTCTAAAAATATAAAAGTATTATTTGATGTAACAAAGAGAGTCTATTTTTAAAACTAAAGAAAAGTACAACAGGAAAAGAAAAATTTTTAACAATTTACTTAACTTCACCATCTTCCATGCCAATTTTCAACGTGGTCCATTTTTTAATCAAGGTCTACGTATCTGAAAAGTTGACTACTTGTTAAAATGCTCAATGAATTTAAAAGCACTGCTATAAAACTTTTCTTTATTCCATTCAGCCCCTTAACTAATCAAACAATGAAACAAATATTACAAGATGAAGGCTGACAAAAAATCATAATGAACCTCTCAGATGAGAAACTAATTGGTACTAAGTACACAATGGCTTACATTTAATCCTGTTAATAACCACACAAAAAAAGAAATAAAAGACTCACTTTTCAGTCATCTCTCTGGACCACTGGGCTAAAATAACAGCATGACTAAATCTGACATTGACCCCGTGGCCCTGCTAGGAGTTAAAAGAATTCCTTTGAGTCTTCTGAGGCCTGTTTTCAACTGCTCCAGAAGGGGAGGGCTAGTCATACACACTTGTTAGCCTTCTTTACAGTAACAGGTCAAATTAGAAATGGTCATATACACTGTAATATACACTAGCTCTTACTTTAGATGTGAAGTCTGTACCTTACAACACCACCACAAAAAGAACAATAAAATAATAATAGCTGGCTGATAAGATGTCATAGATGGATAAAATGTAATAGAAACAGTGAATATGTATCCAAGCAATAACATTTTACTGGAAATAAATTTTTAAAACAAATAATCACAATATGTCTAAATTAAGAAGACTGAGACAAGCACCAAGATGAATCACTAAGCTTTAAACAAGAAAAAAAATTTATAAATTTTCTAGCTTTATCACGAAACAGTTTTCAGCGAGCCTACTGAATTAAAATACACTTAAGTTTTGTAGGTTTTTGTAACATGAACCCACGAATAACATCCAATGTCAAAATGATATGAATCTGCCGGAAAGCAGTTTACTTTTCCCCTTTCATCCTTCTCAAAACAGTTTATGACTTCCAACAAAGATATTAGCATCTCATACCTTCCTCTCTAACTAGTGATTTAAAATAACTATGGACATGGATTTACTATATTTGAAAAGATTTCTCTAGTTCTAATAGTAATACTTTTAAATTAAGTATATTTTCTTAGATTAAATAAGATCCCAGGCTTTATTCCTATTTCACAAATTCTAGTCACTTAAAATCTAAATAAACCAACCATTAGCATATTTTACATATTTGCCTGAAGTTTTTGCAATTTAAAAAGTAAAATATTTAATATTTTATTTATTTAATAAAAAGCCAATATTTAATATTAAAAGGTTTAAATTTCCTATATGCTGAAAGCCAATAGATGTCCACATAATACTAAGAAAAAAATTACTACACACCAAGACATATTTTGTCTCTATGGCAAAATATAAAAATTAATTTCACAAAGTTCAGTCTCTGTACTCTTATAGACCTTTTATAATCTTAGCTTATCATATTAATGAAAGCAAACAAATACTATAGTCAAAGAACTATTGCTTAACTGAACACAATAACTTAATTGAACATTAGCAATTAGCCTCAAGGCATTTTTGATTAATTTTGTAAGCCTTAAATTTAGGATAAAGACCAGAGTTAAAATTGTAATACTTATCACAATCAAACTTTGTGAAATATGTCAAAGTTTATGTGAACTCTTAGAAAAAGAGTTAAGCACTCTGTTTTGAAAATCTATAATAGCAGATAATCTCCACCTGTCAGGTGACAACATTTTGGGAAGGTTTTCTTTCCCCCCAGTTCTTATTCTGTTCTCACCCCCTATCTTCTCCCATATACATAATATTATTTTTCAGGAAATACCAACAATCAACTAGAACACTAAAATATTAAAAACAACCTCAAACTCACCAACCTATAAGAGAACTGCAAAATATTTCACAAACAACCCCTATTTTAAGCCCAAACTCAAGAGCCCACTTTTCTAAACAGAAAACTCTGAACGGTTTCCATACTGCACAATGTAATTTTACCCTAACTGGCTTACCTTCACAGCATTTTCTGGCCTAAAAAATATCAAGAATAAAAGTATTTCCATTATACTTTAATAGTTACTATACATGTTTAGCCATTCAGTTTTAAAAGAATCTTCCACCCACTGCCAAAAGAAAAAGGAGAGGGAGAACAAAAAAGAAATCCTACAAAACAAGAGTTTCAAATAAAGACTGGAAAAGGCACCAGGCAATCATGACCTTTAAAAAAAAAAGTTGTCTGACAATTGTCTGTGAAGTTTTTTAATAGCATGAAAGCATTTCACCAGTTTGTTCTTTCCGTAATAAATTTCAAGTTCGGCTCTATAGTGCTCTCCTATGAAAAGCCACACACAAGAAAGTCTATGCATGAGCTTTAAGAACTAATAACATTTTACACGAACATTTGCTGGTAAAACGTGCTAACAGAAGAATTCTGTGTTATTTTAAAAGCTGCATACTTTCATAATTGGATCACTTTTCATCTCACAGATTATATCCTGATTTGACAGAAATACTAGAAACAAATACATTTTACAAACTATTTGTTTTTCTCAGTAATCACATATGAATATCAAGTACAAACTTATAAAATACCTTTTAAAATACTAATCAGAACTAGGGAGAATAATTTTACAAACTTATGAAGCCTCTAACTATGGTTAAAGAGCAGAAATTCAAAAGATTATCTTAATTGCCATGAACAAACAATAAATAGACTATCAGTATACATTTTCTTCTTAGTTTGAAACTCTCACTGTTTTTCAAAAGAAATTGCTTCTTGAGGAGTCATTTGGTAGAAATCAAAATGTGAAATACAGTAACTAGAAAATAATAGTTAAAAGAAACAATTTCAATAATGCTCTTTTTTTCTCGGCAATAGCAAATTATAAATCAGTTTCATATGCTAGAAGCACTAAAATTCACAAGAAGAAATAATTAGCAGACACAGAAAGAAAACTTACCCTTACCCCAATTCCCAAAGTACTTAACAGACAACCAGAAAGAGAATTTTAGATATTTCACTGCCATGGTATATAATCAATTAAAAAAACAAAAACCCCTAAAATTATGCATATCAAAATGAATCGTTTTTCATTCTTTTTATCAAATTAGAAAGTTCTCCTAGCCGATTAGTTAACAGTATATCATAAAAACATTTTTATGGTATATTAGGAAATTATTACAATTCCTTAAATGCTAAAAAGGATCTTTTTATTATTGTATATTAATTTAATAAATACAAAATCCAGTTAAATAATGCTACTGTGTGAAGGCACCCTCACAAATGTAAAACAGAAGTAGCTTTGACCACATTAATTTGATATTTTAAAGTCTTCAGATATTAATGAAAAAATATTTGGGGGATATGTTAGGACTAGAGGCCTCTACTTTTCCCTTACGTTAGTACTGAATTACCCAATATTTAAATTGCCACAGCACTTCTCCAAGGACTTAACATTCAGCTGCATAAAGTTGTTTCATAAAACAAAACTCTTCATATTTGAAAAATAAGCATGTTTTGCAGGAATAAGCAAACTTTTAAATCTGGTCAAGTTAAAAATGTATGTTTCCAATCAAATGTATATTCATATGTCTATTTGAATATATACACACCATCGACAACAAAAACTGAATGAAAAAAGAAATCACATACCAGATTACAACTGATTTCCTATGAATAACTTTTGAATATACAATAATATTTAAATTAAGAATTTTTAACAGTACTATATATTGCTAATTAGTATTTTTAGGATTTACTTAGTTCAACTATAACATAACATTTTTATTCCAACAGTAGAGCGACCATGAATAGAAAATTTCGGGATTAATAATTTTCTATCAATTTCATGCATAAAGCTAACATATCTTTTGAGCTTCTCAATGGCTCAAAAATTAAATTGCTACTGTTATTAAGAAAACAAAACCAAGAACAAAATTAGTTTTTCCCTGCTACTCCCCATGGATCTAAGTCCACACAATAATTCTTCCCAATCTGCAAAACAAAACAAAACAACACACAAATAGATAGGCTAAGGAAGAAAGGTCAAAACAAAGAAACAAGTAAAAAAAAAAAAAAAATCCTCTTTCCCTTTAGCAATCAACAAAATAACAAAAAAGAAAAAGTGGAAAAGTCACCCAGAATATATGACCATGTAAGCATGGGCACTCTTGCAGAAAACCAAGTCTGCAACCCAAAGCCATGGGAAATTTAAATTAGAGCAAACGGCCACAATAGGCAGGGAAATCTGTATAGATAAAAAGGGACTGCTGAGGTTGCAGGTATACTACTAAAGATCTTTTGAGATTAGTTTTATTAACTTTAAAAAATAATAAACAATAACTGTATCCACATCATACATAAAGAAAATTAAGCTTCTTCCCCTTAAATCAAAATATACACATGTATGTGATATAGCTAAAGGAAGAAAAAGGATCCCCACTGCTAAATATTGAGAATCAGCAAATGAGAAATTTGTTTTACAACTCTATCTCCTTCTATACTTAAATAATGTTAAAAGCAATTGAAAAACTTAATGAAAGGAAGAAAAGTCAGAGATGAGACCCTTCGCTGCTGTTAACTTAAGTGGTGGCAAAATCACACAGCTGAACACAACTCCTCTCTGACTAACCATAAAGAACTATATACCAAAGTTAGTTTAACTAACCAAAAGTTGAAAATTAGATGATCTGTGGTACAACCATTACAGTTCATGTGTTAAATCTGATAATAAAGGAAATTTCCCAAACTAGAACATCTCAAACAGAAGAATAAAGGGACTTATACAACAACCAAAGCAGTCACGGTATTAAGTACCAATACAAATATTCCACAACTTGAGACCTGATGGATTTTTTTACCAGTAACTCACCTATCTAGAACATTTAGGTTGAATATTATGTTTTTAGGGAAGTATTTCATATACATAAAAACCAATCATACTAGATTCAAATAAGAATACATTTATAGCAATACATAAGTTATATTTATTCTCCCACAAAATTTATATAATTTTTAAAGCAAACCCAAAAGGGGTGGACTATATACACGGTATTGAATGAAGAACAAAATACTAATTATATGGGAGTGAGGTAGGTGATTTTTCAACAATGAAATTTTATTGACAATTAAAATCCTCCTTAAAAGTAGACAGTAATGCTATTTCTAAATATAACCATTGACAAAGTTCATTTTTGTTTAAATCAGATCATCTAACAATGAAAAATGGCTAGTGCAATACAAGGAGTTACAAGATTGATATGGTTGCACACCTTTTCTTTAAATAAAACCTTTCTTCAGTTAAATTTGCGAATTGTATCCTGAATTCCTCTCACCTGACTTTTCAAAGCCTAATTTTTGACTTACTTTAACTATTATTTATCAGCCACAACTAGTCTGTTACCTACATCTTTAGAGTTTCTCATTAACTAAAAATATAGAAAGAGTATTGAAAAGTCGTCTAGAAATTGGGGCTTTCCCTCCCTAGAGTAGATAATTCTGTAACAGGAGCTAGTTACAAAGCAAAATCAGAAGTGACCTACGCACTTTAAGGGATTCCTAACAAAACAGTTTTTCTCAATGAGTAGCTCGAAACAGCATTCTTTCATCTTGAGGTAATTATAAGTTGACTATATATTTAGGCAAAAGCAGAAAGGAAGGGTAAAAAAAATTTTCCCATTATAGAATTATGCTGTCTTCCCTTAAAATGTATTTGCAAAAGATGGGGAGAGCAGATGCTCTCAAGTGCACTGTTAATTAATTTTCAAAACTATAACAAAACTATGAAATTCTAATGTAAAAATGTCATAGAAATAAAAGGTACACACATCAGACAAGATCCACTTTTAAATAACCCATTATTAGACTGCCTTTATATTTGAATCTAAATATGTATTACAAAAATAATTTTTATCCCCAGAATTACATCTCTATCCAGAGCTAATGCTGTTAGATCAAGATTCAAAAACTAAAAACCAAGTCATATCTATTCTTGTAGATTTTCTTAAGTGTACCTGTATAATTTAAAAAGAAAATGTGACCTTACACATGGTGGATGCTCAATTAAAATATTCATTTCCTTATTATCAGCAGAATCAACAACAATCTGGCAAGTAACTCAAAATGCCAAAAACTTAACCATGACAATTACTTTAATTTATAACAAATCAATGCTTAAGAGATTAAAAACTTTTGGCTAAAAAACTTCCAGTAAGTCAACACTTTTACTAAGTGTTAATAATCAAGAGGAAATTAGCAAGAGATTAGTAAATTACCCTGAAATTAAATACAAATTTAGCAAAGTCTTAAAAACAGGATCAACTTAAGAGTCATGAATTTTCTGATTAGCCTTTACTCTTACAAGGGGGAAAAAAGTAAGTGTTCTCATTTCTGTACTTCTTCTGAAAAATGTTTGACAGTCTAATCATATATAGTTCATATCAAATTCTACTTTCTGACCATACTATCTATAAATTACACTTATCTTCTTAGACAAGTGATCTCTATATACAATAGATTATTTTTATAGCAAACAGCTATAAGAATTTTATATTTAAACACTCTTTACCCAGACATCAGGATTCAACTTCCTATGACAATTAGATAAGAATGAAAATCTTGCCATCTTATTTTATGCTTCTCCATTTCAAAAACAAACAAAAAGGTAGACCTGAAGATGACTAATATTTTAATGGCAACAAAACTAAGTCATTAGTTCAATAAACATGCTATTTTCTTATAGCATGCTATTATCTTATATGCAGTTTCCAACAAATTTAGTATATCTTATATGAAAATCAAATCAGTTTCTAAGAGAAACATAAAAAAAAAAAAGTAAAATTTAATTCTCTCCCTAGGTACTTATTACTGTTGAAAAGAAAAGCTACTGTAAATGAATTTAGACTAAAAGTCATAAGTTGACTTTGGAAGAATGCATAGCTAAGTTGCTGATCAACAATGGAATCACAAAAATTAGCAACATACAATACCAACATTCCAAAATGTTATTAAAATCCAACCCAAAGCTGCCTTCGCATTTCTGGGATTTCTAATGAGATTTTCAGTCTGCTGAACAATGGCCATAAAAGGCTTTCAAACTTCACTCCATTCACAAGTAAAGTTGAAATTGAACATTTTTATTTCTTCTCTCCCTATGACAACTTCACCATGGAACAGTGAATAACACAGCTCAAGTCATTATGCTAATTAGAAATTAAATAAAAAGATGCCCTCACAATAGTTAAGTGTAAGGTGACATGCTACAACTACAGACACAGTTCAAAAGCAGCTTTAGGAATTGTGTAGTGCGCACTTACAAAAGCTGAAAACATCAGGGAGGGAGCTCTTTGGTGCTCTCCGTTACCAGAACTCTACCATGTGGCCACTTTTCAATTATAAGGCAGAAATTAAACTATACATCCATAAGAAGTGTATCAAACAGCAACCCACTCTTATGACATATTAGGCCATAAGATCTCTCAAGAAATTATGACTTGGACTTGCTTGGTGGCGCAGTGGTTAAGAATCCACCTGCCAATGCAGGGGACACAGGTTCGAGCCCTGGTCCGGGAAGATCCCACATGCCGTGGAGCAACTAAGCCCATGCGCCACAACTACTGAGCCTGCACTCTAGAGCCCACGTGCCTAGAGCCCGTGCTCTGCAACAAGAGAATCCACCACAAGGCGAAGCCTGCGCACAACAAAGAGTAGCCCCCACTCGCCACAACTAGAGAAAGCCCGCGTGCAGCAACGAAGACCCAACGCAGCCAAAAATATATAAATAAATAAATTTATTTTTAAAAAAAAAGAACCTATGACTGACTGGTTATCTAATGAATGCAGAAAGGGGGGGAAAATACCACCTTGAAGATTTGAAGAGCATTAAAAGGAAAGTTTAATTTATTTATATTTCGAAACTAACAGAATGTGTTCCTTTTCTATGTTAAAAGATGGTAAAGAACACAAGCTATGACGAGGCAAAGTTATATTTCATGACATGCTCTACTTTGAACAGCCTTGCATAAAACACACATTTTAAGCAGCCGGTCATGTCCTTTGACTAACATATAGCATCTGGTCCATCTGAGAAAATTTTTCTATCTGCCATAAAGTTGCATGAAATATCCAATTTTTTAAAGGAAAAAAAAAGGAGACATATGAGCAAGAAATAGGTGGAAAATATTGGAATAAAATAATAACCAAGAAATCTTCCAACAGCATATGCAGAACATAAATACCCTTCCTCATTTAGGCTGAGGCGGTTTCTGAAAGGACATGCTATTAAAATGTTTAATCATACCCAGCCACATATTAAGCCATTAATTAAACATTAATGGTATCATATAGTTTTAGGGTTTTCAGCTTTTATTCTTCCTCCCTGCATTTAACCTGAACGTTAAATCCTATCCATTCTTCAAGACTGAGTTCAAAGGGTTACTTTTCAATTCACTCTTGTACTTTGCCTATCAGTAATAATCTTTTTTAAAAAGTCTATTACATTCATCTGGAAATGATTATGTATGTGCTGGGACATCTCTTGTATTTGTAGAAATGTATTTAACTCTGGTAATAGAGTGGGCTCTCCATATTGTCATGCACTTTAAGGTTTCTAAAGGCAGGGACTACATAGCACTTCTTGAATCCCAACACCTTAATGGTATAGTGCCTGTACACTGTAAGCATCCAGTAAGTAATTGTTGGATTGATTTTAAGACTTCAGATTTAGGTTTTAACTAGTAGATCATAAAATGTCACTAAATCAAGTAAAATTTATTCAAATTAAGTGCCATATTAGAGACATGTTGTTCAAAAGCAACTTGGGTTCACCAAAAAATCTGAGAATTTCGAATGTAAAAACACCAAGTGGAAGCTGTATGCCCATGCTTGCCACAGTGATAGTGAACTTATCCTGTAGTTAGGAGTTCTGTCAAAATATTTTCCTATTACATTAATTTAGTCTATCCATTGTCTCATTTTAGCTTATAACCTTAATGAAATAAAATTTATTATTTTCCCAATAAAGGAATTAAGTTACCCAAAGTCACAGGTAGTCAACTATGGAGCTGTAAAAGACCTAGTAGCCACCACTGAGAACCTATGTCCATTACCTCATTTCAGAAGTAAGCTTTAAACTAAGATTTGAGGGATGAGTAGGTATCAGCCAGGCAAGGTAGAAACTGATCCAGACATATATAAAGACCCAGATCAAATAAAATATGACGTATTTGAAAAACTGAAATTCAAGTAGGTAACCCACTCTACTCAAATTTTAATTAGTTATCAAGTCTTGGTTGAGTGCCTTATAAATACCAGGGATTCAGCAATTGCCTCTAGATGAGTTCTTCAACTTCTGAAAATGTATCCAAAACTTTTCTGTGCATATTTTTTAGGGGTGAAAGGGGCTTGACACAAAAACAGTTAAAAGACTTACTGCACTAAGTCGTTAAAAGCCATAATTATACTTCAATTTCAATCAATTACTTCATGATTTTACTTTACTAAAGCCATAATTTCACTTCAACCTCATGTAGTACTATGTAAAGAGCACTATTCTATACGGAAAGGTAGAACTTCAATTAAATTCACCCAAGATTTGCTAGGTACCCACTATGTGCCAAATGCTGACAAACTATTATAAAAGAACAATGTACCCAACTGTACATACTGAAGGAGTTCTACGTTAATGTAAAGTTCTACACCCTAAGAGTCACATACACTAGGAACTAACAGGTTTCTTCCACTTTTAAAAATGCTGAACTCTTCATTCTTTAAAAGGTATTTTCCTTTTAAAATCTGAACCTATTTAATTTTTTGCTAAATCTAAATCTTTCAAAATTACTAAATGAGAAAGAAACAGTAAGACCAGGAGTATAAGTATAGGTATAAAGCATGCTTCTGAAAGTGGACTTAGATTATAATACATTTATTTAAAATACATTTTAAAACTGTAACAATTATATTATTCATCAACTATTTAAAATTACTATTCATTCACTTCCAAAAAGTATTTGTTACATGCCTAATGTGTCCAGCTCAGATTAGTGTAGAAGACACAAAAATAGTCCATAGTCGTAGAAATGAGAAATATCTTTAGATACTATTATGGACTGATCTCCAGGATATACTGTTAAGAGAAAAAAACAAGGTAGAGCGAAGTGTAGATCATATGCTACTGTTTACTTCAAGAAGGGGGAGGGAGGATATGAAGATATATACATATTTGCTTATATTTTTTTAATGTAAGGACAAACTATCAATTTTCTCTTAACAGTTACCCCTAAGAGGAAGGGTGGGAACAGGATGAAGACTGGACAGAAGGTAGACGTCTCTGAATATTTTTTACCTTGTCTTACTGATTTGAATTTGGAACATTCTAAATATTTTACATAATTATGAAACAAACTGAATTTTTAAAAGGTAATACTAAATATTAACATATGAAAAGCAAAATCAAACAAATGAACCTATCTATGTGTCTAGTTGATAGCACAATCACAGGGAGAGAAACCTGAATTTAATTAAGCTTCTAGATCTAACTACCAATGCATAGGAAATACAGGGGACAGTGGAGCATGTTAAACAGTATCACAAAATTCAAACTCAGGGAATTCTAGAGAATAAACAATCGAGTTAGTATAACAATTAAATTATTAGGAAGAAAAAAAACACATAGAAAAAAGAGAGGAACCTAAGATTAAAGGACGTAAGTTACCACCCAACTACAATAAATAGATCTGATTCAAATAAACTGTAGGGAAAAAAATTAAGAGCCCATCAGGGAAATCTGAAGGCTGAAATCTGAAGGCTGGTTATTTAATGATAAAAGAATTATTGGTAATTTGTTTAGGTGTGATAATAATATTGTTTCTTAAAAAGAAAACTTATCTTTTAGAAATACATATTGAAATGTATATATGTACGTATACGTATATAAATAAATGAATGAAATGATATGATGACTGTGATTTGCTTCAAAATAATACAGGGACATGGAGTTACATATGAGAAAAGATTGGTCATAAGTTGATAATTGTTGAAGTGGTTTATGGAACAGTGAGACGATTACGACATTCCAGTTTTGTATACTTTAACATTTCCATATGGGCTTCCCTGGTGGCGCAGTGGTTGAGAGTCCGCCTGCCGACGCAGGGGACACGGGTTCGTGCCCCGAACCGGGAAGATCCCACATGCCGCGGAGCGGCTAGACCCGTGAGCCGTGGCCGCTGAGCCTGCGCGTCCGGAGCCTGTGCTCCGCAACAGGAGAGGCCACAACAGTGAAAGGCCCGTGTACCACAGAAAAAAAAAAAAAAAATTTCCATAGTTAAAAATTAACAAAGATTTGGGCCTCCCTGGTGGCGCAAGTGGTTGAGAGTCCGCCTGCCGATGCAGGGGATACGGGTTCGTGCCCCGGTCTGGGAGGATCCCATATGCCGCGGAGCGGCTGGGCCCGTGAGCCATCGCCGCTGGGCCTGCGCGTCCGGAGCCTGTGCTCCGCAGCGGGGGAGGCCACAGCAGTGAGAGGCCCGCATACCACAAAAAAAAAAAAAAAAAAAAATTAACAAAGATTTAACAATTACTCCGAGAGCTAATAATATCCCTTCCCTCTGCAGGAAAATAAGTTGGTGATTATTAATGTATAACTCCTACAGCACTTATTCCCATCATTTGGCTGTCATACACAATAATCCTTCCCAAACTAGAGATCACCCTCACAAATTAAAAAACATGCTGATTTCCTTTGGTGCATCTTTTCTTCAACCAAGAAATCTGTCTTTCTAATAAATGAGAATTGCAAGCCACTCCTACTGGGGATAATAAACTAAAGAAAGTAAAGGGTGAGAATTTTAAAAGGAGGACAAATGACAGAGCAGGTATCATTTACATAAAGAAGCATCAGGAAAGAGTAAAGAAAGTGAAGCAAATGAAGTTTGTTTCTAGACTTTAGAAATAAACTCCTACACCCATCAGTAGCGAGGGCTGAGAGTCATATGTAACAGGTACTGAAGCCCTGTGTTTTGGCATGGACTTATTATAAGCAGAGCCCTCATCATAAAGCTGTACATACTGAGGAAAGCTAGGCTGAGCACACCACCTAAGTGCTACATCACCAAGGCCTCCATGGAACCCAAGGAAGCTAATCGACAGCTTCAGATCATAAAATCAGAAAAGTATTAAACATTTAGAGGAAGAAAAAAAGAGGGAAAAAATGTCTCCTGGTTGTATATTATCTGCCTGATCGTGTATTCTAATCGTGTATTAAAGCAAAACAAACGTTTATACATCTCACTGAAACTGAAGTAGTGCGAAAGAGCCTCACATTTCCACAGAGCAAGAGTGGTGCTGCACTCATTACTACAAAGTTAACAATGGAAAATATGGATGTACTTACATAGTCCTTCAGATCTTCATGTACTACCTCAAATTCACTAATCCTATTTTTAAAAAAGTTTTAGGTTTTCAACCACACCTATCCCCAGGATTCTGAGAGACTTAACTCCAATGGTTAAGAAGAGACTTCCATAAATTACTTAAGCTTATTATATTTTGTCTCTTCAATGAAACACCAAGCCACTTAAGGCTAAAACTATGTCTTTTACCACTTTAAATCCCCTCTATGTATTCTATATAGAGTAGATGCTCAGTAAGTGTTTGATCATTTAGCAATTAATGAAAAACAAAGTAATATATATGGCAAAGAATTACTCTAAATAGTATCAAGAAGGCTTCTGAGGAAAAGACCTGTCCTCAAGGAGTTGCTAATCTCTTCTCTTATATTATATTAATATTTCAAATATGCCACAGTTTGAGGGGTTTGCAGAGGAGGGGGAGCAGTACACAAAATCATTATTGTTGCTGTTTAACAATCATCATCATTTCAAAAGTATGCCAGAATTTCCACAAACTTCCACTGACATGAAAAAATCTTTTCTCTAAAGATTATACAAACTGAACCAGATCTACCCCGAGGTCTATTTATGAATGGGATAATAATGATTAGAAAGTAACAACACATTCAAATAGGCATCAGTACTGAATACATTGCCTATTAACTAGAAAAAAATATAGGATTATGGCATTAGTAGATCAAGGAGCAGAGTAGGGATAAATTTCAATATAGATAGGAGGAACATACACTGACTGTTTGGAATCAAGAATTACTTGGAATTACTTAGGTCTTAAATAAATATTTTTACCAATGTTGCTAAGAAATAACAAAGAGTCTACCAGTAAATCAAATAGAAATGTCCAACATGACAAGTAATCATAAAAACTACTGCAGTTAATTGGAACCCTCATACATTACTGATGGGGATGTATAATGGTACAGCCACTGTGGAAAAGTTTGGCAGTTCCTCAAAAAGTGAAACAGAGAAATGCCAGTAATCTTATTCCCAGTTTATACCCAAAAGAATACCCAAAACAAGTATTCAAGTAAATACCTGTACATGAATGTCCAGAGTAGCACTATTCACAACAGCCAAAAGGTAGAAACACAAATGTCCATCAACAGATAAATGGATAAACAAAATGCAGGTATACAATAGAATATTATTCAGCCTTAAAAGAGGAACGAAGTACTGATACGTGCTACAATAGGCATAAGCCTCCAAAACACTATGCTAAGTGAAAGAAGCCAGACACAAAAGGTCACATACTGGATGATTCTATTTACACGAAATATCCAGAATAGGTAAATTCATAGACAGAAAGCAGACTTGTGCTTGTCAGAGTCTGGGGCAGGAGGTTATGAGCAGTGACTGTTCAATCGGTGCAGGGTTTCTTTTGGATGTGGTGAAAACATTTTGGCGTTTCCCTTGGATGTGATGAAAGTGTTTTGGAACTAGATATAGGCAATGGTTCTACAATATTGTGAATGTACTAAATGCCTCCAAATTGAACCTTTAAAATGGTTAATTTTGTGTTAATTTCACCTCAATAAAAAATAAACAAATAATCCCCCCAAAATACAGTTCAAGAACAGCCATGTTTTTTATTGTCTATAACATAAAATACTAAAATTGTTTTCCAGAGATTTCTCTATATACCTGATCACCAACTTTTTCTTCATTCCTAAAAGCCATACCTAAGTCCATCATTCCCTTTCCTCTAGAATCCTCATCTCCATATGGCTCAGCTACCCTTAACCCCATCCTCACCACCCCTCATCAATCCCTTTCATTTTGCCCTGAGAAACCCTAGTTACATTATGAGCCACCATCCAGTTAACCTGCTCCTCTTTCTGTGGAAAGATAAGCTTTCTTTTCAATTTATCAAGCTTTTCAGTATGTAAATGTGAAATAACAATAAGATACCCAAATGGAAATATTTGGCACGATGGACATAGAGAACCTGAATTCAAGAAAAGTGGCTGATCATAATGAACACATTAGTATTTGATGAAACTAGGTGTCATGTTACGGGAAGGCAATTTAGAGAAGGAATAGGCTAAATGACTGTTTTGACATTCTGTAATGTTTTGCCTAACCCTGGATCTTTTGGTTTCTGTCACCCTGCCCCAGGTATTACTGGAAAAAGTTATGAAATCCTTCAGAGTGAGTTCATTACAAGTTCACATTGTTTCAATTTTGATTGAATACTACTTTTAAGCAAGGCTTTTATTCTCTTATTGTTGATTTGTTAGCACAATGATTTCCAACCTATGAGCTTCAGACTCCTGGGAGCTGGAGAATTAGTTATCACAATGGGTAGCCAGAGGCATGCTTTATATAGGCCATATATGTTGCAGACAGGCCTTATACAATATTTTTCAAATGTGTAGACAATGTTGTGGTTAATAAAATACAAAGTCATGTATGAGTGTACTGAATAGTATTTTGCTAATATGCATTTTCTCAATTAACAAATACTAAAAATATAACTATAGTTATGTGGGGCAGGGGGTCCACAAATTTTTTTGAAGTTGTCATCTTCAACATATTGGGATCCACTGCCTAACAGTATTCCCCATAACACCTAAACATCTTTCCCACACTCTAAGCCTCTAAGTATCCCCTGCCCAATTCCAGACCCACTTCCATTTTCCCAAGAAAATCAAACACATCCTCATATATTCCCTCACCTACCTCAATCCATCTGAATTTATTCTTTCTTCTCCACCTCTATAAATATTTGGTAATTTAGCAATTAAATGTCTCTTCCCTTTTAAGACTAATTCAGACAATATACCTGAGCCCATCTCTTATTTGCCTCCCTTACCCCAATCCACCAAACTGGTTTAATCTCTCCTTCAAGAGATTTTCCCCTTCCACCTAAAAACATTATCAACTCTCTCTTATTCTGACAAAACTTTACTTGATTCTGCTCTATGTTCTAGCTACTATTCTAGTTCTTTTCTTCCTTTTGGTGTCAAATTCTCAGAGCTGGCCTACTACAGCCTGAGCCAGACACCTGTTTTGTAAATAAGATTCTGTTGAAATAGCCATCTCATTTTTTAAGATATCATGGCTGCTTTCCTACAACAAGGGCAAAGTTAAGTAGTTAGGCGATCCTATGGCTTGGAAACCTAAAATATTTCCTACCTGGCTCTTTAAAAAAAAAAGTTTGTCAATCTCTGGGGCTCCAAAGCTTCATCTACATTCAATATCAGCATTTTCTTCTGAGGACAAGTAGGTGCCATTAAAGGTTTTGGAGCAGCAGTAAAGTACTGAGTAAAGGGCATTTCAAGACTATCAATTTAACAACAGCATACAGGGAAGATATAAAAGATCATTTAGGAAAATATTGCAAGAGACTACACATTAAGCATAAAGGGAGAAGAATGAAAGGGACTTTTTAAAAGGATAAGCATCAATACTAGATGACTACATGTGACAGAAACAAAACTAACACCAAAATTTCAATTCTTGATTATGTGGCTCTCAAGAATTTGCATTCTCTCCTACAGTCTACTGTAGACTTACAGCTCTTCGTAGTTTTCTACATTACTGATTATGGAGTTCCTAAAAATCTTAATACTAATTCCATATCTTCTGTATACCAGGCATTCCCCATGCTTGCTATATGGCTACCTCCTGGGTAAGCAAATCACTTAGGAAGAGGCAGAACCAACAGAGTTGGCCAAATAAGAGCATAGGGCCAATGTCAGAGTTGGATGGAGTACTCACCTGTGGTACCAAGCAGAGAGAGAGGGGAACTAAGATTTCAGGTCCAGAACTGGCTCTAGCCAAACAGGAAGAAGCAGTTATGAATTTGCTTATAGCAGAAGCAGAGTGTCTTTGATATCCTGACATACTTTTCTGATGTTCAGACAGACCACCATTAAAGTGGCCACTGGTAAAAGAGTCTTATGAAAAACAAGCCAAAAAACAAGACCAAAAGGTGAGGAATTAAATGGAGCAGACCCTAATGGTCTTTTGTTTAGGAAAAGCCGTCTTCCTTATTAAAGATGATACTACTTTTCATAATGGCCAATATGATACTAACCTTCATTAACAGACTTTTCACACCCCACAAGATTGAGAAGGATATCGTCATCTTTATCATCAACTTCGCATCCCAGCAGCATCCAGCTTTCCACATTATCGCTTTCTGAAATGGTGCTCTCTTCCTCTTCACTTGAACTGACCTCTATAATCATGACCTCTTGGATTGTACCTGATCTCTCTCCAGGTTTAGTCTTCTCAATATCCCTCTTGCATTTCTTATCTGCCAACTCATTAGAATGAAGAAAAGCAGGAGGACCTTGGGTCTTTTCTTCTGCATGGACTCTGAAATTCTTTCTTTTACATTTATAAATACTATCTTCATCAGACAGTGTGATGACCTCTGAGCCATCTGATAGCTGGATGACCTCACTATCTGAAAGGATAATTAAGTTCTTCTGATTTGGTTTACTACAGAATGATTGAGAATTCCCAGAGTTCTTCTCTTCATGTTCTTCCTCTTTGATGACATTATCAAGATCTTGGGCATAATGAACTTGGCTGTAGAGCTGAAATTCCACCTCACTATCAACACTCAGTTCACTAGATGACTCTTCACGATAAAGGTCATCTTCATATGCTTCTATGGTCTCATAGCCACCAAACATCATGGAAAGTCAGTAACCTTGATGCTGTAAAAGAGAAAGTCATAGAAAGAGTATATTTTAACAGCTCAGATCATGCCTGTTTAGTGCATAATGATACCACCTCTTAGAGCTAACTTCTGTGAAGGCCATTTTTCTCAATGACATATTAAAATATCTTTTTCTCTTAGAGTAGTACCATTTTTCAAGATTTCCTAAATTGTTATGACACACTCTAATAATGCTCAGCCCCTCCCAAATGAAAATTACTGCCAACAAACTGAGTTACAGTTATTAATGGAAATGTTATACTTCACAAGTATGTTAGAAAGGAAAAACAGGTTGAGATCCACTGTTTCAGACACCAATCACTTTTTCTCCACAATGTTAAAAATCACAAAAAATATTTTAGGTCATTCTCACTACTATTCCATCCATTCTTCACCTTTTCCCTGGTTCTGGTTCTGTATCTCATCTTTTCTGGTATACATTCTCACACAGCAATATTACTTCAATTATGACTAAAATCCACAAAAGGACATAATTATCATATTTACTGTTTTGGTGTATATTTGTCTTCTCAATTAAAAAATTAATCTCCAGGCCTTCTGATCTTTGACCAAAAGAATACATAAAAATAGCTGATAAACCTAGTTTATTTCTGTGCTACCTATAAAGATATGTATGAAATACAAACTAACTGAAGACCTAAAATAGAGGTAAAACTCAGCTTTAGGAGCACTTTACTCTCCTACTGTGAGCATAGTAAATCCTGCTCATCCTTCAACTCTGTTTAAATATCACTTCCTCGGGGAAGCTTTCCTTGACCCACCAGATTAAACTGTCGACCCTTTATAGGTTTCCATAGCACTTTACATTTCAAAACATTCACATTTCTAATTACTAGTGCAATGTAAATCTCCCACAAGCACAAATCACATCCCCCAGGAGGGCAGGAACTATATGCGCTTTGTTAAACAATGGATCCCCAAAACCAAGCAGAGTAACTGGCATTTAGCAAGACCTCTATAAAGGTCTGCTGAACTAACAAATGAATAAATAAATGAATAACATCATCAGGTATTTGTTCTAAAGCCCTAATAAATCTAATTATGTGTCTAAAATATGAAACTTATGATGAGATGAATTTCGTAGTTGTCTCCAACTATTTCAAAGATTCTCATATCATCAACCAAAAATCTACACAGATGTTTCAATTAGGTACTAATGGAACACTGATCAAAATGAGAGTGCTGGAAAAAAACTCATTTTTGTTAAAAAAAAAAAAATCAGGCACAGTATAGAGAACAATTAAAAATGACAATTTATTCTTTCTACTCTACTTCTAGCTATACAGATACAATTTAGAAAGACTAGTTGTTTTCTTAGTTTATCAATTCTCTGCCCAAAATGTCAGGGTACTTTTGGTGATACAACCTGCTGACTCCAAAAATCAAATGAACAAGAGCCAAAAATGTACTACACTCATGCTGGAGTTTCTTGTTTTACAGAAATAAAGAAACCAACTTTTGTTGTACACCTTGAACTTACACAATGTTATATGTCAATTATATCTCAATAAAGCTGGGGGGAAAAGATGATTAAAAGTTCTGAGTTAACAATATTGTATATTTGAAATCTGCTAAGAGAGTAAATCTTAAATGTTCTAATCACACACAAAAAAGGTTAAGATGTGAGGTGATGGGAAAAAAAAAAAAAGATGTGAGGTGATGGATGTGTTAACTAACCTTAATGTGGTAATCATTTCACAATATATACATATATCAAATCATCATGTTGTACACCTTAAAATTAAACAATGTTATTTATCAATTATATCTCAATAAAGCTGGGGGGGAGACCCAAGTTTTAATGCCTTTTTTTCCTTCTAAAAAGTACAATATACCTGTTCCCTTCTTGCACTGTCCTTCAGGTTGCTATGCTGTTGTCATACAAGTTGAATGTGGCTGTCTGAAAAGTAATGCTCATAGCATTTATCAGTTTATATTGAAATGTTAGCCTCAGAGGAATACAAATAAAAGATGAATCCTTTCCTTTTTATTTAATAGGTAAATTAATTCTAAAAGAAGCCAAAGGAATTATGCTTCCTTCAAAATCCTCACTGGATCCATCTTGAGGATCCAGTGTGGACTTAAGATAAAACATAATTCCGGTGCAGCACAGAAAAAATTAAAGAGCTAAATTACAGAGTTACAAATTTGTACTACTCTTGGAGCCATCCCCAAGGAAAGGGATTAAGAATAGAGCCATAGGCACACCTGTGAATGTACGCCAAAAATAAACTACAGAAATAAAATAAAAACAGACTTCCTTGGGTCTAAGGGTTTATCTCTTTCCCTGAAATGTAGAAAAATGAATTTAACAATTTAGCCCCTATGGCCTTTAAGAGGATTTTGTCCCTTCTGTACTGAAAATTGTGCTCAGCATAACCGGCTCTTCTATTTATGTAGCTTATGTATGCCAGAGTTAAGGTTTGCCTGAGGCTGTTTTGGTTTATGTTACTACTTTAATTACATTCAATCGCATTTAGTTAACTTTTTAAATTCATACTCCAAGGACGAATGTGAAAAAAATATATATGTATATAACTGTCTTGATTCAGAAGGACTTCTCAGCTTTTTGATCATTGTACACAATTCTCAAGCATACTTAACTAGATAACATAAAGTCCCTAAGAGAGTCACAAAATTTTAAATCTGGAAGAGACCTTTCAGATTATCTCATCAACCTCCTCAATTTACATATAAGGAAACTGAGGTCCAAAGAGATAAGGAGGCCTATCCAAAGTTACTTAGCTGGTTAAGAACACAGCTAAAACTGATTCACATTTCCCTGATTAAAAAAATAATAATAATCATTTCGAATAAAGATTAAAAAAAAAAAAACCTTCCTTCAAAGCTAAATTTGCAGTGGTTCTAACACCTAAATTTACCTAACAAATACCCATTTTATTTCCGTGGAGTTTAAAAACTATAAAAGAGGCATTTTAATTGGAAAGAAAAGCATACATTTGAATTTGTCAGTTTACCATCCAAGAGCTTCCCAAGTTGGTACACAAAGGCTATAGCAATGCCATGACCAAAAAAGATGGCTCTTATATAAGAACTTAAAATAACAGTTTGGGAATAAAACTTCTCTGAAGAATTTAAATGGCTTAACAAATATAAAACAGCTATAGAGAATAACTGCAAAGGCTCTCGCTGTTCAAAAGTGAGAGCAGTATTCATTCACTGATTTTTTTTAAACTTAGACAACTTAAGGCTTATTTAAGCTTTCAGATTTTATTATACAATCTTTAAAGACAACATTTCTGCTCTATCAGTCTACCAACTGGTCATTTCAGTCCTTGTGCTCTTATTTCTCTTCAAAGAACTTTTAGCCTAGATGTTTCTTTTTGATGAGATAGTTATCCATCTCAAGGAAATTTAAATCAAATTCACAGCTTGATATCAAGCCTAGTTTTCTTTAGAACGTGATTAACAGTTTAATTTCAAATTAAAATTTCTGACTTAGTGAGCTATCCTGATAGTGACAGATTTGAAACAGTACTGACTCTAGTGTTAAAATTTCTGCCCACTCTTCGAATGGGGCTTTCAATTTGAAGTAAATCAAACTGGGACATAGAATTCAAATGTGGGAAACAATGGTCACAAAAAAATTCAGACAGAATACAAGATGCTGGTGGGAGAAAATAATGCTAAATTTATTCAGACAAGTCCAGCTGTTCCTGACATAAAGTCTTTATAGAATAACTAATCCTATCTCAAAACACTTCCTTCTCCTTTCCCTCAGCCCTTTTTCCTGTTATTACACAGTATCTTATCCTTGAAGCTATTGTACAATCCTCACTTCCACTTCTTCCACAGTTTATTCCCCACCCTCAGACTCTCTTGAAAACAGCGATAGTGAATTATCCCCAAAGCACAATACCGTCTGAAATATACACACAGCCGAAAAATTCAAAACACAACAGAGTTTTGGAAGGGACCTGAAAGTCATTCAATTGAACACTCATTTTATACATTGAGAAACGGGCTCTGAGAAGCTTATTTATTCATTGCGCATAAAAGATCTCCTAATTCAACCCCGTAATCTGAAATCAAGGTAAATACAGCCTAAAGAGAAGATATCTGGAGTCACCAGCGAGAATTGGTGGTGGAGCCCCGGCTAGAACGGAGGCCTGCTGACTCTCCACTCAGCCAGTTTTCCCACTACAGATGCAACTCTTAAAGTTGAAGTTAACTGCCGGCTACGATGTGAAGGATAAAGGGAATCATTGAACACAGCCCAAGTTTCCTTGTTTTACGTGGGGGAAGGGGCCCATCTCCCGAAATTTTTCTGTCCCCACAGCTGCAGCTGCTGCTTCTGACTGCTGACGCTGGATTTGGCCCAGGACTGTTCGGTCCTCAAAGGCCAAGCCCTATTCGCGTTTAACTGACTGACCGGCTTTCCTAAAAGACAGGGGAACCTCGGGGGGTGGTGGAGGTAAAACAGGCAGAAACGCCACTCCTCACCGAGGCCATGGGCGCCCAGCCATTTCTGAACCACGGCCTCAGGCCTTGGAGGGCAAGGGAGAAGCCCAGCCGGCCCGCGGAGTCGCGTGAAGCAGAGCTCGACTGAGAGGCCACAAGCCGAGCCCCGCCACGAGTAAGGGACACAGGGGGAACGCGGAGGCCGGCGAGGGGACACGCGCTAGTTCCACAGCCGAGCGGGCAGGGGTCCCCCGGCCGCAGACGACTCGGGGTCCGTCACACACATACTCACTGCCGCGGCTGCGACCAGGAAGCACCAACCAGGAACCAAAACGCGTAGAGGGACGGGGAGGGGCGAGGACAAATGAGGTAAGAAAACCGCGTCCGCGCGGACCCGGGAGAAGGGAAGGCACTTCCGGGGAAAACACAGCTCCCGGGAGTCGTCTTCCGTCCCGCCCACCCACCAGGCCTTCTGTACGCATGCGTAACAACTATTAACCCTTTCCCTTCCCCTTCCCCTTGATGTGCCTGTCTTGCTCTGGTCCTTCCCCCCAACGGCTTCTTTCAGAGATACTCAAGCAGCATCTGTGACAGGGGACACCATGTTTGAATGACTTGCACAGAAGATATGCTACTTACCGAGCAAAACCGGGGAGAGTTAGCGCCTTTCTGTGCTGGCGAGAAAAACTACATCTACCATAATGCTCCGGGGCGAGGTTTAGCCCGGGCTCCGCCTCCTTTCCCCCTGACCTCGGAGGACACCCTCCATGTGCCACGTGGCGCGGGAGCGGAGCCGAGACCCAGCAAAGGGACGAGGACCGGTGCGGCAGACGGCTTGGCTGGTGGACTCGGGGAATCCCAGAGAGGGAGAAGCCTCTTTGAGAGCGCCTGGTCTAGATTCTTCTCTCGAGCTAGGTGACCTTAGGCAGGTCCCTCCCACCTCTAAGTTGAAGGTAAACTTAGTTTACACTGGGGCGCTTCCGGCTCCTTGTTTCCCCTAGAATACAAGACAACAGATTTAACTCTTTGTGAACCTTGAAGAGCTGAACTCTTGCGAAAGATTGAAGTCAATACTGGTCCTTTGGAAGCCTCCGGAGGCTACAGATTGTGTTGGGAGTCCCTGGCTTCGGTTCCTCGTCTCACACCTTATTTTAACAGTAATACTAAACTCAACTGTACATCTTTATCAATTCGTCGGCCCTTGGCAACAGTTTTGAAAGATAAGTTTGACATTGATTATTTTTGCCAACATTTATCGAACATCTGTTTAAGAGCCAGGCAGTGCTAGCAATTGCGAATATAGTGGTAAATGTTTTAAAGTCTCTGGTCTCACAGAGCTAGAGTCTACCTAAGAAAGCAGAATACAGATAGTTTGCTTATAGTCTAAGAGTTTGACCGGAAAAATAATTAGAAATTTTAGTTAACATTATGGTAAGTGCTAGGAAGGAGGACAGGATACAATGAAAAGGTAAAATTGGAGGACCCGTTATGCAGAGGAGGAAACAGGCTAAGAAAAGGGCCACAGAAATTACTAGATTGTTTATTAGGTAATGTGTATTGTGTAGAACAAATGTTATCTTAAAAATAATAATATACTGAGCTTTTATCAAGTGTCAGCCTTACTCCTATAAATTTACTATGTATAAACTTTAAAATTTTAACAACGCTTTGAGGTTGAGAGCTTTTAAAAAAAGGAAATAGATTCAGAGGTTAAGTAACTTGCCCAAGGCCACAAGGCCAGGAAATGCTCCCAATTACTATGCCCAGTGCTCTCACTATTACTCCTGCATTCAACAAAGATTTGCTATGTTCCCATGCTCAAAATGCTTAGGCACCCTCAACGGCCCAGTGGCCGTTGCCAGAACACACTATGCTCTATCACATCTGTGCCTTTACAGAGAGCATTCCTACTGCCTGTAAAGTCCTCCCTGTCATTCACCCTACTCTGCTCAAGACTGGGTCTTCAGGGAAATTTTCCAACTTAACCAGACAGAACAGGCATTCCTTCCCTGGGCTCCACTACACTTTGGACAAACCTCCATCAATACAGTTACATTGTCTTAAAATTGTCTCCTAACTGGATTGTGGGCTCCCAGAAGGCAGAAGCTTTGACATTTTATCTCTGTATCTTCGCCAGCTAATATAGTGCTTGACAGACAGCAAGCACTCAGTAATGGTGTTAAAGGAATGAAGGACCTCTAAAACTACCTGAGGTTCTAGGAAACCAAGAACCAGATATGGATCCACCAGCTATCAGTCCAGTGGGAAACATGTCATGACTCCAAATAACTGGAATGCAGTGTAGTGTTCCAACTGTGTGTGTAATCCAGGTCTCTGAGTCTCCCCAAACCACCTCACACTGTCTCTGGCCCACACCTCTTGAGATCACAAGTGGTAGCATGCACAAATATCCTGGAGCCTCTCTTAGAATGTCCTAAGGAGTCCATTTATTTGAGAGAGGAAGCACCTGCTTTTGCCAGGGCAGTGGCAGCACTACATCAACAGTGAGCAGCTGAACTGGAGTGAGGGGCCAGGAGAAAGCAGAAACCTGCTGCAGAGGGCAGGCCAGGTGGGGGATATAGTGTAGCAATATCTGGGCAAGTGACTTACCCTTACCCTTCCATTGCAGAGGGAGGAGCTACCTCCTTTATTTTATTCTGGTTTAGTGGTACCTAGAACTTCTGAAAAACTAATCATTTTGACCTTTTATCAGTTGCCTTTCCATTACTATCCATTCACTGGCAGCCTACTATGTAATAACCCCTTGTGAGCCACTTCAGGTATATTGTCTGCCAGATATATTGTGAGGGAGTGTTAGCCCATTTCACTAGTGTGGAAATTGTGACTTGGCGAGGTCATGTGACTTGCTCTAAATGACAGAGCTGGTATTCAAACTCAAGTCTTGTCTGAATCCAAAACCTATGCTCTTTTCTATGCCCAAACTGCCTTTCAAAACTAAACTCCTCGAGGGTGGAGACTATGATGACCTGCTTCTGTCTCTCCAGTACTTAACCCAAGGCAGAGTATGTTTCAGGCTCCCAGAGGTCACTGGTGGAATGAGTGGATTCAGCATGGAATGTTTGCCAAATGAAAGCCTGGGTGCTATATGAACAGTGTTGTGGAACAGCAAAGGAGGGAGCTGCTGGCTGCTTAGGAGCAGTGGAGAAGCCTCCTGCAGAGGAGGGGGCCAATAAGTGGTTAGTAAAACAACAACAACAGTCCAGCATTCTAATCGTAAAGAGCACAAACAGGCAATTCACGGAAGAAATCCGAAAGGCCATGAACTATGATAAGAAGTGTTCAGCATCACTAATAATCAGAAAAATATGAAAGACCTCATACACTGTGGATGGAAATACAAATTGGAAAAGCCTTTTAGGGGAGTTAGTTGACAGTATCCATCAAAATTGTAAGTGAGCTATGTTCTTAAATGTATGTAGAAAAATTGTGATAGAAAAAAAAGGAAACAACAAATATTCATCAATAGGGGATGAAATAAACAAGGATACAGCTATACTATTTTTTTTAAAGTATGCTGCTTTTAAAAGAATGAGATAAATCTGTATGTACTGACATAGATCTCCAAGACATACAGTTAAGTGAAAAAAACAGGCAAATTGCAGAGCAATAGGTGTATTATGTACTCATTTTTGTTATAGTTTAAAGAGTTTGTGTGGCTGTATATAGATATGTGTGTATATAATGCATAGAGAAAATACTGGATGATGTCAATAACAGTGGTTACTGACTTCTGAGGAAGGAAGTGGGAGTGGAACGGAATAAAGAGGGACTTTCACTTAAAAAAAAAAGAGACACAATTCAGTGGGAAGAACACACATCACTTCTGGGGTACTCCTACCAAAGCATATAACCTGAATATAATCATGAGGAAACTAAGAGACAAAAACAAATTAGGGGACATTCTACAATATACCTGACTCTTAAAACACTTCAAAAATGTCAGTCATAAAAAACAATGACTGGGCTTCCCTGGTGGCGCAGTGGTTGAGAGTCCGCCTGCCGATGCAGGGGACACGGGTTCGTGCCCCGGTCCCGGAAGATCCCACATGCCGCGGAGAGGCTGGGCCTGTGAGCCATGGCCGCTGAGCCTATGCGTCTGGAGCCTGTGCTCTGTAACAGGAGAGGCCACAACAGTGAGAGGCCCGCGTACCACAAAAAAAAAAAAAAACAATGACTGAGGAATTGTTCCATGCTCAAGGACAGTAAAAGAGACATGATACATAATAAATTCAATTCATGATCTGGGATTTTCTTTTGCCAGAAAGGATATTATTGGGACAATTAGCAAAATCCAAGTAAATATAGATTTGATGACAGTGCTGTATAGCTGTTTTTCTTCTGATTTTTATATTTGTATTATGGTTATGTAAGAGAATGTCCTTGTCTTTTTTAGGCTGTATAATCTGAAGTACTTGCAGTAAAAGGACATCATGTCTGAAACTGATTCTCAAGTGGTTCAGAAAAAAATTGTTTTGGGGGCAAGGGAAAGGGAGAGAGAAAGGAGAAGGATAACACAAATGTAGTAAAAAGTTAACATTTTGGGAATCTGGGTAAAAGGTATTCAAGAGTTCTTGGTACTAATTTTGCAATTTATATCTAACTCTGAAATTATGCCAAAATATAAAATTAAAAGGAAAACTAAAAAGAATAAGAGTTTGCCAGGTGGAGAAGGCAGGGGGAATCTTCTGGCAAATGAACAAGATAAGCAAAGGAAACTGACAAGCATGAGTCTTGCATTGAGAAACAATCAGTGGCTCTGAGTGTTCAGAACATGGCATGGTGTGGGGAGAACGGGAGGGGAGAGGGTAGGAATCATGAGCAACACAACCCACAAATGGACCCAGTTCCCTGCTACCTTATATCGGAAATGAAGATTAAGCGTTCTTTATGCCCAGCCTCAAGCCCTGCAAAAAATAACTTGAGTTCATATGGCTGCCCTGTCATTTCATTGACAATTTCTCTTCATCCAGTGACTATAGAATAAGAAACCCTAGGACAGTGGCTGAAAGAGACGTCTAGGACAACTCCATCATTTTGCAGAAGGGAAAACGAAGACCCACAATGAAGGCAGGATTTGCAAGTTCCCAGCAAGTGTTAACACTGGCTTCCAGTTCACAGTCCATTATTCTTTCTGTTGTGCAAAATTCTGAAAGGTTGAAGCAGAAATAGAGACTGACAAGTGAAGTGAATGTTACCCTTTAAAGTTTGGATGTTTTTCATTTGCCACAAATACAGACTTAATGTCAGTACAGTTTTAAAATGTAATTATAGAAACTTGTTCACTTAAAGCCCATATGTTGCAGCTGGTAAGCAATATTCAATTCAAGCTCCTAGTCTGAGGCAGCAATCAAGGTGATTCTTGGGAATTCTCAATGACATTGGTACCCATCTGGGTTTGTTGAAAAGTTTAACATCCTTTTTTATTATTCATGATTTTGCACTTCTTCACATTGCAAGGTGATGGAGAGAGCACAAAATTTTCATCCATGAAATCATTCTTGAAAATTTAGACATTCATACAGATGGCTTTTAATTTTTCTTAGAGACTGCTTTTCCTTATAAAATCATGAAATTTTAAATATATACACCATAAATTAAACTATATAAATGATAATATTCTCATTCTAATAAAATCCTAGGGATAAGGAGCTAGTATTTCAAGGACTGTATTCACATTCATTATTATTCCTAGTTGGAATTGTGTTCCTCAAAGCTTAGGTCTAAGTGACTGTATAACAAACATTGAGTAGCAAGACTTTTGAGATTCTAATTTATTTAAGAATCATTAGATTCCATACAAAAAAATCTCAAAGCATGTCATCAATAACATGAGGTTACAGAGAAACACGTGACGAGTCTTTGGAGGGCCCTACCAGGAAGGGAGCAACATCATGGTTTGAGGAGTTTTAGTGTGTTTTTAAGAGAGACGTGAGCATGTTTGTGGCTGTGGGAAAGTAGAGAAGAGGTTGAAAAGGCAGGAAAGACTTGGGAATGATCAATCAAGTGACCTACCAAGGTAGACAGGAGGGGATTGGGATTGGCAGTTTCTCAAACTCTAATGTGCCCATGAATCACCTGGGGATATTATTAAAATTCAGATTCTGGCTCAGTAGGTCTGGGGTGGGGCCTGAGATTTTCCATTTCTAACAAGCTCTCAGGTGAACCTGATGCTGCTGGTCAGTGAACTACACTTTGGGGAGCAGAGGGGTAGAGTTGTGAATTGTGTGTTCATTTGCCTGTTTGCCTCCAGACCCTGAAGCAGAATCCTTCCAGATAAACCCTATTGCCTAACACAGTACCTGTCATATAAAAGTTTGTTGAAAGCATTGAATATATGAAGACGTGCATTTGCCATTGTCTATAACTATGGAAAAATGAGGAGGAACCCTAAAAGTCCAATGACACAAGACTGGATAAGTAAATTTTAGCACAAGTATACTTTGGAATATTCTTAAGTAATTTAATTGGTCTTTTTTTTTTTTTTTTTTTTTTGCGGTACGTGGGCCTCTCACTGCCGTGGCCTCTCCCGTTGCAGAGCACAGGCTCCAGACGCTCAGGCTCCAGACGCGCAGGCTCAGCAGCCATGGCTCACGGGCCCAACCACTCCGTGGCATGTGGGATCTTCCTGGACCAGGGCACGAACCCGTGTCCCCTGCGTCGGCAGGCAGACTCTCAACCACTGCTCCACCAGGGAAGCCCCTAATTGGTCTTTTGAAGTCCATATGATAATATGGGGAAATTCCTATGATAAAAACTTAGCATGTGAATTTTTACTTATATGATAGCCACTGTGTGAAATTATGCATTTGGGCAAGAACCAGAATGGAATAGAAAAAGCAAGTTTGATATGTTGGAGCAATAGGATCATAGATGAATTTTTTACATTTAGATATCTGTCAATGTTATAAAAATTCAGGTGAAAAGTAACACTGTTACACATATGAAAGAAAAGAAATCAAACATGGATATTCTAACTGTAGCAAATCAAAACAGAGATGAGTAACTCCTACACATGGTAGCTTAGATTGGGTTTGTATGTATGGTTTAAATATATATGTATATATTGATTTTTCCTAGTGCAGTCATTCTTTTATTCTGATTTGAAAGCTTCTTTCTTCTTTTGTCTCTTCTTTCCTTCCTTTCTTTTCTTTCCTTTCCTTTCCTTATGCCCCTCTCCCCTCCCTGTTTTTAAGACATCTCTCCCTTAAGGAATTCCCATTCCCAGTGATAGCTCATCAAAGGAGCACATGAATAGCTGACATTATGTAATGCTTTGACATTTGGCATTCCCAAGACATTACCCCACCCCTGATGCAGAATAAGTTGTCAGAGCATGAAATTGGTATTTTTACATATTCTTAATGTACAGATGTCAGTCTGAAAACCATTCACTAGTATTATGATTACATTCTTTGTCTCCTTTTATTTCTATGCCAAGATCTGTTCTTGTGATTTCTTTTCTTTTGGGAGTTTCAAAGAGGGAAGACAAAACTTTAATAATCCAGCTTATTGATCCTGCCAAAGGTAAAAGTAAACGTTTAAGTCTCATTTTTGGCAACGATACTTCTGGCACAGGAGCAGAGATGTAACAAGAAGGACCGGATAGATGCAAAGGGGAAGTACAATCAGTGGCCCACTTGATGGTGCCAGATTCCTCAGTGTGTTGCAGTTTACAAGTTTGTTAGTCTGTGTTAATCACAGAAATGAATGGTCTAGGCTTGTGGAAGAAACAACATGTCTAAAAATAGGAAATACACAAAGTAAGAATGGAAGGTATTTAGAGACAGTCCTGACCATCTTCCCTTATATTCAGCAATGCCCCTATAGGATCCCTGACAATGGGCATCCAGTCTCTGTTAACACCTTCACTGATGGACATCTCACTACCTCACAAAGCAACCCACTCCGTACTTGGATAGCTGGCAAATGCTGTCTAACATACTTTCCCCCTTCTGGTAACAGCACCAGCTTCCTTGGATGAACAGCTACTTCATACTGTGTGGTTCTGACAGCACAGGGGTGGTGTGCTGCTCCGTGGCCTGTTTGCCCTCACATCCCACCTTGCCTTTCCCCTGCCCCTCTCTGTATTGCACAGGGGAGGGGGCTGACCCCATAGGCCCTCAGTCCCAGACTCCCATGTCAGCTGGGTTTTGGCAGGTCCAATCAATGGGAGGCATTGGCAGGAGATTGGAGGGGGAGAAGTCAAGGTATTTGTCCCCCTTTATAGAGAGGGAAATGGTGTCAGATTCCTATACTGCAGCTGCGTTTCCTCCATGTCTTAGAGTCAGCTCCCACTGCACAGATCCACCATGATTCCAACTTCCACTGGATGATCCCCGCAGCACTACCACCTCCCTTTATCCCTTCAATTTAGGATTAGCAGTGGCCTGGTCATATCTGAGAACAGTTGCTTCACTGTTCTCAGGATGGCTCCTGAAGCCCTTCCATCACTTGTGTATAACCAGTAAACTCCCTCTGTTTAGAGTGGCTTATATTTCCTTTTGGATCCCATCTGATATGATTCCACTTGTGACCAGACCTGACAATCATAGTGCCTACTTCCAGCCAAGTGATTGGCTCTGTTCTGGGCATGTGATGCAAGCTGGACCTATCAAAGTCCTACTCTAAGGCTGTATATATGCTTTTCAATGAGGGTCACTGAGCTTGGGTAGGATAGGATTGGAGTCTGCAGCTATGTCTACAACACCTATCTGCAGAGTGAGAGAATGAAGCTAGCACAAAGAAAGAACCAGCAAGGAATGGGGAGACTTCCAATGACATCCTTCAAGTTCCTAAAGTCCCTGAAGCTCTATCCTGAGCTACCCACTTACATGAATCAAAATAGTCTCTTTTTCCCTTAAGTTTCCTTGATTTGGGCTTCTGTCCCTTGTTTTCCTTGATATGGGGCTCATAGCCCCAAAATAAGCCTGACTAACAGAGACAGACTTAGTTGGTAGAAAAATACTCCCTTCAGGAAGCCCAACTCTGTTTCTCCATAACCTCTCCATCATTAGCCTGGTTCTCAGCTCTGGGGAGCACAACATTCTTGGCCTCTTCCCATCTATGCAACTCTTCTGACCTCCAGCATGGATCCAGGCCACCCCATTCCCCGCCCTCCCCACCAAGGCCCTGCTACAACTCCTTCTCCCTTCCCAGTGTCTGATGTCTCTACTGGCTCCCACTGCTTCTCACAGGCAATCTTCAGACATGTTGCTGACTCATCCTTGCCTCTCTCCAAGATGTGCTGTTGGCAAAAGCCTCTGGCCCCAGGAACTGGTTAGAAGCTCTCTGACCCTCCCTGTCAAAGAGGGGCATTTGATGACTCTTTTAGTGGCCCTTTAGGTACTGAAGGCAGCCTTTGTGTTCCCCTCCCCTTCCTCCTCTCAGGACCTCAGACCCCTTTGTTATGATACGTCACAGAGAGGTCCATGGGGAGAGATGGAACTGACAGCTGAGCAGGGACCAGGCCACAAAGGGCCCTGAATGTCATGCTAAGGAATTTGCACCTTACTCTCATGGACCAGAGAACCATAGAAAAGTTTTAAACAGCATCTTACTTTTCATCATTTTAAGCCCACATCCCTAGCTATGTCCTTTTTACAGCATCAGAGGAATAAATATTCTGAATTCTCTCTTTTCCTGTCCTCTCCTTTCTATCTGATGCCTCCCATTGGCTGAACCAAAAAGAAAGTAAAAAGGCAAGAAGGTCTGGTTGATGGAGTCTATAGAGGTTGGCCTGTGAGGGCACCAAACAGAGGGGAGAAAGATAGAGAGTGGGTCTGGAAGAGCATCTATTTCTCTTGAAAACATTCAGCACCCTTTGAAAAAGGTTAAGATCACAAACATAGAAAAGAGAGAGATTCTAGGTACGAAGTTCTATCTAGAGCATTTGAACTGGGCCTTGAAGATCTTTGACAGGTGCAGATAGGAAAGGGGCCTTCCAGAAAAAAGCGGGAATATGAGCAAAAGCTCAGGAACCATAATCTCTAAGTGCAGCGTGGCCAGAGCAGAGGACAATACATAAGAGAAGAGGAGGAGTATATGTGTACTGGAGGGTGGCATCCAGAAGATAGGTGGACTAGGAAGAAAGGTAGATGGAGCTAGATTAGGAGAGCCCCAACTCTGGAGCCAGATTGCTTGCTTCGAATCCCAGCTCAGCAATTCACAATCTGTGACCCTGAGTGTGTCATTTAACCTCTGCTTCAGTTTTCTTCTCTGTAAAATAAGGATGATACTACTATGTACATAATAAATATCTTGCAGGATTGTTGTAAAGATTGAATGAATGTAAATACAGGAGGTGCTTATATAGAATATAGAACAGAACCTGGCACATGGTGAATGTTATATTAAGTGTTAGCTGCTGCTGCTGCTCATGGCATTATGAGGGCTCTCTGCCTTCATCCCCTAGAGTACAGTTCCTGGAAAGATCCAAGATCTCACAATGTTCCTAATGCAACCCGTGCAACACGATTCTTCCTCCCCAGCATCACCTGGCTTGTTCATACACCCGTGAAGGGGTGTGGAGCAAAGCCATCAAGAAAACCACGTTACCCACCATTGTTACAACTGGGCAGTAATCCATTAGAAAATGTTGCGGACACAGGCCTGGGGATCAGGAGACGCAGGTTCCAACCTGAGCCCTGCAGCTAATTCAGTAGGTGACCTTGTGCACCCTTCTGCTCTCTGGGTTTCAGTTTGACCCTCTGTAAAATGACGGGGGAAGATTATGATGATGTCTTAGGGGCTCTCTTCCAGCTCTATCATTCTGTGATTCTAAATCCCTTTATAACAAACTCTAGGAGAGGAGCTTTGCTCTTGCAAATGGAGTGTAAAGTTAATCCTGCCTGTGCTGAAGCTAACTAATGTGCCTGTGTGGTTTATCCTACTTCATTAAACCCGGACTCCCCACAGAGCAATGCACAAGGCAGCCCAGGCAGGTAATACTGAAGTGTTGCTGAACTGGGTCTCCTAATGGAAAGTGATTTTCCCCCACTCTTCCTCAGGTTTATCAACACAGAGCCTATAACCCCCATTTTCCACACTGTTACTTTGCCACACGTGTAGATTCAGACCCAATCAGAAGTATGGCAAGTTGGGTCCTGAAACCTCATTCACATGCATACACGCCACCCACTGCCACCGCCACCAGCTGCAGGCAACACCATCATTTTACATGTGAAGAAACCAAGCTCAGACAGGCTAGGGGACTTGCTGGGGGAGGCACAGGGGCTGGTGTCTGATGTAGGAAGGGAGGGCAGTGCTGCTGTTGGTTGAGCGAATGCTCGCTATGGGGTGGAGGAAAAGAGAAGGTAACTGGGAAGCTCTGAGGCAATGTCACCAAGTGGAAAGATTTCCCCAAGCTCCCTTACATTTTGTAAAAATTCTTGCTGAGTCCCAGATGTAGAGAAGGGACTTGAGGACACGGGGAGGGGGAAGGGGAAGCTGGGATGAAGTGAGAGAGTGGCACGGACATATATACACTACCAAATGTAAAATAGATAGCTAGTGGGAAGCAACTGCATAGCACAGGGAGATCAGCTTGGTGCTTTGTGACCACCTAGAGGGGTGGGATAGGGAGGGTAGGAGGGAGACGCAAGAGGGAGGAGATGTGGGGACATAGGTATATGTATAGGCGATTCACTTTGTTATAAAGCAGAAACTAACACACCATCGTAAAGCAATTATACTCCAATAAAGATGTCTTTAAAAAAAAAAAGAATCATCCCTCTGCCAAAGAGCTGATCTCCTGGTAAAATCAAGACGCCACTGTCAGGGTAACACTCCAAAAAACAAACAAACAAAAAGTTCTCGCTGAGTCCCAAGTCACTTTTTCCTAAGACTAAAAGAGTCTTTTTCTAAGACATTCTAGATTGTCTCTTGAGGACAAAATTGAACAGTAATTGTCTTAGGCTCCCTCAGTTTTCCTTCTTTTATTGTGAAATATATTATAGATGCTGAAAAATACATAAAGCACATGTGTATAGTTCAATGAATAATTAAAAGTGAATACTGGTAACACCCGTTCCAGTCAGGAAACAGAGTATAACGTTGGCATATAAGAGGCAAAACTCAGAGAGTACATCCGGTATGATCCCATTCATATAAAGTTAGAAAACTGACAAAGAGCTCTATGTTTGGATGAAGTGACCACGCTCTTAGCTCACTCCTACGCAGTGTGTAGATCTGGTAAAAGCCTTCTCCCTCCACCTCACTGAGCACGGACCCCACTGAGGACCAAGAGGCCCTGAATGTTAGGGCCGGAGGCCACCTCAGGTGACTTTCATTCACTCATTTATTCCTTCATTCCTCAGATGCTTTGCGGGTCTTACTACATAGGGGCCTCTGAGCTAGGAATGGTGGGAGGTCTAGCATGGAGGTATAGATCCTGCCCCAGAGGAGTAAGAAGAGCTGGAATGAGTCGAGTCTGAAGTGAGGGGAAACAATGAGGGTCTTGGAAGTGCCAGGCTGTCAGCCAGGACACACCCTTGTGGCCCTTTTTCAGAAAACTGCCAGATGGAGCAGGACCCACCGTGAGGGAGGGGCCAGAAGAGATTCCCTTGGCCTCAGAAGAATGAGTAGATTACTGCAGATGGCCGCATCCAGCCTTCATGCCAACCTCTGGTCTCAAAAGTCAACTAGACGGCAGTTTATGTGCAGATGGATGAATCCCAGTGGGGTCAGAAATTGGGCTCCGGAATGTCAGAGAGGAAGGACCTTCCAACATCGCCTGGTCCAATGCCCTTGTTTTCCGTAATCTTACAGAAAAACCCAAACAAACTTTTTGGCCAGTCCAATAGAATCCAGGTTCCCACCACCCTAAACAGTTCTCGTTCTTGGCCCAGATGAAAGCAACAGTATTTTTCAAGATGGGTTTTTAGAATCGTGGAGTGTTATGGTCATGAAATCAGGAAGAAAGAACATAAGAGCTGGAAAAGATCTTGGTCATCTGTCTAATCCAGTGGGGCCCAAACCAGCCTAGTCATCAAATCACCTGAGGAACTTATTTTGAAAAATACAGATTCTGGGACAGTGACCCCCAGAAATTGGAGTTTAGAAGGACTGGGATTTAGTAGGCCAGGTTGGCCATCTGTATTTTTTAAAGACCCCCCCCAGTTGATTCTGATGGGACATTCACATGCCTAGAAAACTCCATCCAGTTGACAGAGGGAGAAACTGAGGCTCATATTAGGGGAGGCAGAGTGACTGTACAAGGTCACATCCCATTTCACCACAAACTCGTCAGTTAGCCAGAGACAACTGGTCCAGACTGCATGTCTAAGAGTGTTGATACATTAATAGTGTTTTTCCCCACTATTGTTTTCATGGTTAACACCTTTTATTTTTTGCAGCAGCTTAAAAGATTCCTAGCCACACTGCAAGGCACTCAGATTTGTGCAATGTTTACAGTGACTTTGTTGTTCATTAAACAAATTTACCCAGATTAACCCAACATGAAAGAAATCATCTTGTTTACAGTGAGATCCTGACAGAAATACGTGTAGCAAAGACAGACAAACACACATAAACCTGGATTGCCAAGTGGGACATGATTTGCTGCCGCATCCAATTTTTCTCATTAGAGCTTGTTTTATTTGAACATGACTCAGTACCCCATGTAAACGTGAGGTTGTTAATCTTATTACTATATGGAAAACAAATTAATTAGTATGCATGCTATTGGAGATGAATTGTAAGGTCGGTGTTGGAAAGATTAGGAAAATACACTCATTACTCCAAATGATATCTGATATACATGTCTGATTCCACTTTAAGACTGGTTCCAATATGTGGGCAACAAATAGAGCTAATAAATATCAAGCCTTTGTGCTTAGCATCTAAATGTTGGGATTGGCCAGATACAGATATTCAGGCCTTCTTTGTTTTAAAACAAAGGTCAATGTGATGAATAATAGCTTGGGGCTATCCCACAGCTGAGACTCATCTGCTGCAGGTACCTTTCCAGGTTCCATCTCCTGCCCAAAACCAAACCTACCTGAGAGTGGGATCTTTTCTTTCCTCCACATACCCACCACACTGTGTATGCTCCTCCCTGAGCAATTTCTACCTTTTTTAGTGGTCATAATGAAGACTCCTCATTTTTCCAGGGATCTTTGTGCTCCTTGAGGGTGGAGACTATATTCACATGCTAGACTAACTCACAGCAGTGAACATTAATGATGGGCATATGCCAGACTGTGTCTGTGAACCTCCCCCAGCCCTTTCCTCATTGCTTCTTGGGTTTACCAGACCCTTCTCTTCAAATATGGTCTTACTGTGAACAGGGCAAATACAATTAATTGTCTTTCTGTTTATTAAATTATATATTATTCCAATTAATATATTGATCAGAACACCATGCTACAGAAACAAACAATGAGAAACCTCTTTATGTACCAGCATGTGACACCAAGTTATATTGTTAACTGTACACCTATGAACTACCTCTGGAAGTATTCTGGGAACACTGATTACCAGATTGGGAGGGGACCCGAGTGGTTGAGGGAGAGAGGTAGGAAGAGGCTCTTCCTCAGATTCCTTTTGTGCCTTTTGAACTTGAGCCATACGTATGTACTACTGAGTCAAAAAATATATAGCAAATACTAAATTTAAACATAAAATCTAGTAAAAAATATTTGCTCAAAAAAAAAACAACCCCCCAAAAAATCCCACAAAAAAATAAAAATAAAAACAAATGTCAGGGCCTCCCTGGTGGCGCAAGTGGTTAAGAGTCCGCCTGCCGATGCAGGGGATACGGGTTCGTGCCCCGGTCTGGGAGGATCCCATATGCCGCGGAGCGGCTGGGCCCGTGAGCCATGGCCGCTGGGCCTGCGCATCCGGAGCCTGTGCTCCGCAACGGGAGAGGCCACAACAGTGAGAGGCCCACATACCGCAAAAAGAAAAAAAAACAAAAAAAACAAAAAAAAACAAATGTCATTTGGAGTACTAAAGACTTGGGAAGTCCTTTAATTAATAAACCTGTTTTATTTTAACTCGGTGTTACCAGACTTATTTCACCAGGGAGTTCCAAAAGAAACATAAGATATCCAGTGTTTCCCAAATGTTTTTTTTTTAAATTTATTTTATTTGTTTTTGGCTGTGTCGGATCTTAGTTGCTACACGCGGGATCTTTCGTTGTGGCGCACAGCTCCTTCGATGCTGCAAGGGCTTCTCTCTAGTTGAGGTGTGCAGGCTCCAGAGTGCCTGGGCTCTGTAGTTTGTGGCACGCGGGCTCTCTAGTTGAGGCACGCGAGTTCAGTAGTTGTGGCACGTGGGCTTAGTTGCCCCATGGCATGTAGGATCTTAGTTCCAAGACCGGGGATCTGAACCCGCATCCCCTGCATTGGAAGGCGGATTCTTTACCACTGGACCACTGGGGAAGTCCCTCCCAAATGGTTATGACCCTGAAATCCTTTCTAAAAATATTCACTTTATTACTATCTCATAAAACACAATGACCCACTAATGAGCTGAGGCAACATTTTAAACCAGAGGGTGCAAAAGGAGGTGGATACTGATTGGGCTGCCAACTCTGTGAATAAACCTGGGCAAGTCCTTTCTCTTCTCTGGGCCTCAGCTTTGTCATCTCTAAAATAAGCCAGCTGGTTGAGATTATCTCTGACGTTCCTTCCAGCTCTGAACTTCAGAGATTCTCTGGCAAGAATATATCAAAGATCTCCTGCAAAGTGAGCCCATGCTTTGAGTAGCAATTGGAGGCAAGGAGGTCTATGATGCTTGTTAAAAGAAGTTACAAATATGGGACTTCCCTGGCGGTCAGGTGATTAGGACTCAGTGCTTTCACTGCCATAGCCCTGGGTTCAATCCCTGGTCAGGAAACTAAGATTCCTGCAAGCCACTCAGAGCAGCCAAATGAGGAAAAAAAAAAAAAAAAGTTACAGATATACATGATGTGGATGTATTTTCCCAGCTTCTCCAGAAACTCAAGGGATTAACAAACAAACACCCCAGGATATGCCAGGAGGTTTTAAGAGACCAAAGCAATCGTCTTTGGTTCACTACAATTAATAGTATCACAAAAATCTCAGCACCTCCATTTATTCACTGGGTATCTGTGGGCAAAACCCTAAGTTGAGACAGTTTCCTCAGCTATAAAGTGGGTATAGCAATTGCTTTGCTACTTTCCTCACATTCTTGGTAAAGGCATTTAATTTGTGACAGCAACACAGATAATAGAGAACTGATGACAGATTTATCAAACCATTTACTTAATGAGTAAAAAATGTTCCTTATCACATTATCTTTCATTCGTTAATAGATTTCCCTTGGTAGGGCAAGGGGGTAGTATGAAATTATTATACTCGTCCATTACTGGAGGCAAAATAAATTTGTAAAAGCCTTTTGCAAAGTGATTTTTCCCATAGATATCAAGAGCCATGCAAAGACCCTCTGACCCAGCAAATCTAGATCTGGGGATTTTAAGAGATAAAAAAAAAAAAAAAAGACAAGAGAGGTATGAAGACGTGCACTTTGGGGTTAACTGTGATAGTGAAAATTTGAGTCCTTCTAAATATACAATACTAGGGAATAACATATCCATTTAAAAGGGTATTAAGCAACCATTAAAGTAATAATTTTATTAAATATTAAAACACATTTTTAAATGATAATTATGAAGACAGTATGGAATTATAATGATAAACTGTTAAGTGAGAAAGCTGAATACAAAGCTGTAACTACACTAATAAATTACCTATGTAAATTTAGCCAGCATGTAAGTCAGGACAGAAGAGGAACACTGAACAGTTCATCTGTTAGGATGGTAGGATTATGGATAATTTTCTTTCCTTTTAATTTTCTTTATTGTTGTAACATTGTGAACTAAATAAAAATCTGGAAAAAAAACACAATGAAAGCAACAGATAGGTACATTTTGTTGTATCCTTCATAAATCCTTTCACTGAAGAAAGGGATTAAATGTGGCTTACCATAGCAAATCATAAAATAAGACCCACATATTGCATTTCCTCTAGACCCTCCTACCCTTCTATGAATAAATTAAAATATAAACACCAGAGTTAATTTTTTTTAAATCCAGGATTATCTCATTATTCTATTTAAAACACATAAAGAAAGAAAGTGCACTCTTTTTTTCTTTTGGATTAAAAGTTTCCCTAGCCAAGTTTCAGATGTCTGTTCTTCCCTGTCTTGTCGGCGGGGCCTGGGTCCCCATTCTTACCTTATGCATTTCTCAACCGACCGGGGACCCCAACTGGTCCTGCCTTGTGAAATGATCATGTTAATTTCTACCCAGGCTGCCCCCTAGGTCCATTGTCAGGATCCCCTGAGATAATGTGTAGGAAGACACCAAAGTGCTTTGCAAATGCTCCAGAACTGTGTCCAGTTGGATACCTTTTCTTTAGGAGTCAGTATGGCATAATGGAGGAAAACAGGGGTAGAATCTGGGTGAGGGTGAGGGTGAGGGAGGAAGGAGGACTGGGTTTTAGGGAAGCAGTATAGTGTTAGCAGTTAAGAAATTTGACTGTGAATTCAGAACTGGCTTTCAAATTCCAGCTCTGCCACCTCCTAACTGCGTGATCCTGGGCAAGTCTCTGTGCCTCTGAGCCTCAGAGTTCAAAGTAGACTCGACTCATGGTGATATGTGAAACACAGTGCCCTGTAAACAGTGAACACTAAAGAAATGTCAGTTACACTTATTAGTCCTGCCCCTCCCACTAACTCAGTGTGGAGCCTTTGGCAATTCTGCTTCCTTCTCTGGGCCTTCATGCCTTCACCTGTCAAATGGGGCAAGGTGCTGGATTCAATGGCCTTCCAGGGCTATCTCAGGGACAATGGTTTCACAGTGGTCGTTGTAACATTGTCCTTTTAAAGATAGATTTGTGTGGGAATCTGTAGCCCATGGGGACACAGCTATGGGAATGGGATTCCAGAAATGTTCTGCAGATTAGACTCTCAGGCTCGTAATCCTGTTTCTGCTTTACTCTTGAATGTACTTCTCCTAGTTGACATTCCAAGACCACCCCTTCTAGCTGGGATTACTTGTCCAATCACACAGAAGAGATGTTGAAACCCTCTCCCCAACCCCCTGCACTGTCTAAGCAGATATTTTCACAGGAAACTTTACTATGCCACCTTGTTTGTTTCCTGAGGACAATGACTAGGACCAATGAACGAAAGGACAGAACTAGGACCAGTGGACAGATGCTACATGGAGACCAGTGCATGTTCAATGAGGGAAAGGACTTCCTGGCAGCCATTCCATTAATACCAATTCCAAAAGGGGCTAGTGAGCTCACTGTCCCTGGAGGTATTCAAACTCAGGCTAAATGATTATTTACTGGGGTGCTGTAGAGAGGCCAGCCTAGATACAACTCATACAATTTAATGAGGCTCACTACCCCAATTCCCTGTGCTATTAATGAACTATTTACTGATTTATTACTTAATTAGCAATACATTAATTGATAAACTACTGTCTGTACCATCTTAGAGGCTCTGGCTTATTTTGGCTTCTCTCTGAAGAGAATGCTCACTGGAGGACTCCTGGGGTTAGGGGTTGGTGGAGAATCAGACAGAATGCATGACTTCTGACTCATCTTTCTAAGCCTTCTTTCCTACAGTGTGAAATTCTTTCTACAAAGTATAGGGGTCTGTGTGTGTGTTTGTGTGTGTGTGTGAGTGTACAGTAGATTTCACCTCATTAATGTATTATTGACTGCAATTATGCCTTTTCATTTTCCCTCTAGGATCTGAGGTTTTCTTTCCCTTTCAGCTCTACCCAGCTGTGTTTTTTTCCCCCAGAAATTCTAGATCCAACCTTGTCTTTTCAGAAATTTAGCAGCAGTATCATGACAGCTGTTAACCTATGGCTCTCAGATGTGCTTGAGTTGAATTTTTTGTTCATTGCTTTCTCTCTTGAAGTGCTGGTAAAGGATACTTCAAAAAGAACCACACAATTTTTCAACACATGAGTACTGTCGGCCTCTTCCTATACAAACCTTCACTCATTGCTCCTGTCAAATGCTGGGCCATCTGCTCCTCTACCAAAGGAGAAATATATCTAGTCAACCAAAACACATTTTCTTTGAACAGCCTTGGAGAATCTAAACCCAGTGTAACAATACTTCATGAAGCAAGTGCCCAGCTACTATATCATTTGGTCCTCACAACAGCCCTGAGAGGTAGGTTGAGTAAATGGCAATTAATCTCCCCATTATACAGGTTAGCAAACTGAGGGACAGGGAGGTGAAGTCATACTGTTAGGATGTGGTAAAGCGGAGCTAGACTCATGGACCGCAGAGGCCCAGTCCACAGAGGATTTCCCCTTCACCACATTTGTTCATTCGTCAGACTCACGAATGAGAATTTGACACTGTCCCTGTTCTCACGAGAGAAAGCAAGAGGACAAATTGCTACAATAGTGTGACAAAGGCATTAGCAGCAGTGTGGACCCATTGAGATTCAGACACAGAAGCCCATAGAAGGACTTCCCTGGCAGTCCAGTGGTTAAGACTTTGCCTTCCAGTACAGGGGGTGCAGGTTCGATTCCTGGTGGGGGAGCTAAGATTCCACATGCCTTGCAGCCAAAAAACCAAAACATAAAACAGAAGCAATAGTGTAACAAATTCAATAAAGGCATTAAAAATGGTCCACATCAAAAAAAATCTTTAAAAAAAATAAAGCCCATAGAAGCAGGTGGCAGTGACTTCTTCTTAGTCAGAAGGGCTCAGCAAGAAAGAGGTTCTTGCAAAGATCAGAAGGAAGTTCAGCTGTTCCCATGGGTGCCACCTGCAAACCTTAAGATTGCTCTAATGTAATACTTACCATATCTCCTTGGGGACTCCGTTTCCTCAGCTTGTCTGAGACTCTGTCCTATACCACTAAATCAAGCTCTCTGGAGTTGGGGCCCAAGGATCTGCATGTGACTCCTTTCACACTGAAGTTTAGAAGCTACTGTTATCAGGGAACTGAGTGATTTATTGCCCGAAGAGGTGGGGTCCCAGAGGTGGAGCCCTGACCATGAGGACTGGACACAATATTCCATCTCAGACATACAGGGACATAGACAAGGGAGAGCTCAGGGCTGTGCAGCCTGAGCAGTGAGCGGTGGCCACCACCTGTAGTCCCGGGAGGGTGTCCCACAGCTGGAGCATTTCCTAAGGTGCATGAGGAACATTCCAAAAAAAAAAAATGTGTTTTTTTGTTTTATTTTTTCCCAGGCTATTTTTTTTTTTTTCATGAATGCTACAAACTTTCCCAGGGCAGAAAGTGGAAAACTGCTAGAAATTAGGCTTTCCTGTGTTCCTCTCCTTGGTCGTAGGGCCTCTCCCCTATCTCTCCCTTTGACCCTTGGGGCCACTCCATCTGGGAAGGGGAGAATCTGATAATCTCCAGGGAGGTGCGGCAGGGGCTTGCCCACCTTATCGAGCCTCCTTCCTTTGCCCCACTCCCCAAACCACTGTGAATTCCTCCCCTCAGAAACATTTGCCATTCCTATCAACCCTGAGCCTTTAGTCAGCTCTTCTCATGGCATTTTACATTTACGTTGATATCCAGCAGCCTTACCTGCAAAATGGGGACATTAATTGTGCTCCCTGTGTCATTATTTATCTAGCAAAGTTTACTCACCCTTCAACACTCATATAGGTCACTCCCCCAGTGAGGTCTCCTCCGGCCTCCCCCTTTCCAGAGTCTGGCTTGACACCCCTTGCTTGGTTCTCCCTCAGCCCCTTTTGGTGACACCCATCCTCAGACTCTTATGGTCTAAGTGTAGGTCTGTCTCCCCTCTGGACAGGGCCTGGGGCTCAAGTGACAGTACACCAGGGCTCTTGACACCCGGCTGGGCATCTCTTCCCGGGTCGCTGTGAGGATCAAATGACTGCTACCTGGAGACTCCCTGAGGGCTCATCTGCACACGTTCTTGCCCTCTTCTCTGGTATTCATGACAGTAGAGGGGACTGTGCTGATCCCTTAGGCTGAGGGGGCAGGGAACCCCAGTACCTCAGGCATCAGATTCCCCCACCTGGGTCTGGAGAGAGTGGAGGGATATCCACTTGGAGTATGTGGCCCTTCTGGACCTGGAAGCATGCCACTCCTCCTTCCCGGTGCTAGCTGGAAACAGCTTCTGCCAGGGTGGCCAAAAGGGCTTGAGGGGCAGAGCTCTCCTCTGGGTCTCCAAAGCTGTCCTGGTGGCTGGTGCAACCTGGGCACTGGGCCTGCACTAAGGGCCTCAGGGGAAATGGAAGAACCAAGCACTCGCTAGCTTGGAGCCAGGAAAAAACCCAGCTCCAAGCTTAATTAAAAAGAACGCTTAATCCCTCCCCCAAGAAATGCAGATCACCCACAAAGGAGAACAGGAACACCAGTGGCCAGGAAGACCCAAAGCCTTACAGTCAAGCACTTCGGGCTGAGCAGGGCAGCTCCACTATGATCTGATACAATGACCATTGTCAAGGAGGGCTGTTTTTCCATGTTTTTGTATCCTTTTCTTCACATTTTCTTTTGCTACCTAATTTCATGCATCAGAGGTCAAAAGACAAAAGGTCAGGCCTGGTTTAAAGACAGCAAACTCCCCACCACCAGGAACTTGTGTCCAAAGGAGTGCTTTGAGGCACCGCCTGCAGACACCGGCAGGTTTCCATCCCTGCCTAATTCTCTTTTGTCACTTCATGGGGTACATGAGTCTACGTGCAAATTGCATGAGAAATGAGATACCAACTGCTATACCAAACTAGGAAAAAATTGCCCCCTTTCAGTTCACCAAACCGTTTCCATCTCATACCTTGTTTGTCAGAATTTGTACCTAACAAGAAAGAAGCCCATCTTCCAGCTCTCCACCTGCCTATGCACAGAAGTATATATTACATATATTATATATATAATTATAATATATAAACATATGCTGTAAACACAAAATATGAATAGATATTCCTTAATTGTTTTTTTTCTAGGAGAATTCATAAAGATGTCTCCAGAAAATTACCAACACTTGTCCTTAAAATTGCTTTCATTAAAATTTTAGCAGCATTTTAGTTGAATAATTTAGTATGATTCTTTTAGTATGAATATTTTGTCCTAGAACTCCAATCTTTTCAATGCTCCATTTTGGATTCTTAAGTAGTAGTGGATTGTTAGTTTCCTTGTATGATGAGTAGACACTTTTGTGAATACAGGAGAATACAGCGTCATGATTTCCCATTAGAAATATTTTCATGATTGGGGGGAAAACAACTTTCTACTTCTATGTTCATAAGCTTCTCATATCAACTTGGTATGCCAAATGGCTTTTATCTGACTGAAAGTAAATTAGGGGACATCTTTAATTTTTCTTATTGTTGACAATTTTTTAGTTGGCTGGCATTCAGTGTCTGAAGTTCTGGCCCCCACCTCAAATACAAAGTAAAGGAGAATATAAGCAGTTTGAGAAGTGTCTCTGGTGATTGCTAGACACTGGGCTGGTTATAGGGCTCACTTCTGAGGCCCTTTGGACCCAAGCCCAGGTCCTTTTCCCCATCTTATTCTGGGCTGAGTCCTGGAAGAAGCTACCAGCAAATAGCAGGTCGATTTGTTAAAAATATGGAATCAGCAGGAAATCTGAAAGAATTTTACAGCATCCAGTTTTATTTCAGGCATGCTCTCAAGTCCAAACTTTTTATCCTGCAGTCTGCTTTTCTTTCCATAAGACATCCCCTCAAAAGAAGTAATAATAATCAGTCCAAAACCTGCCATAAGGCTGAAGTACTCACTTGGCGACTTACAAGGTCACACTACAGGCTCCAGGAAAAACACCCCAATCCTGCTGTGATCCCCTGCCACAGCTCTGAAGTTATTACAGAAAAATGGAGAATGAAGTAAGCGAGAACATTAAAGGGCCTACTTACAGGTGCTTCACTTCCATTTAACATTTTGATCTGCGTCCAAAAACTATAAGAATCGTTTAACTTGTGCACGCAGTCAAAATCGCTTGTGAAGTGGGCTCCTTTATGTTCCAGTACTTCATGTCATCAAATTATATCATATTAAAATGTTATTAGTTTAAAACATATTAAATAAATGCAAGTCTGGGTTGGCGCATGAATATTTAAAGCTCACATTACATTACACGGAGAAATAGCAGAAGAAAAAGGGGGTGGGGAGAGCTAACAGTTCATCGTATAAATATTGGTAGAAATAAAACATCCTGCATATGTCTTCTTTGGCAAAATATGATTTTATTACTTACACATCATGGTATTGTTAAATTTAAAAGGAAATAGAAGAAGAAATAAACTGATTTACACTGTTTTCAATGTTAAATAATCAGAGGGCCAGTAAATCTTTTCAATGCCCCGTTTTGGATTCTTAGGTAATAGTGGATTGCTGGGATATGTTGGCCAATTTTAAATACAACTGACTCCCTATTTTCCATATTCATATATTGCGAATGTAACTACAGGATAGTGAATTTTATCTCAAAATTCTCCTCGAGTTGCCTTCAAATCGCGTCCCTGTATACGGCAGACACTTGACGTCTGCCGTGTGTACCTTGCGCTGGAAACCAGTCGTGGAGCTGAATCGAATTACTGGATTTGAGTTGAAATTAACCCATCCAAATGACCCGAGTCTCTGCGCTGTTTGAGGTGTCTCTCAATAATACTTTTAATTAAAGCAAGAAAGGCAGTAAACAACAGTAGCAATAACCCACCATGAGCATCAGATTCCCCGAACACAGCCCCATCGTGTTTTCTAGCACTACCCCTGTGTTGCTGGGGGGCGAGCCGCTAGCACATGGTGTCCCAGCAAGCCAGCAGCCAGAAGCTCTAAGTCCTTTATGTGCAGAGGACCCCAATGCCAGCAGAAATGGGTGCTTCTATCCAAACCATTCCTCAGCCCCTTTCCACCGCGGGCGCCGCTTGAAAACCTGCGGCGGCGGCGGCTGGCCTGCGTTGCGCGCGTTTTGCGCTCTGTTCCCCGGGAGTTGCCAGTGGAGAGGTGCCCCCGTCCACACGGGCGCCGCCCCCGGCAAGCCCCAAGCTTAGGCCGTGAGGAACCTACTCGCCGGGACTCGGCGTCCACCCTCAGTCCTGACACCATCCAGACCCAGCAAACGCAGCGGGGCGGGGCTGGGCTTTAGCGGCGCCTCCAGCGGAAGGTGCGGTGCCACGTGTGCGCTGCGCGGACCCCAAATCCTGCGAGTCCAGCTGCGGCCTCAGCCCTCCCAGAACTGGGCCCCCAGCTTTAGGGCGGGGCCTCTTCTTAGCTACTTGCCTGGACGTCGGTTCCCACCCGCCCTCAGAGCAGGCTCTATCCCAGAGCCACAGGGCCGGAGTCGTTCCCCCGCTGCCTCTCCCAGGGCTCGCACAGAGGGAGGCCCAGCGGCGGACCGCGGTGGTCCAATCTTTGCTGGATTCCGGGCTGGGGGTCTCGGGGTGGCGCCGGGCCGAAATCGAGCCTCAGCCTCGGCTCCACAAACCCTGGAGTCTTCGGGTGTTTCCTGGCTGAAGAGCAGAGCCCGACCTAGGCTCCTCGTCTCCCGACGTCGGCCTCCCCAATCCTGGACTGCAGCGTCTTAGCTGGAGAGAAGCTCGCAGCGTGCCTAGGCCAACCCCTTCTGCGACTCTTTTCTTTTCCTGTCACTCTCTGTTCTCGGTTTCTGCTTTCTCCCTCTCACAGAAGGCCAGAGCGCGCGGGGGCCTTGGAGGAGCCTCCTCACCAGCCCCTTTCCTGGGTCTCCAGTCTGCCTTTCCTCACAGTCTTTTCTCTCCCTCTCCATATTTCTTTCTCTATAGATTCTCCCCGCACTTCCTCGCCTTTTTAGCCAGCATGTCTCTCTGCCTCTCTGAATTTGCCTCTCTTTTTCTCCCCGGTGTAGCATTAAACAAATCCACGTGTATCGAGGTTGGAGAAGTTCCGGCAACGTGGACAGGGAAAAAAAAAAAGGCCTTATTCTGTCCTTGGGACATTTCCGGTCACCTCACTTCGTCTTCCCCTTGAAGCGGTGCCAGCGCTGGTTCAGCCACGCAGGCCGCTGCTATCAAAGCGCCGGGTCGGGTCGCTCGCTCTCGCTCTCTAGCTGTGTATGCGTATGTTCGAGGGTGGATTTGTATGTCGATGGTTGCAAACTAGGGCAAGTTCTCCAAACCGAAAGCTGAGTAGAGGTGGGTTTCTAGGATTCTAGGGCTGCGGCCAAGTGAGACGGGGGATTTTTCGGGGGTTCCAATGCCGATCTGCGCCTAGACTCTATGCGTCCATAGCCCCTTGCCCAGTATCTCTAAGGTCGCAGCATCAATTCCGGGTCCCCCGAAGAGGTTCGCCACCTTCTCTGCATCAGGGAGCAGCCCCTCGGTCCAACACTGCGGGAGTCCGGGAGGTCCGAAGCACGCTGGCCAGGCGCAAGGGGAGGTCAACCCACAGCGGGCAGGGTGGGCAAGGGGATGACGGTTGGGCCTGGATACCCCACGAGGGGGTGCTCTGTGAATTCTGGGCACTGGCGCCACACGACCGGCGGGGTTATGAGTAAGGGCGGGCGCCGCCTCGGGAACACGTATTTGTTTCGCGTTGGTCTGGAGCGCCCAGAGTACGACTCGGCCGCGCGGGGGTCAGGTATTTCCGAGCACCGCGAGTCCACGGGTCCTGGTGCTTGGCCTAATCCTCTGCCCTTCCTGGGTGCGGACAAGAATGAAGAAGTGGCCGGTGTCTCCTCCCTAATCCAAAAGCCCCACAAAGCCAAACACACACGCAAAACTCACCAAAGCATCCCACAAACACAAAAACTAAAGCCAACGCACGAAAACATAAACCAAAACCCTCATCAAACGCACTGCTCATAAAAACAAAATCAAAATCGAAGAAAACAAAACCCATACATACACAAAATCCACCTAACTCAAAACACACAAACGACACCCACTAGTACAAAATCAAAACACATCAAAACACCACGCAGAAAGAACAGCCTTCCAAACGACACGCAAAAAGCCCACAAGGACAAAGTACAACACGCACACAAAATCAAAACACAAGACAGAAAAGACCAAGACTCACAGAGCAAAACCCGCTAAAATGAAATCCACGAACAACCAACACGCAAAACACCCGAAACAAAACACTCACATGGATAACGAAAACAAACAAACAAACAAAAAAAACCCTCTAAATAGAAAAGGAAAACAAAACAAAAACCCCAAACAACTCCCGTCCCCAGCCCGGGATGAAATGTCAATTCCGGGAGGGCTTTTTGATCTCTAGGCGCGGACAGGCCGCTCCTCCTCTGCGCAGCCTCCCCGCGCGGTCTAGGCGGGAGGGCGGGAAGCAAGGGCTGGGGCCCGGTTGCGGAGGGAGAGTCGAGTGCTTGGAGAGGGCCAAAAATCAAGTCGCCGGAGCAGGGACCCGGACGCGTAGGCTGCAGGAAGAGGCGGCGCAGCGGGACTGCGCAGACTACTTGTGGGTGGGGGGGAGCCGCCGGGGAATCCACAGCCAAGTTTCCGATTGTGGCGAAATCGGCTCAGTGGATAAGCGATGTCCGGTTCCCGAGCCCCCCGCCCCCTTTTCTCGAGCTCTGGGCTCTTCCCCCAAGGTTGCGGCCCATCCTCGTGACCACCCCCTCCAAAAAACAAACAACACTCTCGCTGAGGACGATTCACTTTTCGAAACTGCCATTGTCCGGCGGGCCAAGAGTCCTCCTGCGGATCTCTCCCCCGCCCTGGAGAACCTTGCCCCTGCGACCACCCCGCAGCGGGGCCCCACGGGCTTCCAGTGGCCAAGCCCAGCAGCTGGACTCGGGACTTGGGAGGAGAATGGGGAGGGAAGTCTTGAGCCTGGGCCGAAGAGAGCGGGCTGGACATGCCAAACTTCTGCGCGGTCTCTCTGATTTCCCCTCTGAAGTCAAGTCTTGGGGCTCGGGGACACCGCAACATCTCGGGGCTGGAGGGCAAGGGGATTCCACTTATGGGCCGGGGTAAGGTGTCCGGGACTCATGCCAACCTCCCGGACCTCCTGAGAAGGTTCTGCTCAGCCCGGGTGTTCCAAAGCGGAGGCCGGGATTTTATCTCCAGCATTTCACAGCTTAACCTCTGTGCTCGGGGCCAGGATGGGACATGGTGTGTGGAAAGGCTCTGGGGCCAGGAATGGTACCTGGGCGCTCTAGGGTTCTGGCACTGCCCTGGAGTCAGGGACACAGCAATAGTAATAATAGAGCTGCAGACTGCGGTGGGGTGGAGTGGCTGAGAGCTCTGGAGGGCGGACGCCGCCCTAGGGGTGAATCTGAGGAAACTGGAACGCCCCCCTCTATGCCTGGCAACACGGCTTGCCTATACACCCCTTTCAACTGCACCTGCTTGGCAGAGTGGCTAATTTCTTAAAAAACAAAAACGCGGCCTGCACCCTCTTACGTGGCGGGGTTTGCACCTAAAGGGGTCACCGGCCTCGCGCACAGAGCAGAGGGCCGCGACACCCAGACTCAGGGATTTGTAAAAGGTGCGGTCGCGACGCCAGGGGTCCCGGCTCGCCTGCGGTCGGCTCCTTGCGGTTAGAACGCAGGCTAGAGCTCGGCTCCGTCTGAAGCCGTCCGTCCCTCCCCCGCAACCCCCTATAAAAGTCCAGGGCGGCGCGGCGGCAGCATTGCTGCTTTCCCGGCCTCCCGCACTGCTGCGGGCCCGGCCCGGCCGCCCCGTCTGGCCAGCTGAGCAGGCCGGGCCGCAGAGCGCGGACACCTTTTCCCAGTTCGGGGCCTGCAGTGCGGGGAGGCACGCTGGGGGCGCGGCGTGTCTGGGGACATCTTGTGATGTTGGCGAGAACAGGACATGATCTCACATGGCGAGAAGCTCTTTAGTTCCTTAATCATTTCACGGTGCCTTCGGACGCTTTTTTTCCACCTAAAACGTTTAGTTTCAGCTCAGTGATCAGCTACCCCAGCTCGGCGGGGGAGCGGAAGGCTTGAATTATTCCGACCTGCGAGCGGCCCCTGAGACCCCCCCCCCCAAAAAAAAGCACCAAAAAGTGGAAACTTTTTTTCCCTGTCCATTACATCAAGTTCTGAAAAATCAAAATGGATTTAGAGAAAAATTACCCGACTCCTCGGACCGGCAGGACAGGTAGGACCGCGATACGGGCTCTAGGCGTGCTAACTCAGAGATCCAGCCGGGCACTGGCCCTCAAACACTTCGACCCTGGGGGAGGGGGCGCGTCTCATTTCGCAGGGATTGACTGCGCGACTGTCTGCGGCACGTTTCTTTTCTCCAATCTGTTCACACACTTCTGCATCAGTCCAAGTGTTTGCGAGTTTGTGTGTATTTTTCCCTATTTCCGAATGTTTAATGTGGATGTTTATCTGGGTGTCTGAAAGTTTGTCTGCGTCTGTGTGTTTACATAGGGGATCAGGGTATGCATGAGTGACAATGAGCTTGTGATAAATATATATATATATATATATATATATATATATATATATATATATATAATCAAAAATATTGAGTGTGTGTTGAAGAATCTATATGCCTGTGTATGTGTAGCTTTATATTCATGAGTCTGTTAGTATGTGTTTATGAGTTGCTGTTCCTGGGTACTGTTCTTTTGAGTATCCAAAATGTGTGTCTATGAGTGGCGTATACATAATTTGGATGAGTGTCTGAGTGTACGTCTACTCCTTTAAGGGATTGTGTTTCCCCGTCACATCCCAAGTGATTCTGGAAGTGAGAATAAGATGGTTACACCGACCCCTCCATTTTTGGATGTCAACAGCTGTTCACTGTGCACATGCCAATGTACACAAAAGTGCCTGCCTTTAGGCACAAAGATGGGTCTGGGACCTGTGGGGATCTGTTGTACTAAGTCTGCCATCAGTCAGGCTCAGGTTCTATTCTTTTGAGAGAACAGGAGTGAAGGTGTGCAGCCCTTCGTTGTGTGGTGTACACTGCTTCCCTCTGTGGGTACTGTTGAGCCTACCATTTGTACAAAAGGGTCTCACGTTGCAGACACAACCTTGGCAGGTGAGAGGAGGCAGCCTACCTATAGGCTAGTTGTGACAGTTCTAGGGACCCCCAGCCTGCCTTAGCTCTTACTTAGACAGCCTCTGTCACTGGTGTGTGTGTGTGAACGCGCATGTGCACTCAGGTTTTATCTTGTGGGTGCCAGGAGGAGAGCACAAGTAGGTGGACATGTGTGCCTAACTGGGGCATCCAGCTCTGAACCTATATGCACAGAGGCCTCCCTTGCACAGAGCCTGGTGTTCCTCCCACAGGCCCAGGCAGTGGGTGGCAGGGTGTGTTTATGTCTGAGAGGAGGTGGAAGGCAGCAGGAAGCTTCTGTCTGCCCTGAGGTAAAAGCCAGGTATGGGCAAATGTGCTAAACCCCCATCCAAACACACTTCTGGTCCTGACAGAACTCCCCTTCCCCTATCCATATGGTTCTGTGAGCACCCACCTCCACCCCAGCCCTAAATACAGGTCAAAAAGCAGAGAGAGAGGTGGGGGGTGAACTTGTATCTGAAGCCCAGGACAACTCCCTAGGCATATATGTGTTTCCAAAATCATGACTGAAGAGAAGTGAGGGCAGAAATCTAAGAGGCAGGGAATTGAAGAGGATTCCCCAGGGTAAAGGCACAGGAAAGGGAACCTGGAATCCCCTTCTGCTCCATCCCTACTCCCCCACTACTCCGCAGTGGGTCCCTTAGTAGGTGAGACTCCAGAGGTGTCTGCACTGGGGACTAGGGTGTGTGTGTGTGTGTGTGTGTGTGTGTTGGGAATGGGTCAGAGGCCTGTGAGGGTCCACTAGAGGGTCTGCATGGCTTGCCCGGCTGCCTCTCCAGACAAGCTGTCTACGAAGACTGTAATTCATTCATGGCGGTCGATGGGCTCTTTGATTAGTTCAATCGCCTGAATAATCGTTTAATCAATAAAGCATTTCATTCCTTTGCGAGGCGGGCCTGGGTGGGGCTGAGGACCCCTAGGCTGGCCAGAGTTTAAAAATCTGGAGAGCCATGCCCCCTCTTCACCGACAGGTTGGGTGAGGGCCCTGCCTGGGAAAGGGCAGTATCTCAGGTAACACTACACTTCCGCCTGTCTGCACCAGCCTGGGCCGGGGAAGAAAAGAGAGCTGAGAAACTGGCCAGTATGGGGGCGTCCAGGTCTGGTTTTGGGGTTTTCGCTCGGGCCTCTCCCCTCTCCCAACTTCAGGACCTTGTATGGGTCACTCGATGGCCCTTTCCCTCCTTTAGAACTGTATTCCATTCCTTCGTTCGACCTCAGTTTCCCCATCTGTATAATGGGGAAGGCATATATGCCATTCTAGCTGTAAGCCCAAGGTCGGTGAGGTTCTACCTGAGCAAGGAGCCACTTAAGGGTATTCTTGTCTAGCCTCTTCCTTGTGGTACCAAAAAAGGAAAAACTGAGGTCCAGAGAGGAGCAGGGACTTATTTGAGATCATACAGAAGGAAGTATGGAGGGCGTAGGACTGAAAGGTAATTTTTCTGCCCTTAAACCTCTCATTCTTGCTGGAAAAGGCGATAGAGCCCCCCCCACACCCCTCCCCCCACAGCCTCCCTTGGAGGAAAATGACAATTAGGCAAATTAGCTGAGGTGAGGGTTAAGGAGTCCCAAGGCCAGGGAGACCAGGATAGGCTGCACACTGCCTGCGTGTTGGCATCCATTCCCCTAGCTCTAGTATGAGCCTGGTGGAATAATATCCTCTACCATGGATCTTCATCTTTCAGAAGCTTGGGAGGTCTCATCTCAGGGATTCTTTTCAGACACATGGGGAAGCTGAGCCCTAGGAGAAGCAGGACCCGCCTTTGGGAGAAATAAACATAGTCCCAGAGTCCCTGGCCTTTGAGGTGCGCTGGTAATGATAACAAACCCTGACAAAGGCACTTTGCACAGTTCTTGAAAAATCTGGTTAAATTTTCCCCTTTTTTTCTCCCACTTCGACCATTCCTACAAACAGACTTTGGCCAGGCAGAGCAGACCACTGATCCAGGCGCAGGAATCATACAGGAATTGGCTCTGACCCGACTAGCTGTGTAACTTAGGGTCAGTTGCTTTCTCTCTGTGATGCTTTTAAAATGAGGGTGAGAGAGGACCCACCAAGTTAGGACAGAACCGCTAGGGCCTCTCTGGCTTTCTCGAACTGAGCAAACAATCTGAGCCCTGTAGGCCTCGCTTTATCCAAAGCACCAGAAGGAAGATGAGCTGGACTTGGGCTTCGGGAGTCAATTTCAGGCCCAGGGAGCACTGTAGCAGCCCCAACCCCCAGACGCCACTGGGCGCAGGAGGGGCTGGCCCAGGGGGAGGGAGGGGGAGGCGGGGAGGGCGTGTGTTCCGAGTAAAGCCAGGTTTGTGTATGGAGACCGAGGTGGAGGTGGACATTCCTCTGAAAGTGGCTTCTCAAACATTATTCTCAATGGGCTTTCTTTCAATAACAAAACTTTCAAAGGCAATTCCATTTATACAAATTAAATTTCTTTCCGGGGGGTTTCCTTTCCCCGTCTCCTGCCTCCGCCGCTTAAGGCAAGGCCCGGCCCAAAGTCACGCAGCCGAGGAAAGAAAGCACGCGACTGTTGGGCACAGTGACACCCTACCGCATTCAGCGCAGCGGCGTGGAGACCAACCCCCGATAGCCTCTCTCTCCTGGACGCAGACTCGTGGGCTGGTGAGCTTTCGGAGGCAGGACTGAGGCGCGGTGCCCGGCTTGGTCAAGGAATCGCTGTGTTATCCCGGATAGTCAAGTAACTTCTCTGGGCCGCCACTTGCTGGCCTATAAGACTGGGTTAGGTGGCCAGGATATCTGATGGCGCCTCTTGGAGTTAGAAGTTCCGGGAGGCCGGCACGCTCAGGCGGCTGTGAATAATCCCATATCCAAAAGGAAACACCCTCTGCCCTGTGCACCACAACGTGAGAAAGGGGGCTGCTCTCGCTGCCCAGGTTAGGCTGCCCAACACCGTCCTGAAGGCGAAAGGCTTCTGTGTGAAATGGGAAGCCGACCTATTCCAGTTCAAGTAATATATGTGGTTCCATTCAACGCTGGCAGCGCTTTGGGGGGATTCGGTCCAAGCTGCACTGGTATCAGAAGGAAAATCGGTGTGTATGGATATTCCTGGCTGGGTTTCCCCTCCAACCCCACCCCCCCAAAAAACCGCCCCATCATCCCAAGAGTGGCTCTGGAGAAACCCTTCTGAGAAAGAGGTTTCCAGTTCACAGCCTTTGCTCTACCCCGGACTTGCTATGTGACCTTGTACAGGTAGCCTCCTGTCTTGGCCTCAGGTTTCATATCTGTAAAATGGGGAAAGCCTAGCCTCAGGGCCCTTTTAGCTCTAAGACTTTAGAATCTGAGTTTCTAGGCCTGAACTAGAGCGGGGCTGGAGGTGGAGGTGTCACTGGCTGCGACCCTCTGAGCGTCCCCATACTCCCGCCTCTCCGGTGGGAACGCAGAGCCGCCACGTCGAATTCTTAGTCCACTTTTGATCCATCGAGTGCCACCGGCTGGAATGAACGCAGGAACCCCAACCATCCTCGTCCCTCTGCGACATTGCGATCCTCCTGCTCCAAGGCGAGGGGAGTGTGGTTGAAGATCAGGACAGGCGGGGTTCCAGACAAAGGAGAGATAACACCCACCGCCACCCCACCCCAGTGCATACGCAGCCTCTTGGGCCCGCAGAGGACTTCCTGGGTCTGTTTTCCGCAGCTGTGCCCTGGAGGGGGTGGGGACGGTGTCACCGCCGGAAACTTATCTACCGTTCAGGGGCAGCTGGATCTGGGGCAGGAACAGAAGATGGGTCCGAGGGCTGATCCCATGTAGGAGTGTGAGAAATTGGACAGAGGTAGAGAGAAGGGAGACTGAAGTAGAGAATAACCTGGAGTCTTCCCGGGGTCAACCCGTGCTCTGTCCTCCTTACAAGCCCAGGTCCAGAGCAGGCATCTCAGAGCCCTTGCTTTGGTGGATTTATGTTTAATATTAGAAGATCATCACTTATGAATTCGAAACGGTGGGTCTTGGACAACTCCCATGAGTTGCTGGGACAGGGGAGTCATCAGTTACTATTCCAGGGCTGGGTTCAGGCGCACATAGGCGCTCACAGAACTATTGCCTCCTGGGTGTAGAATGGCTGTCGTCCAGTTCCTTTGATTTTGGTTCCAGAGCCTGACATGCCTGAGAAACTGAATCTCTTTGGCCAAAGACCTTGCCCTTCTGGACCAAAAGAGCCCTGATAGAAATCCACTCATTTTGTCTTAAAAGCGACAAGAACTTACCCAGGAGAGGAAAAGTTGGGTTTTCTCGATGACAGAGCTGCAGCACAGTAGCACCTTTAGTGCAGCTCTGCGTGGCCCTTGCAGATTGAATGCGCCCGCCCGCTTCAGGGACTCTCATTAGCACTGGCCGGTACTGGATTCATTCAGTTCCCAAGAGGCCTTGCTCCGGATGCAGAATTACCCCTGCAGACAGAAGCCTTCAGCTGCGCATATCACTAGCCCCCAAAGTGTCTGACAGCTCCTGGTCTGAGGCTGGAAAGAGGGGCTCACGGCTCAGTGCTTCGGCAACCTGGTCCAAAGCCTCAGATAGACCTCTCCCCCAGGAGCACCCTGGTTACTAACTTTAAAGGACTGTGAGATTTTCCCCTTCTATGTCTCTGCCTACGGTTAGCTCAGAACTGGGGGCCCTTGAGTTAGAGCAGGGGAGGACGGTGGACAAGGAGGCGGCAGCGTCAGCTTAGTTGGCGCTTGATAAAACTATGAAATATTTCCGCTGGAAGGAGCCTTCATTAAAAACTAGGTAAGCCAATTCTGCCCATTTTATAGATGAGGAAACTGAGGTCAGAACGGAGCAGATGTGCACACACTACGTTTCCATCGCGAGTCTGATGGTGCTTAGATTGAAAGCCTGATCTCTATTGAGCTCCTTGTTTTCCTCCAACATCCGTTGTGTGTGTGTGTGAGTGTGTGTGTGTGTGTGTGTGTGTGCGCGCGCGCGCGCGCGCGTTTTCTAGAGACTGTTTCCCCACCCTCACTCCCCACCCCCCATCCCCGCCTCGGCTGCCCTTAATCCCTCAGGGCATCCCTGGGTCCCAATGCCGAGGAGAGGAGGCCAGGCTCCTGCTGGACCTGCAGCTGGACTCTCCAGGCACTGTGTTGATCCCCTTCCCCCTCCCCCAGTCCGCGCTCCACTAGGCCTTCGCCCCGCGCGTTTGTCAATGAACGTGGCGCCGCCGCCTCGGCCCCGCCCCCCATTCTCTCCCATTGCCCAGGTATCGGCTAATCAGGCGGAGCCCGCCGGTTGCTCAGCCAATGGGGTGGTGTCTCGGGTCAGAGCCGGCTGCCACCGCTCTGACTGGCTTGATGAAGCGTGATTGGCAGGTTAGCCCCCGCCCCGCCCCCGCCCCCGCCCGGAGGGAGGCTGAGCCCCGGGCGGCGCTGTCCACACGCAGCGGGTCCTGAAAGCGGCTCCGGGGCGGCGCGGTGGCGCACTGTGCGCGCCGAACAGGCGGAGGGCTAGCGCCGGCGGCGGCGGCTGCGGCTGCGGCGGCAACGCTGGGAGTCAAAGCAGATAGAGGCTGCATCTCTGCACCGGCAGTCCCGGCGGCCTTGGTCTAGGGGACATTTCGCTCTCTTCTCTGTCCCTCGCTCTACGCCTGGGGCAGGCGCGGCGGCCGTCCCGGAAGAGGCAACTGAAAGACAGTCGAACCAGACCCCCGAGAGAAGGCAGCGGAAGCTCGAAGAGTTGGTGGGTGCGAGACAGATACTCAGGCGAGGAGGAGATCGTAGCTGTTGTCCCCATTCCTGGTCCCGGCGATGAAGGAGCAGCAGGGGACGCGGGAACTTTGAAGGCAGTGGGTCCCAGGGTGTGAGGGCCGCGGGCTCCCGGAGACTCCAGAGTCTTGGCCCCAACCTCAGTGGCGTAAGCGTCTCAGAACCCGCCAGGACCCCAGCGCCGCCAGAGAGGAAGTTCTTTGCAACTTCGTCGGAGACGTCGGAGAGCCAGGTGGAGAGAAGCTGCAGCGGCAAGTCCGAACCCCAGAGACTCAAAGAAGCAGAAAGAGAAAGGATTCGGTGGAGACCGAGGGATCGAGGAGAGACTTCAGAGGCAGCGAGGCCGCGGAACCAGCCTGGCAGCCCGCGGGCCTCGCTGCCCCCCGAGTGAAGCCAAGGGCTGTGTGTCCCACAGGCCTCCTTAGAGCCGCTCCTACAGGAGGCGGGGGGGCTCCAGGCCGTCCCGGAGGCGGGCCCCTAAACTATGCCCCCGAAGCTGCGGGCGCCTTGGCCGCAGCTTCCCCGGGCCGGGTGCGGAGCCGACGCCTGAGCCAGCCCGGGAGGGAAGCCACCAGGAGTTGGGCACACCGCTCCCAGCCGGACTGTACTAGCGCCGTTTCCCGCCTCAAGGCGCAGCTCTCGGCGATCTCCGGCAGAGCGGCTCTGAGAGAGGAACAGAAGCTCCAGCAGTGCTTTCTGAGCCCAGCTCGCACAGTTCCCGGCCTGGCGGCGCGGCTCCGTAGCCACGCTGGGCAGCCCCTTGGCGCCGGGAGGCGGCAGCGTGGGCCGGCCTGCAGTCTGGAGCGCCCCGATGGAAATACACTGTAAGCACGACCCGTTTGCATCCATGCATAGTAAGTAGGCGGCGAGCTCGCTTCTCTCACTCTCCCGCTGGGACGGGGTTGGGGGTGCCGGACCGCGGGGCAGGTACTAAGGACGGGAGGACCCAGGACTTTTGTGGCCGCGCAGTCAAGTTTGCAAAGTGCAGGGCTTCCAGGCAGGGGATGTGGAGCAAAACTCCTGGTCGACCCGGCCGGAGCACCTGGCACCGGGAATCCCGCCTCCAGCAACCGGTAGTGTAGGCAGCGAGCTGCAGTCTTTCCGGGGCTCCAGCAGCAACATCTCAGCGTGCCGGGAGATTCCTGACTCGGACCCGGAGAGGGCTTTGGGCCGGGCCATTTGGAAGGTACGAAGTTGCAGGGAGAGGTCAGTCTGAGTCTCAGACAGCGCCCCACACCCCGATCCCGATGGCGCCTTTTTCAGCGGCGGGGCTGATCAAAACTGGGGCTTGATGGGAAAGTGGGGCCCCAAAAGTGCCTGTGTGCTTGTATGTGTGGAGGAAGAGGTTGAGAGCTAAGCGAGGACACCAGGTTCAGAGCTCCAAAGGCATCCTGGAGTTGAGGAGTGGGATTTGAAAAATCAACGAAGTAGCCGTCCCTGAGCTGAGCTTCTGCTTAGAAGCCTCCAGTTCATACAGAGACCCTTAAAGACACTATCAAGTCCTCTGCAGGACGCTTGCCTCATGATGGCTTCTCCCTTTAAAAAAAAAAAATCAAGAAGAAGAAGCCAATTAGTCACCATACAGGCACCCTCGCCTTCTGAAAGACACCGCGTGTGTAGGAGACGGGAAGGGTCATTTTGGGCGCAGGCGAGACTGGCCGGCTGCCTGACCCGTCGGGATCTGCCAGTTCACCCATTAGCACACCCTCCTGTGAGATGAGTGCACCTCTCACGGTGAGCTAACGCCGGATTAGATTCGGAGATTTCGAGGAAATTCCAAGTGGAACGAATCGTATTTTCCTTCTGAGCGCTGCACAGCTGGGCTGGAGCAAGGCGCCAGGCTTCGGCGGCATCCAGCCGGGTGCCCAGCTCGGGCCCCCACGGGCCTCCGGTCAGGGAATTGCTTCTGCGCTGGGAGCCCTCCCCAAGGCTTCAGACAGCCCAGGATCCTGCTTACTTAGCCTTGGATCCCCTATTTAACAAAGGCAGCAGAGACCCGGCTGGAGAGAAGGCGAGCTTCCCGGGCGAATATGTCCGTTTCTGCCCCGGAGGGCCGAATGGCCTGGTAGGCAGGGAAATGCTGATCTAGGCTGCGGGGCTGGCTGTGGGCAAGTCAGTTTCTCTTTGTGTCAGTTTCCCGAGTCCGAGATCATCCACCAAAGCAGTGGAGAGATTTGTGGAGAGAAGCCGATTTCTCGGATTCCAGCCCAAACGATTCCTCACCGTTTGGGGCCTATGCCAAAACGGTTTCCAGTCCGTGGTGACCCCAGCGCCCCCAGCAGCCGTCTCCTGTGCAGACTCAGCCCGGCTCAGGGGAGGCTCTGATCTCTCAGAGTGAGCCAGAAAGCAAAGGAGTTGGGGTCAGTACTCTGAGAGGTGACCAAGCCCTTAGCTTAGTCAAGGAGCGATTTGAGGACAAAATGAGGAGGGCTGCCCTTGCGCTTCTATCCTCGCCTGCAGGGATCTGCTCACTGCCTCCTTCTGCACAGAGCCTGGCGGCCCAGAGGTTGTGCCCCAGCCCTTGGGGAGATCACATCAGAACTGGTGGTCCCATGACTGTGCATGAGGGTGAAGAAGGCAGCTCCTTCCAGGTGCGGGTTAGCCAACCGCTAATGCCTGTCTCTGTCCCTCCTTGTCCCAGCTCTCATCTGCCCCCTCCTTGAGAAGTGCTCCCTCCTTCCGTTTTCAATTTCCCCTGCAGCATGGTGGGGGCTTGGCCCCAGCCTGCCTAGCTTCCAGAGCTGCCTTCTCTGGAAGTGCCCTTAGTTCTGACGCCCAAAGCTATTTGCTTGCACAATATAGGCCCCGATTTGTTGGAGACTGAGTGGAGGGGTGCACAGTAGATCCTGAGAAGTTGCCTGGTTAGTAGGGGCTCAGACCATGTCCCACCTTCTCATCTTCCTTCTTGGCCCTGGTCAGTTTCTTCCTCCAACTCCTTTCCCCTCTCCCCCCACTAGAGGGTGGCTTCTGTGGGGCGGTGGTGTAGGGGGAGGGGCAGGCATCGCCAGGATATGGGCTTCTGAGTTCCGTTGCCTCCACCCCCAGCTATAGTTATCAGTTATAAAGCACTTTTATATCCAGTCTCCTCCCTGAGTGTCTCCTAAACTTTCAGCTATACCCATTTTACAGAGTATGATCTTGAGGTCAGACAGACAAAAGGACTGATAGGAAGTTCACATGGACAAAGCTGGAGGCAGTCTTTTGAGGATTCACAGAAGGGGAGAGAGGGGGACTCAGACTCCAGAGAGTGGGCAGCAGACATCTGGGTGGCTGCACACAAGTGCAAGGCACTATCTGTCTGGTTTAACTATGTCTGTATACATGGCCCCACTGTCCATGTGTGCCAGCACCTGTCTGTCAGAGAGTCCATTAAGGAGATTTCATCCCTGCCTTTCCTGTGTTCCTGTTTGCATGTTAGTGTGTCCCTTCATTCATCCTCTCTGATGTCAATAGGGGGAATTTCAATGACCCTGTGGATCCTGGAGTTGAATCTACCACTGAGTCAGCACAGACCCTCTCCCCAAGATGCTATGCCCAGGTGTGGTCTTTGGGGCTGTGGACAGGGGGGCCCTGGTGGGCAGCATGTCCTTATCAGGGCCTGAGGAGCATCTGTGGAGTCCAGCCCCTTCCAGACCAGAGCCACAAAGGCCCCAGGGGCATCTGCAATTCAACCCATCTCCCCTGCCCTCCCCTCCTCCAAACTCTGCTCTGTTTGCCCTGTGGAGGCGGGGTTGTGTTTCTCTTGTATCTGCATGTCTGTTTCCTGCTCTTTGCCTTGATTTGTTTGCATCTGTCTCTGTGTCAGTCTCTCTGTAAATTCTACTTGGCCCTGAAAAGTGTAGCTGAGTCCCTGTCTCCCCCCAGCACCTCCCACATGATGAACCCTCACTCAGCTGTAGTCCATAGGAAGTAGAGGATGGGACTTGGCTTCTCTGAAGAAGTGCGGGGCTGGAGCTGGGGTCCCAGAAAACAAAGGTCCCCCTCCACAGATGTCCCCTGTCTTCCAAATGCCCCCGTGCTAGGCTTCCTCCGTTTTTCTCTTCTGTCTTCTTGCCTCCCACTGTATACCACATTTACCTTTCTTTCCTTTCTCTTCTCCCCGTTCTGGCCAATCCATTCCTTTTTCTCCTCCTCTTCACTTCTAACCTGAGGCTTCCCTTCCAGGCTCTCTCTCCTTGCTGTGTGTCTCATTTCATTGAGTTCCCGCTCTTTGTACACTTGCCCTCACATCTCTTTTCCTGCTTTCTTTCCCTGTCCTCTTTCCTCACTTCTCTCGGGTTTCTGGTTTCACTTCTTTCCAGTCTTGGGGTAAGTGAGAGACATTGCCTTCTCAGACTTCAGTTTTAAATCACCAACCCACCACCCTTGACATGCTCTAATAGATAGGACCGGGAGAGAAGCGGAGGGCCAAGTGGGTTTGGTGGCCTTTCCAGGAAGTTGAGGGACATAGGGGGCCCCCAGGTCATCCTGGGTCTGGTGTCAGCTGTGGATATGTGGATCAGACTCTGCAAGAGCATTGGTAGCCTGGCCTTTGAGGTCAAGACTAGAGGGTGTGGGGACCTGCTGTCACCTAGAGTGTGACAAACAGTCCCCAAAGCTCACAAATGTCCTGCAGGACTGCTTTTGGCATTTAAGTCCTCTGAAATTTGCCACTGTGTTTTGGGCAGAAAATTTAAATTGCCAATAGTATAGGGAACAGGCCATTATGGATGGCTCCAATGCCTGGACTAGTAGGTTATCTCAAAAGTGTGCTAGGTGCTTTTAGCTTCCTTTTTGTCCTCTCAGATAAGCTTGTACCAATTTTCAATTTACTTGCCTCTTAAATCCAGCCTATTATTGAAACATCCATACAACTCTTTTTTATTAGGTGCTCCCAACCCCAGAACAAAGCTTTCTTAAGCCCCTTGACTAGGGGTGGCTGCAGTCTTTTTGTTTTAGATGAACTATGCAGTTGTGTTCTTAACTGTAAAATTCTATTCGAGATGGTTTTCCTTTTTCTTATGTCTGGAGTGTTTTAGAACAATTAAAACTGTTTAAAGCTCATTTTGAAAATCAAAAAAGAAATTCAGCTTAGAACTAGAATTAAGTACTGTCATCACCTATAAAATGGTTTTTTTTCCCCTTGAAATCAACCTGAACTTGAAAATTTGGGGAAATATTCAATTTGGACTCTCATGGTAAACTTCAGTGAATAGCTTTGGCAGTTTTTAGGAAATAGTTTATGTTATGGGTAGTGTTTCCCCCTCTATTTCAGATACTGTTCATGAACCTGGATAGTAGTTGAGTGCTGGGGGGGAATAGCTGAGATGAGGTGGCTATTTTATGTTTTAGAGTTGGAGTGTGTGTGTGTGTGTGTGTGTGTGTGTGTGTGTGTGAGACCTCTGAGATGCCCTGGCTTCCCTGGTACAGTCTAGTCCCTGTCAAGTCCCAGTTTAGGAGGAGATTTCCCCCTCCTTGACCTCTGAGCTGCCAGCAGCATTGGTGAATGCTTGGACTTGGCTTCTGGCTTTTGACAGTCCTCAGTGATATCAGTTAGTGGCTGATTAACAGCTACAAGGTCAATGATGTTGCTACACTGGATCACTCTGTGTTTACTGGTTTGGCTCTTCATTTACTTAGATCCCTGTTTCCCTCCAGATAGACCTTGATGTAAGAGAAGGGAGCTTATTGGGTGCAGGAGATACTTTCCCGAGCTCTTTTTACTTAAAATCCATCCCAGAGCCCTTGTAAAACCTGGGACTCAGAAGCCTTCTCCGGCTTCTTTATTTCCCCTGAACCAACTTAAAGCTGCTTGTTGATTGCAAAACACTCCAAAAATTCCAGGGAAACTCCTTTATAACAAATCCTGATACACTAGAGTGAAATGTGATCCTTTGACCCATTTCTTCCGTGTGCTCTAAAAGGGTACAGTGGTCAAGTCTGCATGTCAGCCTCACCTTTTTTTGTTTGTTTGTTTTTTTCCCCATCTTTATTGAGGTATGAGTTGCACCTTCTTAAAGAAAGGGTTTTTATCATGACAATGGTTAGGTTTTGTCTCAGTAATCTGCAAATACTATAAAAAAATTGTTTTTTAAAGTCCTTAGCCCTTGAATCAGATTGCTGATTTAAAAAATATATCCGCCCCCCTGAGATCTAGCTCTATTAGAGCAGTCCTTTTCACTTTTAAAGATATTTGTTAAAAGGAAAGAGTTTCATTTTTAAAAATCTCTTTAAATTTTATGCATTTTGAAATGTATTTTCTCCCTAGGATCTATCTTAGACCTCAGCATCATGTATATAATAAGTTCTGTCCCTGGTATAGTTTGAGGTCTTCATATATTCCATTGTTAAAAAAAATTAAAAAGAAAATGCTAGTAACTAAAGGAAACATAGTATGGAGATGCTTGCTATCAATAGCCCAATTGACTGGCTGAAGATGGACAAAGGCTAAGGTTAATTTTAAAAAGCAATCTGAGGTGTTCATGTAGCCTGCATGATCAGACCCCAGGCTCAAGATAGCCAGCCCGCAGCCATTTCTGATCAGAGGGACTCTGGGTGCTCAAAGCAGTGTTTCTACTCCTGTGTGACTGGTTCTAACCACCCTTTCCCTTGCCTTTTGTTTCTGATCTGTTTCAGGACATGGAGGAGTGAATCAGCTTGGGGGGGTTTTTGTGAACGGACGGCCACTCCCAGATGTAGTCCGCCAAAGGATAGTGGAACTTGCTCATCAAGGTGTCAGGCCCTGCGACATCTCCAGGCAGCTTCGAGTCAGCCATGGTTGTGTCAGCAAAATCCTTGGCAGGTAAAGGCAGACGCTTCAGGCTTCCCTTGATTTTTCAAATAATGACCTAAAACATGACCCAGAAGCTGTCCAACCTGGCAGTGTCATAGTGAGAATCATGGTGGCACTTCTCCCACATGCATAGCACTTTGGAGTTTGCAAAGCCCTTTTGAGGCCATTCAATTCAAAGTAGCCCCAGGAAACCCCTGTTGTGGAATGGGGTGACTCAGATAAGAGGGTGACATGTTTTCTGAAAGCCTGGTGAATTATTCCAAAGAACCCACGAGTAAGAGGTTCTTGGGAATTTCCCCTACACATCTTTGGTGAGCTCAGGGCCTTAGCAGGGCTGGGTGGAAAATCTACAAGTTATAAAATCACATAACCAGACTTCAATGTTTCATTTTAATGTTTTCAAAAAGCACATTCCATTTTTAAAAGTCAGCTGTGATTTTCAGTTTTGGGTTATCATCTACCTTATTATTTGGGGCTGTAGTGTTTTCTTCTGTATGTTTTGTTTCCTTCATAGTGACAGGCATCCTAAATATATATGAAATTAGAGAAGGGAAAAAAACCCCCAAACAAACACTAACTCTCAAGTCTGACATTTGAAAGGTGCCACTTGACCCGGCGATTTGCTGCAAGCAAAATACTAACAATGCCAATTCTCCCAGAGGGCTCTGCAGCCTCTTAATGCGCCTGTTTATTTTCTCGGGTGAGATGGTCCAGGGAAGCTTGTTTTGAGATGAGGAGACAAATCTAGAGGGCGAAGTGACTGACTCAGGTTCATCTAGCCAGTCAGCCAGCACTCAGGCTGGGAAGAGGCCTTAAGAACTCCGAGACCATCTGCATCTCACTGTACTCCCAAACCAAAGCCGCAAGTGTGTTTCCAGGCATGTGAAGTTGTTATAGGTCTGCCCTGGCAGCCAGGAACATTCTCGGGTTTAGCTGTCAATGCTCTCTCAGGATCTCTCTTGCCAGGTCAGAAAACAACCTTTGGCCTGTAGCTTGCGTTATGGTTTGAGAACAGGCGCCTGAATAGAAAATAAATATTTTGAAGTATGTCAGTGCCATCGTGATGTTCTGCTTATTCTTTCCCTTCCATCAGCTGGAATTTAAGACATCCTCTCAGATGGAGGGAACAACAGTATTTAACCTTGAGGAGACTTGCTGGAGGCCGAGAGAAGAGGTTTCAGAGCCAGGGGTATGGCAGCCCCTTTAGAGACCATATCCCCCTGTTTATTCCTTATGCCCCTGCCCGTCCCAGGTCACTCTAGCCGTGGAGGCTGTGCACTCCACTCCTGTTTAGCACTCAGCAGCAAACGAGCCCCAGCCCAAGTTCAAGGAGAAGGTCAGGACATCAGCGTGGTGTTTTTGTTAGATGGTGATTTTAGGCAGGAGAATGAGAGTGAAAGTCGAAGGAAAAAGAAAAAAACTAGAGGAGAGGGAGACAAAGAGAAGAGAAAGAAAAAACAAAACAGAAAAGAAATGGACTGATTTAAAAAGAGAGAGAAACAGAAAGAGAAATGAAGACAAAATAGAAAGAGAGAAAAGAAAAATATTTTAGACCATCTCTGAGTGAATCTTAGCTATCTTCTTGGGAAGGCTTCTCATTGTACGGAGGTAGAGAGAGAGAGAAAAAAGAGGCCCTTCCTTTGTTTTTGCTGAGATGTCTTTGCTGAGCCGACATTTTGCTTGCTATTTGAAATCTTCTCAGGGCAAGATGCTGAGCCCTTCTCAGAGGGGACATCCAGATGCCAGGTCCTCATGTTCTGGTGCCCGGGAGCCCTCCATGTCTCCCCTGGGGGACTGAAGGAGAGAGACAGTGACCCTCCCAAGCCCAGCCGGCAGCCTCCCGCGGCCCGGAATAGATTTGTCACTAGGTAGAGTGGCACTCGGAAGTTACACGCCGCTCCGGTGCCTGGCCGTTTAAGTTGTCAACAATAAATTGGAATTTCATAGCTCATTATTTTCATAACTAAGAACCACAGTGGACAAAATGTCACTCTAATTAGAACTGCCTTTTAAGAAACAAGTTCAGCCCTAAAACAGTGTGACTGGGAATTTCTGAACTGGGGTTGTTCCATCCACTGATTTTTTTTTTTTTTGGGCACCGAAGAATTTGATGGGCACACACAGGGTGACAGATTGTCGAGAGCGTGTGGTGTGTGGTGGCTGTGGCAGAGTCCCTGGGGCAGGCAGAGTCATCTCGGGAAGGTGGCGGTCTGCCAGGAGTATGGGCATTCAGTCCGCAGAGCTCAAGGCTCTGGAGGGGCTCGAGGGGCACAGCCCGGTGGCATGTGAGACCCATGTAAATCCACCCAGAAAGCTGGGCTGTTGTCTTCTTTCACTGGAGCCTGGCTGGGAGGTTCAGGCCATTTGGAATTGGGTCGTATGTTACACAGAGTAAACACTCAGAGGATTTTAATCCGCAACACGTGCTCTTTATGTTTTACAAAGCTTTTTCTTAACCATTCTGCATTTCTGTCTTCACAACAGCCCTGCAAGGTAGGCAGGGCGAACATCCTCCCCTTATTATATAAATGGGATAACTGAGGCCCAGAGAGGTTGAGCTGGTCAGGGTCACACAGCGAGTTAGTATCGGAGCCACTGACTGGCACCTACACCTCTTTACTCTCAAACTAATGTTCTTTGCGCCGAACTGCATTGTGTGTTAGTGGCTATTGTTCGTCTTGTTGTGTATAAGCCAAAGTGCTGCATGGCTGTTTTGCTGAGATGAAAGGGCGGTTATTTAGTCTGACACAGTTGCCAGTTGGGGTTTTCTGGAGTGACAGGGCTACCTTCTAAGTGCCTGGCCCATGTGTCAAAAGGAAGACAGAGACCTCTTGTGTCAAGACCGTAGCCTCCTATGGTTGGCCGTGTTAAGGTGGGATGGATGGAGAGCCATGGGCACTGCCATCCACAGCCATACAAGCAGGACAAGTGCTGGGGGGTGAGGTTTCATCCTGCCACCCTCTCAGAGTTTCTGCTTGAATACTGCAGTCCCATTCAGCTAACATATTTGAGTGCAGGGTTGTCTGTGTGTCTGAACCCCCGCCCCAAGATAGTGCCTGTCCTAACAGACCCTCTGTGACTGTTGATTAAGTGAGTGAATGAGTGACAAGATGCATATGGAAATGCCTGGTAAACAGTAAAGCTCTCTACAGTTGCATGGGATCATTATTATTAGTATTAGTATTATTTTAATTTTTACAACTAAAGCAGCAGCTTGTTCTAGTGCAAAGAGCACTGGATTCAGAGTCAGGTTTGAAAGCCCAGGACTGTTTCTAAGTTCCAGAAGGGAGTTGGGCAAGGTACTTGATCTTCTGATCATCAGTTTTCCCTTCTATAAAACCATACTGGCCTCTCAGGATTGGTGTGAGGATGAAGATAATTCAAGGAAGACTCTAAACTTTAAGGCACTGTGACTAAATAATGAGTTGTGTTGATAGTAACAGATATTTTTCTATTGTAAAGTTGAAAGGATCTGCTGAATCTGCAGAGATTGCTGTGTGCTTTGATTTAGATACTTTTTTTAGACTTTTGGCAAAAAAGTATTTTCTTGGATATTCCTAAAACCTATTTGTGACTAATAACAAACTTTTAGCAATTAGAGAATGAAAGAGCACAGATTGAGTTTTGCTTTATGGTCCAAATTTGTACATGACTCACTCTTCTTAGTGAAAAACAGAATTTGCACATCCACATCACTGGTCCCAAATTATTTCATCTGTTTCTAGAATGTTCACGAACTTGGCCCTAACCAGACTTACCCAAGCTGAGAAGCATCTCTTTAAATGTAACCAGGCATTGTTCTGGGTTACCTTTCCCACCCATCACATGGGAGAATCACCGCTTTCCCTTACCTATTATAAACTCTTGTTAGGTTTAAAATTTTCCAGCAATTTCTAAAATGTCTTTTTCATTAAAAAATTTTTTCAACTGCAAGATAATCTTTGCAAGAGGAAGTCAAGAATTCCTCTGTAAATGTTGAGAGAGACGTCCAGTGAAGGCTCAGATTCAGAAAAGGAATCAAGTAATTTTTTTCCCCTGAAATATTCTTTCGTGGCACTCTTTTCCCTGGTCTCGGTTTTACTGTAAAACTCTGGCATCCTATTTGCATTAACGAGGAAGAGCTGATAGCGTGGAAATGTCCTTGGAAACAGTGATTTACCTCAGGGACGGTCCCTGGAAGAGCTGCGGTGACTTGTGGTTGGGTGTTTTTGTTTGTTTGTTTGTTTTTCTGATTGCTTGGGTTTTGACTTATACGTAACTCATATTTCTAGTTAATTCTGTAATCCAACACTCTTTTAAATTTTACACCAGAGTTCTTGTTTATCTCTTATGGAAAAAGAAGTTGCACTTTGAGGAACAGTTTCACAGAATGAGTCTGCTAGGGGATGGGAGAGCTGGCAAATTAAAGGCACAGGGCAGCTTTCTGGGGGAAATTGTAGCTCAGGAGGCTGGGCCACAGTCCTAGTTTGGCCACTGGGTCTTGAGTGACCCTGGGCAAGCCATTTAACCTCTATGGATCTCTGTTTATATCTGTAGATGGAGACCTATTTGTTTATTCGTTCACTCATTCAGTCATTCAAAACTGAATTTTGTGCTTTAGAAATTAGAAATTCAAAATTATGTGCTTTAGAAGTGTTGTGGGGATCAAAGGGGAAAACCAAATTGAAAGATTTCTGTAAACTGTCAATGGTAGATAAATGTGACAGAATTAATTAATTAATGCAGAGCATTCCGACCAGCGCTGTCCAATAGAAATGTAATGTGAGCCATGCATGACATTTAAACTTTTCTAGTAGTATAGTACATTAGAAAAGGAAAAAGAAACAGGTACAATTAATTTTAATTCTATATTTTATTTAACCCAATATATTAAAAAGATGATCATTTCAATATGTAACCAATAGAAAAATCATTAATGAGATTTTAACTTTTTTTTGTGCTAAGTTTTGAAAACCTGCTGTGTATCTGATGCTTATAGCACATCTCAATTCAAACAAGCCACATTTTAAATGTTCAAAAGCCACATATGGCTAGTGGGTACGTACTGGACAGCACAGGTCTGGACGTTTCCTGGACAGAGTAATCCATTATTTTGTTACCAACAGCCATTTTCCAGGTCTCTCATGGCTAAGCTCCTCTCTCCTTGGGTCCTAGGTATTATGAGACGGGGAGCATCAAGCCTGGGGTAATTGGAGGATCCAAACCAAAGGTTGCCACACCCAAAGTGGTGGAAAAAATCGCTGAGTATAAACGCCAAAATCCCACCATGTTTGCCTGGGAGATCAGGGACCGGCTGCTGGCGGAACGGGTGTGTGACAATGACACGGTGCCCAGCGTCAGTTCCATCAACAGGTGAGGGGCTGGTGCCTGTGGGAGGCTAGGGGTCTGGGTGGGGTGGGGATACTGGGGGCTCTGCATGTGCCTTTCCTGAAGATCCGGCCTCTCCTTTCACCAAGTCTCCATAGGGGTTATCAGACAGGAGGGATGCTAACGGGGCTGAATGGATCGCTCTATCACCCCCTCTTCTCTCCAAAGTGGGCAGGCGTCCTCAGCCCAGGGAGAGGAGGCTATGCCAACACTCTGGCTGCTGCAGATTCTTCTGAGCCCAGAGTCATTTCCATCACTCCCTTCACCACTCGCCTCTGCATGTGAAGCACCACACAGTGAATTGTCCTGTTAGGCCTTCACAAATGTCACTTCCTTGCAAGCCCATCCTCAAGGTTGGCACTGGCCCACCTCAGGGCTTCCCAGGAGGAAAATCCCAGCCTCCAGTTTGTGCAGAGTTTGAGCTATTGAGTGTGGGGAGCGGAGCCCGGACTTGCAGTTGAGAGATTTTCGCTCTTGTGCCAGCTCTGCCACAAACCCAGTGTGACCTTGACAAAGCTCTTCCTCTCTCTGAGAGCCCAGGACCTTGGTGGTGCTGATGTGGGTCTGTGATTTCCAAGAGTGACATCCAGGATGCTAAGATGCTGTGGAGTTAGGGGGTTGCCCTCTCCCCAGTAGCCCTGACTCTCACCGGTGGGGAGAAAGATCCAGAAAAATACCATGAGTACCAGGCTGGGGATCTTCTTGGGAGCTCCTTCTTTTTTCCAGTCTGGTCCAGAGTACATCCAGCAGAGCTCTCAGAGCTTCAAAACTGAATTCCTGAAGGAAAGTTTTCCACCATGGATGGTGCTTTCTCAACTCCACTGAAACCCATAAAGTCAAGGATGAAGTTGTGGAATGACAGAAATGATTGTTCTCTAAAACCCACAAAGAAAAAGGAAGCCAGCAGACTGAAAACCTGAACAGTTCCCATTTCTCCAAGGCCACGCCCTGCTCTTGTCAGTGCAGAGCCTGTCTGGCCATAGGGGATCCCTCACCCCCAGCAACTGAGGTGATCAGACCAGATCCCCTTCTGGTCCTGACATTGTTCCTTCTGTGATGACTCAAATGCACAGAATCACTGTGTGATTTTCCATGTTGGTGTTTTGAGTCCTGCTATTTCATAAAACATCAGCCTGTTTTTTGTTTTTTCTCTCAGCAAACCTTTACCTTGGCTCTGACATCCTTCAAGGTGCTATGAAGAGAGAGGGGAATCAGGCATATGGTCTCTTAGTCTCTGTTCTAGAGGGGCTCTTTGTCCAGGGAGGGACTCTGGCCTTCACTGAGAAGTCTGGACAGCCTGCCTTAGGTACAGAATTGCTGGAGACGTAGCAATTATTGTGGTGGGTTTGAGGGGCATCACTCCTGTTCTTTTCTGGCTTATGAGTGGCTCCATGTGCTTTCTGAGTCCCCTACTGCCAGCTCTTTGAAAGATTTCCATGACACAAAGCAACATGACTTTTCTGCCTACCTGTGTCTCCAAAAGCCCTAACATGGAGTGAGGCCTGCTCTGCTGAGATCAGTGAAGGAGTAGTCAGCATGCTCTGCAGAGGAGCCTCTAGCAAACTGGTGGTCAGGCGCTGGAGGCCCCGAGATTTTTCAATCTAGGTTATACATGTGGTTTGAAAGATACCTCAGGTTGCCCGTGGGGGTCACAAACCTTAATGCCAATATGGGGTCAGACAGATGATGCAACAAGGGAAGTGGCCCAGGCATAAGGCAACAGGGGAAGGTCGGTCTATGGCAAACTAGGAACACAAGCTCTATTGAAGGGGCAGTTGCCTCTTGGCTCTAGCTGAAAGCTGCCAGGAATGTGGGCCTGGTGGCAGCCAGATATTTTTTCCATTCTTAAAGAGGAGCCAGAAACTAGGACTTGTGTGTGCATGTATTTGTACGTTTGTGTATATGAAATCTCTATATCTTTAAACAGTGGCAACTAATGTCAGTGAGAAAATGCCTTTGCGGGACAAGCATAAATCATTTTCAGGGCCCCAACTTCTATCTTTTGTCATACAAGGAGGAAAACTGTTTTGTGATGAAGTTATTTTAATGTACTTTAGAAAAATGTAGCTAGCACTTGAAACCAGTGAGTGTGAATTTTATGAACTATCCCCCTCATTTATGGTAAAGAACTAATATTGCTTTATAAAATAAGTCCAAGTCAAAAAGTAAGTGATTTGAAAGAAACATATGAAGCAAATAGAGCACAGTGATTACAGATGTGGTGAAGGCTGTGAAGGGGGTACTTGAAAGAGTGTCCAGGGAAATCGTGGCTCAACTGATGCTTTGTGCCCAGAGCCGTGCTGTGTGGAGGGTCAGACTGCTAGTTGCTGGGGCCATGGCTAGCCTCAGGGGCCACCTGGGTGTCCCAGAACATAACGGTGGCCCGGTGGCTCCACCGGCTGTACCTCTAAGGTGTTGCCACATCTGTGGTCTCCTACAGCCCTCAAAGCTTAACTCTCTCCTGTGACAGGTATAGAAACTAAGGCCCAGATGGGGAGTGCACAGGAACAATGATTTTGAGCTAGAGGTGGGAGTAGGGCCCAGGTTCCCTGATGGTAAGAGAAGGGATGTTTCTTTCCACCACTCTCCAGCAGGACTCTGGCAGGACAGAACTGAAGATCTGTGAGGAGAGAGACAAGGAAGGGCAAACAGCCATCCCTACTGCATTCCCATTCCATTCCTGAGCCTCACAGCCTGTATGTTTTGCTGCCTGTCTGCAGGCTTCCTCTGTGATCTATAGCCCTTTTCTGTGCTCCTCTCTGGGGCTTCTCCCGGGAGCACTCTCTGGTTCCTCACCACATTCTTCAGTGAGAGCTCTTTGGTGTCTTTAGCAACAGACTGCGCAAGGCAAATAAACTAAGTGCAGGACAGTCTTGTGTTGCTGCATCCAACCCCCAACCCTGCACCCACAAAGCCTGAGCCATCCCAGCGCACAGTTTTATTTTCCATGTAAAGATCCCACTGCATTCAAACAGATGCAGCTTCTACATGACTCTCTTGCAAATGTTGTGTAAGAGAGTCCATAGCTCCCTCTCCCAGCCCCTGCTTCCCCGGGAGGCAACGTCTCACTATTCCAATACTTCAGACATCTAGGGAGGGAAGGGTGTCTGGATCTGTAGCTACTCTGGTGGCTGCAGGGCCGTCTCCACCTTCTCCCCCAGAAGTGTGTGCCTTCCTGCGGCCTTCTGGGGATCCTGCCTGGGAAACCATGGCTGACATGGGGTGAAGCAACACTGAACCAGTTCTGCTAGGCTTGTGGGAGATTTCCTGGGACACAAAGCGTCATGTTTATATGGCTTCTTAAGGACAAATACATGCTGGGGTGTTGCACAACCTGCATGAAGGCTGTTGGAATCCAGCCTGAGACAGCTGGAGGTGACTGTCTTAGAGCTGACCCCAATGCCGGGTGGAACGGAGTCTTCCTTCTTCGTCTGTTCCAGTCCCGAGGCTCTAAACCAGGGGCCGAGTGACATTCCCAGCTTAGAGGGGCAGCTCTATTTAGTACCAACCAGTGGTTGTCCTGTGAGGATGCGGGGCCAGTATTCTGGGTGTTCTGATTTTTCAAGAGAAGCTAGAAATCCACGTATTTATGTAAACGCTCCCAACTTACCAATACTGGCAACTAATTCAAATGAAAATAAATATACTGTGCAGGCCAAACAAAACTTGTCCAGGGATGGATGTGGCCTGGGGATGACCATTTGTAAACCCTGCTCTTCATCCTGACTTAGGCAACAAGCCTTCTGGGATCGTTCATCCCTTCCCTCTTTCTTCTCCACATCAGCCGCAGGTGTGAGTGTCACCTGTGGATCCTCTCCCAGCTTGGCCTAGTTGGTCTCTTGGTTTCAGGATTCTTAACACAGCTGATGGCCCAGGATTCTTACTGCAAGATGGTAGTTTGATCAGTGAGGTAGACGTGGGTATTTCTTTCAGTCTTATAGCCCCATTTCTTTTTCTAAGGCCCCATGATTTTCTCTTTCAGTGGAATTTTGTATGTGGTGTAGGGGAGGTGGTGGCTGGGGTGTGGGTGAGAAGACCTAGCCTTTCAAAGCAGCGGGGGTGATGTTGAAAAGGGATCCTTACAAATGCTTGTAATGTCTAAAGTTCCTCGGACTTTGAATCTTCGGACTCTAGATGGATTTTGAATCCAAATAGGCTTTATGCCTCATACAGGCAGTATTTAGCAGAGGTACTGCTTCCTTTGAATGTGGCTCAAAGAAAAGTGCTCGGGCATGGGAGCTGACTTGCCGTGGGACCTTGGGCAGGTCATTTGAGCACTCTGGGCTTTAGTTTCCTCATTTATAGGAATTCTTTGATTGCTGAGCTTCCTTCTCCATTGGACCATCTAGGATGATCATATGGCATCCAAGGTCATGCTCATGCTCAGCAAAGTAAAGGTTGCACCTCTTAGCGCTGTCAATTAGCTCTGAATGTCTCTGGTTTAGAACAGGTCCAGAGCATGGCTCTTATTGTGATGAGTCCTGATGTTAATTTTTGAATTCTTAATTTTTTTTAATTGTTATGATTCAATTATAGTCTTGTTCTTCCCACTCCCATTTCTTCTCAATGGAAAATGATGCTCTTTGTTCTTTTCTTGGCAGCTGCTACAAGCAGATGGGCAAAATTTCTATCTCTGGGGATGGGTTTGGAGGGTTCCCTAAGATTCAAGTCCTCCTTATAAAGGAAAGCCCCACTACAGCCTTAAAATAGGGTATGGGGATGGCTACCTTCCCCTCCCCAGCTCCCAGGGGGATCCCATGTGTTTTTAAGGCGTTTGTGGAAAATATGAACCTTTAAAGGTTGAAGCTGGTCATTAATCTTTATGAAGATACCAGTGAAAATAACAACAGCTAACATTTATCGAGAATTTACTATGCAGCAGCCACTGTTCTACGTACTTAATTAATTTAATCCTTGTAATAACCCTATGAGGCAGGAATGATTCTTAGCTTCATTTTGCAGATGAAGAAATTGAGGTACAGAGGGGTAAGAAATTCACCCAACATTATACAGCTGGCAAATAGCAAAACTGGGATTCAAACTCTAGATGTCCGGATCTGGAGCCTTTTCACGCCGCTGCAGCTGCCTGTCAATGATTTATAAAAATTGATAATGGTTTACCAATGATTTATAAATATTTTTAAAGAAAAATAAGGGAAACATAATTTTCTTTGCTTACGTAGAAAGTTAATGGCAAGACAATGCTTTGAAAAGTTAGGACTTTATACAGGACTTCAACAGGAAATAGTTACAATCTATTAATATTTTACCATATGTTTGTATATACATAAACCATAATATAGATAAACTATATTTAAATCTGGCATATCCGTATATTCACACACCTAGCTATATCTCTATAGACACACATACATGTATACAGAGAAGGTGACCCACAGAAAAATCCAAAATTAGGTCAGATGCTAGCTTAATTCCAGTCAAAAAGACTGCCTCAATCCCAGGTCTTTGTTAATAAGCTCCATGTTTTCTTAGTCAAAATAAATTATTTGAATATTGGAGAAAACAAAAAAATGCTCAGTATATTTGAGGCAGGACATATGCTGACTCATCAGAAAATGGCAAAAGGCCCTATGCTGAGCTCAAGTGGCCATGGCTCCAGAGGGCCTGTGGCTAGGCTGTGGTGTGAACACAAACATCCATTCCAGGCTATCAGCTGAGGATACTGAGCACCCTCAGCGCCCAGCACTGAGCTGTGAGATCACAGAGGTCAGGGGACCTGGCCCAATGAAGTTCAGGAGACACTTCTGTTCTCCCTTTCCCTGTGCACAAGCTGGAGACCAGTGCAGCTTGAAAAGAGCTTCCAGAAAGAATGGTCTGAAATGTGAAAAAGCTCCTTATATAATGCTGAATGAAAAGAGCAGGACATAAAACTGTATACATGGTTTAATCCTGATTTTGTTAAGAAGAAATGGATATTTCCAAATATGAACAGGAATGCTAGCATAAAGGAAATATACCAAAATGTGGTTTTAGATGTCTTCTTTATACCTGTTGTCCAAATAGTCTACAATGAACACAAAGTACTTTCATAATTAGGAAAAACTCTAATAAATGTTATTTTAAAAGGTCATAGTTGGGGCTTCCCTGGTGGCGCAGTGGTTGAGAGTCTGCCTGCCGTTGCAGGGGACACGGGTTCGTGCCCTGGTCCGGGAAGATCCCACATGCCGCCGAGTGGCTGGGCCCGTGAGCCATGGCCGCTGGGCCTGCGCATCCGGAGAAGGTCATAGTTGGAGACTGGAATAGAACTTTTCCAAAGAAGTTGCACATTTTATTACCACCTATCCTTCTCCCAAGTGCCAGGGAAGGAACTTTCTTGCAGGCCCAAAAGGGACTTTTGGCCTGGCCCTGATCAGCTGCTGTACGATACATCGGGCCTGGGGTCTCGTGGAGGCCTCACAAGTTGTCCCAGCTGGAAAGTTACAAACTAAGCTTCTCAGAGCCCAAGTTTCTGCAGAAGGACATCAGAGCTGCCAGGTAGCAAAGGGAAGCCACTGCTGCTATTATCCTTTTTATACACTGGACTTTTCCATAAGATTTTTTTTTTTTTCCAAAAAGGATTCGGTTACTTAAAGTAAGCAAAGATTGGTCTGTTCCAACTCCCTCATTGTACCAAGGCCGTCAATGGAATGGACTTGCCCAGGGTCACAATCCAGTTCATATTAGAACTGGAGCACGGTCTCTGGAAAGACAGTCCAGGACAGCCCTGGCGCCCAGCCCCATAGAGGCTTCCACTGTTTTGTATAATTCAGGGTTCCTCTTAGCAAAGCCAAGCCAGGCCTCTCCTGGCAGCACTTTAACCCTTTCTAGTTTTGTAGCAACATTCACATCCCTCCCCCTACCCCCTTGATAATTTCTGATGGGCAGGGATGTTATTTTTCCTGTGGATCTCTAAGGCAGAGAAACCAGTGTGTGAGAGCTGCCAGGGGACAGGGAGGCCACCTGGTTCAGTGCCTTCATTCCACAGATGGGAGGTTGAGGTCCAGGAAAGGGATGGAACTTTCTAACTCACTCAGTGAGTTCCTTATGGAGCTGAAGCTGCTCCAAGAATGGGATGCCTCTTTGTAATATTAACGCATCAATCTCTTCCTACAGAAGAGGCACTTGAGGCCCAGAGAGGGGTGCAAGTTACCCAAAGACACCCAGGGAGGTAGGGGCTGAGTTGGAACTAATCTATAATTCTTCCAAACCCCCAACTCGGGACCTGGGTTCATAATCCGCCCCCACTTCTGCCCCAGCTTGACCCACGACCCAGCTGGATATGGGTTTCTGGCATCGCTAGTTGAGATCTCTTCTCCTCCATGATGGTAAATAGCCATTATTTTTTTTCCCAACTGTTCACAGGATCATCCGGACAAAAGTACAGCAGCCACCCAACCAGCCGGTCCCAGCTTCCAGTCACAGCATAGGTAAGAACTTTCAAAAAAAAATTTAAAAATCTAATGGGCTCCAAATACTCTAAAGAACTTTTAATCATTCTTATGGACAGATAATTCTGCATAAAACACTTGGGCACACGTACTAATGCGCCTTCTTTGTCATTCTCCAAGGGCTGAACCTGGTAAATGAATTTTATAAATACTGCTAAAAGGTTTTGAATTTTACTGATTATTATGATAAATAGCTTTCACCATGAGACGGAAAATTGAAATCTAAGCCAAAAAAAAAAAATCCACTAATGGGGGTCTATAGAATGTCAGATAATTAAAGTAATAAATCAAGAAAGGGATACTTATTCATAACATTTTCTGCATCATTAGTCAGTAAGTAGTTTTGAATGTGTTTTTTTCTTCTATCAACCAGCCCTTCTACAATTCTTTGTGCACTTGCAGTCTTGAGTGAAGATGTGGCAAAACTTCCCAAACTTTCTTTCTCTCTCTCTCTTGCTTCGATCTCATGTGCTCCGTGAACTGTCAAGGGCTGCCAGTGGGGTTTCTGACACTCATGGGTGAAGTCTGAGAGTGACCATGACTCGTAAGGAGAAGAGTCATATTTCCTACTACCCAGGAGTTCAGAAGTTTCCCTTGCCTTCCCTTCCCTGCAAAGATCGTGAGATGAAAGTGACGTGTGTCTACACAAGGTGTATGATTTCTCCACTTTGGATAAAGGAAATACCTCTGGTTAGTTGGGGGAAAGCTTATTCTACTATAAGAAAGCGGGCCACCATTCAGCAAGCCTCTGATGGTTCTGGCTGCCACAGGCCCTGTCAATTCCACTTAATCACACCTTAATTACACAAAGATTGTGTACCCTTTGTTGCTCCTTCTTCGACTGAAAACTTGAACTCCCCATGGTGATGGGGGACAGGCAGAGGCCTGGCTTATAGTTCCAGCTTTGTCATTAAGTCAACCAGTGAACCGTGTTAAGCCACTTCACCTCTGTGAACCTCAGTTTCCCCATTTGTGGAGCAAGGGCCACAAACCCAGTGCTCTCTGAGGTCTCTGAATCTTCATGGTTGCTTCTTTGAATAAAGGTAAGGCAGAATTCTTCCCTTCCATAAAATAATTCTTCATTTAGTAATCCATCCAAAAAGCGTTTGCTAAGCCCCTGCTATGCAGCCCGTGGTGGTGGAGACTAACGTTATAAGGAAGGTAGGACAAAATCCCCCTTCTCAAGGGCTTCTCGGTCTAATGGGGGAAAATAAACAAAGAGAAGTCTGCAAAACACTGAGATCAGGCTCAAGAAGAAAGTACAGGGTGCTGTGGGAGCAGAAGGGAGGGAAAGATCAGCTTTGTTGAGCTGGAGTGAAGAGGGTTTAGGAGAGCTTTCTGGGGAAGTGTTTGTGGCTGGGATTTCATTTGCAGCTTTAACTATTTCAGGTCACATAGCAAGGAATATCAAACTTAGGGTAACTGATAATATTCTTTCAATTGGGTAAGAGGGATAATTACACTTGACAGTCAGCAGAATGCCTTATCTCAGAAATTTGTATAAAATTCATATCTTATTTGTGTACAGCCCCTTATAATTTATTAACTTAATGAGGAGTAAGGAAATGGAAGCTTTAGAGAGATGAAATAACTAGCCCAAGGTCACATGGCCAGTAAGTGGCAGAGCCAGAATTGGAACCTGAGTCTTTTGAGCCGAGTGTGATTACAAAATGTTGAAACACGTGTCATCGGCTCTGTCAGCAACGTGGTGAGCCTTGGTTATATGTGGTGGTTGTTTAAAGTACCGAATGACTGGTGAGATTCTTTCTTCCTCTGTTCTTTGCACCTTAACACAGAAAAGGTTGTGAGATTTGCATAAATCTATTTTGAGGAGCTTCTTCTGGTGAAGGAAAAGAGAAGTTAACGATTTCTACTTCTGTGTCTCCTAAGGAAGATCTAAAATCAAACTCAAATATGAGAAGAAAGGCACTGCTCCCTTTAGGTCTGTAGGAGCAAGAGCTGGATGTGCTCCAAGGAAAGCAACAAACAGCTTCTCAACCGATCACCACCATTTCTAGTAATTTCCTACACTTAAGAGTCAAAAGCAGCTCCACCTGCCTCCAGCTAGTTATAGCCGAAGGAAATGTGTCTGAGATTGGTCTGTAGGTGTTAATGAACCAAGAAAGAATTCCCACAGCCCAGAAATGGAAGTTCAGCTGCACGGCTTGAGAGGACCCTGATGACCGACAGGTCTCCCCCTTGGATGCTGGGGCCAGGAGTTAACGTGAAACTTGCACAAACCTCCCCTCCCCCATTCTTATTTTTAGGAACTTAGATACCTGGTCTCAGTCACAATAAGTCACCAACCCACACTTCTGGGTGGAAGAAATCTAGACTTTAAGTCAGTAGAACCAAGGCTGAGCCCTGGTGCTACGGCTTGTTAGCTAGATGACTTTGAGCCAGTCACTTTGCTGTGTGGAGGCTCAGTTTCCTCACCTGATGAATGCGGATGAATAACAGCACTCTTGGTTATTGCAAGCGTCAAATGAAAAGCACTTTATGAACGTGAAGGATACTATTGTTTTTCATTATTCATTAGTGAGGAGCAGATTACTATAGGGGTTGACTTTAGTTCTTGGGTTCCAGTCACCACTCTGCCTCTTATTAGCTGTGTGACCTTGGGCAAGTCACTTACCTCTCTGAGCCTTGGTTCCCTTACCTTTCCAGTGACCTAGCTTATAAGTTTGTTCTCAGAATTAAATGAGATGATGCCTGAATGCCTGGCACAGTGTAAGTTCTCAGAAAAAATTATCATTATTATAAATCAATATATATAACACATAGTATATTAATATTATATAATTAATATAAAATATTAAAATCCAGGTAAAGTGGAAGGAGAAAAGACAGCGAGGAACTATAAAAAGACAGATAGTCTGCATTTGGTGCTTTGCTGGCTCTGTGTATGAGTGTGCAGATATTTATGTCTGCGTGGATGGGTGGATTTGTAAGTAGGGAGTGAGCCTGCCTAACGAGTAGGTCGTTTCTAGCACTGGCTGGTGGTGGGCCCCAGCTCCCCCGTTTCTCTGCTCCATCCCCCTGCTTCCTGCATCCTTGGACAGGCTGGGGTTTGAACTGGTGCCCGTGTTCCCTTCTGTAGTGTCAGTTCTCTTCGGGGCTACTCTCATTGCCCAGGTTTGGCCGCTGCCCTGTGGCGAGTGTCCTCAGCACACACCTGCCCTGCCCCGCCCCGCTCTCTCTCAGACGCACCAGCCCCCTGTAGGGGGCGTGCCTTTTTATTGGCCCGAAGGCGGGAGCCGACCTCCCTCCTCCCCGGCACCGCCCCCCAGCCTCCCGCCGGGCCCTGACCAACTTCTCCCTCTGCGCAGTGTCCACCGGCTCCGTGACGCAGGTGTCCTCGGTGAGCACGGACTCAGCCGGCTCCTCCTACTCTATCAGCGGCATCCTGGGCATCACGTCCCCCAGCGCCGACACCAACAAGCGCAAGAGAGACGAAGGTAGGAGACGCCGGCTCTGCCCGTCGGGAATGGGCCTAATCGGATCTGTGGGATCTGTTTCCAGGCCCTCAGTCAGGGGCGGAAGCACAGACGCCCTACAAGCACCCCTTACCTGCAGAGCGCTGGAGGCGTCTGGCCCAGCCCAGTCCCGTCCTGACCACGGGGTAGGGGCTGAGCCCTCCGGGAGAGGAAGAGGGCCCCGGCTGGGACTGGACTTCTCGCAGGCCTCCTCCCATCTTCACCCCTTTGGTGGGAAAGGCGGGCCTGGCAGAGTCCTTGGGGCCTGTGCTTTGCGGCCTCTAAGAAGCCCTTGCATTTGCAGCTGTGATGCCCAGAGGGCAGGGTGTGGAGGGTATGAGCACAGCAGCAGTGTCCCCTTTTGGGGGGAGGCCTAGGGGAGAGGGAGGGGCTGGGCAAAGTGAGAGGGGCACACATGGGGTGGCAGGGTCAGCGGGTGGGCTCTCCGAGGGTCTGAGCACACCTCTTTCAGAAGGTCTTCAGTGCGGTGATGGGGGGCCGTTGAGGAAGTGAATAATATTCTCATCTCTGTCCTTGGGCCTGGAAGGAAGGAGTGCAGGGGGCCTCCCCGGGATTAAATAGATGACAATCCTCCCTGTTGGTTTTTCTCAACCCTCGGTGTGCCACCCGGGCCTCGGGAGCTGGCCGCCTCTGTCCCGGACATGGGCCCACCTTAACCTGGGTCTCCTTTCCCTGGATAGGCTGCCAGTGGGCTGACATTAATGGGTTTGAGAGGAGAAATGACCCCTGGGAGTCTGTAAAACCTTTGTCAGGAAAGGAAAAAAAAAAAAAAAAAAAAAGGCTGTAGTCTAGGGGCTGAGAGCAGGGTGACAGAAATCTTGATTCAATTATTCTGTTCCTCAGCACAATTCCCTTTCTCGGCTCCCTGTAAGGGATGTATGTTCTCACGAGCACATGCCTAAGTACTTAAGATCTGTAACTAGAAAATTGAGTCGGCCCAGCTGTGGATTGGCCTGTGGTGTGTGGGCTCCAGGCCATGCAGGAGCTGGACCCATGGCCTCTGTTTGGAGCTGTGGAGTACATGGGGGATGAGTCACGGCTTCTGGAACCTGCCTCACCTCTCCGCCCCTTCACCCCCCAACACTCGGAGCAGATGTGGGAAGTCTTTTTTTTTTTTTTTTTTTTTTTTTGCGGTACGCGGGCCTCTCACTGTTGTGGCCTCTCCCGTTGCGGAGCACAGGCTCCGGACGCGCAGGCTCAGCAGCCATGGCTCCCGGGCCCAGCCGCCCCGTGGCATGTGGGATCTTCCCAGACCGGGGCATGAACCTGTGTCCCCTGCATCGGCAGGCGGACTCTCAACCACTGCGCCACCAGGGAAGCCCTTTGTTTTGTTTTTTTGTTTTTTTTTTGGAAGTCTTTAACTCAGGGTTGCTGTACTGGGTACTGCAGGAGGCAGTGGGCCTACCATCTCTGTTGGTTTATGGGGTTGATGGTGTCATCTTTTCTCCCCTTGTCACCTGGACTCACAGCAGATGTGCCCAAGCTGGGGCCTGCTGTGTTTGATCATGTGGAGGGGCGGGTCTGTGAGGCTCCCTCAGAGGTTGAGGGATACAGGCAGAGAGTTTTGAAGAGAGAAAAACATTGACTTTGATGTTTACCGTCAAACACACAGGTCCTGAACTGGGGGGACTGTGTCACCGTGTTTGTTGAGTGCTCTGTTGGCTTTCGGCCTCTGATCAGTGGTCACTGTTTAGCCTCTCAAGCTGCTTGAGAAGGTGTAAGAGTGGTCAAGATGTGAGTGTTGTTCATCTAGACTGCTCTGTGCTGGGCAGATCCTTCCTGAAGGCTGTGGCTCATTTGTGGTATTGACCTTTAAGAGGGACAGTGACAAATTGGGATGTGTCCAGATGGGTATAACCCGGATGGAGAGGTATTTGGAGAATACCTCAAGGCTCTAGGGGTGTTTTGGTACCAAGAAGAGGAGAATGAGCAGGACTGGATTGTTGCCTTCAAATACTTGGAAGGCTGACATGGAGGGCAAGAGGAATGAGACTTGGCTGTGTGGCCTCAAAGGCCAGTGTGTGGCAGATGCAAAATAGATTTCAGCTCAGAGTAAAAAATAACTTTGTAAATATGCGAGTGGTCTACGGCCAAAGGGGGCTGCCTCAGGAGGTAGTGAGTGCCTTGTCACTAGAGGTATGTTAGTAGAGCCTAGGTGGCCATTTGCTGGGCTGCTGTATAAGACTGTCAAGAATCAGATGCAGAATTGGATGATCTTTGAGATCCTTTCAGTTTTGGAATTTATGATTGAGCCCTGATCCCCAGAAAGACTTGGGAGGTGATCCAGCCTGTGGTCTGGATTTGATGGTCCCGAAAGCTTACAGGATTGGGAAGATTGAGAGACTCAAGCAACAAGCAGAGCCCCTGCCTGACCCTGCCCTGCATCACTGAGAGTGGATATGGCTGGGCAGAGAGGTGGGCAGAAGTGCCCTTGCTCACATCAGCAAACTGCCTGGGAGCAGTACAGTGTGGTGCTCCCTACTGCCTTTTCCCATCCTCCCTCTATAGCTCCCTGCATTCTTGCATTGGCTTCAGGAGGAGTTGAAGAGGCAGAGATTGCCACCCCCTTTTTATAGGGGAGGAAACCAAGGCCCCAGGGAGTTCCATGATGTTGGCAAAGCCACAGGGCTGGTATGGCCAGGCGGTGGGGGTGGGGTGGGAAGGAGTGGAGAGAGCCCCTGAGGCCTCAGCTCCCTGACATTGTCCAGCCACCTGCTGCTCCTCAGCCCCTCCAGAGAGATGCTTTGGAGGTGGAGCAGCCTGGGGTGGGCAGAGCCTGGAGGGTTTAAAGCAGAAGGGCGTGGTCAGCAGGCTGGATGCTGCCAAGAGTGTGGTGAGAAAGTAAGAACCAGCCACTGGGGAAACACAGGGGAAATGCTAGTGCACTGGACTCGGGCCCATTGAGGCTGCAGACCATGGCACCATTTTCCTCAGGAGCCGTCAGCAGCCTGAGGCGAGGGCCGTGGGGCAAGAGAGGTAATAGAGGGCCAAGAGGAAGATGGCTGAGGGTCCCCATTCCCATTTTTCAGATGAGGTGACTGAGGTTCTGCAGGGTGGAGTTGCTTGCTCAGCTCTGGTTCACAGTCATCTACCACTTGGACTTGGGTTTTACCTTGTGGGCATGGGCTCAAGGCAGGGGTGGGTGGTGGGAGAGTTCCGTCACAGAGGACCTGCCCTCTAGACCTTGCAGGCCGGTGGGCAAAATTGGCAACCCAAAGTCCCTCTGATGGGCAGTGTGTAGGGTGATGCTGTGCTGGGAGGATGACACCAGAGAGGAAGGGCAGGGCAGGGCAGGGAAGGGCTGACATTGACCAAAAGGATCTGGTAAGGGCTCTCATAGGAAGTGGCACTTTATGAAGGGAAAAATATTTTGCACGGCTTGTTTTTAAACTTAAATGAATTAAAATCAAATAAAATTAAAATTTTAGTTCCTCAGTTGCACTAGCCACATTTCAAGGGCTCAGTAGCCACATGTGCCCAGTGGCTACTGTATTGGATAACATGGCTTGAATACAAATGCTTGGCACATAGTGGGTGCTCAATAAATGCTTCTCCGTAGAATGGGTCGGTCACGTGCCTGTAGAGGGTTCACAATTAGTGAGGATGGCGATGGTGGGGAGAATCTCTAGTCTCCTCAACTAGAAGTGTTTCTCTTGGTATTTTTGGCTTCCGTGGAAAGCTCTATTTGAGTAAAGAGTTCTGTAGCAAAAACAAACAAGTTAGAACACTATTAGACCAGTGGATTGCCAAGGGCCCTTGTAATCTAGAAATTCTAGGATTCTCCTTGGGACATGTGCCTCCAATACCAGCCTTGGGGATGTGGCCACTGTGTCCAAATCTCAGATGAATGGTTCTGCGGCTGAGGTAGCAGATAAGGTCCGTGGGGCCTCTGAGGGCAGAGTTGGGGCTGGTTAAAGGAAGCTACAGGGAGGAAGATTATGGCTCAGTGCAAGGAACAGCTTTCAGACAACACCCAGGCTGGGCCAAGGTTAGAAGCATTAGCTTAGAAAGGTAGTGAGCTCCCTGTCATTGGAGGTATGAGCAGGGGTGAGGGGCAGAAGAGTCAAAGAAGGCATTTTGGTTTAGACTCCACGACTTTTAAAAAAAGTAAATTTATTTATTTATTTATTTTTGGCTGTGTTGGGTCTTCATTGCTGTGCGCAGGCTTTCTCTAGTTGCGGTGAGCGGGGGCTACTCTTCGTTGCGGTGCGCTGGCTTCTCACTGCGGTGGCTTTTGTTGTGGAGCACAGGCTCTAGGCACGTGGGCTTCAGTAGTTGCAGCACGCGGGCTCAGTAGTTGTGGCTCGTGGGCTCTAGAGCACAGGCTCAGTAGTTGTGGTGCACGGGCTTAGTGTCTCCGCGGCATGTGGGATCTACCCAGACCAGGGCTCGAACCCGTGTCCCCTGCATTGGCAGGCGGATTCTTAACCAGTGCACCACGAGGGAAGTCCCTGGACTCCATGAGTTTTTAGGCCTGTTACAATCTGGGGGACAAGTGCTTCTGTGACTGCCTGGCATCTGGAAGTGGTTCTGCCTACTTGTTTTCCCTCCTGCTGCCTGACTCTGAGTCCGCCATCACGTGGGCTTGACTGGGCGGGGCCGCATCGCCTGTGTTTCTACCCCCAGCCTTGCCCCTTGGCACAGGGCCTGGTGCCCAGAGGGCTCAGGAGGCTTGTGGATGGTGAGAGTCAGGCTGGGGTGCTGCCCAGGCGTGAGAGGCAGCTTCGTCTCTTGATTGGGCTGTCCTGAGAAGGTCTGTGGAGAAAGCTGTGGCATGGGCCTGAGGAATCCTGCGGGGCTAGGGGGACAGAGCCCGGGCAGTGCCTCCCTCCCTGGAAGGCCCAGAGGAGGTCGTGGCGGGGCTGGACTTGGCGGAGCAGGCAGAACTGTGAATAGCGGCCATGGGTGAAAGGGCAGCCCCAGACCCTCTGTTCCTTTCTGGGCCTTTGATCTCTGGTGGGGCCTCCTTCCGCCGTCTCCAGAGCCCCCATTCAGGTCCCCTTGACCTCCCCCTCCCTTCATCCCCCCAGTTTGAAAGGCCCTCAACACACCGAGGTCAGCCGAGTGCGAATGCCTTTCACTAGCTCAGAAGGCTGGCCAATCCAGCACCAGTGTGGAAACTTCTTTGGGGGCAGTGGAGGGTACATTGCAGGTGGAATTTCTGGGCACTGGACTGCCCTCTGCCTGCAGAGGGCACAGGAAGGGGCCTGTCCTTTTCAAAAGATGCCAAGTCCAGCAAGACCCTCATGGGGAAGTTTGGGGGGCATTTAGCGGGGGCTCCTGTCATGACTATGTCCATCCCTCTTTCTGGAAGTGCCTGTCTCCTCTCTGTCTTTGTGTCTCTCCCTGTGTCTTTTGTTTGGGGGTACATCTCATCCAGTGCCCTCTGCCTCTGTTTATGTCCTGTTTATCGAGACTTCCTCTGTGTCTGCTTCTGTCTGCTGTTCCAGCTCTCACTCTCTTTCTTTTTCTCATCGTTCTCTTCTCTTTCACTCTCTCTCTTTTCTTGTATTGGCTCTTGCTCTCTCTCTTAACAGCTCCCCCCTCCCCTTCTCCCAGGCTGGGAGCCTCCTCTCAGCCCTGCCCTGCAGACCTCCATGGGGGTCATCTTGGGGAGGGAAGGGGTTTCAGAAGTTCACAGACCATGCAGGGCCCCAGGGACCCTCTGACCTTGGGCAGGCCCTGGCCTTCCTCTCCTAGGACCCTCTTCTTTTACTGACACACAGACTCTGTCTGTTGCTCCCGGACTCAGGACTGAAGGCACTGGAGCAGGAGATGCAGAGACTGCTCTCAGATTTCCCAGCAGGGACTGGGGTGTGTGGAAAAGCTCAGGATTCCTGAGTCAGGGGAAGAGTTGTAGGCACCCTTGCGGCACCACTATTCCAGAGATCAGTGATCTCTGGAGACCCCCAAATAACGTGAGGTGTTGAGGCAAGGACCCAGGCTCACAGGCCAGGGACCAACTGGTTCGAGGACCCTGTGTGGTGAAATCTTTGGCAAGTTACTTAGTCTCTTGGAGTCTGCATTTTGCCATCAGAAAGTAGAGGGGGCACAAGTTTTGTGCGTTATTGTGAGGATAAAATGAAGTCGTTCTGGCAAAGGGTTTAGCTCCAGGGCCTGGCGGTCCTAAGTATTTAATAAATGGCCCCTGAAGGAGACCGGGGCTTGAGCGTGTGAGGCCGGTCCAGGCTGAGGGCTAGCAGGCTCCCGCTGCAGTTCTGTTTGGCAGCTGAAACTGCCTGATCCCCCCCTGCCCCCCTCCCCGACTTCCTGTTTGTAACAGTCGGCCTCTCTGGGCGCCAAGACTGAACAACAGCGCCCCCAGGTGTCAGCTGCAAAGGGAAGGGCCCCTGGCTTTCCTTTGCTTCCTTTTCCTTCAGGACCTTCACTTCAACCCCTTGATGGAAGAATAAAAGGGCTAAGCCTCAGTTTTCCATTAAGTGATGTCTTGGGTACACAAGGTGGCGGAGACCTCCAGGATGGAGGGCAGAAGGCAGAATACTTGGACCTGGAAGGGCTGGGCCTCTAGGGGCTTGGGGTCACCAACTTGGTTTTCACCAGCCCTTGTCGGAGCTGGAAGGGCCTTGGAGAGTATCTGGGACGTGTCACCTAGTCATTATTCAGATGGGAAAACAGGTTGGAGAAAAGAAGGGGTCTGACCAGTAAAAATGACATTTCACATGGTAAAAACCCAGAAAACCTAGAGGGACAGACGGACTCCTCAGAACATCCTTGATATCCTACTGCCCTTTGACAGGCCAAATCTTAGTTTCTTACCTCCCCTCCTTTCCTCCATTCTCCTCGGCCCATCTGCTGCCCCCACTGTTGAAAGCCATGAGCAACCCTGACCTGACCCCGTCAGCCTATCACCCCTGGGCCTCAACTCTTGACAATGAGCCCTGACCTTCCCTCCCTGGCCTCCCGTTCCTCCTCCCCATCCCTTCTGTGCTTCCGGCCCCCGCAGTCTCTGAGCTCTCCTGTCTCTGGGCCATTATCCAGGCAAAGCCCTCCACCTGGAATGCTGTCTTTGAGGCTGGTCTGTTGACCTGGCCTGGTTTCCAGAGCCAGTCCACTCCCGGGGGGATTTTCAGTGTTGGGCCATTGGTCCCTCACAACTGGCTGGGACCCTTGAATTCATCCCGGGCCAGCATGGAGCTTTGGAGACCAGACAGACTCTGCAGAGAGAAGGAAATGACCACCACTTTGTCTTGGTCTCTCCTGGGGCTTCAGCAGGGCAGGTCCCCTCCCTGCCCTCCACAAGGTGTCCCCTGAATGTACCCTCAGGCTGGACATGTAGGGGGCCCTTCCCTGAGTTCTTTTTTTGTCTGGGCAGGGGCCCGGACCAACATGCTTGCTCAGAGGGCATCACTTTGAATCTGATTGCCAGCCCTCTTGTCATGCTTTACTTGGCTTGTCCTGTATTTAAAATGATTTTGAGTTAGTTACCAACATTTAAAAATAAGATTTCTCATCTGGATGTCTAGCCTTTCTTGGGAAAAAAAAAAAACAGATCTTGTGACACTGGGCAGGCTTTCCTACACGGCAGCAATCGTCTGGGGCTGCTGGGCCTGTGATCCTTAGACTGCTCTGTACTCACCTTGTTCACAGCGTTTGTGCTCTATTTTTCTCTACCTGAATGCCTTTGAGCTTCTGGAGTCTAGTATGGACTCTGAAGAACAAGTCTGGTTGAGTCCAGCCTGTGGCAGCTAAAGCCTATGGGAGGCAGGGCCCTGATTGAGCTGGATGGGGCTGTGTGTGTGTGTGTGTGCGCGCGCACACACACACCCGCGGGTGCGTGCATGCGGTCAGGGAACTGGGCAGTCAGGCTCTCAGGCCGGAGGTAGGTGAGGGAGGGAAGGCAGTAGGGCAGGGCCAAGCAGCCCCACCCCTTGGCAGCCCAGAAGAACAGTGAGACGGGGGTCATTCAGTTCACACCTGCCAGATGGGTAGTCCAGGCACGGGGGCGCTTAGTGGCAGTGATGCTAAGGACCCATCTCTCAGCCTGGCTGGCCACTCTCCTGTCCTTCCGTCCTTGCAGTCATTGGCACCTCAGCCAGGCAGACAAGTGTCCGAGGCTTCCTTGGTAAAGCAGGGGACTTGAGGCCAGGTGATCAATCAGAGGGGCTCCTTGGGCCTTTCCCTGGTGCCTAGGGTCTGTCCCTTGGGTGGGGGGTCAGGTTTCGGTTCCTCCTGGCCCCTAGGTCCCTGAGTTTCACTTTGATTCAGTGAGTGAGAGCCCTCGTGAGAGCCAACACCCCGCCCCCACCCCTGTTGTTTGCACACCTGCTTCACTCAGGCTTCCTCCACCCCTCCCCCACCAGCTTTTCCCACGGGACTGTGCACTGGTGTCCCAGAGAGCCCTGGGGGATGTAAAGAGCAGGGGCCACAGTGTGAGTCGGCTCTGGGGTCAACCAGAAGGAGAGCTGTGCGGTCTCATCCATGGCGGGCAGGCCCCCTGCCAGGGCCGTCTGGAGCTCAGGGTGGAGTGGACTTGGCTTTCTTCCCCACTCTGCATGTCCTGGTGCCCTTTGAGGCAGAGAATCCCATGGTCCTTTCTCTGTCTTTGGAATATGGTTAATCCTTGGCTGCAGAATCTGCAGTTCAGGACTTTGCAACATTCCAAGTACTAGAGGCTCATGAGGCAGGGGAGGGAGCCCAGAGGAGGGAGCCTGGGGCTCTGGGTTCCAGTCCTCAGTCTGTGGCTGACTTGCTGGTGACCTTGGGGAAATCCCTTTCTCTCTCTGGGCCTCAGTTTCCTCATCTAAAACATGGGATCAAGGTTCTCTTTGGTACCAAGATTCTGAGCTGCTCCTGGTCCCATCTCAAGTCCTCTTGGCATTATTTTAAACAAGTGGTTCTCAGACTTTCAGTCTTGCAACCCTTTTAAACTCTTAAAAATGATCAGGGGGCTTCCCTGGTGGCGCAGTGGTTGAGAGTCCGCCTGCCAATGCAGGGGACACGGGTTCGTGCCCCGGTCCGGGAAGATCCCACATGCCGCGGAGCGGCTGGGCCCGTGAGCCATGGCCGCTGAGCCTGCGCATCTGGAGCCTGTGCTCCGCAACGGGAGAGGCCACAACAGTGAGAGGCCCGCATACCACAAAAAAAAAAAAAAAGATCAGGGACCCCAAGGAGCTTTTGAATTTATGTGGGTTAATTAAAATGGACAAAATTTTAAAATATTTATTAATGTATTAAAAATAGCAGTAATAAATAACATAGTGTGTTGTTTGAAATAAGAAAGGACTATATTTTCCAAGCCAAAACATTTAGAGTGACATTGCTTTATGATTTTGCAAATCTCTTTAGAGCCTGGCTTAATAGAAGACAGCTGGGTTCTCATATCTGCTTCTGTATCCAATCTGTTGTGATATCACACATCTTAGAACCTCTGGAAAATGCCACTGTATACTTGGAAAAGCATCAGAGTGAAGAAGGCTAAGAACAACTTTGTATTATTATGAAAATAGCTTTGACCTCACAGACCCCTTGGAAAGGTCTTGGGGATCACTCAAGGGGTCCCTGGACTAGACTTTGAGGATCTCTGCTTCAGGTTGCTGCAGACTCTGAGCTTACTTATTACTTGAACAGAGAGGGAGAGCAGTTAAGTGGTTTTCGTTAAAAGAAAGGTGCCATCAGTTTCTCCTGTTCTTTTTTCCTGAAGGCAGTGGGAACCATGCCGGGCTTCTGAGCTGGGGAGGGAGTGACAAGACACGCTGGGCTTTGGAAATCGTCCTTTAGCAGATTAAGGTGTGCAGGGCTTCTGGGTCCTCTCCCGAGTTTGAACTTCCACAGAAAGGCACAGCTACGGAGCCTCCTTTCACTTCCAGTGGAATATCGTAGGGTTTGAGGTCTGATCTCTGTCCAGCAGGCTTCCTTTGGGGCCAACAACAGCTTCCTAGTGCTCCCTAAGAGCCCAGGGAGTGGGCGTTTGGGGACCCAGCCACCTCTCCCCATCCCAGCTCAGCTCTGCAGCTGTTCAGGGCAGGCCCGTGAGACCCCCACCCAGGGCATAGTTTTGGTGGGGAAAACCCCAGCAAATAATGTTGATTTGGAATGAAACAAAATAAAATGAAATAAAGAAGTAGGTTTGGTGTTTATCTTGACTCCTGGCCTTTGAGGAAAAGCAGGTGTGAAAGGCAGTTGAAAAAAAGGGAGATTTTTGTTCTGATTCCACTGGGGCTTCTGAGTTTTTCCAGAATGCCAGTGGTTGGTCACGTGTGTGTGTGTAATTTCATTTTGAAATTTCCAGTTTTCATTTTCATTGGTACAAGTTTGTCATTTGCATTAGTCCTTCCTTGGACTGATGGACTAAAATGGAGGAGAGGAAGAAAAAGAGAATTTCCTAAGGTCTTTTAGAAGACTTGAAAGATGCTAGAGGAGATATGCTTGTAGTGAGATGAACTGAGCTATGAGAGGAAACAGAGAGAAAGGCATGGCGCCTAGAGAGACTAGAAAAGAGGCCGGTAAAAAGCGACAGAAGGGTCAGACTCTTCCCAGCACCAGCCACCAGGTGGCACCATCGACCCAAGACAGCTTAGTTGCTGTCCAGGGTGAGGGACAAGAGGGGTGACAGGACAGTGTGTACTGACCATTTCCGAGCTTGGTATGCTTGTAACTCGGTGGGGGGCAGCAGTGCCCAGGTAGGCTGCCCATTTGCCTGAGTTTCACTTCTCTGCCAGCATTTAGTCACAGCAGTGGGAGGCTGGGCCATTGCTGTTGGGGATCAGTCCCGTCCTTCCTCACCTCCATGGCGCAGATGTCTTAATACAAACCTTTTTGGGAGTCAAGTCCTCAGTTCTAGTCTAAGCCTTTACTTGCTGGCTGTGTGACCTTGGGCAAGTCACTTCTCTTTGAGTCTTGTTTTCCTTGTGTTAAAATGTGGATATTTGAACAGATGACTTAAGGGATCTTTTGGGCTCTGACATTCTGTGGTGTGCCAGAGAGAGCACTGGAGTTGGAGTTAAATTCAGGATCTTTCTCCATTGGCTGTGTGACCTTGGGCAGCTCACCTCCCATCTGTGGGGATTGCAGTAACATCTCTCTCACAGTCTGTTATATGAAGTAGCAGGTTGGAAAATGCTTTGAAATCTCTTTTGGTGCTGTAGGAGAGGGAGGGGTTGCTATTTATTTTTTTTCCAGGCAACTTAAGTTAGCCAGAAGCAGGCCTTCTACCATCCTCACAGCTCAGAAAGTTTGTGCCTCTGCTGTGACCACAAATCAAAGCCTATGGTAGGTGTTTTCTCAAGGTCACTGCATCTCTGTCTTAACTATCTCATTCATGAATCTGCTCCTTTTTTTTGGTCCCCACTGCTACTGCCTTAGTCCAAGTACCCTCTCTTCTCCTTTGGACTATTGCTGTAGCCTCCTAGTGTGTCCCCACCTCCAATGTCACTGACTTCTCCAAACAGTCCACCTTCCGCATAGCAGCCCCAGGGGCACTTCCGAAATACAGTTTGGATCAGTGACTCACCTGATGAAGGGTTTTCACCCTTCAAATCTGCCCATGGTTCTCAGAAATCATCTAAACTTCTTAACAAGGTTGCTAGGCCTTCTGTGGTCAGACCCGTGCGCATCTCATGAGCCTCGTCCCTCCCCACCCTCCTCTTTTCATGCTCACCCCAGTCATACCAAACCTCATTCCATCCCTTGAGCACCACTTGTTCTTTCCTGCTGGCAGCCTAAGGGTTATATGCACAGGTTGTAGTCAGGCAACCAGGGTTCTGGTGCTGACTCCACCAATGCCTACTCGTGTAACTTTGGGCAAGTTATTGGCCTCAGTTTCCCTCTTTGTAAAACAAGGACACCCATTGTGCCTATGATTGGGTTGTTACGTGGATTGAATGAGGTAATGCATGCACAGTGCCCTGGAGGACCCCGATGCATGATATGTGCTCTATAAAGGATGCCTTTTATGGTAATGTGTTCCCACCGCCTGGAAACTGCCCCCCTTCTCCACCCTACCATTTACCCAGCTGACGTTCTACAACTTCAGGATGCAGCTCATGTCACTTCCTAAAAGTGAAGGCTTCCCTGAGGGTCCCTCCTAACTGTCAGCTCCCCTGGGCCCACCTGCAGCACACAGAGCCTGCCTGTTGACAAAAGTATCACATTTGTCACTCATCTCTCTTCCCTGTGGGACTGGGGGCCCTGTCCGGGCGGGACTAGTGTCTGTAGTGGTCACCATTGTGGCCCTAGTGCCCAGCACAGGGCTGGTTCTTGGTAACAAATATGTACTGAATAGGGACTGGATGTCACAGAAGCTGGGAGCCCATCTGGTCCGTAGGTGCAGGCTGCTGAGTAGAACCCAGAGCCTTGCACGTCAAAGGCTTCTTCCTTTCACTCCTGCCTGACACCATCGTCTCCATCCTCCAGCGCTGCTGTCTGGCTCCATAGAAAGGATTTCATGACAACCATTCTAGAGGGGGAGGGAGCTCTCCTGTGGTCTAAACACACACACACGTGCGCACACACACACACACACACACACGTGCAGAGCTCTGCATGCTGGTGCCTAGGGCCCTTGTTCTGCCTGCCTTACCTAAGCATATGCTCCAGGTGTATATAGATCACAGGCTCAAATGGGAACTGTGACTCTAATGGTTAGCACTTACAGAGTGTTTGCCATATATATTTTAAACTATTAATGCATTTAATACCGCCACTGTACCAGGTGAAGCTCTTATCATCCCCACTTTATAGAGTTTCAGAGAGAGATCCAGGAAATTGCCCAAGGTCACACAGCTCCACAGTGGCACTATTGGGACCAGCCCCTGGGCAGCTGGCTTCCAGAGTAGCCTTACCTGCCACCCTGGTCTGCCTCTCACAGAGTGTTGCACAGAATGGCATCAGTGGGAATGTCCTCAGCTCTCTCCAAAAGGGGGCTTTGAGCCCACCTTTTATTTCAGTTCTACCATCCCCATCACCCTGCCAGGCTGAGCTCAGGGCGACCTTGGTGCAGAGCCCGCCTCCTCACTCAGGTACTCAGCCATTTCTGAGGCTTCCCCTGCCACTGCTATGCATGCTTCCCTGTCACATCCTCCAGTTGGTCACCTTCAAATGCAGTTGGCTGATCACATATGGACTTTACACCACAGCAGGGTAGCACAGTGGGTGGACTGGAGTTCGAGCCCAGCCCTGCCACTTACTAGCTGTGCGAGCTTTGACAAGGGCCCGAACTTCTCTGAGCTTCAGTTTCCTCATCTGTCAAAAGGGGATAATGATTCCTGCAATTCCTGGTAATTAAAAAACGTTATCTATAGTATTTTGATCAGCTCTGGCACATGGCACATTTTAAGAATATTTAACTCATCAGAGTTTTTACCCTGAATCCGAATTCCTCAAGAAGACCTTCTTAAGAACTTTCTAAATTCCCAGCTCTTTTGTTTTCTCTTTCTCTTGCAGGATCTTAGTTCCCCGACCAGGGATCGAACCTGGGCCACGGCAGTGAAAGTGCCGAGTCCTAACCACTGGACCACCAGGGAATTCCCATCTTTCTCTCTTTTTTAAATGATTATTTTATTTATATTGCTAAGTCTAATGATAGGATTATCCAGGCTAGGGTCAGAAGAAAAAGATGTACGCACCAGAATTTACATTGGCAGAGTTTTAGCTCCGCTTTTTTTCAGAAACAAACAATTCGAGTTGTAGCTGAGGGCAGCTTGCAGAGGCAGGATGAGCCTGTCACAGGGTGGAGAGGCTGGGTTCCTGGCTCCAGTTCACCACTATCTTGCTGTGTGGTCTCAGTCAGGTCCCTACCCTCTGGGTCTTTGATTTGGATGCAGTGAGCCCGGATCACCCTTCCATCCCCAGATTCTGCCCCCTCCCTCCTCCCTGCTGTTCCCCCTCCCTCCTCCTCCATCTTCTCTCTCTTCGTTTCCTTTCTGTGTGAGACACAAACGCCATCCAGCACTTTTGAATGGGACTTTTGTTCCGCTAACATCTCTTTTCTGAAAAGAACGATTGGTCAGGTTTGTATCTTTTAAACGCTGGCACATTTCATCAGTTAAGAACCTGCATACCTCTCTCCCAAGACAGAGCTTTAAGGAGGCAGACAGAAGCAGCAAAGGGGAAGGTTTATGGCAGACAGTGGAGGAAAACTCACCCAATCTCTTTGGGGGCCTAATATATGGTCCTTCCCGAAAATGCCGTCTTTCCTGGGTGCCCCCTTTCCTGCTCTCTCTGTGACCCTAAGCATTTTCCAGCTTGACTCCAATTATGACTTGCGTACTACTCTATAGCTCCCCACAGAATGGGGAGAGGGGACGAGTGGGACCTGTGCCTGAGTCATTTTTGCTCAAGGTTTCTTTGAGGTAGGGCTTGGAGCACAGGATCAGGAATCACAGGGCCTTGGGTTTGAGTGCTGGTGATCTTGGGCCAGCCACGCTGGGCCTGGGTTTTCTTACTGGCAAAGAGAGAGCAGAATTCCTTCCTTAAAGTCTTGTGCCAACTCGGGAGGAGCAATGTGTGAGAAAGTGCTTTATAAACTGTCAAGCTCTACGTAGGTATGGGTGTCGTAGTTCATTTCAAGTGCCTGCTCTGTGACCTTGGACAAATTCCAAGGGTCCATTTACCCTTGGAGAATTAACTTCTCCAAGGGTCCATTTACCCGTCTGTAAAATGGGGACTCTAATCCTTAGATCATACGATTAATGTGAGAATTTCATATGGATGTAAAACAACTGGCAAGAACAACTGTTCTTGGCAGTGGTGAGACAGGCTGGGACCTGGGACCCTTTGCGGCAGCGCTGCAGTGCTTGCACCTGGACACACCTCTCCTTGAGCAACAAAATACGGAGAAACTGCCTGGGACTAAAAATAACTGTATGCGTGCCCAGTTGGGGCAAATTCTGGACCCAAAAGATAGAAAGAGACCAAAAAAACCCAACTGCCGCTTTTGAAGAGCCTGGAGCAAAAACAGGGTGTCGGGAGCAAAAGCAGGGTAGCAAAAGCAGGGTACTGCGGATGCCCCCTGCCCACACCACCACCTAAGGGGTGGGCAAAACACCTAAGCCACCCCTCTGGCCCTACCCCTGGACACACCCCTACCCTCACCCCATGTAAGAAACAAGCTTGACCCCCCTCGGGGAGCGAGCAAGAGAACCTGTGGTTTGTTCTCACTGCCCCCTGCTGCAGCAGGGGCCCCAATAAAGCCTTGCCTGAATTTCTTGTCTGGCCTCTAGTCAATTTCTATTGATTGGGGAAGGCCAAGAGCCCTGATCGGTAACAGTGGCAGGTGCCCAGGTCTAGGTTAGTGCCCTGTGTCTAGGTTAGTGTCGCTTTCTCTTTCTTATTTCTTAACGGTGCCTCCCCTGTGAGTACCGCGCACAATAATGAAGCCACGGGCTTCTGAAGCCTGGCTGCCCATTCTGAAACCCAATCGGCCGCTTTCCTAACCTGTGCCTCAGTTCTCTTGCCTGTAAAAGAAGGATAATAATACCTACTGCAGAGGGCTGTTGAGCAGATTAGCCCGTGCCCACGCATGACCCGGCACAGAGTCGGCACCCAGTGAATGTTTGTGATTCTGCTGACCTTTCTCCCTCCGCACACCCAGAAAGAGGCCCCCAGCCGCCATCTCCTTCAAGCCCCCTTGGCCGGCGAAGAAAGCCGGGCCTGAGTGGAGCGGAAGGGGTATGCTCAAGGTCGCACCAGGAGTCCCCTGCTAGGATCTCTGGGGAATTTTCAGGGATTCCGCCGTGCCACCCAGCGAATAAAGAAAGCCCTTCCAAGAGGCCAGACCCCGCTCCTCCGCCCCGCTCTCGGGGCGCCCCATCGGCTGGGAACGGAGGGCAACTGTCTTCCAGGAGGGCATGGGGGTTTGCTGCGCGGGGTGGCAGGAGAAAGAAATCCAACCGCGTCAGAACAGGGCGCAAAAAAAAGGGAGAGCGCGGCGCCCTCGGCAAGGAGGCGGCCCGCCTGCCCGGCCTCCGCCAAGCATTTGCAATTTAATTGACATTTGGCGGCAGGAAGCCAATCAGTATAAGTCAATTGACGTGCCGAGATAAAACTAATCGGCGGCCGGCGCTCCCCACGCCGGCACGGCCGCGGTGGGGCCGCGGGCACAGCGTGGCGGCCGTGGCGCCGCAGGCCCGGCCCCGGCAGGTACCGGCGTTGGCGCGTGTCTCGGCCCGCGAGGGGGCTGCGGGCGGCCCGCTGATTGCCGCGCAGCCCACGGCGGCCGGGATAGGCCCGTAATGAATGACTTTATTTGCCGGGGCCCTGCTGAGAACAATTGAGTTTGTTATGGTAACAACGGATGCCAGCTTTCCGGGCCCCGGGGAGCGCGGGCGCGGCGGCAGCCGGGAGCTGGGCAGCGGAGCAGATCAAGCGCGCCGAGGCGAGGGGTGCCGGCGGCGGGGGACCGGCTCACCGAATGTCAGGAGCCTGAGGGACACTGTGCGTCCCGGAGCCGGCGGAGGAGAGGCCGGATTGCTGGGCCTCCTTGGACGGAGGTGCTGGGGTGGATGATGCACACCACTCTCGCCTTGGTCTGCAGTGCAGAATTGGGCTGGGGGTTCATAAATTCCTTGCTCTCTTGTTGGTCTGGCCCGTCCTTCCGGTGTCCCTGCTGGCGTCTTCTTCCCTCTGCTTTTGAGTGTAAGGGTTCTTCTGGTCTTGCTGAGTGATGCCCTGACATCAGTTTTTTGGCTTCTGCTCCAGTGGAAAAGTAGAAAAAGACACAAAGACATCTCTGCCCCCTGGGGCATGGCTTGACAAATTCAGGGCTGCATGTCAGCCCATCACACGTGGTGATGCTGCCTCTGAGCCCTCTGCACTGGAGAGAGGGCCTTCCTTCCACCTCTGTCCCCTGTCTGTATCCCCATTCTTTGTGGCGTGGCACCTCCCACAGGAAGCCGTCCTTGTCCCCACAGAGAAGGCTGCCAGCCACATGGCCACCTCTGAGTCCCTGCAGCCTTCTTCTGCCTCCCCCATCAGTTGGTGACTTCCAAGGGCAGGGGCCACCTCCGATTCCTCCCAGTTGCTCCCTTAGCGCCCAGCTTGGGGACTGGCACAGAGCACAGGTGTGGAAGGGGTGGATAAGGGGATGCATTTTTTTCTTCTTTTCAATCTCTTGCTTTCCCTCTAGTTAGAGAACCAAAGCGTTCCTTTTTCTCCCCCCACCGTACCCCGCTTTCTAGTTCTGTTTTCAGGCACACTATCATTCATTCATTCACTCAACCAATATTTACTGAGAAGTAGCCATGTGTCAGATACTCTGATATGAAAGGCGCTTGACTTTGGGGAACTTACTGACCAGTGAGAGAAGATAGTGCAATGCACGTGATAAATATGTGTCAGGCGCCTACTGTGTGCTGAGTAACGGCCTGAATTCCTTGAGTTGGCACAGGCTTAATAAGGGCTCTCTGAGGACTTTCCCCCGTCATTGCATTCAGTGATCCTTGGTGCCACCCTGTGACAACCACTCTTATTCAGAAATGTACAAACTGATGTTTAGTGTGTTTAAGAAGTAGCACGATGTTGTGGAAGGAGTCTAGATTGGGAATCTAACGCTAGTTTGCTGTGTGAGCTCTGTCCATTTTTCCCCCCTCTGTTCCTCAGTGTCCTTGTCTGTAAAATGGGGGAATTGGAATTGATGGTCTCTGAGGACCAGTCGAGTGTGAGTCGTCCACAGGGGAGATGGAGGCAGGACCCAGGTCTCTGCTCCCAGCCCAGTCTTGCAGTGTGACCAGTGCAGCTGACGTTGAGACTGAAACACTCACTGTGTGACAGGCACCGTGTACAACGCCAGCCTTAAGAAATGTAGGTACTATTACTGTTTCCCTTTGGCAGATGGAAAAGATGAGAGGTTAAATTATCAGTCTAGGGTCATGCAGCTAGTAAGTTGCAGGGCTGGGATTCAAACCCAAGCAGACTGGTTTCAGAGCCTGTGCACTTAATCACTGTTAATGGCAGAGGTAGCACGTAACCCCCCCACCCCTGCAATCCCTCCCCTGCGCTTACACCTCACCCAGTCTTAGTCCCACCTCCCTTGCTCTCTGAGCTCCAAAGCTCATTCTGCATGTTTGCAGGGCAGCAGGAGCACTGATTTGTCAAGGTGTCTTTTCTTCCCATGGCTTTTTGCTCTTTTCCTTGATGCAGATGGCTGAGAGAAGACCCAGCAGGAGGGGGAAGCTGTTGTGGAACCTGGGTCCTTTCTTGGCTCTGTCCTAGCTGGATTATTGTATCTGGAATTGGGTTGCTAAAAAGAAGAGGGGGAATCCAGTGTTGTCTTTTAGGAACAAGCTCTTACTATTCATGCCTGAGAAAGTACATTTATTTTATAGTTAATTTTGGCACCTGTCTTCCTGTTCCTCAGAAGGGGTCTGGAGAACTCTTTCTCTCCCCAAAGATACCCTTTTTCAGAAAGACAGATTAGGGTGGTAGTCTCAATATGAGATAGTCCTAATTGGCAGAGCTGAAGGGGCCTTGGAAATCGTATACAGTGAGTTTAAATCCTGTCAAATTAAAAATTGTTAAATCCTCCCCTCTTTAAAACAAGTATTTTATAGTGCTTCCTTTGCTATCCTAAAATGAAATTTAGAGAAAATATAACCTACCTATACACATAATTTAAAAATCAATATAATGCCCCAATTGTAACAAAAAGGGGAAAGAAAAATAAAATCATAATCAAATGATGTATTTCATTATGTAAATGCTCAGGCCTGATTACACCAGAGACATAATAAAGTAGTCAGGTGCTTGCACTTATGTGTAGAATCACCATGAATGCGGCAGCTACAAATGTGGACAGCTGTGTTTTCTGGCAATACAAATACCTATGGTGGTGTTGCCATCAGCAAACTGATTTTCTGAAATTGTGAACATGTCTTGATAAAACTGCAACCAAAGTGAAGCATAATCTTCCCTCAATTTATGTGATGGCTGTATTCCTGGAAGATTCAGAGTAAATTAAAACACCAAGTTTGTGTATGTAAGTAAAATAGTGTTAGGTTCATGGCTCAACTCAAATATTTATAAAGAGAGTTTTCACCAACTTGAATGTATGATGAATCATTCCAAAGATGTGTGGGATGCAGGGCGATCCTTCACTGGCCTGGACTGGGGAGCACCCTGGCTCTGCCCTCTAAATGCCATAACTCCTCCCCAAATAACGTCACAGATTTCCGAAATCTCCTCTGATTTGATCACCCTTGTTGAGATCCACTGCAACAAATGAGTTTCTCTTTGGCGTCTCTTCCTTTGGGAAGTTCTGTGACTCTGAAAAAGCAAAATCTGCATATATTGTGCGTTTTGTGTGGAGGACCCTGTGCTGGGAAGACAGAGAAGCATGGCCTGATGTGCACCTGGGGCTCCTGCATGGGTACCAAGCTCCCAGGGAACCACAGTTGGTGAGAGCCCCACCTACATCTTATCTCTGTCTGGGATACCCTCTGCCTCCTCTCTCATGCCTCCAAGTCCAAATCCTGGCTCAAATGCCAACTCTCTCCTCCAGGAAGCCTTTCCTGACCCTCTCCCTGACCCCTAACACCAGACAGACTCTGTCTCTTGGCATCCACTGTCTGCTCTTCGGTGCTCTCGTAGGGTACTTTCCGATGCTTGAATCCTAACTCCGTCTCTAGGCTTCTTCCGCCTGCTAGGAAATGGGCTCCCCTTACCCGGCTATGCTTGGGGTTGGAGCACCAGCAAAAGACGAATGAATGCTTGAACCAAGGGATGCAGCTTAGCCAGGTGCTCCTCTCTGAACACACCTTGTCCGCGGTACGCGGGCCTCTCACTGTTGTGGCCTCTCCCGTTGCGGAGCACAGGCTCCGGACGCGCAGGCTCAGCGGCCATGGCTCACGGGCCCAGCCGCTCCACGGCACGCGGGATCTTCCCGGACCGGGGCACAAACCCGCGTCCCCCGCATCGGCAGGCGGACTCTCAACCACTGCGCCACCAGGGAAGCCCCACCTTGTCCATTTTAATTAGGCAAATAGCTTCCCTTTTCCTGTTCTCACTCCCTGTAGTCATCGGCTGACCCGAGATGTTTGCCGTGCAGATGACACTGTCTCAATTTGTGGTCCCCCTGGCTTGCTTGCTCTGACCCAGTGCTGCAGGCTTGGCAGGATTTGTTGACCCCATTGCACAGATGAGATGAGATGTGCTGTGTCAGGGCACACAGCTGGCAAGTGGCAGAGGCAGAGCTGGCACCTGGTACACTACCATCTTTGTCATTTAAACTCTTCCAAGGCTGGGCCTCCCCCTTGGGGAGTCAGTCATTCATCCATTCACTGGCTCCTGACTGAGAGCTGGGCACTGCGGCCTCAGTGGTGGTCAAGGCCTGGTGGCCCCCTTTGTTTTCCCTCAGGGAGTTCTGTCTCCCAAGCCCTAGGCCAAGCATGGAAAGGCGCTTCATCAGATGCCCCCAGGGAGGGAGGGAGCACTCCTTCACAATGGGAGGCTGCCAAGGAGTGGCTGTGGCTGTCTCCTTTGTACCTATTTTTGTTTTTGCTTTTTTTCCACTTTCAATGAAATATCCACTTTTACCTGTTTATCCCACAAGTGTTTATTTTGTGCCTTCTATGTGCCGGACATTATTCTCGGTGCTGGGGACACAGCAATGAATGAGACAGACAAAACCTCTGCCCTCATGAATGATATTCTAATGAGGGAGAATAAATAAATAAGGAAAATAAACAGCATGTTGTTAAGTGCTCTGGAGGACAACAAAGCTGGGTAAGGAGATAGAGAACGAAGCAGGGCCGGGGGTAGGGTACATGCTGGTTTGTGGAGGGTGGTCATAATGATGAGATGCCATTTGAGCAGAGACCCTAGGGGAAGGAGGAGGGAGCCAAACAGATACTGGGGGAGGAATGTTCCAGAGAGAGGGAACAGCACATGGCAAGGTCTGAGTGAAGCAGGGGTGTGCTTGGCATGATTGAGGGACAGCAAGGAGGCCGATGTGGCTAGAGCAGAGTGAGTGGGAGGAGGGTGGGAGGAGGGGAGGTCAGGAAGGTGGGGCTGCAGGCCAGGGGACCCAGATACAGTAGGGTCTTGTAAGCCATGACCCACTGTGGATTTTGCTCTCAGTGAGATGGGGCATCAGTGGGTGGCAGCCCAGAACGTCTAACAGGCAAGTTCAGAGGTGCGTTCTGTCCTCCACCACCAGTGAGTCTCTTAACTCTGGCAGACTTTCCCTCTTCATCATCCCCAGGACCTGCCCCTGAACCTGGGTAGCCATTCCCGCTGTGCGCTCTTTCCTGGGTGAGGGCCTCCATCTGGCCTCTGGGCCTTTTCTTATCCCCCTCCAAGAGGGTCTCTACTCTGTGGCCACAGCAGCCATATGAGCCCCTCTACCCCACAACCGTTCTGTGTCTGGACTGAATTGTAAGTGTATTGATATAATCAGACAAGGGCCCGACTATTTGGAATACAGACTGAGGGATCTGGGAGGTAGCGTCTGGGGCTACTGGAAGGTGTACGGGGAGGGGGGGCAGCATGATGCAGTGTGAGTCCCAGAAGCCCTTCCCCCACCCTCAACAAGCCCTTCATCTCAGCCCCATATCTGGCCTCAGCAATGGCTCCCCCTAGAGGCGCCTACTTTATTTATTGCTTCTCCCCAGCTCCCTGTGGGCAGAGGAAAGTCCATTAGTGTGTTTGCAAACTCTGCCAGCTCTAAGCAGATGCAAGGCTTATTTGCAAACTGTCATTGCCCTGGCCTCCTCCAGCGACCTGCATGCTGGGCTCAGCTTTGTGGTTCCAAGAGCCTCCTCCCCCAGGCAGACAGCCAGGTGGAGCCCCTGTGCCCTGATTTCCCAAAGCACAACATCTTAGCTTGCAGTTAGGAAAATTAAATTAACTGCCATGAAGGAACCAAAGCAGCACATTGGGCCATGTTGAGAGTGGAGAATGAGGTCCCCTATTGATAGGAGCTCATTGGCTTGGCGTGAATCAGGGGAGGTGTTGAGAGAAAGCATGAAGAATCCTGGGCTGAGGGCCTGGGATCCAGGTTTGAGTCCTGACTGGGATGCTGAGTGTCTTGGTGACTTTGGAAAACTGTTTACTGTCCTCTGGGTCTCAGTTTCTAAGCTATAGAAGATGCTGCAGCTGATCTTAGAATCCATCGTAAGCTCTAAAATTCTCTGAACCGAATTTTGAGGATGTTTCCTTCGTCCAGGTAGTCAGGGACAGAGTGGTGTACCCAAAATGACTCCACAGTTCTGAAATTGCCTGGAGGTCGGCCTCAGCGGGGTAAGAGGCACTCAAGAGCTGAGATACCAGGGCTCTCAGGTTCAACTGGCCTGATAGCTCTGCTATGTGACCTTGGGCAAGCCGCTTCCCCTTCTCTGAGCCCATTTTCTTATCTGTAAATGAGAATGATAATCTCTTGCCCATCTCCTGAGGTTATGGTGAGAATCAGAGAAGCTGATGAATGTGAAAGGTCAGCGTGAATGTATACTTGAGGAGTGGCAATTGTTATTGTTGTCATTGTCATACCATTGTCATACCATTTCCACATGTGCCTTACTCTGTCTGGGCGCATACAGCTGCCAATATAAGAACATGCCCCCGCTGAGTACAGAGCCCAAGCACGTCAATTTAGCTATGTGAAAGGGAATGATGGTGCTTCCGTGCAGAATAAAGAGCCTCTCTTATAATTTGTGCTTTTTCAATTCCATGCCATCATAAATCCACCGCTCCTGTGTATGTCTGGTGGAAAAACACACCACAGATTTACACAAAAGCCTCTTGAGTTCTTTTCAGCTGGGACAGGAGATGACACACGTTGGCAGACAGAGGCTGATCTCTGTGTATCCAAGAGGAGTCAAGCCAGTCCGAGTATATCTAACAGGTCAAGCTTTGAAATGAAGAAGCAATAAGCCAGTGAAATGGTACTATCACCGAAACATGATTGATCAATTGAATTCTATCAGAGACAGTGGACAGTGAGATTAACTCAGGCCTGATAGGTTCAATGAGTTAAAGCATGATGTTCATTTCAGCTTCATTTCACCAGTCTTTGCTTGTGAAATTGGTCAATCAATAGAGGTTGAAGATCATATATATATATATATATTGGGGACCATCTTATGGGGAATATAATCTCTGTAGTTGGCTCCTGGCTGGGGCTGCCTGCCTTGGGTAATGGAGACAGAACAGGGACTCCATCAGCCCCATCGAAATGGCCTGATATCTTCTCCAAATGAAAAGTATTTTTGGATCTCTGATGATTTATCTTTTTTTCCTCCCTCTCACTTTGATCTATGACAAAACCCGTACCCATCTTGGAGAAATATAGTGATTTCTCCTGAAAACATTTGTGCAATGATCAGATAGATACACTTCAAAATATGAACCTTCTTTTTAGTTATATTGTCCTCAGAAAAAAATAAAGACAGTAATTTAAAAACTCAAATGGGGGTAATGCAAAGATATCAGAGTAAATATGATTTTAAACCGTTTTGTTTATTTATTTCTGCACAGTGGGGGATGGGGAGAGACTGCTGTGTGCATGAAAGCCAAAAAAGGGATGCATGCCTGAGAAGTCCTTCTAGGTATAATTAAAACGAAGCCTTTAGCATTCTTTGATCTCATTTGAAAGCACAATTCACAGAAACAAATCACCCTTTTGCTCTTAGTAATATTTCATTTGCTTTGGAATATTTTCACTGTGGTGGTTAACATCCTTCCTAATTAGTGTGCATATCTCTCTGTAAGGTGGAGTAATTAGGTACTACTGTACGAGGTAATGGACTTGGACAGTACGGATTAGAGAGAACAGACTTGTCCTGTGGAAATGCATAAGGTATTACTTCCTTCCTGCCTGTTCTTTGAGGTCATCTTGATTCATTTAAGCACAAAGAAATCCCGTCTCTTCATACCAACACCATGGGAGCTTCAATACTGTATTTGTACTGTTTGTACATCAGAGTATATATTAGGCTCTGGATAATAGATAATAGTACTGGGCTGCTAAATGGGGAGGAAAGAGCCTTGCACACTTTACTCCCTCCCCTTCCCCCAGTTCCTGCCCTCTAAACCTACTGACTTATAGCCATTCCCTGGTGCACCAGGCTTTTTTGTGCCTCCAGACCTTTGCACGTGCTGTGCCCTCTGGTTGGAATGCACTTCTTGCCTGCCCCTTTCTTTGGCTAACTCCTTCCTACTCATCCCTAAGACTTGGGCTTCATCTTTTCCAGGGGGCTTTTCTGGATCACCCCTACTCCCAGTCTGGATTAAGTGGAGTGGTTTAGTGTAGGGGCAGGAGCAGTCTCTGGAGCCAGACTGCTTGGGTTTGGATCCCAGCTCGTCCATCTCTTAGCTGTGTGACCTTGGGCAAGGTGCTCCCTGTGCTCCCTGTGCCTCAGTTTCCTCATCTGTAAAATGGGAGGGGGCAATAACAGACTTGACCTCACTGGGTTGTTGTGAGGATTAAACAGATAAGTTGCTTAGAATAGTGCCTGGCACAGAGTAAGCTCTGTATAAGGAGTGGCTACTACTGTTTTGTTCCCACGGCTGCCTCTGCTTCTCAGGTTTGCTTCTGCCTTTGGCTCTCGGGGCGGCTTACCATACTGCATTGGAACTTTTCACTTGTCTGTGTCCCCCACTTGAAGACAGAGGTTAGAACTTACCTCTCTAGCTCAGGTGCCAAGTGCAGGGCCAAACACTCAGCAGGAGTTTGGTGCATGCTACTCAGGAATGAATGGATCCATGAGGCTTGGAACAGGAATCAGGGGCCTCATGTGTTCCTAGGCTCGGCTCACCTTGGACCTGCCTTCTGGCCCCAAACAAATCCCTTTGCCGTTTCTGAGTGTAGAATCATCAGTCCTTTGGGGTTTTTCCCTCACTGACAGCCTATGACTCATTGGGTAACACACGGCACAATCAGATTCACTCTGGTCGAACCTGAACGTATTCGGCAATTTTACAATTTTGCGTTTTCCTTCCCGAGAAGAAAGATTGAGTGAAACTAATGGCTGAATAATGGTCATTCCAATGGAATTGTCCTCCATGCCGCTCTGATTTTTCTCAGCGTGCTGCCCCGATTTAGGATGGCATTTATAAAATCACCCGGAACATCGAGTTTGGTTCTGGGCTGCCGTGAGACCTTTCCAGCCCTGCCACCCTGATCCCCAGCACAGGGCCTGGCTCACATAGATGCTCTAGAAATGTTGCCGACTGAAGTTAGTTGTCTGGGCCTGGAATCCTATCCCCTTATCCCAGCACCTTGTCCCTTCCCCTTATCTGAGGTCTGGCTCTGATGTTTCCTCCTCCAGGACCCATTAGAATCCATTAGTCATCTCTGAGTTACCCTAATCATTCAAAACACCATGCAGAGAAGCGAAGCTCTGTGAATTACTTTGTGTAGAAGATTTAATGGCATTTTGTTGTTGTTGTGGGACTCTGAGCACTATGAGACTTGTTGTGTTTTCCTTTCGGTGTGTGTCACCAGGAAGCTTAGCGCTCAGCTGAATTTTGGTAGTTTATCATCCTCTTGTTTAAAATTTTGTGAATTGCCTCAGCTCTTTCTTAGAACGTAGAACACAAACTCTTAGTTGTCTCACTCTTTCTCCTCCGGGATCACTGATATAATGGAGGTCACTTCCAAAGGTTTTCTCCGGAGTTCTCTGATGATGCCAGACACTATCCTATTACTGAGTTCCCCTGAACCATTCAGACCTGCAACCCCTCAAGTCTTCCCAGGTCACTCATTCAGTCAACAAACATTGATTAGCATCTCCCTTGCTTGAGGTGAGCCAGACATGGGCTTTGTCCTCAGAGAGCTTATACTCTTAGCAGGGAAGGGAGGAAATACAGGCATACCTTGGAGAAATTTCGGATTTGGTTCCACACCACCCCGGTAAATCAACTGTCGCAATAAATGGAGTCATACACATTTTTTGACTTCCCAGTGCATGTAAAAGTTATGTTTACCCTATACTGTAGTCTATTAAGTCTGCAATAGCACTATTTCTAAAAATGATGTATGTACCTTAATTAAAAAATACTTTGTTGCTAAAAATGCTCACTGTCATCCAAGCCTTCAGTGAGTCATAATCTTTTTGCTGGTAGAGGGTTTGAACTATCACAAGAATGACCAAAATGTGACACAGAGACATGAAGCGAACAAGTGCTGTTGGAAAATGGCACCAATAGACTTGTTGATGCAGGGTTGCCACAAACCTTCAACTTGTAAAAAATGCAATTATCTGCAAAGCTCAATAAAACGAGGTATGACTGGGATAATCCTAGAAACAGCTTAGGTTTATTGAGTACTAACTATGTGCCAGGTACTATGCTAAGCATTTTACATATATCCTCATTCAATTCTTTCATTGATCCCATGTATCATTGTTTATTGTTCCATTTTATGGATGAGAAAACTGAGGATTAGAGAGGTTAAAGAAGTTCCTCAAATTTCATAGGCTTGTAAGAGACAGAGTGAGGATTTGAACCTCCCTAGTATGCTGTATCACATCCATCACGGTGCTCAGCTTGACTCTTAAGACGTGTTAAAAGGTGTGCAAGTGGTCTGCCATGTGACCTTGCTGTGACCTTGAACCAATTACTTATTATCTCTTCCACTTTCCTCAGCAATAAAATGGGGATTCCAAGAGAATGGACCTCACAGGTGGGTTGTGAGAAGTGAAATCCAGGATAATAGTGGTGGCGCATGCAACTTGCTGAGGAGACCTAGAAGATAGGGTGATTAATTGAGCCTTGTGCTTCAGGGAGGCTGAGGCTTTGATGGTCAGGGGTAAAAGATGAGTCAGCAGAGGGAACAGAAAGAACAGTGGTGTCAGGGAGTGGCATCAGGGACACTTGGGGAATGAGGAGTAGCTTACTGGGATGGTGTTGGGGGGTGACTAGAGGGGTGACCTTGACTGGAGGGGCAGGTCATGGAGGCCTGGGAGGCTTGGGCTTTGTCATGGGACAGCCTTGGAAGGGTTTTCCTGATGTAAATGATGATGACAATAGCTTACGGTGTTTGGACACTAATTTTGTGCTAAGTGCATCACAGGAATTATCTCATTTAATCCTTATAAAAGCCCTAGAGATGGTCCTGCTTACCATTGTTCCCAGTTTACAGATGAGGAAACAGAGGGCTTTAGTCTTAGTAGCTGACCTGAGGAGTAAAGGGAAGTGGAGAGAGCACTGGATCTGCAGACAAGATACTGAGGTCCAGGTCCCACCTGAGTGATCTCAGTTACTCATCCTCTCTGAGCCTCAGTTTTCTCATCTGTAAAATGGGGTAAGAATACACACCTCACCCAGATGTTCTGAGGATCAATGAAATTTAAGGATGCAAAAATAACTTGGCTCAGCCCTGGCACGGAGCAGTGTTCTATCCAGTGGGAGACCATGGGGCTTGGAGAGCCTGTGTGCCCCATCATCTCTGTCACTACCCCTGTATTCTTAGCTAGGGACAGATGATGCTCTCTCACTTTCAGTGGTGTGCAAGGCATTTTGCTGATGTAGTCCCAGAACAAGTACCCTGTCTACCCTCACCCCCCCCCCTTTTGTAACCCATAGTCATGCTTATCACCTCCTATGGAGAAAATTCTGGAGCCACTACTGCCCTCAGCAAGCTTCCATTGCATCAGAAACAATTTCTTAAAGCTGCAAGTTAGCATGGTCTGAATTTGGTTGGTCTCTGCTTTATGGATTGCTTTAAGAATTAGCCATGGCAGCCATCTGGGAAGACCAACCCCAAGCTCCCTGGACTCACCTGACTCTAGCTGGAAATGCCCCAGGTCACACCAGTTCAATGTTCCCAACCTCCCTGGCTCTAGACTCCTGTGGCAGATGACCCACCAAGACCTGGCTCTGTCCCTGTCTTCACTGGGGGAGGCAGGGCTGTGAGCATGGTGGGTGCCAGAGTCCAGAAGCAGCAAACTGGCTGGAAGTCAGCCTTCTTGGAGCACTGCCAGCCAGACCGGGAGAAGACCTCAGAGCGTGGGGTAAGGGTGGGGCACGGGAGTTATTTTCACAGTTTCAAAAAGATTAAGGGTGAATGCAGCCCAGTGAAGAAAAAAAGATTTCTCCTGTCTCTGACTTTCTCCAAGAAGCCCCCTCCAAGGGCCCCTTCTCCTCACATGTCCATTCTTAAAGTAAGTATTAGCAAAGAGAATGGGATCTCCTGGGAAGGTTTGGCCATCATTTAGGGGTAGAATGAATATTGGGGGGTGTCCCCTACAAAGACTGCACAAACAACCAAAATGGAAAAATAGGTTAATGCTCATTTAATACTATTTAGTAGACAAAATCTCGGTGGCTTTTGGAGGAGAAAATGGTTAGAAACAACTGACTCAGCCTCCTTAGTTTATTGATGGGGCATGTGAGGCCCAGAGAGGGAGAGGAACCTGTCTGGGCTCACACAGCAAGTAAGGGCAGAGCTGGGGCTAGAACCCAGGTCTGCTGGCTCCCAACCCTTTTCCCACTGGGCCCTGCCACTGCCCTGCCATGCTGAGGAGCAACTGTGAGGATAAAGGAGGCTGTGTCAGGGCTCTGGCTTGGGCTGGGCTCTGCAGGGAAATGGGACTCTGAGAAAGGCCAGAGACTGACCCAGTAGCTCCAGTAGCCTCCTTTCCTGGGCTCTGGAGCCTCCAGCTGGAGCTGCATCCCAAAGGCCATGATGCCAGAAGGAATTATGGATATTCCTGTTTGTTTTTATTTTCTTTCTTCCCAGGGAGCATCTGCAGGCATAAAGTACATGATGATTTTTAAAGAAACAAACCAGAACCCTCCAAGAAAAATGCAAAACCCCTGAATCTGCTGTGCTCTGAAGAAAACACAATGGGTTTATGATCTTTTAAGACACACAGGAGACAGCTTTCTCTTGACAGATGGGAATCTGAGGCTATTTTGCTTCCTCCCTCTTTGCGTGACCAGACCCGATTGTGTAAAGCTTTTAGCTTCAAAGCCAGGTTGTGAATAACATTGGTTTAACCTGAAATTTAAAGCCAGCATTTCTCTGCTCCCTGAGATGGAGCTTCCTGCCCCTTGCTCCCCTGAAGCTAGCTTCCAGAATGTTAATTCTACGAGCCATGGTTGACTAAGCCCAGCACTGGGTCTATTACATATTATTTGATTTGGAGTAGAAAAAAAGATTTAAAGATACCATGCCCCCTGTATACCTTTGTACTTTTGCCCATGTCTGTCCATATATTTAAGCATACCATTCACATTGTGAGTTCAGATTTTTCTCCCTGGAATACAATGGGTCTGAGTGCTTCTGGAGCCTGTCTCCAAGATCACATTCTCCATTGAAGTGAGGCAACACCTTTGTGGATGAGAAACGCTATGGAAGCATCCATTGGAGTCCTGGAGGTTCAGACCTGTCCTTGTGCAGGGTGTTGATTTTCTGGTGTTCACTTTTGTAGCCGTCTCTTTGCATGTAATCTGTTTTGCTCATGCTCACCCACTGTCTGCGGTACCCAGAGATGGGTCAGCCATGTCCCTGTCCTTTGAGAACCATGAGCCTTTTTGTCAGAATATTTGTCTTGGTTGACACTTGCACCTTTACTGGTCTGATTGTTTTTCAGTTAACATTTGCCTCTACCACTGGATGTAACTCCATGAGGACAGGGCTGGGTCAGCTTTTGCTCATCACTCTGTGCCCAGTGTTAGCCCAGCGCCTTCTCTCTAAGGTTGGTTGAGAGAAGAACGAACAAACGAATGAATGAATGGGTCAGATGGAGGGACTGTGACATTTACAGGCCAGACCTGTGGAGTGAAATGGTATTATTAATTTGTTTGTTTATTCCACAGATGTTCTCTGTGGAGGAGACAGAGATGAATTAATTGTGGTGTTTCTCCCCAAGGTAGCTAATAGCGCTATGTGAGAGTGAAGGGCCCTGGGGCTTGACTCCTAAGATGAGGGAGAAAATGGTCAGGTGGAGCAGTGACTGAGGCATGAAGGAAGACACCCTGGAGGAGGCGGCATGAGTGCGCATGATTAGTGTTTGTCCTGGCAACAGGGCCCACGCCAATGAGGAGTGATTTACCTTCCATATGGGCTCTGTGGATCACCTGTGGCTGGCAGGCCGACTCCAGGCATCACCTTCAAATGTGCACAAATGTAAAATTCATCTTGCCAGTTCCTAGTCTTTCCAGACCTTGGGAGCAGGGCTTAGAAAGCACAGCCTGATCTACAGGAACTAGCAGTTCAGGCCCTGGGACTGAGAAATGTGGAGGGCGATTGCCTCCCCAGCCCCCTTCCGTGGGCCTCCCCGCCCAGCGAGGCTCGGATGACCTCCGTGGCTATTGTGGCCTCTGTGGCTGCCTGACCGGACCCCCGCCTGCCTCTCCAGAGTCTCCTGGGGTCTCTTCCTCCCACTCCCTCTGTCCCTTTCATCTCCTCTGCCTGGCACACCCCCTCCATCCCATCCCCCACTTTGCCCTGCTGACATCTTGTCCTCTGCTCGTAGTTCGAGGATGACTCCGCTTTGGACGACTTCCCTGACTCCTCCCCATGAGGTCATTACACATGGCCATTTGAATATATTTCTAGGCACTTTTCCTACTTATCACAGTTTGTAATCATATCTGTTTGTGTGAGCACTTGACTAAAGTGGGCTGCCCTTTCTATTTTGCAAAGAGGGGCCTGTCTTGGTCATCGGTGTATCCTCTGTTTTTTGTTTTGTTTTTTAAAAATATTACCTGGTGCAGAGTAAACTCTTTATCAATATCTGTTAAATGAATGAATAAATGATCGTATATTTAGGAGTGCCCCAGGCCTTAAGGAAATGACAGACTTTCTGTGCAAAGTGGCAGGTAGACTTCACCTCCTTCCCAAGGAGAGAAAGCAGGTGCAGGTGCTGGCAGGCGGGAGCAGTCAGAGGGGTCAGGATTGGGCCGAATGCCTGGAGGGGTGCCTCTTCCCAGCTCACAGTCCTCCATTCCGAGTCTCTGGGTCACCAAGACAGCCTGGACACTCTCCTGGGCTCCGCCCATGGTGCTGTGGCTGACTGTCGGAAGGCCAGAGTGGGACGCGGTGAGCCTTCCTTCTGGGAGACTCAGAGCAGGCCCCAGCGCGGCTGCCTGTGCTGAAGAATATGCGGTGTCCTGGGGGGGCGCGGGTCCTCCAAGGACCCCCAGTGCATGCGCTTGAGTCAGCATGTGCCCTGAGCCTTAACTCTGTGCCAGGGTCTCCCTGGTGACCGGACAGTGACCTTGCCCACAGGAGCCCTCAGCCAAGCCATCTCCTCAGAGCTTCCTCAGTGGAGGTGCAGCTCTGCCTTTCCAGAGCTCTGAGCTGTGCACAGAGCCCAGCCTGTGAAGCCCATGGGAGAGGACATCAGCGGGAGGACTGGCTGGCTGCCAGGGAGAGGCCTCCTCCAGGGGCAGAGATGTGGAGTGTCTGAGTGGGAGGGAAGAGGCGGGCACTGCCCAAGGGGGCTCAGCAGGGAGAAGCCTTGGCAGGAGACATCAGGAGCTGGCAGATAGGAAGGAGCCTTTAATAGGGTCTGGCTGGTAGGATGGGGGCTGGGGACTATAAGTGAAGGTGGTGACCAGGGAAAAGTCTCCTAAAGTGGACGTGGTCTCTCTGACAGGGAGAGACTCAGTGGGAGCACTGGGGACCCAGACCAAGGTCAAGCTTTGGCAGGAGTGACTGGGGCCAGGATGATTGGCCAGAGAAATAGCTAAAGAGGAGCCAGCTGAGCCTCCTTCCCGTGTGTGTGTGTGTGTGTGTGTGTGTGTGTGTGTGTGTGTACGTGTACGTGTGTACGTGTACCTGTGCACACATGGGCTACTTGGTGGATGCCAGCCAATGGGAGAACACAACTGGGCAGACACAGGCTGGGCCGTGAGCTCCCACATCCTGCTAGTCTTGGTGCCCTTGTGGGAATGATCCCCATGGATATAGGCCATGACGAAAGAGGGGTCTCTGAGGATGATGTCCCGTGGGCAGGAGCAGGCACCTATCTCGTGGAAGGCCGGTGTCACAGGCTTCCAGAGGAGGGCCTCAGGCTTTAGACTGGGGGACATCAATCAGAGAGACCTGCTCCCTCCTTGACCCACATGTTGGGGTGTCTGGTCATTCAGTCTACAGACAAGCTTAGGTATCCTCTTGGGTCAAAATTGATCTGGGATCCATTTTCTCAGGGGCGTCCTAAGCCACCTCTAAAGGCCCTTCCTGTTGAGGATGCTGGGGTGCTCTGAGCTGTCAGCCGCCACAGGGTCTCTGAAAGGCCAGCACTCATGTGAACACCCAAAGCTGGTGTCTTTGTTCAAATGTCAGAGCCTGTATTGCAGTTGCCCTGGGTAGGACAGTTGGGGAAACACCAACCTGGGGCAGTGTCTCAGGGACACAATATCCCACTGCTTCAAGCTCCTTAGTTCAGCTTCCTTCCTCACATGGGTGGGGTTTTGACATGATGGATGAAGCCTAGGGCGGCAGTGGACTGGTGGGGTGGGGGGTGGGAGGGGGATTGGGCAAGGCCTTGGGTAAGGGCACCTGCCCGGGGGAGATCTGATACACTCTGGTTTCCCACGGGGGCTTCCCAATGGCAAAGGCAGGCCTCACCTCCGGGCCTGGCTTCCAGCAGTGTCTCTGGGCAGCCCTGCACGAGCAACTTGGTCCCAGAGGGCCCTGGGGAATGATGGCCCTGCAGGCCATTTCCTCACTGGACTCTTTCATCCTCCTTGTTTTCTCTCATTTTGAATGGTTCAAGCCCAAAGCTCACGAAAGATTTTTCAACCCATTTAATTTTTTATTGATAATTCGTAGTATTTTCTTTGAAATGTAGGCGTCATCACAATGAAGAGCTAACAATACAGAACCCATAGAGAACTTAATCCTGGGCTTTCTTAGTAGTTTACATTTTGTTGAATAGGCAATACATTTAAAGTTCTATAACGAAACAAAACAAAACAAGCATGCTTTGAAAAATCTCTCTCCCCTTTGCCTCCATCCATTTAGCTCCTACCTCCCTGAATGGGTAACCACTCTAAATGTTTCTCGTGCTGCCTTCCAGAGCCATATGTGTGTGTGTGTGTATACACACACACACACACAATGTGTGTAAAGTCTTATTTTCTTTTTTACACAAAACGTATATATTTTTTTGATAAATTTATTTATTTTTTTTACTTATTTTTGGCTGCGTTGGGTCTTCATTGCTGCGCGTGGGCTACTCTTCGTTGCGGTGCATGGCCTTCTCATTACCATGGCTTCTCTTGTTGCAGAGCACGGGCTCTAGGGCGCACGGGCTTCAGTAGTTGCAGCACACGGGCTCAGTAGTTGTGGCTTGCAGACTCTAGAGCACAGGCTCAGTAGTTGTGGCACGTGAGCTTAGTTGCTCCGCGGCATGTGGGATCTTCCGGGACCAGGGCTCGAACACATGTCCCCTGCATTGGCAGGCGGATTCTTTACCACTGAGCCACCAGGGAAGCCCAAAATGTTGTATATTGTACATGCTGTGCTGCATCTCGTTTATTTTTCATTTAACGATGAATTTTGAAGATCTTTCCATATCAATTCACAGATGGAATCCTCTTTCCTTTGTGTTGCCATACAGTATTCTACTGTGTGAGCATACCATAACTTATTTAACCAGCTCCTACAAATAAACTCTTGGGTTGTTTCCAGTCTTTTGCTACTAGAACCTTGCATATATATCACTTCCCATATGTGTAAGTCTCACTGTAAAACAATTTCCCAGAGGTACAATTGCTCTGTCAAAGGGAACTTGCATTTGTGATCTTGATAGATTTTATCAAATTGTCCATCACAGGTGTGTGACCAGTAGACTCCCATCAGAATTGTGTGAGATCATCTGTTTCCTTACAGCCTTCCTAACACAGTGTTTTGTTGGCTGGTCACATGATGTGGTGGCAGTTGTCCTGGGGAAGGGCGTCAGCTCTGGGACAAAACTATACCTCCAAGGGGATCTTCAGAGCAGGAGAGGTGGTGGCACCTGGTGGTTAAGCCTCTGAGTCAACCCGAGCTCCAGTCCTCAGGCAAATCAGTTAATCTCTCTAGGCCTCAATTTTCTTATCTGCAAAATGGGGGAAATAATGCCACCTACATAGAGTTCATTGTGAGGATTAGATACAATGACGCATGCTTCATGCAGGGCCCGGCCTGTGACTGTGGGAAGCTGGCTCTGGCCTAACCAGCAGGGCAACCTTGGCCAAAGACCCCCCGTCTGAGCCCCTGTCTGTTTCCTCTCTCATCAGGGGAGGAGCTGGGCTCGTGGGTCTCTCAGGCCCTCTTCCCAATCCAGGGTCTGACATGTCTTCCCCAGCAGCTTGTGTGGCCCGCACTCACCCCTCCTCTCTCATGCTCATCAAAGGTATTCAGGAGTCTCCTGTGCCGAACGGTCACTCACTGACGGGCAGAGATTTCCTCCGGAAGCAGATGCGGGGAGACCTGTTCACGCAGCAGCAGCTGGAGGTGCTGGACCGCGTGTTTGAGAGGCAGCACTACTCGGACATCTTCACCACCGCAGAGCCCATCAAGCCCGAGCAGGTATGCCCCCGACTCGCTGCCTCCACACCTGCCACCCGCATGCAGGCCTGGGTGACCCACCCAAAGGCATTCAGCGGGGAGTGGGTGAGAGTGCCAGCTTCTTCTCAGAGCCAGGCTTCTCGTTCTCCGCCAAACCTGGCCAGTGGCAGCATCCCAGGAGGTCTGGAGGATGTGTCTGGGGCTTCTTCAGTTGCTTGCCCTGGTACCTCCTCTCTCTGGCCGGCGGGGGGTTGTGCCGTGTCTGGCTGCTCTGCCATTGCTGTGGAGTGGTGTCTTTTCCCAGGGCTCTTTGCACAGGGTGGTGTAATGATCTTCTGGGCCACTTGAGGTGGTCTTGGGTCATTATCCTGTCAGTCAGGGTGCAGGTGGAAATATGTAAGCACCGTCTGGCCATAAACCAGGTTATGATGACACTGGTGTGTCCCCTACTGTCAGCCTTCTCGTCATGTTGTCCTGTCATGCTTTTAGAACTGAATCCAAGAGTCTGGAAATAAGGAAGTGTCTCATTGGATAAACTCGCAGCTGGGTCATTTGCAAGAGAGGGAAGGAAGCAGGATGATCCCTTGCTGAGCAGCTCCCTGCTCTAACCTGGGCCGAGAAGCAGTCACTGCCTGTGGCTGCAGAGATGGCATCAGAAAGGCTCTGCCCAGTGAGAGACTCTTGGGGCCTGGATAAGGTCCCCCCAGTACCAGATTCAATTCAGGAGACTGTTTCCTGGTGCCCTGTCTGTGACAGACTTTGGGCTGTATACCTCGCAGGCACGGGCGGCTCAGACTTGGCTCCTGCCTGCCGAGAGCTCCCACCTGGTGGGTGAGTCACAGAGGCCTGTGAGTAGTAACTTTCCCCAGCACTTGCTGCTGGTTCTGGTGGGGAGGACTGGCCTGCCGAGCTTCCTCTACAGGCTAATTAGATGATGCTTCTGAAGTTTTCCCAAAGAGCCACTGAAAACAGTATAGGCTGGGCTTCCCTGGTGGTGCAGTGGTTGAGAGTCTGCCTGCCGATGCAGGGGACACGGGTTCGTGCCCCGGTCCGGGAAGATCCCACATGCCGCAGAGCGGCTGGGCCCGTGAGCCATGGCCACTGAGCCTGCGCATCCGGAGCCTGTGCTCCACAACGAGAGAGGCCACAACAGTGAGAGGCCCACGTACTGCAAAAAAAAAACCCAAAACAAAAAACAGTATAGACTGCAGCACAGGCTCCTGTGGAGAGAATAGGTACTGGAGGGGACCTTGGACGGGGAGGAGTGAGCAAGGCCTCAGGGACCACCATCCTATGATAGTCTGGCTGTCTCTGTGCAGTTCCTATGAGGGCTCTCACAGACCATCTAGCTACTTTGTTTTCAGATGGGGAAACTGAGGCCCAGAGAGGCAAAGAGACTTGTCTAAGGCCACCCAGCAAGTCATGTATTCGCTTAACAAACACTGATGAGTGTTTATTATGTGCAAGACACGGAGCCAGTCACTAGGTACATGAGTGAACAAGACAGGCTTGGACCTGCCCTCAGGGAGCCTACAGGTGTGTAGAAGAATCACAATAAAGAAGGATTACTCAAAGGGTCACGGATTACAGATGCACTAGGCGCTGAGGAGGGGATGTCTGAGGTACTCTAAAGGTATAAAGCAGATGCTGAGCCAGGCTGGAGGCCACAATGGCTTATGCTGAGCCCCGAGGGGATGTGGTGGGGAGAACGTGCCTGGCAGAGGGAATAGCGAGTGCAAAGATCCTGAGGTCAGGGGGAGTGTGCCAGGAGTGAGGAATGGAAAGAAAGTGTGGCTGGGCTTCAGGGAATGGGCTGGGGAGGGTGGGAGGAGATTCTGGGGAGCTGGGCCTGGTCTTGTAGACTGTGCTCAGGATTTCAGTCTTTCTCCTGCAAGTCGAGTGACAACTCCTCTGGGAATGACATAGTCATATGTGCTGGTAAGAGCTGATCTCACACGCTCTAGTTCCTGGGCTTCAGGGAGTGTGTTTCCATCACAGGCAGCCTCTCCCACTCAGAGCCCTTCGGAGAAATGGCCGAAGCCACATTCCATCTGACCCAGGAGGAGAAAGAAAAGAAACTCAATCCAGAACCTTCCTTGGATGAGGCCTACATTTCTCTCCAGAATCTGGGAGAAAAGTTACCTGCAAACCTTTGACAATATTACAGAATTTTAGAGCCAGCAGGGACTAAAGAAGCAAGCTATCAACCCCCTCATTTTCTAGAGGCCCAGAGAAAGGATAGGGTTTGTCTGAGGTCACCCAGCAAGCGAGGGCCATACCTCTGCACAAAACCTCTGTCATTTCTATTAAGCCCTTATTTACTTAATTCAGACATTAGGTGTTAGGGATTGTGTTTGCCTGTGTTTCATGTGATTCTCATGGAAACTCAGAGTCTAATCATAGTTCATCCAGCGTGGAATGCCCTGGAAGCCTGGGCAGACTATAGGGCTTCGTATGTGACAGGAGTCCATCCAGGTATCCATTCGCTCACTTGCTCAGACGCTCAGATGCTCATTTATCGCGCGTATTTCTTACATGCTGGCTGTGAGCCTGGCACAGTGCCGGCACCCAGGGCAGGGAGGGCGGGATGAATCAGGCATCAGCTCAGCCTCCAGCCACACAGGGGCAGTGTGACATGGATTCAGAACTTGCAAGGTGAGGGAGAAGGTTCTGTGGACCCTGATGAATGGAGATGTTGCCTCTGCTGGGAGTACAGGGAGGAAGTCATGGAGGAGGCGACATTAGGGGACAGGTCATTAGGCCCATGTAAAGATGGGCCTCAGGGGAGGAGACCTGAATCACAAACTCTGTTTCTAGCAGTCTGGCCATGCAGTGTCCTTCAGAATGACGCGGATATGCCGAGGGCCTGTCTGACCATGTGGGTTCTGAGGCAGGGCCTGCCGATAGGATAATGACTGACTCAGTGCTTTCTGGTTAATCTGCTTCACCTCCCTGTAATGGGGCGTAATGAGGAGAGATGGGAGGTGAGGCCACGGGGCTGCCGGGCACACACGCAAGCACTGGACTATGAATGACATACCCTTGCTCCCCACTCCCAGTCACTTTGGACGAATGTCGGCCAAGCAAGGGGCCACAGGCTGGTAAGGGATGCATCAAGGGTATGGGTTCCTTGAGCCCCTCGTGCCCGCTGGCGGCCTTGCCTCGTGAGCCCAGAGTGCGTGGCGGCGGTGCCAGGAAGGGGCCCAGAGCTCTGTCTGCTGATACTGACCCCTCTTCCATTTGTGAACATCGGGTCTCCATGGTCTAGTGGCAGTTTGTGGGGAAGAAAGATCGTGTGCCAGCCTTGGAGGTGGGGGAGTTTGACTTGAGATCGGCTTCTGCCCGGCGGGGCAAGTCACTTTTTCTCTGGACCTCCGTTGCCATACCTGGGACAGTAGTAATTGTGATGGTGATAACAACGGCACAGCCACAGCCTAACAACAGCGGCAGTGAGATCCTCCTCACCTATGTGTGGTCCTCTGCAGTTTTCTAAGGTCTTTCACATCCATCCTCTCATCGGACTCTCCATGTAAATGCCTGCTACACAGGTGAAGCAAGATTTGTAAGCTCCATTTTACAGATTAGAACATTTTTTTCCAGACTGTTCACCCCGTTTTCAGGCCCAAAGGGGACCTGTCGAGGATGCAGAGCTGGAATCTGACCTCAAGGTCTTTTGTCCATCTTGTGCAAGATGGTTACATGGGCCTCCATGTCCCCAAACAATTCTAGGGGCTAGTTTTCGGACTGGCTGGTTTTCAGAACTGGCCTTTTGCAGCTAGAGAACGCTGGTCATTGTAGAACCCTCAGATTCTTGCTTCACCTCCCTGTAAGTCCTCCTCAATTACCCACTCCTAACTGCCCAAGGAAAGAACAGGCAGAGTCCCGCCTGTCACTTCCACGAGCTCAGAGCCCACCCTCACCTGGCTGCTTTTCCTGCCAAGATCTGCCCTGGGTGGGTGGGCCCAGGCTTCTCCCTTTTTAAAATAAATTTATTTATTTATTGGCTACGTTGGGTCTTCATTGCTGTGCTCGGGCTTTTTCTAGTTGCGGCGAGCGGGGCCTACTCTTTGTTGCTGTGTGCGGGCTTCTCACTGTGGTGGCTTCTCTTGTTGCGGAGCACAGGCTCTAGGCTCATGGGCTTCAGTAGTTGTGACACGCAGGCTCAGTAGTTGTGGCTCACAGGCTCTAGAGCACAGGCTCAGTAGTTGTGGCACACGGGCTTAGTTGCTCTGCGGCATGTGGGATCTTCCCGGACCAGGGCTTGAACCTTGGTCCCTCGCATTGGCAGGAGGATTCTTAACCACTGCGCCACCAGGGAAGTCCCAGGCTTCTTCCTTTTATGTGGGAACTTAGTAAACCCTTGTCCCTGAGTGGAAGGGGTTAATATATACACACTCCTGGGGCAATGGAACACTTCCTTTTCAAAATGGTTATTGAAAAAGCAATTCTGTTTTCCCTACATGTGGAGTGAGTAAAAATCACCTTGGAGGAGAAGAGAAAAAACAAAACAAAAAAAGGAAACAATGGTGGGTGGTACGTGTGCATATGTTTCGAACAGTGGCATCTGTTTCAGTAAAAGTCGCATTGATGCTGTGGTGGGTGCTGAGCTCCTGGCAGGAGCTGGTCCCTCCTCTGGCCACCAGGAAGCCCGCCACCAAGCACAGCCTGCCGTATTTACTCTCGGCAGACTATTAACCAACACTAGGCTATTAATCTGGCTTTTGAGCCTTCACTAAAGCCCATAAAAGCTCACAGTTGTCAAATGGAGTTCATTTTAATTTCCTTTCAATCACAGTAAATTATTCAGGTGATAAATCAGCTGGAGCAGCCTCCTGGCTGTAATAGAAACCCTAATTCCTGGCTAATTATCCAGCCCATTGCTGCCAAGAGATCAATACGGACGCAAAATGGAACAGGCCCAGGGCCCTCCCTCCCATCGGGCCAGAGACAGAAAGACAGCTGGGGAAGGGGGACGTGCTGCTGACCTCCCAGGAAGTTCAAAGGTCATGGAAGGTTAAACCGGGAGAAGTCCTGTCCCTTGTCTAACAGAGAAGTCACCAGAAATGCCTCCTGCTCTCATAAGCTGCTTTGCCCTCTGAACGGTGGCATTTCTCCAGGCTGGTGGGCCTGGGGCTGAGCATTGCCTACTCTTGTGGGCGTCCTCCTCCTGGGAAGGGGCTGGTTTGTGTTTCTGACCATGATTGAGCTTGGTTATCAGAGATGGCTTGAACCCTCCCTGAGTCAGAAAAAGGGTTGGACACTGTGGGGAAAAAGATGAGGTGGTGGACATGCTTTCTTTCTTCAGGGAGCTCCAGGAGAGAGGGTAGGGAGAGAAGGGAGCGAGGAGACAGGTGTGCCAGGCTAAGAATGGGGGAAGGCTTCCTGGAGGAGGTGTCATTCGTGCTGTGCCTTGAGGGATGGGCAGAATCCAGCTCTGTGGAGAAGGTAGAGTTGGTTGGAGAGGGCATTCTAGGCAGATGGAACGGCACAGATGAAGGCATGGAGGAGTGCAAGTACAGCAGGGAACTGCAGGCCGGTCTAGGTGGTTGGAATATGGGCTGAGTGAAAGAAAGTCAGAGACAATGGGGTTGGAGAAGCAGGAGGACCCTAAACCCCAGAGGGCTGGAATGTGGAGGTGAGGAGGTTTGGCTTTGCTTTGGGGGCAGTGTGCCCTGAAGGGCCCCGAGTCTGTAGCCTGGACTAGTCTGCTCTCCTGGAAGCAGCCTTCAGTGGGGCTCCTGCCTCTTGTCCTGTCCCTGCTGCACTATTGGCTTTCTCTTCCTGAAGCTCATCCTCACATACTAGCCCCTCGTGGTTTCCCGCTGCTCAAAACCTCAATCCCAGCTCTTCATCTTCAGCATGACCCTTCACCACTCCCACAGCCCTCTGCTTGCCTACAAGATGCTCTGGCTGAAGCCGGGCCTAACCCCTCACTGCTCCACGTGGGCTGGGCTCCTCCTGTCCGAGGGGGCCGCAGACCATGGGCTGGCGTGTGCATGTGTGTGTGTGCATGCCTTTGTGTATGCGCGGGCGCGGGAGCCCCAGGGATGGCTCTGAGCATGCAGGGTGGCAGGGACTGCAGTTATTATTACTTTCTTGATGTTGTTGTTCTCACTCGAAACTCCTGCTCACAGTTTCTCCGAGTGGAACGTTCTTTCAGTCTGTTTCTAAATCTATGCAGTCCAGCCCCAGCAGGAGTCCTGCCTGCCCTGGGAGGCCTTCATTGACCCACTTAGCCTGCACTGACATACCTCTTGTCTGAGTTCATAAAGGCACCGGGTTCTAATCATTACTGTAGTAATTGTTGTAGCGACTGTGTATTCATTTCTTACCATGGGCCTGGCTCTGTTCTGAGGAGAACGCTTCTAGCCCCATCTCATTACAAAGTCACAGAGCTCCTATTATCTCCACTGTGCAGACAGGATGGCTGAGGCTTGGTGAGATCAGTGCAATGACTCAGCCACAGGGCACAGTAAGTGTGGAGCCAAGTCGGAAGCCAGGTCCAGAGTCCAGGCTGGTAGCCACTGGGTTGCCCCCAGTTGCAGCACAATCAGGCGGTCCACCGATTCTTCCGGGTGGACAGTGTCCTAGAGATACACCCTGAGGGTCCAGTCTGTTCACCCTGGGAGCTATGCATGAATTAGGAAGTGCTGGGTCTGCCTGCAAACCAACGTGGTCTCTGGAGGTATGAACCGGAGTCGGGGCAGTGACTCTCCCCTTCTACTCTGAGCTAGCTGTGCTCCTCTCACTCTGCCCCTCCCCTCGTAGGGCTGTGCTCAGGGCCAGGCTCCTCCACTGCAGACAAAATAGAGTTTGCTCAGAAGAGGTGATTAAAAATCTTACCTAGGAGGGATGACTGAAGAAATTAGGGCTGTTTGGTCTGAAGAAGGGAAGACTTGGGGGTGTGAGCAGGGAAGGAAACAAGCTAAGAGAACTTTCTAATAGCCCAAGCTTTCTCACAGTAGAGTGGGCTTCCTTGGGAAGTAGTGAGCTTCCCATCACTGGAGGAATATAAGGAGAATCTATGCTTTTTCATATATGCTATATTAAAAGTTTAAGAATCCACAGAGATGGGAGATTGGGATGGATATATACACACTACAATGTGTAAAATAGATAACTAATAAGGACCTACTGTATAGCACAGGGAACTCTACTCAATACTCTGTAATGACCTATATGGGAAAGAATCTAAAAAAAGAGTGGATATAAGTATATGTATAACTGAATCACTTTGCTGTACACATGAAACTAAAACAACATTGTAAATCAACTATACCCCAATAATAAAAAAAAAAAAGAATCCACGGAGGGCTTGATTAGCTAAAAGGCAAGGTCCTTCCAACCTGAAAGAATGATTCTAAGGCAAGAAGAGTGAGAAGGTCCACTGGGAAGAGGGGAAGGGGTAAGGGAGGCAACAAAAGGAGAAGACCTTTTATGCTGCAACATGGCAGGGACACTGGAGGGCGGTTTCCCCTCAGGGATCCTCACTAGGGTAGGCAGAGAGGCCTGGGTCACAGGGGCCATGGCTCTGAGCAGTGAAGGGCTGGAGGCTGCAAGGTCTTGGGAGGCCAGTGATGAGTCCAGCTCCTCCAGTGCACAGAGCAGGGCTGGGGTTTCTGGTGAAGACACCAGGGCCAGAAGTCTGGATACCAGTGTCTGGTGCCAGCCTCACCGCCCACACACAGTACCGGCATCCTCTGCCCAGGAATTCACAGCCAGACCCCTCGGGGGTAGGGAGTGGAGCAGAGGGTTAAACAGACAGTGTCCTGCCAGCAGGTGCCACTGCCTGCAGGGGGGCCAGCAGAGTGTGAGGCATAATCGAAGGAAGAGGAATTACTAATTAAAAAACCCCGATAACCTTTCACATAGCACTCTTGCTCTCAGCGACGCTATGAGGTAGAATATATGCAGTGTAATCTTCATGTGGCAGATGAGGAAACTGAGGCAGAGAGAGTTTAAAGTAACATGCCCCAAATGATGTAGCTAGTAAGACTGCCACATTCCCTGCTTCCTGCCTTTTGTGGGTGTAGACAGTTCTCTGGAGTCAGCTCCCTGACCCCTGCAGGTATAGACATCTGAGTGATTGATTTCATTCAGCAAATATTTATGGAGTACCTGCTCTGTGCCAAGTACTGTGCTAAGTGATGGGGACACAGCAGCAACAAAGATGTGGTTCCTAGAATTTACCCAATAACAATGGAGACAGATTTTTTTTTAAAATAAACTTATTTATTTATTGGCTGCATTGGGTCTTCGTTGCTGCGTGCGGGCTTTCTCTAGTTGCGGTGAGTGGGGGCTACTCTTCCTTGCGGTGCGTGGGCTTCTTTTGTTGCAGAGCACGGGCTCTAGGCGCACGGGCTTCAGTAGTTGTGGCACACGGGCTCAGTAGTTGTGGCTCATGGGCTCTAGAGCACAGGCTCAGTAGTTGTGGTGCATGGGCTTAGTTGCTCCGCGGCATGTGGGATCTTCCTGGAACAGGGCTCGAACCCGTGTCCCTGCATTGGCAGGCAGATTCTTAACCACTGCGCCACCAGGGAAGTCCTGGAGACAGATTTTAGCAAAAGAATTATGCCAGTAAAAACAGTATATCATTACCAGTAATTACAGAACATGATGGGTGCTGTGTAGAGACAGGTATGGGTGTGCTGAGAGTAAAGAGTGGGACCTAATTTAGATGGGAGGTCAGGAATGTCTATCTCAGGATGGTGCCTTTGAGCTCAAGATAGGGAAGGGTGGTGGGAACAGTGTCCCAGGCAGAAGGAACAGCCTGAATGAAGACCTGAGGCTGGAAAGTAACCAAAAGATGTCTCGTGGGTAAGCATGGTATGTGGTATGTGGTACAGTCAGGGAGGTGGTGGGGGATGCCTGTGAGGTGACTTGTGGACCAGGGCCAGGGGCTTGGGTTTTCTCGTGAAAGTAAGGAGAAGCCTCTGCAAGATTTTAATCCAGGGACTAGCAGGATCTAATCCAATATGGATTAGAAGATTATTCTGGCTGCTGTGAGGAGACTTGGAGTGTTGGTAGGCTCTTGCCAAGGTGCAGACAATGTCACTGCATCCCTGGGAATCGTTGCCTGCCCTGTCTGGGGCTGACCTTCTCTCCAGTCCATGGCAGTGCCCATGAGAGGAGCTAGAGGAGGGTGGAGAGAGTGGTAGTGGCAGGAGAAGTGCAAGAATTCTCTACCCAGTTCTTCCCAGGATGAGAGGGGCTAGAATCCTGAACACTGAGATGCTTAAGCAAGATTTAACTTGGATATCATCTTGCCTTTGAAATGAGATAATGACAAGTCTTATGCTGGAATTCTTGCTTCCTAGATCCTTAGAGGTACTGGGTGCCTCTATACCAGCCATACCGTCCCTTATCCTTCTACTGTCATCATCTCAAAGTGACCCAAGGGTGAAAATCACATGGACTATGTGGGATCTCAGCTTTGCTCTGAGGATCTTGCCTGAGGATGCCCAGTTTTCTGCCCAAGAAAAATCATGCCTGTTTTGCAAGACTGGGGAATGTTTGAGGGAACACTGAGCAAGTTGCCATAGTGTAAAAGCATGGGATGGACCGCTGGGCTTTCATAATGGCTCTTGGGCTAGTCACTTCTCTCTGGGTCATGGTTTCTGCATTTGGGGTGGGGGATTAGCCTGGGTCATCCTTGAGATCCATTCTAGCTCTAACATTCTGTGAGAGCTAAAAAAATTGGGAATTCATCTCATTTTTATTTTGACTTGTTTACATTTTTTTCTTCCTGTCTGTTCCACTCTTTTAGATGACAGGCAAATTCTGTGTATGCGGGGTTTAAAGATTACAAGCGAATTGTCAAAGAGCTGCCTGCACCTTGCTGGGTTGTTCTTTCATTCATTTATTCATTCATTCATCCAAGAAACTTTTACAGATGTGCCATGTCAGTGGCATTGACCACCTGCACTGTGCTGTGTGGCATTAAGTAACAGCAATAGATATAGCCAAAGGTACTATGTGAAAACTGATTTTTGGGTAGAGATATTTCCCCCTAAACAATGCTAACCAATACTTGCAATAAAGAAAGACAAAAAAGCTAACAGAAGAGGTAATTCCAGTCCTACAGCTTATTTGTCTTGAGAGTGCACCACAAATTTGGCTTAAGGAATTTGGCTATTCACAAAGCTCTTTAAAAAAATGCAAACATTATTTTGTAAATTACAAAAAAAAAAAAAAAACAAACAAAAAAACAAAGGAACCTCCATAGAATTTTTGGTTCCGATAACAAGGTCTGACCTATTGCAGACTCCCTCCCATCTTAAACAATAGAAATACTGGATCAAGTATAACAATGAAAAAACTATATATCTAAATACCTATATATATATATATATATATATATATATAATATGTATATATGTCTTTGAGGTTTAAATAAAGAGAGAGAAATCCTCTGGCACTGGAAATTTAGAAGGAACTCAGAGCCAGAATTCTACATGCATGAGCTAATGTCCCAGCGGCCCAGGGTACTGGTCCTGGATATTGTTCCTAGTGAACAGGGGCTGGAGTTTTGATGCTGGTATTAAGATAGAAGATACACTCTTAGACCTATGTAATATGGGAGTTGAAACTGAAACTCTTGCTAAAAACTTGAAACCTGGAAGGACCACACTTTCCATGAAATGAACAGTAGGCTGAGGGAAGCAGCAAGGAAACTTGATTCTGTATGGGACTCAGGGGAGAACCAAAGTCTCCTATGACAAGTTGAAATCCAACTATGGCACATACAGGTGTTGCATCTCACTTTATATTACTCGCAAGAAACCCAAGAAGAGAAATTAATATAAAAGCTGGGCTCATGTCAGTGAAATTCTTGAGATGCTGAGCAGAAGCACATGAAAAGTTCTCATCTGGATACTTTCACAGTCCATTACGTATAACATGCCTGCAGAGTTAATGTTAACTACTGAAGATGAGCTCACAATTAAAAAATTGCAAACCACAGAAGGGCAAGTCAGGAGACATAACCAGGAAAATTAGTACTCCAAGAACCTAAGATACCAGGCAATCTGAAAGAGACAATAAAATGACTAAAGAGATGAAAAAAGGACTAGAAACATTAAAAAAGAACAAAACAACATGAAAAAAGAATAAGCAGATTAGGAAAAGAACCAAATTCTCTAAAAATAAAAAATTTAATCATCAAAGTTAAAAATTCAATTGATGGGTTAAATAACAGGGTAAGACACAGCTGAATAGAAAATTAGTGATTTGGGAGACAGACCTGAGGAATTTGTCAGGAATGCAGTATAGAAATCTAAAGAGTTGGGAAATATGAAAGAGAGGGTAAGAGATAAAACACTATTTCATGAGAAGGTCCAATATACATCTAATAGTTGCTCTGGAAAAGTAAATAGAAAAAACAGAGACGAGGGAACATTTGAAAAAATAATAGCTAAGGAATTTATAGAACAGAACTGTTGCAGACATGTCATTAGATTGAAGAAGCATACTAAATCCCACACAAGTTGAATAACAATAAATGCACATCTAGGCAAAGCTGTAGTAAAATTGAAGAACATCAAAGACACAGAGAAAATTAAAAGCAACCAGAGAGAAAGTATAACTTTTAGATTGACAGGATACTTTTTAAAGCATCAGTAGAAGTCAGAAGACAATAGAAAATATCTTCAAATGTTAAGATATAATAACAATTGATATATCCTCAGATAAATGATCATTTAATAATGAAGGAAAATAAAAACATTTTAAGACAAAGGAGAGTTTACCACTTACACACTCTTGCTGAGCTGCTAAACAATGTACTTCAGTAAGAAGGATATGAGAGACTTTCAGTTTTGTTTTTTGTTTTTTTTTTTTTGCGGCCCGCGGGCCTCTCACTGCTGTGGCCTCTCCCGCCGCGGAGCACAGGCTCCGGACGCGCAGCCCCAGCGGCCATGGCTCACAGGCCCAGCCACTCCGTGGCACGTGGGATCCTCCCAGACCAGGGCACGAACCCATGTCCCCTGCATCGGCAGGCGGACTCCCAACCACTGCACCACCAGGGAACCCCGAGACTTCCAGTTTTGGCTCAGATGTATAAAGAGCTTGGGAGTCATCACTCCCATATTTGCAGCAAGAAATAAAGCTGAGCAAACTGAACAACAACTATTCTCAACCCATCAGTGAATTAAGGTTGCAGGGCAAGCAGCTACAGCAAAATCTGGAAAGACAGGAGAATACAGAGAGTTACAGCTGAGATCTGCCAGATTAACATAAAACCTCATACTAAAGGCCTATTTACCTCAGTTTCTGTACCCTGTCTGTACATGGTGTCCAGCTTTCAAAAAAAGTTAGGCAAGAACAAAACACAGTCTGAAGAGACAAAGTAAGCATCAGAACTGGACTCAGCTATGACAGAGATTTGAGAATTATTAGGGAATTTAAAATAACTATGATTGATATGTTTAGGGCTCTACTGGAAAAAGTAGACAGCATGGAAAAACAGATTGGCAATGTAAACAGAGAGATGGAAACGCTAAGAAAGAATTAAAAAGATGCTAGAAATTAAAAAAAAAATACAGTGACAAAAATAAAGAAGGCCTTTGATGGGTTCATCCATAGATTGGACACAGTCAAGTAAGGAGCCAGTAAACTTGAAGACATGTCAGTAGAAACTTCCCAAAATGAAATGCAAAAGAAAAAAAAAAGAATGAAAAACCAAAGGCAGGGGTGGGATGAATCAGGAGATTGGGATTGACACATATACACTAATATGTATAAAATAGATGACTAATTAGAACCTGCTGTATAGCACAGGGAACTCTATGTAGTGCTATGTGGTGACCTAAATGGGAAGGAAATCCACAAAAGAGGAGATATATGTATACATATGGCTGATTCACTTCACTGTACGGTAGAAACTAACACAACATTGTAAAACAACTATACCCCAATAAAAATAAAAAAAGAAAAAGAAAAAGCAAAGGCACAAACCAAAAACCAGAACAGAACACAATCCAAGAATTATGGGATAATTTTGAGAGGAATAACATGTGCATAATTGGAATATCAGAGGGAGAAGAGAGAATGAAGAAGAAATATTTCAAGTAGTAATGGCCAAGAACTTTCCAAAATTAAGTCAGATAATCAAACCACAGATGTGGGAGATTCACAAAATGCCAAGCAGTAGGTGTAAATATCAAAATATTTAAACCTACACATATTGTATTCAAACATCAGAAAACCTAAGACAGAGAAAAACCTTGAAAGAAGCTGGAGGGGGAAGAATACCTTACTTAAAGAAGAACAAGGATAAGAGTCACAGGGGATTTCATGTCAGAAACCATGTAAACAGGAAGAGAGTGGAGTGAAATATTTAAAGCACTGAAAGGAAAACCCCACCAACCTAGAACTCTATATCTTGGAAAATTGTACCCCCAAAATGAAGGAAAAATGAAGACTTTCTGTCAAACAGAAATGGAGTGAATTCATGACTAGCAGACCTGTCTTGCAAGAAATGTTAAAAAAATTCTTTTTTAGGGAGAAGGAAAATGATATAGGTCAGAAATTCGGACCTACAAAAAATAAAAAGGAGGGGAGTCAGAGAAGGAATAAATGATGATAAAAATTCTTTGATTTTTCTTAGTTTTAATTGATCTAAAAGGAAACTGTTTAAAGTAAAAATGTAACAATGTATCCATATGGTTATTACATATGGATAAGTGAAATGAATGACAGTAATGTCACAAGGGACAGGAAGGGGGAATTGGGAATACTCTGTTAGAAGGTAACTGTACTACAATTTAAGAAGTACAATGTTATTTGAAGGTGAATTTAGATTAGTTATAAATGTATACTGAAAACTCTAGGGCAACGACTAAAACTATTTTTTTTGACTTAAAAATCTTTTTAAAATTGTGATAAAAAACACATAATGTAAAAATTACCCTCTTAACCATATTTAAGTGTATAGTTCAATAGTGCTAAGTAGATAAAATGGAATCATATGACATATTTAAATTAAATCCAGAGAAAGAAGGAAAAAAAGCAGGGAAAAAAATAAAGGGCTTCCCTGGTGGCGCAGTGGTTGAGAGTCCTCCTGCCGATGCAGGGGACACGGGTTCGTGCCCCGGTCTGGGAGGATCCCACATGCCGCGGAGCGGCTGGGCCCTTGAGCCATGGCCACTGAGCCTGCGCGTCTGGAGCCTGCACGTCCGGAGCCTGTGCTCCGCAACAGGAGAGGCCACAACAGTGAGAGGCCCACATACCACACACACACACACACACACACACACACACACACACACACAAGAAATAAAGAACAAGTTCAATAAATAGAAAACATTTACAAACATAGTAGATATTAATCCAACTATATTAATAATTGCTTTCAATGTTAATGGTCTAAGTGTACCCATTAAAAGAGTGCATTAAAAAAAATAAACCACAAGATCCAACTGTATGTTGCCTATGAGAAGGATATGAAATACAGAAGGAAAGAATGGGATTTAAGAAGCAATGGTAACCAAATAACTGCTAAACAAAGGATAATTTAAATAACTATTGACTATAAACATAATGACTAGTTTGGGGGATTTAAAAACAAACGAAAAAAGACAATAATAATATATAAGATTGGGGGTGGGTTGCTCTGAGTTAAAAATTCTAAGATCCTTGTATTACTCAGGTGGAGGATAGATATATTGATCAGCTGTGAATTTGGGTATGTCAAGGATGCAGGTGAGCAAATTAAGGGTCATCATTAAAGGCATAGTAGTGGAATGTATAACTTCAGAACCATAAGAGGCAAAGAGATATATAGAGTACTCAGTGAGCCCAAGAGAAGACAGGGGAGAGGAAGAAAGAAGCAAAGAAAAAGCATGGTCAGTTAAAAATACAAAATTAGATAGTAGATGGTAGAAATAAAAATATTTGAGTAGTCCCAATAAATATAAGACTGAATTTGTTAGATAATACAGAGGTTATGAAAAATAACCAAAACTCAGAAATATGCTGTTTATAGGAATTGACCTAAAACAAAATGGTACTGAAAGGTTGCAAGTAAGGAGATAGGAAAACTAAATAAAATATGATAGAGTAATATCACTCTCAGATGAAATTAAGGCCCAATGTATCCTCAAAGAAAAAAAGGGTAATTACTCAATGATAAGAAAAAAATGATATAGCAATCTTGAACCTGTATATACTAAGCAACAGAATCTCAAAATATTTAAAGCAAAAATTGTCAATGAACAAAGGGAAAAAATCCCATAATATTTTTTGGAGACTTTAACATACCCCTCTTATTAATGGATATATCAAGCTGACAAAAAATTGGCAAGGACATTTGTAAGTTTTACACAACAAAATTAACAAGCTTGATCAAATAGACAAACGAAAGCCAACAATTCGAGAGTACAGGTGCTTTTCAAACACATGGAAGAACACTTACAGAGATGGACTGTGTGCTGGTTGTGAAAGCGAATCTCAGCAATACACCAAATCCACATCTTAGACCATGTTCTTGATCGCAGCGCATTAAAATTACAAATTAATAGTCTAAAGCAAATTACGGCTTCCAATCTTCTCTATGTTTGAAAGTTAAAAAACAAAATCAATTTTCTGAAAAAATCCATAGGTCAAAAAAGAAATCCTAATTGAAATTACAAAATATTAGAACTGAACAACCAAAAACAAAAACAAAAAAACAGCACTACCTATAAAAACTTGTGCAATAAAGCTAAAGTGGTACTTAGAGGGAAATGCATAGCTTTAAATGCATTAATTTAAAATAGAGGATAAAAGAGTAATGAGTTAGCATTCAACTCAAGAAGTTAGAAAAAGAGCAGCAGATTAAATTCCAATTTGGTAAAGCAGAAGTAACACATGTGTGTTGCAAAAAAATTCAAACAATACAGAATCATGCTAAGCAGAAGTGAAAGACCCTCTTCCTACTTCTTGCCTAATCTGTGTCTCAGGGAGCCAGCATTAACTAATGATAGAAGAGTTTCTAGACTTGTATGTATGGGTGTGGGTGAATAGTTCTAGCTATAGTAAGAGTGAATAGACCTCGGCATAGGAATGGTTCAGTGGTTTCATAAATAATAACCTCCTAGTTATAAAAGTAAAATTTCAGAAAACCACAGCAAGTGGACATGAAGATTAACAGAAGCACTGGTGAGAAAAATCTAGGGGTTTTAGCTGTCTGTGAACTTAGACATAGCTGCCAGTGAATGTGAACTCCTCTGTGTTGGTCAGGCCACACCTGTGATGTGGGATTCCAGGTGAGTGCCTCCCCTTAAGAACGATGTTGACTAACTGGAAGATGACCAGAGGAGGTGACCAGGTTGGGGAAGTGACTACACCTCTAACATTTACTAAACGCTTAGTATGTGCCAGGAAACTGTGCTGAACTCTTTATGTAGCTCCTTACTCTATGCTTTATGAAGTGGGTGGTGTGGAATTATTCCCATTTTACAGGTGAGAAAACTGAGTGGAGAGAGGACAACTTGTCCAAAGACCCATAGGTAGAAACATTTGGAGCAAGATCCTGAAGCCAGACAGTCAGAGTCCAGGACCTGTGCTTTGAACCACCATTTATCCTGCCCCCACTTACACCACCCTGCCTCCCCATCCCTTAAACCTGTCTTATGAGGCACTTGTGGAGGAAGTGGAACTTGCCTGGAGAAGGGAAAACTCACTGGATACACAAGAGTGTAATCCTATCTCAGAGGGGTTCCCATGGAGGAGGAACAGACTTATTTGTGGCTCCAGGGGGCAGACCCAGGACCTAGAGGAAATGAGAGACAGGCAGCTTTCAACTCAGTCGAAGGAAACTTTTCAAACAGACAGAACTGCACACATGTGGATTGGCTGTGGGTTTCCTGTCACTGGGAGTGTCTGTCCTGGGCAGTGTGGCCTCTTGGAAGGAAGGCTGAGGAAAGTCTTCAAGCATCGGAGAGGGGCTTGGAAGAGATGACCAGTAGTTTCCTCTCCAGCTCGGAGCTTTGGCATTCTGTGACAGATGGGGTTGCCTTTCCTCTCTTCTATTTTGGAGAAAAGATGGATTTATTGACCTTTTCCTGATGTTTTGGCTGTTAAGCACAACAGAATGAATTTATTGAAGACCATCACATAGACCAATTCAGTGTCAGTGCTTTTAAGAGGGTATGGCTATTCCAGGGTCGAGGTAAGGGAATTGGTGATGTTATTACCATTTCAGTCCACCAAAAGGGCAGATAACTTTATCCACCTGTTGTAATTTCTGCGGGTTCCTGGCAAGAGCTGGCTCATCAGGAGGAGGGTGTGAAAGGAAGATGATGAGAGGCTGTACTTGGAAGGGGCTTAGGGGGTAAGGACTTGGAGGTGGACCTCCAGATGACAGGATAAGGTCTTACCTGTGGCCATCCATGGGGCTGGGCAGGGGGTTGGAGATCAAGACCAATGGAGTCAAAGAGGTGTGCTCAATGAGGTCAAGGGCAGGTGAAGATGACGGTGGGAGGGCCCCAGGAAGGGGACATCTGTCAGGAGGGATGCAGGCAGTCCACTGACAGTGTGGAAGGACTGGTTTGGGCCCACTGGTGGGGTTCTGAGCAGGAGATGGTGTGTCAGGACGGTGTCGGGGAGCAGTGGCCTGGGATTGGCACTGGGGAACAGTGAGTGTTCAGACCCCTCTGCCTCTCCTAGGAAGTTGCTGCAAAAGGAGGGAGGTGTGCTTTCCACTGGGGTGGAAGTCAGGGACCCGCATCTGCGGGACCGCTTGGGGAGGTACAGTGTTGTGGTTAAGAGCACAGGCTGCTGAAGCAGCTGCTCGTGACTTCACAACCTGTTAGGTTACGTTTTTTGTTTTTTTTTTTTGAGCTGGGGAGATTCTGATAATAAGTGATGGAGGTTTACCTCCAGAGTCTGTGTGATTATTTCTTTATTCCTGGACTTGAGCATGCTGGGCACTATCACTTAGACAAACATTAGCTTTTCTTCCTTTGTGTGCAAAGTTACTATTTTAAACCTATTTGGCTTTACCACTGCTTTTACCTCAGTTTTCTCATATCATGGGATAATAACAGTTCTTGTGTCATTTTGGTTGTACACATTAAATGAGGTGAATGTCAAAAGGGCTTAGCAGGGGCTTCCCTGGTGGCGCAGTGGTTGAGAGTCCACCTGCCGATGCAGGGGACACAGGTTCGTGCCCCGGTCCGGGAAGATCCCACATGCCGTGGAGCGGCTGGGCCTGTGAGCTATGGCCGCTGAGCCTGCACGTCTGGAGCCTGTGCTCCGCAGTGGGAGAGGCCGCGACAGTGAGAGGCCCGTGTACCACAAAAAAAAAAAAAAAAAAAAGAGCTTAGCAGAGGGTCCAGCTCATAACAGACACTGTGTCAATGTTACTTCTATTATTGTTGTTGTTATCACTGTCATCAAGGAGCATTTGTCACAGCTGAGGTTCCACAGGGCAGAGGGACAGGGTCATGGTGGGAAAGGGACCAGGGCTGGATGGACGAGAGGGGAGTTTGGGAGGAGGCAGAGAGACGGGGATGCCGGGTGGGAGGGATGAGAATCGGACCAGACGCAGTGGTAGAACGTTTGCAGGAGTTGCTGGGAACTTTCTGCTCCCCAGGCGTTCCCTGTTTTCACTGTTTGCCTGACTCCAGATTACACAGCAAATGAGTTTAAGCTTTGAGGGGAAAATCCTATTAAAGTAATCAAAATAACAATTTGTATCACTTTTAGAACTTCTGCCTGAGGAGCTAAGAAACCTCTGTGATAAATTATTAATTCTGGGTTGTGTTGTAAGAATCTTCCCCTACAAACAAGCAAATTAATATTTCCCTTTTGGTACAACAGAGGAATTCCCCAGTCCCCTAGATCTGTCTTGAAGGGAGAACAGGGTATTCCAACCCAGACTCTGGTATTTCTGAGCTTGTGAATGTCCCTTCTGGCAGGAGGAGCTGGGACCACCAGTGCTTGTGATCAGGCTCTTGGGGATTCCTGCCCCTCCCTGTCATGCTCAGCTCATCTGGGAACTCAGGCAGCACTGCGCTGGTCACCCATGCTGGCCACAGGCAAGGTGGTTCAGAGTGAGGGCTCTGGAGTTCGCCTGGTTCTGGAACCTGGCGCCTGTACCTACTGGCTGTGTGATCTTGATCACGCTGCCCAACCTCACTGAGCCTCAGTTTCCCCATCCACAAGAGGAAGATGGGGATGTTAGTGTGCCCCAGAGTTGGTGTGAGGATAGAACGGGAGGCTCATGTGTGCAACGTCTTGGATGGCTCTTGGCACATGGGAACACTCAATAGGTGTTATTTATCCTTATTATTTACATCCTCAGAGAATGCCTGAATGATACAGACAAGGCTCCTACCCCTACAGAGCTTATAGTCAGGGGGCTGCACAGGAAGCGGGTGGGGAGGAGGATGAGTAAGAGGGTGCTGGAAGGAGAAGAGGAAGAGTGAAAGCACAGAGTCCTGTGCATGTATAGTCTGGGGAAGGGGCAGTAGTTTCAGGTGGCCAGAAAATGAGGGCTACATTTGATGACTTTGAAAAGCCCATTTTAAAACACACACACAGGGCTTCCCTCGTGGCGCAGTGGTTGAGGGTCCACCTGCCGATGCAGGGGACATGGGTTCATGCCCTGGTCCGGGAGGATCCCACATGACGCGGAGCGGCTGGGCCCGTGAGCCATGGCTGCTGAGCCTGCACGTCCGGAGCCTGTGCTCCGCGGCAGGAGAGGCCACAACAGTGAGAGGCCCGCGTACCGCAAAAAAAAAACACAACAAAACACACACACACACACACACGTGCGTGCACACAAAGAATACAATATAATAAAATGTAATATAATATGGCATGTAAATAATACTATACTATCTGGATGGTGCATATGGTTCAATACTTTGTATTATCTCATTTAATTCTCATAACAAACCCTTCTAGCTTGGTGTTTATTTTCCTCATTTAAAAGATAAGGAAACTGAAGGGATGCTACTTGATATACAACAAGTTTTAAAATTTTTACATTACATTTGATTGGCAAGACACATGCAGTTGGTTTGGTTACACAGTGTGATTTTTGTCTTTTCAACTTAAGGGCTCATCACTTTCGGATGTTGTGGTGTGAGGATTGGTGGGGGGTGGATAAGGCTGCGTCTGGAGCTGCTGGGAAGGGGAGTATTGCTCCCCTGTGGGACACTCTTTTAGGAGTAGGTGTATTAATTTATACAGATTGTTCTCAACGAATTCATTTATGAACAGCATCTGGCTGTTAAATTATAGCATATGGAATAAATCTGGAGAAATCCTGTGCTGTCTCTGCCCTGTGGACAACACTATAGATTCTCCTGCTACTTATCTTTCTCTGGGCTTCTGATCCTCTTTGGAAGGGACATTTAGGTAACCATTTCCCTCCTGTTTTGGCTCTGGGCATGGCTGACATCGTTTATTCTTTGTGGTTTGGGAGGTTAGGAGCTCAGAAACAGAAAGTGGTCTGTGGGGCTTTCAGATTCTGTTGGGGACTTGCCTATTGGTAATAAGTTGTCTCAAGTGTCTCCTGGGGATGCCTCATAGCTCACCAGTGACTTCCTAATATCCTAAAATGGACTCTAACCCCAAAGAGCCTGGTGAGCCTGTGACCTACACCAGCACCTGGTTTCCCCTTCTGTTATCCAGTTAACACATTTAATCCCTTCAGCAGCCCTGTGAGGTGGGGACTTCTATTATCTTAATTTTACAGATGAGGAAACTGAGGAACAAAATGACTAAGTAACTTTCGCAAGGCCACGGAGCTGGTGGGTGGTGGTACTGGGATTTGAAAACAGGCTCTTCTGTCTTCAAGAGTTGCCCAAACAATTGGACCAGCTGATCCAACTTGCCTGAAAGAACAGCTGTAGGTCAAGTATTCTAAAATAAAAGTTACTGTTTTTAGGACCTGTTTCCCATGTTTGAACAGATTTATAAATAGCAATCCCTTTTAACAAGCTACTTGCTTTGGTTATCTTGGAATCGATTTCATCCTAGAAGGTAATAGAAGTGGCATTGATCAAAGCTAGTTGTCCAAAGAGAGTTTTATTTCCTTTGTTTTTTAATGACAGAGATGGGAGTGGCTATACCTGCCCCAAGTATCTTCTGGGACATAACCCTTGTGACAGTGCTAAGTGGAGGAGAACGCTGGGGTCTCCATCATCGAGATATCTCTGTGTTGGAGTGGATCCAAAACAATTTTCTAAGGAGATTCCTGTCCCTGCGGCAGGTAGATTCTCTGCTTACCTCTGAGACTTCAGCCCCAGGTTCCTACCAGGCCCCTCAGTGTTCATAAGAGGGTGTCAGCTGCCAGCTGGGTCAACATTGAACTGTACGCACAGAGGAGCTTCCCTCCTGCCACTTGTTAGAATCAAAAACTTCTCATTATTATCAGTTTGGTTCAGAGAAAAAATATATAGGGATGATTGCTTGGAGAACATATAATCGATGAGTCTTCCATTTCTTCTAAAATGATTCCCAGATTGGGCCATTCAATTGAGTAACTGAACTACCTGTGTGATCCCCTTAGAGTTACTTTTACTGAGTTGAGGGTGATGCCTGAACCTGCATGAGGGACACCCTAAGAAACAACCTGTGTTCATCATCCCTGGGTCTGGAGGAATTCACAGTTTCTCAGCCTGCTCTTTAGGGAGGGCCTGGGGAGAACCCCTTCCTAGTCTGAAAGCAGTGAGAACCTGTGAGCAATGGACAGTTTGCATCTCACGGACTCTGTGAAGTAACACACCAGGTTCCTCTTCTCCAGGTGGCAGCAAGGAGGGCTGGATGTGGTCCCTCCCTGTAGCAAGTTCATAAGCCTTCAGCCCCAGTCTTGGCTTTGATGGTGTGGATTGTGTGGTGTTTGAGAGTGCGAGCTCTGGAGCCACACTGCCTGGGTTCATTCCCAACTCTGTCATCTGTCAGCTGCATGGTCTCAGGCAGGTTCCTTGGCCTTGCTAAGCCTCAGTTCCTTCATCTACAAAATGCGAGTAATGAGGGCTTGCCTCCTAGGACTGTGTGATGGTTTATGTGAGGGTCCCTGTGCAGTGCAGGGCCCACTTGGGCAGGTCTTACGTGCTCACTGGTGGCTCCAGTTGACTGTCGTTGGTTCCATTCTATGCGCTCCTCTTGCTTTCCTTTCTGCCTTTCCCCGCCTCCTTGTTTTTTTTTTTTTTCCCCATTGTGAGCTGCCGTAAATCTTTTCTGGAAAGTGATGAGGTATGAAGGAATGAGTGAACGAATAAATAAAGTTAATACAACAATTGCTAATAGGCACACTTGTTTGGACTCTCGTCTATTCTTCTCAAAGTCTTTCATGTTTCTTTTCTGATTTTAATATGAAAATTCTCTTCCCATATTATTTTACTCTGAATCCTGACACAGAGATCCCTAGGCCTTCTTTTTGGGTATTAAATAGCTTTCAAAGATGTGGCTCTTGTGTGCTTGTGTGAATGTCGAACTAACCCACAAATCCTCAGCATTGTCTTCTTCAGTCGAGTTGAACTAAGCGAGTAAGATCAGCTTTATCTCACCATGAAGTTCTGCTTTTCAAAAGAAAGGTTGGGTGGTAAAACTCCAGGCTCATGTTCTGGAGGCTGGGCATAGCCATTTAAAATGAGAGATAGGAAAGGATGGGAAATGAATTGGAGTTAATGCCTGTGGGATGCTAGGAGCCAGCCAGCAGACTGGGGAGGATCTGGGCACCTCAGACCCCCTCTCTCTGCCGCAGCTCCCCGCTCGGACTGCACCCACGTCAGGTGATGTCCCTGGGAGGTATATTCATTCAGTCGTCCTGCAGACAGACCAGAGAGCCACCAGGCAAGATGATCCTGTTCATGTCACAGGAAATGGGGAGACAAGGGTGTGAAGCGCTTGAGGTGGGGATGGTGGGTCTGAGCTGGAGAAGAATACGTGGATTTGGCTGAGATGGGGCGAGCACCGGGGGAGAGTAAGCTAAGACAGAGGAGGCTCTGGGTAGGGGGAACCAAGGGCTGGGCGCAGAGGAGGCGGCTGGGAGAGGAGGCGGCTGGGAGAGGAGGGTCAGTGGGTGGTCCACATTTTGCAGCCTTCCTGGGGTAGAATCAGTTGTGCTGAAGGTAGCTAACTGGCCATGAGACCCTGCCCGTTGGCCATAGCCTTTCATGGTAACTGGTGCTACGGTGCCCATGCACCTTGGGAAAAAAGCCCATTTGCACTACTGCTAGCAGCATCTCTGCGAAAAGCTCAGCCTCCAGCATCAGCGTTTGTGGCTGCATGATCTAGGTTATAGTTCTATTAATTGTGTGATCATGGGAAATTCACTTCATTTCCCTGTGCCTCAGTTTCTGCATCTGCACAAAGGAAGAGTAAAAATGACAGTACCTCTCTGATTGAGTTGGAGCAAAGCTCAACATAAAAGTTGTGCTGGGCTTGCCTGGTGGTGCAGTGATTAAGAATCCGCCTGCCAATGCAGGGGATACGGGTCTGAGCCCTGGTCCGAAAAGATCCTGCATGCCGTGGAGCAACTAAGCCCGTGTGCCACAACTACTGAGCCTGCGCTCTGAGCCCGCGAGCCACAACTACTGAGCCCACGTGCCACAACTACTAAAGCCCGCGCACCTAGAGCCTGTGCTCCGCAATAAGAGAAGCCACTGCAGTGAGAAGCCCTGGCACCACAACGAAGAGTAGCTCCCACTCGCCGCAACTAGAGAAACCCCACGCGCAGTAATGAAGACCCAACGCAGCCAAATTTTATATATTTTTTAAAAATATATTTTTTATTTCTAAAAATAAATAAAATAAATAAATTTAAAGAAAAAGCTGTGTCTGCATCTAAGCACAGCACTTGTAACCTAGCAGGGGTTTGTAAATGTACCCATCCTAGATCTTCTTCAGGGCCCACCCAGCACATCAGCGGGGGATTCTGTCCATGTAAGGTGCTCAGAAATTTCCTGACTGCTTTCCTACCAGTGACCTTATTTGATCCCTGTTCACACTTTTGGGATACAAAGGGCAGACAGACATTCTTATTCCCATCTTGCCAATGAAGCAATTGAGAGCCAGAGAAATGGCTCCTGTTTCTTTCCTGCTCCCAATGGCAAGTGTTGCTTTTCCTGAAACCTGAGCTCTGATTTGGGCCAACTTACTTCTCTGCAGTGAGCAAGTTTTTTTTTCCCACACCAGACTTCAAATTTCCATCTGAAAACTGATGAATGGGGATACCCCACATCTCTTCCAGCTCAGACGCTGTCTGCAGCTGCGGGTCTGATGCAGGAGGGCCTCAGTCCTTCCCTGAGCTGAGGAGTGGGGCAGGGTTCTAGACACACAGGTGGGCACAGGAATTCATGCATCTGGCCACCAGCTGCTGAGTTCACTGCCCGGAGACTTGTGCCAGACAGGCTGGGTGATGCAGAGGTGTGTGGGGCACCCTTTAAGATAGATGGGGTCCTGAGGGGCCCATGGGCACAGCCATGGCCCTGGTCAAGTCCAGGCAGCCCGTGCTCATTGCCACTTACCTGACCAACACTCTTTATTTTTTTATTCAAAAAATGTTAATAGGTAGTACATGCAAATGGTAAAAATTTCAGACAATATCAAATGTATACAGTGAAAAGTAAGTCTCTTCCTGACTCCTTTTCTCCCTGCTACCCAGTGCCCCTCCTGGGAGGCAACCACTCTTAGCAGTTTCTTCTGTAGTCTTTAGAGATTTACATACAATACTTTGGTGAGGGTAAGGTATATGTGTGTATTTATGTGTATGTGTGTGTATATATATATGCATACATATATGTGTATATTTATGTGTATGTGTATATATGTACACATATACATAAAACTCCCTCCCATTGTTTTATTTTTGTTCTTTTCCATAACAAATATTTATTGGCAATTGTTCCACATGGATAGAGTGCTGCTTCATTCTTTGTAACAGCTACATAGTATTCCATTATATGGGGGGGGTATCATAACTTATTTAACAAGGCTCCTGTTGGTTGCTTCCAACCTTTTTCTTTTTCAAAAAAAGTCTGGGGCCTCCCTGGTGGCGCAAGTGGTTGAGAGTCCGCCTGCCGATGCAGGGGATACGGGTTCGTGCCCCGGTCTGGGAGGATCCCATATGCCGCGGAGCGGCTGGGCCCGTGAGCCATGGCCGCTGGGCCTGCGCGTCCGGAGCCTACGCGTCCGGAGCCTGTGCTCCGCAACGGGGGAGGCCACAACAGTGAGAGGCCCGCATACCGCAAAAAAAAAAAAAAAAAAAAAAAAAAAAGTCTGCAGTGGGAATTCCCTGGCTGTCCAGTGGTTAGGACTTTGCACTTCCACTGCAGGGGGAACAGGTTCGATCCCTGGTTGGGGAACTAAGATCCCACAAGCCTCATGATGCAGCCAAAAAAAAAAAAAAAGGCTGCAGTGAGTATCCTTGTCCCTATGAGACTATACCTGCAGGATAAACTCCCAGAAGTGGAATGGCTGGATCAGTGTGTGTGCATTGTGAATTTTGAAAGATAGAGCCCTTGCTCTCCAATGAGATTCCTCCCTGAAGTGAGAAGACCTGTTTTCCCCATCTGCCCACCCAGTGAAGGGTCAACCCCTTGAATCATTGCTAATCTGTCAGATTAAAAAGGATACACTGTGGTTTTACTGGGCTTTTCTCTTATTATGAGTGAAGTCTGGCTGCTTTTTTTTTTCTTTTTTTACATATACTTTTTATTTTGGAGCAATTTTATTTATTTATTTATTTATTATTTATTTATTTATTTTCTTTTTGCTGTACGTGGGCTTCTCACTGTTGCGGTCTCTCCCGTTGCGGAGCACAGGCTCTGGACGCAGGCTCAGCGGCCATGGCTCACGGGCCCAGCCACTCCGCGGCATGTGGGATCTTCCTGGACTGGGGCACGAACCCGTGTCCCCTGCATTGGCAGGCGGACTCTCAACCACTGCACCACCAGGGAAGCCCCGGAGCAATTTTAAATTTACAGAAAAATTGCAAAGATAGTACAGAAAGTTCTCACATACTTCTCACCCAGTTTCCCCTATTGTTAACATCATATAACCACAATCCATTTGTCAAAGCTAAGAAACTAACATTAGTACAATACTAATAACTAAACTCCAGACCTTATTTGGCTCTGAGCAGTTTTCTCATTTTGGCAAGGGTGAGGTCAATGTGTAAGCTGAAGGTGGCATTGCAGGTGCCAGAGCCATCTACGCCCCAAGAGATTGTGGGTGCCTGTGATTTACATCATTCTGTGGGCCAGCACAGCCCACAGACCAGGCCTCCTGAGCTGGAAAGCCAGACTTGATGGAGAAATGATGTCATGCTGTTTCTCTCAGTTCCTTTGCATGAGAAACTTGGGTGTTGTTGTTAAATCATTGGGTTGGCACCTTTTTGCTGTTCCATCAGCATGTTCATTGCTTTTGGTATTCCAGTAGAGGAAATAGGGTGTGCCAGGGCATAGAGGTATGAAACTCCATCAGCTTTAAAAATCCCAATGGCATAAGTACTACTTCTCTTCCAGTAAAGTTAACACATTACAGATAAGGCTTAAACTAACAGCTCCAATCTCAGTCCCTCTTCTCCCTCCCAGAGGCAACATCGTGGTTGCCTTAGTGTGTATCCTGTCAGGACTTTTCTGGAAAGAACAAACTTTTGAGGGTGCTGCCAGGGGTGGCCGGAGATGACAGGGGGCAGGTGTAGGGAACTCTCCCCCACGTTCTCTGCACGCACTCATGAGGAATGTTAATGTTCATCCTTCCCGTGCAGACAGCATGTTATACTAACAAGGAGCTTCATGGCACCACCTGATTTGACTGTCATAGCAGCCCTGGGAGGTAGGTAGGGACTGTCTTAACATGCTCTTTTTGGACAGACCAGAGGTAGCTGAGGCCCACAGCCAGTAAGAGGCAGAGTTGTACTTGAACTCTCTGCTGTTGCTTCCTGAAGGATAGATAACAGCAGTTGTACCAATAACAATGACGGCAAAGCTTGATCAAGCGCTGGTTACTTTGCACACATTATCTCATTTAACACTCAGAACGACTCTGTGAGCTGAGTACAGTCATCGCTCGGTATCCTCGGGAGATTGGTTCCAGGTTGCCTGCAGATACCCAAATCCCGGGATGCTCAAACCCCTTGCAGTCGGCCCTCTGTATCCGCGGATGCAGAACTCGCAGATACTGAGTACTGTACAGTACCGCCTGTAGTTATTAGGCTCGCTCGACAGATGAGAAAGCTGGGGTGCGGAGGGGAGGGGCAGTCAGTCGAGATGCGTTGAGCTGGGATTCTCACTCAGCTGTGTCTGCCTCCTGAACCTGCAGCCTTTGCCGCTGTGCTAGCCATCCCCCATCTGTGCCCTTCTCTTACCCCACAGCTGCCTTGCAATACGACTTAGAGTTTATTGGACATTTTCACTCTGTCATTCACAAATCAGCAGTACCTGTGCTTCTGTGCCTCGTCATGCCTTAATTCCCCTGGGCTGTGCCTCCATCTGTCTCACCTTGACCTGTTTTCAGGGCTCTTCTCATCCACTCACTACCTGAGCCCAGGATCTTCTCCTCTCACTGCATGTCTTTAGGGTATTTCCCAAGCACCTGATGGGCGCCAGGCATTACTCTAGGTACAGCAGGGAACAGAACCGACAAAAATCAAAAATCGCTGCTCTCATGGAGCTTCCATTCTCCTGGAACGAAGACGGTTTCTGATCTGAGGCCTGGGTGCTTCTTCAGGTCCGAAACCCATTCTCCCTGTGCTGGGCTCTGAGCGTCCTGCCTTTGCACAGTTTCCTGGAGCAGTGGCACGTTCGTCTGTCCGTTCTAGAGGCCCCGGATGTTTCCCCCTCAAGACCCGCCCGCTCTTCCAGTTGCCCAGGGATGTCGCTGTGGGCTTGGGGCAGGTCCCCGGCTGCTCCTGAGGCTCGTGCGCAGGCGTGATTTACTGCACCTGTCCTCGCCACATGTCTTTAAAATTACAGTGCCCATTTCCTGCTGAAATAATTTCCACAAAGAGTGGCTCCTATTACCGCAAGAGGCTTGCAGATGTCATGATTTATTATTATTTATGGTCCCAAGGCCTTGTTTATGCAAGACGGGTTAGGTGCGTGCGATAGAAATGTCATTATGCAAATGACATTGAATGTCCTTACTGCGCCTAAATAATTTTTGTGTTGGACGATTAAACCTCATCTGTTATTGATATGGGCTGCAGTCGGGCTATTACAGAGTCCCAACAGTACTTACTCCCAGTAATGGGAAAATTGAGAGAGAGAGGCCAACACAATTGCCTCAAGTGGGCCGTGATGGTCTGGAAGGAGTAGAACATCTCGGAGGCCCGTTCTGAGGGAGCCTGCAGACTCCTCGGACAAATAAGGAAGGCTGTGCCAGGCAATAAATTAAGCCTCGGGTTTGAGTGGGTGCCTTGGAGGATTTGTGGCCTTCCAGTAGTGTGATTTAGGTATTTGATTTAGCCAGGGGACTAGGCAGCCCCACTCCGATTTCCAGGGTGGCCCTTGCGCAGTGAGCTGCCACCGTGGAGGGGAGGACACAGGGAGGAGGGTGGCCGCCGATGATACCGGGCATCCAATCTGATGCGCCAACACCACAGCTGCCTGCCGCCTGGCCCCTGAGCACACCCGCCTGCCTTCCAGAGCTCGCTCGCTCTCTCTTGTTCTCTCTTTTTTTGACACAGCTGTGAAGTCCCATTTTGATCAGTGTTGATAGCTTATGAATTCCAAAATTGACAAAATTTACAGAAAAATGAGGATAATCCATCTTCCTTAGCAGCCTGTCAGGAGCTGGCCATACTTCATAATCTCCAATTACAGATGCTATTTTCTGACATTTACATGCAGATATTAGAACCAAATGAAAATGAGAAACAAAGAGAGAATGGAAATGCAGCTATTTATATGTATAAAAGACAAACAGGTAAATTCAAGACATTTAGATTGGATTTGGAGTCCCTTTAGGAGTCTGGAAAGAGACAGCTTTGAGCACGTGGGGTTTCAGAATAAAATGGTAAGACACGTGGCCTCTCCAGGCCTGTCTGTGGCCTGGCAGTTTGGGTTAAAAAATGGGTCAACTCTGCTGGAACAGCTGGGGATGCTTGGTTTGGTTGGGGCCATGTAGGACTTCCCCCAAGGTTTTAGGGAGTCCTTGGGGGAGCACCCAGAGCTCATGCTAAGCCATCAAGTACACATATATTTCACAAATGAGTGAGTTTAGAACCTTCAACATTCGTCTTTAAAAATGGTATGTTTGTGCGGGGTAGCAGGCAATGCCACTAGAATCAGCTCCCTCTCCAAGGCAAATTTCAAAAAGTTGGCACATTCTGGGGACCAATTCATAAACTCCCCCTGAGTAGAAGATGCAGGAAGATACCACTTTTTGTCAGAGGGCTCTGGCCAGATGCACAGTGAGTTGCACCAATAAACTTGTAAAATGGGTTATAAATAATAAAATTAATGGGGAGAGAAGGAGTTCTGATACATGGATCATCCGCTTCCTTCTCAGCTAATCTGGTGAAAGAGGAGGGTCTGGGAGGAGGCTTTGTAATGAAAATGTTCTTCCCATAAAATTGAAGGGAGAACAGCCTTGTTGCCCTCGCAGCTGTATGTGGCACTGGCTTCTGGAAAGCCGGGGATATTAATTAGCAGTGCTTTGGATTAAAGTCTCCCAACCATGTCGGATGATGCGATTTTTTTTTTCTCTTTGTGAGCTTGACATGGGTGGCAGGGAAAAGTCTGCTTGGGTTTTCCCAGCTTACTGTTATTACTGAACTTTTCTTTTTATGTGAGGGATCAAACCTCTTCCTCTCCTGGAAATGAAAATGAGAGATTTCAGGGTTTTCCTGGGCAGTTGGGTAGAGAGAGGCTGTTATGTTGGAGCAGGCAGAGGAGGTGGAGATGGTTGGATGGGGAGATGTGAACGTCTCTGCCTTTGGCTTGAAAGCTTTTGTTTATTTGTGGGAAACCTCTTTCTAGCCAGCAGTTTTAATATTATTTGAGGTTTGATTTGTGGTTGAGAGGTGAAGGAATAAAACCAGGAGGCTAAAGTTAACGTGTATATGTGTGTGTGTGTGTGTGTGTGTGTGTGTGTGTGTGTGAGAGAGAGAGAGAGAGAGAGAGAGAGAGGGAAAGGAACTGTTAAAAATCAAGCTCGGGGCTTCTCTGGTGGCGCAGTGGTTGAGAGTCCGCCTGCCGATGCAGGGGACACAGGTTCGTGTCCCGGTCCGGGAAGATCCCACATGCCGCGGAGCGGTTGGGCCCGTGAGCCATGGCCACTGAGCCTGCGCGTCCGGAGCCTGTGCTCCGCAACGGGAGAGGCCACAACAGTGAGAGGCCCGCGTACCGAAAAAAAAAAAAAAAAAAAAAATTATAAAAAAAATCAAGCTCGAACCAAGCCTTCCGAAGTGTATTTGTTTACATGTCCAGTCTCAAGGCCAATGGCTTGCTTGTTTAAATAAATTATAGGTATTAGCACAAAGAATGGTTATTATGCTTTCTTTCCAGGTATGAAATGCAAGATTCATGAAATTAACATGACTGTAAAATGCAAACATATTTTCAGTAATTAAAAACAAAGGCTCTTAAGTTAATCTTTTTTTTATTAGTTTCTGCTTTATAACAAAGTGAATCAGTTATACATATACATCTGTTCCCATATCCCTTCCCTCTTGCGTATCCCTGCCTCCCACCTAAGTTAATCTTGATAAAGAGGCATAAACGTAAACAGAAACACCATTGTTATTGTGCTAGTTTTGTCTCTATTATTTACATTAGCTAAAATTTGGGCTTACACCATAGTGGCTCAAACCTAAGCTTAGTGTCTCCTTCCTTTAGTTTCTCATCTTTCTAAAACCAGAATGTTGCCTTCAATAGAGAGCACAGCGCTTGAACCAAGCAAACAGTCCGATGCCTGATTTTTCTCTTAACAGTGCTAACAATGTCACGTTTTCCTTTATTTCTCTGTTGTTTCCCACTAATATTAAGCTTACTTGCTAACCCCATCAATCTGAGCACAGCTGTCCTCTGAGTTTATCATTTAGGCTGCCCTCTGCGACTAAGTGGGGAGAATAAACGATGAGGTTCATACCATCACTGGCCGAACCCACCTGGAAACATTTCACAGTGGAGGTCATTCTAGAGCCGGGACGTGAAGGGGTGGAGGGACAAGATTGAAGGAGAGGAAAGGACAGGGCACTCAGGGAGAAGGACTGGCCTTGTCACAGGTAGAGAGTCGGGAGCAGGTAGGTGTCTGAGGAGGTTGTGAAGCCTATGAAGATGCTCCTGGCCTAGCAGTCGGTGTCCCTCTCCTGGGCCCAGCGTGAGGCACTGTGGAGTCGTGGTGAAGAACACACACTTTGGCATCAGACAGAACCTGAGTCTTAACACCCCCTGAGCAGCTCACTCCACTCCCTGTTCTCAGTTTTCTCATTCGTACCAGGATAGAGTTGATGACGGTGGTGTCTGGTAGCGTTCAGGATCTCAGACTTGGAGTTGCGCTGCTGAGGGGTGATTCAGACATGTTATTTTGGCCCCTTGTGCCTCATCTTCATCCTCTGTAAAGCGGGAATAATAATACTTACCCCATATGGCCGCTGTAAGATTAAATAAATTAATAGGTTTTAACACCTAGGACACGTAGCTGGTGTGTAGTAAGCATCCAAGAAATGCAAGTACTCCTGACGTATTCTGTGTCTGAGGGTTTAGATGAGAACTGGTAGAGACGTCTGATTTGGAGTCTGAAATAGCCGTGAGAAGCCTGGTCCTCTCAGCCTTCTTGTTCTGGTATTTCTCTTGCACGGTGTCTGTTTGGCTCTAGCAAACTTTGGTGACAAAGAGGGCACACCCTCCCGAGGCTGCCTGTTTGCCTTTTCAGAATGTTGCCTGTTAGAAAGTTCTTTCTGATGGGGAGCAGAAGGGGCAGAGAGATGACCTTTGGCCTGAGGAGTGTGTGTATGTGAGAGTGTACGTGTGTGTGTGTGCACACATGCGTGTCACCACTCAGAGGTAGCAGGGCAGAGGTGGTGGGGAGGGGCATCCAGGCTCACCTCCGTGCCCCCATCCTATTGATCTTGCAGTACAGAGGGAAGTCTTTTCATTTCTTTATGGCCCCAGGATAGCCTTTCTGTCTTCCCACAGTGGGGAAATAAGTCCAAAAGAAAATGAGCTATGAGCATCCTGGGATGTCCCCCACTCCTGTACCAGGTACTTTAGGATGGGGGACCTCCCTTTGCATGCCCCCTTTCAGGCCCCTAGGTAGCCAAGAGGCCTGCATTCCTTCGGGGGTAGTGGGTCTCCCTGCCCTTCTCCCTTCCCTGTAGCAGGATGGAACAGCCAGGCCCCACCATGAACTGCCTGGAAGAAGCTGGTGGAATTTGGCTGCTCCAAGATGGAACTTCGTTTTTGGAAATCTCCCTCTTCTTCTCTACGTCAGGATCTGGATGGCAGAGTCTGAGCAGACTCTGGGGCTTCCCAAACAGGGAGTCCTCCCCTCCCTCCTCCACACGAGTCTCCCCAACCCCGCCCCACCGCATCTTCTTATCATTCAGGGGGCCTTGGCTGCTGGGTCCCAGCTCTTGTCCTCCGGAAGTGGAACTCTGTGCTCCAAGCTTTGTCATTTCTTCTCTTGCATTTGGGGAGGACAAGAGCCGGAATGCTCCGAGCCCAGGGCTTTCTCTCCCTGCTTTTCTTACAGATTTCTTGAGGTTCAGGGTGGGCCCCAGATTCCTTTGCTCCTTCCCTCTCTCCCTTCTCAGCTTCACTCAGGATATATCCTGCCCAGGCCTACTGGTGGGACCCAGGTTCAGATCAGGCTGCCCGAAGGAGCCTCCTTATCTCAGAGGGAGAGCAGACATGCTGCCAAATGACTGGGATCAAGTAGCAGGGGACAGATGTCCTAGATGAGGTGTGGGGAAAATGCCAGGGGAATTCAGAGAAGGGAATGATTTGTTTCAACCAAAGAGATTTATGGAAAGCATCCAGGAGGAGATGGCATTGGAAGTGGGCCTTAGAGGACAAGATTTGGACTGGGGTGAGGATGGAAACAACATGAGCAAAGGCATTGAGTGAAGGGACTGGGGGCGCTCAGGAGTTTGTGTGTGTGGTGTGGCTGGAGGAGAGGGTGCCGTTTGGGAAGCAGGTAGATCTGAGTTGAAACTGGAAAAGTAGGATGGGATTTGGATTGGGGCCTGTATGGTTTGGGTCAACATTACCTGGAGGCAGTAAGGAGCCAGGGAGGGTTTACCAGCACAGAACATTCGCTTACAACTAGCACGCTGCTTAGAGGTGGGGGAGAATGAGTACTTTAAAAACTCATGTACAAAATCACTTTCCATTTCAAAAGCGCTTGTGGTGAGCTCTGCATTGACTGTGAGAAGAGCATGAGTTAACCAGGTGATGAGGTGACAAAAAAAGCAGAAGCAGGCTTCTTAGGCCCCAAGGGGACATTCTTTGGAACTGGGGCCCCAGAGAGCACACTCAAGACCAACTTGGGGAGGCCTTAGCTGTTGTAGCCAGAGCTGTGTGGCCACCAAGCGGCTGCCTCAGGAAGTAGTGAGTTTCCTGTCACCAGTGAGTTTCAAGCATCAGCTAAAGATCAGCTTCCATAACCCCTGAGCTTCTTTGGGCCCTGAGATTTGGGGCTCACTAAGATTCTCTAAGTGGCTAGGGCGGGAGAAGGGGGCCTCCGGATTAGTCATTTCTGGAAAAGTTTCTCCCGGACAGAAACCACAACACCTGATTTCAGTCTTCTCTCTGGGGCTTCCCCTGCTGTCCCACACCACCTGGAAGGGTGTCTGGGGGTGGGCTGGAGGGGCACCTGCCGGGCTGTAAACAGAATAGGGAGAGATGAGTCAGTTAAACCTTGCAGATCTCTTCTTGGAAGCCCCTTGATTCCACTGCAGACCGTGTTGACCCAGGCATGGGCACAGTTCTGGAGAACCAAACGAATAACAAGCATGTCTCATTCATGCCCAGGGCACTTTCTGATGAATAAAAGCACTTTGCCATCACTTACCCTCTCAGTGACCCTAGGAAGCACCTATGATGCTGTTGGCAGAGCCAGGCCACAGTACCTGTCCCTGTTCATTTGGTTCCACAGGCATTTATGTCACATCTGTTCAGAGCTGGGCACTGGGCCAGGAGCTGCTGTCACAAAGATGAGGGAGACACAGCCCTATGCTCATGAAGTTCACACTGTAGTTGGAGAATGAGAACCCTGAGCAATTAAGTATACAATGCAGAGTGTTAAGTGCAGTGGTAGGGATGTGCCCACTTTGGGGTTCTAGGAACACAGCAGAGGGGAAATCCAGGAGGGCTTCCTGGAAGAGGGAGGCCATTCAGAATTCTTGGCAGTTCTTCCCCTCAGATAATGCTGACAGTAGCACTTTGTAGATTATGGGGTACTTTTTTGCAGGCGTTATTCATAGTCCCTCCTTTCAGCAAACATTTTTTTCAAGTTTGATTCATCTTTATTTGGTTTAGTGGAGATGCAATGCTAAAACCTAATTGTTTTTGTTTTCTAACTCTTTTTTTAAAATTAAACTTTTTATTTTGAGATAATTGTAGATTCACATGCAGTGCTAAGCAATAATACAGAGGGATTCCATATACCCTTATCTAGTTTCCCCCAATGATAACATCTTGCAAAATCACACTGGGATATTGGTGTTGATAAACTCACTGGTATATTGGCCCTGAGGACTAAAAAAATGAGAACAAAAAGGCTTGCCCTCAGCACTTGACTTTCTTCTCACTCCCTGTGTGCCTTCTCACGACCCCGTGAGGTAGGTCATATATCCCCACATTACAAATGAGAAAAGGAGCCAAGAACTGAGGTGCCTGGCCTGGTTCCACACAGCACAAACTTGGCTGTCAGACTTGAACCCTGTCCTCCTGTCCCTAGGGCTGGTGGGCTTCCTCAGCCACACTCCTGCCTGTCATCAGTCCAGGCCCTGGGGACACGGCTCCCCTACTCCAGCTTCTGTCCTCCTCTGGGTAGGTGTGTAGGTGGGCAGGTGTCTGGTCCCTCAGGATGGGAGTGGTTGGCCTCTGGCCCAGCTCTCGAGGGCTACCTCTGGCCCAACAGTGAGCCTGGAGGAGCTCAGCAGGTGATGGGGAAGCCTTGTAGCCCCAAGTGGCCAGCTGAGGCAGCCAGCCCTGCAGCCTGTCCCCCTGCACTGCCCTGCTTCGTGCTGCCCTCCTTCTCACGTGTCTGTGTTTCTTTTCTCCTCCATGCTATGGCAGTGGTGCCCCGTGCTGATGAGACAATACTTGGTGCAGCCCCAGGCAGTCCTTTTCCAGGTAATTTCCTAGGGACCCAAATGATGCCCAGCACACACTTTCCTGGGGCACGCGCCTCCTTGAGTCCCTGCTAGGATTCCTTGACTCTTCATGCTGTGTAGTTTCCAAAGTGTGATCCCTCTCCTTATCTTTCAGATTTTCACGATCGCCCCGGCAGGCAGGCAGCAAGGGGTTAGACTTAAATCTCATTTTATTAATAAGGAAAATGAGGCTCAGAGAGCTGGCCCAGCTTGCCTGAGGTCACGCAGGTGAGAAAGAGGCAGAGCTGGCGCAGGAACCCCGTGCTATTGCTCCTAGTTCACTGTTCTTTCTACCACGGGATCAACCGCTATAAATGATGCAGATAAAAATTAGCTAAGGGGGCTTCCCTGGTGGCGCAGTGGTTGAGAGTCTGCCTGCCAATGCAGGGGACAGGGGTTTGTGCCCCGGTCCGGGAAGATCCCACATGCCGCGGAGCGGCTGGGCCCGTGAGCCGTGGCCGCTGAGCCTGCGCGTCCGGAGCCTGTGCTCCGCAACGGGAGAGGCCACAACAGTGAGAGTCCTGCGTACCGCAAAAAAAAAAAAATTAGCTAAGGAAGTCCATTCCCCTCCCTGAATCAGTTTTTCCAGGTTGGGAAAGATGACCCTGAGCATCCTTCTAGCTCAGACATTTGAGAGTGCAAGACGGTTTATTATCTGGAGCATGGTGTCTGAGAGGAGGGTGTGCATACCTGGCAGTGCTTGAACTTGAGGCCTCCCAGGAGTTTGTGGCAGTAGGCAGAGAAGTTTTTTTTTTTTTTTTTTTAATTGATGCAAACAAAATGTGGAGCCCACCTATCTAAACTATGCTTGATGGATGATTGCCTATGTTTTTTTTTAAAAAAATTTTTGTTTTCTATTGGAGTATAGTTGATTAACAATGTTGTGTTAGTTTCAGGTGTACAGCAAAGTGATTCAGTTATTCATATACATGTATCTATTCTTTTTCAAATTCTTTTCCCACTTAGGTTGTTACATAATATTGAGCACACTTCCCTGTGCTATACAGTAGGTCCTTGTTGGTTATCCATATTAAATATAGCAGTGTGTACATGTCAATCCCAAACTCCCAGTCTATCCCTCCCCCCAACCCTTCTCTCCTGGTAACCATAAATTCATTCTCTAAGTCTGTGAGTCTTTTTCTGTTTTGTAAATAAGTTCATTTGTGTAGTTTTTTTTTAGATTCCGTGATATACTGATAATTGTCTTTCTCCGTCTGACTTACTATACTGAGTGTGACAATCTCTAGGTCCATCCATGTTGCTGCAAATGGCATTATTTCATTCTTTTTAATGGCTGAGTATATTCCACTGTATATATGTACCACATCTTCTTTATCCATTCATCTATCAATGGACATTTAGGTTTCTTCCATGTCCTGGCTATTGTACACAGTGCTGCAATGAACACTGGGGTGCATGTATCCTTTTGGACCATGTTTTTCTCTGGTTATATGCCCAGGAGTGGAATTGCAGGGTCATATGGTAGATCTATTTTTAGTTTTTTAAGGGACCTCCCTACTGTCCTCCATAGTGACTGTACCAATTTACGTTCCCACCAACAGTGCAAGAGGGTTCCCTTCTCTCCACACCCTCTCCAGCATTTATTGTTTGTAGATTTTTTGATGATGGCCATTCTGACTGGTGTGACGTGATATCTAATTGTAGTTTTGATTTGCATTTCTCTAATAGTTAGTGACGTTGAACATCTTTTCATGTGAGTAGGTGGAGAAATTTTATCCCAATTGGTTGCATTGGAGTGGATGCTCTGTGAATTGCTGACCTCGTTCATTTCCCTTCCTGGGTCATAGTCAAGGACAGCACCAGGGAGCCCTGATGGGAAGGGAGCAGAAGCCCAAAATGACATCCAAAGAAAGAACTCCAAAAGCTTGGAGAAGCAGCAATGTGGAACACAGCTGTTGCCTGTGGCTGTGGGAGGCTGGGGGCTGATGGAGGGAGGATGGGGGACTATGTTCCCAAGGACATAGGTGCACCAACACAACCCCACTGTTTAGCCCTTGGCTTCCCAAGTAACTATGAGATATGGAAATAGATACCACCGTTACCAAGAAAAGAGACACCAATAACGTATTCTCTTCTCTTCTCTTTCCCTCTCCTGATCTTCCCTCCTGTTTTCTTTTTCTGTCACTCTTTCTACCTCTCTCAGCCTCCATTTTCAAAAAGGACTTGTCCTGCAAAATAAACAAGTACATATATCTAAGTTAGTTAAGGCTGAAAAGAGTTCAGACATTGTGCAGAGAGAGTAAGATCATTGCAGGAGGCGCCAGCAATGATGTAGTTGTGGTGAGTGAGCACTGAATTTGACTGATCTTCCTGGCAACCAAGGCAGAGAGGGATATGTAGTGGTTTCCAATGTTCCTGTTGTTCAATCAGAGGCAAATTAACCATTTGTCAGGAGAAAAAACTTTTTTCTGGTAATGAATTATAAGAGAGATTCACATGGAATTTGAATATTCCAATGGGCATGTCTCCAGAGTTTGTTTGGTTTTTTTTTTTTTAAGTTCTTTGTATGGCTGTTTTCTTTTATTGCCAGTGTTAAATGTCTGATATTCTGTCACAGACCAGTGAAGTCACTTCCTCAGGGACTTCACCTCATGGTAGACAAGGATGCTGTTTTCTGATCACCTGACTTGATGAAGGGTAGAGGTGAGAGTTTAGCCTGTTATTTGGAACACTTGTTTGAACACTCCCCAGCTAACTTTTGGATGTTGTGGAAAATGTCATGCTGCTGGACCATGCATTCATTCATTCAACAAGCACTTAGGGGGCTCTGGTGCTGTTCCATGCTCTATGCTCTCAAAGCAACCTGGAGGGGGACAGACGAACAGCCATTACATGTGGTTTGAAGTATGAAAATAGAGGTCTGTGCAAAATGACACCAATTATGGAAACATAGACAAGGAAATCATGATTTATTGGTAGGAATGTGGGGCCCAGGAATGGCTGCACCAAGGAGGTGACATTTGAGCTGGGTCTTGTGGACAATGTAGGAGTTTAAGTGGCTGAGTGAGCTGGGCCTCCCAGGCAGAGGTAGGACAGTGACTGGAGTGGCTGAGGAGCAGCCAGTGGAACGAGGTTCCAGGGATCCCAGGAGACCGGGGAGAATGCAGTTGCCTTTAAAAATCTAGGCAGCTCAGGGGGACAGACAGTGGTGAGAAATTAGGGAATAATTACACAGCGAATGAAATGACAGCATCCCCTGATTCATGCAGGAGCAGAACAAGAGCTGTGGAATCCCAGCAAAGAAAGAGATTGGGCTCAAAGCCAGCCCTGTTAGGTGGGGTGGTGGGAGGCACAAATGTCAAAGGCCAGTGAGAGCTGGTTTGTGAATCCAGCTGTCCCCTGAGCCCCAGCTCTTTAGGAAAGTTCACTTTACCTTCTGGCAACCATCGGTGGTTGAGAAACTGGGTTTTTGGACCTCCCACTGCACGTGTTACACAAGTTGAAGATTTTCACGTCTTGAAAAGATGATTCAAAGCCAACTTTTGAAGTGACTGTACAAACCTTGAAACTGAATTTATTGACTGAAACAAAATCAAATAACAAAATGTCCCCTCCATCTGTACATTAAATAAGAGGCAGGATTGGCCACCCTCTCCCCATTTTCTTAAACCCAGGTTGGCTATGTTTTCTTGGGAATTAGAGGCTTTCCCCTGTGGACCCAGCTACCTAGCCTGGAGTCTAGGAAGGGGCCAGGCCTGGTAGTGGGGTGGGGAGAGCTGCAGGGATGCTACTCTTGGCTAGGATGCTGCCTGGCTCTCCTGAGGATAAGGGGTCATTCATTCATTTGCTCATCCAAGTGTTCATTGCACAAGCTCTTCAGAGTCGAATCCCAGCTTGTCTGCTTTTTCATCTCCACCTCTTCCTCCTGCAGCTATTGGCATGTGCCTTGTTTTTGGATCACTCCTGTCTCACCTCTAAGCGTTCCTTCAGCTCTTCTCAGCCTGGGGGTGGTGGGGGATCAGGGATTGCTCGGGCCCAGGATAAATACAGCCTGCCCAAGAAACCTTTCTTCACCACTTCCTGCGCCGTGTAAATGAATGGCTCTGTGCCCTTGTCCCTGTTGGATGGAGCTTCGGGGCCACGTGTCTTTTCCCTTGAGGTTTGTGGATAAAGGTCAGAGAGCATGTCTGGTCTTCACGTGCCATCTTGCACACAAGAAAAGCTCAATAAATGCTAAGCATCCACCATGCTCAGGCCTCCAGTAGGACCTAGGAACATAGGGAAATGGGAGGTGCGGTCCTCACCCCGGGGTCCCAGAAACCCCCGAGACCCTCACAGAGGCATCTTGACCTCCTGTCTTTGCACATGATAATGCACTGAAGGAGGAGCTTCCATTGAGCTTTACTTCCTAATTTTTTAAGCAAATTAGGGGGCTAATGTCGTGACCACATCCCATTCTACGTAGGATAAAGTCTAGACAGTGACTTTTTCCCAATAGCTCCCTGCTTTATGGAATGAAGACTCTGCTGGGTGTGACCTATAGCAAGAAATATATTGTCATCTCCACCTAGTACACACATATCCACTTATATGGAAACAAAGATTAATGAAACAGGACTTACTCTTTCTATGTGTGAGACTCTTAGAAAATTTCTCTTCTAGACCACTCTATTTTCTGTTTTAAAAGGTTGGTACTAGCAAAGTGATTTCATACCTGTTAAAGGGTTAGAACACAATAGGAAAATCATTAGGAGATTTTGGAGTCAGATGTACCCAGGTTTGTATCCTGGCTCTGGCACCTGGAAGCCGTGTGATATTAGGCAAGCACTTTCCCTCTATAATAGAAGTCTCAGTTTCTTCATCTGTAAAATAGGAATAACACAGAACCTACTACATGGGGTAATTGTGAGGATTAAATGGGATAATATAAGTAAAGCTCCTGCCACAGAGTAAGTGATCAATAAATGTGAGCTTGACAAGGTCGTGAAGATTATGGTTTTTATTGTCCTGGTACCACTTGGGACTCCTGCTTCCTGGGGAGTGGTAGTCATGAAGGACTTTCTGGAGGAGGAGGCATTGAAGCAAGGCAGCAGGTTGACCAGGACCCACTGCTGTCCTCACAGCAACCAGGAACTCTGTGTGAGCATCCCAGGGCCACTCGTTTCCTTTTCCATGAAGGACAGACTTGTTCCCAAGGATATTTGGCTGGACCTAGAGCTGACCATGTTAGTTAGATACCTTTGCCTTTCACATTTAGGTCTCCAATCCACCTGGAATTGATTTTTGTGTCTGGTGTAAAGATCCAGTTTCTTTTTTCCCCCTTGTTTCTGAATGGATAACTGGTTACCCTGCATTTTTTATTAGAGTCTTATCCTTCCCTGCTGATTTGTACATCACCTCTCTCATATATCAAGATTCCATATATGCATGGATCCGTTTCTGGACTTGATTCTGTTTCATTGGCCTATTTTTCTGTGCCTGTGCCAGTCCCATACTGTCTTAATTACTGCAGCTTTATAGTGATTCCTGACGTCGGGGAGGCCTGTCCCCCATCTTGTCCTACCTGGGCTGGCTTCGGGCCTGTGTTCGTATCTGTGTGTTTCAGAATCAGCCTCTTCTGGAGACGGGTGGAGAGCCCCAGGAGCTCTGGACAAGAATCCATCTCAGGGTGCCTGGGCCTGCAGTACCTCCTGGACTCACGGCTGCCATGCACCCCGCTTGGCATCTGAGCTGCCCTGGCAGTACTTTCTAATTCATTTGCAGAGAAAAGTGCCAGGAACGTGCCTGAGCCTGAGTCCCCTCTGCCTGCCACTTGCCTGGTGGCTCCTCTGGTTTCCCTCCCAGGGGCTCAGTCCTCATCATCCTACCCAGGGTGCCTGCAAACTTCTTTCAGAAGACTGCTTGCTTCCCTGTCCCTCTCTGCCAAGGACATAACCCTGGACAGACAGGAATGTGTCCTCCACTGGCAGTGCCAGGGTGGTAGAGGAAACTCCCTGTACCAATGCTTGGTACAACTAGACTCTTTGGTTTAGGTGTTTGCAGATATTTCTTTTACTGAAGATAGGCCGGGGGAGTGGGGGGGCGGAAGAGATCTGTCACTCATGCCTATACCATAGTCTGTCCTTGAGTGGGAAGACAGGTGGGCATCTTCACAACCTTGCCTGGAGACCATTCTGACAGTGGTTTGGATGCCGGGGAAATGACTCATCGCAAGCTCTGATTTCATGAAATGGCTTAAAGAAAGGAGCATGACTCATGGGCCAAATGTACATGGTTAGTGTGGACTTGGTAAATCAGATGTGCGCACCCTACATTTTTCAGCATACAGGTGTTTACAGGCTTCCGGAATTCAAAAACACTTGCCAACTGTGACTCATATGCTTTGATATATTGGCTTTGGGGTGGGAGTTTATGGTGAACCATCCCCTGTTGACCCTGAACAAAGCCTTCTTCCCCTTGTGCCTCAGTTTACTCATCTGTGAAATGAGGATTTGGATTGAGTCATGGCCCAAATTCCCTTTAACCCTTGTTTCTGTGATTCTACATCTGTGGTTTAAGAGCACAGAAATCAGAAACCTTTCTTTCTGTCCTCTTGTCTACAAGACTCTTATTTCTGCCTTGCTTTTGCTTATGGCTGTCTCTCTCCTCCTCCTTGCATTGAGGAGGATGGTTGTCTCTGGCTAGCTGGGGCTGGGTAAGGGAAACCTGCAGGCCATAAAGAAGCTAGGTTTGAATTCTTGTGCAGCTGCACTGAATCTTCTCTACCTCTTCACTTGGAGAGACTTGCTGATTCTGGATACCTGCTTGTTCTGTCGAGCTGAATCTGCCCTCTCAATACCGGGGGTCCGTGAGCCCCCTGGGGGCCTTGGCACTGGCATGGGTTAGCTGGCTGAGCCCAGAATGTGGTGGTGGCATTTGGCTGGGGTGCTTTGGAGTCTCAGTGCTGAGGTGTCTGTCTTGTTTCCTCTTTCAGACCGCCGATTATTCCACCATGGCCTCGCTGGCTGGAGGGCTGGACGACATGAAGGCCAACCTGACCAGCCCTACCCCTGCCGACATCGGGAGCAGCGTGCCGGGGCCGCAGTCCTACCCCATTGTGACAGGTGAGGGCACCTGGGGCATGGGGGGTGAGTGGCAGAGAGAGAGAGAAAGGACGTGTGTGTGATGAGGAAAGTGGCTTCCTGGTGCTTTTGGACTTGATTGGCCATCTTTGTCTTAATGAGGTTATAAGGTCCTGGAACAGGTCAGGCGGGGGACTGCTGGGGCCAGGAGTTGTGGCTTCGATGAGACATGGCTGTAGACGCTCTGATAAAGCCAGAGGAGAGCAAATGGCAAATGGACGATGGGCTGGGAGGGTGGCCAGGGAAGCCTTGTGTCAGAGGGGCTGGGTGATTTTGGGGCCCCTGTAGGTGGGGCTGAGTGTTCAGAGCGCTGGGATTTAGCCCTCTCAGGAGAAAGGCAGCCCTATTTGGCATCAGCCTGGAGGATGAGTGGGATTCCTGGCAGATTGTAGATTTCCTGGCAGGAATTTTAGATTTCCAGGCAGAGGTGGAGTTAAGAAGGGCAGGAGGTTTAGGCTTCCTTTCTGGAAGGCTCGGGACCAGCTGCTTTAGCTGTCAGTGTACAGATGAAGAGTTTGGGCCCTGGAGGCACACTGCTGGCTTTGAACTTGCCATTGACTAGCTGTGTCCTCTTGGGTAAGTTATATAAGAATTCTGGGCTGGGGTTTTTAAATCTGTAATATGGTGATAGCACCCAGCCCACAGTGTTGCTGTGAGGATTAATGCTGTAAACATATGAGGTGCTTAGACTCTGGTCTAGCACACACAAGCACCCAATAATACATGTTGCGATTATTACTCCTCTCATGGTGGCTGGTCACGTCAGGCTCACTGCTGTGAAGGGGCTGGGCCAGGAGGGTGAGACAGGCAGACACCCCTCCCTGCTCCAGCAGCACTGGGATAATTTGGACGGACAGACTCAGCCACCAGCTCCGGGAGGCTGTCCGACCATGTAGGCAGAAGGCAGTCTTGGATACTTCACATTAACAGACAGTGAGGGGCTGGGGATCACACTTTGGCCAGAGCCTTGAGGTCCAGCCTCAGGTAGCAGGATGTCCCTGTAGGCAAGACACAGGAAGTAGTGACAGAGACAAGGGGTTCTGAGTAATGTGAGTGGGCTGTAGTTGCATCAGGGCTGGATTCGGGTTAGAACTTTAGGCGGGGGTGGGGGCCGGATGAGACAGGCTCTCTCATAGCCTCATGTAGGTCCCAAGGCAGGGAGGGCCCGGCTCTGAGACCGGGGCTCGTGGGGCTCAGGCAGGAGCAGCCAGGACTCTGGCTGTAGATCTGGGCACCGCCTGGAGATCAGTTAAGAGGCAAGGGTGACTTGGTCCCCTGTCTACCTGAGGTGGGGCAAGAGCCTGGAGGGCTGCTGAGCCTGCAGGTGGGGTGGGTGTCAGTAACGGTGCAGGGATGGGGGAGGGGAACCTCAGTCAGAATGAACTTTTCCTAACATCAGAGGTGTCCCATGAATCCTCTCCCCTGGGGTCATGAGAGTCTGTGACAAGACCTCTGACAGCATTCCCATTTTACAGACGCAGAAACCGAGTCTCAGGGAGGGGCAGTGACTTGCCCAATATAAGGGGTAAAGGGGAGAGCTGGAGCCGGCCTTCAGCCTTCTGGGTCCTTATTCTTTTCAAAGGAGCACAAATAATTGGGTAGGGGGGTGTGGTAGGGTAGAAAGAAGCCTGGACTAGTTAATAATAATAATAAGTCACTTTACTGAGTAGTTACGGAGTACCAAACATTCTGGTAGGTGAACTTGTTTTACCCTTGGAGGAGCCCTGGGAGGTGGGTACTGTTATATCACATCCACTTTGTAAACAAGGAAACGGAAGCCCGGGGCACTTAAGTAGCTTGCCAGAGATCACAGCTAGTGAGCAGCAGAGGTAAAACTGAACAGCAGGCCAGTACAGTCTGCCACTGTACCACACAGATAATCTGGGGGCTAATCCTGGCGCCGTCACTTCCTTGCTGTGACTTTGGATGTGTCTCTGATCTCTCAGGGCCCTTGTGAGGATCACATGAGATCCCCGAGGTGACTGCTCTGCAGAGGGAGGGTTTGTTATTAGGGTTGGGGTTCATGGGTTTAGACAAATCACAGGAAGACATATTCTACCATCTGCACAAGCCTATTTGGATGGAAAATAATCCAGTAAACGCTGAGACTATAGTTGCATTTCCGAGACTCTTGTCTACTGACGTGGCAAACTGGTGGCCAGCTGCCCAAAGGGCTAATCTAGCCCACAGATATGGTTAGTTGGCCCCATGTAGGACTTTTTATAAATTTGAGTCAACATTGAAAATTTATAAATCTGGATCTCTGGCTTCCCTTGAAAAATCAGAAGATCTGGCCAGACTGGGCCGTATTCCCACCTGGTCGTGGTAGGCGGGGCCTTAGTGGCAGCAGCCCCTGGAGACATGGCCCCCGCCCACCTGCTTTCTCATTATCTTAAAAGCCTAACCTGGAAAGGAATTTGAGTTGAATACTCCTGATTTAGAAAGTTGTGCTAAAAGCCAGTTGGGTGGTTTAGCTGTCCAGGATCTGCAGAAGGTAAGTGTGGATGTGGGCTGAGTTTTCAGGTAAACCCTTGACCAAAGACTTGTTTGTATTATGATCAATCTATTTTAAAGTCACATCACAGAGCAGAAAAAGAATATAAATATCTCAAAGTCAGAATTATGCCTAATGTTGAAATACTAAAATTACTCTAATTATAAATATATAATACTTATATAATAGTATAATATCATAAATATAACCATTAGCTTTCTTGTAAGTAAACAATAACTAGCTAGAAAAATAATAGGGGAAAACATTAACAATAGCATCAAAATAAAAAAGGTAGAATGCTGAGGAATAAACTTAACTTTAAAACTCCACTAAGGAACATAAAAGAATAAATGGAGAGATATAGCTTGTTCTTAGGTAGGAAGACTCAGTATCATGAAGATTTCAGTTCCCCTGAAGTAATATATTAATTCAAAGCATTTTCAATCAAAATGTCAACTTTTAAAAACTTGTTAAAATGACACAAATACTGGATAAATAAACACTCAAGGTAGCTAGAAAAATTCTGAAATAAAGAAATGAGTAAAACATAGCATATTTTTAAATGTTATGATAAAGCTACAACAATTAGGGCTTCCCTGGTGGTGCAGTGGTTGAGAGTCTGCCTGCCGATGCAGGGGATACGGGTTCGTGCCCCGGTCCGGGAAGATCCCACATGCAGTGGAGCGGCTGGGCCCATGAGCCATGGCCGCTGAGCCTGCGCGTCCGGAGCCTGTGCTCCGCAACGGGAGAGGCCACAACAGTGAGAGGCCCACTTACCGCAAAAAAATAAATAAATAAATAAATAAAAGAAGAAAAAAAGCGTCACCTTGCAATTTTATCAGAAAGCACCATCCACGGCGTAAGCAGTTCTACCTTAACAGGGAGACCAAATAATTGGTCTCCCAAATAAGGGAAATTGGTTTCCCAAATAAGGGAAAATTTTTAATAAACTTCGAGTGGGGAAGGCCTTTAAAAATCTGTTCCAGGGAGGACTTCCCTGGTGGCACAGTGATTAAGAATCCACCTGCCAATGCAGGGGACACGGGTTCGAGCTCTGGTCTTGGAAGATCCCACATGCTGCTTAGCAGCTAAGCACATGCACCACAGCTACTGAGCCCGTATGCTGCAACTACTGAAGCCCGTGCACCTAGAGCCAGTGCTCCACAACAAGAGAAGCTACTGCAATGAGAAGCCCACGCACCACAACAAAGAGTAGCCCCTGCTCACTACAACTAGAGAAAGCCTGCGTGCAGCAACGAAGACGCAATGCAGCCAAAAATAAATAAATTTATAAATCTGTTCCAGGGAATTCCCTGGCAGTCCAGTGGTTAGGACTTTGCGCTCTCACTGCTGAGGGCCTGGGTTCCATCCCTGGTCAGGGAACTAAGATCCCACAAGTCGTGTCATGTGGCCAAAAAAAAAAATCTGTTCCAAATACAAAAGGCAAAGAAAAATGATATAAACGACTGCTTAAAACAGAAATGTTTTATATACATATGTAAAAACACCCAAAAAAACAAAGAATAGAAAACTTTTTAAAAGTGGAACACAGATGACAAAAAGCAAATTTCCTTAATATATAAAGAGGTTTTTAAAAACAAATAAGAAAAAAAACAGTAGAAAAAACAGGTAAAGGAAATGAACATGAAAAAATACAGCTGTCCAATGGCATAGAAAAAGACATGCACTTGACTCATAGTTTTAAAACTACAAATTAAAATAATCATGAGATACTCTTTTTTTTGGCCACACCACACAACTTGTGGGTTCGTGGTTCCCCGACCAGGGATTAAACCCGGGCACACAGCAATGAAAGCCCACGTCATAACCACTGGACCACCAGGGAATTCCCAGGAGATACTTTAATAAAATCCATTAGCTTATCAAAGATTGAAATGTTTCTTGAGGTCCAGTGTTAGAGAGGACATGAGAAACAGATATTTCCATACACAGTCATAGGTGTATAAATCAGTGCAATCATTTTGGAAAGAAATTTGTCAGTATCTATCAATATTTTAAACGGACATACCTACCATCTAACTCAGAACTTTTATATGCACTTTAAGGACTTTATCTCAAGATATATTCACACAGATGCACAGTGATACCTAAATCCATATAATAATGACAGAATTATTTATAATGAAAAACAAATGGAAAAAACTCAGTGTTTATCAATAGGAGTAGGTTAAATAAATTATGGCTCCTTCACACAATAAACTACTCTGCAACCATTAAAAAGAATTAAGTAGAGCTATCTGTGCTGACATGAATAAGTGTTCAAGATATACTTTTAAGCAAATAAATAATTTGTAGAGTAATATGTTTAGTATGATTCCATTAGTGTGAAAAAATATAAAGGACATACACACAGAGGCATGGACACACGTGTAGATCAGATGCATGCATATGAGGATTCAGTAGGAGAAGATCCCTAGCCTCTTCCCCTGCTTAATGGGACACCGTAGTGCTGTGCTGACACCGGGGTTCTCTGCTCAGTCCCACCCAGTGTCCCCTAGGGAATAACAAATATTTACATTGCCCCTTTACTCTCCTGAAATTAAGTTCATAAAAAATATAGCCTATCTTCACAAGTAATTTCAAATAAAATCAAAATAATACCCTAACTATAAGATAAAGGAGAAATGAAGGTGAAATTGTTTATAATTAACTGCTATGTACTTTGATAAGTAAATATTTGGCATGTCTAAACTGCAAGACATAATGGAGTCGCCCAGGGCTCGCTCCATGCACAGAATCACCACGAATGCAACAATCCCGAACACAGACTTAACTGTGTTTCACATACTGTGAGTGGGATTTTATGAATAGGTGAGGAACTCTTGGCAAAGTTCCAAATAAAACAAAGTACAAGCTTTGCTCAGTTTACACAGTAGTTGCATTCCTAGAAAATTCAGTGTTTATTAAGACCATGGAAACTGCAAGTTCACATTAATATGGGAATGAAGTTCCGTTCTAGATTTAAAGAATTATAAGCAGATTTCTCACCTACCAGCTACATGAGTGTTGGGCAGGACATGAAAATAGTGCAGGATAAAGGCAGATTCTTCGTTGTGTGGGACTGCTCCACTACAAGCCAATAACACCTGTCAATCATATAAAAGCCCCCAGAAATGTTCAAAACACCCTCTGGGGGTAGTTGATGATCCCAATGAGAGCTATTAGAACACCTTGAAGGAATGCCCCTGAGAGCCGTTAGGATGGGCCTTCGTGTCACCACGTGGCATTAATATAATTCCACCTGTGCTCGTGGATGTGTTGACACAGTTCTGAACTCTTCAGGGAAGGGCTGAGTCTTCCAGCCCCACCCGTTCCTTCTCCCCTCCTCACAGGGTGCTCAGCTAGACTGCCAGCCTGGGGTCCAAGAGGTGGCTGGTCTGTGTACTGCTCCACCCTCGCCCTCACACTCCCGGCTGCCCAGGGAGATCTCATTAGAGAACGAGTCCATGTCTCTCCATCATTTATATGCCATGTTAAATTTTAATTTAAACTCCTGCTCTACCAGCCAGGGCCACGGTTTAGAAACTGCTCACCATTTGCAAAACAGTGACATGGCCCGCCCATTCCTGCATCGTCAGCAGTTTGGGCCTGTCCTGATTGGGACTAATTATCTGCAGGTGTATCCTTGGGCCACAGGCCTGCTGATGGGGCAGCCACTGTGCCTACCTGGCAGGAAAGACAGCATGTGGACACCAGCAAAGGACCCGGCAGTCTTGCCCTTGGCTGTGCTCACCTGACCCTTTGCCTGGGAAAACAAAGTAACGGGGCCAGCCTGTGTCCTTTCTGGCCCCTTCCCCTGAGGACCATCTCTTTGTATCACCAGTTGGAATGGCAGGTGGAGACTGAGGGAGGCTTCTTCTGGTTAAACAAGTTTGGGAAACACCTGCCTGGTGCATGACCCAGGTCCTGGGATCTGAGGCATCCCCTGGGCACTGTCCCCTCTAAACAACAGAGAACATACATGGGCCAGTGGATAAGCACCCACGAAGACAGACAGATGACTGCCCAAGTCCCCAGGACCACCAGCTCTGATTTGCTGGTATCCCAGGCTCAATGTTTGGAGTCTCTGTATCCCAAACTTGGTACCTGAAAGCAAATAAGTCCATCCTCTTCCACCTTTCTCATCTGAGCAATAGCTGAAGGCTGAAGGAAAGAGCACTAGACCCAGGAGTCAGAGGAACAGGTTTAAGCCTGGACTTTGCCACCTAACTGTCCTATCATTCAGCAAATAGCTTGTCTTCTCTGAGCCTCAGTTTTCCTATCTATGAAATGGGGATGACAATTCCTGCCCTGCCTGCCTCCTTTAGCTGTTTCGAGGCTATAATGAGACAGTGACAGGGAAGAATTTGAGAGCCACTAAGGGGGCATCTAAGTGTGTGTGGGCCGGAAAGGAGATCTGGAGTGTCTGGGATCCATTGTTGGCTCTTCCCAGCCTCCTTTGGGGCAAATATCCGACCACAGACAGGCAGGGTGGGAGGGTCCCGCAGAGCAACTGCTCACTTCACAGTCAGAGAGACCCTGGTTCAGAGGTGGGAGATGACCTGCTCAAGGCCACATCCAGTGAGTTAGAGCTGGATCTGGGGCTTATCCAGGGCCCTGGCTTCCACAGCCTGCTGCCAATATGTGGTTGGATGGACTAAAAAAAAATCCCAGTTTAAATTTCCAGAAGACATTTCTTTCAGCATATGACCGAGAATGTCAGCAGCAAAGCCAGACTGCCTGGCCTTGAAGCCCAGCTTCTCCGTATTCTAGCTGAGTGACCTAGGGCACGTTACTAGCCTCTATGCCCAAGGTCCCCATCTGTAAAATGGGCCCCAAGATAGCACTCCCTCACAGGCTCCCTGCAAGGATTTCATGCATGGTCCACGCAGTCTTGGCCCGGTGCTTGGCACATGGTAAACACTTAACGAATGGTAGCTATTAGTATGTTCCAGGCCTTTCTGAACGACCGTTTGCTTATCTCTCCATGGGGAGCACCTCCTTTGACCTGTTTTTTATGAGACTTTTTTTTTTTTTTTTTTTTCCGGTATGTGGGCCTCTCACTGTTGTGGCCTCTCCCGTTGCGGAGCACAGGCTCCGGATGCGCAGTTTCAGCGGCCATGGCTCACGGGCCCAGCCGCTCCACGGCATGTGGGATCTTCCCGGACTGGGTCACAAACCCATGTCCCCTGCATCGGCAGGTGGATCTCAACCACTGCGCCACCAGGGAAGCCTGGGAAATGCCTTTTAACTGTATAAATGAATGAGTGAATGAGGTGCTGAGAGGATGGGGCCATTTCTCAGTTCTTTCTCTGCTGCCAGTTGGGCCCAGCCCATAATCAGGCCTCAGGGACTCTGGAAGTTAGTGGAAACTTGGAGGTTGGGTAGCCCAACCCGTCACCCAACCCTGGGATCTATTCTATATCAGGACTTGGTTACCTCTAGTGATGGGGATTTCACTAGCTCAAAGGCAAAGAATCTTCAAACAGGACTTAACCTGAAGCTGCTCTCCATTGAAGTGATTTCCTTTCCCACTGGCAAGCCAGAGCTGAGCTGTCGGTAAAGTCTGGGCCGGCATCCGTGCTATGAACTCAGACCCAGGCACTGGCATTCTGGGTACTCAGGGTCCAGCCCAAACAGTGCTTTTTAAACCTGAAAAAAAAAAATCAGAGCCCACATTTTACAGATCAGAGGAAGACAACCCAAATGTCCATGAGAAGGGGACTGTTCAGTAAAGAAGAGCTCACCCGTAAGATAGAGTACTGTGCAGCTGCAGGAAAGAACGAGGAAGCACTTTATGTCCTGATTGGGAAGATCTTGGAGATACATTATTCATGAAAAGAAGCGAGAATAATATATACAGAATGCCACCTTTTGTGTAAAGAAGGGAGGGGCAATGGGAATGCATATTTGTTCACACAAGCATACAGAAGTTCTGGAAGGATACTCAGTAACCACATTTGGGCATAGACGATGAAGTGGGTGTAGGAAGAGGACTTCTTACTGAATATCATCTACATTTAAAATTTTTTGAATGTTATATATATATTAATATACCACTATCAAAAAGTTAAATTTAGAAGTTCCTTTAAAACTAAGAGATTTCACATAAAGGCTAAAATGTCTAACTTGTTTTGAAAAATTGGAAGACTGTCCACCAGGGTCCACATTCCCACGTGGCCACACTAGGGGAGTGTGGAGAAGGGGCCATCCCTTTACATCAGCCGTACTCTCCTGTTTGTCCCAGACTCCACCTGGCCAGCTTCACTCACTGTCCTTGCCTGCTGCTCCCTGTGAGTCTTCGACCTGCCCCAGGCCCTCCTTCCTGTCTCCTCTGACACCTATTCCTGCCCAATAGAAACCCAGGCCAGGAAGGGCTGACCACAGGCTGTCCAACTGGCCTTGCCTGTCCCTGACTCCAGGCCTTTGCTCATGCTGTTCTGCCTGCCTGGAATGGCTTTCCCCAGATTATCAGCTCGGTGTTATAAGTCATCTAGTGGGGAGGGCCTGGAGTGCCGGGTGCAAGGTTTTCCAGAATGTGTGACAATTAGGCATTTCAGCCCGGTGCAGTGATGTCACACTCTGTCCAAACTAAATGTTGTGAACCTGCTTCAGGGGACCACAAACAGAGAGAAAACTCAGCACCCAAGATCGGAACTTTCCCCAGAAAAACTAGGCTATTTGCATTCCAGAAAGATTCAAGGTGAATCCAGTTGGGGATTAAAGTATTGTTAAATAGACTCACAGTTATAGATTCTAGAGAAACCTAGAATTTCGGAATCTAAATGTTTGGAAGGATACTCAGAGGTTCAGAGAAGCCAGAGGTCTGATCATTTTAAAACCCAAATGAAATTCAAGCATCTCTGTAATTAAAATGGACATCAAAGGAAAATATGATTTGCTTTCAGGTTAGCACAGTGTTCCTAAGAACTATTTGTTGACTAAATGAATTAATGTTTGTGTAAGGAGCAGTGTCAATTAAAAAAAAATAATTTCAGGGGAAAGTACTCCAGTTGTTTCTGACCTTGTATTTTGTAGGATAAAAATAAACAAAGGTGGATGGCCATCCTGGTAATGCACTCATAGATTTTTACACTTGCGGGCAGCTTGGAAGCCGACCTTTCCAAATAGCCTTCGAGCAGGTCTCTGGGCCTCCAGCTTCCCAGCTGACCCTGCTGTGATCCATCTTCTTAAAATAGCAATTTCATTAGCTCGTCCTCCTGGTCAGAGATCTCCACTGCCTTGCCATTATCTGCAGGAGAAAACACACCAAACTGTAGCTCCTGGCAATTAGCAGAGCGGTTGCCATTCATCATTCCTTCATTCTCTCATTCACTCACTCACCTCTCCATCAAAACCCAGCTCCTCCTTCACATCAGACCTTAGCCTAGGCTGGGTCTTGTGGCTGTAGGGTCTCTGCCCTCAACATACCCATAATTTGATGAGGGAGGTAAATGTGGATGCATGTACAGGGTAAAACAAAACAAATAAGAAAAAGAAAGAGAAATACCAGGGAGAAGCCAAGTGCTTTTGAAGGCGTGGAGGAGGGAACTATTGCTTCTCTTTGACTGTGGGGTTTGGGAACATTTTGTGGGAGACCACGTGGAAGCTGCTCTTGGGGAGCCACGAACTCTTGGTTTCTCTGCTCTGAAGCTTGGTCTAGTCTGTTGCAACACCCCCAGCTTTACTAATCCCTTTTAAATCACGAAGGAATACGTGCTCATTGTAAAATAAATTCGAATGGTACGGAAGTATATGGAAACATGTGACTGTATCCCTTCACTCCCTCCCTAGCCTGTTCTGCTGTCAGCAGAGTTGATGGTTTGGTAAATATCCTTCCAGAACCTTTTCTATGCATAAAAAACGGTATCAGATTACACACATATAGTTCATTTCCTATAAAGGGGTTTTTGCTCTTCATACTGTTGGTCAGTTTTTTTTTAATTTTGTTTCATGCTTTATGGACACCCAACATGTTGGTAGGTCCAGAACTTCCATCCTTTCTAATGTTCTGGATGAACCATAATGAACTCTTCTCTAGCAGTATAGGCTAAGGAATTCCTACCTCAGGGCTAAGGGGTGAATCTCTCTCAGTATTTGATACCTGGGCGGCAGACGGAGAAGGACAGGGTCCAGGAAGGGAAGCGGGACGGGAACCTTGGCATCCATGGGCAGCCCAGGACTGTCAGCTTAGAGACAGCAGGCTGGGGGCCTGGCTGCTGCCTCCCACATGCTCAGGGGTATGAGAGGAGGAGATGTGGCTGCTCTAAGCTCATCAGGGGAAGCCACAGGGAGGCAAGCTGTAGCTGAGTGCAAAGAAGAATTTTTTTTTAACAGTTTGATCTCTCTGAAGCTGGAATAGGCTGCTTCTGGAGATAATAACAGTGATAGCTAATGTTTATTGAGCATGTACTATGTGCTTTGGTTCATTTCACCCCTTACTCTATGAAACTAGGTACTATTTTTGTCCCAACTAACAGTTAAAAAGAAATTGCCTGAGTTCACACAGCACTAAGTAGCAGAACTGGTTTTCTCCTAACCCCTGTACTGTACTGCCTCTGGTGGTAATAAGCTCCACATCATCAGAGGTATCCAAGCAGAGCTCTTTCACATTCACCTGCAGCACAGTTAGACTGGCGGCCCCTGGGGTCTGTGGAAGCTGATCAAACTGTAGAATCTCTTGTACAGTCTTTGGAGCCAGACTGCCCATCTTTGGGTCTCAACTCTTATCCCACTTATGAATGGGTGACCTCAGTTGCAACTGTGTATATGTGCCTCAGTTTGCCCACCTATAAAATGGGAATAGAAACTTGTTACATGGATTAAATGAGTTAATATTTCAGAAGCACTCAAATCTCTGTCTGGAACATGGTAAGTGCTAAATAAGTGTTGTTTTAAACAACTGGAGCTCAGGAAAGCAGCCTAAGCCAGAGAGCCAGGTTTAGGGGTCCTCCACAGCAAGGGGATGGAGAAGGAGCTTGCCAGGGTTGGGATCTGTCCAGCGTGGAGCAGGCCTGATGGCTCCCTGTTCTGGATGTTCCACTGGCCTCCTGTATTATTTTCCAGTTGCTGCTGTAACAAATTACGATGAACTTCACAGCTTAAAACAACACAAATTTATTATCTTACAGTTCTAGAGGTCAGAAGTCCTAAAATCAAGGTGTCAGCAGGGCTGTATTCCTTCTGAAGGCTCTAGGGGAGAATCCATTTCCTTGCCTTTTTCAGCTTTTTTTTTTAATTAATTAATTTTTGGCTGCGTTAGGTCTTTGTTGCTGTGCACGGGCTTCTCTTTGTTGCAGAGCACGGGCTCTAGGGACACGGGCTTCAGTAGTTGTGGCACACGGGCTTAGTTGCTCCACGGTATGTGGGACCTTCCTGGGCCAGGGCTCGAACTTGTGTCCCCTGCATTAGCAGGCAGATTCTTAACCACTGTACCACCAGGGAAGTCCTTTTCCAGCTACTTGAGGCTGCCCACGTTCCCTGGCTTGTGGCCCTTTCCTTTGTCTTCAAAGACAGCAGGGTATCATCTTTTGTCCTCTTTGACCTCTGCTTCTGTTGTCACATCTTCTCTCTGGGACTCTGACCTTCCTGCCTCTCCCCTATAGGGACTCTTGGTGATTATATTGAGCTCACCCGGATAATCCAGGATTGTCTCCACGTCTCAGAAATCCTAGATTTAATTACATCTGCAAAGTCCCCTTTGCTTTGTAAGGTGACATATTCACAGACTTTGGGGGCCATGATTCTGTCTACCACACCTCCCCAGTGCCCACTATAAAGGTCTCCTTGAGGACTCTGCATCCCCTTGTATCCCGGGAGAACCATGATCTGGGAGGGGATCAGCACCTTTTTTGCTGTATCTGCCTGACTTCTCCCCACCACCTTTGTGAGCACTGGCTGGTCCTCACTGTGTCTCCTCCATCTGCCCCAGTATTGTGACAATCGTGCCCTCCCCAGGTACCTAGGGTCGAGAGACTGGAATATTGGTGCTCCTTGGAGATCATTCGCATCACTCCCTCATTGAGCAGATGGAGACACGGAGGACTGAGAACTCAAGTTCTCCCCACATGAGACAGCTCCAGAACCCACATCTCTTGGCTCCCCATCCTTGCCAGACTCAGCCTTCCAGAACAGAACTTTCCCCCTCTCCTGTCCTCATTTCTCAGCCTGACTGGTCCACTGCTATGCATTGGGTTCTATGCCTGATGAAATCCTTTATTCAGGCCTTTTAATCACCTTCCAACTCAGCCACACCCAGTCCTGACTCCAAGCCTTTGCTTCTGCTGGTTCCTCTGCTTAGGATGCTCCTGTCATTTGCCCAGAGGTGGCGGTAGTCTGCTGTGAAAGGAAGAGCAATGGGCTGACTCGGATCAGGATCACAGATCTTCATTCCAGCTCTGCCATAACTCCCTGGTGACTTTGGGACATGCTTTCTCTCTCTGAGCCTCCATTTTCACATCTGCCCAATGGGAATTTATCATCCTGGCTCATCCTCTCCTTGCAGGACTTCAGTGAAGTGTACGTGAGCTGTAAGAAGCTATAGCCTTTCTTTTGACCTGACTGTGCCAGGTGCTCAGGTCCTGTGTCCCCAGCAGGGGGGTGAGTGTGACCTGGTGCAGGGCTTTGCCTATGAAAGGCTCTCACGACACCTGCTGAGGGCTGAGGAACCAGCAGGGCTGCCAGTCTCTGTCCATGTGACTTCAGGGCATGTCTCCAGGGAGCAGTCCTCAAGCGCCACCTCCTTCAGGAAGCCCTCCCCAATTACCCCACAGTCAGACCCCTCTCTGGGCCCTGGATCAGCCTACTTGTTATCCCATTGTGCCTTGACTTATGATTCTTTGTGTCCAGCCTAACTTTATCCTTAGACTATGAGGTTCTGAATTGTCTTCTGCCTACCATGGGGCATGGAACATTGTAGGTACTCGGGAAGTGTTTGTTGAATGGATGGATGGATGGATGAACAAGTGAGCTGTCTAATATGTGGGGCTGCTACTAATCACCCCAAACCGTACCCATCTAGGTTATTATCAAGGTTATTGACATGATTCACACACTCACACACACATCTTTGATGAGCAAAAGGGACATTTGAATGCAAGGTATTATGACAATTATTATTTCTCTCCAACACACTCACACACACATCTTTGATGAGCAAAAGGGACATTTGAATGCAAGGTATTATGACAATTATTATTTCTCTCCAAATGCATTAGCTTCTACTGGTTTGCAGCCTTTTTTTTTTTCCCACCAATGTTCACAGCCCAGAAAAAAAAATCTCTCTCTAATTTATCTCTATTAGCTTTTATTTTCATTACCCAAGAGGCTATAGAACTTCTACTCCCACCCCTAGATCTTCTATAAATGTTTGGTAAGGCTGGTTTTGGCACGAGTCCTTAGGGGGCACCTGCTGCCTGTCCAGACTTGCCCATCCAGAGGAGTGTTTGCCTTTCTGGAGCCTCTACCTCCTTTTGTAACCCTCTGTTAACCCAGGTCCAGGAGGGTGTCACATGCCCACCTCAAGGATAGGGTGGTCAAATAGCCCGTTTGGAGGGTTGACCTCTGGAGTGGGGACTAAGGTAAGGGCTCTTTCCCCAGAGCTGGTCTCAATCCTGAATAAGATCTAGTAAGGCAAGAGTCACCAGCAGGAGTGATAACTACTACTTGCCTCCCACTCACCAGGCAGCAGACATTGTTCTAAGCACGTAACATGTGTTAACTTGTCTAATCTGCAAAACAACACTGTGAGAACGTTAGTTTTATTATCCCCATTTTACTGATGCCAAAACTGAGGCACAGAAGAGCATAGCAATTTGCTCAAGGTCACACACCTCCTAAGTAATGGAGCCAGGTTTCAAATGCATACTGTCAGATTCCAGAGGCCACACACCTGACCATTGTGCCACACTGCTCCTCACCAACCTGCTGTGTCAGGGGCAGTTAGGCAATCTGGCCAGAGGAGGTCCTAGTCCTGCAGAGTCCAACTTAGAGAACAGACCACAAACAAGGCTGTTGAGTAGATCAGGGCCATGCATGGGGGGCACGTGTGACGTGGCTTGTCTTGATCCCGGGTGCTATCTGGTTGAAGGACATCGGGCTGACTCTCCCTCCAATAACCAGCACCGTGTAGGTCAGCCTGCACCCAGGCAGACCTCAGCAGCACAGTAGGCCCTCAGGGAAGGTCTGTTGAGTGGATGGGCAGATGACAGTGGCACTTCCAGCAACTCCCCACCTAGACCCAGCTGCTCTTTTGTTGTTTTGTTTTCAGGAAAGAAAGCAAAAGAAAAATAATGGTCACTGCTTTCCTTAAACAGACTTTCTTCCTCTTCCCCTGGGCAAGTGCCCGTGGGGAGGGTCAAGCCAGTTCAGCCCTGGTTCTCTTCAGGAAGAAGTCAGCTAAAGCAACAGCTCTTCACACAACACCCAGCACAGCTTCCTGCTTTCTCATCCTCTATTGCCCTGCCTGCCTGAGAGCAAAAAAGACATTAAGCAACAGTCCAGGTGGTCAGGGGTGGGAAGCCTTGGCCCAGGTGCTTGGGCAGCCCGGCAGGGATCCACCACGGGGTGGCAGGGAGGACACTGGGGTGGGTGATCAGGCCCCGCTGGGCTGTCCTGGTCCTCAAGCTGAGAGCAGGCTGGGGTGGGAGGGCTCGCCTAATTGACCGGGGCCTTGGGGTGTATGTCCTCTCTTGGATTCCTGGGATGGAAGCATCATGGTCAAGGTGGCTGGGTTTGGGGAGGGGCAGGGGTGGCAGAGGGTGCCCTGAGGGGCTCTGAGCAGTGTCTCTTTCCCAGCTGGCCCGGCAGTGTTTCGGTGTCTTTCACAGCAAGTAGTGTCAGCCCTGGATAATTATTCAAAAGGTGTTGCCAAAAGGAAGACCCTAGCTGTCACGAATAGCCATCTGTGCCAGTATGGGGGTAGATTACAAAAGGTACCTGTTGTTTTATTATTATCTTTAAATCTCTTTTGTATAATGAGGCTGATGGAGTAAAAGATTCCCACAGAGCTCAGCCTGGAGCCATGGAGCCCAGAGTAGGGCTCCCTGGCCTCCCTCCTCTGGCTCTGCAGCCCGGGTCAGCGGGCTCCTACCCCAAGGCTCCCAGGGTCTGGTCTAAGGGCCCGGCCTCTGGGCTGCCTGGAGCTGGCCCAGCGACTGCGCAGCTTCTCTGTGGGCTGAGCACACCTCCGGCAGGGACTGGCCCTGCCCATGTCCCCGCCCCCGGAGGAATCCCTTCTTTGACCTTTGTAATTATTCCTGTTCAATCTTCCTTCGTGTTTTTTCCTTCCCCTTTTCAAGGTGCTCAACTCCTGCGCTCCCTCCAGTGTATTAAGGATGTGAGTGAAATTGATGACTGGGATGTCTCAGGTCTTTATGATGATGAATGACTTTCACTGCCAAAGCTTTTATTGTCTGTGATTTGGGAAGAAGGGGGAACTGATATATCAAGGCTGCCTGTCACACCATTTAATACAGTTATAAATCCTGACGTCACTAACTGGTGGTCAGGAGCTGGAGAATTCCACTGGCCGCCGCTTTGCTGAGCCTTTATGGATTTTTTTCCCTCTCGCCTTTCTTTGCTTGACTGTCACAATTGTGTTTTGGGAGGGGGGATGGGAACAGCTGGATGGTGACTTTAAAAATCTCAGGGGCATTCTGGTCCAAGGGAGAAAGTGGGAAGCCTCCCCACCCTAAAGTAAGGGGAAATGGCAGGCCTTTGATTCTAAGGTGAGCAAAGAAATTGTTCAGTGAAACCAATTCCTAAAAGTATGCTAATAACTTCTTGCCTGTGCACCACCCTTTACAGTTTACGGATTGATTTTAACAGCTGTTGTTTTTCAGATCTTCCTTCCATCCTTTGGGGGTGGGGGTGTGGCAGGGAGAGACTTGAGCCCCATTTTGCAGAAGAGGAAACTGAGGCTCAGCAAGGTGAAGCGACTTGGCCAAGGTTATGCCACACCAGGCAGATGCAGAGGGCAACTCCCTGGATGAAGCAACAGAGCATCACTGTTAGGAATGGTGGTGTCAGACAAGGTGTGGTATCAGACAGCCCAGGGTTCCAATCCTAGACTCCACTGTCTAGCTGCTGGTCATGGGATGGTCACTTCAACTTTATAACCCTCAGTTTCCTCACCTGGAAATGAGAATAATACTCTTCTCATAAGCCTGTTATGAGGATTCAATGAGATAATGCATGGAAGAGTCTTAGCAAGGTTCTGCCCCCATCAAAAGTGCCCAATAAATGTTTTTAAAAGATGGAACTACTGGGCTTCCCTGGTGGCGCAGTGGTTGAGAGTCCGCCTGCCAATGCAGGGGACACGGGTTCGTGCCCCAGTCCGGGAAGATCCCACATGCCGCAGAGCAGCTGGGTCCGTGAGCCATGGCCGCTGCCTGCGCGTCCCGAGCCTGTGCTCCGCAACGGGAGAGGCCACAGCAGTGAGAGGCCCGTGTACTGCAAAAAAAAAAAAAGATGGAACTACCATGAGAGAAGCATGTGGTAGATGTCACAGGAGCAGAGGAGGGCCACCTATGCCTTCCTGAGCTTGTGTGGGGAGGTGGTCAAGGAAGGCTTCCTACAGGAGGTGACATTGGAGTTGATTGGAATGAGTAGGAATTAGCCAGGCTGGGGAGGGCAGATGAGGAAGAACATACCAGGCAGAGGGAACAAGTGAGAGAGGCAGAAACAGCACCAGGGGGGTGAGGAAGAGCCAGCAGCCCCAGGAGTGGCGAGTTGTGCAACTGAAGATGAGAAAAGGTCAGACCACAGAGGCTCCCAAGGACCTGGGATCATAACCTCTGGATTCTGGGAAGCCTTGAGGGGTTTTAAGTAGGGAGTGGCATCTTCCAAGAACTCTCTCTGGGGACTTGACAGAGGGTGAACGTAGTGTGGATGAGACCAGCAAGAAGACTGAACTCATCGAAGATGGGTGTAAAAGTCCAGGAGAGAAAGGATGAGGACCTGGACCCAGGCAGTGGAGATGAGTATAGAGGAAAAATTTTGAGGGGCAGAATTGGCGATAGTCAGATGTAGGGGATAAGTGAGACATGGAAGTCAAGGATGGCTCCCCTGGTTGGAGTTTGGGGGACTGGGTGGATAATGGAGCCACCAGCTGAGACAAAGATGACAGGAAGAAGAGTTGGTTTGGATATTTTCTGGTGGCCCAGGGACGCCCAGGTGGAAACATCCAGAGGGTGATGGAGGAGGGGTTAGGGCTGGCGTTACCAATTTGGAAGTCATGGGCATGGAGGAAGTGGGTCACCTAGTGAAGATGCATAGATAGAAAGGCCTGAGAGCAGCAGAGCTCTAGGAAGAAACTGGAGAACAAGGATGGCTAGAGAGAAGAAGCCATGGAGAAGTCTGGGAAGAGGTGATTGGTGAAGGACAAAGCAGACCATGAATGCGCTCCATCTGGGAGCCTAGAGCAGTCACAGCCCTGAGGTGGGAACAACAGAATTCTCTTTGGCTGCTTACGTAGAACTTAAGACTTTCAAGAGGCCCACAGAACCAGGCTTGGAGGCTTCACAGCCAGGAACCACACCTGAACCAGCACAGAACTGGTCTTGTGGAAACGCCACACCTTGGCCTGTGGACACAGAGCCCTCAGCTCACGTCGCTGTCACTGGACACCAGATGTCACCAGTAGAACCTCTATTCCACAGGCACCTACTTCTCTGCGTCACTTGCCTCTAGACTAACGACTCACACACGTGTGTCTACTTGATGGAACCAGGATGACGCCTGTGCTCCAGCTGCAAGGGAGGCTGGGAGGTCAAGCTCCTGACTTCTGTTGTGAGGAGCCTAAACTCTTAAGGTGGAAAATTCCCAAAACAAAAGAAGGAGGCTTCCCTGGTGGCGCAGTGGTTAGGAATCCGCCTGCCAATGCAGGGGACACGGGTTTGAGCCCTGGTCCGGGAAGATGCCACATGCCATGGAGCAACTAACTCCGTGTGTCACAGCTACTGAGCCTGTGCTCTAGAGCCCATGGGCCACAACTACTGAGCCCAAGTGCCACAACTACTGAAGCCCATGCGCCTAGAGCCCGTGCTCTGCAACAGGAGAAGCCACTGCAATGAGAAGCCCGCACACTGCAATGAAGAGTAGCCCCCGGTCGACCCAACTAGAGAAAAGCCTGCGTGCAGCAAGAAAGACCCAACACAGCCAAAAATAAAATAAATTAAATAGCAAAAAAAAGACTGTGATAAAATGTATTAAAAAAAAAACCCCAAAAAACAAAAGAAGGGTGTTCAATGGTGTGAGGTGGCCAAAGATGTTTGAAGAATTAGGGAGCGAGCAAAGAGATCCAAGCTAGCAGGACTGAGAAGCACCATGGCTTTGGCAGTTAGGAGGGTCTTGTTCTTTGAGTCATTTATCGACTACAGTCAGCCCCTTCCATAGGATTTGAGGCATCATTAAGTTCAGACCCAAGGACGTCTGCACACAGGTCAGAAAGCACCCAAAGGGTGGGGGAAGTGACTGTACTGGTCACCAGGAAAGCGCTAGAGAGAAGCTGCAGTGGGCCCTGGAGCCTGGAGGTGGGGTTGGGCTGTTTCTCCAGGATTTGATGACTTTTGCTGAGTAACTGGACTAAAGAGTAAGGGAGAGGGAAGAAGCAAGGACCCAGTGGCCCAGTCCCAGCCCCGGGGAGTTCTGGGGGTGGCTAGAGGCACTTCCCTTTGCTAGAACTGAGCTTTGGCTGGCGGCTTTTCTCCAGTGGGGATGATGGAAAGTTATCACCCGTTGGTCTCAAAGAGAAAGCTTCCTGTTCTTAAGGGCACAGACTCCCAGTACCTGACATAGGGCTTGGCCTAGAAGAAAGGCTTGGAAAGGTTTTCTGAATGAATGAATGAATGAACCAGTAAACATTTCTTTGGCCCCATCTGAGCACCGCGCCACCTCCACGGGAAAACAGATGAATGAGTGGCACACCGTCCCTGCCCTGGAAGGGTTCAGTCTTGTGTCTTCTATGGACAGCCATCCTGGGCAGCCTGATGAGCGCTGTGGCGTGGAGCATGCACAGGGGTTCTGAGAAGACTAATGGGTGGGCAGGGCAGGGCGGGGCGGGGCATCTGAGAAGGTTTTCCGCAGGAGGTGACGTGGGTGGTGTTTGCCCAGACCTGCCAAGGCAGAGCAGCAACATTGCTGAGGTTTGGAGGCGGCTGGGGGAAAGCAAGCCATTTGGGACTGGAGTAGGGAGTGGGGAGCTGGAGGCTCCGCTCCTCCAGCAGGAACGGAGGGCAGCGAGGAGTCTGGACTTGATGCTGGGGTGGTGGGGGTGAGGAGTGCAGGGTCCGTCTGCAGAGGGGCTGGGGTCCTGGAGGAGGCTGGAGCCGGGCAGGGAGACAGTTGAGGGGTGAGTGCTGACAGGCGTCTGCACTGGGGCCTGAGCTGGCCGTGGATGCGCAGGAGCTGTGACTTGGTGATACCTCCCCCAGTGCCCACCCAGGGGCACCGGTGGGAGAGGCTGGGCCATGGGTGCCAGGGTGTCCAGGACGGGACTTCTTGCTCAGGGGCACCCTCATTATGCCACTCAAGGCAGTGGAGACACGCGGGCCGCCTCCTGCTGGCCTGTGGAGCGCGGGCTAACCACATGAGATCCCATCTCTCGCTCCTAATGTGCACCCGAGGACAAAATTAGATTGAGAAGTAAATGGAGCTGAAAATTTCTAAAGCATTTCCCGTCAAGAAGCTGTTTGATTGCGTGTTTTAATTCTCCCAGCCCTCCTGCCCGGTGAGGTTCATTTTGGTGGGGACGGCCGAAGCAGAAGGAACTCATGATGGGAGGGGAACCTGGGCCCTGGGGCCTGGGTAGGAGGGGACGGGAGAGGCCTTCAACCGCGTGCTGGCCATGAGTCTAGGCTCCACAATGACCTGGTTCAGACCTCAAATAACGCTGTGAAATGGGTATTATATCCCATTTTGTAGACACGGAAACTGAGTGGCAGAAATTAGGGAACCTGCTGAGACTACATAAATAGTGCTTGGTTGTGGGGGGGTAGCAAACACCGGCCCTCCGGACTTTAAAACTCAAGCTGGTGCCACATTGGGTTGTATGTTTGAATGTTTCCATTTTTTCATCAGAAGGCTCTGGCTTCTTCCTCCCTGTCATTCTCATTTCCTCCATCTCTCCTTCCTCCATTTCCAAAGCCCAGGAACCCTGGGAGGCAGGGCAAAGGGTGTATCCCCATTCTGTGAATTTGGAAAGCGAGGCTCACGGAAGTGCAGTCATTTGTTGGTAGCACAGAGGGAAGAAGCCAGTGGCACATTCTGGGAAGTCTGGTTCTTGTGTGTGTTCCCCTACCTGGTCCTGTCCGGCAGGTTCAATAAATACAAAGATGTGACAAAAATCACACACACACACGCACGCACACACACACGCGCGCACACACAAATCGCACGGCAGGTTTAGATACAAATGGGCAGGAGCCTGGCTTGTTCACCAGTGCCCACACCTGTTTGGATCGGGGGCTGTGGGAGCTGGAGGGCCTGGGCCTACTGTGTGAGGCACTCTGGGAAAGGCCTCGCCCTCAAAGGGGCTTCTTCATTCACCTGCAGTATATAGGCAATTAGTGATTTTCCAACAATTAAGTTTTTTGTTTCTGTTTTGTTTTGTTTTAGTTTTTGTCAAGAAAACTTTTGTTCAGATGAAATCTTCCTGGGAAGCCTTTATGTAAACAGTCAGAATTGAGGTTCAGTGGCTGCGAAGGTGGCCATCCCAGAGGCCCCCTGAGGTGCCCCAGGAAGCCCCAGGGAACACAGCTGGAACCCCTGCCTGGTCGACCTTTCGTGTCCTTTGGGCTCTGGTACTCTCCAGTTCCAAAGTGGCTTTCAAGACAGCGTGAAGGCTACTCACACAGCGTGTGTTTTCTCTTCTCAGTCTCGCTCTCGGTCCCACCTCTGGGACCTGGTCCTCCTACCTTACACCCCAGATGCCCACCCACCTCACCCCAAGTTCTGCCTGTGCCTGAGGAGACTCAGACCAGTCCCAAGCACGCTGCCCCTCGAGGCTCATTCACTGGCCTGACGGGACCCACCAGTACTGCCCACCGGCCCTGACTCAGCCCGAGCCCTGCTCCCGATCCCCCTGGAGGAACCTTACCCACTGAGACCCAGTTCCAGTCCTGCCGCCTCCAGGAAGCCTGCAGTCCGATTACAGGAACTGAATCTCAGGGCTGCTCTTTGCTGCATGTGGGATCTTTGCTACTCTGAGCCTCTCTGAGCCTCGGTTTCCCCAGCTGTGGTCACTGAGATGGTGAATAACTGGCAAATTGAACCCAGGCTTGACGGACTCATGCACTTGTCCCCACGTGATGCCCCTGCTCAGTAGGGCCCGTTCCGTGTTGCACAAAGCACTCTCACTTCTGTGATCCCATTTGGGTCTCCTGATGGCCCAGGAGACAGGCAGGGCACGGGCAATCCCAGAACTGGCAATGGCTTGCAAAGAAGAGCCCAAGCTACGCTGGGCTTCTCAGAAGCCCCAGCACCTGACTCGGCCTTCTCTGGGAGGGGAGGGCCAGAGAGGGATGGGCTGGTGCTTCAGCAGCCTGCGGTGCAGGGCAGCAGCACAATTTAATGCGTGTTCTCTGCAGCACATTAATTTGCCGTGTACCCTGGGAGGTGCCTCTGCGGGGTGGGCTTGGTTTTCCTCGGCAAGCAGCACACCTGCCCAGCCTGCGTCTTGTGTGGGCCCCCTTGGTGGTGGTTTCCAATCTGGCTGTGTCGTTTGGGGAAACAATTGGAGGGAGAGGCTGTCATCTGGTTCGGCTCTGTTGGTTCTGGGCCCATATCTCGTGACATCCACCAGCCTGTTACCCTCTAGACCAGAAGTGGATGGGCCAAGGCACTGGTTTAGGATTTGTGACAGGCCTTGGTCCCTTTTCAAGAGTTCAGAAGCCTATCTGAGGCTTTTCTGACTTCGACATTTACCTATGGACTATTCCTTAAAATAAACGGGCTGTCAGCCGGACGTGGAAGGAGGCTGAGAACCTGATAATGCACATTCCTCAGGTCTCTACCATTGTCTGATCTCCTCCCAGGTGGGTGGCCTGGGATCGGGACTCTGGGTTCACAGCTGAGAGTGTTCAGAGAGGGGAGGATCTGCCTGAAGGCCCAGTAGGACGTGGAGGGCGTTCCGACTCCCAGTCCAGGGCTTTTACACTCGGTCCTCAAGCCCTGACCTCACCCTTTAGCTGGAAAGGTCCAGTAGGTGCTTCCCAGCATGCCTGACTTCATTTCAAACCCACCCTAGATTTGGAGCTTGGTGGTTAAGAGCACAGGCTGCCTGGTTTCTAATCCTGCCCCACAGCCCTGCCTGGCCCATTTTCTGCCTGTGCAACCTCGGGCAAGTTACTTAACCTCTCTCAGCTTCAGTGGCCTCCTCTAAATACTGGAGGGAATAACAAGCATGGCTGGGAGCACTTACATGGGCCAGGCACCTTTCTAAGGGCCTCACCTGGAGTAACTCTTTCATCTTTTTTTTTTTTTTTTTTGCTACTTTTGGCTGCGTTGGGTCTTTGTTGCTGCACGTGGGCTTTCTCTAGTTGCGGCGAGCAGGGGCTGCTCTTCATTGTGGTACACAGGCTTCTCGTTGCAGTGGCTTCTCTTGTTGTGGAACATGGGCTCTAAGTGTGAGGGCTTCAGTAGTTGTGGCGCACGGGCTCAGTAGTTGTGGCTCGCCGGCTCTAGAGCGCAGGCTCAGTAGTTGTGGTGCATGGGCTTAGTTGCTCCACAGCATGTGGGATCTTCGTGGACCAGGGCTTGAACCCATGTCCCCTGCATTGGCAGACAGATTCTTAACCACTGCGCCACCAGGGAAGCCCCTCTTTCATCCTTTTAAACACTCTAAGGAGGTGGTGTTAGTATTAGCCCCATTTTATAGATGAGGAAACTGAGGTGAAATCTTGCCCAAGATTACAAAACAACTAGTTAGGATTAGAGCTGGGATTTGAATCCAGTAGTCTGCTCCCAGAGCCGGAGCACTTAACCACTAGGCTCATCCTCTCAGTATCAGCAACAGCAATAATAATAACTTCTACCTTGTAGGATTGTTTTAATGATTAAATGAGACAAGGCGCATAAAGCACGCAGAAGAGTACCTGGCAAATAGAGCTCAGCAGAGCTCCAACCATCATACGTGAATTCAACTGCACGGCGGGGACACCCAGCGGTGGGTGGGTGAGCTTTGTGAGACTTTCCACCTTCGTATAGAGTATGGCTTCCTTCTTCACTTAGCGTCTTTCACATTTCGTTCTTCAAATGATTTATGGGGCACAAAGGAAGACAGGCGGCCCGAAAGGGCAGTGCGCTTGCGTAGGGAGTGGGCAGTGAGGGGCTCGAGCCAGGCACTCGCCTCACGCACAATCACCCCACCAGGGAGGAACTGTTGCGGAGCCTTCCTGCTTCCTTAAACATGTGAGGAAAGGGAGGCTGGATCACTCGCCCAAGGTCACACGGCGGGTAGGAGTCAGGACTGGGATTTGGGCTCCGGGTGGGCTCGTGTTTTTAGCTAACGGTGTGGTCTTTGCTGGGTTGGCAGTGGGGAGCCATTGCAGGTTCTGACAATGGCTTGAGGAGAGCAGAGCCACACTTTCAGAGACTGATCTGGCTGTGCTCTCGGGTGAGCTATGGAGTTATGGTGGCACTATTGAGTGTTTGCTCTGTGCTGGGCCCCGTGCTGGGGGCTTTACATGCATTTGTTAACTTAATCCACGCGACAACACGATGAGGCAGATCTTCATGTACAGATGAGAAAACGGACACAGAGAGGCTAAGCAACTTGCTCAAGATCACACAGCCAACAAGGGTGGACCCGGGGTCTGAACTGAGACTGCCAGGCTGTGGCCTTTGTCCCTAACTACCATGCCACACTGTGCCCTTTTACAAAGATTTTAAGTCCCCCCATCTGGAAGTTACCCTCAGGGGAACTCGTTGCTTTCTGTGTATTCACTTATTCATTCCACTTCCCGTTTAGTAATCAACCAGTTTATGTATAAACCAATTCTTGGGAAGGAAGAGACTCCCAACCATTAGATTTGGGAAGTGTGTTCTGCATTAGCAGCCTGGGGTGGGTAAACGTGAGAGAATATTGTCAGCCCTGAGTCAGGGTGGCGGGGGGACTGGGACACCTCCAAGTTTCAGTCCAGTCATGGGACTCCATGGTTCCGAGACATTGGGAGGCAAGAATACATTTTCAGTATCCTCCAGCCAGCTTGGGTGGGTGCATACTGTAACCAGGAGTGGAGGTGAGGAGGGTTTCCATCAGCAATCGTATCTCCTGGTGGTCTTTTCCATTGCCATGCACCGTACAAGGGTTCTCCAAGGACCCATCCTGGACTGAGATGGACAATTGGGCTTTTCTCCATCTGCTAGTTATGATTATATAGGTCCCAAGCCAACTTTCAAAACACTGGTTTGTCATATCAGTTTCTCAGATAAGAGATGCACATAATCATGCTGGAGAGACAGGAGTTCACCCTCCTCCAGTGACAGCACCCAGGTTCATCTCCGTGAACAAGCATCCCTGAACCTCGACCGCTGCAGTGGCGAAGGCTCTGGAGGTCTGTAAGCAGGCAGCTTGCCCTCCACCGAGCACCCCAGACTGCTGAGATTTGGGCTTCTTATGTCGGATTATATTGTTTTCTCGTCTCCATCCTTGCTGCTCACCTGTCACTTCTCCTAACATCAGTTTGCCTGGCTCTATAAGTCTCTATCCCTCTTCTTATTTTGCTGTTTTCAATCTGCTGGCAGCTGGGAAACCAAGCCACTGAGCTCTTTGGAACTGTGTGCAGATGAGGACCTGGCCTGCCAGAGCTGGTGCCCAGGGGGGCTCTAGGGGCAGGCTTTGTGCCCACCTTTTGGCTACTCACAGCCAGATTGTCAGGACTGAGGTTCCCTGGTGGCACATTTTGGATGGGCGGGACATCACTGCATTTTCTATCTATGCAGGGCTGGTTGCTGGCGTAGGGGAGGCCTGGTGGGACCATAAGCTGTGGATGTGTGACTTGGCCAAGCTGTCCTTGAAAGCAAGGAGTTCCCGCCATAACAGCTCTGGCCCAGGAGCTGCTGAGGGGGGAGGGGGGGAGTGTGCCCTTTGTGCATCCTAGATTCATTATTACCTCCCCTTCAAGACTGTCAGTGAGCCCCTTGGGGCACAGACAGTGTCTGATTCTTAAGAAAAAGTTAATTTTAAATCAGAAAGTTAATTTTGAATAAAAAGTAATACATGCATGTGGTTAAATATTTAAACCATACAGAAAAATATAAAATGAAAAATAGTTCCCCTTTCCCCAACCTCAGCCCTCCCATCCGTAATCCCTCACCCCAAAGTTAACGGTGTCTTGTGTATACTTTCAGTAACATTTTTATGCATCTATCAGCGGATAGATTTATCCACGTTTTACGGGCACAGATAAAATCACACTGTGCACAGTGCTCCTCTGCACTTTGCTTTATTCACTCAATAATGTATATTGGAGCTCTTTCCACAGTCCGCACACTCAACTCTGCCTCGTCGTTTTTCAGAAGTGTGCAATATTCCATCACAGGGAAGTATCATAATTTATTTAATCCAGCCATTATGATGGACACTTGGGTTGTCTCCTTCCCTCCCTCCTTCCCATTAAATGTAAATCTTGGTGTACTTTTCTGTGTGTTTCCATAGGTAAAGTCCTAGAAGTAGAATTGCAGGTCAAAAGGAGGTGTGTTTTGTTTTTTGCAATTCACCTATTGAAGAAGAATAATGAGGGGAAGGGGGTGGTAAAGGTATGGACTCTGGCATCAGTTGGCCTCAGTTTGCCTCCAAGTGCCACCATCTTATCTGCAAATTAGGGATTATAAAGGTTTATATCTCCCAGGCTGACTGTGACACTTAAATGAGATCATACATACAAGCACTTCGAATGGTGCCTGGCGCATGATAAGAGCTGAATAAACAATCATTGTTATTGTTGTGGATATTATTATTATTTTATTACTGTTATTATCATCTCCAGGTCCTCAGGTGCTAGAACTCAGTAGGGATCAGATAATCAATGAATGAATGAGTGAACAAATGAATGAGTGAAGACCTGAGCTAGCCCACAGTGGCCCTTGCTGTCCTCTTGCTGTAAATACTGGCTTCTGTCTTTCCCTGGAGCAGCACCTGTCCTGGCAGGGATGCCCGGAGCCATGAGCGTGGCAGAGCCACTTTGCAGTCTTGCTCACTAGAACCCTGCCTTTGTTGGTTTATTACGTTGGATTAACAGTTGCTAGTTGAGGCAGATCATGTCATAAATGTACATGGAAATATTGACTGAGCCCCAGTATCTGCTCTAAAATGCCAGGCAGATGAAACTCAAACATTTTCTTGAAATTGAAACACAGTTGTTGGAGTCCGGAAGTTCCCAGTGATTCCAGGGGCGTAGATGAGGTCGGTTGGAATGAAGTAATGCGGAGGCTTGAGGCTGCAAAGTAAACAGAGCCCTGATACATGAATTCTCAGAGTTGTCTTCCCTGCTGGACAAATCCAGATTAGATCTCTAGCCAGGGCAATTAGAGGAGGGCTAGGCAGAATTAGTTGAAAGTGGGGATTAAGTAATTTGGGGGAAAGAAATTGAGGGTTATTCTTTCTAAGTAAATAACACCACCTCAACTAATGGCTGATAAACCTGTCATTAGGAGCCGGCCAGGTCTGCTTTAATGACTGGATAGGCCCCTCTGCAATTAGCACGTCCATTGTGTGCAGGCAATTGGGCTACTCCCTCGTTGCCAGCCTTTCCCCTCTAGGTGAAACACTCCCCCTGCACTCCGCAGCTCACACACCCTTTGCTTGTGGCAGTTCTGAACAAAGGGAGACTCGGGAGCAGCCCCTGTTCAAACTGTCATACATTTCAAACGCCAGCTGGAAAGAATGAGCCTGGTGGCATACGCACTTCGTGTACACACACGCCGGGGGTTTGTGCAGCAGGATTAATCCCCTTCCCACATCCTGGGTGTTGGGTTGTTCCTCTCTCCCTCTCCTACGGTGGCAATTGTTTACTGTCACCTGCTTTGGTGTTGGTTGAAAATCTTCAACTCATCTCACTCACGGTTTGTTGGCTTTTTCCTATAACGAGTGTCAATGTATAATTTTTTAAAAATTAAGAACATAGCTCATGTACAAATATAGAATGAACACATGAAGATTTTACTCAACTCGTATTACTGAGCGAACCTATAAAAAGATAAAAGTGGTTCCAAGAGGGCTTCCCTGGTGGCGCAGTGGTTGAGAGTCCGCCTGCCGATGCAGGGGACGCGGGTTCGTGCCCCGGTCCAGGAGGATCCCACATGCCGCGGAACGGCTGGACCCGTGAGCCATGGCCGCTGAGCCTGCGCGTCCGGAGCCTGTGCTCCGCAACGGAAGAGGCCACAACAGTGAGAGGCCCGCGTACCACAAAAAAAAAAAAAAAAAAAAAAAGGTGGTTCCAAGAACATTTGAGGAACAGGGTTTATATTGTCCATGGAGAAAGGCATTTTTTTAAAATGTTGGAATAAAATTGCTAGATTAGATACAAAATTGGTTAATACCCTACAGGGCAATAAACCAAAACCTTTGGGGTTGTCTTTTCTACTTGATAGAAATCTACACATTAATGTGTAACTTCTCTATTTCTAGACTCTAATCAAACAGTAAAGAATCATCAAACACATAGTTCTCTTAGAACTATGATCCTTGGGTGTGCCTGTTAAATAGTGCCCCATGACATTGAAAGGCTATGCTTCCCACCTTTATGACCTTTTCTTTTTAAGTTTTCATAATGTTTCTTAACATGTAAAAGGCGTTCTCATGGTTCTGTGACTCTGAAGAAGTGTTTTCTGAGAAAATGTTGTAGAAGTAGAATTGTCTGTAGTTCTGGTTAAATTATTGAACCAAGATAGAATCAGAAGCGTTGGCTTCGGAGCCCTCACTGAGTTCCTGTGTGATTCCAAGCTGTCCTTCAGGGTGAGCCGAGCGGTTTGGTGGCTGGATGCTGGGGCTCTGGAAGAGCAGCCTTGACAGGCCATCCAGACAGACGGTAGGGCAGGGACAGGACAGGGGGCTGAGGGGAGGTTGCCAGGAAACAGAGTGAAGGGAAGAACAGTCTGACCTGGCAGGTCGGGCCAGGGAGGAGAGGGCACCGAGGCAATGGAGAATCAGGAGGGGCTTGGGGACTGACTGGGCCTGAGGAAGAACGGGTGTCTTGGAAGCTGGCGTGGCTGGGAGGCTGGGGCTGTCCCCTCCCCCAGAAACAAGGAAGATGGCAGGAGGTTAGGATGGCCCCAGGGAGCTGGCTGTGGTTGGGCCCCAGTTTCTCAGCAGTCGCCTCCTGCAGTGCTTTTCCTCCATCCCCTGGCCTGTTCTGCCCTGCACGGTGGTTACTCTTTCGTAGTTACCTGGACACCCAGGCAGGGCTCATGTCCTTAAAAGGCCTGGCAGCTGGTGAAGCTGGTGGGGGTGATGGTGTGGGGAGGTTCAGACAGGATTCGAGAGCTTTGAGGATAGGAAGGGTTGAGAATTGGCTGTCTGAGGGCTAAACATGGGCTTCGGATAAGTTTTCTTTGGCCCTCAGTGTACATTTTAGAAACTGGATTTGAGTCAACATTCACGTAGACAGGCGATTCCCAAATGAAATGAAACCAGCTTCTTCTGAAAACTAGCCACAGTCGAGTAGGAGCTGCTTTCAGGGCCAGATGCCTGGTCACCCTTGTGGACATTTGGTGAGGGGGCCATGGCAATAAAGTGCAGGTCGACAGCCCCCATCTCCTGCCATAAGTTCCTTTCCTGAAGACAGAAACAAGACTGATACTTACCCTGCTTTCACTAGGATTTAATCCAGGGGCCCCAGGGTACCTGATGCTTTAGGCAGGAGTGCTGAGGCTAGGCGGACAGGAACTTCCATCTCTATAGCAGCTGGCCCGGCCTCCATTTCCAACAACACAGGGGTAAAATGAGGCCTCTGACCTATAGAATGTTGGAGCAGAAAAATCCCTCAGAGGCCATCTGTTCCCACTGCTTGAGTGTTCTGATGGGAAAACTAAGGCCCAGAGAGGTGGTAGAACTTACCTGAGGTCACACAGCAAGTCACCATTGCCCCAGCCTGGGGTGTGCAGGCTTCCTGGGCATTAAGAGTCCCCAGTGGATATGATCACCAGTTTGGAAGGGACTTAGCCTTCCCCAGCCAGCTCTGCCATATTCCCTTAGAGCTTGGGCTTTGTGGGTGGAGACTCCCCTCCTCTGGGCAGAACCTCCAACCCAGGGCTGTCAAGGCTGGCAGACCCTCTCTGGCCATTGAACCATCACCAGCATCCTGCTCCCATCTTGTTCACAATAACTCATGCCTTCTCAGTGGCTTGCTTTCTTCTTTCTCTTGCTCACACACACAGTCAGGCAGACAGAGGGGGAGTTTGGTTGGTGCCCTGCGGTATTCAAAATGAAGGGATTGCACACTGTCAGGGTAATGAATTCTGTAAGGGTTTGAAGTGAGGGGACGGGAGGATCTCCATGTCATGTGTCTGGGAGTGACAACCCCCAGTGGTTAATTACTGCCACACGATGAGAATGGAGCTGGTAGCAAAATGAGATAAGTTCATTATGAGCTAAATTTGAAGTTAATTGGATTCAGATTTCCCCCCATTAGTGTACATAGGGAGGGCCTACCTAGAAATGGCTGTATGAAAAAGAACAAGTTGCATCCAAACAAAAAAACAGATAAATCAGGCCTAGTTATCTTGTGGAGTTCATGATGAAGGGCTTTCTGAGATGTTGATGAGGTGGGAACAAAAGTTTCTTTCAGACGGGAGAACCAATGTCTTTTGATTAATTTCACCTTGGTAGACGTTTTCTGAGCACCTACTGTGTGCCCGGCCAGTGCAGGGAAGGGAGGGATGTGAGCAGCTCTTGCTGTCTGGGGACCTCCAGTTTACAGGCAGGAAAAGGACAAGTGCCCAGTGCACTGGGGGAGTGTGAGGAATCTGGTGCCAGAATGCCTAAGTTTGGATATGGCTCCATTTCTTACTAGCTGTGAGACCTTGGGCAGGTACCTTACCTCTTTGTGTTTTAGTTCCACATCTGTAAAATGGGGATAATAGTAGGACTTACCTAACAGAGTTTCTGAGGATTAAATGGGTTAATATCTACAAAACACAGTGAGCAGTGTTTGGAATGCTGCCTAGTGTTAGAACAGTGCCTGGCATATAGTAAGTGCTGCAAAAAAGTTAACGATCATGATTATCAACTGTAAGACCTTGGGCACATCAACTGCTTGAGGCCTTCATTTCCTCATCTGTAGAGTGGGGAAAATAATAGCGCCCACATTCTGGGGTTGTTGTGAGTGTTGACTGAGATAAGGCATGTGAAGTACTGGCCCAGGGTCTGACTCATAGGAACCTCTAAGGAAGTTGTTGCTCTGTTGGTTGACTAGTCACCAGAATGGCCCAGATTCAAGGCAAGGGGACATAGACCCCTTCCCTCTATGAGAAGGCTAGCAAAGAAGACATGTTTTGCGAACATGTTTTAATACTGTCACAGCAAGCACCGCATTGTTTTGCTCCCAATAAGTACGCTCTGTTTCCGATTACAGAAGGAAGACTGAAGCTCAGATGATTGTATTACTTTCCAAAGGTCACACAGCTGGGAAGTGGTGGTGCTAAGTTTGCACCCAGACCTGTGTGATTCCAAATTCCACACCCCCTGCTAGTCCCAGGAGTCCAGATTTGGCTCTGGAGGCAACTGGGGGCCTGTATGAAAGTTGAGCAGGTGAAGGTGGCTTCCTGCTCCCTGGAGCCTGACACCCTCTGCACTGGCTTGAGCGTCTCCTCCCTCAGGATGGGTCTGGCCTCCAGAGGCCACTTCCTCCACCAGTGTCAGCTGTGGCTAAGCCAGCCCTGCGCCCTCTCCCCTTCACTCATTTGTATTTTGAGCATTCCAAACTCACGCACCTCCAGGGCCCAGAGTCTACTTTTGTCCCTTCCCTACCATCGTCCCTCCGCGGTCTTCCAAAGTTAGTCATTTGGAACCTGAACTTGAAGTTCCCTAAGGGTTCTGACCTGGGATTGTGTGGAGGACAGCAACCTGCTACAAAGGCGCGGGGCGACCAGGGTTCAGTTCCTGGCTTCCATCACCCGTGCCAGGCACAGCCCTCCGGCCCCTCGATCTTCTGCACAGCTGCACAGCACCCCAGTGTGTGTGCACACCACAGTTTATTCACCCAGTTCTCTAGGCTTGGGCCTTTAGATCGTTTCCAGTACTTTGTAGTTACAAATAGTGCTGCAGTGACTAACCCGTGTGTATGCATTTCTGTGTTGCTGGAGGTGTATGTATGTTCAGGGTAAATCCCTAGAAGTGAGGTTGCTTGTTGGAAGGGTAAAAACGCTTGTGCAGTTTTGTTAGGTGTTGCCAAATCCCCCTCCACATGGGGTTGTACAATTTTGCATTTAATTTACATTTCTAGTATTATGAGTAAACTGAACGTCTTTTCAATTTGTTTGTCATTTTACATATATATATATATTTTTTTTTTGGTGAGTTTTATGTTCACGAATTTTGCCCATTTTTCTACGGGACTTCTGTTTTTTTCCCTTTGATTCTTACGTGCTCTTGATATATCGGGATAGTAGCCGTTTATCTATGGTATATGCTGCAAATAATTTCTTCCAGTCCGCCATTTATCATTTGAATTTGCTTATTTTGTTTTTACCAGGCAAGAGGTTTTGGGTCTGTTTTATTAAGTAATCCAATTTATCAATCTTTTCTTTTATTGCATATTTTTTCCTTAAAGATAATTTTATTTGGTTTCAGAAACAGTTTAATATTATGTCCTTCCTACATTTTTGGTGTCAAATGACTTTTTCTTTTTCAAGATGATGGTGATGATAGATGGCAAGAATAAAAAATAGCAGTGCTATTGAGATATACGTCACATACCATACAACGCACCCATATGAGGTGTACAATTCAGTGATTTTAGTGCACTCACAAAGTCATGCAACCATCATCATGACCAATTTTAGAACATTGCACCCCCCCCCGCAAAAAAAGACCTCATATCCATTAGCAGTTCCTCCCTTCCCCCTATTTCCCACCCCCAGACTAAGGCAACCACTAATCTACTTTTTGTCTCCATAGATTTGCCTATTCCGGACATTTTATATTATTAATAGAATCATACAATATGTAGTCTTTTGTGGCTGGCTTCTTTCACTTAGCATAATGATTTCAAGTTCATCCACGTTGTAGCATGTATCAGTACTTCATTCCTTTTTATTGCCAAATATTCCATTGAATGGATACACCATATTTTCTTTATCCATTCATCAGTTGATGGATATTCGAACTGCTTCCACTTTTTGGCTACTATGAATAATGCTGCTTTAAGCATACGTGTACATGTTTTGTGTGGACATATGTTTTTGTTTCTCTTGGAGTGAATTACTGGGTCACATGGTAACTCTATGTTTAACTTTTTGAGGAACTTCCAGACTTTTCTAAAGTGGCTGCACCATTTTATATTCCCACCAGCAGTGTATAAGGGTTTCAATTTTCCACATCTTTCCCAATGCTGTCAAAATCTGTCTTTTTGATTATAGCCATTCTAATGGGTATGAAGTGGTGTTTCATTGTGGTTTTGATTTGCATTTCCCTGATAGTGAATTGGCCATTTTTGTATATCTTCTTTAGATGAATGTGTATTCAGATCCTTTGCCCATTTTTACACTGTGTTGTTTGTCTTTTTATTATCGAGCTGTAAGTGTTCTTTAATTTTAGCCAATGCCTTTTCCACAGCTTTGATATAATCTTATGGTTTTCCTCTTTTGATATATTAATATGAATTACCAATGAATGCTTTAATATTGAAGCACCCTGGCATACCTGGAATAAACCTTACTTGGTCATGGTGTACTATTCTCTCTATATGTTGCTTCATCAGTGAGATAGTAGGGTTTTTTTGCATGCATATTAATAAATTGTGAGACTAGCCATTAATTTTCATTTCTGTGCACCTTTGTTCAATTTTTAAGTCAGGATCATTTTGCTAGCTTGGCAAAATGAAGATTTTCTTAGTTTTATGTATCCCGGATCAGCTTAATAATAGAAGTATGTGTTCTTTGAAAGTTTAAAAGAACTTGCCAAAAACAAAAACGAACTTGCCCAAGAAGCTAAATGGGTGAGGCAGCTTATTTTTAAAAATAATTTTAAACAACTTTTTCTATTTTTTCTAAGACGATTGGGGGCTGTTCATATTTTCTACCTCTTCTTGAGTTAGTTTTGCTAATTCATGTTTTCCTAGACTGTTGTGCCTTTTGACGCGATTTCCACATTTAATAGCTAGAGCGTCCACTCATTTTCTTATGTTTTTAAAATATCATCTCTTCCATATCTCTGGTTGTATCTTCTCCTCATTCCTTATCTTGGTATTTGTGTCTTCTTTTTTGAATCTTGCCCTAGGTTTGTCTATCTTATTGGTCTTTTCAAAAAACAACTCTTGGTTGTATTTATTATTTATTATTGTGTATATTTATTATTGTGTCTGCTTTTCTGGTTCCTAATTCATTATTTTCTGCTTTTCTTTATTGATTCCTTCCTCCTCCTTTCCTTAGGTTCATTTTATTGCTTTTTTATCTAGCTTCCTGAGTTGAGTGCTTTGGTGAGGCACTGCATTTCTGCTTTTGGGATCAGGGTTTTAAAGCATATATAACAGTGGCAGAAACCATTGAGGTTCAGATGTGACCAAAAGAACAGCCCCTGTTGAAGAAAGAATCAAATCCCAGGAGACAGGAGAGCTGGATTCCAGTCCCAGCCTTGCCTCAAATCAGTAGAGTGTCGTGGGCAAGTCCCTTCCCTTCTCAGGAGCCTCTTATCCATCTCAGGCAGACAGGTGGGGTGTGGACCTCGTGGGGCTTGGCCCCAGGAGCCCCCTGCACCAGGCAGCCTCCTATCAGGATAATGCCTGCATCTTTCAGGAGGCAGATCTGGCCTCCTGCTGGTGTGGCCCTGCCTCCCACCTCAACACATGTATCACAAAAACCGTGTAGTTGAATTTCCTTCTGCACGAGGGAGCCAGTAAGCCATGGTGACACTGTGGCCTGAAGGCAGGGCTCAGCCTGCTGTCCCACCTGAGAGGCGGGTGGACAGAAGCACAGCCAGGTACCTGTGCAAGGCAGTGGAGTGGACTGGCTAAACACACGGTCTTTGCCACTGGATTGCTTGGGTTCAGACCCTGGCCCTTACTGTGCAAGCTTGGACAAATTACTTGACCTTTCTCCGTCTCATTATCTTATAAAGTGGGAGAAGTATCGGTACCTTACCTCATAGGTTGTTGAAGGTTAAATGAGTTAAGGATTTAAAAGACTGAGAACAGAGCCTGGTGTTTACAATTTCTATGTAAGCGTTTGTGGTTTGTTGTTGTCATCAGGGTGTTTGTGGTTTGAGTCAGGGGCTGGGGCCGAGTGGGTGCTGCACGGGTTGGTAGGGAAGCCGACCCATTAGAACAGCCCCAGCCTGCGCTCTCTCTACACGTTTCACAGTCTGGCCCCTGGCACCACGATCTTGCACCGAGTATTTTGACACTTGTGCTCACTCTGCTTCCTGAGACGTCTTTTCAGTGGCCCTTGGGTCACCAAATCTCTGTAGCAAGTGTGAAGAAGACTGTGTTGGGCCTGGGTGCTCCCCCAACCGGATGCTGATTAAGTTAGAGGTGGTTCCTGGGCTGATGTTAGGAAACACGGGCAGACGTACCGGGACCAGTTGCTCCCCTCTCCCTGCCGTGGCTCTCAGTTTTTCCATCTGCAAAATGGCACAGGGGTTGGTCAAGAAGAGCTCTGCGAGCCCTTGACCCCAGATGGAGGGGAGTATTATGGCCTCCAGAGAGTTCCTGCTTCTCTAGCAGGGCCATGCCTTTCATTCACTTAAATGTTTGTAGGCCCCTGCCATTCCAGCCTTGGGGTACAAAGACTTGATCCTGGAGCTTAGACTCTGTGCAAAAAGGAGCTGCCGTGGAGGGCTATGGTTGCTGGGTCAGAAGAGGGAGGGGATGCGGGGTGGGGGGCAGGGCAGGGGAAGGCCTCTTGAAATCACCATGTAAGTGTGGTCAGTTCTGTCAACCCCACTTTTCTGTCTGATCTCAGCTCTCATGCGGAGTCACCTGCAGCTCGGGGGGCATTCAGGACTCTGGGAGGTAAACCTTGGGGCACCTGCTGTGCTGCAGCAATGCCGCGTGTGAAGAGACATGAGCCAAGCTTGTCACAAGCCAGATGCCCAATCCAAAGCCAGGGAGGTGCTGAGCGGAGGGCGGGGGCAGGGGGCCTGCTGTCGAGCAGCTGCCTTGTGCTCTGTAAGGGTCTGGAAGACAAGCAGAGCCTGTGAAATGAGGCAGCCTCTGGGCGCTGGCTGGACAGTCTTTGAGTGACTGGCACTAGAAGGGCTGTTCTTTCATATGGGGGACCATTTATAGGCTCATAAATGGTCGCTGCCTTGGATTCTCTGGGGGCCATTGGTCAGAGATGGTCCCTCCTCTTGGGCCACCTGCTAGCGGTGCTGGAGCTCAAAGCCGTCTACTTGTGTCCTGCTGGCAGCACCCCACTGGGCCCTAGGGGAGGCTCCTGGGCCCCAGCCTGGCTCTGCGGGGTCAGGGGCTGGTCCTCCACACCACTGGACCTCTTCTGGCCTTCCCGGTCCTCAGGGTCCACATCCAGAAGAGGGCAAGGTTCTGTCTTCTCTCCCTCCCTCATCCCAAGGCCACCTGATTTCCCACCCATTTCCCAGGATGGCTGACAGCAGGGGCATCCCTTTCTTTTAGGGGCAACTGCCAGTTCCGCCCACCAGGGTAGGGTCTCGTCCTCAGAGCTCAGCAGGTAGTCCCTGAACAGTCCCATCTCCCAGGGTCTGGATTGTTGGTCTTGTGCATGAGCACCTTGGTACATACATGTGACTGGCAATGTTTGAAGAGCTGTAGCCCCGCTCTTTCCCTGAGCGGCAAACCTCAGTGGCACTTCCCTTACAGAGTTCTACCACTTTGGGGTTTTCTTCCACACGGCCTGGAACACAGACCACTTGGCTGCTGCATGCATTCACACATTTATTCATGAAGACCTACTATAGGTGCTAAGCCCTGTGGTGGAGGCAGGTGTTCTGGGTGCTGAACAAGGTGTCGCCCCTGCCCTCAGGAGCTGACAGCCTGCAACGAGGTGGACATGTGCCCACTGGATGTCTGCCCCCGAGGGCTGAGGCCGTAACCTCCATGTCCTAGAGTCCAGAACAGCAGTGTCTGGTGTCAGGAGGTGCTTCCTTCACCATCACTGAATGAATGACAAGCTCTAGGCCCAAAGAGGAAAAGTTCAGTGAGGACCAGATACGGGTCTGAGGCAGGCAGAGCCCCGCCCACTGTCGAGGAAGAGGAGGAGGGAGGCAGTTGAGCTGGTCTTTGAAGGCGGGTGGTGTTGGGCCGTGTGCAGAGGGCACAGCAGAAGAAAAGGTGTGGGATGGAGAAGTCCAAGCCCTGCTTGGGAAGTAGAGGGCAAGGGGAGCTGGTCAGAGCTCCAGTTTCCCAGGGCTGTGCCAGAGCCATCCCTGCTTCCCGCTGGAGCCTGGGTGGCTGGAGGGGTGGGTAAACGTGTGTGTGTGTGTGTGTGTGTGCGCGCGTGTGCACGCGTGCATGCATATGGACTGGGGGCACATTGGTGTTAAGCATCCAGACGTGACAAATGTGCAGATGTCCAGGGAGCTGTGGACATGAGCAGCTGGCCGTGGAGATGCTCACCCTGTGATTTGTTGCTTTGATTCCTCAGGCCGCGACTTGGCGAGCACGACCCTCCCCGGGTACCCTCCGCATGTCCCCCCCGCCGGACAGGGCAGCTACTCAGCGCCAACACTGACAGGGATGGTGCCTGGTGAGTTTGCACTGTCTGCGTCTCTGTAGCAGGTGACGTTTGGGGTTCCGGGGGGCATCCCCGCAAACAGCCCAGATGACCTCTCTGCTTCTGAGAAGTGGACCTGAATAAATGAGGCAGAGGTCTGCACCCTCGGGCTCTTTCTCTGCAGCTGGGTTGGCAGTGGGGCTGGACCAGCCAGCGGCAGCATCTGGGAGGACATCAGAGAGAGGGGGGCCCTTGACTGTCGCTCAAACACCCCTCACTGGCTACACAGGGAGCCTGAACGTGGAGGGGGACGGGATCTGGCTGAAGGTCAGAGAGGGGCTGGGACGTGCCTAAGTCACCCACCAAGTAGGAGGCAGAGCCACGACTAGAAGCCATGACCCAGCGTGAACCACCCTTAGACCAGGCAGGAGGACCCCCGCTCTGGAGCCTCCTCCACACTGCAGGGGCAGTGTCCCCCCACCCATGGACTGGGGAGTCTGCAGGCCAAGGGGACGTGCCCATCTGGTGCCCATACGCCTCCTTCTAGCCCACCCAGGGGTCCTGCCCAAACAGCCCTAAACCTCTTCCAGCCTCCTCCCAGCCCACGTCACAGACGTGTGCACCCCAGGGCCTGAGGACCGACTCTTCTTGGTGTGGACAGAGCTTGGGCGTGAAGGCTGGGCGTCCACACCTGTGTTCGAGGCCGGGGTGAGGATGAGTGGGCCGGGCATGGGAAAGGAAGCTAGGCAGACCAGAGCTCGGGCGGGCTTTCCCCACGCAGCCAGAGCCCGGCACAGGCGCCAAGGAGTCCCAGAATTCTGAATTCGCTCCTGGCCTTCCAGGTTATTACAAAGGTGTATTTAACAAGGTAGGAGGACAGAGCATATTTCATTTAACGGCTTGTTAGCTTGATTTATGACTTAAATATGAGACATATGGAAAATGGCCTCTGTGTGTACTCTTGCCCTGGGCCTTGCCAACGCTGGGGAGGCCTGCCGGGTTCACGCCTGCAGTCTTTGCCTTTTCTGCCACCAGGATGGGCCATGGCAGAGCACAGGGAGACACCATGCTCAGGGCAAGTGGAGGCGGTGGGACACACGCCCTCCTGCCCCTCACTCCACCCCCACTCATCTCTCATCCCTCAGCAAGTTAGGGCAGCCTTAGGAGATGGATCCTGCCTATCCAGTAACGGCCCCTCCCATCTCTGGGGCCCTTTGTCAAGTGCAGAGTGCTTGCCCAGGAGCCCTTTGGTGTTACAACCTTGTGAGGTGGGCAGGGTCCCAAGGGTCAGAAGGAGACTGAGACTCAGAGAAGTTAGGGAACTGCCCAAGGCTGCAGAGCTTGGTGGTGGGAGACCTTGAATCTGGGTCTTCTGCCCTCCAGTTCAGCACTGCTGTGTCCTCTGCCATCGTGTACGTTCAGTCTGTCAATGCACGCTTTCAGTGATAGCAGGCGGGGAAGCGGCAGCCCCGGGCCCTGTCCCGAGAGCACATTGGCAGGTGAAGCAGACGCCACCCGGCTGGCCCTGCTGGCTCCCTGCTGCCAACCCCAAAGAGGCCGAGTTCAGAGGAGCAGCTGAACTTTCCCGAGATTATCCAGACAGAGCCTGCCCTCCAGCCCCTGGGATTCTTCCAGCTCTAATTACCAGGCTCAGGATACAAACGGCTGGGGGCCTGGCAGAGCCCCCAGCGGGAACCGATGCCCATTAACAGTGGCAGCAGGAATCACAGGCCTGCACAAGGGTACAGTCTAACCAAACCTGCCAGCAGCAGCTGGACAGGGGCAGCCACAGGGCCAGCCGGGTGGTGGGGTCCCCTGGGACTTTGCAGAGAGGGAGGGCGCACAGTGAGGAGGAAGGAAGACAAGCATTTTGGCAGGGGAGCCCCACGTCTCCCTCCTCCCCTTTTTCCTTCTCTTTCTGATTTCTCTTCTCATGTAGCTCAGCACTCCTTCAGTGCCAGACCCCCGGCATCAGGGCTGGGACTCCATGCTCAGCAGGCAGGTCCTCAGTTCCTGTTCCTCAATGTCCAAACCAGCATCACATCTCTGGGACTCTGTCTCCAAAATGATTTCCAAACTCATTCTTGGAAGGCTTCATGGGGCAGTGCTGGCCTGCATGCATGGTCTTTGCTGGAACTGCCCAGAGTTGGCCCATGGCAGAGACGGCCCACCTTTCAGCAGAGCAGGTCCCGGGCCTGTCACTCAGGCATCACCATAGTCTGGCCTCAACTTGCCTTTCTGGCCAACTCTCCCAGCCCGTCCCCCTCCCTGACCGCTCGCTGGTCCCCAGCAGGCCTCTCAGACCGGTCCGTATCCCTCCTTATTCTGTGTCTCTGGCTTAGACCACCTCCTGCCTCAGCCCGTTGGGATCCAGCTTCACCCTCCAGGGCTGAGCATAAACATCACCACCCCTGATGCCTCTGGTGAGGCCCTGCTCTGGGGACAATGCTTTACATTTGTTTGTTATGCCACGTGGACCAATTAGCTTTGCTATCAGGAGGTGAGCTTACTGAGGCCAGGCCTCTGCCTTAGTTGTCCTCTGCACCCCTCATAGCCCATAACACGGAATAGGTACTCTTTTGTGAGTGTTGGCTGAGGGCGGGAGGGAGGGAAAATTAACATCGACCTGCATATGAGTTTCCTGTGGCTGCTTTAACAAACCAGCACAAACTCGGTGGCTTAAAACAATAGAGAAATTTCTCTCACAGTCCTGGAGCCCAGAAGGCTGAAATCGGTATCACTGGGCCAAAATCAAGGTGTGGGCAGGGCTGTACTCGCTCTGGAGGCCCCAGGGAAAGACCTGTTCCTTTCCTCTGCTACCTTCTTGCGGCTCCTGGCGTTCCTTGGCTTGTGGCTGCATCATTCCAATCTGCAACTCTCTGCCCCATCTTCACATCACTTCTCTCTCTCTCTCTCTCTGTGTGTGTGTGTGTGTGTGTGTGTGTGTGTATATGTATGTATCAAGTCTCCCTCAAGCTCTCTCTTGTAAGGATACATGTGACTGTATTTAGGGCCCACCCAGATAATGTGGGGTAATCTTCCCATTTCAAGATCCTTGACTTAATCACATCTACAAGGACCCCTTCCCCCACTTTTTTTGGTCATATACGTAATGAGCCCTGGTTCTAGGGATTAGAATGTGGATATACCACAACCTGTGTCAGGGTTTCAACTTTGTAGTTGTTCAGATTTCTGATTCATAACCCCTGGGGCTTCTGGATCTGGGAGGTATTCATTCATTTGTGACCGCAGGCGATACCATTTCTAGACCCCCAAGGGCATGTTGGCAGCATTTGAAGAAACAAGCTGAGCAAGGTTTTAGGCGAATCGTTTATCCTGTTTTTGTATCGCTGAGGCTGTTACACAGTGATGGTCTGTTTCGCTATATGGAACAGTCCTCCCTCCTCGCCTGGCAGTGAGTCCCGAGGGAAACTGAAATCTTCTGAGCTGTTTTTCCTACACTAGGTTTTGGGAAACATTTGGCTGCCCCCGCTTCCATTTATAAAGGAGGCTTCCGTGGATAAGGTCTGCTTTTAGGACAAGTTGAGGGATCATGTCCAGGGAACACGTGGGCAGTTGAACTTCGGGGCCTGGAAAAATAGTACATTTTTCCATACTGCCAGCTCGGTGGCTTGGCCTCTTGTTTATTTCGAATTTGACTCCGCCATCAGGGGTTGTCTGCCCTTTCTGGTTCCAGTGTTTTCACACCCGCAAAACAGGGCTACTTGGTTTTCTCTAGCGTTGGTAGATTCAGTTCCTGTGGCTCTGCCAACCCCGCGTAGCCCTTTGCTTCGTCGATTAAAGCAAGTGCGGCACGTCACGTCAGCTCAGAGTGGAGACAGTTTTCAGGTTTTATCTTCAGCAAATGCCAAAAGTTTTGCACCAAAGATTCCATAGTGTCTTGAGCAGTATAGCTAGTTGATTCCCGCCCGAAGCTATTTGCACAACCTAACGGATATTGACGTGGCATTTGAAACTCTTAAAAATTCTAGGCTGGGGGAAAGAAAGGGGCGTTCACTGCCCTTTGGCGTCAGTGAGTCTAAGAAGCAAAGTAACCAACTGTCTTTGAGATGGGCGCCCCCATGTATCCTTTACTGGACGCCTCTTTGGGGGTTTCAGGCCAGAGTGCCAGGAAATCCTGTCGTGTTTGCCTTCCCTGGGCTGCAGCAGACAAGCAGCTGTTTGATGGGAGGCCCTAGAAGGAGGCTGGCAGGTTTCTCTGCCCTGGGCACCCTACTTGCCATGGATTGGTGTACTTCACTTCTAGATGCCATTCAGTTAAATTGCTCAATCAACTGATGGCTTTCTTGAAGAAGTGGGAGGTGAGGGTGAGGGTGGAGCAGACCCTGAGGCCAGTGAGGCCGTCTGGGCAGGCACAGGGCCCTGGATTCCAGCGGGAGGAATGGCGACACCTGCTCCCCTCACACGGGCAGTTTCCTCTGCTTAGCACGCTCAGCCCCCTCTGCTGCTGCCGCTGCCGCTGACGACTGGCCCAGCCTGCCTGGCTCCCTCTCACCCCTGCAGTTTCACCTCCTCAGAGGGGCCTTCCCCATCACCAAATATGTGTTAGTTTCCTCTTGCTTCTGTGATGAGTTACCACAAACTAGTGACTTAAAACAATGATAATTTCTCATCTTACGGTTCTGGAGGTCGGGAATCCAAAATGGGTCTCCCTGGGCTGAAGTCCAGGTGTGCCTTCTGGAGGCCCCAGGGGAGAATTGTTTCCTTGCCTTTCCCAGCCTGTAGATACCCTGCATTCCTTGCTTTGGGGCCCCACGTTGGGCTGAGTCTTGATCGGGCCTCCATAGTCCAGGTTTGCTCTCTCGTGGCCCCCTCTTCCCATTAGAAAGACCCTTGTTGTTTTATTGAACTCACCTGCTTAATCCAGGATAATCTCCATATCTTCAGGTCAGCTACTTAGCAACCTGAATTCCCCCTTTGCCATACAACCTGACACGATCCTGGGTTCCAGGGATTAGGACGTAGACATCTTTGGGGGATGGCGGTGTTACTCTGCCCACCACACCGTCTGAACCAGAACCCCATCACACCCCTCTCAAAGCATCCTGTTCTTTTCATTTGTGATACTAAGCGCAATGGAAGGGAATTAATTAGCGGTTTACTCCTTCCTCATCCAGTTTCCTCTTAGGTCTATACAGTACAGAAGGGTTAGACAGTACATAAGGTTCTGTCTGTTCTGTTCGCTGCTGTGTCCCTGGTTCCTGGCAGAGTGCCTGGCCCATAGTAGCACTCAGGCAACAGTAGATGAGATACAAAAGGTGGTGGAGAGGGGTGGTGGTGGTGATGAGGGCTGGGCTGCCAGGGAGAGCTCAGCCCAGTGCTGGAACACTGCAGCCAAGGAGGCTGGGCTGCCCGAGGGCCCGCACTGGCAGCCACGTGGTGAAGCAGGGAGACTGAGTGGTTAAGAGCATGGGCTCTGGAGCCAGACTGCCTGGTTTTGAGTCACCGTCCTGCTTCTTACTAGCTGTGTGACTTGGGGCAAGTTACATAACTTCTCTAGACCCTAGTTTCCTCCTCATCTATAAAATGGGAATGATGATGATAATAAGAATGAGATGTACATGTAAATGATGTACAGTTGGCTCTCTGTATCTGTGGGTTCTGCATCCATGGGTTCAACCAACCATGGATAGAAAATACTTGGGAAAAAATTCCAGAAAGTTCCACAAAGCAAAACTTGAGTAGTGTCAGCAACTATTTACATAGCACTTATATTGGATTAGGTGTTACAAGTAATCAAGAGATGATTTAAAGTATACAGGAGGATGTGTGTAGGTTATATGCATATATTACATCATTTTATAGAACAAACTTGAGCATCTGTGGATTTTGGTATCCGAGGGGGTCCTGGAACCAATCCCTGGCAGATACTGAGGGACGGCTGTAATAAATGTAAAAACTCTTAGAACTTTGCCTGGCACATATTAAGTGCAGTGTAAGCATTAATTATTATTATTATTCATGATTGCTGTCATTTATTCAGGGGTCTGAGCTGGGTGCGGTGGTAAGGGGAGAAGCCTAGCGGGCAGGCCTAAAGCCGGCATCAGGTCAAGAGCTCTCCAGCAGCGGCCACAGCCCATGGGGCCCTTGGATCAACGGGAGATCCAGTTAGAGGAGAATCCAGTCACAAACAAGAGCATTGCCAAGCAGGAGTAGGGCAGACTCTGGGTGCCAGGCCTGGAGAAAACAGAGAGGCACCTGGGGTTGGTCCCGTTGAGAAAGGTGTCCTGGTAAAGAGGGCCATGAGCTGGGCTGTAACCGGAGTATCCATGGCCGTCTGAAGAAGAGGGTGGGGCAGGGGGCTAAGAGTGGGTCCCGCTGGCGACTGGAGGGGGTTCACGTGGGCGGGAGCATGACCCAGCCAGCCCAGCTGGGTAAGTGGGGTTGACAGGAAGGGGAGATGGTTGAGGAGGAGGCCGGGGGCCAACAAGGTTAGGGTCTGAGCTCGTCAACTTTAGAGACCAAGCAGGCATCCCGGTGAGGTGCTCTGCAGACAGGTGGTGAAGCAGATCAGAAGCCCAGGGGCAAAGTCTGCCCAGAGAGAGACGCGGAATTGTCCCAAGAGAAGTAGGGGTCCTGTGGAAGGAGTGTGGCTTCAGCACTGATTAGCTGTGGGACTATGCATGAGCTCTGTGACCTCTCTGAGCTACCCTGCCTGCTGTTTTTGAGGATCATCTGAAATGAAGGTTTGCAGTTACTGAGGCACCAGCTGTGTGAGGTAGGAAGGGTACTGAGGTCTGGAGGGGAGGAGAGGAGGGCTTCTTTTGCCTGTCTGTAGCAAGCCCCTCCCTGACTGAGCATTGCTCGCTCTGTGAAAGGCCTGCAGGCTTGAGGGGTGGGGGGCCCAGCACCAGGCGGGGAGGCAGAAGCTTGGATTCTGGCCGAGCTCAGCCAGGGCCTCACGGTGTGGTCTGACATGCCATTTCCACTCAGCCTGTAGAGCAGGGGTACAATACACTCTGCACAGTTCCATAGGCATGGCCGGGACCCATAGATGGGAGTCAGAGGGACACCTTCTTCAGCCTTTGTATAGAGACCCTTCTCCAAAATTAGAACTGAAGGTATGGGAATGGGCAGGCTTGGGAGGGCCCAGCAGAAGCCAGTGAGGACTTGGCAGAGGGGCTGGAGCATCAGGTAGGAGACTGGATCAGTGCTTTGTCCCCAAGTGCCTCCCCTGGCCCAAGCATCAGAGTGTTTGCTTAGGGGATGAATGGCCTTTGTTTTTAGGTCTTACTTCCCCCTGACCAGGGCTTCTGCTGGTCCTGTGGCCTGGGCACTTTCCAAGCTCCCTCCACACCTTTCCAAGCCTGCCCTGGGCTCGGGGTGCACACCTGTTGCTCATTCCTGACTCTTTGCTGCCCTCTAGTGGCCTCCATTCACTCTGCCACACCAAGAACGTAGACCCCAAGGAATGACAGGCACAGCTAGGATGAAATGGCAGGTGGCCATTCATTTGTCCATTCATTCATTCTCAGACAGTTCCTGAGAGACACTGGGTGCCCGTTCTGGGCTAGGTGTGGTGTTACAGACACAGCCTCTGCCCTCAGGGAGCTCACAGTCCAGTTGGGGAGACAGATATAAAAAAATCATCCCTACATGCTGTGTTTAGAGCTAAAATCTAGGAATGTGCTGAGGAAATGAAGGAGAGAGACTGCTAGGTCTGCCGGGGCAATGGGGTGGAGTGGGAGAAATCAGGGAAGGCTTCCCTGAAAAGGTCATTTGAGCTGAACATTGAAGGGTGAGTTTGTCTGTCTGAGAAGTTGGAGGGGCATTGCTGGGTGAGGGACTATGTGTAAGAAGACCCAGAGCCTTAACCCCTGGAAAACTCTGTGGCATGAAGTGCTGCAAACAGCAGCCTTGACAGATGGCAGGCTTGGCCCAGGAAGATCGGGACGTGAGTCAGAGGCAAGGCTGCTGTGCCTTCGTAGAATGGAGAACGAGGGGTTTGGAGTGGCCTGATCTGGACAGTGCACGTGACTAAAGCCCTATGTGAACACTGCATTGAAGTGATGCTGGGACTGGGGAGAAACTCCACATGGGCTTTATGGGTGCTTTACCACATTGGGGAAGAAAAGATTTGCAAAAGCAAAGGCTCAGAGGTGGAAAGCACGCTGGGGCATGAAGGTCCTTCTGGAACTTAGGAGGCTTGGGTTTTGATTCCAGCTGCCAGACACTCACAGTGTGACCTTGGGATGTGGTCTTGGGACTTCTTGCTTTCTCTTAAAACAGGAGGCAGGGGGTGAGAAGATTGAATTAGATGCTCCGTAGGGGGCTTTCTGGTCTTGCCACACAAGGGCTTCTAAATCTGTGATGTCCCTGCCTGCTGGTATCACCCCTCAGCTGAACGGAAGCACTCCCGAGCCTTGCCACCTCTGTTTGACGTGGGCAGCAATTTCCCTTCCAGTTTCCATTCAGCTCTGGGGCTGGGACATGCTAACGCAATGGCCCTGGGCTATCATATGTAATTGGGTAATCACTTCCAAGGAGTGGAGCTGAAGGAAGGGTGCCTCAGAATATGCTAATCCCATACACCCATAGCTGTGTCCCCTAACACTGCTGTGACAGGCGAGGACGGCCTTCAGGGCGTCCCACATGGGATGGGTTCTTACAGACTTTGGAGTCTAGAACCTCAGGGCAAGAGAGGCAGCAAAGATGATCATGATTTGTTCCCTCATCTAAGCAGAGCGTCCCTTTGGGGAGCACAGAGGTGGGAGGCAGGGCACCTCAGCCTTTTCTCACACACGTCAGGCCCATGGCAAGGACAGGCTGCCCAGGAAGTGGCCACAACTGGAGGAGCTCGAGGCGGGCACTGAGGACACCTTCACCTCTTCTAGGCTACTCTGGGTCCCACCCTCTTGTTAGTTTCCCCATGTCTGCTCCATCCATTCATCCATCCGTCCATCCATCCATCCATCCATCCATCCATTCCACCCTCCACCACATCCTTCCTTTCCTCTTCCCTCCCTCCCTTCCTTCCTTCCAACATTTATTGACCATCTACATGTGTCGGTATAGCCTAGGGATATGAGGGGGAGAGCCATGCCCTTGTCCATGGGACATGGACATGAAAAGTTCTCAGTCTATAGTGCATACAGGCAAGTCAGTAGGGCCTATGGGGACAGGGGTGGCAACAGGTAACCCTAGGGACTCTGGGAGCACAGAGGAGGGGGATCCAGCCTAGAATGGGGATGTCAGGCATAGAAGGCTCCGGAATTTCCCCAAAGAGGGGTTTGTTGGGGGGCGGTGGGCATGTCTGAAGCAGCTTTTGCATAGAGTTTTGCTAAAATTGAGCAGACACCATTGTCCACATCAAAGATTGGGGAGACCAGGGGCAGAGCTAAAGCTTCCCAGTGGTGCCGCCCTGGGTCAGGGGAGGAATCTAGGAAGAGGCAATTCTCAGGCTTGATGTTGATGGAGCAGCATGTTCGCTGGTGGGAGGTGGAGTGAGGAGGGGGAAATGAATGCTTCAGTCTGGGGCAGGGATAGTGAATATAAAGGTTCTGAGGCATGCTCAGCTTCTGTACATGCTGGAGTCCTTCCAAAAACCAAACCGAATCTACTGGGGTCATCTTTGTTCTCCTACCTTTGATCCACTGGAATCTGCAGCCCTTGTCTCTAAAACTTCATCAGCTGTCAGCCCTCAGCTGAGCAGACTGCCACCACTAAGCCTGTGGGTCACTCCACCTGGGACACTTCTCTCCTGAGAACTTCTGGCAGCCCCCAGAGCTTTCAGGGGCAGAGAGAGCAGTGGGGCTTGGCTCCTGCCCTCCAAAAGGAAAATGCTTTGGAATAAAGCCAAATTGCCTCCGTCCATAAGTTAATTCCACCAACAACCTGGCCTCAACCCACATGGTGCTTTATAGTCTATAAGGGAGGCATGCCTGTCACCCCCAGTGTCAATTTGAAAGCACCATTTTAAAAAAAAAATTATTTATTTATTTTTGGCTGTGTTGGGTCTTCGTTGCTGCACGCGGGCTTTCTCTAGTTGCGGCGAGGGGCTTCTCATTGTGGTGGCTTCTCTTGTTGCAGAGCACGGGCTCTAGGGTACGCGGGCTTCAGTAGTTGTGGCACAGGGGGCACACAGGCTCAGTAGTTGTGGCTCGCCGGCTCTAGAGCGCAAGCCAGTAGCTGTGGTGCACCGGCTTAGTTGCTCTGTGGCATGTGGGATCTTCCTGGACCAGGGCTCGAACCCGTGTCCCTTGCATTGGCAGGCAGGCGGATTCTCAACCACTGCACCACCAGGGAAATCCTGAAAGCACCTTTGAGGTTGGAATGTTTATCCCCATTTCAGAGGCAAGCGAGCTGAGTTCAGAGAGGTGCCGTGCCTCGCCACGGTGCACAGACAGTCAGGGGAGCAGCTAGGCCTGGTGCCTGGAACTCTGGTTCCGAGTTCACCCAGCCCCTGGTGCCCATAGAGAGTGAGAGGGAATGGGCTGTGGGCCCAGGAAAAGGCCTTGGTTTCCTTGGTGCTCCCTCAGGGCTGTGGATGGCCTTCCTGACCCAGAGATCTTTTATGGCTCTGGAGAAGTCCTTCCCAGCTGGGACACCAGGGAACCACACTTCAGGTTCCAGTACACCCCCTTCTACTGCCCATCTTCACCTGTCAGCATCTCAGCCATCCTCCTAGGCCCCGGTCAAGTGCTCTCTCAGGAAGCCTATGCCCCCCCACCCTGGGGCTCATATCTCCCCTGAGCACCGCCAGGGCACTGCCCATGGTCCACCTCGCTCAGAGCTGGAGTGACCGGGCTCTCCCAGCTCCTGGTTGCTCCTCTTGGAATCCTCCACCTGCCCAGTCCCTGCACACAGCAGGCATTCCATGGATATGGGCGGGATGTATCTGAATCGGGCACATGCCCTCCCGACCTTGTCTGGTCCAGAGTCGGGGGCTTGGGGCCCGACTGTAAAACTAAACGGGGCTTCAGCTCGACTTACACACCCTGGCTCGCTCTTCCCATATTTGCTCTGGCTCCTCACTGGAAGACGCTGAGACAATGGCCCTTGTTACCCTCTGTTTGAGTTATTTATTTTTTTCACTTTTGCCTCCTTCCCCTCTCGGGGGACTCGCCTCTCGCCCTCATCCCTCATGTTTTCCCTTTCACTTGACTGTCACTCTCATTGTCCTCCCGGGGCTGGGAACGCAGGGTGACAGGCAAGGGGAGCCCAACCGGGCCGGGGAGGCTGGAAATATAGTCATTAATGGGACCCGAGAAGCCCAGATGTCCTCCCTGAATGCGGGTAATTTGTTTTTAATGAAAAACCACGCGGTGACCCTGAACAAATGAATTTTCTTTATAAGGAGTCTATGTGCAACGGCACAGATAAAGGACCCGAATCAGGGAGACTTAGATTCAGGGCTGAAAGAAAGAGGGAAGGAGTGGGAATGAGAGCAAGACATAAAAGAGGGGGGAAAGGAAATTTTAAGATGACAACTGTGTTATCACGTCCTTCTGTCTGAAGCACAGTCCCAGGTCACACATGCCCTGGGCATTGTCCTGCCAGAGCAGGATGCATGACAGTTGTGGCCATTTTGAGGTCTTGTTCACAGCAATGAGAAGAACATGAACCCCGTCTGGACAGATCTTTACGAAGTACAAGCCTTTTTCTTGCGTGATCTCAGCAGGTCCTCACCATAGCATCAGGAGGGCACGGTGTTTAGCCCCATTTCACAGAGATGAAAACCGAGGCTAAGGTCACACAGCTAGCGAGCGGTCGGGTCCAGATGACAAGGGAAGGACTTTGCCAATTTGGAGTTTGACTCTTAGAAACACAGTGCTTTCTCTGGCGGGACCCAAGAGAAGGGTGCTGCACGGGCAGCCCTGAGATAAGGGGAGGTCCCGGGTCTGCACTGAGGAGTGTTGGATTGAAGCAGATCCCCACAGCTCCAGAACTTTGTGAATATGCAGACTTTCTGAGAGTACTTTGGGTGGGGGGTTCCTGGAAAGAGAACTCCCCAGGAAGGAGTCGGAGCCATTTGCAGAAAAGGCTGCAGGAGAATTGGAATCTGGATAGCAGCCATGTATCACCTACCACCACCCAGGACCCTAGGAGGTGAGCATAGAGCAGGTACCTGGGGACAGCAACAAAGGTACTGGTTCAGCAGAGGCCCTGCCCGTGGCGTTGGGGGAATCTGCCTGCGGGCAAAGCACTGCAGGCAGCTAGCACAGGTCTAGGTTGGGGTGCATCTGTGGGGTGTCAGGTGCGGATCTGTTCTCTAACACATGCCTCGAAGAGGGCTGGAGATGGCCCTTGTACACTCTATAACTACTTCTCCCTTTGCCAGGGATGGACAGGGCTGGACTGACCTTAGAAATCAGCAGGGGAGTGTGCAGATGAGGTCAAGGAAAGGACTTGTTCGAAGTCACACAGCAAGTCAGAGGAAGAGCCAGGCTGGCTTTCTTTCTGTGGCAGCAGCCTGTCCTTTTGTCCTCCGTCCCCCCGCTTTTGCCCTCCGTTCCCCCCGCCCCCCCCCCCACCGCGGCTGTATTCTCAGTGTCCAGAGCAGTGCCTGTGGAAATACCACACCCTCTAGTTCTTCACCGAAGCAACAAAAAGGAAGCTTTGTGTCTCTTGACTTCACGCAGGCCTGGCATTCCTGGGGTGGTCCCTGGGTGACCTGGCTTCTAGAACAACTCAAAGCACGACTCCCGCTCCACCCACCCCAACCTTCTCATGTTCTTCTTGAGCCCAGATCTTCCCCAGGCCCTACCTGGTCAGCTGCAAGAGCATCTCCTGGGATGCAGGCTGTGCCTGTCCCCAGGCCGGTCAGAGCTTCAGCCTGGGGCCATGCTGACCTGACTCCCCCTGCTCTCGGCTTTCCCCACAGAGTCAGGCAGCTGGACGAAAAGAAATGATTATTTTCTTTCCTGGGTTCAGTTTCCCTCTGGAAGGTGTGACCCAATTAGAAAATCAGACAAATAGAAAAATCTGGCCATGACCCCAGCTACGGTTCTAAAGTCTCAGCTCATATTTAGGTCCCGCCCCTCGGAGAGCTGAGAGCAGGGCCGGCTCGGGCTTCCTCAGCCACCTGGAGCAGACCTTCCTCAGTGCTGCACTCCTCTGTAACTGATGATTTTTTCCCCAGTGACTTCCAAAATGGACTTGAGGCAGCCTCATGACCTTTCAGTAACATCAGCCCAAACCTGAAATCCCTGTCATGAAATCAGAGGACTGCCAGTAGGTCACAGGCAGAGGCCCTGGAGGGAAGAAGTGGGCCCCGCCCACAAGTGCACTGGTTTTTAATAGGGTCCCACCATCCAGCTTTGGGCCCGCCCTGCCCTGCAGCTGGAGCTACCCACTCGGCCGAGTTGCTGGGAGAAGGGAGCTCACGTTCTTGGAAAAGGTTTCTATCTGGATACATTCCAGAGCATGCCTCCAAAAACATACTTTTAATCAAAAAGAAGATCACCTGAAAAACTGGGACAAATTGTGATTGTCCAGCAGTGGACAATTATAAATGCCAGGAGGGGTTGCCAGTTGGCAAATAAATCCTCTGGTGAGGTCTTGGATTAATTACATCACCAGTGAGGTGATCGGGGTCTTTTTTTTTTTTTTTTTTTTTTTTTTTTTTGTGGTACGCAGGCCTCTCACTGTTGTGGCCTCTCCCGTTGCGGAGCACAGGCTCCGGACGCGCAGGCTCAGCAGCCATGGCTCACGGGCCCAGCCGCTCCGCAGCACGCAGGACCCTCCCGGACCGGGGCACGAACCCGTGTCCCCTGCATCGGCAGGCGGACTCTCAACCACTGCGCCACCAGGGAAGCCCCGGGGTCTTTCTTAATTGTCCTCATTTGTGGGATAAGTTCTGGCCTTCCTCCATTCCTTCCTCCCTCCCTCCCTCCCTCCCTCCCTCCGCCTCTTCCTTCCCTCCTTCCTTCACTACCTCCCTCCCTAACCTTCCCCCCTTCTCTTATCCCAGCCTCTCTTTCCTTCCTCCTTCCTTCACTTACTCTCCCATTCAGTTATTCATTCATCAGACAATCCCTGAGCTCCTCCTCATGGGTGCTGAGCCCAGTTCACAGAGTGGTTACAGAAATCATTGAATTTCTCAAGACCTCAGAGCATCTGTGAGGAGAATCACCCATGTTACCTGCTCAGAATGGAAAGAAACAAGCTTGAATGTTTGAGGCAGATTTGTGGGACCGCTAGGCCCAGGGACCAGGCAGGGACTCCTGGGGGACAGGAGGGTGGGGTTTGGGGGATGCAAGGCTGGACTGCAGACAGGAAGGGATCCCCTGGCCTAAGGCCATTTCACCCTGGGACTCCCCGAGAAGCTCCCTTGGAAGCCTGGCCCCTCGGAACCTCCGTCCCTGAAGCGGGTGCCAGGCCCATGTGTACAAACAGGGGTTCAGTATTTAAGAGCAGGGAGGGGCAGGGAGCTGCCCTGAATGGCTGCCCGCTTTGGAAATTTCTATGCATTTGTAATAACAAAATTACCATAATTTGCTCGTTAACGCAGCTAGATCAGTCAAGCATTGTTCCAGCGCGGGCAGGGAGGCCGCGGCGCCTCTCTCTGCACACTCTCCACACCCCAGCCAGCCTGCCAGCCCGTTAGAGCGCTGGAAATTAGCATGCAAATGGTCCTAATTCGGTGGGCGAGCTGTCAGGCAGCGCCTCTCCGGCCTCGTCTCTGTGAAGGCCCTGACAGCCCGGCTCTGGTGCCGGCCGCCCTCCTCACTCCAGCCAGGAGGGGCTCCGAGGGGCATCTCCAGACTGACAGCTTGGCGGCCTCCCTCCCTCCGTCAGCGCCATCAGGCCTGGCGGCAGGCTCCCCGGGGAGCAGGCAGGGCCTGCCACCATGCCGGCCAGCCGGAGGAAGCGAGGAAGCGGGCGGGCTGCTGGGGGAGTCCGCCCGGTGCTCAGCTCCACCAGCCTTGACTGGATGGAGCCTCGGGGCAGCGCGAGGGTGGAGTGGGGCCCGCTGACCCGGGGCCCAGGGAGCCTCTCAGTGCGTGGGATCCGCGAGTGGCCCCGTGGGAACCCTGGGGCACTTTCTCCCACCTGCACACCTGTAAGGAGCAAGTCCAAGTCCTGCCTCGCTCTCCCTTCTTTGTCTCCCAGGCCTGACTTAACACATCCCTCTCAGCCTTCCAGTACCTGGAACATCTCTGTCCAAATCTATGCGTGGAATTCCTCCAGGTGGGAGGGAGATCTGGGGGAGTCTGAGAAGGTGTGTGGGGTGTCTTGGACGCCCTGGACCAGGACTCGGCACCCGTGGCCTCAGTCCTGCCTCCAGTCACCTTCCCCACTTGGCATCTTTATGGTGGAGACATCTTTATGGTCTTCCTCCAAGGGCTGTCGTGAGCATAAGAGAGAGGAGAAGGCCCTGCCTTGTAGAAGTAGCTGACATCTAGGGAGAACATCTGTGGCTGGTCATTTCCCAGCCTGCTTGCCCTTCACAATAACCTCACGAGGTTGGTGTTGATGGTATCCCATTTCCCAGCCAGAGGAGGAGGCTGAGGCCTCAGCTCACACAGAGTAACTTGCCCAAGTGGCAGGGCCAGGATAGAGTCCAGTCTTGATTGCTCAGAGCCCTTTTAACAAGAGAAAAGGCAGGACCCTGAAAGCCAGATCATGCTTCTGCCTCGACAGTGAAAGGCGTGATGACACTGCCTTGCAGGCAACCTGTGCCTCTTAACGGTGCTTGGCACATCCTTAGTACTAAATAAATGTGGGCTGAACGAAGAGAACCCAGGTGGCCCAGGTTTGACAGTCTTTGGGATCCACTGTATCCATCTTTGTGCTCTCCTCCTGACCTGTGACAGCAGAGTGAAGAAGCTACAGCAGGAGAGAGAGGCGAAGCCACAGAGCTTATCTTGAAGTTTCCCCCAGGCTGTTTCTCAGGACCTTGCTCCTTCCTCCCGGTGGGTGGATGCAGCCCCACTCCAAGGTTCAGGGTATGGCAAGTGGAGAGGGGGCTGGATTTCAGTCCCCACATGCCCAATTAGCTGGTTGCTCTTGTGCAGTGAACAACCTACTCATCCCTACAGGGCTGTCCTGCCCCTCTTTCTGTTTTAAGGGAATCTTACTGGAACTCTTTAGCCTTCAGGTAAACGGAGAGGTGAGAGAGACCCTGAGAAACTCAAAACCCCAGCTGGCTGCTGGCTGTCTGGGGGGCAAAGGAGGCTCATGAGCCTGAGTGTCTGCTGCATCACAGCACCACCCAGCACAGAGCCTGGCACAGGGCAGACGCTCAGTGAAGGTTTGAGAAGCTACATTTGATAATGTATGGACCAAGAGAGGAAGTGAACACACAAACACGTGCAGGGGTGAACTAAAATCCATCCATCCTGCGTACCTCAGACCAAATGCCTTCAGCCATGGGTGGCTTTTCCTTTCCACCTACTCTTTGGTTAGTTATTTGGGGGCTATGGTGTGAGCCTGATGGAACTTTAGATCTCCAGGTAACGACCTCTCAGTAGCTGCTGCTGGGCTGTTCAGCACATGTCTTGGAGAGGACTAGCCCCACAGACACAGAATCCCAGGCTAGGAGGACAGCTCAGGACATTCTCATCCCGGGACCTGGGCACTTCCGCAATTCCTGGGATGAGACAGGATGAATGCTTGCAAACTTCATTTCTGCTGGAGGAGGAATTGCCCAGGCTCCCCCTAGTGGAGAATCGGGACACATCGCCCTCCTGCGTGTGGCGTTTCTGGTGTGGTGGGCAGGACAAGCAGGACCGCCCCGCCGCCACACCCCTCTTCAGTTTACCTGCACTTGGTACATCCACACTCTCACAGAATCCTTACCACAAACCCGTGGGTGCCCTTGGTTATCACTTTTGTTATAGGCTCAGTGAGAGGAGGGGGCTGGCCCAGGGCCATGCCGAGCCAGGCCTGGAATCCAAGGTGCTCCCCTCTACCCAGCAGTCCATATCTGGCCTCACCCTATGAGTGTCCTTGGCTTTGGCCAGCTGACCACCTGCTTGCATGGCCACACAGCCTGGCCCTTCCCAGCCCCATAGCATTAAGCTCCAAATGGCCGGAGGTGCCCACTCTGTGGGTAGGTCAGTCTTTCAGTAAATATACTCAGAATCCTCCTTACTGGTCTCCCCTTGAGTGCCACCCTTGCCCCCTTGAGTCCATTCTCACCATAGCAGCCAGAGTGAGCCTGTTACAATCTGAGTTGGGTCATGTCCCTCTTTTGCTCACTCAGAGTAGAGGCCAAAGTCCTTACCTGATCTTCCCCTTCCCACTTCCTTCCTTGACCTCATCTTCTACCTCCCCCCCCCCACTTTTCCCCTCCAGCCTCACAGATCTCCTCACTGATCCTCCAACACACCACCCACTCTCCTGCCTCAGGGCCTTTGCACTTGCCCTTCCTTCTGCTCAGAGTGCTCTTCCCATAGATATTCACATGGTGGCTCTCACTTCCTTTGCCTCTTTATTTGAAGGTCACCTTTTTGGTGAAGCCATCCCCAGCCACTCTATCACCTCCTTATGTTTTCTCCTTAACACACACTCTATGCTTTATTTTTTCCTATTTATTATCTGTTTGTACCACTAGAATATAAGCTCTCTGAGGACAGGGACATTTGTTTTGTTCATGGCTATATTCTCAGTGTCCAGAGCAGTGCCTGGTATCCAGTAGGCACTCAGCCAACATCTGCTGAATGAATAGGCGGATGAAGCATTGAGCGTCTGCTGTGTGCCTGGCATCAAGGTAGACACACACCAGGTCTCCCAGGCACACCTGGGGGCTCCCCCACCTCGCCCTGCATTTATTCCCTTAGGAAGCTTCTTCACTCTTCCTTCCTTGGCCCCCAAAGATATCTCCCCTCCCCTCTCCCAGGTCCCTCCCCACAAAGCTTCCTCTCAGCCAGGTCTGTGGGCAGGTCACAGAGAACATGGATGAAAGTGTCAGTTGAATTTAAGAAAGAAGAGGACTCCACTGGCACAGCAAACTTCAGGGCTGATTTTCTCACCCATGGGGAAACTGAGGCCTGGACTGGGGAAGACCCTTGCTCCAGTGAGTTTGTGGTAGAGATGGGACCTCACTGGGGCTCCTGCCTCTGGTCCAGCCTTGACAGTTGTGAGAACTGGCCTGAGGGGTGTCCTGATTCAGCCCCCTCCACAGAACAAGTGCCTCATCAAACTTGCTGAGTACCTGTGGCAGGTGCCCAACCACCTGCCAGTCCGCCCACACCAGCCGGCCCCTCTTAGTGGTCAGCTGTTGGAGGTTAACCTTCTTAGAGGCCGGCCTTCTTAGGGGGCTGGATTCAGAGGGCCGGGGGACTAGACACAGTGTGCCCCTGAGGATGCTGGGAAACTCTTTAGTGTGGGTCAGTGCTTCTCAAACTTTACTGCACACAAACCACCTAGGGATCATTTTCCAGAGCAGATTTGGTTCAGTAAAACTAGACTGGGGCCCAGGACGCTGCAGTTCTAACAAACTCCGCACTGATGCTGCTACACTCTGAGTAGCAAGTGCCTGTCCACTACTTCTCACACTCACCGCACGTGGAATCACCTCAGAAGTTCAGACCAATACTGATACCTGGCCCCACCCCAGAGATTCTGATTTAACTAGTTTGGGGTGTGGCCTGGCCATCTGGATTTCCTAAAGCTCCCCAGATGATTCTAACAGGTAGCAAGGTTTGAGAACCCGAGCCTGGATCACTGTACATTACTCCTGCCCTCTGGCGCATCTCTGCTCAGGGAGAGCCCTACAACTTAAAGAGCAAGGGATTCGTTGACACGGTGAGGACGGCTGAGGAGCTGGGAGGCTACATCCACTCCATCAGCCTCAGGAGAGGGCACCCCAAGGATTGAATGGTGGGCACAGCTGCTGATGGACAGGGGTGCCGACACCCTGAGCCCAGCAGTGGGGAGGGATGGAGAGCCCCGGAGCCCTTCCAGGCAGAGGAGTGACCAGGAGAGCTGAAGCAGCTGGATGGCCCCGCAGAGCCCCATCTTCGGCTCCGTCCTTGACCCTGACTCTGATAGAGAAATAACCCCCTTCCCCTCTTCAACCCAGCCTGCCTCTCTCCCTGTATCTGTGCGCTGGTCCCCAGCCACCCAGGACCTGAGTAATTGATGTGTGTGCTGCCCCCTCCCGCGGACTGCGAGTTCTCTTGGTGGGCAGGGACCGTGTCTGATTCATCTCTGCCTCCGGCCCCGGACCCTTGGCTCTGGGGGCGGGAAAGGTGTGCGGAATTGAGTGCGATCCTCGGGGTGCACTGTGCCTCCGGGCCGCTCTGCTGCAAGTTCCCGGCACACAGCAAAGCCGGCACATCGTGGTAGTAATTGTGGAGGTAAATCTTGGCTGGTCTACTCGCAAACACTTGGTGAGGCATTCCATAAATCTGTCAGCAGCAACATTAAAATTTGATGGCAGGCGGCGCGGTTCAGCACTGGCACTGCGACTTCCCAGCAAGGTATGACACCGTCACCTCCCTCTCATTAGTCAGCGGCAGGACGCTCAGGCCTCCGTGCGGAGCCAGGCCCAGCCCCGGGGGGAGGCGATTCTTCAGAGGAGGACCCGTGGCTGCTCTGAGGGACAGGCCAAGGTCTCGGCCACAGGAAAGTAACTCAGCTTTGGGCTGATGTGAGCTGAGAGAAGGCATCCCAGGAGGCTCCGGGAATGTGCCGGGAGGTGAGAGGGCCTCTGAGTTGCAGGGGGCTGGGGCCATTTTTTGAGTCTGGGAGCTGGTAACCGGCTGGGGACTTGTTCAGCTTTATAGGCGGCTAGGTGGAAATTGTCTATTTGCCCACAAAAAGACCTCAAAGAACCCTTTCAAAGGGCATGGGGTTGGACTCATCGTTTAAGCAAGCAGAGGGGTGATTGAACAGGAGTCTGGGAGAAAAAGTGTTCCTTAGTGCAGAGAGATTGGAAACCAATCTTGTCTACTTCCCACCTGCCATGGTTCACTTGGGGAAACTGAGGCTAAGTGAACCTCCAAGGCATATATCCAAGGTCGCACAGTGGTAGAGGCAGGACAAGATTGGGACCCTGACTCCTAGTTCAAGGCTTCCCCTACAGTCAGGAATTCGGAGCACTGGTTGAAATATGAGAAAATCATCTGGAAATACAATTTTCATTAAAAACAAGTCCCAGTGCATCCATTTTTTCAACTGTCACACAGAGCATGTGTTATGTTGCAAGACCTGGGTTAAGCATCAAATAGCCCCTCACGTCTGTAGAGCACGTTTTGATTCACAGAAGACTGAAATGCGTTGATACAATTTAGTCCTGTGAATGCTGCAGTGCCACACTGCAAATGACCTCAGGTTCAGAGAAGTAAAGTGACTTCTCCAAGGCCACTCAGCTGAGTGGCCGAGGGGTTTTGACAGGGACTGACCGGCTGCAAGCCCATGGTCTTCCCCTGAGCCTCAGTCATCAACACGGAGTGGCAGCCAGGGCTGCTCTCACTATCTGTGCAGAATATCAGTGCCCACCTTTTTACCATAATTTACAAAAGCCATAATGTGGTTCAGAGCTGTCCAAGAGTTTCAGGGTTTATCGGTCAATGTGCCTCATCGGCAGTTGCCTTGAGGGAGCTGAAAGAGATAAGAGTCAGGCCTCTGTGGCTCATTCCACACCAGGACACATTGTGTCCTTCGGAACTGCCTCCTCGCCCCCAGGCTCCCTTCCATGGGAACAGTGGCAGTGCACTTTGATCTTCAGAATGCAGCCGGGGCTGGTGGGAGGTGCATAGGAACAGATTTCAGTAACCCACTAAATGATGCTGCTTCAATGTCCTTCAAAGCCCAGATCACAGTCACTTCTTACAAGAAGCCTTCCTGGATACCCCAGCCGGAATAAATGATAACTTCTGCTCTGCTTCTAAGTCCTCCTCACCACTTGCTGGTGCCTAAACGCCTAGTTCTGGATCTAAGGAAGCCTCTTAGATGCAGGGTGTGCCCTGAATACGGGGCCTGTGCACCATCCCGAGTTGGGGAAAGGGGGCCTAGCAGAGAGCTCTGAATAGAGCTACTGTGAATGCTGAATTGAATGGATAAACAGAAATCTTGTGAATTTATTAGACATCCATCACAAGTGTGTGAGCTGGATTTTCTCTGGAATGCAATTCAGTGTTATTCCCGCAGAATTCTGTAGAACCTGGAGTCTGGAAGTTTAGGCTTGGAATGGGGGCTTTTGGCCACCTCCTGGTCACTCAAAGAAAGTCTTCGGGTTTCCAGACCCAGCATCTTCTGATGGCCAAATGAGTACTCAGGAAAAAACCTGCCCAGTTTTCCAACCCAGCTTCGGCCCCTTGGAATGCAGTCTGGTCCTGGTTTCTGAGCTGTAACTATCAGTGGTTTTTGCTCTTTTGTTTTTTTTAAACTTCTTTGTTCTTTTGGAGTGAGCCAACCTTGGTGCTGTCATTATGTGGCAGTGAGGCCAAGAGAGGCCTGATGGGGGTCCTGGCCCTTCAGGATGGCACCCATCCAGTGTCCCTTTCCACCTGCGGGACCTGCCCCCTGGCCCCTGGAGCAGACACAGCCCACCTCTCTTTTCAGTGTGTTTTGTTGCCTTTGTCTGTCTTTCTGTCTCATGCTTCATGCCTCTGTCAAAGAGCAAGGACCAGTGTTTCACTAATGCTTTGTAGCATAATTTCACGATCTGTTTCTGTCTGACGTTGAAAGCACCTGGCTCAAGGAACAGCTGTCGGACACACGCAGTGCTCACTCAGCCAGCATTTGTACTATGGGTGGAGCCAGGCACTGGGGGCCAGCCGGGGCCACTGGGATCTGTCAGTCACACATGATCAGTCCTGGCTCCTGCCCTCAAGGAGGAGCCACAGACTCACCAACAGGGGAAGCAAGATAGGGTCACAGCCACCCTGAGTCTGGGCAGGAAGTGCTCTGGGCCATAGCCAGGGTTGGGGGCTCACGGGAAAGTGAGGACGATCAATCCAGAAAGGCCTCCTGGAGGAGGTGGTATTTGAGCTGGGTTTTGACAAGGTGGGGGATTGGACATGAGGAGGGAGAGGAAGGTGGCATTTCAGATGAAGAGCAATGGGGCAGTGGGAGATATGGCTGGGAAGCTCACTGGGACAGACCCTGCAGGGCCTTGAATGTCACTATGAGGCTTCTGGGCATTACCTTGCAGGCTTGGTCCTCACACATGTGTTGCCTGTGGGCACTCTCAGGTAAGGGCACACTAGAAACCAGGAACTCCCCAGTTCCACACACATACTCACAAATCAGATGTTATCTTGTACCCTAGTGAGACATTACGTTGTCTTGTGCATTGTTTGCTTAAATGAGATCATTGAGACAGAATTTTGGAATAATACCACACCAAGAGAACAGATTAAAATTGAACCAGAAGTGCTCAGTGTGAGTCATAGCATAGCCATGGGTCTCACACTGAAATACCTACAGGGGCCAGGCACGTCACAGAAAGAGGGGAAATCAGCATCGGGAACAAGACAATTGTATATTGCTTGTTCTGTAGCTGATGACACACTTGCCCCTTTAAAACACTAGGCAGCCAGGGAAGAAATGCACAGTGTGGGGAATAAACAAACAAACAAAAACCAAACAACACTGAGCAGACCAGCAATATGTTTCTGTTGGCCCCGCGTGGCTCGGGGGCCCCAATCTTGCCTCTGATGGGTGCCCAGCACGTGGGGTCTGTGCACATCCTGTGGTCTGTGTTGGAGGTGCTGTTATGTGACTGTGGCCTTGTTTCCCCTAAGCTCCCTGAAGGGTCCCTGCATTCGGGGCTTTGTAGTTGCAGACAACAGGAAGTGGGCTGAAGGCACAACAGCCTCCTGTCTACTGGGGACCAAGTCAAGGCTCAGAATGGTCGCTCCACTGACTCATGGTGGAAGAGCCGGGACTCAACCCCGGTCTTCAGCTCCGCCTCGCTGTGCCCCTGCCAGCACCACCATCTAACTGCAAAGCCCATGGCTCTCCAGAGAAGCAGAAATGAGACATTCTGCATTCTCCCCGTCACTCTCACCCTCTCCCTTGGTTTTTCTCCTCTCTCTGTTTTTCTGAAGGGCTTCATGGCTGGCCTAGCTGGTGGGAGAAGAGGTTTTTCCCAGGAACAGATCGATGCTCTGTGTGCTGGGCTGTCCGGGCTGACAGGGCTGACCTTTACCGAGTTTGCTTGGGTTTTCCTTTCTCCGTTGGGAGCCCAGGAAGGTCTTGCTCTGGAGAGAAGACAGTTGAGAAACCTTGGCCTTCAAGGGGACCAGATTGGGGGTGGGTGCAGGGAAGATAGGAAAGGGGGGAATCTGAGCCATGAAAGCCCTTTGAGGTCAGTTATTTCTATCTCTCCCGTACATACCGCCTTTACAGATGAGAAAACTTGAGTCTTGGTGAGAAGAAAAGACTTGATCAAGGTCACTCAGAGAGGCTTGATGGAGCTCCAGAATCCTGCATGTGTGTGCATGTGCATATGGATATCTGTGAATATGGGTGTTATATATGTTGTATGTACACACGTATATGTGTATGTATATATCCAGTGTATATATACATGTATATTATAATAACGTATGTGGTATATTATATAATGTGATTATATAAATAATATGTAATATATTTGAAAGGCTGGCTGTGCCTGTGTTGGGTACTCTGGTCAGGATCACTCTGGCCATAGACAGTGTTGTATATGCCCAGGTACCTGCTGACCCCTGAGCCATGGCGCATTATGCAGTTCTACAAAACCACAGGGAAGGACTGCAGAAGTCTCATGGTCCTTTTCAAATCATTCCTTCTTCCTCCTCTTCCTCTGCAGAGATTTTCTCTCAAAGCCCAGTTTGAATCCTTCAGAAATAGAACTTGGCTGCGAAGTCACTTTGAAAGACTTTCTTTATGTTAATTACAGCTGGCCAAGGTCTTGAGCAGAGGTGGGAGCCCACCATCTGCAGATGGGGTCGGCCCCCAGCGTGCTCTGCAAATCCCCATCATCTGGCAGGTGTCGTTTTGGGTTAATTAAGAGCTACACTGAGTCCTTTACCTGTCACTTCTGAGAATTTTCGTGAGAGTGAGAATTTTTGACTTTCTTGCCATCTCTGAGCTTTTAGCAAAGGGAAAACTGAAAATATCTCTGATTCTGACGACTTTCCTGGCCCTGGAATCTCCAGGACAGATGCATTCAGTGCCTTTTCTTGTGGCCCCCTTTAAACTTTTAATTTCAATCACTCCTTTCTAGTTACCTAGTTATTGTTTTTTACAATAGTTATTGTTTTTTTTACAGCCAGCTCTTCTATGTTTGAAAGATGGTGCTGTTTTGGGAAAATCCACCATTTATCCTAAATTTCTTAAGCCTCTGCTTTCTTTTTGAGCCTTTGAGGAGAGAACATCTATTCCTCAGCTTGATTCTGTTTAGTAGCTTTGGAAGGGCTTTCCATTTGCCACGCCCTGGCACATCCCATTGGTGAGGTTAACCCTAACCCTAGCCCTGCCCTGTTGCCTTCTGATGACCTGTTTCCGGTCCAGTGATGTGCTGCCAGTTGCATCACTTCCGTCTGATGCAATCTTAATTTCCGGTTGCACCAGCCACCATTCCGCACCCCCACCCCCAACCCCACTACCGCCGTGACCATGAATGAATGAACCAGATAAGAGGGAACCATCAAAAGACGAAAATAATACACACACACTTATATTTGGTTCAGGAATTACACGGTTTATAGAGGGATCAGGGTTACAGGTTCTTAGTAAGGTATCCTGACCCAATAAAGCGAGGAAGATAACTGTATTCTCCCTTTTCATTAGGAGTAAACTCTGCTCAATCAGTTGGGGTGTAATTATTTGTGAATTGGATCTCTGGATTCCAGCGTTTGCTGGATTCTGATTTTCCCTCCCAATCAATTTCCACTGTTACCTGACCAGTGGAATACTGACTAATAGAAGACTTAATAGGCGTTTCAGTGAAGGCTGCAGGAGGTTCTGCAGGGACTGGAGTATTTTTCTGCAGAATCATCGGAGGTGGATGTTGGCACCCAAAGCCTCCCATGTTAGGATGAGGCTGGAAATTGCCATCAGTGTCAGGAATTTTCGCCCAAATAGGGCCCTGGAGATAGATGTCTTTATCCATACATACCTGACCAGGCTGTACACCCATATATAAGGACACTTGCTTTGGTGGTTTATTGCTGGGGTTGTTTGGACTCAATGGAATTTTTCTGCCAGAAGTAGCTGCATAGATATTTGTTGTTTCAGTCTCATCTTCTTTGGTGAAATGTGGGTAGGTGCTTTGTTGGTGGTCTGCATTATCAAGGTGTTATTTACACCACCTTCCCTGCATTGTTGTTCCAGTTGCTCATGCCATTTGGTCGGGGCCTTCAAAAGCTCTTTGCGGGCTTCCCTGGTGGCGCAGTGGGTGAGAGTCCGCCTGCCAATGCAGGGGACACGGGTTCGTGCCCCGGTCCGGGAAGATCCCACATGCCGTGGAGGGGCTGGGCCCATGAGCCATGGCCGCTGAGCCTGCGCGTTCGGAGCCTGCGTGTCCGGAGCCTGTGTTCTGCAACGGGAGAGGCCACAACAGTGAGAGGCCTGCGTACCGCAAAAAAAAAAAAAAAAGCTCTTTGCATTTGCCAACCAATTCTCCACTGCTTGGTCCTCTGCAGACATGTTAGGTTGATTGTTTTCTTTATTGGTTGAGAACCTCTGCATGCATTGCCATGGGCCCGGCTCATAGTTGGTGTATTTTTGCCCATAGTTACTCTTCTTAATTTTTGTGGTTTGAATTGTGCCATCTGCTGAAGTTTGGTAGAACCCATATAGGTACTGACCGACAAGGGGGTTGGAGAGATGAGTCACTCTTTGATTATGCACAAGGCAAGAGTGAAAAGGGAGGTCTTCAAAGGCATATTGAAAACTGAAATTATTGCCAGTGTGAAGCATCTGACTGGAAAAGTATTCTAGGCAATAAAAAGCTGAGCGTGGGGCCTCCCTGGTGGCGCAGTGGTTGGGAGTCCGCCTGCCGATGCAGGGGACGCGGGTTCGTGCCCCGATCCCGGAGGATCCCACATGCCGCGGAGCGGCTGGGCCCGCGAGCCATGGCCGCGGGGCCTGTGTGTCCGGAGCCTGTGCTCCGCAACGGGAGAGGCCACAGCAGTGAGAGGCCCGCGTACAGCAAAAAAAAAAAAAAAAAAAAAAAAAGCTGAGCGTGGAGTAGGGGTTGTGTTCCCTTTGCTCTTCATATGCACAGTGCAGTACCAGTACTGAGGCAACATAAAAACATCACCGGGAAAAGTGGGCAAGCACCCCTCGGTGGCATTTACAATCACATATGGCAGCTGGTCTGTGTCATCTGCAAAACTCTGGATGGTTGACGTTAGGTTATTGGCAGTTGTCTTTGTGCCTGCTGCCTCCATGACCTCCTTAACTTGTATGTTGAAAATTTTGATTCTACAAGCCTTTGGTCGGATGCCCCAGTAGTTGTTGATGAGCCGCTGACAGTCTCGGGGACTCCAGTGGCACTGGAATCTGTTGAAGTCGAGGTAGGTCCAAGGGTGCTGTAACCCAAGTAGGCGGACATGTCGGAGGCATGGCCTTTCATCTGCTTGTAGAGATTGTCACCGTAGGAGGGGAGCACCCAAGTTCTGGTGGAACGAGTGGTGACGAGATTCCCTTGCCATTGAGAATCACATGCCAATTTCCTGAGGACTCTCCAATGCCTCTGTTGCCGCCGCCTGCGTCTGAAACTTCTGTGTCTCGCGTAGCCATCTCCAAATTACTGCTTCCTGCGCTTCTCGCGGTAGCCACTCCAGAGGATCCGCGGGGGGCCAAAGGGGTACGTTCTCCTCCTCGTCCTCCCGCGGGGAGACTGGGCTCTCCAGGGCTGGTGTCTGCGACCTTGGGACATTTAGCGGCTGCGGTGGGGGCGGGGGGGGCGTGTATGTGAGGCCCATAGGTGTCGGCACTTCTTGGCCTGGAAGACACCTCGGGCAAGGTTTCCACCAAAGGAGGTATCTCCTGGGAGAGTCTATCAGCTCTTGGTCTGCTGAATTAAAAGTGAGATCAGGGTTCTTTCCCTCCTCGATTATTTTGTCATAGGTCATGGACCCGCATGGCTGCATCCGCCTTGTTGACCCGAGGGCCCTTAGCAAGGCCGTTAAAAGGGCCAAGGTACTTATAGGCAGGGAGGACAAGACCCATTGCAGAGTGTTTAGGTCATCCTCCAGATCCAGACAAAGCTGGAAGCCACGGCTGCTGCTGGTTTGGTTTAGGGACAGCACGTCCAGGTTTTGAGTTGCACCAAGTAGCCGCTGCCCGTTCGTACCACTCTTCAGAGGCACCTAGAAAGCCAGCCATATCTATGTTTTACTCATTTATTGTTCCAAGTCACCATCACCAGGCAAATCAAACTCAGTGGGGTCGAAAGGATGACATTCATAATAGTCAAAACTGTGATGAGCCACGCGTGTGTGATATTCCCACGTATGCTTATTAGATTGATCCAAAGCCACTGGCTTCGCCAACCCCTTATGTTCCTCGCGCAACAGGACAGCTCTATCATGGCTAAACTTGTGCTCTGGACACCTCACCTTTATTTCAGCCAGACCAGTGGTGTCAAGAGTGCACACTGTGAACAGGTCAAGAGACTCCTCTTGTGTGTTTTCCCTTGCCTCCTGGGGGGCCCTTATATCCCCGTGTCAGCTGCTGATTCAGCAGATGCGGCAGGGGACGAGGGAGGAGCTGGGGGAACTTGGGCACTTTCCAGCTGACATGGGGAGCTTTGCGCTGCTCACCAAGGCAGTGGAAATCCCCTTGCTACCGAAACTACAACTGGTCCATTCATAGCGGTCTCAGGTAAGTGGGGTTTGTTAGTGCCTGTAGGAACCTCGAACACCGGTTCAACTGGTATAGCATTGTCATGGCCCCACTGGAAAAATTCTCTTATCTCCCATTTACTTATTTCCCCAAATCATGCCTGAGTTTTACTGTGAACCTAAAAAGGAACATTCTTTCCTCCAAAGGTTCCTTATGTTCCAAGGTGGTGCTGTCCCCATCAACCACAGTACACTTATATATATTACTGGTAATAAGTACAGGCGTTGGTTCAATTTGCACAGAACCTTTACATTTTTGATCAACCTGGCACGGCCAACCCACCCAAAATGGCTTTAGCAGACTCTACAATTTTACTAGTCGTCTTTCCTACCTCCCACCAAATCACCATCTTATCTACCCAGTCATTGAAAGGAAAGTTCTCATTAGTCCAGTTAACACAGCCACAAAATGGCACAGCATGGGCAGTAGCCTCCATGATGCTTGTCTTGCTGGTGGTCGCAGGTCTGTAGAACCAGATGGCGTTGCACTTGTTGAACTCCCACCGGGCCCAGCGAACTAGGATGTTCGCTGCCAAGACGGGGTCGTACCGATTCACCTGGAAAAGTTGGAACACCTTGTTCCTTGTGATGTCCGCGACTGGAAGCTTGCCTAGCAGGTAGTCTTCAGCCGACTTCGTCAGGAGCATTTCGGCTCGCGCGTTCTCCAGTGCTGCTCTGTTGAGCTCGGTTGAAAGCTGCTGCGAAAGGATTCTTTGTCTTCCAGCAGCCATTGTCTCTCAGAAGTTATTCCGTTTTCGACTAGCCAGTCCACAACCTCGCTGTATTTGTGAGTGGTCCTGTTAAGAATAACAGGTACCTTGTTACTAGGGCCACAGGGCTCTGGCTGCAGATCTTTCTTCCACTGAGCGATCAAAGCTAGGAGGCGCTCCGTATGGAGGGTGGCTGGAGAAACAGCTGGAATGTTAGTCCATGCCCAGTGAGCCTCCGGATGCTGCTTAGTGAGGAGATAAAAAACAGTGTAGCTGGCATCAACAGATTTAGTCAGCCTGCCTTGTTTTGTTTTAGTCACAGTTACCCAGTCCTCGATGTTCGGGGTTATACCCTCCAAGACGTCACGCTTGATCACTTCCTTAATGTGCTTGATATGGCGGCCAAGCACAAGGGACTTAACTGTCCCCTGCTCTAACAGACAATGCAGATGAAAGTACTCACTGCCCTCTTCTAGTTAACAGAAGGAAGGATGTCAGTGCTAATCTTAGAGCTCTGTGTTCATGGGGAATGACTTGGTCAGATCCCCAGATAACTGGGTTCTCATGGTCAAAAGACCCCCTTCTCCGGCAAAAGAGAACTTTCCTTCTCTGGGGTGAAGATAATGTTCTATATCTTCATAGAGGTTTCGGCTACACAGGTGTATACGTTTGTCAAAACGCAGCAATAGTACATTTAAGATCTGTGCATTTCATTATGTGTACACTTTACGTCAAAAGAAAAAACTTTTAAACAAATAATGAATTTCAGTTAATGATACGCAGGCTGAAATACTTAGGGGAAAATGTATTGATGTTTCCAATTTACTTGGAAATACATAAAAGATAAGATGAATGAAAGGCTGGAGGGAGAGATAGATGATAAGCAAGTATAAGAAAATATTGATGGCGGAGTTAGGTAGTGGGTACACAGGTGTTCACTGTAAAATTCTTTCAGCTTTGCTGTGTGTTTGAAAATTCTCAGACATACCAGAGGTGGGGAGGGTGGTGAGGGGAGGACTTTCTCTCCCACCCCGGCCCAGCCCAGTGATGTCTTCCTTGGGATGGTGGAAGCCCGGGGACTTGGGAATAGGCCGGTGTTCTGGTCCTGCCCTGGCCCTGCCTGGTGTGTGACTTGGGGGAGGGGAGGTTGAAGGAACTTCTCTCTCAAGCTTATCCAGTCCAAATAATCTGGGACTATGAGTCCCAGCAGAGGTTGGCGAGGTTTAATGTAAGGTAAGTTTGTGGTGGGGGGAACGGGCCTATCTTACTTCCCATTAATTCTGGGAAGAAGTGAGTTGCTTGGAGTTGGGTAGGAATGAGGGGAGTGATTGCTAGTCCCTCGGATACCTAGTGAGAAGCCAAGTCCCTCGGCCCCGAGCCCCTGAGTTCTCTGCTGTAAAATCTTGGATGGGGTTATCATGAGATGGAGTGCCACGCCCTCTAGATGCTTCCTCACTGCACTCAGATGGGGTGTTGGAGGGGGGACGGTTAACTTTCGCATGCTCACGCCTGTGGCTCAGGCTTCCTGACATCACGGAATTCGTGGGCCCTGTGATCCACACTGTTCTTGGACCACAGTCTTTCACCTCAACCCCACTGGCTGCCCAAACGTGGCACGCAGCTGCTTCCTTCGATTTCCATGTGGGGAGAAAACACCAGCCCAGTCGTATTGGCATTTGAGTGTGTAGCAGGCTTTACGTCCCAATGTGGGTGACTTAAAATGGGAATTAGACGCCCACTTCTTGAATGCTCTTCGCTCCCCCACCCCACGGGGCACAGACGTCTCCTTTTGTCTCCCGCTTTCTCCTTCTGGGTAGCAGAACCTCCCTCAGTTCAGGTCGTTCCGTCCTCCACACACCGCACGTGAGCTGTCACTGTCCCCACCCCTGAACCCAGCTCTGGGCCTCCTTTTGCATATCCAAGAACTCAGCAATAAAAATAAAGCTCTAAAATTCCTTTTAGGGACTGATTCAGTCTTCCCTCACTCCCCAGCTTCCCCAGTCTCCTTGGCACAGGAGAAGTTAGTTTTGTTCTTCCAATAATATTATCTCGTTTACCTGTCACCCATCCTATGATGTAGGTGTTTTATTAGGCCCATATTCAAGATGACAAGACTCTGCCCAGAGAGGTTCCATTACTTTCCCAAGGCCACACAGCCAATAAGTGGCAGGCTGACTACAGACCATGGGGGCAGGCTCCCTCTCAGCACTGCCACGGGAGGCCCACACCCACCCTGTGGGCAGGCTCCTCCCTGCCCCCTCCCCACTTTCTGGTGGCCCAGCACAGTGTGGGGGCCTAGCTCACGGTGCCAGTTCCAGGCCTGGTCGCAGAAGGTCCAGTCTTGCTTTCTCCTCAGGACTGCTCGCTCCTGGGGGGCTGAAGATAGAGAAGATCATGACCCATGTTTCGTTGTTGAGAGTTCTTGGGGCTTCTGTCGGAGCACCTCCAGACACGGTCTCTGAGGAGGGTCCATGTGCTGTGTGCTTCCCAGTTGGAGGTCTCACTGCCTACTGGGCATGAGCAGCTGGGCATGAGCTGGCACCGCAGTCAGGCCTCACGGAAGCTTTTCTTTTAATGCATAAAGAAAAGGTTTCCCAGTTTAAAGGGTTGGCATTTTTGAAAGATGCCCAAAGCACGGATCAGTTAGTGGAATGAGGCAAGGGTCCCGTGGTGCTGGGCAATCATAAGAGAAGCGTCTATTGTGCAAGCTCTGTCTTGGGCCATCTGGCCTCACCTCTGGGTGACCCAACAATGGGCCAGAAGTGTGGCTTTCGTGCGATGCCTGGGAATCTCATTCCTGTGCTGGAGGAGCATCGCTTCGTGCCTGTGGTTGTTGCAGCTGTGTTGTCCCTCGGGCTCCCATTCCCTCTCGCTTGGATTGTGACCACAGCCTCCCAGCTGGTCTCCCTGACCATGGGCTCACCTCCTGCAGCCCGTCCTCCAGGTCCTGGTCCTCCTGAGTCTGAAGGCTTCCCGGGTCCCAGCCCTGAAGGGAGAAATGCATAACGTTTCTGCTCCACCCCACTCTGCTCCGTGGCTTGCCTCTGCTGGGGCCTCATGAAGACCTGGCTGTGCGGGGGTCACACTCTGTCCATCCCACCCCAGACCTTTGCTTGTGCCCAGAATGCCCTGTCTGCCTCTGCATATCAAACTCCTACCCATCTTGGCTCACATGCTCCCCTCCACCCAGAAGGCATCCCCAGTGCTTTCCCCAGACCTTGTCTTGGCTGGACCAGGCTCTCTTTTCTAAGCTGCAGTCCTAAGATTCGAAGGAAAGAAGGTGAATGTGCCTCAGGTGTTGTGATGGTGGCGAATTCAAGCAGGGGAGATGCAGCAGGAGATTGGAGCCTCCAGACCCAAAGAAACTCATCATGAGGTGGGGCCCACAGAGCCTCAAGGAGAGGCCTCCCTCCCTGCTGGGAGCTCTGTGGCCCCTGAGAAGTGAAATTCAGGCTCAGCAGATAGGAAGGGCCTTTAGACATCACTTGGTCTGATCTGCCCCTTTACAAACGGAAGACAGAGGCCCAGGGTGGGAAGGCAGTGTCACAGTGTCACATGGGCAGAGGGCCCTGGGCTGGGAGACAGGAGGCTGGACTTGGAGTTGCCTCCTGGCCTGGGCAAGTCCCCCCCACCTTCCTGAGCCTCCATTGCCTCATATATAAAATGCAGACAGTTGCATCCGTCTCGTGAGCTTCACAGGACTGTCAGGAGGGTTAAATGAGATTCTAGATGCCAAGGAGGCCTTGGTGACCGATGTCAGGTCATTGTCATGTGGCTGACATTTGCTGAGCAGTCACTGCGTGCCAGACACTGTGTATCATTCATTCAGTCGTTACAGTGACCACGTGCAGTGGGATCTATTAATTGTCCTGACTCTACTGAGGAGGAAACAGGCGCAGAGAGGTTGAGTAACCTGCTGGTGGTCACAGAGCTAGGAAGAGGCAGACGCAGGATTTGGACTCAGGCAGTCTGGCTCCAGAGCCCTTGCTCTGAAGGGTTCAGTGGCAGCATGTGGGCTTGAATCTGGGTGGTTTCCTGCTTCCCAGCCATCTTTGTGGCCGAGCTAGTCTGGGTCCAGAGACAGGCAGCTTTCTTGGCAATTGAGGACCTGGTCTCCCCACATCTCATGGGTGAGGACTCCCTAAACCCAGCCAGCTGCCTGTGTGGCACTTCAGATAATGACACCATCCCGGAGTCCCCAGCATGTGGCTGGACCAGCCCTGAGGTCAGCCTTATGCCCCAGAGACCGCCAAGCTCCCCTTACCCAGAGGGCACACTCTCACAGGGCATCTCATAGGACAGGGGCCCCGCCGAAGGTACCACCATGCCAGTGCTCTAAACACACCAGGCAGGGTGGGTCCCTGGGGGTTCATTTCTTCCACCAGGAGCAGGATGGCGTGGTGGATGGAACTTGGGCAATGGCTCGGATAAACCGGTTTGAATCCGGGCACACAGCAGGTGCACAATACACCCCTGGCTACCGGTACTAATAATGGAAGTCGTGAGAGCCGTCATCTGTGAAAGAACGGGAGGAGTTCCCATTCTTTCATTCATTTAACAAATAGTTTTCAGGGCCTGCTAGACATTGAGATAGAGGCATGAACTCCCTGCCCCCATGGAGCTTACATCCTAGTGGAGGAAGCAGAATTAACAAGAAAGATAAGCACAATAAGTTAGATATGTGAGATTGTGACCAGTTCTATGGAGAAAAGTTAAGCAGGGAAAGTGGAAGGAGTTTCCATTGGAAATGCGATGGTTTGGAGGGGGACATTGGAGCAAAGCCTGGAAGGAGGTGAGGGAGAGAGCCATGTGGACAAGAGCGTCGTGTTACAGGTAGAGGCAGCGAGCTACCGGTGGTTCATGGAGCACCGACTGTCTGCTGTGGACGGGGTGTTACACTGGGGGTGGGTGGCACGTGGGTGCTGAGAAGAATCAGACACTGACCTGCAGACAGACGCTCCCATGTCACAGGAGACTCCTGTGCAGGTCAGGGCAAATCTGGTGCTGTGGGGCACAGTGGGAGACAGGGTGTGCCCCAGGAGGGGCAGGAGAGGGGCTTCCCAGAGGAAGAGGTATTTGAGTGGGATTCTAGAAAGGCAGGCAGGTGGCGACAGGGTCGAGGATGGTGGGCAACACTGACAGGTACATCCTCTTGAGGAGTTGGAGCTGTTTATGGCCCTTTGCCAATTTGGGGACAGAGTTGGGGGGAGGGTGCGGGATGGACAACAAGGATACAATTGATTAATTAACTCCAGCTGAACAGGCCCGAGACTTGCACTTTTGAGGGCTGGAGATCAAGGAGGCTTCCTGGAAGAGGTGGCCTTGGAGCTGGGCCTGGCAGACAGGCGCGATGCTGCGGCCTTTACTGGTGTAGTCCGATGCCCCGGGCCAGGCGCATAATGGAAGCGTGAGCGCTGTCAGGAAGCACCTCTGATGGGGCAGCTCCGTGGGTGTCCAGAGCCCTGGGGAGAGGGTGGCTGTCGCCCTTCTCCAGGCGGCTTGTGGCTCTACCCCCCCACCTGACCCCCCAGGAGGAGGAGGAGATGCCGTGGCGCCGATGGAAATGCAGAGGCCGGGCTGCTGCGGCTCAGCACTGTCACCATGCTCTCCCTTGCACGCTGGAACCTGACACCCTGACCACTGAGGCATAAAAAACAGAGAATTGGAAGGCTCAGCCTGTCAGGCTGGGAGTGGCCCCCAGAGAGGCCAGAGGAGGAGCGCATGTGTGCGCGCGTGCGTGTGTGTGTGTGTGTGCACGCGCATGCCCTGCCCGCAGTTGCCTGTGGAAGTGGGAAGGAGGCTGGCTGGGCCCAGGGGCTGGGAGTGGCTGGCCCTCAAGCCTGCTTTATTGTTCCTGCTGCACCTGGTGGAGCCCTGGGGCCCCTACACTTGGGGCGAGGCCCCCAGAGAAAAAGCAGTGCTCCAGGTCCTGACTTCTGGATGGCTGTCCTTCTAGAGGCTCCTGCCCTTTGGCATCCCTAACAAGAATCCATGGAAGCATGGATGGTGCCAAGGGTGGTCTCATGGGGCTGTGTGACTCCTGTCACCACTGCCAGGGTGGGGCCCACATGCTCTGTAACCAGTAGCCTAAAAAGCCACTCAACAGCCAGCTACCTGTACGACTGCTGCCAGGCACTGGGGCTCCCACACCCCAGGAGCTGCAGCCACAGGGAGGAGACAGGAGGGGCCTGTCCTGCTACAGAGCCAGGGCAGCAAGGTTTGAGGGCAGGGATTTTTGAGCTCCTCTCCTGACACTGGCTAGTGGTAAAGAGGCTCTCCTGTGGCTGGAAGTGAGGGCACAAGGAAGTGCCAGACGCAAGCATCATGGCTCCACGAACAGCTGGGCAAGAGTGAACCATCCTCAATTACCACTCTGCCTGCCCACACCCACTGCTCTCTCCACCTGGCGCAGCTTGCAGCTCTTGGTCCTTTCCCCATGCCCAGAAGGCCCCACCCAGTCGCTGTTCTGTGCTCCCCCAGCCCTTCAGCTTGTCCCTTCATCTCAGCAAAGTGCCGGGGGCCTGAGTTTATGTCTCATCTTCCCCATTGGACTGAGGCCTGGCGAGCAGTTACCTCTGGATTCATAGCACAGAGGTCTAGACTAGAGTTGGGGTCATCTTTGGCTTCCCAGTCCAGAGCCACTCAGGAAACACATGGGAAGTGGCACTGCATCCATACTGGGGTCCTGGAGTGGCCTCTGTCAGTGCTGAGAACCAAGTCCCAAGCCCCAGACTGCTTGGTTCTCAGCAGTTGTATAGGTAGCTGGCTGTTGAGTGGCTTTGTAGGCTACTGCTGAGAACCAAGCAGTCTGGGCCTTTGGACTTGGGTTGGGTGAATCCAGGCTGTTTTGTGAGAGACCCTGGGCATCAGTCTTCCCATCTGTAAAATGGGCCAATAACCCCAGGGAACACCTGGCACATGGTAATCCAATGGTACACATGTGAGAGGTTGGTATTCAATCCCACTAATAAGAAAAAGGTTATAGGGGAAAATGTAGACAATGCCAATGACAGCTGTCCAGTTGATAAGGGGGTGGACCGGACTCGCCTTTATTGGTTACACAAAGTACCCACGGTTTATGAAAGAGACAAATGCCATTGGCATTTTCCGAACCTGACTTGACATTTGGTTCCTGTTTCTCTCTCCACCCACCACATGCAGGGAGTGAGTTTTCCGGAAGCCCCTACAGCCACCCTCAATATCCCTCGTACAACGACTCCTGGAGGTTCCCCAACCCAGGGCTGCTCGGTGAGTACTGGCGGAGGCCCTGCGGGGCCCCTGGGCCATCAACTGCCCCATTGGGCCCCCTCATTGGGCCAGGGTCCCTCAGTATCCTCAGGTCCAGTCACTGAGGTGGGGTGGGTAGCTCTCCCCAGATACTTGCAACGTGGGAGTTGTGATGGGGCTTCAGGACAGTAAACACCACTCCAGCCCTGCTTGTGCCCTCAGCCCTCCCCCAGATGTTTTAGTGGATAAGGGAAAATGGCACAGAAGGGGAACAGAATTTAAAAGGCCACTGAGGGAGAAAGAGAAAGGCAGGAAAAGTGCCTGCCCAAGAGTAACATATTTCTTAAGAACCACTGAATATTTTGGTGAGAAATCTCTAAATAAGAGCAGCCAGGAGACCAACTTGGATTGATTGGTAGTGGCTATCTGTCTTGGTAAGGACTCTGAGGCATGGATATTGATTAGTGATGTCTGCCATGGACACCACTAGAACCAGCTCCATTAGAAATGGGTTGCCCTGTGGCTGAAGGCCTGCCAAGTCGTGCCGTTCCGAGTTCAGCTGGTGCCCAGACTCTGCCCAGGCCTCAGGCTGCAGATGGTCCATGGCTGGGGCCAGCCTGATCTGTGTACATCATCAGAGATATTTGGGCCACCCCAAAGACCAAGCAGGGCTAACTCAGCCCTCAAAAGGCCAAGGAGAGCCCTTTGTTTTGTTGCAATGAACTTAAATGAGACCAGCTGGTGAGTGCCAGCTGGAGCTGAAGATTCTGGAGCATGAAGCAGGGGCTCAGGGCTCACAGATGTCACACACCCTGGGGGCAGAGCCAGTGAATCAGCCTGTAGGCAGCAACACCGATCTCTCCCCAGCAGTCAGCTGAGGAATTTCCACTAAGGTCAGGCATGGAAGGGCCTCTGAGACCATCCAGGTTTATCTGTACAGCTTAATAAGGCCTGCTTAATTAAGAACCTGTTACTTCCCTGGATCCTGAATTATTTCAGGACTGAGAAACATAGACTTTATCAAAAAAGCAAGAACCTGGTGTCTTCAAACTCAAGTTGCTAGGCATGGGTCTGCGAAGGAGGCCATGAAGTCACAGCCTTGGCCCCTTCCCCAACCTGCTTTGGTGATTAGGACAGACAATGACGTAAACACCATCCCTTCCTGGCTGCAATCCTTCCATGAGTTTGAGCCTTGGGCCACCCAAAGCATTTTGGTGTAGCTTGCAAAACTTGAGGTGAAATAAGGAACAATGCCAACTAGCACTCCAGGCCCTGTGCCTGAATATTTCGTTTTATAGCAGACTGGGTTCTTGCCATCTGTGGCCTCCTGGAGGGGCTGAATCTGTGGACTGATTGCTCAGACTTCTTTTTTGGTTTTGGTAAAAATTACTTCTAAGTATGAGGTGAGGTCTCCACTTACTTAATGCTTTTCCTTAAACAACCCCCCTGAGAGGCCCTGGGTTCTGAGTTGGCCCAGTTGTCAGTTTCAGGAGGCAAACGCTGACCCGGAACCAGAGTCTTGCGGCAGGGGTTGGGGTGGAGGGATGGGTCAGGAGGCCTGAGCCTGGGAGCCGCTCCCTGCAAATCGGCCTCATACAGAGAGCCCTGGTTGCAGCACTGCTGTGAGACCCACAGGGGATGTGGCACAGAGGAGGCCTGGGCCAGGCTGCAGGAGGGGTTCCTTGTGATGGGGATATGACCCCAAGGAGGCCATGTTGACCTAGGGCCTCCACATATGGCCGTGTACTGCCCAAGGGAACAAGTGGGGGCTGAAATCGAGCCCATGCATGGCACAAAGCCCCAAGCCCTGGCACAGGAGTATGGCTGCTTTTTCTAATTTTTATGAGGTATCTGATAGGCTTATTTGCCTGGGAGTTCAAGAATCAGAGAAGTGAAAAGGGAGCTGCTCAGGCAAGCATAGCAAAGGGACGGAGTAGGAGGTAGGGCCACAGGTGGGGGACCTTGAATGCCACACTGAGAAGTCTGCACCTGATTGTGTGGGCAGCTAGGACCCCAAGGGGATGTCAAGGGGAAGGTGGGACTAGACCACATCCGAGGCCTTTGCTGCTCAAGCTGGAGTGAAATCCAGTTCATATCCCCAATTATATGCGTGGACTATGTGTCTGGTGTGGAAAAGTTGTGGACAATGTCCCAGGGAGCTCACAGGCTGGGGGTGAGAGAGCCTCAGGTAAGTGTATCTGTGCTGGGATGTGCTCAGTGACTTGAGGGGGGCCAGAACCAGTGTGGAGAAGAGGAAAAAGAATCAAAACTCTGTTCATCTAAATGAGCACTTGCTAATTATGCAGGCACTGGGCAAAACCCCTCATGTGGGTTACCTCATTTTATCCTTTCAACAGTCCTAGGGGGCACAAGGTATCAATATTATTTTTACAGATGAAGAGAGTGAGGCTCAGAAAGGTTAATTAACTTACTTGAGGTCACACAGCATGCAGGGAGCAGAATGAGAATTCAAACTCCCATCACCCTGACTCTAGAGCCTGTATTCATAATCAGTGTGTGATGTGGTACTCTTACTCTTCCTGACCAATTCAGTCTGAACAGTACTACAGCCAGGAAAAGAGGCTCATCTCTCCATCGTAACAAGCCTGGGAGTCCCAAATACTCAGACCTTGTATGCCATGAGAACAGCGCTGATCTACTTTTGAAAGCCAGGTTATTTTATTTATCTGTCAGGCTTTCAGTTGCAAACAACAGATTCCACTCTGGCTGGTTTAAGCAGAAAGTGAATTTATTAAGGAATATTGGGGACTCCCAGAATCTCCAGGAGCACCAAAGAGACAGGCATGGGACACACAGCCAGGAACACCACCAGGGCTGCTCTAGCATATACACCTCCACTGTTCGTACCTGCAAGCAGCCCGCTCTGTGCTACTGCTTCAGCTGGGGTGCTTGAGAGCTCTGCCCTGACTCTGTACCCACCTCCAGCAGGTAGAGTCTGTCAGCCCACTTCCTCAAGCTGCTCCCCTCCCAACTGAGGTCAAACTCAAGAGATTCTAGTTGGCAGGGCCCAGGTGATGCCCTGTGCCCTAGCAGCAAAGGCAACTGGGAGAATGAGTTCTGACTTCTAACTCAAAGAGGCAGGCCTCACACCACAGAAAACTCTGCAAACGCAAGAAAAGTTTCAACAATGTTGGGCTGTTACAAACATAAGAAATGGCCCCTGCCCTGCCCAAGTCTGTAACCTAGGGAATCACGGTCAGGTCATCAACCAGTCCGGGCCTCAGTGGCCTCAGGTGTAAAATGAGGATAGTGGCCACTGGCAGCTTCATTCAAGCGGGAGCTGAACACGATGCTCTCTTGAGGCCCGGAATGCAGTGATCCCACTTTCCTGAAGATGAGTGAGATGCCAGGCTTGCTCTGCCAGTCTTGCAAATAAGTTCCAGGCCCGCTCCCATCTACCAGCCTGCCCTTTCCCTAGTGTCTTCAGGGCTTTAGCTGAAAGAATCCCACTGGGCTGGAGAAGTAGAGTATTTCTGCTACTTGGGGAGGGTGCCAGTGGGGAAACCTGCTCTGAGGTGCCTCTGTGCTCTGCTAGATCAGTGGGAGCTGTGGAAACAGGTGGGACCCTCACACACCCCGCCCACACCTGGATGAGCAATGCCACCTAAGGAAGCTGCAGGAGAGCCTCCCTTCCCGCTGAGCCTCCTCCCCAGGAGCTGCCTGCCGTCTGCCCACGCCCGCCCAGCCAGGGCGGCCGGGATCCAGCATCCCATTGGGGCCCCGGGCAGCGGGGCGGCGGGCTGGCGGCAGGAAGAAAGGCTGCTGCGGTCAATTAGGATTAGAACCAGAGCGCCTGTGGCCACTGTAAAGGGATTAGAGAGCGAGTAGGAGCCCGGAATGACTGTGTCAAGAAGTAAATTGATGATAATGTGAATTAGAGAGGAAAAATGACAGAAGAAAGGACGAGCTTATTCTAGATGGAGGTCTAATGGGCACCAGGAAGACAGAGCGCTTTGTGAGGTGATGTTTTCATTTCTCACGGTAAATGCAAGAGTTTTTGATTTTTTCCATGGGGCCCTCGCACTGGGGTCGCTGGACAGCCTGGCCGAGAGATTAGGCTTTGAGAGGGAAGCGAGTCGGGGCCCAGGGTGAGAGCTGGCCCCTGGGAAACTCTGAGGCCCGAGCTAGGATTTCCTGTCCCTCAATTGCAGGGGCAGCCCCTGTGGTTTTCCTGCTCCTGTGCCATGCCCGGGCCCATGGGGCTGGCGCGTGCGCGTGCACACACACACACCTGGGCCCTGAAGGCAGGATGCAGGGCTGGCACTGCAGATACTCTGTGGGCGACTGGCCCCCTCCCTCAGGAGAGACAGCAGAGGAGGCTGCCAGGTGTCTGAGTCAGGGCTCCAACCAGGGAGGTGACAGAAGGCAGCAGAAAATTCCATCTCTGGGAATACTTCAGCATGGCACTGGTGTCCATACCTTCCGGAACAGCACAGCAAGGCACTGCCTGCTCCCCCATCGTCACTGCTGCTTGAGCCATTACTGCCTTCCTGGGGGCTGGGGAGGGAGAATTATACCCACTAAATGGGGCTGGGTTTGGAGGGGCGGTGGCACATGCTAATCCTGCCCTCTTGATTACCTCCTAGCAGCGTGACCTTGGGCAAGCTACTTATTCTCTCTGTGCATCAGTTTCCTCATCTGCTAAATGGGGGCAATACTAGTGCCTACCTGATAGAATTGTTGTGGAAATTAAAAGTTAAAGCACATAAAGGGCTTAGAAAAGTGTCCATTTCCAGAGCACCTTCACATCCTTACCTTGTGGTGCCCTCGTATAGCCCCACTGTGACCCCCGTTTTAGAGATGAGAAAACTGAGGCTCAGGGGAGTGAAGCCACTTGTCCAAGTTCACTCAGCCAGGAGTGATAGAGCCTGACTGGCAATCTTCAGGCCTTGGTGCCCAGTTATGGCATCTGGGAGAATTGCCAAGATTGGTTTGGATTTGGGTGAGATTTCAGAATAAGTATGAGTCACCTCCCCTGGGGAATTAAGAAGCTTACTATTCCTGCCCCAGCAGACATGTGGTCTACAGTGGCTGACAGGACCCCAGCTGCTATCCACTTGGATAAACACAGCCCTCTGACATAGCTGTACAGGCTGTGAACTGTGTCATGGCAGAAAGAGTCCTGAACTAGGGGCCGACAACCAGAATTCCATGCCAGGCTCTGGCCCTGAGAGGCTCTGTGGCTTTGGGCACATGAGTGGTCTGTTGAGCCTCAGATCTACTACCCCCAGCCCCACCTGTAAAAGGAAGAGATGGACTAGTGTCTCTAACTTCTGTGGTTCTGAGAATCTGCTCATCCCCTTGAGTCCCCCAGACCCTTTTGTCCCTGGAGAGGAGTTTGAACACAGAGCAGGGCTCCTGCAGGCCTCATCCAAAGCATGCAGTTAAAGAGAGCAGCCCTGAGACAGTGGGAAGAACCCAGCATTGGTACAAAATGCCCCACACTGGCTCTGTCTGGAGGTCACAGGAAGCAGGGCTGCCCCCTGCCCTTCGCCCACGTACTCACATATCCAAATCTTCATGTCCTCCAAGTTCAACCCACCCTGCTTCCTCCAGGAAGCCTGACCCTGCCAGAATCATCTTGCATTCCCAGAGCTCTTTTCTCAGAGCTCTGATCCCCTTCCTGACTCTGAACATTGGCCTGCATTTGTTCATTATTGCCCAGTGCTGCACGCAATAGGGTTGGAAAATAAATGAATGAATGGGCAGAGTCTTTACTATTGTTGGTTCACTCAGTGCTGTTGCTCATTTTCTCAGCAAACCTAGCCAAGCACGTGCCATGTGCCAGGCTCCAGGCTGGGGGCTGGCGACGGACACCGAGCAGAGCAGAACCCAGCCCCTGCCTGTGTGAGGCTGTCTGTGCAGGCGAGGGGGAAGAAGCACAGAAAGAGATGATCAGAGCCCGTGGTCCAGCCTGCAGCACGGCGTGGGCTCAGGACAGGGGGCATCCCAGAGGAGGAGACAGGGGCTCTCTGACTTGAAGGAGGCGGCACTATTCAGACAGGAAAGGGGGTGAAGGTGCAGCCAACGTGTTCCGGGCAGGAGGCAGAGCGTGGAAAAGGCATGGAGGCGTGCGAGTTGGATAAAATGGGCTGGCTCCACCTGCCCCGTAGGATTAAATCAGACAGCGTGTGTAAAGGACATGGCAGGGTGGGGCAGGAAGTGCTCAGCCTGTGGTAGCTGCCATTAGGCCTCTGGTATATTTGAGATGGCTGCAGACTGTGATTTTGCAGTAGCAGGGTGCCTGGGAGTGAGCCGGAGGGGTGGTGGTCCTAGAGGGAAATCCAGAGGTCGGCAGGGCTAGGTCACAAAGCTTCCACAGGCCAGACTATGAAGTGATGACTTCATCATCTTGCTCAGCAACTGGCAAACTTTTTCTGTAAAGGGCCTGATAGTACATATTTTAGGCTTTGCAGGCCATGTGGTCGCTATTGTAGTACTCAGCTCTGCAGTAGCAGCATGAAAGCAGTCACAGATGATATAGAAAACGAACGGGCAAGGTTGGGTTCCAGTCAAACATTAATTACTGAAACAGGCAGCGGCACGGGGGCAGGAGGGAGGGTGTGGGGCGGGAGGATTTGGCCCTGGTCTGCCCACCCCAGCTCTAGCTGGTGAGGAGGCCCTGAAACCTGTGACCAGGCAGCGGCCCTGATCAGGGACTGAGATCTTGGTGAGAGAGGACAGTGGCCTGGGCTGGGGGAGGGGGAGGAAGGGACAGAGGCAGGGGACACTGGTGGAAAGGGGACCCCCGGTGCGGAGCTGGGGGCACGAGGTCTCCCTCCAACCTCCGTGGCCTCTTCTGTCTCTTCCAGGCTCCCCATACTATTACAGCGCCGCTGCCCGAGGAGCTGCCCCGCCCGCAGCTGCCACGGCCTACGACCGTCACTGACCCCAGGAGCCAGGCAGGCGCCAAGCACTTATGACACATATCACTGAAGGCCATAGCCTCCCAGCCCCCTCCGAACACAGCCAGAGGGGCCCAATGAGACCGTCCCCCAGCAACCCCCCACTCGCCTGAAACTCCCTCCCCCTTTTCCTGCCAGGGACTCTGGGCTTCTATGGTAGGGGCTGTTGGACTTCTAGACACCCATCCATTTCTAAGAGTCAGTTGATGAGCTTCTCCCGATGTGACTGGGTCTCCACAAACCAACAGACTGTTCTGCAGACAACTGCAGGTCCCAGCCCAGCCTGCCAGCCCCCTAGCTGTCTGACCACCCACCCGTCTTCCTCCCCCAGGCCTGGGAAGGAGAGTTTTTGCTTTTGTTGTTTCAACAGCACCCGTGTAAATACCTTACTGCTTTTTTGTGGGCCCGAGGGTCCAACTGAGCAGACTGCCCAGCCATTATGCATCCAGCACTCCCGCCGTGTCACAGGATGAGTTAGACCTGTGCACAGAGCATCCCCTCTGCTCTGGGTGCCCCCTGAAGGTGTGTTTGGAGATGCCCTTGAGACTAAGGATACCCACCCCCAGGCCCCAGCTCCCTGTTCATTGCTACTTCTTTAATATCTGGACTAAGAGTCTCATTGGGTTGGCTTTGCTCTAAGCAACCCCCACCCCAAGACCCCTCCCTGGCTTCCTGCCCCCATTTCCCTGGGCCCAGTGCAGTGTGAGCAGCTCTTTTCCGTATCAAAGGACTCAAAAAGAACTGTCTAGGAGATTCCTCAGCTACTGTTTTAAAGTAAGATGTCGTTCAAGGTACTGATTGCATTGTGGACTTGGAATGTTAGGGCTGGACGGGACCCAGGAGATGATGGTCCAAGGTGGGCCTGAGGCTCTCCAGACCCCCAGCCCCTGGAACCACTGAACTGAACTGGGATGTGTTTTCTGAGGTGTGCCCAGGCTCAAATCACATTGGACACCTACCATGGACACTTCTCCCACCCTCCAGGATGCCAGTGAGTGGATTCTGGGCAAGCCTGTCCCTGCCACATAGACGATTAACAAAAAGGACTTTGCCTGGACCAAGGACCACAAACACCTACAGCAGTCAGCCAGAACTTCCTGACCAGCCCCTCCCCGGCCTCATGGAGCCTAGTATGCAGCTAGGAACAGAGGTGCTCTGGTGGGGGCGGGTGCCTGACTTGAATAGTGGGTATCTACCTGTTGATGCAAGGGGCTGTGATGGTCAGGGCCATGGCCAAGGGCCTCGGGAGCCTGGAGTGGGAGCTGGGATAACTCACTGTGGGCTGGCGTGGTCAGAAAAAGCCACCTGGGAGGATCTGGGGGACAAAGGAAAGCTTCCTGGAGAGGAACAGGACAGGCAGTGAGGAACTGGTGTGTGAACTGGGAATGGTTTTGAAATGGAGGTACCAGGGCCACCATCTCTTTGCCTGGGGCCTCAACTCCTTGCACAGTATTTCTTGCCAGCTCAGAACAGACAGGTAGAGGCCCCATCCAAACATGGAGTGAATTACCACAATGACAATGGACTTTGCCCTCTCCTGTGACAGTGTGCCTGATGTCTGCATGTCACCAAGCTGGCAGAGAGCTGGGGCAGAGAGAGCCCACACTTGAGGTTATCAGGCCTAAGAGGTCTTGTCCTGGCTGCATCTCTCTGCCTGCCTTGCTGTACGTCCTCAGGCAAGACCGTTCACCTCTCTGAGCCTCAGCTGCCTTGGTGGAGCAGGGTCCCCTGCAGAACTACCCGACAGCTCTCTCCTTCCCTTCCTCTCTCCTGGGGCTCTGAGGCTGTGACACGGGCCTCTGGGCAAGCCCTCCACGTCCGAGTAGGCATAGTGGGGCACCAGAGTCCTGCTAATGATCGGACCAAGTGAAAAACAAAGAGCACCTAGGGGGATGAAACTCAGCTTTGAGGAAGACCTAAGTCAGCTCCCCTTAGGGGAAACTGAGGCCCAGCTTGGGGAAGCCCAGGACCGTGCAGGGAGACAGAGCGGACCTCCTCTTGCCACCACCAAGTATCCCCCTGCCCCACAGTGCCCCTACAAGGTGGTGGGATAGAAGAAGAACCCGAGGCTTAGCAAGGTGGAGTCCCCAGGCAGTGACCGGTGGAGGTGAGGCTGGGACTCGGCCCCCGACCACTGGCATGTAGCGATGCTCTCATCCCTGGGGCGGGAAGTCGACAGTGAGGGCAGCAGGAGATGGTTCTGGGCCACGTCCTGGAGCTGCTACAACTGCCGAGGAAGCCCAGTCACTCAGGGCAGCAGTGGAGCCAGTGAGCTCACTGCAGGCACACCCACCGCCCTGGAACCTGCTGTGCCAAGAAAGGAGGCAGCTGGGGCCAGAGCTCGTCTCCAGGAGCCCAGATGAACCAGCTGCAGCCTCCACCTGCCGGGCAAGGTAGGAGCAGATATGTTACCTGGACCCTCCCACCTTCCCTCCCTTCCAGAGAAAGTGGTGGAGTCTGGGGTCTGCAGCATCGGCCTCTTGGCCTCTGGCACCCACATCCTTGGATCCTGATGCTTCTGTGGTCTCAGGCTGTTGGGAGGAGGTCAGCCTTCCCTGAACCGGCTACCTAAGGCGCACACTGTCCTTCCTCGGCAAAGCCCACCTGGCCCCAAGTGCACCACTCTCCCCATCCTGTTCCTCCTCCTGACCTGTGATGAGCTCCCTCCATGCCTTTTCTCTCTCCCCTGAGGCTCTGCAGGTCCTCAGATTGCATTTATATTGATTACTACCACTTAATTCCTGGGCTGCCAGGCAGAAGCACAAGTGCACACGGACACACGTGCATGTTGCCACACATGTACCTGCTCTCACCAGCTGAGTTCCCCACGCTGCCCAAGGAGCTTCCTGCGAGCTTGGAGAGGAAGGTTCCAAAGGACACAAGCTGTTGAGTAGATGCCAGAGAATTCTGAAGGAAAACACAAGGCCAGGGCTTTCACCAGCATTGTGGCAGGAGGCCTGGGGCATTCCTCCATGAGCCTTCAGCCCTGTGTTCCAGCTCTTTTTGAAAAGGACATTGTAGATTTTACAAAAATTTTTCATACCATTAGTCTATCTGAAACCAAGAAAAATTTGATGACATATCAAACCCAATATCGCTTTCCCAAGGCGCCTTAGTTAGGGTTAGCCCTTTCATAACTGATGTTTGTATGGTGCTTTGCAATCCTTGACCATCCCATGGGGCAAAGATCACAATGCCCATTTTATAGATGGAAAAACTGAGATTTAAGGCTTACCTGGCAAGACAGAGGTAAAGAGAATTCTCAGATTTCCAGGCCTCATTCTTTCCAGATTCATGCTCCTGTCATGGGCATGTGTGGCTTAGAAACACCCTTCAGTCCCCTAGAAACCCCCAGACGTGCAATGAGGAAAGGAAAAACAGACTCAGAGGCTGGCCTGACGTAGGGGCCAGGGGGCTGTTAGCTTTGCTGGTCCAACTTGATTCCCATTAACACTGAAAACTGCAGTCTTTGCCACATTCACACCAACTCTTCTGAGGTTTCATCCCGACTCATTCCCTGCTGTGCCTGAGACTCAGAGGGAGTTGGAGCTTATCCAAGGCCACAACACAAGCCCTGACAGGGCCTGGATGTGGGCCCAGCTCTGACTCCCAGGGTCCAGGGCTCCAGCCTCATGAGCTGTCCCCACACTCCTCTTGTCTTTGTCCTTCTTGCTGTGGAACAGACTTCAAATCTGGCTGTGACAATATGCAGCAGTCCCCAGATTCGGGCCATCAGGGGTGCCCAGAGCCCTGGGAAGCACAGATCACTATCTCAAGGGCCCTGGACCAGCTGCTTCCCAGGCCATGCAGGTGGGGTGACCTTGCCACTTCTGCAGGGCACTGGCAGCCTGGGGAGTGGGGGCTTGCCCTACCCAGTGGCATTCAAGTGTGAAAACTTTTAAAATGCTGTCAGCCCCCCCCCAAAAAAGTCTGTGGGTAAAATTTGACCCACGGGTCACCAGCTTGTGACACCTATTCTTTGTCCAATGCCTCCTTTCTTCTTCACCTCCTTGTCATCGGGGAGAGATGGGAGCTCAGAGAGGTAAGAGATGAGGTTCAAGTTGTCCAGCAAGTCAGTGTCAGGAACAGGCACCCCCAGTACCTACTCTCTCCCTCCCACACTCTGGGCTCTTGCAGGCTGTTTGGGCTTTGCAGGTGGGACGGGTAGACCGTTGGAGGGGGTAGGGATAGGGGACTGTTGGCTTCGAGGGGAGGTCAGTGCTGCCGGCGTCTTTCACATGCCCAGGGAAGAGCCCCAGATGTGGCCACAGGGCACTGAAGGATGAAATCCCTTTATGAGAAGTCACATGCAGAGCGTCTGCCCTGCCTTGGCAGCCTCTGACTCCAGCTACCCCTTTCTGGATGACATTTCAGTTAGAATTTAGCTCCAAGCCATGGAGAGGCAATCTTAAAAACAAGCCAAGCATTCCTGACAAATACCTGGAAACAAGATATGTCTGAGACATGACTGCCACAAGGGTAGAGGAAAAATCCAGGCCCCTGGATAGGCTAGGCCCAGGCCAGAGTGGGTGGATCCACAGCACCGGGGGCTAGACCAGCTCCCCGGCAGCCCTGCTAGGAGGCGGCTCTGCAGCCTTGGCCTCTCACCCATCCAGGAGCCCGCCTCTGACAGCTTCCAGGCACGCACACCAGTGCACCTGGAGAATACATTCCTTTAGTTCTTTTGGCCTTGGAGAGGTCCAAGGCAAGTGCATTTCTTAAAAGGTAACAAAATACATTACTGGAAAGTTGGACAGTCAGGCCATGACTTCTAGCCTGCATTCTGCCCCACCTCCTGGCAGCCCCTTTGGCCCCTTGTCCCCTGTTGTCCCCGTACCTCAGGATTTCCTCTTGCATATTCATGACAGAGCCGAGGTGTCCATCCACCTTCCCCACTGTCAGCGCGGCTGCGCCTCCAGAGTGGCGGCCAGGTCCCAGGGGGCCGACTGGGAGCGAGCCCCTTGCCTGCCCACTCTCCCGACCAGGGACCTGCAGCTTCTCTGACACGGGCTGCTTGCCGGCAGCAGGCAGGCACCAGACTATGTTTCATTCACTGTAATTTCTCAACACCGGGGTCCCGTTCCTGGACCCCCCGGATGAAAGGGGACCTCAGGGTCACATCCCTGCCATTCTAGAGTTTCAATCCACATGTTCCCAGGGGTCCTGTTTAGCTCATCTCCAAGTTAAGGGTACACATAACTACCAGTCAGTAAGTCTATTCTTCTTCCCGCATCTTAGACCCCTGAGCCACATGAGGAGAAAATGCAGCAGTTTATCTATTTATTGAGGGAATCTTGATGAATTGTAAAAGGGAGTCAGTCTCAGGTGGTATATTTGGCCTCTGGGCAGGAGGGAGAGGGCAGGAATCCTGCCCTTCTGCTTCGGGCAGCTCTGAGCCTGGCAGGGAGAGAGAAGTATATGAAACAGCAGGGGGAGGGACCCCTTGGGAGTTATGGCTTCCCTCCCTGACTCTGAGGCCGGGCTGGAGGAAGCCCAGCTGCAGCCTCACCCATCCTAACCTGGACCCACCCACTCCTGCAGCCAGAGGGGCCCCTCATCCCCACAATTGCCACGCTCGTGACAACATCCCTCATCTTCTCCAAAAGCACCATTAAGAACAAGTGCTTTTGGAGGATGGATTTTTGATTTACAAACGGTGCATTTCCCTTGGAGTGGAACAGAAAGGAAACCATTTAATGGCTCCCTTATTTTCAAGCATGAATACATTTTAATGAAACTATTTTATTGTATTTGAGGAAATGGAGAGTTGAACATTCCAACCAATCAATAGCCAATTAATTGCTATAAAGCTAAAAAGAAAATAAATAAGTCCTGAGTCTATTTTAAACACCCTGCAAAGCTCAGAGCCTCCAAATCTGGCCTCCCCCTCCACACGTGCCCAGGTGAGTGTACACACACACGCACAGGCATGCGCACCCCGACACCTCAGACGTACTTGAAACAGAGAAAGCACTGAGTCTCCTCATGCCAATTCTTGCCTGCTCTTCTCACCTTTGGTCAGAGGAGATGAGCAGACCTGGCAGCAGCCTATCCCGGGGCTCAGGAAGAGGCAGGCCCATGCCCTGGTCCCAAGCCGCCAGCACAGTGTGGGGTAGTGGGCAGTGAGGCCACACTTCTCGGCCCCAGCTTCCGGGCCTCCACGTTTGGGCCAAGAGTGGAAATCTGACTCGGTTTTTGCCCTGGCTTGCTGGAAAATGCTGCCCTGGTTTTTCAGTCTCTAGTGGCCTTGGACATGGAGTATTTGTGGAAATGCAGATTACATTGCAAATGGAACTCTTTGCCAGGAAGATACGTGGATTTTGCTTTTCATTCCTTGAAACAGTTGACTTTGTCTTAGGGACTGACCTTCCAGCATCAAAGAAATACATATCTACTGTTACCGCCAAAGTTTGTGATGCCTGCATAGACGCTTACTTGTAAAAAAAAAAAAAAAAAAAAAAGTACAAAAAAAAAACCCCCACAATTGAATTGCCTTTGAAAGTAGGAGATGATCTGTCTCCAACAGATTGAAAAAAAATGCTTCTTAAAAATGTGTATGTTTTGTATTCTTTTTTTCTAGTAGAAAATAATTGACTTGAAATATTGGTGGTTTTTTTTTTTTAGTGATGTGTGTTGCTTTTGTGTGTAATAATATTTGAATGTAATTACAGCAGTGCCAATTTGCCAAAGATGTTGGACATATTTTTCTTTTGTTGGGAGGAGGGCAGGGGCTGGGGGTGGGACTTGGGAGAAAAGAGGGGTGGGATTTTGGTTTCATTTTTAACTTTTTTTCTTGTCAAACCTGGAATTTGTGGTTTTATTCTAAGTTAAATGGTTGACTGCAACACATTTATTTTAGGTTAGTTGGAGAAACCTGCAATAAGATTGGCGTAGTTTCAATATCTGTGTGTCTTTTCATGAGTGACTGTTACTTGTGAAGAATTGATTTTATGTAACCTTTATGTGAGATAATTATTTGTAAATATTTGCCATAATTTTATTGGTTCCTAAAATAAAAGTAATTTTTTAAGTTCAGAAAAAGAATTTGATCTCATTTGTTTTTACAACTTCAGAGATGGTCTTTGACAACTTTGACAAAGCCCATTGGGCTTGTGGGGAGTTTTATTGGCTCTCCTGATAAAATCAGGGTCAGAACAAATCTGTGCAGCTAGAACGGTGTGCTGTGGCTTTGGACTGTGGCCTGGGCAGGGGCAGGAGAGGCAGATTCCCCACCCTCGAGAGGTTCCAGGCAAGTTGCCAGCAGCCGTGGCAGTGGGGAGTGATGGTTGAGCCCCCCGCTGGATTTGACTTCTGGCTCTGATTCACTGGCTGGGGATCCTTGGCTGAGTTCTGTAACCTCAATTTCATTAGCTCCAGAATAGTCAGTAACACCCACGTCATTCATTCATTCATTCAACAAAGAGTGGTTGAGCATCTATTCTGTCCCCAGCACTAGGGACACAGTGGAGAACTTGGCAAACAAGGACCCTGCTAACATGAAGCTTATTTTCTAGGGGGTTCTCGTGAAGGTTAACATGCACGAGTATATGCTCAGTAATGGTGCGTGCATGCAAACATGCTCTTAACCTTGATCTAGGGTGAATCTTTAAGTTGCCTGGAACCTAAGCAGTTTGGGCGCTTCCCACACCTCTGACGTGCAGCAGCACTCGGAAGCCGCTCGTGCCAGGAGACCAGAGCCCAAGAATCCACGATCCTTCTGTGGGAGGTGCCCTGTCCCTATGCCTTTAGAGCTGAGCGCTTTGGCTGCACGGGAGCCTGGGGTGGCTTTCCATCAGGGGGCAGGGCAGCTGCAGCCCGAGCCCTGCCCCTGCTGGGCGGTGTCAGTCTGCAAGGGCAGGCAGGGACCGCTGCGCCCGTTGGCACAGTGTGTGCGACGCAGTAATTGCCAGAGATGGAGTGGGCAAGTGACCGCGTGGGGCCGTGGGCTGTGACTCATTCATATTTAATAAAGCCGGCTGAGCGGCCTCCATTCATTTTGGCAATGGATGGTGACGGAGGTGATTCCTGAGGGAGGGAGGGAGGGAGGGGGAGGGGGAGAGGGAGAGGGAGAGGGAGAGGGAGAGGGAGGGGGGGAGAGGGAGAGGGAGAGAGAGAGAGAGAGAGAGAGAGAGAGAGAGAGAGAGAGAGAGAGAGGCCGCGCGGAGAACGGGTCCAGCTCCTCTCCTCCCCACGCTCAGGACTGAGAGGCACAAACTTCAAAGCGAAGCAGCAGCATTTGGGAACTGAAAGTTGGGCTCCAAACCTAGAGGAACCGGTGAGGCAGAGCTGTGCTTTCGTCCCTGAGGCTGCAGAACCTTGTCCCTGGCTCTCCTGGGACAGAGGAGACACCTCTGCCCTCCGTATGGGGCACCAGTATCTACAGTAACCAGGGCACGTGCCACCCCCTCACGACGCAGGATGGAGGTCTTGGGCCAGGCCTCCGGTAGGGAGGGTGGAAATGCCACCCTGAACACACTCAGGCGTGTTCTGTCTCCAGCAACACCTCTGCCCTCAGTGGCCATCACCAAGAGAGGCAGAGCAGATGCCTGAGGCCTGCCATGTGAGGCTTAAGCCTCAAGCCCATTTGTTCCTCGTACTTTCACTGCAGCCGGGCCCCTTGCTGGGTGCTCGGGACAGAGGTCACCCATTGGGAGGATGAGATTACACCTGGGCCGTGAAAAAGGTGGAGGGATAAAGACTCCTAAGAGCCGGGGCTGGGAGTCTCAGCTCCAGTTCCTGATGGTCAGTTTGCTGATGTGAGCCTTCTCTTAAATTCTAGGGACCTTATTTTCTCTGCCACAAAGAAATCAAAATTTTACATCCAAAGGTCAAACTCTAGTTGGGAGATTCTCTGAGCCAGGCTTAGTGCTAGATGCAGGAGGAGGATTGCTATAGACTGAATGTTTGTGTCCCCCCTAAAATTCATATATTGAAACTTATTCTGCTTTGTGATGGTGTATGGAGGTGGGACCTCTGGGAGGTGCTTAGGTCATGAGGGTGGAGCTCTCATAAATGGCATTAGTGCCCTAATAAAAGAGACCCCAGAGAACGTCCTTATCCCTTCTACTATATGAGGACACAGGAAAAAGATCCTCACTTGACACTGTATCTACCAAGGCCTTGATATTGAACTTCTCAACCTCCAGAACTGTGAGACATAAATTTTTGTTGTTTAAGCCAGCAGTCCCCAACCTTTTTGGCACCAGGGACCAACGGTTTCATAGAAGGCAATTTTTCCATGGATGGACGGGGGTTGGTGGGGAGGGACGGTTCAGGGGGTAATGTGAGCGATGGGGAGTGATGGGGAGTGGCAGATGAAGCTTCGCTTGCTCGCCTCCTGCTGTGCGGCCCGGTTGCTAACAGGCCGCAGACTGGTACCTGCCCGTGGCCTGGGGGTTGGGGACCCCTGGTTTAAGCCACCCAATCTGTAGTTTTTGTTATAGCAGCCCCAACAGGCCAAGACAAGGGTGGAGTACAGAAATGAACCAACAAGGAGCCTGCCATCTGGGGCAAGTGATGTGCATATTTTAATTCCAGGCAACGTGACCAGTGCCACCTATGGGCGGAGCAGACAATGAGGTGTAGGCTCAGAGCGGGAATTCCATTCATTTGGGGGAAGGGTGATCAGGAAAGCCTTCCTGGAAGAGATGGTTTTTGAGTAGAGCTGTGAAGGGTGGGCAGGATTCCAATAAGAAATTTTAGAGAAAGTAGGAAGGAAAGGCATTCCAGGGAGCAGGGACAGTGCACAAAGCCCCAGGGTGAGAATAGAGGTGTGTCAGAAAGAGACAGTAGACGGTTACCTCTGAGTTAACTAGGCACTGTGGCCTTTCCCCCACGTTGCCTTAAGGGGCTCTGTGGGTGCCACTGGGTCAAAGGTAAGGGCTAGACTGGGTTCAGGTCATTTCCTAGCAGATAGGTTTGCTCAAGGAGGAGGAGGCAGTGGCAAGTGCAAGCAAAGGGTGAAGACTCCTTGGAGGCTGCAGAGGGGGTGGGAGCAGGCGGACTTCCAGCCCTGCGAATCTAGCAGCCTCTGGACCTCCTGGCCAGCTGTGTGGTGATGGGGTAAAGGGACTCGCCTTAGCACTGCAGGGGCCTCGCCCATACGCGATGCAACAGCTGTCTCTGGGGAGATACATGGTCCACGTAGCCCGAGGAGAAGGGGGTGGCCACCACTTGGAGCAAGTCAGGAGGAGGCCCCCCTGCAGGACACACAGCCAGTATGCGTTTGGACCACTGGGGGCATTAGCACCTCAGGTGATCTTATTTCTTTTGCTAATCTGTATATCCTGATTTTTCTTAGTGACTATGCATTATACACAACGTAAAGATAATTTTTTAAAAATTCACGTTGCTATCTTGACTCGGTATCACCAGCAGACTGTAATGGGAGCCTTTGCAAGCCCCACTTCAGACCAGCTCTGAGGGCATTTAGCAGAGGGCCGACCTGTATTAGTCTGCTATGGCTGCCATAACAAAGTACCACAGAACAGGTGGCTTAAACAGTAGAAATGTATTGTCTCACAATTCTGGAGGTGGGGAAGTCCAAGATCAAGGTGTCAGCAGTGTTGGTCTCTTCCGAGGCCTCTCTCTTTGGCTTGTGGACGGCTGACTTCTCCCTGGGTCTTCACATGGACTTCTCTCTGTACTTGTCTAATTTCTTCTTATGAGGACAATAGGCATATTGGATTAGGGAGCACCCTAATGATCATTTTAACTTATTTACCTCTTTAAAGACCCTATCTCCAAACACAGTCACATTCTGAGGCACTAGGGTTAGGACTTCAACATATGAATTGGGGGCCGGGGGGTCGGGGGCGTGGTGGGGGGACACAATTCAGTCCACAGCATCACCTGAGAAAAAAGAGACCCCCAGACCCAAGCCCAGCCTGGATGTGCCCTTCACACATCAATTCCTCCTTGGCCTGTCCAGTGCCACCTCTGTCCAGGGACATCTGCCCCTGTGTGTCCAAACCTCCACACAAGCTAGAGGCTCTGTTTCCCAGATCTCAACTCCCAGTGTAGCCCTCAGGAAGATCCTTACCTCACATCTTACATTCAGATAAATCCCTGGTAGGTTAAACAAATACTTTTAATTTTTAAAAATAAAACTAGGGGTTTATATCGGGCTTCCCTGGTGGCACAGTGGTTGAGAATCTGCCTGCTGATGCAGGGGACACGGGTTCGAGCCCTGGTCTGGGAGGATCCCACATGCCGCAGAGCGGCTGGGCCTGTGAGCCACAACTACTGAGCCTGCGCATCTGGAGCCTGTGCTCCGCAACAAGAGAGGCTGCGATAGTGAGAGGCCTGCGCACCGCGATGAAGAGTGGCCCCCGCTTGCCACAACTAGAGAAAGCCCTCGCACAGAAACGAAGACCCAACAGAGCAAAAATAAATAAATTAATTAATAAACTCCTACCAAAGAAAAACCCAAAAAAAACCCCAAAACTAGGGGTTTCTAGATAAATATATTTCAAATCTCCATATGGAATATGACTTATAAGCCTATAAACAAACGTCTTAAGGGAAAAAATAGAAATATTTGACTGTTTCTCTTTTTTTACTTTTATATATACAAAAACAATTTTTTAACAGAAACAAGAGACAAATAACCTGGGAAAATAAACCTATAAAATGTGAAGAGGTGCAATGCCCTTAATATATGAAAATGCTGTATGCAATTATATGAAAAAAACTACTATCTTGAAGAAAGAGAAATGGGTAATGGACATGCATAGATCACTCATAAATGAAGTAATACTAAATATTAGTAAATGTCCAATCCAAGATTAGAAAAAACATGATTCAACTTCACGAAGATCTTTTTAAAATACCCAGTTTGGGTGAGGGTGCCAGGAAATGGACACTCCTCCAGGCTGCCTCTGGGCCGTCCGACAGTATGAGGCCACAGCTGCCTGTTGATTGCCAGGCCTGGGTGCTGGCTCTGGGGACACCCAGAGGAGCAGGGACTCTAAAAAAGCACAGCGGGGGTCTTGCACCCAGGCCTGCCTACTCCCACTCCCAGGTCTATGGTTTTCCCACTAGGCTGGCTGCCTGCAGTCACAGGATGACGTTTACAGCCCAGGTCAAGTAGGGAACATGGCGTTTCAAGCCCAATGGTGTCATCTGGAAGGGCACGCGCAGCAGAGGTTCCCACATTATCCACAAACGTGTAAATATCGCGACGGCTGGTAATGTAACCAAGAAAATCACTTCCCGTTGTTTCCCTTTCAGTGATATTTTCTGCTTGGCTGAGTTTGCTTAGCACACTGGAAAGGCCAACTCATCAGTTCTTGCTGTTAATCAAGAGCAGTAATTGTCCGAGTTCAAAGCCTCCTGACTTAGACTCTGCTGAATAGGATAACAAGTTCCAAAAATGCTAAGTAGTAGTTTCTATAAATGGGCCTTTCTAATAGAGAAGGCCCAGAAGAAGGTTTGGAAAGAAAACCTTTCTAGAAAGTGGAATTAAAACATTGTGCATACTTTATAGAGCAGGGCAGATAAACTCCTGAAATGCCTAGAGGTTCTTAAAGCATGGACGATGTGGGTGCAGACTATTTCCTCATTTACTGTGTGAACTTGGCGTATTGGTTAAGGTGATGCCTGCTGATGTAGCAAACATAACCCATAACTTCAGTGTCTTAACAAAACAGAAGTCTGTTTTTCACTTACACAACGGTTAAGTGTGGGCATTCCTGGTACACAGGTAGCCTTCCACAAGGTGACTAAGGGATCCAGGTTCCTTTTGTCTTTTGGCTCTGCTATCTTTAAGGTATGGCCTCCAAGGTTATCCTGTTTATCTGCATCAAGCTTGCAAAGAAGGAAAGAGCATGGAGGATCATGCCTTGGGAGGTTTTCCTTTCCATTTACATTCAATTGCCCAGAACCCTATCCTGTGGCCACACCCAATTGCAAAGCAGGCTGAGAAATGCAGTCTAGCTGTGTGCTGATGAAGAGGAAATGGGCCTGGGGACAGATAGCCAGGTTGTATCTTTATGACACTCATGAATTCCACAGAATTTGAACCTCAGCTTCACCCAGTTCTTTTCTACCAACTCTGGGGCAGTGAAGGACAGATAGGCTGAAGCAAAAGAATGGCTGAGCCATGCCCAGCTGTGCTGTGCCCAGCTCTCTGCTCCTCACCTTTGTCCTACCCTCAGCTGAACTCAAACTGACACCAGGCTCGGAGGACAAGCACATTCCTGGCCTGAAGAACTGACGGTGTCCCACGGCTTGTCATCAGCAGCTATGCTCCTGGTCCACTTGATCTTCTGCCCTGCTTCTAAATACAAGACTCTTTGGGTTGAGTTGTGAACGATAATACCTACTAGCATTTCTTGAGCACTAACTGTCTCCCAGGCACTGATGCTTAGTGGACTTTTTCCTGTTGTTCCAAAAATTGCACAGCCAAAGCCCAAAGCTGAAGCTAAAAGTTCATGGAGCCACTAACAGTTGAGTCCAGTCACCTCCTGCAGTGCTGAGAGGTGACAATTCAGAGAATGGACCTGACTGCCCAGTACCACTCCCCTACATTCACCACAAATATAGAGACAGAGAGGAAGTGGTGGGGAGCTTGGGGGAAATGCAGGTTCAGGAGCCCTGTGGGCAGGGCTGCTGCTTCCTCTCCAAAGCCAAGGGAAAGTGGCTTTAAGATAATACCTTGGAAACCATAAACAAGACCAAAAGACAACCCTCAGAATGGGAGAAAATATTTGCAAATGAAGCAACTGACAAAGGATTAATCTCCAAAATTTATAAGCAGCTCATGCAGCTCAATAGCAAAAAAACAAACAACGCAATCCAAAAATGGGCAGAAGACTTAAATAGGCATTTCTCCAAAGAAGATATACAGACTGCCAACAAACACATGAAAGAATGCTCAACATCACTAATCATTAGAGAAATGCAAATCAAAACTACAATGAGATATCATCTCACACTGGTCAGAATGGCCATCATCAAAAAATCTAGAAACAATAAATGCTGGTGAGGGTGTGGAGAAAAGGGAACACTCCTGCACTGCTGGTGGGAATGTGAATTGGTACAGCCACTATGGAGAACAGTATGGAGGTTCCTTAAAAAACTACAAATAGAACTACCATACGACCCAGCAATCCCACTACTGGGCATATACCCTGAGAAAACCATAATTCAAAAAGATTCATGTACCAGAATGCTCACTGCAGCTCTATTTACAATAGCCCGGACATGAAAACAACCTAAGTGTCCATCATCCGATGAATGGATAAAGAAGATGTGGCACATATTGTAAGGCCAACTGGCCTGAGGCAGGGGAACGCAATCAGATTCACAGGTTGCATCAGACCGAAACTCTCCGGACCACCTAGTTCCAGAAACTGACCTGGGGACCTTCCACCCGGCCCAGCCTTCCCGCCTTTCAAGGGGCGGGACTAGTGGTCCCAAGACTGATGTAACCGGCACCAGATATTGCCACGATACCCCAAGAGACCACCAAATAAGGAATACCCTGCACCCCCCAGATTCACCACACCCCTTTCCCTTCTTTCCCTATAAAATCTTGCCCAACCCTCGCCCGGGTGCGACTTCTCTGGCCCCTTTCTCTCGGACCAGTGAACCTCGCCCGGGAGCGCCCCCTAATAAAGCTCACTTGAAGCTTTCCTCTGTTTCGCGATGCCGTTTGTTAAGATCCGACCTTACACATATGTACAATGGAACATTACTCAGCCATAAAAAGAAATGAAATTGAGCTATTTGTAATGAGGTGGATAGACCTAGAGTCTGTCATACAGAGTGAAGTAAGTCAGAAAGAGAAAGACAAATACTGTACGCTAACACATATATATGGAATTTAAGAAAAAAAATGTCATGAAGAACCTAGGGGTAAAACAGGAATAAAGACACAGACCTACTTGAGAATGGACTTGAGGATATGGGGAGGGGGAAGGGTAAGCTGTGACAAAGCGAGAGAGAGGCATGGACATATATACAGTACCAAACGTAAGGTAGATAGCTAGTGGGAAGCAGCCGCATAGCACAGGGAGATCAGCTCGGTGCTTTGTGACCGACTGGAGGGGTGGGATAGGGAGGGTGGGAGGGAGGGAGACGCAAGAGGGAAGGGATATGGAAACAGATGTATATGTATAACTGATTCACTTTGTTATAAAGCAGAAACTAATACACCATTGTGAAGCAATTATACTCCAATAAAGTTGTTAAAAAAAAAGATAACCCCTTGGAAGTTTGAAGGTATCTTCAAGGAGAGACTGGGATGTCACTTCCTGTGCGGGTATATTCTTGGCCAGCAGATCTGGTGGCCTGCCCTTGTGTTTACATGCCTCACCTTGACATGCCTTGATGTGGCTGAAAGTTGAATACCAGAAAAACTAAAATTCCAGGAAAAAGCATGAATCAACTGGGGTGACTGGGAACTGCTGTCAGGACCTGCATTTTAAAGTGAAATGCCCATTGCTTTCTTCTCCCTTCAGCCAGTAAATGCTCCTTGATCTCTGCTTCATGCTTGGTGGGGGCTCGGGGCAACTTGAGTTGTATGTGTGTACATATACATATCTCTTCATTTAAAATATTTTCAGCAAGAGGATCTAGTTTCTTAATAAAATTTCCCCTTGAAAAAGTCCAGTGTTTTCTTGGCAAAGCTAGGAAGAATACAATCTTTTTTCCAAACCCTTGTTAAGTACTTATTTTACTGCCTATAACAGAATAGATAGGCTATGAATGATTGAAAAATCCAGAATTACAGTGGCTTCTACAAGACGTAAGATTTACTCTCTCTCTCACATACGGAGCCTGGGAGTTGGTAATCGGGGTTGATATGGCAACTTGGCTGCAGCAGGCCCACAAGGACCAGACTCAGACATCCTCGGCTCTCCCTGGACTACATCCCTCAGCCCCGAGGTCCAAGATGGCAGCAGGAGGACAGAGGAGACGAAGAAAAGAGAACCAGCTGTCTCCCGGAAGCTGGCACCTGACACTTCTGCTTATATCCCACTGGCCAGAACTGAGTCACGTGGCCACATCTAGCTGCAAGGGAGACTGGAGAAGGTGATCTTTATTCTGAGCAGCCCTATTGGTCCAGCTACAACTTCTATTACTATGGGCAAAGGAGAGGGTGGCTATTGGAACAAGAGCAGCAGTTTCTGCCATACCACCATGTCTCCATTGCCTACAGCACACTGCTTGGTTCAGAGAGACTCATTCCTTCATTATTTATTCAGCTGATTGTTATTGAATAAATGTTTGTTGAACTGAATTGAAGGGAGACAGGAGATAGGGTGGACTTGGGTGAGGATGACAGAGGACCCAGACCTGCTTCAGAAACTCAGGGGGGATCATCTAAGAACGCTACCCCACCCTTAGAGAGAGCAGGCATCTTCCTGCCTAATTCCTCTTGCACCCATGTCCTAAGGTCCTCACGTGGGGTTCAGTGTCTCCGTCCGCACAACAGGGTAGGGGACATAAAGCTGAACCACATGTTCTCCAGTCCTTCCATCTCAAATGCTCGGTGAGACTGCGGTTCTCAGTGAATCAAGGGCAAGAGACCAAGCACTGACCAGGGGGACTCAGAGTCAAAAATGAGAGATCAAAGATATGGAGGGCTCCTTGGATCTGGCCTTCCATGTTGTGATCTTCATCCCTCAAAGGGCCCTCTGAAAGCCCCTGGGCACTGGATTCTGCTTAGCCAACCATCTGGATCTCAGTCAACACTGGTGTCCACCCTAGGGCTAGGAAGAAAGTGGAGTATAAAATTGCAGAACTCTGGCCACAATGAGGCACCTGGCGTTGGAAATTAACCCCAAGCCAAAGAAGTGTCAGGCTGCCAGTGGCAACAGACTGCCTGTCTGTTGAAGGTTTCCAGCAGGAACTATTAAAAATGGTGGCTTGGGGCTTCCCTGGTGGCGCAGTGGTTGAGAATCTGCCTGCTAATGCAGGGGGCACGGGTTCGAGCCCTGGTCTGGGAGGATCCCACATGCCGCGGAGCAACTAGGCCCGTGAGCCACAACTACTGAGCCTGCACGTCTGGAGCCTGTGCTCCGCAACAAGAGAGGCCGCGATAGTGAGAGGCCCGTGCACCACGATGAAGAGTGGTCCCTGCTTGCCACAACTAGAGAAAGCCCTCGCACAGAAACGAAGACCCAACACAGCAAAAATAAATAAATAAATAAACTTAAAAAAAAAATGGTGGCTTGAGGGTCCATAAGGGACAAACTGTGGGGAGGGGGGAGTGAGGCTTCCGCAAAGAGAAGCTTGCCGGTCAGATCCAGGAAGCTTCTTTTGAGGAAGAATGATGTTTGGATGAGAATGTACCAAAAGGTGTCATTATTTGGTCTTCAAATGTTTGAGGGACATGGAGCTTTTTAAGAAGTCTTGGGACATTTCTTCATGATTAACAAACTGGCTTAGGGGAAAAAAAAAACAGATGTGGGCATAAACAGACACTACTCTGAATGGTATATAGTAACATTATCTACTTTTCTTGGGACTGGGATTAACTGGTTTAGTTACTACTTGATGGTTATTAGAGAGAGTTCCTAGAGAGGAAGAAGTTAAGACATTTGGAAGTAAAGCATTGGAAAAACTCCCAGGCCACTTGGAGGTTTGAAATGAATCAGGTGAGTTTCAGTGGAGAAACAGACCTGGCTATGGATTTAGGGGAGGAGAGGACAGCCCCAGGAGCTATGTGGAGATCAGGGCTGCTTGGGGACTCCCCAGAAGTAGAACCTATGCTTAATCAAGGAACGTTTTTTAGTGGAGAACATATCTATGGAATGTTTGTCCCATCACAGCCCTGGGTTGCACAGACATGGTCACAGCCCCTCTAAAATGTGGAGGAAAAGAGGCCAGCTAAGCCTTGCTGACAGTGGTCCAGAAGCATCCTTCAGTCCTAGGCCAGCCAACAGTTCTTTTGCCAGGATACTAGAATCTCCATCCAACTTCCCCAGCAATTCTAACCTGGTGAGGGTTTTAATTTTCTATCTGAAAATGTGTGGTTTGAAAAATGTGTGGTGTGTACACTGTCGCAGAACAAATAGAACTGAGATTTATGTTTCACAACTTCCATGGTTTGAGTTTTTCCCATATGTCTTTGACAGTCCTATCACATTTCTGACACTGACATTTTTTTTCTTTCTGGGAAGCTGGGGCGAGGCAGAGAGCAGGTTTTCCCCCCTTCTTTACTAAGTCTGGCTTGGGAGTATGTGTGTACAATTTATTGACCCACACATGTATGTCTCTTGTTGAGAGAATATTTGCATGTATGCAGGTGTGTGGTGCGCTAGGCTCCACTGTGTGTGCGTTTATATGTTAAATGTAGTCATATGTATTTGGATATGTTTCTGTGATGGTGGTGGTGGTAGTGGTGGGTGTGTGTATTTAAAATAGAAACAATTAGCCAGTTAGATGTTATTCCAAGTCAGTGTCATTAATGACCAAACATTTCTCCTTACAGTGTCATGCACTGATGTGTACTGGATCTGCCAGAGGTTGAAAAGAGTCTCTGTGTTCTCTGTCTCAAATTCCATGTGTTTTCAATTAATTTCACATGTGTTTGCAAATCTGGTGCTTCAATTAAATAGGTGAAGAAAATATTCCCAATTATTAATCCAGGTCTATTTCTTCACTTTATGCTGTCGAGTCTTCATTAGGAAATGCTGTTAAACATGACATCAATCCCAATAACTTAACTAATTCCTTTTTCATTGTTAAAGCAGAGTTACAACTTTGGAAATCTGTTGGTGTGGGTTTTTCCCCCCCATTAGAAAATTCATCTATATCCTAGAATCAGTAGCTCAATGTAAATTCAGTGTAGAATTTAGTCAGTTATTAAGTGGATTTAAGTGGCTGAACCCTGGTGTAATCTGACCAGTAATGCATGAAGGAAAGAGTTGGAGGTGTAAAAAATGTCAAATAGCTTTCTCAGATGCATTAAACTATTAATAAAGATAAAACGATCTTTATGTTTGGGGTTTAGAACATCTCTTTTATGATATAGAGAAGCCACTTTGACTCACGATTCATTGGCTTCAAGGTCTGGTGCCATTATTCAGAAGGTGTCAGGAAGAAAATGGAGACAAGCACCTCGGCAGGGGAAGAGGTGGAAAAAGAAACTGAGTTTAGGACTGCCCAGCCCGCGGGGTTGGGCAGGGAGATGTGGCAGTGAAGGCACGAGGTAAACGCAGCGGCTGATGGTGTCCACACCCTGTGGAGCCCTCTGTGGAGGAGTCCACACCCCGTGGAGCCCTCTGTGGAGGAGTCCACACCCCGTGGAGCCCTCTGTGGAGGAGTCCACACCCCGTGGAGCCCTCTGTGGAGGAGTCCACACCCCGTGGAGCCCTCTGTGGAGGAGTCCACACCCCGTGGAGCCCTCTGTGGAGGAGTCCACACCCTGTGGAGCCCTCTGTGGAGGAGTCCACACCCCGTGGAGCCCTCTGTGGAGGAGTCCACACCCCGTGGAGCCCTCTGTGGAGGAGTCCACACCCCGTGGAGCCCTCTGTGGAGGAGTCCACACCCCGTGGAGCCCTCTGTGGAGGAGTCCACACCCTGTGGAGCCCTCTGTGGAGGAGTCCACACCCCGTGGAGCCCTCTGTGGAGGAGTCCACACCCCGTGGAGCCCTCTGTGGAGGAGTCCACACCCCGTGGAGCCCTCTGTGGAGGAGTCCACACCCCGTGGAGCCCTCTGTGGAGGAGTCCACACCCTGTGGAGCCCTCTGTGGAGGAGTCCACACCCTGTGGAGCCCTCTGTACAGGAGTCCACACCCTGTGGAGCCCTCTGTGGAGGAGTCCACACCCCGTGGAGCCCTCTGTGGAGGAGTCCACACCCCGTGGAGCCCTCTGTGGAGGAGTCCACACCCCGTGGAGCCCTCTGTGGAGGAGTCCACACCCCGTGGAGCCCTCTGTGGAGGAGTCCACACCCTGTGGAGCCCTCTGTGGAGGAGTCCACACCCCGTGGAGCCCTCTGTGGAGGAGTCCACACCCTGTGGAGCCCTCTGTGGAGGAGTCCACACCCTGTGGAGCCCTCTGTGGAGGAGTCCACACCCCGTGGAGCCCTCTGTGGAGGAGTCCACACCCCGTGGAGCCCTCTGTGGAGGAGTCCACACCCCGTGGAGCCCTCTGTGGAGGAGTCCACACCCCGTGGAGCCCTCTGTGGAGGAGTCCACACCCCGTGGAGCCCTCTGTGGAGGAGTCCACACCCCGTGGAGCCCTCTGTGGAGGAGTCCACACCCCGTGGAGCCCTCTGTGGAGGAGTCCACACCCCGTGGAGCCCTCTGTGGAGGAGTCCACACCCCGTGGAGCCCTCTGTGGAGGAGTCCACACCCTGTGGAGCCCTCTGTGGAGGAGTCCACACCCTGTGGAGCCCTCTGTGGAGGAGTCCACACCCCGTGGAGCCCTCTGTGGAGGAGTCCACACCCCGTGGAGCCCTCTGTGGAGGAGTCCACACCCTGTGGAGCCCTCTGTGGAGGAGTCCACACCCTGTGGAGCCCTCTGTGGAGGAGTCCACACCCTGTGGAGCCCTCTGTACAGGAGTCCACACCCTGTGGAGCCCTCTGTGGAGGAGTCCACACCCCGTGGAGCCCTCTGTGGAGGAGTCCACACCCTGTGGAGCCCTCTGTGGAGGAGTCCACACCCCGTGGAGCCCTCTGTGGAGGAGTCCACACCCCGTGGAGCCCTCTGTGGAGGAGTCCACACCCCGTGGAGCCCTCTGTGGAGGAGTCCACACCCCGTGGAGCCCTCTGTGGAGGAGTCCACACCCTGTGGAGCCCTCTGTGGAGGAGTCCACACCCCGTGGAGCCCTCTGTGGAGGAGTCCACACCCTGTGGAGCCCTCTGTGGAGGAGTCCACACCCCGTGGAGCCCTCTGTGGAGGAGTCCACACCCTGTGGAGCCCTCTGTGGAGGAGTCCACACCCTGTGGAGCCCTCTGTGGAGGAGTCCACACCCTGTGGAGCCCTCTGTGGAGGAGTCCACACCCCGTGGAGCCCTCTGTGGAGGAGTCCACACCCCGTGGAGCCCTCTGTGGAGGAGTCCACACCCCGTGGAGCCCTCTGTGGAGGAGTCCACACCCTGTGGAGCCCTCTGTGGAGGAGTCCACACCCCGTGGAGCCCTCTGTGGAGGAGTCCACACCCCGTGGAGCCCTCTGTGGAGGAGTCCACACCCCGTGGAGCCCTCTGTGGAGGAGTCCACACCCCGTGGAGCCCTCTGTGGAGGAGTCCACACCCTGTGGAGCCCTCTGTGGAGGAGTCCACACCCCGTGGAGCCCTCTGTGGAGGAGTCCACACCCCGTGGAGCCCTCTGTGGAGGAGTCCACACCCCGTGGAGCCCTCTGTGGAGGAGTCCACACCCTGTGGAGCCCTCTGTGGAGGAGTCCACACCCCGTGGAGCCCTCTGTGGAGGAGTCCACACCCCGTGGAGCCCTCTGTGGAGGAGTCCACACCCCGTGGAGCCCTCTGTGGAGGAGTCCACACCCCGTGGAGCCCTCTGTGGAGGAGTCCACACCCTGTGGAGCCCTCTGTGGAGGAGTCCACACCCCGTGGAGCCCTCTGTGGAGGAGTCCACACCCCGTGGAGCCCTCTGTGGAGGAGTCCACACCCCGTGGAGCCCTCTGTGGAGGAGTCCACACCCTGTGGAGCCCTCTGTGGAGGAGTCCACACCCTGTGGAGCCCTCTGTGGAGGAGTCCACACCCTGTGGAGCCCTCTGTGGAGGAGTCCACACCCCGTGGAGCCCTCTGTGGAGGAGTCCACACCCCGTGGAGCCCTCTGTGGAGGAGTCCACACCCTGTGGAGCCCTCTGTGGAGGAGTCCACACCCCGTGGAGCCCTCTGTGGAGGAGTCCACACCCCGTGGAGCCCTCTGTGGAGGAGTCCACACCCCGTGGAGCCCTCTGTGGAGGAGTCCACACCCTGTGGAGCCCTCTGTGGAGGAGTCCACACCCTGTGGAGCCCTCTGTGGAGGAGTCCACACCCCGTGGAGCCCTCTGTGGAGGAGTCCACACCCTGTGGAGCCCTCTGTGGAGGAGTCCACACCCCGTGGAGCCCTCTGTGGAGGAGTCCACACCCTGTGGAGCCCTCTGTGGAGGAGTCCACACCCCGTGGAGCCCTCTGTGGAGGAGTCCACACCCTGTGGAGCCCTCTGTGGAGGAGTCCACACCCCGTGGAGCCCTCTGTGGAGGAGTCCACACCCCGTGGAGCCCTCTGTGGAGGAGTCCACACCCTGTGGAGCCCTCTGTGGAGGAGTCCACACCCCGTGGAGCCCTCTGTGGAGGAGTCCACACCCTGTGGAGCCCTCTGTGGAGGAGTCCACACCCCGTGGAGCCCTCTGTGGAGGAGTCCACACCCTGTGGAGCCCTCTGTGGAGGAGTCCACACCCCGTGGAGCCCTCTGTGGAGGAGTCCACACCCTGTGGAGCCCTCTGTGGAGGAGTCCACACCCTGTGGAGCCCTCTGTGGAGGAGTCCACACCCCGTGGAGCCCTCTGTGGAGGAGTCCACACCCCGTGGAGCCCTCTGTGGAGGAGTCCACACCCCGTGGAGCCCTCTGTGGAGGAGTCCACACCCTGTGGAGCCCTCTGTGGAGGAGTCCACACCCTGTGGAGCCCTCTGTGGAGGAGTCCACACCCTGTGGAGCCCTCTGTGGAGGAGTCCACACCCCGTGGAGCCCTCTGTGGAGGAGTCCACACCCTGTGGAGCCCTCTGTGGAGGAGTCCACACCCCGTGGAGCCCTCTGTGGAGGAGTCCACACCCCGTGGAGCCCTCTGTGGAGGAGTCCACACCCCGTGGAGCCCTCTGTGGAGGAGTCCACACCCTGTGGAGCCCTCTGTGGAGGAGTCCACACCCCGTGGAGCCCTCTGTGGAGGAGTCCACACCCTGTGGAGCCCTCTGTGGAGGAGTCCACACCCCGTGGAGCCCTCTGTGGAGGAGTCCACACCCTGTGGAGCCCTCTGTGGAGGAGTCCACACCCTGTGGAGCCCTCTGTGGAGGAGTCCACACCCCGTGGAGCCCTCTGTGGAGGAGTCCACACCCCGTGGAGCCCTCTGTGGAGGAGTCCACACCCCGTGGAGCCCTCTGTGGAGGAGTCCACACCCTGTGGAGCCCTCTGTGGAGGAGTCCACACCCCGTGGAGCCCTCTGTGGAGGAGTCCACACCCCGTGGAGCCCTCTGTGGAGGAGTCCACACCCCGTGGAGCCCTCTGTGGAGGAGTCCACACCCCGTGGAGCCCTCTGTGGAGGAGTCCACACCCCGTGGAGCCCTCTGTGGAGGAGTCCACACCCCGTGGAGCCCTCTGTGGAGGAGTCCACACCCCGTGGAGCCCTCTGTGGAGGAGTCCACACCCCGTGGAGCCCTCTGTGGAGGAGTCCACACCCCGTGGAGCCCTCTGTGGAGGAGTCCACACCCCGTGGAGCCCTCTGTGGAGGAGTCCACACCCCGTGGAGCCCTCTGTGGAGGAGTCCACACCCCGTGGAGCCCTCTGTGGAGGAGTCCACACCCCGTGGAGCCCTCTGTGGAGGAGTCCACACCCCGTGGAGCCCTCTGTGGAGGAGTCCACACCCCGTGGAGCCCTCTGTGGAGGAGTCCACACCCCGTGGAGCCCTCTGTGGAGGAGTCCACACCCCGTGGAGCCCTCTGTGGAGGAGTCCACACCCCGTGGAGCCCTCTGTGGAGGAGTCCACACCCCGTGGAGCCCTCTGTGGAGGAGTCCACACCCCGTGGAGCCCTCTGTGGAGGAGTCCACACCCCGTGGAGCCCTCTGTGGAGGAGTCCACACCCCGTGGAGCCCTCTGTGGAGGAGTCCACACCCCGTGGAGCCCTCTGTGGAGGAGTCCACACCCCGTGGAGCCCTCTGTGGAGGAGTCCACACCCCGTGGAGCCCTCTGTGGAGGAGTCCACACCCCGTGGAGCCCTCTGTGGAGGAGTCCACACCCCGTGGAGCCCTCTGTGGAGGAGTCCACACCCCGTGGAGCCCTCTGTGGAGGAGTCCACACCCCGTGGAGCCCTCTGTGGAGGAGTCCACACCCCGTGGAGCCCTCTGTGGAGGAGTCCACACCCCGTGGAGCCCTCTGTGGAGGAGTCCACACCCCGTGGAGCCCTCTGTGGAGGAGTCCACACCCCGTGGAGCCCTCTGTGGAGGAGTCCACACCCCGTGGAGCCCTCTGTGGAGGAGTCCACACCCCGTGGAGCCCTCTGTGGAGGAGTCCACACCCCGTGGAGCCCTCTGTGGAGGAGTCCACACCCCGTGGAGCCCTCTGTGGAGGAGTCCACACCCCGTGGAGCCCTCTGTGGAGGAGTCCACACCCCGTGGAGCCCTCTGTGGAGGAGTCCACACCCCGTGGAGCCCTCTGTGGAGGAGTCCACACCCCGTGGAGCCCTCTGTGGAGGAGTCCACACCCCGTGGAGCCCTCTGTGGAGGAGTCCACACCCCGTGGAGCCCTCTGTGGAGGAGTCCACACCCCGTGGAGCCCTCTGTGGAGGAGTCCACACCCCGTGGAGCCCTCTGTGGAGGAGTCCACACCCCGTGGAGCCCTCTGTGGAGGAGTCCACACCCCGTGGAGCCCTCTGTGGAGGAGTCCACACCCCGTGGAGCCCTCTGTGGAGGAGTCCACACCCCGTGGAGCCCTCTGTGGAGGAGTCCACACCCCGTGGAGCCCTCTGTGGAGGAGTCCACACCCCGTGGAGCCCTCTGTGGAGGAGTCCACACCCCGTGGAGCCCTCTGTGGAGGAGTCCACACCCCGTGGAGCCCTCTGTGGAGGAGTCCACACCCCGTGGAGCCCTCTGTGGAGGAGTCCACACCCCGTGGAGCCCTCTGTGGAGGAGTCCACACCCTGTGGAGCCCTCTGTGGAGGAGTCCACACCCTGTGGAGCCCTCTGTAGAGGAGTCCACTTGGTCCTGAGATGTGCTTTCTTGTGGCCCTTATGGGGTGTCCTGGTCTCCGTGCAAAGGGGCCAGCCTGAGGGAGCGAGGGGACAGTATGTGGGGTGTTCTCCATACTCCCCGTTTGTCCCCTACCCCACCAGGCCTTCTCTTTCCTCTGCCCTGCCCTGTATCCCAGGAGGTTGGTCTCTGTGGCCCACGTCACGCAGAATGCTGGCCCTCCAGGAGACAGCAGCCGGAGGTTGGAGGGAGAGAAAATTCATCAGAGAATCCAGCCCCCACTCACTCCTCGCCTCTCCCCAGTTCTGTGTGGCTGCCTTCTAGAGTTCCATCCTCCTGCAGCCCCTCTTCTACAGCTCCTGCTCTTTCTCCAGGTTCTGGCAATGACGTTCCCTCCCCCTGCCCCTCAGCCCAGGGTTATGACGGTCCCCACGGAGGCCTCACCATCCACGTCAGTCTCCTCAGCCCTGCTCACTCCTCTGCACAATCTCATCACTGAACTCTTCTCCGTTGAACTCTGAGTGGGCTGACCATTTTCTCCTGGGACTTGACTGATTCAGAGGAGCCTCCCCAAGGACAACCAGACTCTGACCCTTCCAGAGAGAGTCAGCAGGATGGGGAAGAAGGGAGCCGGGAAAAAGGAGCTTTGACACAACACAATTGTCCCGTGAAGGACACTGGGGCCAGGCCTCTCCGTCCGAGGCTCCTAAGGCACGGCGCTGCTTGTGCTCCATTTACTCTTCCAGCAAACCTGGGCTGGGCAGCGTCCCTGCTAGTCAGGGCCCAGCCCTCCTGGAGCTTACAGTCCAGTGGGGATGCAAACAAACAGACCGATCCAGTGTGTCAGGCACTGTCGTAGGGAGGTTCAGGGCTCTGGGACACACACAGGAGGAGAGGCCCTGGGCAGAAGGACCGGGGGGAGGGAGGATTTGCTGGAGGAAGGAATTTCTAAACTGAGAATCTGGAGGATGAGAAAGATGTCTGAGAAGAGGAGCGGGGGGATGGGGCCACAGGGAGACTGGTGTTCCTGGCAGAGAAAACAGCACGCACAAAACCCCAGAGGTGAGAGAGAGCTCGGGCATTTGACAACTGCCAGGGGCGCAGGGAGCTGCTGCGCATCAACAAAGGAGGGGGCTCCAGATAAAGCTGGAGGGGGGCAGCGGTGGAGCCTGATGACCTCCCCCTCCCCACCCCACCCCAAGCCCTACCAAGGGGCTCTGCCTTTATTCTGAGGGCCACGAGGGCCTCTGGAGCAGGGCATCGACAGCCAGGTTCACATTTTGAAAAGGGCCCTCAGTCTACCGGGTGAAGAATAGAAATGACTAGAAGCTGGGTATTCCATCAGAGGAACCAAGGCGAGACAAGTGGGCCCACGTGGTCTAATTCGAACCCCCCCTGTCCAGATGGGGACGCGAGGCCCATAGAAGGGCAGACCTCAGGTCACAGGGAGACAGTGGCCCAGCCTCCAGGCTGCCGAAATCAGAGCTAGAGGGAGAAGGGGGTCTAGAGGCCCCCTCACCCCGGGAGGAAGACCCCTTTGGGAGGAGTTTGGGGGGCAGGCTCTGAGGCCCTGGCCACCCACGTGTGTCCTTGCCTAGGGGTAGATGGCCTTTGGATGAGAGGGCCCCTACCCTGACAGGACCTAGACCCTCACCTGGGGGCACCCCGGGCACCTCCGCCCAGCGCTAGGGGCTCAGCACAGGTGACTGGCGCTTCCCACCGAAATCATGTGAATATTAAGCTAATCAAAGCCGTGCCTGGGAAGGGATGGGGCTGGGAAGGCAGCCCTAACGAGCGGCAGCATGTCACTCCCTCCACCCTGAGCATCTTGCGCTGTCCCATTTGTCTGGCTGTAATCTACATTTCAAATGATTACATGGGAAGCTGAAGTGGTAGTGACAAGGATAAACGAAGCTTGTTAAACTAATAGCTGCACTAATGCCCAAATATGTGAACTTCCCGACGCAGGCCGCATCCCAGCCTGGCGGAGCTGTCAGCCCCGCTCCCCCGGGCTCCGCCGCCAGCCGCGGCCACATGATGAATGGCCCTGTCGACCAAACTCATCCGGGGCCCAATTAAACAGGCAGAAATGAACTGGAGCCGTCAGGCAGCCGGGGAGGGGGGGAGGGGGGGGGGAGGCTGAGCCAGACGCGGGGTTGGGGGAGGTTGGTGGGGGTAGTTAAACCTTATACAGACAGGGAGAAACCGAGAGAGGGCAAGGGGGTCGGGGAGAGAGCGCGCAGCCCGGGAGACGAGAGGGCCAGAGACCCGAGAAAGAGCGAGGTGGCCACAAAGAGAAGAGAAGCCAGGGTGAGAGGGGAGGAGAGAGACAGAGACACACAGAGATGGAGAGACACAGACACCGAGAGACCAAGGGGGCAGAAACAGACACACAGAGACACGCACACACAGAGAGGCAGAGAGGTGGAGAGACACATGCAGAGACAGAAAGGGAGATACACCGAGGACAGCGGCACCCCAGGGAGGGCAGAGTACCAGGTGGGGGAGGGGCGGGGGTGGGGAGGAAAGAGGGTGAGAAGGAAATACGTCCCGGCAAGTCAGGCAGCTCTGCGGCGGCAGCGGGGAAGTCGTTCTGTCAGAAAATGGTCATTTAATGGTTTGCCGAGCCCGCGACAGATATGTCATCTGAGTCGGCTCGGCGGTGGTCCCAGGGCATTTCATTTATTAATTACCAGCTTCCAGCCGGCTCCTTCCGTCCCCTGCCTCGTGCCCATCAGCAGCTCAGCCCCCAGGCTGGACGCCCCGCAGGCGCCTCGCCCCATTTTCCAGAGGCGACGGCTAAGGCCAGAGCCTGGCGCTGAGAAGGCTCAGGGTCCAGGGCTCCCGCCACCCACCAGGGGGTCCTACCTTCCCAACCCTGCCTGCCCCCCAGCCTCCCCCCACCCCCACTGGGCTGGACCTCCAGGACCAAGGAGGGGGGAACAGGCCCCTGTCACCTTGCCCTTGAGGCAGAATTCAGACTCCTTTTCAGTCTTCAAGGCCCTGACGTCTTTGCCCCTCATCTCTGGCGCCTGCCACTTGCTCAGTGCTCTAGCCATTCTGACCTTTTCTTTCCCCATATCTCTGACTAGAATATTCTTTTGTACCACTGGGACTTGTAGGGAGATGTCAAAGGCAGATTGTACTCTTGAGGGGTCCAAGGATGAGAGTGAGCCCCACATCACGGGAGGTGTGCACAGCGGCCAGAGAAGCACTCTCCTGGCTGTTAGGGAGAAGCTCCAGCACAGAAAGGGACTCTTGGCTCAGGGACCTTTCAGGACCTTCTAGCCCAGGGTCTCTGTGACTCTGTGAATTGGCTTCTTAGAAACCACAGCTGGCAAATGCCCTCTTTGTAGCCCCCTGTCAGGGGAGTGGAACCAGGACCAGGCGTTTCAGGAAGACTGAACTTTAGTTCATCCCTTACCCCAGCACTAGCCACATGCTCCAGACTCTTCAGTTCTCAGAGAGAAGCTGGTGGGGGCAGGACTCACATGCTCCCTGTGGGGCATCCTGTGCTTGTGGGAGCAATGGGCGTCTCCTGAAATGTGATGTAACTCAGATAGAGCTGATCTTGCAGGAGGGGCCCAATTCCATGAGATCTACCAGCAGATATCACCCCTCTCGTTGTAGAGATGGGTATACTGAGGCCCAGAGAGAGGAAAGGACTTGTCTAAGATTACAGAGTGAGCTGGGGTCAGGCCCAGAGCCAGAGCCCGAGCCCAATCACCTGACCTCCCTCCAAGGCTCTTCCCTCAAAATAACAGAGCCACCAACCCCTCTGCATTAAAACCCCTTAGAGGAGTAACTAGACCTCTACTGAAAGCAGAACTCCATAGCTTTAATTAATCTTGTCATATCAAAATTACTGACCATGCCTGACTTCAAAGGCTCATTTAATAGCCACACATGGAAACAACCTAAATGTCCATCAACAGATGAATGGATAAAGAAGATGTGGTACGTATATACAATGGAATACTACTCAACCATAGAAAAGAATGAAAAAATGCTATTTGCAGCAACATAGATGCAACTAGAGATTATCATACTAAGTGAAGTAAGTCAGAAAGAGAAAGACAAATACCACATGATATCACTTATATGTGGAATCTAAAATATCACACAAATGAACCTATCTATAAAACAGAAACAGACTCACAGACATAGAGAACAGACTTGTGGTTGCCAAGGGGGAGGGGATGGGGGAGGGAAGGACTGGGAGTGTGGGATTAGATGTAAACTATTATGTATAGGATGGATAAACAACAAGGTCCTACTGTATAGCACAAGGAACTATATTCAATATCCTGTGATAAACCATAATGGAAAAGAATATTAAAAAATGAATGTCTATATAAAAAAAGTTCATTTAAAGAATATATAATTATTATATTTACAAACATTATTATTATTATTCTCTACTTAAATCACCCAGCCTCCCAGATTGCCAGGATGAATACAAACACACTCCTATGGGTCACTTGCCTTACAGTGGACAGCCTGAGAAAAGGACCATAATGGCTCTGGGTTATTTTTGTCAACTCAGCTTTGCTTCCACTGGGGCTCTGCTCTCCTCCACTGTGTGTGATTTGGCTGGGGCTGGCAGTCAGTCTCCAGACAGGCCTGACCAACCATAGTACCTCTTCCCTTTGGCAGCAGTGACTGGTCCAAGAGATGGACATGTGACTTATCTGGACCAATCAGAGTGCTTCCCTGGGATTTATATACTGACACACAGAAACTCCCTCTTTGTGCTGCAGTGTAAGTCTAGAACTTTCAACAGTTCTTTTCCTCACCTGCATAGAGGAAGCCCAACTGCAATGGGAGATAATGAGTCCAATATATAATGGAAGCAAACCCAAGAGATGGAGAGAGAAAGAGAATCCTGATGACTTGGTTTAAGCTCTGGACTCAGCCATGCCTAAAGTCAGTGTCATCTCTTATAGGTACCCAGTCTCATAGCTCAATTAATCCTCTTTAGTCTTTATTTTAGACTGAGTTGGAATTCTTTTCCTCGCACCTTAAAGGGTCCTAAAACTAATACAAGGTCTTTTCTCATATCAGCCTGTTTCATACAATAGCACACACACAAACAGACCTCCGCTCTGGGCCATATTGGGTACAATGCTCACACATATTTCCTTGCCACTAAGGAAGAAAGTGCCAGCTGCAGAACCCTGTGTCCCTTACTCCCTGCCTCTCTTGCATATGTGGTTTCTCCTTGGTGGGCAGAGGAGAACTAGCCCCTGAAACCCCTCTCTGAGCTCCAGGAGGCCAGAAGCTCTGAGATCCTTTTGGGTTACATACAGAGCTGTCTCCAGAGGGGGATGAAGGAGCCCCTCTCACCCAAGTTTTCTGATCACATCACTCTCCTGTTCCAAAACCTTCAGTGACTCTCCACCACCAGTGGGGGAAGTCCAAACTCCTTAGCCTGGCATTCAAGGCTCTTCACAGTCTGTCCTAGATTCCTCATCCTCTACTCTTTTCTACCTCTGGGTCTTTGTTTGTACTGTTCTTCCTCCTTCCTCTAGAAAATCCACCTGTGTGAGTCCTCCCTGCCCTACTAGGTCCAGCCCAGGCACCACCTTTTTTTTTTTTTTTAGATTTTATTTATTTATTTTTGCCTGTGTTGGGTTTTTGTTGCTGCTCGTGGGCTTTCTCTAGTTGCGGCGAGGAGGGGCTACTCTTCGTTGAGGTGCACAGGCTTCTCACTGCGGTGGCTTCTCTTGTTGCAGAGCACGGGCTCTAGGCACGTGGGCTTCAGTAGTTGTGGCACGCAGGCTCAGTAGTTGTGGCTCGCGGGCTCTAGAGCACAGGCTCAGTAGTTGTGGCACACACACTTGGTTTCTCTGCAGCATGTGGGATCTTCCTAGACCAGGGCTCGAACCTGTGTCCCCTGCATTGGCAGGTGGATTCTTAACCACTGCGCCACCAGGGAAGCCCCCAAGCACCACTTCTTATAGGCAGCCTTCCTCATTCCCCTAGTAACAATGAAACTTGTCCTGGGACCTCCTCTAGCATGTTATCTGCCTCTCATTTGTGGCACCTCATATAGTCTTTCTCACATTAAATGTATTGTTTCTCCTGCCTGACTTGTTCCCCTTTCCCATACCACCTCCAGACCAAGTAACTCTTAACTCACCCTTTAGGCCTAAACTCAGAGGTCACTTGCTCAGAGAAAACTTCCTTGGCTGCATCCTGCTGAAAACTCTGTTCCTTTGGTTTTTTGTGCTCACAGAACTCTAAAATCTTCTTCAACTGTGTTTATCATAAGTTATAATAAAATATTTACCATGATTTGATTAATGCCTGTATCCCCCTATTAGAACATATGCTCCTATGAGAGCCATGACTTTGTTTTGTAGCTAGAATGGTACCTAGAACAACAATTGACATTAGTGGAATTAGTATTAGTAGAATCAATGACTGAATGGGTGAATGAATGAATGGATGAATGTCTCCTTTAGCCCCCTACTAACTGGGAGCTCACTGGAATCCAGAAGTATGTCAGTAATCTTTGCATCCCTCATAGCTTCTAGCATGTGGTCAACACTCAGTGGTCAGTGAACATGAATTTAACAATCAGCAGATGCATAGTTTATGGGAGTTCCTGGACTCTACCTATAGTTATGCGTGAGCCAGGAACTTAGGTTCTCAATACAAGCTGGGCCAAGAATTAAAAAATGTTAATACCCACAGAGAATATTCTCTAATCCAGGCACACTAGGGCTGCAGAAATGACTGAAAAAAGTCCCCCTGCCCTTGGGGAACATATAGTACAGTTGTCCTGGGTGAGTTGTTCTGACCCATCACCTCTCCAATGGGGTATGACATCGTTCTCAAGTTTTATTGCTACAAGATGGGATTACTCAACTCCTCAATAAACAAACAGCATTACACAAGCATCATGCACACACATGCAAATCCAGAGTAGACCATAACCCCCAGTGTGCTGGAGTGTTTTATGGGATGGCCAAGGGAAAGCAAGCCAGGAGTCAGCTTTAAAAACAATACTTATTTATAACAATTGGCATAGCAATGGAGAAAATTGCTACTTAGATAGGATTTTACATTTTGCAAAGCTTTTTGTAATCAGCACAATTTCTCCCAACAATTCTTGAGGACAGGTTGTTTTTGTCACTCCCATTTGCAGGCTATGAGAAGGTAGTGGGGGAAAGTGACAGAAAATGCTGTGCTTCCCCTTTACAAAGCACAATCTGAAAGGAGAACTCTGGCTTAATTGAATCAAGCAAACACTTTGTTTGAATGTCTACTATGTGCCGGGCACTGGGAATCTGGTTATACACAAGACTTGAGTAAGATTTTGAGCTCTGGCTCACTGCTGGCTTCTCTGGGGATATATAGCCTTTGTCTCACTTAGAGAAGAAGAGCAATATGTTCTCTTACATTGCCTCCACCTATCATTTTGCTTAGCCATCTCTCTTAAAACTTCATGCAGTTGAATTAGTCAGAATAGGCTAAATAATGCTGCTGTAACAAATGATCCTCAAACCTCAGTGCTTTAAAACAACAAAATTTTATTTCTACCTCAAGCCATATGTCCATTGTGGGTCAGCAGTGGGGGCTTTGCTCACTATAGACATTCAGAGATACAGGGAGATGGAGTAACTTTCATCTTAAACATCACTGGTTAACGTATGAGGAAATTGGTTAATGCTACAGAAAAAAGAGGGTACTGGAGACTCTTGCATCAGTAGTAGTTCAATGTCCTGGTACAAAAGTGATACATATCATTTCACCACTCACTTACTGGCTGAAACCAGTCACATGGCCCCACCTAACCATAAGGTATCCAGGAAGTGCAATGCCACCTTGTACCCAGAAGGTCAGAGGACCAAAAGTATGTAGCAAACAGCACTAATAACTACTACACAAGTTAAATTTCATCCCATGCCAGAATTAAAAAGTTAAGCCAAATTTTTTAGTTTCTTCTTAGGTCTGGAAAAATACCAACTCTGTGGGTAGAAGGGATTTTTACAACTGATTATTTGTGCGTTTTATGAAGAAAGGCAAAAAACAAACAAAAACAACTCCCCCCCACACACACAAACAAAAAACAAAAAAACCTGAGACCTGTGCAAAGACTGACTTTTACTAAAATCAAGATGCATTGAAGGGAAAACTCTAGCTACTACAACAAGACAAGAAAAATAAATAAAAGGCATACAGATTGCAAAGGAAGAACTAAAATTGTTTCTATTTGCAGATGACATGACTGTGATCCTAAAGAACCTACAAAGAAAAAAATTGCTGGAACTAATAAAAGAATTTAGGATATCACAATACATATAAAAATCAATTGTAGGGCTTCTCTGGTGGCGCAGTGGTTGAGAGTCCGCCTGCCGATGCAGGGGACACAGGTTCGTGTCCCGGTCCGGGAAGATCCCACATGCCGCAGAGCGGCTGGGCCCGTGAGCCATGGCCGCTGAGCCTGCACGTCCAGAGCCTGTGCTCCGCAACGGGAGAGGCCACAACAGTGAGAGGCCCGCGTACCGCCAAAAAAAAAAAAAAAAAATCAATTGTACTTCTATACATTAGAAGTGAACAAATAGAAATGATATTAAAAATGAATATGATTGGGGCCTCCCTGGTGGCGCAGTGGTTGAGAGTCCGCCTGCCGATGCAGGGGATACGGGTTCGTGCCCCGGTCTGGGAGGATCCCATATGCCGCGGAGCGGCTGGGCCCGTGAGCCATGGCCGCTGGGCCTGCGCATCCGGAGCCTGTGCTCCGCAACGGGAGAGGCCACAACAGTGAGAGGCCCGCATACCGCAAAAAAAAAAAAAAAAAAAAAAATGAATATGATTTACAAAAGCATTTAAAAAGTCAAACACTTAAGGATATATTTAACAAAACATGTGAAAGTCTTCTACACTGAAACTATATAAACTGTAAAACAATGCTAAAATAAATTTAAAAGATCTAAATTGAGTAAATTAAAACTTGAATGAAAAATCATGGATTAGAAGACTAATAGGAATATTATTACAATGTCAATATTCTTTAATTGATCTAAAGATCCAATGTAATCTCAATCAAGATGATTTTGAATTTTATTTGGAAAGGCAAAGGACTAACAGTAGCCAAACAATTTTGAAAATGAGTTACAAAATGAAAAGACTCCTACCAGATTTTAAGACTTACTATAAAACTATAAAAATCAAAACAGCATGATTTTGGTAAAAGGATAGACAAATAAATTTTTGGAACAGAATAGAGGGTCCAGACATAGGTCAACACATACACTGTCACTTGAGGAAAGGAAAATGTCTTTGACAAGTGGTGCTGGAACAACTGAACATCCATATGAAAAACAAAGAACCTTCCCTCATCTCACACCATACATAAAAATAAATTCTGAATGGCTTAGAAAACTCAAAGTAAAAGGGAAAACAGAAAAACATAGAAGAATATCTTTATGACCAAAGATTTCTTAGAAAGGACACAGAAAGCATAAAGCATTTAAAAAACTGAGAAAATGGACTTGATCAAGTTTGGGACTGACAATGTACACACTGCTATATTTAAAATGGATAACCAACAAGGACCTACTGTATAGCACAGGGAACTGTGCTCAATATTATGTAACAACCTAAATGGGAAAAGAATTTGAAAAGGAAGATACATGTATATGTATAACTGAATCACTTTGCTGTACACCTGAAACTATCACAACATTGTTAATCAACTACACTCCAATATAAAATAAAAAGTTAAAAAAAATTTTAAAGACTAAAAAAACAAGAAAATGAACCTGATTAAAATTAAAACTTGTGTTCATTAAAAAACTGCCATCAGCGGAAGAGTAAGATGCAGAGATCACCTTCCTCCCCACAGATACACCAGAAATTCATCTACACATGGAACAACTCCTACAGAACACCTACTGAACACTGGCAGAAGACTTCAGAACCCCCAAAAGAAACTAATTAAAAAAAAAACAAAACTGCCATCAAATTTCACAATTTGTATGGAAACACAAAAGACTCGGAATAGCCAAAGCAATCTTGAGAAAGAAAAACGGAGCTGGAGGAATCAGGCTCCCTGACTTCAGACTATACTACAAAGCTACAGTGATCAAGACAGTATGGTACTGGCACAAAAACAGAAATACAGATCAATGGAACAGGATAGAAAGCCCAGAGATAAACCCACACACATATGGTCACCTTATTTTTGAAAAAGGAGGCAAGAATATACAATGGAGAAAAGACAGCCTCTTCAATAAGTGGTGCTGGGAAAACTGGACAGCTACATGTAAAATGATGAAATTAGAACACTCCCTAATACCATGCACAAAAATAAACTCAAAATGGATTAAAGACCTAAATGTAAGGCCAGACACTATCAAACTCTTAGAGGAAAACATAGGCAGAACACTCTATGACATAAATCACAGCAAGATCCTTTTTGACCCACCTCCTAGAGAAATGGAAATAAAACCAAAAATAAACAAATGGGACCTAATGAAACTTAAAAGCTTTGGCACAGCAAATGAAACCATAAACAAGACGAAAAGACAGCCCTCAGAATGGGAGAAAATATTTGCAAACGAAGCAGCTGACAAAGGATTAATCTCCAAAATTTACAAGCAGCTCATGCAGCTCAATATCAAAAAAACAAACAACCCAATCCAAAAATGGGCAGAAGACGTAAATAGACATTTCTCCAAAAAAGATATACAAATTGCCAACAAACACATGAAAGGATGCTCAACATCATTAATCATTAGAGAAATGCAACTCAAAGCTACAATGAGGTATCACCTCACACCAGTTAGAATGGGCATCATCAGAAAATCTACAAACAATAAATGCTGGAGAGGGTGTGGAGAAAAGGGAACCCTCCTGCACTGTTGGTGGGAATGTAAATTGATACAGCCACCATGGAGAACAGTATGGAGGTTCCTTAAAAACTAAAAATAGAACTACCATACGACCCAGCAATCCCACTACTGGGCATATACCCTGAGAAAACCATAATTCAAAAAGGGTCATGTACCACAATGTTCATTGCAGCTCTATTTACAATAGCCAGGACATGGAAGTAACCTAAGTGTCCATTGACAGATGAATGGATAAACAAGATGTGGCACATATATGCAATGGAATATTACTCAGCCATAAAAAGAAACGAAATTGAATTATTTGTAGTGAGGTGGATGGACCTAGAGTCTGTCATACAGGGTGAAGTAAGTCAGAAAGAGAAAAACAAATACTGTATGCTAACACATATATATGGAATCTAAAATGAAAAAAAAATGGTTATGAAGAACCTAGGGGCAGGACAGGAATAAAGACGAAGATGTAGAGAATGGACTTGAGGACATGGGGAGGGGGAAGGGTAAGCTGGGACAAAGTGAGAGAGTGGCATGGACTTATATATACTACCAAATGTAAAATAGATAGCTAGTGGGAAGCAGCCGCATAGCACAGGGAGATCAGCTCAGTACTTTGTGACCACTTAGAGGGGTGGGATAGGGAGGGTGGGAGGGAGACGCAAGAGGGAGGAGATATGGGGATATATGTATATGTATAGCTGATTCACTTTGTTATAAAGCGGAAACTAACACACCATTGTAAAGCAATTATACTCCAATAAAGATGTTAAAAAAAAACCCCACAACTGCCATCAAGAAAAGAATTAAGGACTTCCCTGGTAGCACCGTGGTTAAGAATCTGCCTGCCAATGCAGGGGACATGGGTTCGATCCCTGGTCCAGGAAGATCCCACATGCTGCGGAGCAACTAAGCCCGTGCACCACAACTACTGAGCCTGTGCTCTAGGGCCTGCATGCTGCAACTACTTAGCCCGTGTGCCACAACTACTGAGCCCGTGTGCCACAACTACTGAAGCCCACATGCCTAGAGCCTGTGCTTTGCAACAAGAGAAGCCACTGTACTGAGAAGACTGTGCACCGCAACGAAGAGTAGCTGCTGCTCGCCGCAACTAGAAAAAGCCCACGCACAGCAACAAAGACCCAATGCAGCCAAAAAAAAAAAAAAAAAGAAAATAAATAGGTAAGCCATAGAATGAAGAGAAGATATTCACAACACACTTATCTGATAAAAGACTATATCCAGAAGATATAAACTCCTACAACCCAATAATAAAGACAAGCAGCACAGTTTTTTAAAAAAATAGACAAAATCTGAGTGGACACTTCACAAAAGAAGATACACAAATGGCTAATGAATACTTGAAAAGTCATTTAACGTCATTAGTCATCAGGAAAATACAAATCAAAATCACAATGAGATATTACTATATACTATCTAGAATGGCTAAAATGATAAAGGCTGACAACACCAGATGTTGGAGATGTAGAGCAACTGTAACTCCCACAGTTTGGAGTGTAATATGGTACAACCACTTTTGAAAACTATCTTTGCAATTTCTCCAAAATTTCCTTGGTATTCATCCAAGAGAAATTAAAACATGTATCTACAAAAAGGCTAGGTCAAGAATTGTCACAGAAATTTTATAATAATAGTTAAAAACTAGAAACAACCTAGATGTCTATTAACAGGAGAATGAATTAGTAAGCTGGGGTATAGTCTTACAGTGGAATACCACTCAATAAGACAAAGGAACAAACTACATATACATACAAGAACATGGATGAATCTCAAAAACACTACGATGAAGGACAGGAGCCAAACAGAAAGTGTAAAACATACGATTCCATTTATCCATTTATTCTAGAATAAGCAAAACTGGCTTGTGTTAATAGAACTCAGATTAGTGTTTGTTTTCAGGGGAGAGAGGGGATTGCCTAGAAATGTTTTGTCTTGATGTGCATTCGTGAAAACTGATGGCATGGTTCACTTAAGATCTTTGCACTGTGTGCAAATTATACCTCATGGGTCAACCCCGATCTGCAAGGAAAGCTGGAAAATGTTGTTCTCCTGATGCTCAAAATAAAATCAAGATTCTGTTACTAAGTAAAGGGGAAAATGGAAATTGGGCAGGAACCACACACGTGCACGCATACCCACGCGCGCACACACACAGACTTACGTATGATGTGCCAGACCTGTTCTCATAGCATCATACATAAGCCCATTCAATCCTCACAAGGACCGTTATTAACCCCATTTTGCTGATGACAGACCTCTGCTACAGAGAGTGTTGAAACTCAATGCCACGGCATATGGAGACTGGAAGAAGGAGTCAGAGGTGTTCAGTCTGGAGAACATAAAATTAAGAAAACCCAAGAGCTGATTAAAAATTCCTAAAGATCACAGGGAAAGGGGATCAGAGCTCTGAGTGGGCCCAAAGGGTGAGGCTAAGATCAATGGGAAGAAGAGAGAGTGTCAGGGTCTAGTTCTACAAGAGGAAAAAATGTTCTAGCACAGCCACTCTTTCCTCAGAGCCCCCCCAGAGTCCAGTGAAGGAGAGATGGCTGATAGCATCCCCATTCCACAGACTGAGAGACTGAGGCTGGGGGAGGTCACATGACTCATCAAACACGATGACAGAGCCAGGGCAAGAGCCTAATGCTCTTGCTTGTTCACTCTGTCTGTCCCCAATGAGTAGCATCTGGGACGCAGGATGACCCAGTGGGTAAGTGTGGAGACTCTGGGATCACATAGACCTGGGTTGGTGTCTCCACCACTAACAAGCTGGCTGACTCTGGGTTGGTGAAACTTTCTGGGCTTTAGTTTTCTGATCTGTAAAGTGGGACTGATAATCATAGTAGCTATCTCATCAGATTGATGTGAGGACTAATTGAGAGGATACACGTGAAACAGCTCAGCATCTGGCACACAATAATTGCTCAGTAAACAGTGGTTATTATTGTTCGCCCTGGAGACCCAATCGGTGGCATGGTACCCAGCACCACTGGCTTGACACAGACTTAAGTTCACATCCTGCAAGACGGAAAACATCTGGATCTTGTGCAATGTTTGCCACACCAAGGAGGACTGGAGGCCTAATTAAAATTGCTACTCTGTTTGCATTATCAAATGTCAGGGTTTTTTTTTTTTCTTCCCACAGAGCAAAGATTTTTCTTATCAAAAATCTATTCACTAAAATGCTAATGATCATCAGTGATTAGAAACTGCTGCTCAAATTTTGAAAGTTCCCAGTGGGCCTCTCAGACATGGCTTGTAACTTGTCAGTTGAAGAAATGTTCTCAACAAATCAAACTTTGCTGTATATGTTAAAAAAAAAAAAAAAGATTTTATTTCCTTAACGCTTCATTGTGCGGGTCCAGGAGGGACTTTTGAGTTAAGTGACAGAGACCACATTGTTAGTTGTGGGGTGAGTTCCAATAGAAGTCTCTCAAGGCAAAAGATAGTCTCAGATAGGCCCCCAAACTGCTTACAAAAGTCTGTCAAGCTTATCTTAATTTCAATAAGCACTTAGTTTGCCAAAGAGGAGCACATCAACAATTTGCTTATATTATCTTCTTTTTGTCCTTCCATTCCTTTTTCTTCTTCCTCTGCCTTCTTCAGGAGGATGCATCGACAAGGCTGAGGTCTTCAACAGGCAGCAAGGATGCCAGTGTCACCAGCTGCCTCAGTGGTCAGACCCGGCTGGGTCCCAGGGCTTCTGGGGCTGGCTGCACACAGCCCCAGCAGAGCCAGGGGGCCGATGATGGGGTGGGTGGGTTCCTCCTGGACTCTCGGCTGCCCTGTCACGTGTGGGCACAGTCAGACACTGGGGGCCATGCTTCTGACAGTACCCCGCACACTGCTCGCCCGGACTCTTGGCCTCTCTAGGTTCGGGCAGTTTCCAGGGTATGCATGGTATTTTCCAGGGTATAGACTGGACTGTGTGGAACAGTCACTGTGGATACATGAGAGGTTTGGTACCCATTCACCCAGCAACAACAGGCCAGCACAGCCAGCGGGTGTGAATTCAAAGGCAAATGGTCCCAAGTGGTGTTTAGAACATGGATTCGAGTCAGACAGCATCGGGTTTAGTCTCGACTCCCGCACTCTCTCATTCATTCAACAAATATGTATTAAGCACCTATCATGTGCTGGGCACTGTCCTGGGAGCTGGCGATAGAGCAGCGAACCAAACAGATTTTGTCCTTGCTCTCCTGAACTTTATGATTTGGTGGAGGAGACAATAAGCAATTAGGCAAGTAAATAAATCAGCAATTACAGACTCTGATTAGTGTTTCAAAGTAAATAAACAGACTTATGACTGATAGACCTTAAAGTCTGGTTCCTGGACCAACAGCAGAGGCATTACCTGGGAACCTGTTAGAAATGCAAAATCTCAGGCTCCATCCCAGCCATACTGACTCAGAACCTCTGGGGTGGGGCCCAGCAATCTGTGTCTAAAGCCTTCCAGGTGACTCTGGTCCATGCTCAAGTCTGAAGACCCGGATATAGAATGATGGGGGGAGGGAAGAGCCTCTTGACTGAAGGCGGTCAAGAGGCTGGTCTGTGGAAGTGATGCTCAAGGCTCAGGCCACAGGGATGAAGAGGATCCATGTGAGGACCCAGAGGAAAAGCATCCTTGGCTGTGTGCATTTGGGCCTCAGTTTTCTTATCTGTGACTTGAGAGTCATAATAGCTCTACCACCATAGAGTTGTGATGAGGATTCAGTGGATAAAGGCTTGGCACAGACTTTGCCGAAATGTAAACTCACCATCGGTGATGATTTTTATCATGTAGAGTGTGACCCCCCCAGGTCCCAGGCTCTTGGGCCTCCACCACTAAGGAAGTGGCAAGAAGGTTTCTTAGAAGCCTGCAGGCCAGCCCAGGTCCCATCCCCGCAGCGTCTGCTCAGAAGTGTCAGTGGAGTCAGGGCCACAGGTGGGAGACACAAAGCTTCAAGGGGTCTGCATTCCAGAAGGCTGGGCAGCTTCCACCTAGAACCGCACCCCAACCCCTATTGCCTTTTTTCTATTTGCAAGAACTCCAACGTAGTAGGGCTTCTGTGCTAATTTAAGCAGCACAAATCCTAGCAGATCTTCCCAGCAAGATGAAGCGAGACACTTGGTTGAAAATACGAGAAGTCTCCTCGTCCAGCCAGACAGCATCCATACCTCGGATCTTGCCTGAGCCTACTAGGTGCACCGTTGCTGATGTTGGGGGCTTGGGACCTCATTGGGGGATATGACACATAAGCAGCTGCTGGAAATACCAAGTACAAAACACTATCAGGGAGGGGTTGGGCATTCAGGGGGCAGGGAGATTGATTCCTGCTGGGGGGCTGGGGGCATCTTCCTGGATGTACCTTCCCTTGGGGACATCCATCATTTCTTGCAGGAGCTTCCAAGTCTAAAGAGCTTATTATTCCCTCCTGTACCATGTTGCTCTTGGGACTGTAAATCAAAAATTCCATCTCACAGAAATCCTCGATTCTCACGCAGAGGAGAGAAAGAGAGACTCAAAGTTGGTTTAACCTCCCTGACAGCCCGTTTGAAGGAGAAGATGTTTGAGAGCCCTCACCATGCGTTAGAACTGGGAGGTCCTTCGGGAATATCTAGGCCAGTTGTTCCACTGTAGAGATGAGGAACTGAGGCCAGAGAAGGAAGCGCAGTTGGCAAGGCTGCACGTTGAATCAGGGCATCGCTGGGACTGGCATCCTGGCCCTGTGCCCTCCACCCCCCTGAGAGTAAGAGCTGAGCAGAGAGGAGGTTTGCCTACAAGCACTGGTCTAGATTTGCTACCAGGAGCTCCTGGGACTCCTGTGCTGCGTCCTTTTTATTCATCGGTTACCACCGATTTCTTGTCCTTACATCCAGAACTTATGCCCTCCTGCCTAGAACTGCCTCCTGAACCAGGGGACCCAGACAAAAGCCCAGAAGTTGAAGTGCGGGACACATCTCATCCACACAGTTCCTCCTGCATTTACCCTGTTTCATAGCCTGTGACCAATTCCTTCCCCTTGCCCTGGGCTTCAGCCCCAAGGGTCTGGTTGTGTTTTTTTTTTTGGAGGGGTGGGTCACTGCACTTTCTGCTGCCAGCTTCTCTCCTCCCTCCAGACTCCCAAGCTTGTCTGCCCTGTGTTCCTGTCAGTCTCGCCTGCCCACAGCTCCTGCTCACCAGCCGGGTCCTTGGCCCTTGCCTGGCTCTCCCAGGCCATCTCCAACAACTTCTCATCCTCTAGTGGCTGCACCAAGAAGAAAAAAACCCTACAGAGCACCAAAAGAAACTACCAAATTCAGCATTGCTGTGAAAGTCAGGTAAATTAATAAAGCTAGAAATGAAAAACATAAAAATGCAGGTTTGGGGCTTCCCTGGTGGCGCAGTGGTTGAGAGTCCGCCTGCCGATGCAGGGGACACGGGTTCGTGCCCCGGTCCCGGAGGATCCCACATGCCGCGGAGCGGCTGGGCCCGTGAGCCATGGCCGCGGAGCCTGTGTGTCCGGAGCCTGTGCTCCGCAACGGGAGAGGCCACAGCAGTGAGAGGCCTGCGTACAGCAAAAAATAAATAAATTAATTAATTAAAAAAATGCAGGTTTGACTAATGAAAATTACCCTAGTTAGAGTCAACGAAGTGAACTTAGGTTAATTGATCATCCAGGTAACAACAATTATTTGCATCATTATCATGTGTCAGAGTACCTTCACTGTAAGTTTAATTTGATGATACCACTGAGCTCTGGTACAGTATCCTGGGCCTTCATATTAGCCACTCATGTGCTTTGGTCATGTGTTCCTAATTTTAAGTAGGGAGAGGATATATTAGTTTAAAAACTATTTGCCATACTCAGATGTCATGATACTTGTTGTGTTCATAAAATTGTCACATCAAAGGATCACGGAGGCCATCTAAGTCAACCTCAAGACCAAGGAAGGAACTGCACCCATGGCTCCCTGGGAAAGGTCATTCAGTCTACTCTTGAGGAGTTCTGGTGATGGGAGCTTACTGCCTACAAGGAACTCTGTTTTGATCTTTAAACCACATTAGTTGAGAGAAGTTTTTTCTTAGGTGGAGTCCAAATCTGCCTCTTTGTGTCTTATACCATTGGTCCTGGTTCTATTGATCTAGAAGTTAGTGAAAAGCCTTCCTATCATCCTCTTCCACATGCCAGACCCTACAGTAGTTAAGGACATCGAGATTGCTAGACCCCAAGAGACAGTATGGTAGAGTGGTGAAGAGCCTGACTATTTGGTTTCAAGTGCTGACTCTAGCACCTGTTGGCTATGATTATGTTGAGAGAGTCATGTAATCTCTCTATACCTCAGTTACCTCAACTGTAAAATGGGGATAATAGTACCTATTCTCACAGGGCTATTGAGAGGATTAATGACTTAATACATGGGAGGCATTTAGGACAGTGCCTGGCACATAATAAGCTCCATATACATTTTTTTTTTTCGGTACGCAGGCCTCTCACTGTTGTGGCCTCTCCCGTTACAGAGCACAGGCTCCGGACGCGCAGGCTCAGCGGCCATGGCTCACGGGCCTAGCCGCTCTGCGGCATGTGGGATCTTCCCAGACCGGGGCACGAACCCGTGTCCCCTGCATCGGCAGGCAGACTCTCAACCACTGCGCCACCAGGGAAGCCCCATTTTTTTTGTTTTTGTTTTTTTCATATACATGTTAGCTACCATTATTTTCTTAGTCTCACAGACAAAATACTCTCCATTTATTCACCACTTTCCCCTTAAAGAGTACGAAAGACTCCTTCATATGGAAACAAGTGAGAGTCCTGTGAGCTTCTAAGATCATGTACAAGAAAGAACAGAGGGTTATTATGAAAACTGAGTTATTCCAAGTTAAGTGTGGAGTGCAGTTGCTTAGCACATAGGCTCAGTAAACATTTGCAATTATGGTTATTGGTGCTTATTCAACTATTCTAAGATAGAGAAGAGAGATTGTTGGATGATACACATGTCTCAAACCTAACTGACTTTTGAATAACTTAGATGTGTACCTAAGTGAAATGTCTTAAATAAAGATTAGGCATGTGTGCAGAAAACCGCTCTAATTACTCAGTTCGTGCAGACACATTCCCGTCTTTGGAGACTCACAAAGTCTCAGTTACCGCTTCCCCCAGGTATCATGCTTCACGGTGATGAATGGGAACTGATTCTTGGAATAGAAATGCAATTTCCACAAGGCCTCGGCGGCAGCAGCAAAGGCATTAGGTCGGTGTTTGAAATGCATGGTCTTGGAGAGAAGGCCTGAGGCTGCCTCGGAGAACACCCAGCTCAGCCTTGAGATTCCTGGAGGTGGGAAAGTCTTTCTCAAGCAGGAGTTCCAGGAGCACCAGGGACTCCCCGGGTCCCAAGCAAGGCAAAAGCGCTAGCTCCAGCTATTCCAGGCACAGTGGCTTTTTCCAGGCAAATGGACCATGCTGTCTAGGAAACTCCAAAAGCAACAAACGCTTTATTTCCCTTTTGGCTCACATCTTTTTTTTCCCGGCTGTCAGTGTCTGAGTGCGACTAGACCTTGATGTGCATTCTCTCTTTAGACTCAAGATGCCCACCCGAGGTTGGTAGTTTTGTTCCCATTTTACAGATAAGGAAATTGAGACTCACTATGTAAACTGTTCATCACTATCCCAATTCTCACTGCCCCACACCCTGTGAAGATAGTCACAGCCAGACAAGCTCTAGCCAATGAAATGAGAGTGGAAGTGAGGCGGCTCATTTTAAGTGAGTCACTGTGCTCTCTCCACGGGGCCTTAGTCATTGGAGAAGCCGTAATGAAAAGAAGCCTCCATCAACCTCGTTTCTGGAGTTACTATTATGGAGTTACTATTATTACCTTTAATGAAAAGTAGCATGAGCAAGAAATAAACCTCTGTCATTTACAGCCACTTAGATTTCAGAGCTGTTTGTCACTGCAGCATTCCCTAGACTATCCTGACTGATGCAAAAAGGTTAAATAACATGCTTACAGTTACACAGCCTTGGAGTTGGAATAGGAAGCCAGGTCTGTCTGATTTCAAAGCTTGTGCCCCAACCACTACATGATTACACTGTCCCTCTCTTCCTATCTCCCTGGTTCTCTGCCTCCCTGCCTCTCCATCCCAGCCTGCAGGTTGGATAACTGTGCTCCACGGGTATGTTGTCCCACTCCACTCTGACCAGCAGGAAGTCAAAAATTCCCTCTGGTAATTCTCCTTGGTTCCGCATCTTTTTTTTTTTTTTTCCCTCACAAATATAGCCTAGGCCCCAAGGTTGAGGGAGAGAGTGAATGGAGTTCCCCTCTCATACAGTTCCCTGACCATCCTCTTGTGTCTGTTGCCCTCCCTCCTATCCTGAGGGACCCTTCCCCCTAGAACTCCAAACTTACTAGGTTCCTCACTTTATTAAAACCGTTTCATGTCTCCCCATTGCCCTCAGGAGGGGCCTGGCACACAAGGCCACCATGAGCTGGTCCCTGCTTCCTTTTCAACTTTTACTCCTGTCTTTCCTCTGCATGAGACCCTGGTGCCGTCCACCACCCATAAGAAAGCTTATCACCCCGACCTCCCAGGCACAAGCATGCAGGAATCCCCTCCTCCCTGATCCTTTCGATCTTCTTCAGCCAGTCACACACATGTACATGTATACACATGTGCACGTGCACACACACACGCACATGCACATCAGCTGCCCCTGCCTCCATCCCCCAGCCCCTCATACCCTCCCCCATCACCGCATGAGTCGCTCTGCATCAGCCCTGTCTGTGCAAACTCTGTCTCCCCTTAGACTGAGGCTCTCAGGGCAGGGACCACATCGACTTCTTTCTGCATCCCTGGAGACCCCACAAGGCCAGACCCAGAGTGGGGGCTTCTGACATTGCCGAAGAGGATGCTTAAATGGCAGCTACCCAAGGACTAAGCTTCCACAGCGGACCAAAAAGGGCATTTTGCAGTGTCCCCTCCACCTCCCTTGAACAAATCCAGCTGAAACAAACAAAAACAAACAAAACGTGCTCTTTTCTCTAAGCCCCAGACTGGTTCTCCCCCGGCGCTATGCTTTCAAACATCATCTGCTTTCCCACTCCAAGGTCTATCTATCATGTTCACCAGAATCTGTCCCCGCGGAGCTGTGGCACGAGAATCGTCAACATTTAACACAATCAGAGCTTGTTCCATCGTGGGGAGGTTGGGGCGGGAGGTTGGCAGGGCTGAGTCCGGCTTGGCTTCTCGACTGAGCACGAACGCCTACAGACGGAATTCTCCCATGAGACCCTCCTCCTCCTTCCCCCTTTCCTATTTGCCTTTTATCAAGGAGGTAGGGCAGGACCAATGCAAACCTTGGCCCCATTCGAGGGCTCACCTCTCTCACCCTGGCCATCCATCTCGGCCTCATTTAAGTGTTCTTACCTACCTGTCACTCCACAGCAGTCAGTGGCCAGGGAGGGAAGAATATAGGTCATTTTTACTTCTTCATGCCTTTAGCAGCAACTGTTGTGCCCGAACATTCAATTTATATAAGAGCAGCTCATGGTGGAAAATCCTAACTTAAAGAATCCCCGTGGAACTTCAAGCGGAATGGCAGGCACAGAAGAGGGGAGAGACAGGAGAGAGAAGACGGCAAACGGACCTGTAAAGGTTTAAATGATGTCTATGTTTAGGATCTCCTTTCCTTTAAGTTTCTGGGGTCAAACCTTTACTTATGGGCCAGAGCAGGAGTGACAAGGCGAGTGTTGGAGATCCAGTTCTGGACTCCTCTACGGTGATGTCCATGCCCAAAGAAAGGCTACTTCTGTACTAAATCGTGGCCAGGGGCATGCTCAGGGCAATTCAGGTTAAGTGTTGTGAAACAGAGGTAAGAAGGAAGGATAGAGAGAAACAGTGGCTGCTTCCTGGAATTCCTCCCCGTCTGCTCTTTGTCTTTCCTGGGTGGATGTGCCCCTGTTCTGCTTCTGTGTTACTCCCATGCCATTGAGCCGTGGACAAGGGTAGCCACTGAAGTCCTTGTTGACCCTCTGTAAATGTCCCCCAACTTGGGGCTGAGACACCTTCTCAAAGCTGCCCCTTGCAGGTGCCTGATTTGGGAGTGCAGAAGAAGAACAAGGCAGTGATTAAGCCTGGACTATTCCCAGCTCACCACAAAAACATCCAAGTTCCAGACACGTGGCTCCAGGCGGCACTGAATCCCCTGGGGCTTTGAGAGAGGGTGGCTTCCCCCAAACCACCCGGAACAGGCTGACTGATTGAGCTGAGTTCATTTTTCCTCCTGAATACAGAGACAAGTGCTTACAAATTGAATGAAATTGATGCAAGTGAAGTTATTCAATTTCCAGTGGCCTCACTCCGAGCCTTTAGCCTGCTCCCCACGGTTAACGGCAAATAATATTTGTTTTCTCCCTGCGCGAATGTAAAAGCGTTTCCAGCACTCTGAAAGCCCCTCTTTTGGGTATTTGCACTGAATTCCATTTCTGTAAGCATTGGCTGAGGCATTACTGGTCCTGATACCAGGCAGTTGGCTAACGTTCCAGAGTGCTTACTACGTGGCAGGCATTTTTACATGTATGATCTCTTTTAATCCCCATGAGAACCCCCTGAGGGTCATCTTACCCCAACTTCGCAGATGAGGAAACTGAGACTCAGAGAGGTGAAGTGGCTTTCCCAAGGACACACAGCCAGTCAGCAGCGGAACTTTCTCCAAAGCCACACCCTTTCCTAAGGCCCCTGTCACCCATGATACCGCAGATCAGAGAAGGGCGTTAGCCAGCTCCAACTTAAACTGATAGTGAGTCGGCAAAGCCCAGCTCAGGCCCTGGCAGGAAACATTTACGAAGGAATAAATGAACAATTGAGTGAATTGCTGCCACTTAGGACAAGGCTCCCTTCTCCTCCCCCGTGCTCCATCATTTGCTTCTCTGATGCTGCCCTCAGAACCCTGGACCCAGGGCATCCTTGCAAGTCACATCCCTCACCCCACAGCCACATGTGGTTACACAGCACATGGGACCCAAACATCGACAGTCCCATGATGATGAAACCTCAGAAGGACTATCTTGACTCCTTGGAAGTCTGAACTTCCAAGTTTCTGAACGTGCTCAGGGGCAGTGCCCAACCATGATGGTCCAGTTGGCAAGGCGGCACTCCACAGCACTGGCAAGCTCCTCTGGTCATGACCTTGACCATCCTCTCAACAGCATCAGGTGGCAGGCTAGGAAGGATTCCCATTTGAACAAAGAGGGAACTAGAGTCAAAGAAGGAGATCACAGCAGAACTGGGGTCAGGTTTCCTGATGCCCAGCCCACTGCTCATTCCTCTGCCCCCCGACTCATCTTTTCTGACCACCAAAACCATGGAGACTCACTTACCCTAGGCCCTGGTTTACAAGTAGGTTTTGTTTTGAGTGAATAGGAAAGAATACATGATTGATTAGTAATGTCTGCCACGAGTGAAGGTAAGCGTGACACCAGAGGTGAAGTATATTTACGGATCCTTCCCCAAGCTAGTGTGACTTTTTCTTCTTCAAAACAAAACTGTTTTGAAATTACTTCCTTCTTCCTGTCTCCTTAATGCTACCTGGGAAGGGTTTGATAAACAATTTAACATAGACTTCAAGATTGCAAGAGGACTGTTTAATTTGCTCGAGACCCACTGTCCTCAAGGACTCCAGTCTATTAGCTTTTGTCCAACCAATGACAAGTGAGTTTTCTTTTTTTTTTTTTTTTTTTTTTTTGCTGTACGCGGGCCTCTCACTGCTGTGGCCTCTCCCGCCGCGGAGCACAGGCTCCGGACACACAGGCTCCGCGGCCATGGCTCGCGGGCCCAACCGCTCCGCGGCATGTGGGATCCTCCGGGATCGGGGCACGAACCCGCGTCCCCTGCATCGGCAGGCGGACTCTCAACCACTGCGCCACCAGGGAGGCCCGACAAGTGAGTTTTCTATATTCATTAAAGCAGACTTTGGGATTTGGCTTGAGGGGCAGTGAACTGGAGAAGAAATAGTACTGGACTCAAGAGAAATGTTCCTGATTACTTTCTGTACATTTCGAAAAAGAATAAAATGATGTTTTCTAAAATCCTTTTAAGTCAGGCTTTTCCCGGATACGGGCAGGTGTACCTTCCAGTGGAAACCTGGGGAATGCCCAAAGGAGCACTCAGATCAGCTCAAGCCAGCTCTGGTCATTCCACTAGCCACTCCCCATCTGCTCCCACAGGGCTGTGCTGGCAGAGACAGAGATGGGAGAGGCCCAGCTGCCCTCGGAGGACTCACAATCTAAGGGGCACCTGCCGGTGAGAGCAGCGAGGGGCAGCACCTGTAGGTCACTTTCAATGAGGCTCTGAGCTTCTCCTGCCCTGGCTTCAGAATTCAAGTGATCTCAGCACAACATTCATAGCGATGCTGCTAGGTGCCAGGAGTCTGGAAAAAGGCAAAAGATCTCACCGTGCTGCCCCTGCTCTGCTCTTGCACTTTTGTTTCAGCCACCCCATGAGTGATGGAGTCTGGGCTGCTTCCTGGTCCCCTGATGGGAACCACTCCCCAAATGCCACAGAATAAGGTCAGAAGGCTTTCGAAGTGGCTGCTAGTCAAATGGCATCTCTGGGTCAATTAGGAAAGAGCCCTGTACTGGCAGGAGACAGATGGCTCACTCAAAATGGGTGATTGGAGAGAGTTTAGTGAAAAGATGGTTTACCAAGGTGAGGCCAGAATTAAGAAAAACCAGCAAAAGATGGTGAAACACCCTAGCAAGAGAGGGTGAAAGCACCCTAGCAAGAGAGGGTGAAGGGACATCAGGAGAAAGCAGTTATGGAAACCCCAACTGAGCCACATCTCTGGTAAGGGGAACCTCATAAGAGCAGGGGACCTTGATAGAGGGTCACAGCCACTGCCAACCCAAAAAGGAGGGAGATGAGGGAATAAATACCTCACCTTTCTCTCCGTCAGTCCGCCTGTCTCCTGCTGGTGCATCCCACTGGCTAAACAGGAAGCCTGGTGGATGCAGACCATGGCGGTAGGTCTTCCAGGGCACATAGAAGTGGCGGGGAGGGAGAGAAGAGCTGGGGGCAAACAGAGGTGGCCAGCAAGTACCCCTTCCTCCAGACTTTTGCTGCCATCTGCCGGAGTGTCATGATAAACATTCTAATCTAATTCAGTGTGGATGGCAGCCCCGAAGTTGGTCTGCGGTAGCCCTGCTACAATCAGACCTGATCCCAGGTCTCACTCTTCCCAGCACACAGCCCATACTCTGGCTCCCCAACAGCCCATACTCTGGCTCCCCAAACACCCTGAACAGAAATCCCGACTCCCCAGCATTTGCCCACATTACTCCCTCCTCTGCAATTTCCTTCCCATCTTCAAATACATCTAATCTAGAAAGCACAGAGAAAATGCCACCTCCTCCCTGAAGCCTGCCCAATCCCACCAACTGGAAGCCATATCTGCTTCCTCAGGGATCCTCACAGAACCTCCCCTGTACTTCTCCCTCAGCGAGTTAATACCAGGATGATTCATGAGTGGGCCGCCTCACTCTGTTTTCAACTCTCTGTCTCTCTGTGTCTCTCCTCTGTCTCTCTGATCGCTCTCTTTCTCTCTCTCTCTCTCATACACACCTTAGGCTCCTCTTAGGGAGTAGATAGTGCAGCTTGTTCTTCCCTAAATTCACCCAAGTCCCTTCAAACAGCCAACTTTGTCCTAAAGAAAACACCCGAGGCTGTTGGCCATGTGCCCCACTGATGCAGTGAAGGAGCCACAGGCTTCAGAGTCCAACAGGCGGGTGTGAATTCTGGCTCTACCCCCAACCAGCCTTTAGTTTGGGGCAAATGACGTCACATTTCTGAGCCTGTCCCCATCCTAGCCATGGGAATAATAATCTGTACTTCGGGGCTGCTGTGAGAATTCAAGGAGTCCGTGTACGTGATGTTCACTAAATAATAGCTTCCCTTTGCACACCCCAATACACTGGGTATTCCTCAAGGGCACATCATGTCTGTCTTGACCCAGCTTAGCCCTCAAAGTCGGCCCAACACCCTGCGGGTGGAGCGGTATAGTGTACTGGTTAGGAGGGCAACCTGTGAGCAATCCCTGTGTGGCCTTGGGTAAGTTACTTGGCCTCTCTGTGCTCTATTTCCTCATCTTTAAAACAAATCATAGTAACAGCAGAAATGTTCCTAGCTAATATCCATGCAGGGCTTACTGGGTACCAGACACTGTCTGCTGCCTCTAGAAGGAAGCCTTACAAGTCAGTGCACAATCTGTCACTCTCTCTCCCTCTGTCAAGAGACCAGCAAGGACTTCCCTGGTGGTCCAGTGGCTAAGACTCCGTGCTTCCAATGCAGGGGGCCCACGTTCGATCCCTGGTCAGGGAACTAGATCCTACATTCATGTTGCAACTAAGATCCTGCATGCGGCAACTAAAAGATTCCTGCATGCTGCAACTAAGACCTGGCGCAGCCTAAATAAATAAATAAATATTTTTAAAAAAAGAGAGAGAGAGAGACCAGTGGTCTTCCACATAATGGCTGTTCTGTCAGTCTGTTCCCCAGGTGACAATGGCAATAGCACAGACCATTGCCCTTGCTGATCCAAGAGGAAAACGTGGTGTGACTGAGGCCACTTTAAGCCACTGAGATCTAGGAGGTGCTTGTTACCAAAGCATAACTTAGCTGACACTGACTAATACCCGTGGGGCCTGTTATGGTCCCCATGTTATAGTGAGGAAACTGCAGTATCTGTGTCATGGACAAGCCTGTGTAATATTCAGGTTTGTCCATGTAAACTGGCCCATGATAAGCCCTTATTAAATGCTAGCTATTATAGAGGCAGACATAGGCACAGATACAAACATGGGCACGGCTCTGGGCCAGTAAGTCTTTCCAGTGGATGGCTCGAGGAAGCCCAGACCATCTCAGCCTGGAAGGAAAGCCAAGGTCTCCACAAGCACACTGCTGCTGTTCCACCACAGGCCAGAGCTTGGAAATTAGCAACCTCAGCAAATGCCAACCCTCCCCTTGGTTCCTCCCGTCTGTCTGGCCATCGACCTTGACTCACTAGCAATTGCTCCTGGCTGCATGTAACCTGGCAGCCATGGATTTTCTTTCCTTCTAGGTTAAATTTCTGGCTATCAGTGGGTGAGTTTCTGTCACCTCCAGCTCACCTGCATCTCGCAGAGCCTAGGAGAGCTGGGAGGCTGAAGGGGACTGTGGCAGTTAGGGAGGGGCAGGGACCCCCAGGCACTTTCTCTGGCCCGTATTCCCTGATCACCTACGTCATGTCCTAATCATTCCTGATTGACAAAGGGTAACATGATCGAGCATTGCATTTGTACAATACTCCCCAGCTTAGATTGAAAACATTTTCCTTTCCTTTATATATTCAACACTCACTGGTCACTGGGCACTGTACTAGGCTACATGGCTGCCCCCACCAATTCACAATTTTAGTAAAAACAGCAATAATAATGGCTAAGCTTCTGAATGTTTATTCTGTGCCGGGCCTATGCTAGGCACTTCACATGTTTTATCCTCCCCACAAGTGTATGAGATAGGGGTTAGGAGTCATCATCATCATTTTATAGGTGAAGAAACAGAGGCCCAGAGAGAGTGTATCCGGACCGAAGACACAGCTAGAAAATGGTGGAGCCAGGATTCAAAGCCAGGTTGGGCTGGCTCCAGAGCCCCAGTGCCCTAATAGTAGTGAATACAAAGAGTTGTGAGGCAGAGAGGGAAGCTAGGATCTAGTTTACTCCTCATAACAGCCTTGTAAGTAGGTCTTAGCATCCCTATGTTGCAACTGGAGTTGCTGAAGACCAGAGATAGATATACACAAGGTCACACAGCAAGCAAGCAGGGAAAGAAGAGTCGTCACCCAGCACACGTCACCAAAACCTCCTCTGTACAAGAATCAGCAGCCATGGAAAGTGGAGACAGGCCTGTAATGAAGAAGGGCACGATAGACCAGTAAGTGGGACATAAACAGGGTTTGGAGGGAGCACAGAAGAGGGGTAATCAAGGAAGCCTTCCCAGAGGCGATTACATTTGAATAAAGACAGGAGAGAAGAATGGCACAAAGGCTATGCACTATTTATACTGGGGGTAAAGGGTATGGGGATCAAGGTAGCCTGAAGCTGGCATTGTCTGCACCACTTCTTGGCCGCCACAGTAAGTTCCCCTTGCTGAATTTCTCCTTTCTTTCAGTCAGGATACTCAGACCACGCCAATGGGAGGGAAAGTTTTGGTCACTCTGATTCCCTATTCCCAGACCATTCAGAGGACAGCCAGGCTGGGGATGGTAGTGCTGGTGGCCTGCAAGCTCACAGAGGACACACCCATAACGACCTGGACAAATTTTTGAGCCACATCCAATTTCTCCACCTTATCCAGATCTGCATTTTTAATTCCAGCTTCATTTATTTTGTACCCACCTCTCCCCATCTAGGAGGAAATCAAGTGAGAGTAAGAAGGGAATAAAATAATAGGAACTTTTTAGTCTGGAGCAGTCATTAAATGCTCTCTTTGCCCGTCAGATTAGTATTTAAATAGAGGAGGGGTCTGGGGCGGGCAGAGGGCATTGTTAACAACTGCCTCGGTGTGGCAGCAGGAGACAGGAATAATAGACTTGGAGAATGTTTTCATGATTATGCTGAAGTGATGAGAAACAACGGGTCCCAAAATGGAAGCAGTGGCCCTCAGAACCGCTCCGTGGATCCTGCAGGCAGCAGCAGGAACTCTGCTTGGCTTCTTTTCTAACAGGACTGAATTAATTCGGGGACTGCGCGAGCCTTGTGCTCCCATTTCGATTACAGACAGACCTAGTTTTTGCCGAACTCATTAACTAGCAAGTCTGCAGGGACCTGGGCTTCCAAGCCTTGCTGGCCAGGCCCCAGGAGCCGGTTTCCGAGGAATCCAGGCGCCTGGAGTGTGCGCAAGGCCTGCGCTGAAGGCTGGGACTTGGAGGGAAGCTCTCACTGTTTTCGCAAGTCTGAAGGTCTGTGTGTGGAGGAGGCATTACCAGCAGCCAGGCCGTGACAACTTTGGGACTCAGCACCGGGGGTAGTTGGACATTGATAATTTGAGTTCTGAATTTCCTGTAAAAGGTCATCCTCCCAGTAATGACATATCATGTCAGCAGGCAGCAGGAAGGTGCTGAAACCCAAAATGGAAACATGGGGACATGTTCAAAGGCTGCCTGGTCCTCAAGTTCAGCTCCAGGACCCCCTCCTCCAAGAAACCTAGAACACCCCAACTGGTCAAGACCCCATTCCTGTATTTCTGTCCCTATCCCAAGACATTCAGCCCTTCATACCCTGTGTAGCAGGTATTTCCATTTCCTATCTCCCCGATGAGCTGTGAGGCCCCAAGCAAGTTCTTTGATTCTTTGTATGCCCAGCCTCAGCACATAGCATGTTCCATGTTTACTTGTTGAATCCAAGAATGAATAAATGAACGAAAAGTGGCTGTAGGCAAAAGAAAAAAGGAAAAAGTACAATATTTCATGGAAACATTCCCCACAGGTTAATAGTAAGAGATGAATGAAGATAACCCAGTTGAGTGGTGACATATTTACACATTCTAGGCTGGGCTAGAACCATGTAGAGGCAGGCTCCCCCTGGGAGTAACAGAGCATCACAGTTAACCCAGACTTTGCAGCCAGACTTTAATAAACCCAGACTTTATTTCCTAACTATGAACTTAACACTCTGTGACTTTGGCCAAGGTATCCATCTCACTGTGCCTTAGTTGCCCATCTGTAAAATGGGGATGATAAAATACTATGTACGTACCTCACAGGACTATTATTTATAAGGTACTTAAAGTGGCTCTTAGCACAGAGTGATGAGCCATTACCCCCACTCCTCTGTGACCCACCCAGCGCTGGCTTTTCTGTATCTCATCCTCCCTCTCCCACTACATACACCTCACTGCTGATCTCTGCAACCAAGCTGTGCTGGGTCTATGGGGGCCCCTGGTGGCCAAGACATGGAACTGTCTGACCTCTGCTGTTTCCGTACCTCCTTCCTTATCTATCCCTGCCTGAGAATACTGAATATATCAAGCACCCCCTTTTCCTTGCCTCTTACTGTTCACAACTCAGTTTATGCCACCTCAGATGCCCTCTCATACAAAAACACGCATCCTCTCTTTTGTCCAGTTGTAATTAAACTTCTTCCTTTGTCTCTATGTTTTGTTCTCCTCATCCTACCTCATTTTGTTCCACCTGAGAGCCTCAAGTGTGGTGTGGCTGATAAGCTTAATAATGCTATGCTGGGCTTCTCTGGTGGCACAGTGGTTAAGAATCCGCCTGCCAATGCAGGGGACACGGGTTCGAGCCCTGGTCCGGGAAGATCCCACATGCCGCAGAGCAACTAATCCCGTGCGCCACAACTACTGAGCCTGCACTCTAGAGCCCGTGAGCCACAACTGCTGAGCCTGCATGCCCCAACTACTGAAGCCTGTGTGCCTAGAGCCCGTGCTCCACAAGAGAAGACACCGCAATGAGAAGCCCGTGCACCGCAACGAAGAGTAGCCCCTGCTCGCCGCAACTAGAGAAAGCCCGCGCACAGCAACAGAGACCCAGTGCAGCCAAAAATAAACAAATAAAAATAAATTAATTAATTTAAAAAAATAATGCTATGCTGCACTGTCCAGTATAGTAGCCATTAGCCATGAGTGGCTATTTACATTTAAATTTAAGTTCATTAAGATCAAATAAAATGAAAAATCCAGTTCCTCTGCTGCACTGCCCACACTTCAGGTGTTCAATAGTTACAGGTGGCTGGTGGTCACTGTATTGGATATAGAACATTTCCATCATTTGTAGAAAGTTCTATTATATATCACTGCTCTATATTCCTCTAAAGAGAGAAATATAATTTCAACTTCCTTTTTTTTTTTGGCCGGGCTGTGTGGCATGCAGGATATTAGTTCCCCAACCAGGGACTGAACTCGTGCCCCCTGCATTGGAAGCATGGAGTCTTAACCACTGGACTGCCAGGGAAGTCGCTCGACTTCTAAAAGGAAGAGACATAATAAAGAACTATTATTGTTTCCTTATCTCTCTATTACATACACAGCTGGCAAGGGGACAGCTATCATGTGTGAGCGCCCCGCCTGCCCCTGCTCCCAGGTGACAGGACCAGGGACTGACATCTTACATAAGCTGACCCAGCAGATTCTCTCACCCAAGACTTCGGAATCAGACCCCCCTGGCGCTGGCCAGTTAGCCGCAGGGATTGGAGTAGGAAGGCCTTGGCAGCCCACAGCTACCATTTTATAGAGGTCTCGATGGGTCACATGTAAGCAGATGAACAAGCAGACAAAGCCAGTTTGCAGAGCCAGCAGAACAAAACAGGAGACCAAGAGACAAAAAATAAGAAACCAAACATTCTGTAGTGGAGGGCTGAGGGGGCGGCTGGCAAAGTGGAAAAAATAGATGCCTGAGGTCTTTCCACTTCCTGTGGGGCCCATCTATACTTTCTGTAACTGGGTGCCCTGCCAGTCTCCAGTGTCTTGACAACTCCCTCTTTACCTGGGCTCCAAATGTTTTTCCGTACCCTGTCTCAAAATTGTTCTTGACCAGGCTCTCGGCGTCTCAAAACAGAGCCATGACAAAGTGATGGGTTGAGTTTGTCTTCGCCATCCTGCTCGCAGGATTAATTTGTGTAAACACTGTATGATGTCCTGAGGGACCCAACAGAGGAAACTGCAATGTTCAGGGACTCAGCAGTTGTTATTAAGCATTTCCTGGGTTTCTCCAGCATGCCAGGCTCTGGGTAAAGGACGGAGGGGTGTCCGTCCCCTTCCATTTCCAAATCCTAACCAGACTTCAGGGGTCTGCTCAGTGCCACCGCTTCCTGGAAGCCTTCCCAGATCTGTGCACATACACCGCAGCTAGAGGGGAGCTTTCCCTCTCCCAGACTCCCGTGGGATGGCCTCTGTACATCTGCTTGGGCATTCCTACTTTCTGCCTCTATGTCAGCTCTTTGCATCCTGGGCCCATGCTTTACTAGCATGTGAGGTCCCTGGGGATAGAAGCTGGTTCCTGCTCACCTAGCTCACCTGCTCAGCACCAAGCAGGTGATGACTAGTTTGGGTTGAATTACTTGATCAACATTTAGACCATATTTTAGTTTCCAACATATCTAACCTAGCGTGTGTGCTCATCCAAAGCTGTGGAGTCAAAAACCAGGTCTCCAAAATGCTCTGGAGTGCGACTGGGCACAACTCCTCACTTTGTAAAAGAAGACACGGGGGCTGAGAGAAGTAGCTGATAGAGGTACCTTGACTTTCTGCCTTCCACTCCTATTAATCTTACTTCACCTGGAAGTCATCCCAGGTGCCCTCAGCTGTAATAAACATCTCCCCACTCCCAACACACCCCTAGCTCTTTGAGATGTTATTTTGAGCGATGGTGGCGAAGGGGGACATCCCAAATAAAGAAGTAAGGAGAAGCCCCCGTTAGGTCTGGATGGCAGGTTTCTGTGGAGATTGCCTGAGTGAGGGTTTGGGTCAGTTTCACTGTTTGACTGATTTGCTTACTGAAGTGATTGATGGGACATAATAACCTACACATTTGGACCTCTAATGAGAAGAATTCAGGTATTTGTCCTGAGTGCCCATGGTGTTAAATAGCTGAGGAATGGTTCAGCATGACATCCAAGAGGATGGGTTCTCCATCAGCTTTTTAGGTCTAAGCTGTCCTAACTGAGAACATCTCACACAAGGATCAAATTGTTCATCACCAAACAATTATAAAAAATTTTGTTATAATGGGGAACCAGGCCAACTTCTGATACTCATGACATAGGTTACATGAAAACTAAGTTCCAATAACTGCATCACTAAAACATTAATGCTGGTTAAATTTTGGTTCCCTCTTCTAGATCGCGGATAGTATGTATGTTTCATCTCACTTACCAGTGCTCATTGTTTGGTGGCAGTTTCTTAAAGCCTGTGCCGAGGAGGATTCTGAGGCCCAGAATAAAGTGCTGATGAAATGACTTGGATTTCGCAGAGTGAAAATTGAGACCCTGAGGAAGGTCACTTCCAGGCAAAAGGGTCAGGACAGGCAAAGGCTCAGCCCCATGGTTCATCCAGGGAAACATACACACCAAGTATCCTGGGAGCACTTGGCTCCTGATCCAAAAATGACTGCAAGCCTGGATGTCCGGGTGCAGTCCAATGACAACAGCTGGGAAATTTGGCGTGAGAGCATTTGGACAGGAGAGGCATGCTTTGAGGGCAGCGGTGGCCCAGAGGCCCTTGTCAGCTTTGACAGCAGGGAACCCTGAGGAGAGACAGCTGCGGTACAATTCTGCAAGGTCACTGTGACCCCCCCGCTCCTGCCGGCGGCTCCCTCTTCTCACCCAGGGCGGCAAGCTCATGCCTGCTTCATCAAGAAACTCAATGTTCATTAAGGCTGCGGTTCCCAGCCTGGCAGGCAGTGCCAACGGGTGGTCCCCTAAGCCTTTCACACGTCTGTGTATCCGTCCATCCCCGAGACTGTCTAGGTCTCCAGACCAAGGGAAGCGCTGGGACGTGGCATAGTAGCCCTCCCCGCAGATGGCTCCCACAGCAGGGGGTGGAGGGGTTAATCTTGCCTCTGGCCTCTTGGTGGCCCTGCTCCGTTCTCCTCTCCCACCACTCCCCCACCTGCAGGCGGACACTCGACTCCAGGATTTGAATAAAATAAAAACTGACAGTGTAGGGCCATGTTCAGGGCCGAGATACAGAGGCTTCATGCAATTACCTTGGTCAGAATTCATTTTGTCAGCACCCCTCTCCTCTTCAGGTTGCATGCTACTCATATCTTTCGAAAGTTTGAGGAGTCAGAATAAAATGAGGGAAGGACCACGAGCATCTCCAGATTAGAACAAACTGGCCACAAAGCGGGCAAGGGCAAAGTTGGTGAGCTCAGAGGAGTGTGGGGAGAGGAGCCCCCGATGCTGCAGAAACTCCCAGAATCCCAGTGGGAAGGGACCTGACAGGCAACTTGTCTCCACCCCGCACTGCCTTATCAAGCCCCTGCCCCCAGTTAGGGATGGGGTCCTTCATAGTTCAGAGCGCTGCGACATGCCGGGGGGCGTGGGCAGCCCCTGCAATGTTCCCTCAGCGTCTGGCCTAAAACAGTCTAGGAAAGGGCAGCCCTGGGTCTGACACAGCCACGCACAGGTTATCCCCACTGTTCCCTGTATCCTTCACACATGTGTGCATCTCCCACCAATGGAGACTGAGTGCATGTGACCCCAGAGTGATCGATCCAGCCCATGCTTCTGCCCTGCCGTCCAGACCTGGGTGTCCAAGTCCACTGGCCTTGCCTGCTGGGAGGGCTAATGGGATCTCGAACTTAACAGTGGAGGCCTTCCCATACCTAGGCTTCCCTGTCTCAGGTAATTGCAACTCCGTCCTTTGAGTGGCTCACTCTAAAATCCTCAGAATCTTCTTTGCTTCCTCTATTTCTTCCAAACCCCACACTGAACGTGTTAGCAAACGGGATCAGCTCCACCTCCAAAATCCATCCGGAATCTGACCACCTCTCACATCATGCCCGCTGGCAGCCCAGCCAAGCCACATCCGTCTGTCGCCTGGAGAGTGTGCTCCCTGCCCCGCCCCTGCTGCCTCACTAGCCACAGGTTCCTCTCCACACAGCAGAATGAGCAACCCCTTAAAAGCCTAAGCCTAGGACTTCCCAGGTGGCGCAGTGGTTAAGAATCCACCTGCCCATGGGGGACACGGGTTCAAGCCCTGGTCCGGGAAGATCCCACATGCCGCAGAGCAACTAAGCCCGTGTGCCACAACTACTGAGCCTGCCTGCGTTCTAGAGCCCGCGGGACACAACTACTGAAGCCTGTGTCACAACTACTGAAGCCCGTGCCCCTAGAGCCCGTGCTCTGCAACAAAGAGAAGCCACCGCAATGTGAAGCCAGCGCACCGCAACGAAGAGTAGCCCCTGCTTGCTCCAACTAGAGAAAGCCTGTGCGCAGCAACGAAGACCCAACGCAGCCAAAAATAAGTAAAAAAAAAAAAAAAGCCTAAGCCCAGTTATATCACTCTTCTCAAACCCTCCAGTGTCTCTCTGCACCTCTCAGCGTAACAGCGGGGTCTTCACCTTGGTTTACAAGGCTTGGCCCCCAAACACCCATCAGGAATAAGGGGCTCATCCCCTGGATGCGGGAGCGGCACCAGCCCACAGCCCTCACCCCCTCAGGGACTGCATCAGCCGAAGAACGTCCCCTCGCCTCGGGTCACACCCGCTTCCTAGGGCGCCTGCACCCAATGCCTGATCAACACTGGGGTGTAAGGTCCAGCTGTCTCACCCCAAGTCGGGACACCTAAGAAAGGTTAGCCCACCTTCACACCTCCCTGCATTGGAGGCCTCCAACGAGACTGTCGCTGCTCAACTCCTGTTGTGCCTTGTCCTGCTTCCTCCCCTCCGCCCCACTCCCTCTTACAGGTGTTGATCCCAAGAGCACCTCTTAATAAACCTTCTGCCTGGGAATCTCCAGCTCAGAGTCTGCTGCCTGAGGAACCCAGCCTGTGACAAAGACCCTGTGACACCTGGCCCCTTTTCCTTCTCTGACCTCAATTCCCACCCCTCTCCCCTCATTCCCTCTGCTCAGCCACTGGCCTCTTTGTTCTTCGTTGATCAGACATGCTCCTGCCTCGGGGCCTCTGTCCTTGCTCTTCCCTCAGCCTGGGAGGCTCTGCCCCCATATCCACATTCCTCTTCTCCTTCATGGCTTCACTCAAACACCACCTTCTCTGGGAGGCCCTCCCTGGCCATCCCATCAGCAATTGAAAAAGACCTGATGCTTCCTATCTCCTTCCCTGCTTTGTTTTTCTCCTTAGCCCTTATTACTATCTAATGCACCATATACTGTATTTTGTTCATTGTCTCTCTCAACTAGAGCATAAACTCCATGAGGGCAGGGATCTTTGTCTATTTTGTTCAATGTGCCTAGAACAGTGCTTGGCACACAATAATATGTGTTGACGGAACGGATTAGATTCAGTGTTGTGAAATCTATCCATCGATTCGTCCATCCATTTATATACATCCATCCATTCTTCAAGCATTTCTCTCTCTGGACATACTAGATGAGGTATTGTGGGAAACTCACAAACAAACACCACAGTCCTCTCCACCAGTGGTTTCATGGTCTGGGAAGAACTGGAAAACCGGGCTGAGAGGACTCAGAGGAGCTGAAGATCCCTGCCAGCCGTGAATGGACCATGGGGGTTTCCTAGAAGAGGGGCATGGCACTGCCCCTGGTAGGACAGGGAGAACTTGGAGAAGGAAAAATGGAGGGAGGACACCCAGGCAGAGGGAGGGTGGGATTGAAGGTGTGGGCCTGGGTGTGGGAGAGGAGCAACTCAAAGAGGATAGAGCTTTGCAGAGATTCCTGGGAAGGTCAGTGGGGTCAGCAGATGAAGATGTTGGACCTCTGCCCTGTGGACAATGGCAGAACCCCCCAAAAGTGTCTGGGCAATAGACTGATGTAGTCATAAATGGTCCATTTCACAGGCTGACAGGACAGTCATCCAAAGATGGAGGAGAGGACCCAGAAGGAGCATTACAAGCAGGTTATATGAAAGGAGCACTAGTGCGGGTGTCCAGAGAGCGGGGCTCCAGTCCCTGGGTCATCGCTAATTACGCAGGTGATGTTTAGTCACACCATACCACATTTCCTCCCTCTTGGTACCTGTCATCGAATCTCAGAATCACTGAGCTGCCAGGGACCTCAGAGGTCACCTAGTCCAGGTTTCCAAACTCCAGGCTGGGAAATCGATTTACTGAGCTGAGAGTGTTTTTAAAATGAAATAGAAGAGAAGGGCTATGTCAGAGAGCATCAATTGTGGTAAAGGTAAAATTGCTTTGCGAAACGTTTGTTTTGGGATGTGTGTGTGTGTGTTGGTTCAAAATATAAATCCATTTCCGTGGGTCACAGTAATAAATATTTGAAAGCCACTGCTTTAGTCCACTCCCTCCACACTGTGTGAATTGCCTTTACAGAGTTCCCAATAAAATGCACGGCCGCTCTTGCTCACCTCTGGGAACAGGATGCTGACAAAGGCAAAATCCCCTTCCACTGTTGACGGCTCTGTGCACTAGAAGCACTTCTTCATCTCAAATTGTCTCTTGTTCTCCTGCCCACTGGTCTTCCCTAGCTCTCTCCCCCAAATAAACCTAATCCCACCTTAGATAACAGCCTTAAGAGAATTGAAAACAGCTCTACAAGCCTCTCGGCCAAGTTCTTTCGAGGCTTTAGGCTCATCCACTTCTCTTGCCTTGTCCAGCATCCCTTCTCTAGGAAGCAAGACTCAGGTCTTCATTGTGGGCTACCTCCTCTGCCCAACCCATAACCTACATGGTTGGAGGGGGCCTGGTCCCAGCCCCTGACTCCAGAAATGGCCAGTGTGAGCACCACAGTGCCCTTACCCATGGGGACTGGCTCCAGAGTGGCCACATGGTCCAAGCAAGCCAATCAAGGGCAATCAGGGACTTCTACAGAAACTGTTAGAAAAGATGGTATGATGCTAACATGTAGACTCCAAGCCCAGAACTGTACTGACCATCTTTTCCAAAGCCTAGGGGAAATCTGCCATGGAATGAAGCCAGCACAAAGGAAAGTAAAGGATATGAGGGGGGAGGGGGAGGGGAGAGGGAGAGAAACAGAGGGAGAGGGAGAGAAACAGAGGGAGATGGGGTGGGGAATAATAGCTGCTGTTATTGGCTGAATTGTGTTCCCCCCAAATTATGTTAAGTCCTAACCCTCAGAACCTCAGAATGTGACTTATTTGGAAACAGTGTCTTTACAGAGGTAATAAAGTTAAAATGAGGTCATTTGAGTGAGTCCTAATCCAGTATGACTGGTATCCTTATGAAAAGGGAAAATTTGGACACAGACAGAGGGGAAATGCTGTGATAACACATTGGGACAATGCCATGTGAGGATGGAGGAATGGAGTGATGCATCTGCAAGCCAGGAAAGGCCAAAGATTTCCAGCAAACCACCAGGAGCTAGGAAGAGGCAAGGAAGGAAGTCTCTATAGATTTCAGTGGGAGCAGGGCCCTGCTGATGCCTTGACCTCAGACTTTTAGCCTCCAGAGCTATGAGACAGCATATTTCTGTTGTTTTAAGCCACCCAGTTTGTGATGCTTTGTTACAGCAGCCCTAGGAAGGGAATACAGCTTATATTTATAGAGCCTTTACTGTGTGTTCCACACAGATCTTAGTACTTTACAAATGTTAACTCATTTAATAGTCATAGTAGCCCTATAAGGTCATACTATTATCATACTATTATCTCCATTTTACAAATGAGGAAATTGAGGCACAGAGATGTTAAGTACCTTGCCCAAGTTCATATAGCTTGTAAGACGTGAGGCCAGGATCAAAAGGCAGGCAGTGTCTGACCACTAGGCAATACTGCTGTTAAGGGAGATGGCGTCCTGATGGCACTGTTGCAGCTCTGGATCAGTGGTCAGAGGCCAGTTAGGGGAGCCAATAATTACCCATGTTTTTGCTTAAGCCCTTTGATTTGGGTTTCTGTCCCTAACCAACCCACACCATAGGCATCCCAGCTCTGTAGACCTTGCTCTACAGCGTGGTTCCCAGACACTTTGTCATCTTGCCCTCTCCACCCCTCCCCTGGGTACACTGCCACTGGGGTATGTCCTTAATTTCTTGCCTTGTTACAAGCTAAGTTACTTAAAAATGATACACTGGCTCTCTGGATGGTTCTCATGAACCAAAAGGCAGAGAGTGGCTAGCAAGGAGCAGCAAGAGAGCTGAAGGGAGTTTTCTGAAAAATTCATCAGGGAAATTCTCCTTCCTGAGTGTGAAGCTGAGAGAATTAGAAGAAACAGGAATGAAGGCACACATGCAAGAAGTTCATGTGGGACTTTAGGGAACTGGGCATCAGCAAAGCTTCGTGGGCTGTTGGGAAAGATGTAATGGAGGGGGAAGGAGGAGGGGGATGGGGAGGAAGAGGAGGAAAGGGTATTTCTCCAGCGTCCCCCTTTCCCACATGCCTCTCCAGGTGTCAACAATCATCTGTCTCCAAGCATCTCTCCAATCTAGCCCTTCATCTCCTACAAGAGACCCTGGAGCTGACAAAGTCTCAGAAAGATAGTGAAAGTGCTCAGAAAGGAGGCTTCCTGATGAACAGTAGAACTTTTCAGTCTGCAGCACCATGGGCTAAGAGAACACCAGTTTACATTCTAGAAAACCCAGAGGGCCAGCAAAGAGGCACAGGGAACCTGCCATCAGCTCCCAACCTACTGCCTAGGAAGCTCCCCATAGAAGGTGAAAGAGAAAGTTTCAAGCCAAAAAAAGGTCTATGAATAAAAAAATGGGTGATAAACTTTGATAACTCAGAATGTCATGCTGTCAAACTGCAACACGTTGAAGACAGATTTAGAGTGTTTCAGAGGCCTCTGATGGAAGGAGACAGCTTGGTAATGCTTGTGGGTCTTCTTGTTGATGACAGACAGGGATGGATACAGACACCAAAGCAAGAAAGAGGCAGGAAACTGGAAGGAAGGACAGGAGACAGAAGACGTGGGACAGGAGAGACAGAACAGAAAATGAAAGGGCAAGAAAAGACATGGAAGGATTGGGATGCAAAGAGAACTCGTGGGGGCCTGGCAGAGTGACAAGTAACGCCGTGAGGTAGATGAGGGCAGAGAAGCCCAAACAAGGGAAAGGCCCACGCAACAGCATCTAAGGGCACACAGATGAGGCCAATGAATGCTGCAAGCAAATGGCTCTCTCAGTTGATAACCCTCATTAAACAGAATTTCACAAACGGCTTAATCTGAATTTCCACTACTTGATAGATTTCAAACCCAGAACAATTATTTCTGATGTAAAGGATCAATAAACAGTTGCCTGGACTGAATCCCAAGGAAACAGGGACGCTTCCAACAGGGTTGCTAGGATTAAAACTCCTTCAAACGCCGAATAAACACTGACTTATCTCTTTTTAAAGAACTTTTTTGTAAGGCAAAGGTTAGCTTTGCAAGGAAAGGCAGGAGGAAAATTAATCTAACTTACTGTGACCTCCGCCGGCTGGGTCTGAATTACATTTCCACGAGGCCTGTGAAGATCTTTCACGTCTCGCGCTCCATTAGTTGGTGTACTTAGCAAAGGTCGTGTGATGAGCAGACGTACTTTCTAGTCCAGAACGTGATCCTGCCGCACGGCCCTTTCCTGCTTCCCTGGTGTGTCTCTGTTGGAGGTCACCGGTGTGGGCATGAGCCTTCCTGCAAGGCCTCATCCAGAAGGCTCCTGAGAACGACAGATGTTACCACTGTCACCACAGCTCCGGGACGGCACAGGTTTTACGTGGTTCCCATGCTCAGGGCCAGAGAGAACTGAACAGAAGCCCTTGAGTTTCTTATACTCCTAAGGGGAGAGTCACGTGTACCTTTCAGGGAACTGCTTTATAGTGAGAACACCTGCAAACTAAAAGTCAAAGGATGGAGGAGGGGGAGGAGGAGATAGCAAGGGAAGCCGGTGTGATAGGAAAGCTTCACAGCCCCTCAAACGCAAAGCTTTCTGTCTGTTGGTCTCACCCACAGTGAGACCACATTCTCTTTCTACGTTGCTCTATTACTTTTCCTTCAGAGTGGCGTCAGAATTCACTCCTTTCAGAAGATGGCACGAGCCAAGAGGAAAGACACAGCTTGTTGGATAATAACAACACACACTCGTATTCCTTCTTCAGGAGCTGAACCTCCTTCTGCTGGGAACAAACAGAGATGAACTGGGAACTGGGTCTGACCTTGCCCTCAAGGAGTTTAAACTCAAGGAGAGGCAGGTGTATCAATTACTTACTGGCACACATGGGCACTGGAGACACCCGCCATGGCCTCCCCACCCACCAGCCTCCTGAGAGAATCTGCCCCCAGGTTGGCACTGGTCGGATAAGCATGTTCAAACCGTTTATGAACTGGAATTCCACTTGTCCTCTTTCTATCTCTCTCTTTCCCTCTCTCCTCCTTTCTCTGTCACTTGCTACATAGGAAGTCATCTAACCATCTGTTGGGCTGTGTTTTCTCCAGTCTCTTCCCCCACTACTAGTTTGGAAGTTGTACATTCTATTCCCAGTCTTTTAGTGTTGTCCCTTTAAACACTTAAATACATATTTAACTTTATACTTTTCTAACAGCCTAAAGGGAATTGGCATCTTCATCTTCCTGCCTTCACATTCCCTGCACTCCAGACTTCTCTACAATTGCAGCTTGTTTACAAACACAAAAAGGCATTGCAGTTGTGTTTTCGTTGATAGTTATGTAGAGCAGTAAGAAAGTTGTGGTAGGAACAAAGGAAACTGTGGTGGAGACAACCAGGGGGGCGTTGGGGGTCCAAGGACAGGACACTGGGAGCCAATCACAGATCAGACACCCACTCTTCATGAGAGAGGAACTTCAGGCCGCCTGCTCTCCAAGCCTGGCCACCAAGAGTCACTGCTCCTGGCCTCGGAGTCACTGCTCTGCGAGCCCAGTGACTGAGTGAGGGGGAGCCTTTGTCCAGCTCACCATGGGGCTCCCCTTGGAGGGTGCCCCCCACCGTGCTCCAGGGGCTCCACGCTGTTCTTTGGGGTGAAATGCACACACAGGAGGACCTGGGCTGGGAGAGCACGTGGACATCCCTGTTACACCCACTCAAAGGTTCCCAGCTCTCTCCGTTCCTTCCGTTTGTTGCTTTTCCATCTTACTGGGCCAAGAATCACACCAAGTGACAAACCCTCTCAAGGGAAAGAGAAACTGTGAGATGATGTGAAATCAGAAGAAAACTCAGAACCAGAGACTGCAGTGACAGAGGCCCTCATATCCCAGAGAGCTCTTCAGAGGAGCCACCCAAGGTTCCCCCACCTTGCCAGCCTGTCTACTTACATTTGCTATTCTTCTGGAACCAGCTATCAAAATGAATAGAATATTTTTTGTTCCCTAACTAGGACGTAGAGTGATCTTTTTTAAAATGTAAATTGGATTATGTTCTTCCCTTTCGAAAAGCCCTTTGATGGCTTCCCATCTGCCCCTTAAAATAAAATCCCAATTCCTTACCGTGCTGCATAGGTCTGGCTGCTGGCTGCTTCTCCCACCTGATGACGTGCTATTCTCCCCTGCCTCCCCCAACCCCAGCCCTGCACAGCAGCCCATTGGCTCCTGGGAACTGCCAGTCTCATGCCCAGCTCACATCCTTTGCGCACGCTGGCCCCTCAGCCTAGAACACCCACCTCCTCTGACCCTGGCTCACCCCTAGCTCACTTCTCCTCATCCTTCAATTTTCAACTTAAATGTCACCTCCTTGGAGAAGCCTCTTTCTCCAATCACCCATCGAAATTAAGCACCACTGCCCATATATTTTCTTTTCACAGCACCATCTTTCCTTCTCTTTGTAGCACTTCCTTCAATGCATGATTTCTTATCCATTTGCTTGTTTTCTTGTTTATGGTCAGTCCTGCCCCACCAGGCTGCAAGTTCCCCTGCAAAGGACCCTGTCTTATTCACTACTGTTTCCCCAGCACCTAGAACAATGCCAATATATACAGGCCACTCAATAATTATTTGTTCAATGAATGAATTGATTTCTTAAATACACATTTATTGAGCATTCCAAGGTTGTGGCAAAGAGCAGGCGAGATCATACTATGCAAATATGAATGGTTATCATCATCAGTATCATGACTGTTTCTACCCAAGATAGACTTGCAGGCCAACCACAAGCAGGTCTTGCCAGGCTGGTTATTTCCAACATAATCCGAACAATAACAACCATCGAAAAGGTCAAGTTTTTGCCACACTTTGCCCAAGGATCATTTACAATCCAATCATTTGGATTAATCTCTTGACTTAGGTTTGATATGTTTTTGTCAAGCAAGCAAATATATATTGATACTTGCAAAGAGCTTCCTGCATGTGGTACCCACTAAAATATGGCTTCATTTTCCATAGTAATTGGCTCTAGAAGCTCATTCCCAGCTGTGCTGGGTCATTTGGCTAATCTGCAGTAAGTATGGTATTGATCCAAGCAGCAAAGGAGGAGCACATTAGCCTGGCCCATAGAAGGGCGATTACTTTGACTGCATGGTCACTTCACAGACTTGGCTGAAGTCTCAACGCTATACGGAGATGGTCTGGAAGTCAGCCCTCTGCCTCATCTCGCCCCCAACCACCTCCATGCACATTCACACAGGCAGTGGGATCTGAGTTGGCCACAAGGGGAGTGGCAATGTGATGACAGCATCTCAAGGAGACCTTACCATGTCACTCCCATGAAAGGGCTCTTATCATTCATTTCTTCATTCCTTCAATAACTGACACTGTCTTATAAAAATGATAATATGCAGTGCTCGCTAAGATGCATTAAAATTGATATTCTTATATGCTGCTTATGGAAATGTAAATGAGCATAATTATTTGAAAAGCCCATTTGGCAGAATACATCAAAAAGTTCATATTCTTTGACTCTATAATTCCACTTCTTTGACTTTATTCTTAGTAAATAGTCATGGATGTGCAGCATTGCTTTAAATAATTATAAATGTCCAAAAACAGGGGATTGGTTAGCTGGATAAGCTATTGTACCTCTTTTCAGAGACTACTTACTCTTCAGCCATGGAAAAGTATTTGTGATTTATTAAGTGGAGGGTTGGAGGGGGCGAGCAACTTTCAAATAGCGTGGATAATTTGTACACCATTATCCCAAAGTGTTCAAAACTAAATTTGCATATATACATAGAAAAACTACTGGACTGATAAAGGGGGGGCGGGTGGGCGCCCAGGGGATGTTTCTTTATTCTCTATTGTCAGTGTTTTAAAGATTTCACAATTTAAAAAAAATGAAAGAAAAAAATTGAAAAGATATACATCAAAATATTAACAGCAGATGTAGGATTCCAGGGTATTTTTTACTTTCTTCTGAGAGATTGTCTGTATTTTCCAAGTGTTCTTAAATGAACTTGAATTCTTTTTAGGATCCAAAAAGATAAACAAGAAAACCTCCTTTACAAACAAAGCAACATTCACACAGAGCGCCCAGTTGGTGTGCACCTGGCATGTGTGGGGCCTGAGAAGCTGTGATGGAATTGAGAGCTAGATGGGGAAAGAGAACAGGCATCCAGGCAGGAAGAACGGCTTGGATAGACTCCGAGGTGGGGAAACACGTACAGAAAATGTGGTGAATCCTGCTGTTTGGCTGGTTAGGACTCATAAAAGATGTGGTGGGAGATCAGACTAGAAGGGTCAGGAGGACCCAGATTCAGACAACTAGGAATCATAAAAGTGGGGTGGGGAGCCTCTGTGTTGGAATGGTCCCTGCAGGCTGAGTGGAGGGTGGTTGGATGGGCCACACCACAGGCATGGCATCCAGTGGAGAGGCTGGAATGTGGCCAGGAGAGAGATAAGTGGGCAGTGGCTGTGGGACCACTGGGAAACATCCCCCAAGGCCCAGCACAGGCTGGGTCCAGCACTCCCTGGAATGGTGGTTATGAGTTCAAGCTGAGGCACCAGGTAGCCTGGGTTTGATCCTGGCTTCACTGCTCACTAGTTGTGTGGCCACAGGCCAGTTACATCACCTCTCGGTGCCTCAGTGTTTGCATCTGGATAGTGGGGATAATAGCAGTACCATGTCGCAGAGCTGCAGGGAGGATGTCAACAGAGGTAAAGTTAAAAAGTTGACAAAGTCAAGATGAAGGAGAGACTGGAAGGATGCTGTAGGAAGTGTCAGTGACCCAGCCTCTGCTCCCAGCTTTGGCACTAACTGCCAGATGGGAAGTCAGGTGAAGATCATTGTCCCAGGATGAAATTCCCCAACTGATGACAGTGCATGTGGGCGTGGCCTCCCCTCCTGGGCCCAGGATGCATTTGTTCTGACTCCACCTCCCACCTGTGGCCAGGAGATTAATGGGTGCAGCCTATTTCATCTAAACTGACCCTTCACAGCACCTGTTCTGGGGCCAAGGTCCAACCACTTATAAGGAAATAAAGAAAAACTCCAGTTACCCACCACACACATCTTGCCTCCACCAGGCCCAATGCAAACTGTAAGTGGCTTCTTTAAAAATCAAGAGTTAGAGGCAGGGACTTCCCTGGTGGCGCAGTGGTTAAGAATCCACCTGCCAATGCAGGGGACACGGGTTCGATCCCTGGGCCGGGAAGATCCCACATGCCACGGAGCAACAAAGCCTGTGCGTCACAACTACTGAGCCTGTGCTCTAGAGCCTGCGAGCCACAACTACTGAGCCTGCGTGCCACAGCTACTGAAGCCCGTGCACTCTGGAGCCCGTGCTCCGCAGCAAGAGAAGCCACCGCCATGAGAAGCCTGTGCACTGCAACAAAAAGTAGCCCCCACTCGCCACAACTAGAGAAAGCCTGTGTGCAGCAACGAAGACCCAAAGCAGCCAAAAATTTAATTAATTAATTTTAAAAAAAAGTGTTGGAGGCAGAGGTGCTTTTGGTCTGAGTGGGCCGGGGAGGCTAGTGGGAGGAGCCGTGTCCCCAGCATCCCTACCTCCTCTCCTATTTCCAGAACCACAGAAGTGATAAACAGGCTCACTCCAAGGCAAAGGAAATGCACAATCAATCCACGCCTTTTGGACTGGGCTACAATTTAAGGAGAGGAGGAGAGAAGATAAATAAAAAGGCCTATTTTCTAGAGAGCCATTTAAGCCCAGAGAGAAGACGTAATTATGTGCGCACCAGCTCTGCTTAAATTCGGCCCCAGCTCTCTCAAAATTGCCCTGAGATAATCAAAAGGAAGTGAAGAGGAACAACACAGACTCCAATTCAGAAGAGGCTGTGGTAATTAGCACCCAATGCCTGGCCCCCGCTGTCAGGCAGAGCAGTTGGTCACTGTGGGGCCTCCTGCTGTCTTCTAGTGGCAAAGGAAGACACTTCAGCTCTTCCTAACTCACCTCGAAGTTGGAAAGCACAGTACTGACACATCCATGACTGTATTTCTAAAATCATCCCTCAAAGAGATAAATGACTTCCTCTAGCCAGTGCTGTCCGACCTGGGCCTGGGAACAGATAAATTCATTTACCCATGAGCTAAATCTCCATTTTTCTCCTGGCACCATCTATAATCCCATCTCTTTCAATGTTTGAGGCACTCGATGTGATGAATGTGTCCCAGTCATGGGACGAGAGGTAAAACCCTCACCGGGAGCATCAAGCAGCCTATCTTAGGGCCAAGCCCATGTGACAACCTGCTCTGGGGGCACCTGGGTTCAAGAAGCCACCACACAGAGGGTCCCCTAGAAAGAACTACACTTGTTTCCAAGTAGAAATGCTTTCCTTTCCATGACAGGCCTGTCTGCCTGGGCCCGGGCAGGCTGAGGGCTGCCTCTAAGAATGGCAGGGCCCTTCCATGACTCCATGGAAGTCATGTAGGGTCCTTCCATGTCCCCTGCAGCAGGAGACAAGAGCTGGCTGGGATCAGAGGAAGGCAAGACGGCAGCCTGGCTCCTGCCAGACAGTCCAATCCCCCAGCTCCTGCAGGAGGTAAGTGGATCTAGACAAAGATTCTCTATTGCTGGAAATTCCTCCTAGGGATTTTAACAAAGCAAGACCACAAGAGTTTCCCTCCTCTATCTCCTCACAGCCCTCCCAGGAGCATGGGTCAGGGTCACCCAGAGCCCACAAGCCTCAGTTTCCTCATCCATAAAAAGGGGATCTTAGTTCCTATCCTGCAAGGATTCTGAGAAGCCAAGCATAGACACAGGTAAGATGTAAGGGCCCTATTACTCTGTCCTAACCAGTCAGATTGCAGCAAAGCACCTGGTCCAGTGTGGCTCAGCCCCCGCTACATGTTAGCATCACTGGGCAGCCGTAAAATAAATAATAGACAAAACATGATGCCTGGCCTCTATCCTAGACCAATTACAACCCATCTCTGTCAGTGGAGCTGGAGTCAGTGTTTCTCAACGTGCAGCCAAGGCCAAGAAGCTCTGGCTTGGTTTGCTAGCTCGCAAATTCCTTTCCTCAGACCCCAGGGTCAGCTCCTAATCAGGATCTAAATGGTTAACACATGGTTGGTTCCGTGGGCTCAGGGGCTGCCCCTGAGCCTTTCCTAGGAGAGGCAAAGGAATGATGACACACTGGTTGTGACACATCAGAAGGGACACGGGCTTGAAGCACGGACAGTGATGACAGCGAGGCAGATATTCTTTGAGTTCATACTGAGTGCTGGGCACTGTGCTGACTGCTTGGCGTGGATTGTGTCTCTCTTAATCCTCATCATGACCCTTGAGTTGGCACCGACAAGGGCACTGAGGCTTAGAGGGGTCAATAGCCATCTGGGGTCACATGTCACAGAAGAGAATTTTGCCTCTGTCCCCATTACTGGGGCACACTGCTCACCTTGCCTCTCTGTGCATCAGTTCCTCGTCTGTGGGTCAGGAGGGGTCCAGGGGAACCCCAGCCCCGAAGGCCGTAACTGGCCCCAGCAGTGAAGTAGCTCTAGTGCAGTGTGATTTAGGTTCAGCCCATCAGATGCACCTAAGTGCATTTGGCAGGTGAAGGTGAGGCAAGGGCTGTACTCCTGCTGCTTCTGCTCCTTCAGCAGGTGCAGCAGTATTTGCAGGAGTCCCCGTATGCCAAGTAGCAGAACTTGGGCATCATTACTTTTCTGCTGTGGGTATAGCTGGTGGCTGCTCCCGCATTCCCCCGTCTCCCGACTGTGGCAGAGGCAGGGGCTCCTCTGGCAGCGGGTCTGCAGTGTTGTTCTGAGAGTCCTTTCTGGAGACCTGGCCAAAGGTCTACTCCTCTCGCCCTTCAAGTGCTACTGTAAGTACCTACTTCCCTGACTTAAATCCCTTTCTTCTTCTTCTTTTTTTTTTTTTTTTTTGCGGTACGCAGGCCTCTCACTGTTGTGGCCTCTCCCGTTGCAGAGCACAGGCTCCGGACGCACAGGCTCAGCGGCCATGGCTCACGGGCCCAGCCGCTCCGCGGCATGTGGGATCTTCCCGGACCGGGGCACGAACCTGTGTCCCCTGCATCGGCAGGCGGACTCTCAACCACTGCGCCACCAGGGAAGCCCTCCCTTTCTTCTTAAACAGCTAATGTTACTTGTATTATGTGCCACTAAATGAACCCTGATTCCTACAGGTACACTCCCACCAACTTATCTGGCCTCAAGAGTGGCAACCATATGAATAAGGGGGAGATAAGCTCTGCACTGAACCAGGGGCCAGAGATGGAGGCCTCTGTCTCCAGGGGGCGCTTGGGTGAAACATTTGCCTAATTTGAGCCTCAGTCTCCACATCTTTAAAGCAAGGACCGCAGTGCAGCCCACACCCATCGGGCTTTCAGCAAACGCTCACTGGTCCTTCAGAAGCTTAGTCTAGCCAAGGAGAGGGGCTACTAACAGGGAAATCGGAGCTGTACAGTATCTCGGTTGTCTTGAGAGATGATTCTGCAGCAGTGGGACACAGAGGAGGGACGGTTCCCGGGGAATGGGAGAGCACCACAGAGGGAGTCAGCATTGAGAGGTCAGGGACGGGGAGTTACAGATGGAAGGACCATTTGACAGAGACTCAAATCTGCAAGAGTCTTAGGAGTTTGAGAAACAGTAGACAGAAACAGTCTTAGGAGTTTGTAAACAGTAGGGCAGAGCAGGGGAGAGCCAGGGGGAAGAGTCTTCGGGAGGGCAGGTTCATATCTTCTGGGGCCGTGATGGCACCAGGTAACCCTCCACACCTGCCACCATCCATTCCAGCTCCTGCCTCTTCACAACCTGACAGCCACAGCCAACCTGTGAGGTGGGAGGCAACTCATGTTTGTCCCATTTTATAGAAGAGGAAGCTGAGTCTTAGAGGCCCGAAGCTGATACAAGGTCACACAGGGAGTTCAGGGGGGAAGGAAGAATGAGGACTAGCTCTCTCCTGCTGTCCAGTCGACTCTTCCCCAGCACGCCCGCCCCCTGTCAGTCTCGGGGGCCAGCTCAGGGGGTGGGGCCGGACTTCCTGATGGAGCAGCTGCAGCTCTGCAGTCACCTGGTTGGCAGAGGCATGTTTGGGGGCCTGAGGAAGAGTCCTGGGCTTCTGCACAGAAAGCCAGGGCCACAAAGACAGAAAGCCCTGGAGCAAGGGCAGCATAGGGCTCAGCCTGCCGCCAACTCCATAGTCACTCCAGTTCTCATGGTTTTAAGGGAAAAAGACTCGGAACCTGATCCCAGTCTTACCCCAGTTCTGTCACTGACCCTGGGGAAGGCTCATCACCTCACTGAGTCTCAGCTTGCTCATCAGTAAAATGGGGATAATAAACCTCACTTTGGTTACCCCCGGAGTTTTTGGAGAGACAAGTATGATACGGGATATAAAAGCCCCTGGTCACCCATAGGACCCAGTTGTCTGAGGCCTTCACTTGAGGAATGGGGTTGGGGGGCTCTTCACACACACACCCCACGTGGGCATTTTCTCTTTTGCCCCTTGTTTCCTGTCTCTGCTTGGTTCGCCCCAGCCCCACCCACCCAGCCTATTGAGCATCTGCCTGACATTGCCTCCCTGTCCTTGTCTTTGTCCTGGGGGGAAGGGGAGGGGGGAGGGGGCGGGGGCGGCCCGACACAGGAGGAAAGGCCGCCAGCAGCGAATCTCATTCCTGCTCTCTGGGCAGCAGAGCCTGAACTCCCCACAAGCTGGGTTTGGCTGTGACCCGGGGCGGCCGAGGTGCTCACCCTTTTGTTCTGGGCATCTTAACACCTGCAGCCACTGCTGCCATTCCACCGCCAGCCCTGTGAGGAGTTCCATCCCATTAACTCCTCCACGTCACCATGGCAACACAGGCTCCCGACTCTCCCAAAGATGTGAGATACGAGTGCTGCCACCAAGGCGGGCCTGCACCCCCTCCCCAGATACGCAGGAGGGCCAGAGACCTCAACTCATTTCCAGTCAGAACAGCCGTGCCACCTGAGCTCCTACTATGCGCCCAGCGCCTGCCTCCAGAAACATCCCCACCCAAGATGGAGCAACCCCTACCCAGCCACTGATGTGTCAGCAGATGGCTTTCAGCTAATTTTAGGTTTTCTCCCTGACTGTGTACCTGCCTTTTCTCCTCACAGCACCGAAATCCAATCATAGCAGAGCTGGTGCTGACACAGTAATAGTGTGTAGCTGCTGTACCCCGCCATTTCTCATTGGCTCCCCAGTGTAAATTCTGAAGTACACATGGTGGTTCCTCCCATTTTACAGACGAAATTGAAGCTCAGAGAGGTTAAGTAACATGCCCAAGGTAACACTGCCATTAAGTGGGAGACAATATTTAAATTCAAGGCTGTTTTTAGACTCACAGACTTAGAGAATGAACTTATGGTTACCGGGGTGGGGAAGGATGCAGGGACAGATAGACTGAGAGTTGGGGATTGACATGTACACATTGCTATATTTAAAATAGATAACCAACAAGGACCTACTATTTAAAAATAAATAAATAAATAAAAATTTAAAAAAATAAGTTCAAGGCTGTTTTTTTTTTTTTTTGCTGTACGCGGGCCTCTCACTGTTGTGGCCTCCCCCGTTGCGGAGCACAGGCTCCGGACGCGCAGGCTCAGCGGCCATGGCTCACGGGCCCAGCCGCTCCGCGGCATATGGGATCCTCCCAGACCGGGGCACGAACCCGTATCCCCTGCATCGGCAGGCGGACTCTCAACCACTGCGCCACCAGGGAAGCCCTCAAGGCTGTTTTTTACTTGGTATATGTGACACTTACGTAACTCTTACAATATTCCAGGCACTGTTCTGTGCTTTATACATATTAAGTCTTTTAACCCTTGGGTAGGTACTGTCAATAGCTCCACCTTACAGATGAAAATATCAAGGCAGAGAGAGGTTAAGTAATTTGCCCAGAGTCATACAGAAAGAGATGGAGCCTGGATTTAAGCCCAGGCAGTCTGGCTCCTGAGTTTGTGTCCATAACCACTATACAGATGGTCCCCAACTTATGAAGTTTCGACTTAACAGTTTCTCTATTTTACAATGGTGCAAAAGCTATACGGATTCCATACAAATTGTACTTCGACTTTTTTTTTTTTTTTTCTTTTTTTTGCGGTACGTGGGCCTCTCACTGCTGTGGCCTCTCCCGTTGCGGAGCCAGGCTCCGGATGCGCAGGCCCAGCGGCCATGGCTCACAGGCCCAGCCGTTCCGCGGCATGTGGGATCTTCCCAGACCGGGGCACGAACCCACGTCCCCTGCATCGGCAGGCGGACTGTCAACCACTGCGCCACCAGGGAAGCCCTGTACTTCGACTTTTTGATCCTTTCCACATATGGTATGATATTCTCTCCTGATGCTGGGCGGCAGCAGCCTCAACTCCTTGTCAGCCACACCATCACGAGGGTAAATAACTGATACACTTACAACCATTCTGTACCCAGGCAACTATTGTTTTTCACTTTCAGTGAAGTATTCAATGAATTACATGAGATATTCAATACTTTATTATGAAATAGGCTTTGTATTAGATGATTTTGCCCAATAGTAGGCTAATTTAAGTGTTCTGAGTATGTTTAAGGTAGGCTAGGCTAAGCTATGTTGTTCAGTAGGTAAGGTGTATTAAATGCATTTTTGGCTTAATGATATATTCAGCTTATGATGGGTTTATTGGGACGTAACCCCATCGTAAATCGAGGAAGATCTGTACTACGTTTGATTATAATTCTAGGGCTCCTCTCTCCCAAGCTGCACCCTACCCCACCCTGAAGTCAAGAAATTGGCCACCTGACCACTCTGGTAGCTGTGCCTGGCTTCTCTCACTGAGCTGCTCTCTCAAACCAAGCAACTGGCTAGTTTGAGGATTTTATCTCCCCAACCTTCCTGCAGCTTTCTTTTCCAATTTCCCTCGCTCTCAAAATAATCTCATGTTTCCACTCACTGCTCTGGGCTTTAAAAGGCTCCCGTTTGGAAGAACAGCCGGGAATTGTCTTGCTTTCAGAGAAGAGCCTTTCAGTGCCCTGGCAGGGGAAGTCCCCCTGTCCTCCCACACACAGCCTGTCTCCAAAGACCATTAACGCAATCACTTAACGAGAGGCCAGCGGTTTGAAGGGAAGAAGAAATCATAAAATCCATCAAACCTGTATTTGTCTCATTAAAAGTGTTTCTAATTTATAATGTCCTGGAATGCAGATGCCTCCCAGCTGTGCGGGCCTGGTCGTGCTGCCTGGTGCACACCCCCTCCACTCCCGGGCCCCCCTCCCACCTCGCTGGGACTGCCATCAATTTCTGCTCATCAGCGGCACTTACAGTAAATGGATTCATTTGTGGCAATGGGAGCTGAGAGACAAAGGTGACAATATAATTAAGGTTTTTAATTCTATGCCTGAACAGTTAAGTCCAGAACTCATGATAATTAGCTGGCTGTAATGAAAGATCTTTAATCGTTATTTTCCCTTTGTTTCCTATAATTGTTCATTTTGGACAAGTACATTTGTTCTTTCATTTGAATCTGGCTGCACAGTTTTATGTCACTTCCATTACCCCTATAAAACTCCAAAGAAAATATGTTGTGGAGCTGGTCATTTACAAAGTCATGGCGAGATAGCACCGGGAGCTCATCTGCGCACAACCACTGACCGGGGGCCGTGGCTACTTTCTGGAGGAAAGAAACCTGGGCTCGAGCAATCCACAGGCCTGGGGATGTGGCTACATAAAAGCAAGCACTGGCAGGAGAAGGAAAAACAATGGGCCCTGCACAGCTGAATTAGCCACAGGAGTTGGTGTGCAAACTGGTTCACGGAAGAGTGATTATGATCACACAAGTTCCTGATTCTCAAATGTATGTGTTGGTTTTTTTCACATTTTAGCATTCCTATTAACAGGGTGCATCTTACAATGGATGTGCGTAATTAACATCATGTGTACCTTTTGTATTTCCTGAAAAGTTATAAGTGAATTGACAGTGTTTCTTATAGTTGATGATACCTTAGAGTTAGGAAAACATGGTAAAAGCGTCTTCCATACAGCAAATATTTCCCAAGGACCCGCTACATTCCAGGCAGGGCGCTGGGAATGCAGCGGTAAGTAGAAACTGACCAGTCCCTGCTGTCATTGTCTCCACAATCTGGAGGTTCATCATCAACTCAGTCTCCTGTCCAACCACAGCTGGCCAGCTGGACAGGATATTTTTCACTTGCTGTGGACTGTTTGGACCCTGTTTCAACTATGGGTCCAGGTAACCAGATTTCTGGTAGGCAAATGCCTCTCAGAAACCAGAACATCAAAGCAAGAGGCTGGGGGCTTACAGCAAGGGAATGGAGGAACCCAGGCATTTGAATTCTGTCCCACAGCTGCCCAGGACTGGAGAAGAACCCAGCTGGGGAAATTGGGTGGGAGGATTGTAATAGGAAAGGAAAACAGGCCTCAGACAGGACCTAAGGAATGCACTGGGATGTGGGGGACACCTGGGCAGAAGGCCTGGGTGGCTTGTGACACAGTCCGTGTCCTTTCTCTCCTCTCTCCACTCCTGATATGAGTCCTGAAAGTTGCGTGCCGCAAGTGAGCTCATATATTTCCGGAGAGGATTGGGGCTAAACTGGGCCTCCTCTGATGCAGTGCCCTTCAGCTCGAGGTTCTAAACGTTGCTTCCTCTCAAATTCCCTTTAGTTACCAGTTACCAGGAAGAAGAAAACTAGGCCACCCCAATAAAAATCTTCTTGCTCTTCCACAATCCATTCTACACACAAAGTCAGAGTGATTGTTTTGAAAACACATGGCCCTTCCTTCCCTGTAAAAATCTTCAGAGGCTTCCCAGTGTCCTTTGGAGACAATCCTAACCCCTAGAAACAGCCAAAGGAGTCCTGCATTGCCTGCCCTCGTCTGCCCTCAGCTTGGGCCTTCCCCTGCAGCCTGCTGCTCAGCCCTGATGTGGCCAGCTCATTTCAGCTCCCGGGCCTCCTCCCATACTGCCTGCGCTGCCTGGGGGCGTCTCCAACCTCCAACCGCCCTTTGCTTGCCCAATGGCTCACTCCAGAAGTCACCTTGGATAGGCTCAGGCACCAAGTACCAAAAAGGCCAAGGGAAGAGCTGTCCTTCTCATCGGGCAAGAGGGTCTGAAAGGCAGGAGGTGGTTGTGGGTCTCAAATGCACCCCCTTGGGCCCCTCACCAGAGCTCACTTACAACCCGCAGAATAAGCTGAAAACTGGCCCTGGCACAGGTAGGGGTTGGGGAGGGATGAACATGTTTATAAGTCAAGTGAGGCCCCAGCATACCCGCTTCTGTCCCTCCTGCACAGCCACTGCCTGAGCTCCCACGGCTGCCCTCTCTCTCCTCGCTGGCCTCCCGACCTCCAGTCTGTCTCGAGACCCAGCTTCCTAAAACCTCACTGGGTCAGGACCCTTACTTAGAGGAAATCAAGGGCCCTAACCCTGGCACCCAAGGCCCTAACCCTCTCCCGCCGATCCCCTGCTACCCTCTATCCTGAACTTTCTCCTTTAGCAGAAAGTGGCTCTCGCTCGTCCCACGCTGTGTCCTGCCTTGAGGTCTTTGCTGATGCTGTCCTCTCCACCCAACAGGCCTGTCCCCTTCCCACCACATCTTGCCTGCTGCCTGCCCTGGACTGAGTCAGATGGCCCTCTACAGGCACCCACGGTGTTCCCATCAGTGCGCTCTCCACACCGCTTTATCTTTATCTGCCCACGGCACTCCACCTGCCTGCACAGAAGCAGATGGGCTTGTCCACCACTGTCCCCCAGTGCTAGGATGGGCCCTGACCCAGATCAGGATGCACTGTGTTAGGAATAAATGAATGGAGATGGGGAGAAGCTGGCCAGTCCAGAGGCAGCCGGACCCCACCAAGCCGGGCTCTTTAGCCCTCCAACAAACATCTTGTGAACCCCTTCTCTGTGCCAGGCCCTGGGCTCGACACTGAAACACTAAGTCAAGTAAGAGAACCACCCAGCCTCAAGTTACAGTTTTCCAGGGAGCTCACAGGGTACAATGGTTACGAACACAGGTTCAAATACCACCTCTACTACTTACTAGCTATGTGTCCTTGCACGAGTTTCCCACCCTTTCTGTGCCTCAGTTTCTTTATCTACAAAATGGGGACAATAATAGCAGCTACCTCAAAGTGTGATTTGGAGAATAAATGAGAAATATATGACAAAGTGGTTGAATAGTGAATAGTGCCTGGCCCATTACAAATGCAAAAATAATATTAGCTCCCCCAGTTTGCCTCTGGTCCCTTCCCTCGGAGCAGCCTCCCTCAAGCCCACACTCTCGTGCTCCTGGTCCCTCAGGGAGCCACTGAGGCAGAGCCAAGACAGCACAGGCTGAGGAGTCACCCAGATAGGAATGCAAGACCTGGCTCCACCAACTAGCTGTGTGACTTTGAGAAAGATACATGTGAAGTGGACCATTTCCCCCAGAACCCAGCCAAGCATCCTTTTTCCCTTAGGACAAGCAGAGAGGGAAAGAATAACTGCTCTGCCTGCTTCACAGAGCCTGTGAGGATAGAACAAGAGAATGGATGTAAAAGTCCTCTGTGAGCTGCACAGAGATTATCCCAATCAGAGCACCGCATTCAGGGGGTCAGCCAGGTGGGCTGGACTAGGCTGGTGTGTGCACGAGGACATACACACTACACCAGAATCCAGGGACAGGAAGCCACTGCAGAGGGAGGGAGGAGCAGAGGGTGACAGACGCTTGACAGCTTTACAAGCAGGGCCTCAGCGAGCTTTGGGGGCACAGCCTGGGGTGGCCCCATCTTCCGATCCCTGGTGCTGATTTCCGGGGCCCTTCCCCCCAGCACCTGGCAAGTTCATCATGACAGCAAGTGCCACTCCTGAGGACTCACCCTGGCCGCAAAGCTGTTCCCGTGCCCTTGAATCTATTAAACGGAGCAAAGTGATTAATTATTTTACTGTCTTTATGGCATCAGCTTTAACTTGCTTCCCATCCAGATTTCCAATTACATAGGCCCAAGTCTTAAACTCAGGAGGACATGTATTATTGAACTATTTATAATCAGAGTTTTTCAGAGCAGAAAAAACTCTGCCAGGCAAGAGCTACACAACCAAAATTAATGATTCAGAGACCAGAAGACAATCTTTCCATAATCAGAGGGGTGTGGGATGCAGTCAGGAAAAGAATGGAGAAGTGAGTCTAAATCAAAGGTGCCAAATCATTTTCCACTGAAGGGCACAGACTCCCCCGCAAAGGGGAAGGCAAATCAATTGGTGGGTGGGAGTTGGGAGGACACGCCCATGCAAAATGCAGTGAAATGTAGTTGGAGTTATTCTTTTTTTTCTTTAAAATACTTATGAATTTTTAAATTGAGATGTAATTGACATAGAACATGTTAGTTTCAAGTGTACAACATAATGATTTGATATTTGTATGTATTGTGAAATGATCATCACAGTAAGTTTAGTTAACATCCATCACCTCACATAGTTACAAATTTTTTTTCTTGTGATGAGAACTTTTAAGATCTACTTTCTTAGCAGCTTTCAAATACATGATAGTGTTACCGACAATAGTCACCATACTGTACATTACATCCCCAGGGCCTATTTATTTCATAAATGAAAGTCTGTACATTTTAAACCCCTACATCCATTTCACGCACATCCGCCTCTGGCAACCATCAATCTGTTCTCTGTATCCACGAGTTCATTTTCTGTTTTGTTTTATTTTGTTTTCAGATTCTACATATAAGTGAAATCATACACTTTGTCTTTCTCTGCCGGACTTATCTCACTTAGCATAATGCCCTCAAGATCCACCCATGTTGTCACAAATGGCAAGATTTCCTCCTTCTTTATAGTTGAATAATATTCCATTGTGTATATTTAATGTACACCGTTGTGTGTGTGTATATATATATATATATATATATATATATATATATATATATCCCACATTTTTAGGGTGTTTTGATGAAAATGGTGTGCCCTGGGTTACTTTAGTCACATGAACTATTTTTTTGTTTTTAATATTTGTTTCTTTCTTTATTTATTTGGCTGCGCCGGGTCTTAGTTGTGGCATGCAGGATTTTTCGTTGCTGCATTTGGGATCTTTAGTTACGGCATGTGGGATCTAGTTCCCTGACCAGGGATCGAACCCAGGCCCCCTGCATTGGGAGCACAGAGTCTTAGCCACCAGACTACCAGGAAAGTCCCAACTCTAGGTTTAAAATGGAGACACATCACTACTGATAACCAGGGTGCCCACTCCGCCTGATAACTCCAATCATCTAGCTGCTTCCAGCACCTCCTTAATTAGTTCTGGAAAACTCATGTGTTTTTACCAGCAAGTCCTATCAGCTACCACTTCATCTCCTCCTTCAGCTCCTGCCAAGTCACAGGAGAACACACACCGCTGCCTCGGAGCCACTTTTATGCCACCATCCACTGGGAAGCACCATCTCCACAATGGATGTGCCAGGACATCCTAGGGGGTCCACAGCCTGTGTGTGTCCCTGTGGGGATTGCCTCTCCCCCAGTTTGGTGTTGCAAGGAGGCTTGTGTTCCAATGATTTGCAGAGGTTTTTTTTAGAACAGGCCTTTCCATGTTTACCCACTGTAACTCCCTCCTCACAGGCCCCAGACAGGAGTCCATGATGGATTTGGACAAGGAGAAAAGTTCTCAGACAGATTCTCCTCCTTGCTAATGATTCCAGGCCTATTGCCATGCTGAGTTTGTCAGCCTGGCTTCCTCAGTACACAGGCAGATTCCTGGAGGACCCTCCGATCAGTCACCCAGATGGGCTCAGCTCAGGATCAAGCCAGGTCCCTGCTACAGGAACATGGAGGGGACAGGAACAGTAAGATCACTTCTGTGTTGGACCAGTCTGTGACCTCCCAGAAACCCATTAGGTAAATGCCATTAGCCCCATTTCACAGAGATGAAACTGCAGCTCGAAGAGGTTAAGTAATTTTCCCAAGATTCCACAGCTAGTAGGTGGCACCAGGCTCTAGCATGATCCATCCCAGGTCTTGGATGCCAAGATTCAGTTATGACTCTACCTCCTGCTGCTTGTTTAAGAATATATAAGTTGACAATCCATTACCAGGACTTTGTCTAGAAAAAAACTATTTTCAACATAGAAGAAATAAATGTTTTGTTTATTTGTTTTCTGCAAGGGAAGCAGAGGAAAGGACTGTCATCAACAAACCCAGGCACGGTCTGTTCCCTCCTGGAGTGCATGTTTGCTTAAGTAAAGCTGCAGTCTTAAAAAGATGACCCTAGAAAAGGTACCTTCTTTTATTTTATTATTATTATTATTTTTAATAAATTTATTTATTTATTGGCTGCATTGGGTCTTCGTTGCTGTGAGCGGGCTTTCTCTAGTTGCGATGAGCGGGGGCTACTCTTTGTTGCGGTGTGAGGTCTTCTCATTATCGTGGCTTCTCTTTGTTACGGAGCACGGGCTCTAGGCATGCGGGCTGCAGTAGTTGTGGCACGTGGGCTCAGGAGTTGTGGCTCGCAGGCTCTAGAGTGCAGGCTAAGTAGTTGTGGCACATGAGCTTTGTTGCTCCGCGGCTTGTGGGATCTTCCCAGACCAGGGCTCAAACCCACGTTCCCTGCATTGGCAGGCGGATTCTTAACCCTGAGCCACCAGGGAAGTCCCGGCACCTTCTTTTAAAAGCCTTTTTTTTTTTAATGGTGGAGACCGCTCAGTTGCTCAGGAAACCTCTTTCCACCGCTCCTGAGTATTAAGCTAGACACTTCCCAGCCTTCCTTGCAATTGGGCGTGGCCACGTCCATGGTTCTAGCCAATGGAATGACAGCAGAGCTGTCTTCTCTAGTTATAGCTCTGGTCCATAAGAACCTCCCCACAGGACTCTCCGGGCTCTTTCCACTCTTACCAGTTTGATGTAAGTAAGTGTCATGACCTTGGAAACCAAGGTTGAAAGTGGTAGGTCCAGAAGGTTATGGAGGTTGGGTCCCTGAATCAGCATGGAAGGAGGACCACCTACCTATCTAGAGTTGCCTAAAAACAAGAATACCCAGTCACATGTGAATTTCAAATAAGCAATGAATAATTTTCAGTATAATATGTTGGGGACAAACTGGGGAGAGAGGCAACCCCAGTCACGTTTCTGTAACTGCTCTGGGCTCTTAGGATCACTGGGTAAACAGCTATCATTTGGAACCTACTTAGACTAAAAAATTATCTGTTGTTTATCTGAAACTCAAATTTAACTAGGTATCATATTTTATCTGGCAACCCTACAACCTGTCAGAACACCTGTCTAGTATTTTACAGGAGTGAGACATAAATGTCTGTTGTGTTTGAGCCATTATATATTTGGAGGTTTGTTTGTTATAGCAGCTAGCATTCTACCATCGCTCCCTTGAGGCATCAGATATTAAACAGCCCAGGAGTCCAGCCCTGTTTGGACTAATCAGCATTTATGCAAGTGGATGTCTTGTCACCAGCTCTTCCTGCCTGGACTGCTATAGCTCGGTAGAGCCTATGAAGCTTTCACCCCTCTCTCTTCCATGGACACATTTGGAGCACCGGAGAGGACGAGAGAACAGACTTAGTTCTCACCCCACCCTGTACCCCATGGGTGACTCCACTTGGGTTTACCAATAATTCCAGGGCGCTCATGAGCAGATGCAAACCAAGGCTCAGAGAGTCCAGAGACAGTAAATCTGGGATGAAAGGGGTGCAGGTAAGCTTTGGGAAAAAGTAGCAGCAACACTGAGCCCCTCCTGGGAACATGAAAATAGCTACCATCTTTGGCACTCACAGAGTAAGTGCCTTGGTGGATAAGTGAGTGACTGGTCCATGCTGGGACAGTCTGGATAAGGAGTTGTGGGCAGCTTAGAGAGTCAGGAATATGGAATCTTGAAGTCAGGTCCTGAGGCCCCTGATGGGAGCTCCCAGGGAGTTATTTCCAATGTGGCCCAGAAAAAAGAACCAAGACTTTGGAGCTATGAAGACATAGGTCAAGTACTGACTTTGCTGTTTTTGAACTGTATGACCTTAAGCAGGTTATTTCATCTCCCTGAGCCTCAGTTTCCACCTCTATAAAATGGAATAACACCAAACAAGTGTTGGAAAATTACCCAAGATAATGTACCCGAAGTACATAGTAAATGATACTTCCTCCCCTGGGGGGTCTGGTAGCTGGAGAGAAGATATGAAGGGGAGCTCACCTTCTTTATCACTCCCCAGTTTCCTTTAATATGCATGTCCTCCCCCCTCCTTCCCTTCCCCACTGCCCATGGCCCATGAGCCAATGGCCCAGAGACCACTCCAGCCAGGGCTGGAATGTTTCTGAGGCCTCCATCTTTCCTTCTAGTCTAGGACCACAGAGTCCCCATCGCCAGAGAAATAGGGTTCCAAATAGAAGTTGGGCTCCAGGCCAGCCTCCCACACCAACCTCTCATAATATTGCTAAAACGCTGCCCCTTATTATCAGAATGGACCTTAAGTGGGTGAGGCTGGGAACGCAATCACTGCCTCCAGCCTTGTTCCTCCAGACCTGAGCCTCACTCCTGCAGAACAGACCCTCTTGGGAACCTTACACTCCAGGGATGGCAGGTGAGGCCTGAGCTCCAGCGCCCAGATGCTCATTTCTAGCACACCCATCACTCACCTGCTTCTGGAAAAGCTCCCGTTGGCTCCTCTGGAGCCATTACCGCTGGTCATGTTTATCTGCATTTAGGTGCGGTGGGGATTCACACACTTCAATCTGTCTTTGCTCATGAAGCAATGGCCCAAAGAATGGTAATGACGCCTCTGCCGCTGCAGCATTACTGCATTCTTTACATATAGGGTTGCTAGATTTAGCAAGTAAAAGCACAGGAAGCCCAGTTAAGCTTGAATTAACAGATAAACAATGAAGAATTTTGTAAATATAAGTATATGCTTATTTGGGACATACAGTAAAAAAAAATTTTTCATTTTTATCTGAAATTCAAGTTTAACAGGGCGTCCTGTGTTTTATCTGACAACTCTACTCACCCAGCCTCCTGCTGCAGCCGGGTCACACCCAGCTAGAGAGTTTTCACAGTCAGGCAAGAACTGGGGGTTAGGGGCATCTCTCTCCTTGGACAGGTTCCAATTCTGACTTCTGCACCCACCTTCCCCTTCCACAAGCTCCTTGCATTTTCCTAAACACACACTGTCCCACCTGCAGGCCTTTGGCCACACCATTTCCTCTGCCTGGACTCTCCATTTCTCTACCTTCCTGTTCCTTCAAAGCCGAGTTCCCGGGCCACCTTCTCCCTAACACGCCAAGCTTCCCAGCTAATTGATTCCTCCCCCTCTGCCCTTCCACAGCCCAGTGTCTGCCACTCTCTTAGGACCATGAACACTTCCACTGGAGCAGCTGCTCTGTGCCAAGCTCTGTGTGGGACACAGTCTCGGGACTGTGTGTGGCTCCATATGTGTGCATGTCTGTGTATCTGTGAAAACGTGCACACGAGCATGTGCGGGGATGAGGTGGGAATATCCTCAAATGTTTATGTTAAAATTAACCTCCTCGTGTACTCTGAAGAAACAGAGATCTGCACAAGATTATGTCCAAGGAAACTCATCCTGGCTTTTTTTTCTGAGCAAAAAAAAATAAAAATGACCAGAACATCCAACAGTAGAGAAATGGTTCCATTAGGAAACTCATATATAATGAAATGTGGTGCAGTCATTAAAAACGATGTTATGAAGGAATATATACTGACAGTGGTAAATATTCATGATGTCAAAAGAAGTTCATAAACCAGATACGCCAGTGCCCTAACTTTTATATCCCTGTGATAAGACATGAATTTGAAATATTAATTGGTTTGTTCTCATTGTCTCCCCTGCACCACTTTTACCCCATGCCTTCACCCCCGATGAGAGCATGTCATGCCCCACCCCATTCCCATTACCCAAGAGGGTAGTTGTCGGAATAGGACCAAAGAATAAAAGTCCCAGGGAATTCCCTGGCGGTCCAGTGGTTAGGACTCCACGCTTCCACTGCAGGGGGCATGGGTCTGATCCCTGGTCAGGGAACTAAGATCCCACGTGCCAAGCATGGCCAAAAAAACCAAAAAACAGAAAAACCCCAAGTTCTTAGGTTTTAAGTTCAGGAGCCATGGCCCAAGGTGTAGGATGGACAAGTGAGCAGGTGGGCACCATCCACCACTTACCCCCTGCTCACCCAGATGAGACAAAAGGCACTCGGGCCTGAAGGGGGAGGAGGAGTTTGCAGATGAAGATATAGCTCAGTTGCTGGTGCAGGAGAGCCCTGAATGCTGCCACCTACCTGCCTTGGGTCTAATCTCACAGGAGGGGAGGAAATGCTAAAAGCCCCAGGTAAGTGTGGACACCCAAGAGCAGAGAGCCTCTGAGCCTACACCAGTTGGGGAGGCAGCCGCTGGAGAACAGAACAGAGACGTGGTGCCTCCGGACCTGAGTCACCTGTACTGCACCCCCTGCCACTACCCCATGCAGTTTCTTGTAGCCCCTGACTGCGTGGCAGGGCATTCAGAAAATTCTCACGGTTCCCAAGTGGGGCACTCAGGTTGACTGAAAAGTCATGAGTCACAGTTTTGTGGCCAGGAAGGCCCTCAGGGGCGGGTGCAGCCACACTCAGTGGGTTTCAGCCCAAAGGGGCCCACCCAGCTGGGCCAGAAGGGCGAGGGGCATGTAGGCCATGGAGATCCAGGCAGAGAAACAGCGCTCCGCCCACCACTTAGAGTTGACCTAGAGGATGGGACAGAGAGGAAACCCTGACGGGGGGGAACAATCCTGAGTGTGACCGAGCTCTAAAACCTCAAGTCACTGAGAAGTCCCAGAATAATAATGACTTCGGTAAGATACAACTAGACTGATTTTTCTGCATCGGGCAGAACAGGGGCACAAGAAAAAAATGCCCACTTACAGGAAAAATAAAGGTACATCTGGGTGCATCAACCTTGAGCTATGAAACTCCTTCCCACGGGGCGCAAACACACTCCCATCAGACTAGAAGACCTGGCCTGAAATGCTAACGGCGGTTAACAACACCCAGGGACGGCGGCATCCCCGATTGTCTTGATGTTCTTCTGTGACTTTTTCTGAATTACCAGGACCCCTCAGTAGCTTCCCTGGAATTCTCTAGGGTATGACGTCAGGACAGACCAGCCTGGCTGTCCAATCCCAGCCTCCAGGAGCAGGTGTGATCACTCCTGAGGCCAACTCCCAGGAGTGAGTTTTCCAGAAGGGTTGTCTAGGCTTCACCTCTCTCTGAGCAACACCATCTCTCCCACCACCCAGCCATCACCCTAAAAATCTACATCTTATAGTAAGCAGTGGAAGGTATTAGCAGGGGAAGCTGGAGGAATAAACCTACAATATGACCTTCATCCCCAATTCAGAGATGTTTCCTCTCCAGGATCTTGGCTAATGACCTTGTGTGACTACATATCACCTCATTCCATTATGGTCAGAGGGCTTCAGAGCCATCAGGATCATTCCCAAAGCCCAACCTTAGAAGATAAGTCAAATACCAATATTGTGTAGAATATGCATGTGTGAAAGGTGAGGAATCCCAGCTCAGACCATTTATTCTCCCTCCCTCTCAAAAGAAGGTCACAACAGGCCCTGAGATGAAGAGAATGCACAGTAATAAGAGTAAAGCTCTTACACTGAGAACTTGGACTCTCAGTTCTGTGCCAGTTGCTCCATGCATTTTATCATTTTCCAATAACCCATGAATAGCTTCTCCTCTTACCGCTAAGTGCCTGTACATCCTGGTATTTCAAGACAGTCCTGGTTTATGCCTGTTGTACCAATGCAGTGTCCCAGTCTGGATGACCTCAACAGTCACACTAATTATCATTCCTCTTTTATAGATGAAGGTATGGAGGCTCAGAGAAGTGAGGTAACTTCCCCCAGGTCACACAGCTAGAATGTGGTGGGCCTGAGAGTTGGACCCAGTCTATCTGACTCTGGAGGGTGCAGGTCATTAGTTAGCAATAGAGAGGAACACAGTCAAGAGAAACAGGCAGGGAAAGGACTGCCAGACAGTCGGGAGCGACAGGAGAAATTGCCCCCCTTTCTGCCTTATTTTCCCAACATTTCAAAATAAACATGTAACCCTTTTACAGATCTCCCCATAAAAATAAAAACCAATATAGTTTGTGATGGGGATGCTCTTGCAGACGGTGCTCATTAGAGAGACACTGCCTCCCCCGACCCTGCTCAGTGAGCATCTGGCCAGGAGCCCCAGAGCCCTGTGCATCTGGGCAACCCCTTTTGCACCTGCTGTTGAGGGTGGGGTGGACAGAGATGCAGCAGAAAGGGCCCCACATGAGGGCCCCAAAGGCCAGCTTCTGGTCCCCTCCACTCTCTCTGTCTGAGCCACATCTCCTCATCTGTGAAATGGGAGTGATCATCCAGGTCCTACCTGCTTCCCAGAATTCTGCCAAGGGAACCTGAGGGTACAAGCTTGGTTAAGTGATATTTTCTAGAAGCCCAGGCCACAGAGGGAATCAAGCTGTCAGCATCCCTCTGCACAGTGGACATTGCCCAACTCCTGTGAGGTGGCCATGGGACCTTGTGCCCAGAGCAGGCTCAGCTCACAGCTGTGGGGCCTCATTTGGCTTGGGTTGGCATGGAAGTTCCCCACTCCATCCTTTATTTTATATATATATATATACATATATATATATATATATATGTATATATATATTTATTTATTTGTTTGGCTGCGCTGGGTCTTAGTTGCAGCAGGCGGGATCTTAGCTGCGGCGTGCGGGATCTAGTTCTCTGACCAGGGATCGAACCTGGGCCCCTGCATTGGGAGCATGAAGTTTTAACCACTGGACCACCAGGGAAGTCCCTCCATCCTTTATTTTTCATCCCCTCATAGGACCTTCAAGTAAACTGAAATACAGTCCTCATCTGGGAGGAAAAGAAAACTGCAGCACTCAGCCAAGGGTGTATTGATCATGTCTCAGGCCAGAGACCCCAGACTCAATGTGGAAAGTGGAAATGGAGCTGAAAGGAAGCCACTGACAAGGGACCCTGTGGTGCAGGAATGGGGTTGATCCTACTTGCAGACCCTCCACAGAACCTAGCCTGGCTGAGCTGAGGCAAAGCACACACAAGCAGCCAAATCTCTTCAGGGAGACAGAACTTTTCTCAAGGAGTTCCTTCTCCCCTTCTTTTTGTCCACAAAGAAGAAGGCTGACAACTTCCCGAGGAATACTTGCTCTGAAATGATGGAGGGACAGAGAGGGACCGCTGGGCCTCTGCTGGGGGAATGACCCCATGAGACTGCTTGTCCCACAATTTCTATAAACAGCATGCAAGGCTGGGTAATGGATGGAGCACTGGGTTATCCAAAGACCCAAGTCTGGAACATAGAAGATGTATGACCTCTAAGCCTCAGTTTCCTCATCCAAGAAATAGGACTGTTAAATATGCTTTGCCTACATCCCTGAATGGTGAAGTCTCACTAGCCCACTAACAGGTAGGGAGACTAAGGCCCATAGGAAGGGGTTGAGTGGTTCATCTACTCACTAGCCCAGCATCTTCTCCATTATCTCTTCTCCTCTTTTCATGCTCTTAAAAGAGATACTCTGTTACCTTATCCCCAGAACACTATTCCAGTCATATCTGGCACTTGATTCAAATTAATTCACAGACAAAGTCTTTGGAGCCATTTTTTCTTCCATCCCTCCCCAAAGAGGGATGCCCAATTCCTGTCCTCCTTACCCACAGATCCCTCAGAGCCATTCCAGCACCAGTCCACCCTGGATCTCCCTTTCTCATCTGTGGGTAACCTGAGGTTAGATTTTATAGATTCCAGGGCCACTGCAAGGGAGTGGCTCAGAAGAAGCTCACTGCTCTTCCCAACCCAGCTTCTCAAACGTGCGTCCTTCTCCCTCCAAAGAAACCAGGAGAACAAGGGGAGGCCTCCAATGGGGACGCCATTTACAGACAACACTTAACAGTGACAAGAGCAGGGCAATGACCTTCATAGGAATCCCTCGTAGTAACATTTCAGCCCTGGCCTGCGACAGGCTCCACTGACTCCTGGACATAAATTACTTGTTCATTATCAGGCCCCGACATGGGGAAGGATGTCAGCAGCTTGACTGTGTTTGTGTCCTGTGGTAGGCGGCTGCAAGCTGGGCTGCCACTGTCCATGGTGCTGTTTTACACGGGCTGGCGCTGCTGCCTTCATTGCCAGGCAGGCTCAGGCCTCAAGCTACCCACCAGCTTTGTGCCTCATGCAGGTAACCCTAGATTCTGGGCTGGGAGGCAGGGAGGATGCACAAGTCCTCATGACAAGGTGGCCAGAGGTAAATGGAGATGGAAATTCAGCACCAAAGTCCAGCTGCACAGAGCCTGACTTGAGTTAATTCTGAGAGCTACCACTTACTGAGCTCTTGCTGTAAGCCAGGTACTGTGCTACATATATTAGTAAGAGTTGAAATCCTTTGGTTGCAAGTGGCAGAAACCCAGCCCCAACCAGCTTAACCCAAAAGGGAAATGTTATGGACATTCACTTAAATAGTGAAACCACAGTAAAGACACTGGAATAAGAGATTATTGGAGCCAGGGATTCAAGTGCAATCAGGGCTCTCTCTCTCCACTTCTCTGCTTCTCTCCAAGTTGGTTTTTTTCTGATGAACCAGCTATCCCCCCAAGGCCAGAGCCATGCCTGCAGGCAACTTCTAGCTTACATCTTATGTCTTTACAACAGAGAGGAAAGAGATCTTCTTTCCCAGCTAGAGTATGAAATCCCAAGGACAGACTCTGATTAGCTCCACTAATCTTAGCAGAGCTGCCCATGTTGGGGGTTCCCTCCAGGCTCTAGGAAGGTGATCCTCTAAAGTGAGGAATACCTGAATCCTGGCTTCAGAGCAGACCTGATTCAGAGAAGCCCACGGATGCCTGGGAGGCGCAGGGTCCAGGAGCACTAAGGCCATGGCTGTGCTGGCCATCATTCTGCAAGGTGGACGCCTCCACCCAGCAACCAACAGGGGCAGTGAGGCCAGGGGACTGCCTGATCCAACCACGGTTAAAGCTGTGAGCCCCTCATCTCCAGGACCACATCTAATTCCTGGGGCCAAGGTTTGCTGAATGAATAAAGAAATGCACCAAAGGACAACAGAATCAGTGAGGGAGGAAAAGCAGCATTGACTGAACACCTGGGACAAGCTGGGTACTCCTTGTAGGTTATCTCACTTAACACCCAGCCACCAAGCCCAAGCCAGATGATCCAACCAAAGCTCAAAGTGAAGCTTCACAGCCAGTGACAGATGGGGCTGTCTGGTCCCAGACCTCCCTTCACCCAGAGTCTACACGGAGAGTGCCATGAGGCAGGGTATGAATCTCCAGCTTTGCTCAAGGGAGATGCCTAGCTGGCTTGTGAGGTGTCCCCTGGTGGCTGTAGCCACATTGGTGTCCCCTGGTCAGCGACTGGGGGCAACTGAAGCAGGCAAGGCCCAGGTGGAGCCCAGGGTCAGGAGGCCTCCGAGGCAGAGTGCCTCCCCATGGGCTGCTCCCGCCTCCCCACATTGGCCCTCCTAAGAGAGGTGCCTACCCTGTGTTGCTGACAAAGGGCTCCAGCAGACAGAGTCCCCGGGCCAAGCAAACCCCGAGGTCCCCAAACTTTCCACTTCCATAAAGTGCTCTGATCTTGTCAAATTGCTACCAGAGGAGTCATAGCTGAGTGAACACTTGCCAGGTTCCCGCAGCTCTCCCGAGAGCTGTCACCGTCCTCATCCATCATAATTGAAGCAGTCCACCTGCTCCAGGCCCATCTTTCAAATACAATGATGGCTGAGATGCGATAGATGTGTCTTGTCATCACCTTGACTTTTTTTGGAGAATGCAAAGGTCAGAAGGGATCCTGGGGGCAGGTGAAGCCCTGATCTCAAGGTGGAGAGCTGACTGCCTCTCCCACTGAGCACCAGTCCTCACCACGGCCATCTGCTACCTCCCACCAGCTGCCTCCCTGGCATCAGGTCCACAGGAGAGCTGGAGACTCCCTTTACCCCAAGACCCCCAGTTCCTGCGTCTGCCTGCCATCTCTAGTTCTGCAGAGAGACAGACTCCAGAGGGCCAACAGGGTTTGGCACTGACTTCCATGACCCCTAGACTCAGGATGACCCTAAGGTACAAACTTTTTCATGTGCCTTCACTCAGTCCATACCCATGACTGCTGGCCTTGGACCCGTTTGTCTGGTAAGAGAAATGGTTATCACTGGTTATCTACCCTCAAGTCTGTTAATGAGCGCAGTGGGTATGAATAGGTGCAGAGAGACAGACGGCACGTTGCCCTGCCTCAGCCCCAGCCCCAGCCCCAGCCCAGCCAGAGTCGCCTTTCTGAGCAAAGCTCCACCTGGTCGTGGTCCTCCTGCTCAGAGGCCCCCAGAGCTCCCTCCATCTGCAGAATAAAGACAACACCCCTGGGCTTGGCACTCAAGGCGCCAAAGAAGTAGGCAGTTTGAGGAGCAGTAGGGGCCCCTGAAAGAATCAGTGCTCACTTAGTTTAAGAAAGAATTCATTTTTTCACAGTTAGAGATGTTCTAAGATGCAAAGGAGTGTCAAGGGAAGAATGAGTTCCCTGTCTCCAGAGGCATTCAATTACAGCCAGAAGATCTTCTGGAAGGCTGCTGCTGGGGTTCAAGAATGGATTCAAAGTCGGGAGGGGATTGGAATGGGGTGGCTCTTTGTGCGCCCCCAACCTGAGTTCTCGGACACTCACTCTTCAGTCTCATCTCCTGTTGTGACCACCTCCAGGCCCTTGGTCAGGCAGGTTCTTCAATCTGGAGCAGGCTTCTCCTCTGCTACCAGCACAGCTACCCTACTCAGCTATTCTTTGATTCAGCAGCACAGTTGCTGAGCACCTAACTCTGTGCTGGGGATACAGGGATCACTAAAACATCATCCCTGCCCCCAGAACCCCAACCAGCTGTCTCCCTCCTCCTACCCGCAGGGCTGCTGAGCACAGCCGGCCAACATCACACAATTGGGAAGCCCAGAGCATAGCCTCCACCCCCTCCCATTCAGAACAACTGGCTCCTGTCCCTCCATCACGCAGGCCGTGAGCAGGCACAGGGCTTCGTCTGCCCCTCTTGCCCAGGATGGGGTGGGAAGGGGCATGGGGAGGGCAGGAAGCAGACCACATGGGCTCTGCACAGGGAACCAAGGAGCTCCCACAGTCCCAGGTTCACATTGGGCCACTTCCAGACCTCAAAACATTCAGGAGCCAGGTCCCTGGTCTCAGTCAATGGTTCAGTGACTCAGGTAAATTCCAGTTTATTCTCCCCAGATCTGGGTTACAGTCCCTTGCCTCATCTAGAGAGGTCAACCCCTAACAGGCAGAGGAATTGGGACCTTGTGTCTCACAACACCCTATCTACACTGTGCCTGTGGCTCTAGCATTGAAGCCATAATCATTGTGGAAACTTGCAAGGTTTCTCCCAACAACAGGATTTTCATCAGAGCGAACTGATTCTCCTCACTGGTGTCACATCCTACCTACTCCTGCTCACCCAGGAAGGGTTCTGAAGTCCCAAGGAGGTGCCCACAGGCTGGCCAGAGGGAAGCTTAGAGTGGGAAGGGCTGGAACGAGTGGTCCCCTTCCCTCGTCCCAGCAGTGAGAATGGCACAGTGCCTGACACATAAGTACTTATAATACAGTTTGGTTATTATTATCCCCATTTTAAAAATAAGAACACTGAAGTTACACCCCTTGTCTGGGGTCCCACCGCTGGGAGTGGAGGAGCCAGAACCTGAGCCAGATCTGACTCCAAGCCCACCCTCTGGGATCTACTGATGGCTCTCAGGGTACAAGTTCTTCCTGGGGTCAGTCCCTGCATTGGTGGTGTGATGGGAGAGGACTAAGACACTTGTTTTATGAAAAGTCCTCTTTCCAGGTGCACAGGCATTGTGAATATTCATCTTGGCACCAGGGTAGCGCCCTCTGCATAGACAGAGAGGCCTCCCTGCAAAAAGACTATCACCTGTTCGGATTATAATGCAGACCAGGGTTTCCTCAACCTGGTTCCACAGGGTTCCCCAGTCCCCTCAGCCATCCTCACCCCTGCTCCCTCTTACGCTCTACCCCATCCAGGGGGTCAAAAGCAAGTCCCACAGCTCCCAGGTCCTCAGGATTCACAACCTCTCATCTGGACATGGCAGTAACTTCCTCCCTGCCTCCTGCCTCCCCTCCACCCATGCTCCATACACAGCCTGCCATCTTCCCAAAGTTCCAGAATGCACCTGACCTTGTCACTTCCCTGCTGAGAACCCTTCCATGTGGGCTGCGTCCATCAGCCACAGGGCCCTGCATATCTGGCTCCCAACTGCTTTCCCGCCTCATCTTCCCCCCCTCTCTACCACACGACCACCTTCCTGTCCCTGGGCTATTACCCTTGCTATTCCCTCTGTCTGTCACCTCTTCCCCAACTATTCCAGTCCCCTTCCTCCTTGAAGCCCGGCCAGCCCCCAGAGCTGGAGAGGAGGATGCTTCCTTCCCTTCTCCTAGCACGTTAGTCACGCCTTTTCCCGGCACTGACTTCCTCTGTCCTGGTGCCTTAGCCAGTGTCCCCACATCTGTCCCCTCCCTCATTAGCGTGCGAACCCACTGAGGGCAGTCTGAGGCTTGGCCACTTCTACTTCCCCAGCACCTCGCATTGAGGGCAATCAATATTTTAGGAACGATTTCATGACAGTAATTCTGCCTTAATTTTGTATAGTACTGTACTTGTAAAAGCAAGTTCCTATTAACTACTTCATTTTACTCTTAAATTTCTCCTCTGGTGACGGGTGACCAAATATTATTCCCATTTAATGGATGAAGAAACTGAAGTTCAGCGAGGTTAAATGCTTCTCCGCCACCCAAGATCTCATGACTAATCAGTAGCAGGGCCTGACCCCGACCCAGGTGCTCAGAATCCCATTCCACTGGTATGTTCTGCCACACCAAGATTTTCTAGGCATGGTTAGAAATCCTTGAAAAACACCAAGGCATAGGAACGTTGCCTGATGACTGTGGCTTGGAAAATGCTATTCTGGTTTTTTGAAAGAGGAATAAGGAAGGTGGCCCAAATCAGAAACCAGTGACCTTGACATTGACCCATGCAAGATTGGCGGGTTGTGAGCAGCCAGAAAAGACAGGCATCAGTAGGAGGTAAGGGCCTGGATGAGACCTCAGCATCCACATTTACCAAAGTGAAGTGCTCATAGACAATTACAGTCGACCACAAAAATCTACGATTCTACTAAGAAGTAGAATCTGATGTATTTCCTGATCAGTAACCTTTGGTCTCTACAAGATCCCCCCTGCCTGCTGAGTGTTCAGTGCTTGTCTTAGCTGACTTCTTTTAGCCACATCTGTGTGTGTGTGTGTGTGTGTGTGTGTAAAATCCTCTAAATTACCCAGTACCAGCCGCCCCATCCAGGGACTCAGGTCCTGTTTCTTAATGATGATTGATGGCTTTGAAGATGCAGTGGATCAATAGGGTCTGAATTCCTAAACTCTTGACAAGAGCTGGAGTCAATGCCTGCCGCACAAAGCAGAAGGGAGCCCTGTCCCTCACCCTCCTGCTCCTTCAACGGTCAGATAAACCAGAAATGGGGCCTCCTGGGGTCACTCAGAAAGATGGCACACCATACTTCGTCTGCATTGCAGCAGCAGTTCCTTCATTCACTCAACAAATATTTAACCATCTTATCTGTAAAGGACTGTACTGAGCACTGCTATGTGCCAGGCATTACGCCCAGCTCTTGAATGCATCCTCTCATTTGGTCCTCATGGCAACCCTGTGAGGAATTTATTGTTATCATCCCTATTTGACAGAAGGGGGAAGCCCAGGTGAGGTCTTTTGGCCAAGGTCACAGAGCTAGGAAGTGTTGGAGGCAGGATCTGGGGCTAGAGTCCTCACCCTGGCATGCATAAAGTTTCACAGGAGGGAGAGATGACCTGGCCATGGAGGGAGAAGGGATGTAATCAGGGAAGATGAGGTTTGTGAGCCAGACCTCCAAGGACAAATTGGATTTGAAAAAGAAAAGAAAAAGAGGGCGAGCGTTCTAGCCAGATCCCATAACTGGAGCAAGGGCAGGGAATGCAGGCATTTCAGGAAAGGAGGAGGGTAACCGGGTCTGCAAAGAGCAGAGACTCCACGGAGAGGGACCAGAGCAGGATGATGCCGGGAAGGTGGTTCAGGGTCAAACGAGGCAAAACGCAGGAGCGATATTTTCCTGAGTAGGGAATAGGGAGCCACAGAAGGCAAGGTTTCCACGCAGGAGAGGATCACCACCAGGGCTGTGAGTCCAGAAAGCCACCTGGAGGTGTCCTCAACAGCAAGACAGAATCAGAGAGCAGACCCGGCCAGGGAGAGATGGAGAGATGGGCGTGTTCGTCCCCTGACCCCAGACCCGGGTGTGGGCTGTGCTCGCTAGGTCCCTGCCCCGGCCGCAGCTCCTGGCTCTGGGGCGGGCAGGTAGCAGGGGCCCAGCGGGCGACGGGGGAGGCGGTGTGGGGGCAGCGGGCGGGAGGCTCCCCCTCGACAGGTAAGTGATTGGATTAAGAGGCCTGTCTGACAGGATGTCCGTTCAGCCGCGGAGGCTAATCAACTTCCCCATCCTGTCTGCTAATAAATCCTGCTCCGGGGACCACTCTGCCTGATGATCTCTCCTCGGGGACCGCCGCAGACTTCTCCCGGAGAACACTCGCGCAGTCTATTAAAGGAGTCGCCTCGCGCCTGTCAGGCCCGCCGTCCCGGGGAGTCTCGGGAGGTGCCCATCACCCAGGTGCGCCCGCTCCGAGGCGGCCGCCAGGACGGCGCGGATCGCGACGACACGAGCCATTGTTCCTCCGCAGCGGGGCTGACAGCCCGCCCAGGTCCCCGCTCCGCCAGGGGCCGCGCTCCTCCCGGCGGCGGCCCCAGACCCGCGCTCGGCCTCTGCGAGCAGCCCGGGCTCCTGCAGGGCTCCGCGTGCATAAATTAGGAGGCGGCAATTGTTGGATCTATAACATCTATAGAGAAGATGTATAAATAAATTAAAGCTTTAATTATTTTCTTGGATTCGCCGCAGCTCAAGAGGGCTAGCGGAAAGCTGTCGGGGAAGGCCTGACTCTCTCCAGAAACTGTTCTAGTTTGCTTAAATGCAGTAATTTCTTCTTCCCTTTCTTTCCCCCACCCGCCAAAAGGCACCAAGGGGGCTCAGAAACAATGTCCTCTGTTGCTCAAGATAAAAAGCCCAGGCCTTTTGACTTGAAGACCCAGCTGCTTCCAAAATAGGATGCTTCCCCAACCCCAGCACACACGCGCACACACGCCCCTACCACCAGTTTTCTTTTCTGTGAATAGTGCCTATGGGCAGAGTTCAATCCCACATTTTCATCAGATCTGGAAGAACCTCCAAGGGCGTTATTAAATATGTGAAATATGCCAGAAATATTCACGCAATCCCCATCTGGCCCTGGGAGGAAAGAAGAAAGGACTGGCGAAGTGATAAAGTGTGTTTGTTTTTTAATCTAGATGACATGTTTTACATCATTAAAAAGGACAATTATTTTTAAAATTCAGCCTGCACGCTTCAATGGTTCGGGAGGTCTGCCACTGGAATCCATCAGGACCTCCCTCCATAGCCAGGCCTGGGTCCATCCTTGAGGCCAAGTCACATTCTTAAACATTCAAAACCATGGAGGCAGTTGAGAGTCAGGTAAAAAGCCCTCATCTTGGAGTCACCTTTCCCAGGAGAAGGGGGGGCTCCTGATCTCACAGGTCAGAGGATCCTAAGCTCAGGCAAAGGAATTTCAAAGGGTGATGGAGGTTCGACAGAGTTCAGAATGTCCAAACCACCAATATCTTTGAAACAAAGCACCAGTTATCCCATTATGAAAACCCTGCTGATTGCTCTCCAGATTACATCTCACCTCTGCTGTCACTGGTCCAGGGTCACACCCTAGTGAGGGAAGCAGCTGGGACTTCTGCCCCATCATCTGAGGCCAAACCCAGGCTCCTCTCCGGGACACCCAACAGTCAGCTCCTGAAACTGTTCCTCAGCCCCGCCCCTTGGTTTCTTATTCTGCTTTGAACACAGGCCAGAGGTCAGTATATTAAAGTGTAGGTCTACTTGAAAACATGCATCCCTTTTGACTCAGCAAATGGATTTCTAGGAATGTCTAGAAAGACAAGCAAGTCACCAAGAAAATTATGCGAAGATCAGTCTTAATGATGTTCATCATGGTGTTATTTACATTAGGTTAAACCCTATGAAACTGCCATTTCTTAGGTCAAATGTCAGAAATTTCATGTTGTTCAGTTAAATTATATAAAAAATTTAGAAACACTTAAACGCCCATTAATAGAAATGGTTGGCTGCATTTCCGTACCCACTGAAAAACTACTTAGCTGTTGGAAATGATGTCACAGAAGTATACTTGGCAGAACATAAGGAATTCAGAATTATTTTCAATAAAAAATAATGCATACCATCTGATCCCTTTTCTGTAAAAATGAAAAATAAATATGAGAGATAAGGATAGACCCCAAGATGTTGAGAAGGGTTTTCCCTTGATATTGGGATTGCACATGATTTTCATCTTCTTCTTTTTGTTTATCTGTATTTTCTGACTTTTATAACAAATGTGCATTGCTTGTATAATAATAAAAGTAAGCAACAAAGGGTTTAACACACACATATACCACACACACACACAATAATAAAATAAAGTGTGGGTCCCAGAGCTAAATCTGAGATGTGACCAAAGCTGAAGAGAGGAGACTGCCGTGTCACAGTCCGGACCTGAATGCGCACATCTGCTCTTTGTTGCTGGCAGGAGGCAGGCAGAGGAGGCCAGACAGGAACTCGGAGAAGGGGTGGTGCACTTTCTAGGCATTCAGGCAGCCGAGAGGCAGAAAAGGCCAGGGTGGACAGGGGTGGGTAGATGGAGAGGGCAGGGCAACCTAGACTCAGAAGAGCCCTTGGAGATGATTTTGTCTAACACCTTGGACAGGTGGCAGAGAGAAGCAAGGAGGTGTTTAGGGTACCAGGTAAGCTCATAGCAGAGCCAGGTTTGGGACTCAGCTCTTTCTAACCCCAAGCTTTGCAAGTGGCCACAAGACCAACCGAGCAGAGTGGGGTGCATGGATGGGCACTGCAGAGCCATCCCAGGGGGGTGTGGCTGCATGGGTGGACAATCCCTCAGTCCAGGCAGCTCTCAGAGTGCAGCCCTGGACTTGGGGTCTCCAGGAGCACAGGTGCGCGCTGAGCCAGCTGTCTCCAGCCACGGTGGCCTGTTAATAACCGCGCTAACTGTCCCCACACACGTCAGCACTAATCTCCCACACAGCCTTCCAGGACCTGATTTATCAGAATGGAGGGCACGCTCTTAAAGGGTCACAGCCCACCGCAGATCTCCGCTCCTTTAGCGATAAGTGGCGGAACATATTTTCTCTGCTAACACTACTGTATGTTAGAGGATAGATTATTTTAGGAATCAAGACTAAATTGAAACAAGGCAGGCTTGATTTTTTTACCCCAGAACCATAGGAGTGGGTCATCTATCAGCGTGACGCAGTGGGCACAGTACTAGAGAGTGACCGCAAAGCCCAGGGCGGAGGTCTCGGTTCCAGCACTGATTTGCCCAAGTGACCTTGGGCAAGTCACTTATCCTCATTGAACCTCAGCTTCCTCATCATCAAGGCGGGGGCCACTGTCTCCTGCCCTGGTACATCAGATGGTCTTACAAATACATCAGAGAAACACAGAACGGACATTTTACCAGGAAGGACATACACATGGCTGGTAAATACAGAAAAAAATGTTCAAAATCCCTAATCAAATTAGAAATACAGATTAAACCAGCTAGAGGAAATTTTTGATTATCAAACTGACAAAGATTAAAAGGTGATAAAAGCCAGCATCAGTGACTGTAGAGAGATACAGGCCTTTCAAACACTGGTGCTGAGAATATAAATCAGAATGACCTTTGTGGGGGGCAAACTTGGCTGTTAAAATGAGCTTACCCTCTGACACTGCAACTCCAAACCCAGGAATTTGTCCAGAGGAAATAATTAACTGTGTGAACAAAAATGCAAGAACTGGGCTCCCCTGGTGGCGCAGTGGTTGAGAGTCTGCCTGCCGATGCAGGGGACACTGGTTCGTGCCCCGGTTCGTGAAGATCCCACATGCCACAGAGCGGCTGGGCCCGTGAGCCATGGTCGCTGAGCCTGCGCATCCGGAGCCTGTGCTCCGCAACGGGAGAGGCCACAACAGTGAGAGGTCCACGTACCGCAAAAAATTTAAAAAAATTTTTAAATGCAAGAACTTTAAGAATTTTATCCCAGAATCTGCTTATAATAGTGGGGGGAGGGGGTGATGAGAAAGATCTAAATATCTGATCATTAGGGATTGGTTAAAGGATGTTACAATCATCTGATGGTATCCAATTTATCTGTCAAAACCATTAGTGAGGGCCTCCCTGGTGGCGCAGTGGTTAAGAGTCCGCCTGCCGATGCAGGGGATACGGGTTCGTGCCCCGGTCTGGGAGGATCCCATATGCCGCGGAGCGGCTGGGCCCGTGAGCCATGGCCGCTGGGCCTGCGCATCCGGAGCCTGTGCTCCGCAACGGGAGAGGCCACAACAGTGAGAGGCCCACATACCGCAAAAAAAAAAAAAAAAAAAAAAAACCATTAGTGACACAAAATTATTCCTTGTTAAGTTTTTTTAAAAGTGGGCTTCAAGACAGAATCCAGAGTGAAATCTATGGAGGAAAAAGTGCTAGAAGAAATTACATCAAAATATGGACAATGGGGAGTCACTGGACAATGGGCTTATAAGTGATTTTTATTTTCTTCTTTTTGTTTATTTGCATTGTCTACATGTTCTACAGTGGCCATTACACTCTTAATTTTACAGCAAAAAAAAAAAAAGTTATTTAGTAACTATCCTTACTCTGTCTCCCCAGGGTGGGAGTAAGGATCAAACTGGAGACACTAAGGAAACTGGACCACATAGAGTATTATGATTCCACCGTCCTCCCCGAAGCCCCTGCCCTGGGTCAGAGTTGGTCATGCCCTTCTCAGTGCCTCCATTTACTTGTTTGTGTCGTTCTCCCAGTACCGACCTCATGCTGCCTTCTCTTAGATTATTTACACACCCATCTCTCCTGTGGCCTGAGAGGTCACTGGTGCAGAAGCCACCATGTCTTGCCATCATCACCTGGTCAGGGCTTGTCCTAGAATCACTACCCAGTGAATGCCTGTTGAATTAAACTAAATGGCCATTGGCTAGAGCTAGATCACCTTGGATGCACAGCCTGCTTGCTGCCTTCCAGAGGGGTCAGTTGCCCTTGTCTGTGCCAGGCCCAGCAAAGCCTGGTGTGCAGCACACCCTCTCATCACCATCCTTCCTGGAAGGCTGCTCACAGCTTGCTGATCTGGTGAAACCTTACCTATAGCCTCTCCTCTGTGGGCAGTGGGGGTACAAGGCTATCCCAGACACAATTTCCTTGGAACCTCAAAACAACTTAGGAGGGAGATCAAGGGCTCTCAGCCCCATTTTACAGATAAAGAAACAGAGGCTCTAAGAATTAGGATGAGTTTCCCATAGAACTACTTAGAAGAGGAGCCTGTGCTCCCAGACTCAAATCCAGTGCTCTTATGCTGTGCTCAGGGTAGCAGAAACCCAGACCCAGATGGATACTCTGAAGTCTTCACACAGTGACAGATTTGGATTCCAACACTAACCTTCACTAGTTATGTAGCCTTAGGCAAGGCCCTTCCCCTCTCAGAGTCTGTTTTCTCATCTGTAAAGCGGTCCTAATAATCTCTGTCTCTGAGGGTTATTGAGGGGATTACATAAGAAGGGGAAGCTCTTTCACACAGGATCCAGCTCAGTGTATACAAGTTCTCACCCTAGTCAGATGAGCCTTTTTTTTTTTTTTTTTTTGCTGTACGCGGGCCTCTCACTGCTGTGGCCTCTCCCGTTGCGGAGCACAGGCTCCGGACACACAGGCTCCGCAGCCATGGCTCGCGGGCCCAGCCGCTCCGCGGCATGTGGGATCTTCCGGGATCGGGGCACGAACCCGTGTCCCCTGCATCGGCAGGCGGACTCTCAACCACTGCGCCACCAGGGAAGCCCCAGATGAGCCTTTGACAAAGGGCTGCCTCCAGACATGGCTGCCCAGCTGGGCTTTCTTCTGTGCTTCTCTGCGGGAATGGCCTTGCTGTCCATGTGCCCTGAGATCAACAGGTGCTGCCCAAGAGGCTGACAGCAGACAGTGCCTCCTCCTCCACCCCTCACACAAAAAAGGGCTCCAAATTCCTTCTACAGCTTCTTTACTGGGCAGAGAGGAGGGAGTGAGAATTAAAAATTAGGAGACTGATGGAATGTGTCTCTGCCACTGACTCACTGTGGACACATCACTTCTATAGTGGGATGAATAATGCCTCCCTCCCCTCACCCCCCAAATATCAGGTCCTAATATCAGGTGTAAATCTTACTTTACATGGCAAGATAGACTTTGCAGGCATGATTAAATTAAGGATATTGAGATGGAGAGATTATCTTCAATTATCTGGGTGGGCCCTAAATGCAGTCACAAAGGTCCTTACATGAGAGAGGTAGAGAGAAATTAGACACAGGCAGATGACAAGGCAATGTAACCACAGAGGCAGAGATTAGAGTGATGTGGCCACAAGCCAAAGAATGCTGGCAGCCAGCCAGAGCTGGAAGAGGCAAAGAATGGATGCACACATACACACCCCGTGGAGCCTCCAGAGGGAGTGCGGCCCTGCCGACACCTATTTCGGCCCAGTGAAACTGACTTTGGACTTCTGCCCTCACGAACTGTGAGAGAACAAAATTGTGTTTGAAGCCATCAAGTTTGTGGTTCATTTATTATGGCAGCCACAAAAAGCAAATGTACTTACCCTCTCTGAGCCCATGGGAAAGTTCTGTGATCCAGGGCTTGTAAACTCTCAGGGGCAAACAAAGCTTCAGTTAAATAATGAAGAAAGTGACTCACTTCTGGGTTGTAGCCTGCAATCATCTGACGTCAAATGTCACCCTTTTCAATGCCAGAGGCCAGTGCAGGACTGAGCACAACCGTATGCCCTAGAAGTGGATTAGGAGTTCTCAGAAGTGCTCCACCTAGCCCCAAGATCCTGTGACCTGCACAGCTTATATGTACTCTTTTATGTAAAGGGCCCTATGATTTTTTTTTTTTTTTAGGAAAAAGAGTTCTGATTCTCAAAAAAGAAAAAAAGCTTTGGCATAGTCCCCAAGAATATAATTTTAGGAAATGAAATAGCAGAAGAATGAATTATAAAAACCACCAGTCTAGTCCAATCCTTCCTATACAGACCAAGAAACCAATGCCCAGAGAGGAGACAGGCCTCACCCAGGGTCACACCAGCAAGCTAGGAGAGATGGAGAAGTGGCTGCTGTTTCATTTCCAGAAATTACATTCGTTGGGCTTTGCTTCCAGCACCGTCGGCCTCTGGACCAGGGCTACAGCTCAGGCCTTCCGGCTCCTCACACCCACACACACTCTCAACACTCACACACTATTAGACTTCTAGCACTCTGTGGTTTGCCAACTTTCATCCTCAGGAAGTCACCACTGTATTAGTTTCCTGGGGCTGCTATAAAAAATCACCACCAACTGGGTGGCTTAAAACAACAGAAATTTATTCTCTCACAGTTCTGGAGTCAAAAGCCCCAAATCAAGGTATCAGCAAGGTCATGTTCTCTCTGAAGGTTCTAGGCTTCCAGCTTCTCCTGACAATCCTTGGCATTCCTTGGCTTGTGGCTGTATCACTCCAACCTCTGCCTTTGTCATCACAGGACTCTCTCCCGTCTGTGTCTCTGTGTCTCTGTTTTCTCTACTAGTGAGGACACAGTCATTGGATTAGGGTCCACCAGTGTGATGCCATCTTGATTTGATTACATCTGCAAGGAGCCTCTATCACATCACAGGTCTAGGCAGACGTGAGTTTTGGAGGGACACCGTTTAATGCAGCATAGCCATCTATTTGGGCTCTTTATCCAAACAAATGAATATCAGAAGCTTGAGAGCCCAGCATTAGCCAAATACTTAAACGTCTGAAGCATTTTCTCTGTACCTCTCTTTCTGTTCTGTATGGTAGTAACATGTGGCCTGTTCTACCCTTTCTATATTGTGCATTCCTCCAGGGTGAAAAATGAGTTCCCAGCCCCCTCGCATTGACCTGGCACAAACGAGGAAGTTGGGAACATTTGCTGAACAAATGAATGAAGTAAGACATTGAGAACACAGCCCAAAGAATGTAATTTCTGTAAATGGAGCAGAAGCCAATTCTCCACCTCTCCTAGCTTGCTGGTTTCACAACAGGCAGTTGAGTTGCTGTGAGGCCGGCAAGCTTCCAGGGGCTCTGCCTGAAGGAGGCACGAACAAGACTGGCATCCGGCAACCAGCCAGCAGGGGGCAGAGTGGTCTTATGGATACAGCCCCTGAGGATTGAGTTTGGCTCCACTCACCCAGCAAAGACTCCCAGAATCAGTGTTTCTGATTGCAAGGGCTGAGAAAACATCTAGTCCAACTTCTCTTTGTAGACATGGAGAAACTAGGACCCAGGGAGGAAGGGCCTTGCCCAAGCTCACACGGATAGTTGGGATCCAGTTCTCCAGACTCCGCTCCCTGGTCAATCTAATGCTGCCTGAATCATTGGTCTCCCTGGGACCAATCCATAACAGGGGATAAAAGAGCTTATCAGTTCAACATGGGGCTTTTAAAGGGACCCCTCCCTGATTTAATTCTATGTACACAATGTATATCCCCTTTGACCTAGTGATACCTCTTCCAGAATTGGACCCCAGATGTGCACAAGGATGTTCATCGTGGTATTGTTTACAAGACAGAAAAATTGGAAACAACATAAGTTTCAACAGTAGGGGGTTAGTTTAATCAATGATGACATATCTGTTTATGGACTATTGTGCAATCATTAAAAATAAATTTTAAGAAGATACTTATAAAGAAAATGTTCATGATATAGAAACCTGGGGAAATAATACCTATAGTATGTTCCTAATATTCCAAAATTATACAGATGTGTATATATATCCTTATACCTAAGCAAAGATGGTCCCTGTTTTGGGTCACAGTTTAGGGCACTCTACATTTCATAAACACACACGCAAAGAGTTATTCCAGAAGACATGGGCACTTCTGTTGCTTGGGATCTTGTGCTTGGTGCTGCATAGCGTAGCCTTAAATATCAACTCAAAACTAACATCATTTAAACCCTAGGAACTATGTCTCCTCTAGCCCTCTGCCTTTAAAAACAAACAGAGACTGAATCCCAGGGCCACAACACTGTGCAGGCTGTGCTGCTCCTGACACCAGAGACAGACACTGTCTCAGAGTGCAGGGAAGATTTGAGCAGTGGACGTGCTTAAGGAAGAGAAAAGACAAATTAATTTGTCAAATACTTCCTCTCAGATAGCATGAAATGCAATCTTTTCTTGCATAACAAAGTATCATCTCCCAGCAGTGCCAAGTGTCCATTTCCTTGCTTTTCTTCATGTTCTAATTCGTGGTTCCAGAGGTACTCACTAATTAGCACATTTGCAACAGCTGCACATAACAGCTGAGGAATATTTTGCAGTAGCACATAATTCATTTTACTCTTAAATTTGTATGCATGTAGGTCTAGACATAATATGCATGAAGCATGATGCCAGGTCTTTACATTGACGACTAGATGGACCTTGGCCATTAAAATAGCGTTGAGTTTTACTATTTTGAATATTTAGCTTAATTTACTCAAACATTTGAAAATTAAATGAAAGTTTTCAGCTTTATTGTAACAATTTTTATGTAAATTCTCAATATTTACTAATTATAATTCGAAGTTTGCCCACTCATCTTAATAATTTTGAATATTTTAGAAGAAAAACAACCTTTTTAGGAAAATGATTTAAACATGTGGTATATGGGACTCCAATAGTACTCTTGCCCTGGACCCCTCAAATGTACAGATTAGGCCTGTGTTTACAAAAAATTCCGAGAAAAAATACATCAGAATTTTAAAGGAAGTTGAATATAGATCGTAAGACTGTCATGATTTTTATTTTATTTTATTCTTTTATTTTTTTATTTGTATTTTTCCAGATTTTCTGCAATGAAAAAATATTACTTATCTAGTTGGAAAAAACAAGTAAGTATATTTTCAAGTGATGCACCTTTACCAGGTCAGCTCTCCAACCCCACCTCAACATGGAACTTTCTACCCTCAACCAGGATCCTGGGACAGGTTTCTAATTCTATCCCTCTGCTCCCACAACAATCCCAGTCTTCCAGCAGGAGCGACCCCAAGGGTGGCTCCACCCTCAATCCACTCAGCGTTTTCCCCATCAGCCGACATTGGTGTCAGGTAATGAAATGGATAAAGGAGGCCCTGAATGCCCTGTGGGGCAAGCAGCATTCTTAGCCCAGGTTTTTCCCCCCGAGGAGTTAACTCAGTGCTACTTCTGGGCACTAAGCAGAAACCAGTGACCTCCCCAGAGTTTGCAATGACCGCGTCTCCCTCTGGACAGTGCTGAAATGCCCCACGACCTGACCTTACAGGATCCTCCTCTGGAAGATGATCAGGTGATCAAGCATACTGGGGGCAAAGGGGAGATGCTATTATGGTTCTGTTCTCCGTTCCCCAGCAGATGGAATTTCCCCATATAGGGAATTGACAATAACGGGGAAAATGTGTGTTTCTTCAGAGAAAACAGCAGTGGGAACAGTGAGGCAGGATGTTCTCACTGGTTCCGATCCAGTCCCAGACTCTGACATCTGAAGCTTCCTCTGCCCATCCCCAAGCACCTTCACCACCCTCCCGGGTCAGGCAGTGAGCGAGGCTGAGTTCCCTTGTCAGGCTATCTAACTTGGAGGAAGCAGTTCCCAGAATTGGGAGAGGAAGCCTTTACACCTACAGGGTCCCCTAACGGCAAAACTGGGAGGACCTCAGAGCTGAATCAACCCCCTTTTTTACACATGAGGCTCAGAGTTCCACCAACCACTGGCCCTAGGTCACAAAGCAATCATGTCCCAGTGGGAACCCAAGAATTTGCTCTTCTGGCACACTGGACAGCCTGAAACTTGCCTTCACATCGTGACGTTTTAAATTGAACACCGGATACCTGCCACATTCTTCAAGGAGACATGCTTACACTTCAGGTTTCTTAGAAAATTATCTCCACCCAGACGCTTGCCCTGAGCTGCAAATTGAGCAAAGGCAGAGACTGCAACGCCTGATTCACCACAGTAGCCTCAGCGGTTCCCAGCGTGCTACCAGGTTCGCTGATTCTAAACTGGGCCTTTTCTCATAGCTTCACATCTCTGAGAGTGGGCTACAACTTGCAATCAACCAACCGCAGGTCAAAGTTTAATTGGCAGCATTTTTTTCCTTAATAGATTGATCATTGTGCACCATACAATTCATGCATCTTAGATTCAATGAAATATGGTGAAATATGGTAATAGTGGCCAAAACATATTTGTCAAATGAATAAATGTACCAAGCACTGTGTAAGGGTCTACATGCATTTCATTTACTCCTCCCCAAAAATCCTCCTATGAAGGAAGCAATATTATTCCCATCTAACAGATCAGAAAACTAAAACCTAGAGCAGTTAAGACACTTGCCCAAGATCACACAGTAATGGTGGAGCTATAATCACCCCAGGAGAATGCAATTCCCTTGTCAAGAAGTAGGGTCTGAGGGGTTTCCTGGAACATGCAAATTTCAATGCTAAAACTAGCAAAGTCCCTGACAAACCAGGATGGATGATCACCCTGCCATCAAGTCCAAGAGTCCTCCATCCCGCTGCCTCCATCTTCTCCAGGGCCTGCACCTGAGCAGACCCCTAGGTCTGGCAGGATTCCCACAGCTGGGTCCCCCTCTGACTCAGCAGCCCCTCCACTCTTCAGTGCCAGGGAGGCCACCTATGTCCCCCCTTCCCTTAGTGTCTGCCGTCAACAGGTGCTAGATCCAGATGTTCACTGGACTTGCTGGGCTGTTCCCACAGCTGACGGCACATCTGGCTGGGTTCTCGAGGCCTTGTTGAAATTACGTACCAGGTTATGTCTCCTTAATTCCCGTTTCATGCTGCTATATGAATTTTGACAAGCAGCTCAATGTTTTTAGGTTCTGGGAAGCTGCTACTATTAGCACATTCAGACCTAAGCAGAAAAGGTCCTTTCCTTTGAGAACCCTCTCAGCCCTGCTGACTAAGGTTGCAGGAATCCACACACGGCCCAAGTTTGTTCAGAAGGTCAAGTTATCAATGGGCAGTGCTTCTCAGGGGGGACCCCAACCTGGGCTCTTATTACAATACAGACTCCAGGTCTTGGCCCAAACTTGGTAAATCAGCCTCCAGGTATGGAGCCCAGATATCTGCATCTGAAATAAACTCACCTGGTGGTTCTGACACGTGCTGCAGGTTGTGAACCACAGCTGAAGACAGTTTCAGAAAATCCTGTGGCCCCTGCCTCATGTCACCTCACTCCAGGCCCTCTTGCAACTGGGCCCCCATTCAGGTGGGTCCAGGCTCCTTGGTGCCCCAACTGTGGGGATCCTTGACCTTAGCTCCTTCCTTCTGGGCCTGTCACTGCTCCCACAGTGGGACAGGAGGCATTAAACAGCTCTGTTCCCCCTCAGGGGGTGATGGCTGCAGGACCTGGGAAACCTGCAGTCACAATTCAAGTACTCATAGGAGCAGCTACCCACAGCTGAGAGCTACTTTATGACGTGTAAGCATCTTTGGTGCCCTCTCCCCTCCCCCGCTTCATCGGGACCTGGGCTCCCCATCCTCTCTGCCCCAGCCACACCTGCCTCTGCTCTCCCCTCTCCTCACCTGCTAGACTCCAAGGGCTCCCCAATGTACATCGTGGATTCCCTTGTAGTACTGGTCAATTTTACGTGAGTAATGAATATATTGATCTGACCACAACTCCATAAATAGAGGCATGGGGTCTGGGGTTTGCTCTCTGCTATATCCTCAGTGCTCAGTACAGAGCTTGGCACATTGTAGGAACCAATAAATAACTGAATAAATCTCCATATGAACCTATGAAGCAAGAACTATTATTATCCCCACTTTCACAACTAAGGAACTAAGGCCGAGGCAAAGGAATTACCGTCCAGAGACTAACTGGCAGTACAGAGCTGGAACCCACTCTTTGGGCCCCAGATCCCCAAGTTCTATCCCCATGTCTGAGAGGGTTCAGGAGCAGACAGACCTGGGGCTAGTCTGACAACTGGTTTGTCATCTGTCTGGAGAACAGGCAATGTCTTCATTTTTAAATTTTCACCCCTTTTCTTGCTCCTAGATTTCTGTTTCTGCTTCTCTTTCTTTTTCCCCTCTCTCCCTTCTCAGACCTCCCCTGCCCACTGTGTCCGCAGCCTGACAGAGTCACAAAGACCCAGTGAGCTCTTAACGGGGAACTTCTCAAAATAAAGGCAGAGTCGTGCTGAAGACAGAAAAAGCCCATCATCAGGGCCAGGTGATTCACTAGCCCCAGTGAGCTGGGGAAACAGGGGCAAGTAAATATTGAAAAGAATTAGTGCTTTTTTCATTTAAAGTCTGTCTTCAACATGAAAGAAAAATAAATTTTTAAAAAACAGCTCCTGCAGATGAAGAAAAAGAATATGTGGAAAACTTGGAGAAACAGATATAATAATGATAATTGGAAACTGGCTTCCACCCTTTAAAATGAATCCTGATGAGATGCATCCTGAAGTGTAAACAGATTTGAACAATAAACTTATTGAACCATATACAATTATTTCTGGAGAGAAATGGATGAGTGGTTGGTTAGACAAATGGAAGAGGTGTGAATGATTCTTAACATTCTGATCTGGCAAAATGGTCCTTGGAAATTAATGGAACAAAAAATTATACTGGGGAAGAGAAGCATCATCAGGAGAAAGCACTAAACATAGGAACCATGAAATGAAAATGCGTTCTTACGAATAAGAGAATTAATGAAATGAATTTAAGAAAAGGTCAAGTTGGGGAGAATATTGGATGGGCTGCAGTTCCACAAAGCCCCTAAATTTACTGTGGCATTTGAAGCACATGACTTTGGAAGTTCAAAGTCCCTGAGAAATCATCCATTCCATGCTTTTTCTATACATGAGGACCTCAGGTCCAGAGACGTTAATGACTTGTCCAAAGCCACACAGCAAGGTGGGTACCAGTCCTTATGCTGCACTGATGCCACATATGGATCAAGGAAAGCCGCGCCTCCATTTACTCTGAGCTGCATTTAGTGACAGAAACTACACTTTAGAAGGTGCTGACAGGAAGGGCACAGGCCTAGAGGAGCTGGCTCAAGAGTCTCCATGCAGAGAACATACTCTCTAGAGTCAGGGAAACCTGGGTTCAAATCCTGACTCTGTCACTTACCAGCTAAGACCTTGAAAGTCACTCCATCTTTGGGAGCCTCAGTCTTCTCATCAGTAAAATGGGGCCAACATTGCCCACTTTGCAGAATGAAATGAAATGTCCCAGGAAAAGCACCTAGTACATGGTAGGAACTCAATAAATGGTGCTGCTGTTATAGGCATGACCAGAATTCATTGTCTTAAAATTCAAAAGTTACCAAACACAAAAAACTTTTAATGGCAAAAGAAGGAAAACAAAGCATCATGACAGAGTAAGTCTGACAAAAGGAAATGAGGAATGGAGTGTGCTCCAAAAGCTTGGTAGCTTTCCTCAGAGAAGTCAAATGGCCCAGGATTGCAGAAAAAATATACTAAGACAGTGGGCACTGCCTGGGGAAATGCTAGGATCTCTTTACAGCTTGGTTCTTGAGATGCTCTTGAGGATTTGGACTGCCCTTCCCCAGCTCATGCCCATGAGGGTCCCTCTGCAGAACACTGTCCCCATAACTAGTGGTGCCCACTCTGCAGGAGAGTAGGGTTTTTTGTCAGGCCCTCTAGCCCCCGTCACTGGGTGTGGTTCAGGGAAAAAGGGCAAGAAGGGCCCTGATGAAGAGACTCCGCTTACCAGCACAGGAGGACACCAGGGAGGCACTATCCTCCCAGGGCTGTCTTCTCATCTGTAGAATGAGAATAACAGTACCTATTTTGTTGGGTTTGAGGGAAGTTTAAATGAGATTACTAAAATGCTGAGAATAGTGCCTGGAACTTACTCAATTCTAAACAAGCAGGCACTATTATGTTCTTCCTTAAGCTGGTCTGAGGCATTTACCAGGCCCACAGTCAGGGCTGGGCTTTGTGGTGGGCTCTGTGGATTTGGTCCTGGCTGAGAGGGCCTGCCAAAAGGCAGAGGATCTGGCTAATGGCAGAAAACCTCCAATCTGGTCAGCACCACGGACAGCTCTGTAGGCATCTTTAGTTGGACTGTGGAGATGCCCCAGAGGTACACAGCTCCTGAGGGTATATAGACTTTCCAGGGGATATCTAGCACAGATAACTTTAAGGAAATCTATTTCTGGGTTCTCAACTTCCACATGAAACATTTCCTAAAACTGATCTGCCTATGGTGGAAGCATCAGGTCACTTTTCCATTTCCATCTTCCCTTCTATAAAACCCCTTCTACTGTACAAACAGACTCATGTATCTTTTCACCCTGAATCTTGTTATGGTGTATTGTCCTATTGAGTCCAAACTTCTGGGACATCAAATAAAAGGACAATTCAACAGTGTTCTCAATGTCACCTTTAATCAAGGCTCTATAAACACCACTCCCCAAATCCAGGGCCACCACATACAGTTGTGCAGGTTGTTCATTGCATAATTCCAGGGGTTGCCATCTGCATCATAGTCTATGTGAATGGCTCTCCCTGGAGTTTTGTGGTGCACAGACTGCATGGCTGTATGAGGTGGTCTTCCCCCATCCATCTCATTAAGAGAAACATTTCCAGTAAAATTTAACTGTTTAATAATTATCAAAATTTGCAGTACATTCATGTTATTTTAATCAAGTTTGTATTACTAATAGTTGAAATGATAGCTCAATCCAGAAGAATTTTTTTTAATTCTTAGAGGCTTATGGTCACAGGAAATTTAAAAATTCAATTTATATAAATCTTTTTGTTGCAGAGAAGTATGATAGGAAAATCAATAAAAGACTTTCAAGCATAAAAATACATTACATTAGAATAAAATTCTGTGGGGGAAGTGGATTGGAAATATAATTTCCTACTGTTAAATAAGAGCTCATTTGTGTATTTTTTTAAAAGGCTGGTGGTGGGTATAAAATTGCTATGATATTTGTATTTTATTGGACACATTTAAAATAGAGATGTGAGAGTTTTATCTTACAATGTCTGTATTTATAGTACACCAGACATTACATCCTTTGTAAATTGTTTATTTAAAATTATTTTCAATTGCTTCAGATATTCTAGATGTCAACTTTTTTTTTTTTTTTTTTTTTTCGGTACGCGGGCCTCTCACTGTTGTGGCCTCCCCCGTTGCGGAGCACAGGCTCCGGACGCGCAGGCCCAGCGGCCATGGCTCACGGGCCCAGCCGCTCCGCGGCATATGGGATCCTCCCAGACCGGGGCACGAACCCGTATCCCCTGCATCGGCAGGCGGACTCTCAACCACTGCGCCACCAGGGAGGCCCTAGATGTCAACTTTTAAATGCTCAAGAAGGGATACAAATTTTCAAAACTATTTTAGGGAGCATTGAGAAAAAATGGTCAACCCCACTGATATCAACCCTATTTTAGACACCAGCCTGTCCCAGCAAGTGGATGCATCCTCTCCACAGCAGAACACATATCTCACGTTGGGAGCACTAATTCTTTGCTTTTCTTTAGGCCAAGCTCAGGCTCAGAGACAGGGATGCCACTGCGTGGAAAGGATGGTCTTTGGCTACCAGAGCAGGTTTGCCTGGCTGCCTGATGTCATTCCTCTCTTCGCCACAGAACTCAGGTTTTCTTCTGTGTGATTTTGTGCAAGGGTTCACCTCCCTTTGGGCTCCAGCAGTCTGGCTGTCAGGAAGATGAAGGGGTCAATCAGACCCTCAGGACTCAGATGACGGTTTGGGGCTCTAGTTTCTACTCCCCCAGTGCTCCCTCACTGAGTGCTTGATACCATGCCTGGCACATAGTAGGCCTACAGTTAATATGTCTACCCATGTGACAACCTCAAATATGGAGAGATCTGCCTTTTCCCTATAAAAATTTCCAGAACAAAGCTTTTGACCAATTTGCACGTATAAACTTTTAGGAATATAGATGAGATAGAGGTCTACTTATTTAATAAATTTTAAAATTTAATTTCACATATATGTCAAGTAACTCATATAAAACATATTACTATACCAATATAGTAATTATAAATTAATACGTTCATTGAAAATTAACATACTAATATAAAGTCTTCTATGAATTACAGATATATTTAGGAATACTGTTTTTCCATGTTCACATTTAATTCATGAAACAATTATATTCATTCTCTTCACATACAGCTTTGACATTGGTATCTTTACCACCACCAGAGCCACTTCCTGAGTCATCTAACACAGCTTTCCAGAGAACATCATCTTCACTTCCGTCCAAGTCATTTAAGATACAGGATGGTTTGCATTTTAGGATGATGCTGTCACTGTAAATTATACTCCTAGCCCCAAGTACCCATTCTCTATTCATGAGCTCTGCAAAGTAACCACTTAGAGTCTATTGTTTTTTAAAGGGATCTTTAAAAGGCTTGTTTATAACATCCAACACTTGCAATTATAAGGAAAAATGACTAAATCTGTGCTTAGTGTTTTTGTCTCCATTTTTGCCTAAGTGACGTTTATAAGCATTTGACGCATAGCATTGATTGAAGTTATTGGGAGCTAATATGTCATCCCCAAATAGTGCTTTATGGGTTAATATTAGGCATTTGAGAGTGAGCCCTGTAACATAAAAGACTTAGTAAGGACTTGAATAGAAGGTAAATCTCTCTTTTCTGAGAGATAATGGGTGAGTGGCGGGGTAGATGAACAGTTGGGTGTTGGAGTCTTTGGCTAAATTCAAGACCCTCCTTCCGAGGTTGGGGCTTCAAAGGGGCTGCCCTCCAGGTCCCAAGAGTCCTTCATTGGAATCTCCCCCAAGACTGGCCCACCAATACAATGGGTTCCAGTTTGGGCAGAGAGAGGCTGAGGGCAGGGCTATCATCCCGACCCCGACCCAAGCCAGAGAAAGGAGGCCATGTTTACCATGTGCTTCCTCTGTACACACAGCACCCTGGAGCCTTCTCCTCTGCTCCCCCGCCAAGGCTCCCAGCCAGGCTGTGAGGTGGCTCTTTAGCCAGGAGGACACTGAAGCTCTAGGCATTTTTCAACTGCATTTATAGAGACATGAAAACTTGACCAATAATTAATCTCCCAAGTGGTTACAAACTTATGCCCAGTGGCTCAGAGTTCGCTTTGGGAATTAGACATCCCGGATTTAAATCCTGTTCTTCCACTTAGGAAACGTATGACCAGTAGTGAGTCACTTAATCTTTCAAGCTTTACTTTTCTTACCTATTAAGTGGGGGTAATAATGTCTGCCTCATAGGGCTGTCATGAGGATTTAAATAATGGTACCTAGCCCAGAACCCTGTACATCTGTAAGAACTTCGAGCTCCAAGACTTAAGCTCTGAGGGCAGAGAACATAATATAAAAACAACCAGATGTTCCTTGGGACAACACAAGCTTTCCCTGGGCAACAAGTGGTCACACTGCTGATCTTTGCATGTGTGAAATGCAAAAAAGAAGATAGCAAACTGGCCACCCACCCAGACACACAGTGATTCTAGCAGGGGGCTTGGTGTGTGACAACTATGTTAAAAATCATGTTTGCAACTTGACCTCTTATTTCAAAAACGGTGCAGTTCATTATATAGAGAAACAAAAAGACAATTACAATGAACTTTAATTCCCAGGGATAACATTGGTTATTATTTTGGCATCCTTCCGATTCTTTTGGTTTGTTGATGGTTTTTTATTTGCCTGCTTTTCCTCTCTGATTTTTTATTTTTTAATTGTTTTTTTAAAGGGAACTTTATTTTTTTTTATTTTTATTTTTTTTTTCTTTTTGCGGTATGTGGGCCTCTCACTGTTGTGGCCTCTCCCGTTGCGGAGCACAGGCTCCGGATGCGCAGGCCCAGTGGCCATGGCTCACGGGCCCAGCCGCTCCGCGGCATATGGGATCCTCCCAGACCGGGGCACGAACCCGTATCCCCTGCATTGGCAGGCGGACTCTTAACCACTGCGCCACCAGGGAGGCCCGGGAACTTTATTTTTATTCATTTATTTTTGGCTGTGTTGGGTCTTCATTGCCACACGGGCTTTCTCTAGTTGCGGCGAGCGGGGGCTACTCTTCGTTGCAGTGCGTGGGCTTCTCATTGTGGTGGATTCTCTTGTTGTGGAGCACAGGCTCTAGGCATGCGGGCTTCAGTAGTTGTGGCACGAGGGCTCAGTAGTTATGGCTTGCAGGCTCTAGAGCGCAGGCTCAGTAGTTGTGGCGCATAGGCTTAGTTGCTCCAAGGCATATGGCATCTTTCCGGACCAGGGCTCGAACTCGTGTCCTCTGCATTGGCAGGCAGATTCTTAACCACTGCACCACCAGGGAAGCCCATGCTTTTCCTCTCTTAATTGCAAACATAGCATCATACCCTCCATATTATTTTGTAACTGGCTTTTCTCACTTAACACCCTGTGAACAGCTTTCTATAGCATTAACTATTATTTCACATTTTAATGATTATATAATCTACTAACTGATTGTACCATGCTTTTTTAAAAAAAACAATTTCCTCTTTTTTTTTGGAGGCTTTTGAGTTGTTTCTAATTTTTCCCATTACAAATAAGGCCTCTTAGAATTTTACAGTGTATAAAACACTTGCTCCCATCACTTTGGATCTTCTCATTAACTTGAAAAGAGGACAATGTGATCATCATTCTTTCCACTTGACAGGTGAGAAAACTGAGGCTCACAAAGAAAAAAGTGGCTTGTCCAAGGTCACTCAATAACTGGTAAAGCAGCACCCAGCCTGGGTCTTCTGGACCTCCAGCCTGGCCAACTTCCAGACCCTCCTTCCCCACCCTACACCCCGCCTGACTCCCTCACAGAGTCATAAATCCTCCAAAGGATGCTATGCTTCTGCCTCTTCCTCCCCAGGAGCATCTGGGCTTAAAGGGACCACTTAACCCAAACGAGAAACCCTGACCTCCTACCCCAAAGCAGCTCCTCAAACACTCTCTGGCCTGTCACCCAGTTTTATTTTGATCATTGTAGTTATCACTACTTATTATTTTCTTGTTTATTTACTTGTCTTTTATATAGTTCAGCAATTCTCAATAGGGCAGAACCAACCCCTGGTGATTGCAAAGCAAGTCATGGGTTGTCTCACACCCTTACAACATCTGAATTTTAACCAGACATCCATGTGGGTCAAAAACCACTCATAATTATCTAAATCTAGATTCAGGCTCCATCTTACACAAAAAGAATCATATGCTTGGTTTAACTGATGCTGACTTTTCCAGGAATGCAACCACCATGGAAAGCAAGAGATTACCTTACTTTCTTCAACTTGGAGTCTCCTCATTTCAGAAAATGACGTTCTCAGTGGCAATACCTTTCATGATATTTGAGTCACTATTATTACAGTTGTATCAGTCTGCATTTGTAGCTGTCACATACAAAGCAATTCTAAGTATATTTACCAATATCTTTTTTTTAACCCTTATTTCAAATTGTCAAAGATAAAGAGAAAATGTCATCAACACTCAGTTAGACATTATCTCTTTTTTCCTTAAATTCAAATATTCATTATAAGTAAGTGAGCATCGAAATGCTTCATGATGCTTTCTGGTGTACTTATGACCAAACATTTGAATATTGAAATACATATTACTTTATTAAAATTACTTTCCTTTTATTTCTCTATTACATTACAGTAAAAGGCTATGTTGATTTTTTAAATTATGTGAATAAGTGGAATGTGTTATCCTATTGATACTATGTATAAAATAGATAACTAATGAGAACCTACTGTATAGCACAGGGAACTCTCTTCAATGTTCTGTAGTGACCTAAATGGGAAGGAAATCCAAAAAAGGGGATATATGTATATGTATAGCTGATTCACTTTGCTGTACAGTAGAAACTAACACAACAATGTAAAGCAACTATACTCCAAAAAAATTTTTTTTTAAGTTTTTTGGAAAAAAACAATGCAAAGAATGTACCTCTCTGGAGAAAGGAAGTATGGATAAAATGGTCTCACTTGTTTTCCAGATGCATTACTGTCTTGTACTCCTTTGGTTGAAAACATTTACTTCCTAATAGATTACCTCTAATAAAATCTTTATATGACAAAAAAAATAGTGGAATGTGTTACCTGTGAATTTAGTTTCAGAATGACAAAGGAGCCATTCAAAAGATTTGAGTTCCAAAGGGGCCTTTGGGTCTGATTGTGTTGAGAACCAATGTGTAGTCTGTCTCCCCCACTAGATCAGCTCCATGAAGGCAGGACCTGGTCTGACTGAGTCCCCACACCAGCTCCTGGCACCCAGAAGGGTACTCAATAAAGACCAACTGAATGAAGGAACAATGGAGGCATTTCAGGCATTGTAAACAATTGGATGGGGAAGATATTTATGGGCAGAGTTCAGCCTTTGACAAGCTGATTAGGTAACATTTCTGAAATTCTTTTTCTCCAAGTACCAATTGGGGTAGGAACCCTGATCTGTCTGGATGTTGAGGAGATTCAAGGAGATCACAGATTTGAAGACTCCTGGCACAGGGCATGGCCCAGGGGAGGGCTGAGTAATTGATTGCTGGTGTTGTTTTTGTTGTTAGATTTTCCAAACAGTAAACCATAACTCTCTATTCTCAGCTACCCAGCCTCCTTCTCTGCTCAAAATCTGGTAGCTGTTATTAACACATTTTCTTAAGAACCTCTTATTCCCATTTACTTCCTCCCACCTTCCCTACCCCAGGCCTGGGCTACCTTCAATAGTCTCACTCTAATTGGAAATTGGAGCTGTCAGGATGACCTTCCTTTCCCCTCCCCAGTTCTCACCTTGGTCCATGCTCTGACAGATGGAAAGGTCCCCACGGCTCCAAGCAGAAGCCACAGACCAGGAGGACAAGGAGAGGGCCAGAGTCCCCGTGCGCACCATGGCAGAGCAAGCCCAGTGCCCCAGACTTTAGCTGCCACACGGGGAGTGGACCTGGCCCCTCTGCCGATTCTCAGTGATGAAATGCCGCTGCCCCCGGGGAGCTGTCTCCAGCCTTCCACAGTGGCTCGGCGGCAGGTTTATCACACTCGCTGAGAGAAGACATAATCAATTCCCCAGCTGGCACTTTGCACTGAATACCCACTTTTTCAGCTTGATAGCAGGACTAAATTAGTTATTTAGCAACTAGGCCCTAATTTAGAGCAAGCGAGAGCCTTGACAAGGATCATTGTTCAAGGCTATCCCCCCTTTGCCTTCAGATAGGAGGCCCACAAATCCCCAGAAGGTGATAAATAGACAATTAGAAAATAGATATATTTGGTTAGATCTACAAGGCTTCCCGGTGCTGTCAGGCTCACAATGAAGGGGGCCGGGGTAAATTGGTGGCCAATGAACGCCAGCTGCACGGCCATCCGTCCTGCAGACACTCAGCCATATGTGGCCATTTACAGGCCGTCCTGAAGAATAGATTGGACCAATAAGACCAGAGGGAGCTAAAAATACTTGACAAAGTTGGCTGCTCTTCATTTAACAAGAATAAAATATCTAATGGGGTGTAATGGAGGCCATCAATCACCTACTGCCAGACACAGCCGTAATACCACACTTTTAACTATTAATGCAACTTTTTTTTTCTCCAATAAGTGGGACAGGCACATCCACTTTGTATACAGGGTGGATGTTTGGGGAGTGGAGATGAATGGGTGATGCTGGAGAGCTGTGGCAGAGGATGAATTTTGGCTTAAAAACAGAAAGAATGGTGGGACTGGAAAGTGGTGTAGCTACTGTGGAAAACAGTATGGTGGTTCCTCAAAAAGTTAAACATAGAATTACCACGTGGGACCTCCCTGGTGGCACAGTGGTTAAGAATCAGCCTGCCAATGCAGGGGACACGGTTCGATCCCTGGTCAGGGAAGATCTCACATGCCGTGGAGCAACTAAGCCCGTGCGCCACAACTACTGAGCCTGCACTCTAGAGCCCGCAAGCCACAACTACTTAAGCCTGGATGCCTAGAGTCCGTGCTCCACAACAAGAGAAGCCACCGCAATGAGAAGCCAGCGCACCTCAACGAAAAGTAGCCCCTGCTTGCCGCAACTAGAGAAAGCCTGCACCCAGCAGCAAAGACCCAATGCAGCCAAAAATAATACAAAATTTTAAAAAAAAAGAATTACCACGTGATCCAGCAATTCCACTCCTAGGTATATACCCAAAAGAATTGAAAGTAGGGACTCTAACAGATACTTGTAAACCAATGCTCACAGCAGCATTATTCACAATAGCCAAAAGGTGGAAGCAACCAAGAGTCCATCAACAGATGAATAGATAAACAAAATGTGGTGTATATATACAATGGAGTATTATTCAGCCTTAAAAAGGATGGAAATCCTAACACATGCTACAACTTGGATGAACCTTGAAGGCATTATGATAAATGAGATCAGCCAGACACAAAAGGACAAATATTGTATGATTTCTCTTATATCAAGTACCTAGAATAAGCAAATTCACAGAGACAGAAAGTAGATTGGTGGTTGCCAGGGGGTGGGGGTGGGGGGATGGGGAGTTATTATTTAATGCACAGAGTTTCTGCGTGGGATGACCAAAAAGCTCCCGCAATAGATACAGGTGATAGTTGTACAACATTGAATGTAGTTAATGCAATTTAATTATACACTTAAAATGGTTATAATGATAAATTTTATGTTATGTATATTCTACCATAATTTTTTCTAATTATAAATGGGAAACACAGAGCAGGCAAAACTTTTTAATTTGCCTTAAGAATGGAAGAATCTTGTGAGTTCAGTTAATCTAGGAGTATTTTATTAAAAGTCACCCCACAAGACTGATCTTCTCTTGGCAAGTCATGATTTCTTGGGGTCTCAGTTTCCTTCTCAATAGATGATAGATAACAACCCCTGACCCCTCTACTTCCCGGAGCTATTGTGAGGCCCAAACAAGATGAATTGGACATGAGCATCCTTCATAAACTGTTAAGCACTATTGTCTAATTTGTCACCATACCTCTTTCCAGTACAGCTAAGAAACACTTCAGGAAACCTACTAAAGGTACTTCATCCATATGGACTGATCCATCAATCTGAAAGATCCCATGGATAGGAAAGTCAGGTCCCCACAGATGGAGACCAGACCTTGTCCCTCAACCCACCACCCACTTGGGGAGTCTCCCCCTTGGCCACTGCTGGTTTCATGCATTATTCAGTCACTGGAGTCACCCTACAGTGGCCCTGATGGTGTCCTTCACACAGTCTGAGTGTCTCCAGGCAGGACAGACAAGGAACAAGAAGCAGAATGACTTTGAACACACATGCAGAGAGCAGCTGAGCCAGGTGCTGTGGCAGCGTGGGGCTGAGTGCTCTTTGCAGGGAAGCAGCAGAGGTCTGGGCGTGAGAGGGGATGATGATGGCTGTAGAACGGTGGCCCTCACGTTTCATGGTAGTCCCTGTGGTTTGAGGGTTTTGTTGTCTTTTTTACCAACCACTCCCCTACCAGAATGCATATTTTGGGTTTACTGAAAAGATTCCTTCTATTTCAGCTTTTAAAGCACATTTACGCCTTTTAACTCATTTGATCCTCAAAACCACCTTGTGCATAAACAGATTGAATGTTTCTTTCTCCTGAATCTGGCATGCCCTGCTTGTGTCCTAGTTCACCAAGTCTGAATTCAACTCACTCCCTCTCTGATCACTGTTTTATATACACTCATGAACCCAGATGCCCTATATCCCCTTTCTTTTTCCATCTGACTCATGCTCAATTATTAATTCATTTAGCAAATTATACTAGTTAGGATTCACAAGAAGCAGAAAATCAACTCAAATGAACTTAAGCAAGAAAGAGGAAGTTAGTGTAAGGATTAAAGAGAATCTCATGAAACCCAAGAACAAGGATGCACCTAGGTCCCAGGGGCAAAACCCAGAAGCTCAATCTCAGTCACCACACTTTTCATCTCCCTTCTCTGGCTGGTATCTGTAATTCTCTCTCTCTCTCTCTCTCAATTCCCATATCAGTCTTCTCCAATTCTCAGGTTCAAAGGAAAGGAAATATGGTTGTCAGTGATTCCTGACCTTCACCTCTTCTGTTTTTAACCACTAGGAAGAAAGAAATCTGGCCTTTCTTCTATCCCAAAATCTTAAAAGCCCCAGGAGGAAGCTTATTGGCCCAGGTATCCACTCCTGAATCAATCGTCAGTGGGAACCACCATATGAATAGAATGGGGCGGGGTGGAGGGAGCAATCCTAAAAGAAGAGGTTGGAGGATTAGTGCTAGGAAACAAAACACAAGGTTTCCATTACACAAACACCTCCATGGTCCACCATGTGTGAGGCTTGCATTCATTCAAAAATATGTACTAGGGGCTTCCCTGGTGGCGCAGTGGTTGAGAGTCCGCCTGCCGATGCAGGGGACACGGGTTCGTGCCCCGATCCCGGAAGATCCCACATGCCGCGGAGCGGCTGGGCCCGCGAGCCATGGCCGCGGAGCCTGTGTGTCCGGAGCCTGTGCTCTGCAATGGGAGAGGCCACAGCAGTGAGAGGCCCGCGTACAGCAAAAAAAAAAAAAAAAAAAAAAAATGTACTAGACATCTGCTATGTGCTAGCCACTGTGTTTGGTTTAGAGATTTGGGTTGCATGTGACACACTGAATTTTTTTCCCATTTAAAATGATGGAAAATTGGATCCCAGCTAGTGATTGTGTGAAAAATGTCTGATTTTCAGGAATGGATTACGGAAAGTAAAGATGTGGTAGGAAAACCAAATTTGAATTATTTTATAAATGCCTTCACTGAACTACAAATCAACACCCCTCTTGCATTAAGAATCAATATGATAATTGGTTGTATTAAGAGTTTCTGCATCTTCTGCAGAACAGTGATTACTCGTTTGTTCTCCTTAAGTTTCTACATCACTGAGCCACAGGTCTGGTTGTGCCTTAAACCCACCTGAGGAGCTTCTAAAAAAATACAGGTGCACATGTCTCACTCCAGACAAATTAAACAGAATCTCTAGAGGCAGGGTTCATGCACCACTATTTTTTTTAACTCCCCAGATAATTATTAAGTACACTCAAGTTTGAGAACCACTGCTCTAAACGACAAATTCCTCCAGGAACTTAGGAATAGGAAAACACTGATATAACAACAAGATTTATAAAAACCCACTAGGTTCCTCTTTATCTTGGCTACCAGCAAGCTCAAACAAACTTAGTTACAGTAACTCTTTTGTCCCTGGTTCTTACTTCAGTTAACTCTCTCCTTTCTCCAGATGTTCAAATGCTGATTCTTTCCTCTTAATTCACTTGTATTACAATAAAATCCAAATTTTCTGTGTTCTAGCATCAGAATTCCACCCACTCTGACCAACCATTCTAGCATACATAACCACACATGAACACACACACACACACACACACACACACACACACAAAACAGGGTTTAGCCTACTCCAGGAAGCCACACCTCCTGCTTTTGACTTAATCTTTTTTTGTCCCCTCTAGAAATTTGATTGCCTTAAACATGTTCTACAGTGGTTAAAACCTTGACTAATCCAATTTTCTATGAATCAGGGCTATCAAATATTAATATCAACCCACTTTCTGTGGCTTAAAAACTATTTTACTTTGGGAACAAAATATATGGCCTCATTTATGCCTGAGTTCATCAACCAGTTAAAATTTTTTGTGTTGGTCTTTTCATCAGCTCTGACAAAGTGATATGGAATTAGACACCCTGTGAACTATTTCTTTGCTCTAATGTGTGAGCTGCGCTTCACTAGAGGGAATAAAATAATCCACTGTCATTTCTGTTTTTATCATATTCATTTTTGGCAGAGAATTTATTCACTCTTCACTATATAGTTATTTATGTGCTACAATCTCATATTTTTGCATTCCCCAGAGAATGCACCATTAAAACTCTTAATGTGACACCTCATATTTTTAGTAGACTAGAAAATAGTTACAATTTTAATTTAAATTGAAATGACTATGTAATAGCTGGACAAATCAGTTTGAGATCCCCAGAGCTCTTAATTGTAATTCTCCATTGTTTTCTATGCATAAATTTCTTTTCCAAAGTGTTCATTTTGAAATACTCACTCATTTTTTTCAGCTGTTCCATGCTCATTCCAAACTCACTTATTTAATAATTTTCTATGGTTAACAACTTCATGATTAAACTTTAATGTTAAATATAAATGGTTGAAATAATAAGCTTATTAGAGTGTTTAGAAAAGAAAGAGGATTGGACATTTAAGGAATGATGAGTTTAAGTATCAAGTGTTAGAATAGGAGGGATAGTCAGTCTGGCCAAGAACAAAGCAGAGTCATAGATTTTGGTATACATATATATATATATATATATATATATACATATTTTCACATACAATATATATATATAACAGATATGAATGTCTAAGTCTGCTCCAAGCAATGGACAGAGGAGCCTTAACATGATGGAATTCAGGGCTAGAAGCAGCTATGGGAGTATATAGCCTAACCTACTCATTTTACAAATGAGGAACAAAAAAATCAGAAAAGGGAATGATTTTTTTTTTTTCAAAATCAAATGATGTCTTAGCCAAGGCAAGACTAAGAGAAGAATCAGAGGTGAACTAAAAGAAGGGGGAAAGGATTCTACTAAAGGCGGTCAGACAGCCTCTTTTCTAGAATCTCTGCATCCACCAACACAAGAGTCAGATGGAGCAATAAAGGATATCATAGCCGCCCATTCGCTGTGCTGAGGATGTGTTTCACAGTATCTGATTCTAAGTTTAAAAACACAAACAAAAGACAACATCCCAGGCGTCCCTGGTGGCGCAGTGGTTAAGAATCTGCCTGCTAATGCAGCGGACACGGGTTTGAACCCTGGTCTGGGAAGATCCCGCATGTCACGGAGCAACTAAGCCTGTGAGCCACAACTACTAAGCCTGCTCTCTAGAGCCCACGAGCCACTCACCGCAACTAGAGAAAGCCCACGCGCAGCAACAAAGAAAGGCCCAATGCAGTCAAAAATTAATTAATTAAATAATTAATTTTTTTTAAAAAAGATAACACCTGACCTCCTGTCAGATCAGATTTTATTTTCACTTGGTCTGGCAATGTTAAGGAGGTGAAAATATCTGCAATAGAAAACAGGTATAATCCCTCTCAGATAAGCCTTGAAAGGTCTGCTCAGCTCTTCTGAACATTACTGGAAACAAGAATATCTATTCTTTCCCCTCCATGCCACACCCCAAATCCCTAGGACACACACATGTACACACATACGCACACAGTGAACCTAATGAAGGGTGACAGCTAAGCTGTCCCTCTACTTAATGAAGAAAATTGAAACCACCTAGAAAAGAGCCTTAGATAAATTCTGACAGATATGGGGCCCAATACTGACCCTGCCACTAACCGGCCATGACTTTGGTTAAGTCCATTGACCACACTGGGCCTCAATTTCCTTATATAAAATGAGAAGACAGGCCTAAAGGCCTGCCCTTCCAGCTCTAATATTCTGTGATTCTAATTCTATCCCTTAACTCCGTCTTCATAGCCTTTACTTGACATTTATTGAGTGTGTTGTATAGGCCAGACTCTGTGCTTGACACTGGGAATATCAAAGTGAAAAAGACACTGTCCCTGTCCTCCAGGGTCTCAGTCTACTGGAGTGAGATGAACAATATAGAATGTGGGAATTAAGCAAGAGGGGGCTCAGGATAAATATGAAGTTCCTGGCCATAGGCATTTGAATGGTCATGCCACTGTCAAAAATGAATAAAGTGATCTTATATCATTCAAACCAGGACATTTTTCAGAGTAAAAGCAAGGATTATTAATAATTATGCTGGGACAACAGGCTTAAACTGAGACTATCCCAGGTAACCTGGGGTGTATAGTCACCCTAAAGATGGGGATTATAGGAGAAAATAGATTTTGGGGGGATAAAAAGCTTGGGTCTAGAAACATTGCCTTTTAAGTGCCTATGGGACATCTAAACGGAACCGTACAACGGAAAGGTGGCCATGGGGGCTTGGAGCTGAGGAGAGAGGTCTGGGCCAGAGATTCAGATTTGGGAACCATCATGAGCCACAGGAAAAATGAGAACATCTAGAGAAGTGCGAAGAGCAGGAAGAGATGTTAATGGCTTGACATTAACATCTAAGGTCAGACAGAGGAAGAGGCTGAAAAGGAGACTGAGAAGGAGTGTTAGGAAAACCAGAAGAGAATAAAATCAAAAGCAGAGGGAGTTCCAGATGGAGGAAGTGGTCAACCGAGTCAGGGGACAGGAAGAGATAATGCAGTAATTGAATTCAGCAATGAGCAAGTCAGTGGTGGTACCCCTAGAGACTCTACCGCTGGACAGTTTCCTCCATAGCCACACTCTAATATCCCCTTCTGACCAAAGGATCTCTCTTTAAACCTCATCCAATCTGCTTGGAGTCTATTTGTGGATCTGAAAAAAATGGAGATGATATCCACAGACCACAGAATGTTAGTACTTAAAAGATCAAATTGCATCAAGGACTGCCATTTGTAAAGCACTTTGCAAACCAGAAATGCCATACTGAAGTTCTCTCTTTTTCTCCTACCCAACATCCTTTCTGCCTCCAAGATCCGATACTTATCCTCATCCTCATGCTCCTTCCCTTCTGCCTTCGATCTTCATCTTCATAGGTCTTACCTGTCTAGGCTCCATCCAATCATTCTTGCAGCCAAATCCATGAGCATGTGGTCCGAACTTCTTGTCTCTACTTCTCAGCAACTCTCTTGTGTTCCTGAGGTCAAGCTTCTGCCCCACCACACTCTTGAAGCTGCCCCTGGTTCCTCCTTGACAGATCCAATGCCCTCTTCTCATTGCTTAGCCTTCTTGTCCTTTCTGCAGCATCCAGCACTGCTGTTTATCCCTCCTTCAAAGGCCTCCTCTCTTGACTTTAACGGTTTGTTTCCACTCCCATCTCTTTTCAATTCCATCACCTATTCTTCAGAGAGTAGTTGACAGTGGCTAGATCCAGTTGCAGTTTCCCTGGGCTGAGATCTAGTCATATCACCCTGGGGCCAGGGGACATCCTAGGCCATTGAAAAGGGCCATTTTCCCCTTCCTAAAGCCAGATCCTAGACTTGAATTTTATATCAAGAAAGCCCTGGGGCTCCCACTCTGCAATGTACAAATCAGATCATAGATTCTCATGTCAAGAACCACTAGAATTATTGCTTCTCAGGGTTGAAAGGGAACCTCAAGTGATTTAGTTCAAACATCACTAAATCCTTACAACCCTTCCTTAATAGTCCCAGTTGAGGGACTGTCCTGCTTCTACTAGAGCACTGCAGGGATAGGGAACTGGCCACTTCCTGGCCAAGCATCTTTCCTTCCCAGACAGCTAAGGAGAAAGGCCTCCGTCATAGCAAACCAAATCCAGCTTCTTATTATACCCACGCATTCTGTCTTCTTTATACCGAATGGGTCCACCCAAAGAAGTTCAAATCTCTCTTCCATATATCTTCAGACTTGAAGATGCCTGTCCCACCTCCTCCTCAGTCTTGTCGCCATGAAGCCTGGCTACCTCCATGCCTTCCACCATTCCTCACATCACACAGCTTCAAATCCCCTCATGACCCTGACCCACTTATCTGAATGTAACCATTTCCAATAGTGAACTAAGTGTGTGTGTGTGTGTGTGTGTGTGTGCGCGTGTGTGTGTAAGTTAAAAGGAATTCTTTTTAGTTTTCCTTTAAGTAGTTCATTTTTGCAAACATCAGGGAACAATTTCTGAGAGACAGCATGACATATGATGACATAGGAACAAGGTTACCCAGAGCCCAGCACATCAGACAGTCTGGAAAACCCTTAAGTGAAGAATGCTTGTCTCCATGAAACCTTGATAATTTAAAAGGGACAATGACTATCTGAAGCAGTCAAGGTCTCCATTATATTCAGCAAAGCTAGGTGACTAGAAGGGGGGGCTTCTCATGCAAGGGGACCCTTTGGTCTTTAGCGACATCATTATCTGTGGGTTATTATCATTACTACAAATACTAATATACTTTTATTAAGCACTGGCAATGACCCAGGGCAAGTGAGTTTAAGTTCATATTATATCCATTTTCATTATCGAGAGAAAAGAGGAGAATGAACAAAGGACTATAATGTGAAATTCTAAAGTAGGAAAAATGAAAAAGGGTTAATTAAAAAAAAAAACCCACAGAGTAAAGAGAAAGGCTCCAACTGTTCGTGGTCAGGAGTCATGATGGATGGTGGATCTTGTCACCCTGGACTTGTCCCCTATGATTTCTTTCCATCTCCCTCTCTAAAAAAAGATCCTCCTCTCAGTAAGGACATGGCAGGGACAGGCGCAGGGGTGGGGAGAAGGCAGTAGATTTATCTCAAGGGCCTCTGAAATTCTACAAATCGATATTTCCTAATTCTAATGCCTAACCCCAAACAGAATCAAATTTAACATTTCAAATACATTAAAACATAAAAATAAAATTAAAATATTAAATCCTGAGAGACACCCCCTTCCCCCAAAGACTTTTTTTTTGCACCTCTGACTTTAAAATATCAAAGTACACCACTCTCACCTCTGAGTATATACCCTGGCCTTCTGTATGGTTTACGTTTCTTAGGACACATATAAGAAATTTCCCATTAACCACCAAGCTTCTCTCAAAGTCTCCTATGGAATTACACCTTTCTGCTCTATAACTCTGAGATTAGTAATTCAAAATATTTTTCTATGCAAGTTATTTCTCTCCATCAAGCGAATGCTTGAGGCTTTTTAGAGTGTATAAACCAGACTGGGAATTCAGAACACCAAGCAGATCAGCAGAATGGACATCTAAATATAGAGGCAGTGTGTTGTCCAGGCCAGGGTATCCTTATATTTATGTCACGTCTTGAGGTGTTTGTAGCCACTCTGTCGGAGCTACTTATCTTGGCTAAACTTTAATCCATCACTCTAAATTACGCATCAAACCTTGATGTCATTTGCAATATCAGCTAAGAGGAACCCTGAAAGAGGTTTGTACATATTTGCATGTATGTTTCATGTTTATAGAATCAATCCTGGAGACAGTGAGTTGCCCAAGGTCATACAGCAGAATCAGGTCTGCTGAGTTCTTTAAGCACCTGAGTCCCAGCATCCAGTGCTCTTCCTGCTAAAGTGCACAGGCTCATAGACAGTGATACAAATGCCACAGCTGGTCTTAGAGAAGTCTTCACAATGCCTCAAAGTAGGAATAAGAGGTCATAGTCAGACCCTTCTCATATGTTATGAGAAACAGGTGCCTCTTGGAACACTGGCTTAGAATGAGGATCGGGTGGAAAAGAGACACCAAAAAAGCCCATGTGTGAACTTCTATGCATCTTGGTGCTGCCCATTGCATTTTTCATGAGACCCTTAGCACCCTGATGGCAGGATAATACATTTATTCTTTCCCATATCCCATCTAGTGCCAAGTATCAAGTTCAAATTCAATAAATGTTGACTGAGTAGCTGAACTAAATGAAGTTAAAAGTGAGTCAAGAATGACTAAATAATAAAGATGCAGACATAGACAATGGACTTGAGGACACGGGGAGGGGGAAGGGTAAGCTGGGGCAAAGTGAGAGAGTGGCATTGACATATATACACTAATACAAACTACTACTACATTTACTACAAATGTAAAATAGATGGCTAGTGGGAAGCAGCCACATAGCACAGGGAGATCAGCTCGGTGCTTTGTGCCCACCTAGAGGGGTGGGAGAGGGAGGGTGGGAGGGAGACACAAGAGGGAGGAGATATGGGGATATATGTATATGTACAGCTGATTCACTTTGTTATACAGCAGAAACTAACACACCATTGTAAAGCAATTATACTCCAATAAAGATGTTTAAAAAAAAGACTAAATATTCAATAAATGGCATGGGGTCAACTGGCTAATCATTTGGGGGCGTTAAGTTTGGTAGTGGAAGGACTAGGGCCAGGCACACATATCAGATCTGTGTTTTGGCAAAGCCACTCTACACAGAGTCCAGTGAGGAAGACACCGTGAAGTTTGTCTGTGGACCCTTGGGGCGGGCCCTGTACTGAATTGCACATATATTCTAACAATTCTTGCAACCACCCTCTGAAGAGGGCATTGTTTTTTCTGTTTTACAGCTGAGAACCTGAAGCTTTCAGAGGCCAAGCAATTGCTCAAAGTCTCCCAGCTAGGATGTAACAGAGCTTTTACAATAACTGCCATTTCAAACATCTTAAGTGTTTTAAAATATGCCAACAACCCCAACTGTTCCACTTAATGACACACCCCCATCAGTGTGAGTGTTATTGTCGTTGTTAGCACTTCCTTACTTTCTGGCACTAAGAGATGATCAAGATTCATCTTGCTTATTTCCAGCCCCAGTCCTAGAATTAGCCAATTCTCCAAGAAGCCCTGGTGCCTTCTATTAGAGAATGGTATTAGGAACTAAGGTCTGAGAATCTGTCTGCTTATTGCTGCCGGAGTGTCTTTGAGATCTTCTCGGCTGACAGGACAAAGAAATATATGGGCAAATATGAACTTGTGTAATTATACATAGCTTTATATATTTCTATATGAAACCATCTGTATCTATATTAAGGTAAACACCACATGGATCATTCTAGTCTCCTTCCCTTGTTTATCTGTAAATCCCCACTCCAACAGTGAGAAATCTGGCTTCCACGACCCAAAATCCATTTACTTCAGTGCTAGTATACAAGTATCAGAAGTGTTAAACTGTATGCCCATGGGAAACAACTTTATCATCTAGAGTAGAGTGCTTATGTGTGGTTCCTTTTGCATTGAGTCTTACACACTTTGCTCATTTCCAAAGTTACTTAAGTCAGCACCTTTTCCCCCACTCCCTTTAGTGAGGTTGTTTCATACATTTGTAATAGTTAGACTCTCTTGTTACAGTATACATTTCTTCCTGTGATATCCCATCTTCTAAATGATTTTTTAAAAATTCATATTATAGTAATGCTATAGACTGAAGGTTTTGTGTCTGCCCCTCACCCCCCAATTCATATGTTGAAACCTAATCCCCAATGTGATGATATTTGGAGGTGGGGCCTTTGGAAGGTGATTATGTCATAAGGATGAAGCCCTCATGAATGGAATTAGTGCTTTTACAAAAGAGACCCACCCTCCCTCCCCAAAAAAAGAGACCCCAGAGAACTCACTCACTCATTCCATCACATGAGGTCACAATGAGAAGACAGCCATCTCTGAACCAGGAAGCAAGCATCTGCTAACACCTTGATCTTGGACTTCTCAGCCTCCAGAACTGTGAGAAATAAATGTTGTTTAAGCCACCCACTCTATAGTACATTGCTACAGCAGCCTGAATAGATTAAGACAACTAATATTTACTCATTGTGCTTTAAATTTCTATAGATTTTGACAAATGCATAATATTATGTACCCACCATTACAGTATCACACAATAGTTTTACTACCCTAAAAATTTCCTGTGCTGCACCCATTCAACACTCCTTCCCATCCCATTAGCAACCAGCCACTGATCTTCTTAATGTCTCCAGTTTTGCCTTTTCCAGAATGTCATATAATTGTAACCATACAGTAGTCTCTTCAGACTGATTCCTTTCACTTAGCAATATGCATTTAATGTTCCTCCATGTCTTTTCATGGCTTGACAGCTCATTTCTTTTTATTGCTGAATATTCTTCCTTTGTATGGATGTACTACAGCTTGTTTATCCAGTCACATATTAAAGGACATTTTTGTGACTTCCAATTTGGGACAATTATGAATAAAGCTGTTATAACACCATTCACGTGCAGGTTTTTGTGTGGACCTAAGTTTCAAATCATTTGGATAAAGACCTAGGAGCACAATTACTAGGTTATATAGTGAGATTATGTTTAGCTTTGTAAGAAACTGTCAAAATGTCTTCCAAAGTGTATGTACCATTTTGCATTTCTACCAGCAATGAATGAGTTTCTGGTGCTCCACATCCTTGTCAATATTTGATATTTTCAGTTTCTTGGATTTTAACCATTCCAATAGGTGTATAGTGGTATCTTGTTTTTTGTTTTTTTTTTTTTTTTCGGTACGTGGGCTTCTCACTGTTGTGGCCTTTCCCGTTGTGGAGCATGGGCTCCAGACGCGCAGTCTCAGCGGCCATGGCTTACAGATCCAGCCGCTCCACGGCATGTGGGATCTTCCTGAACCGGGGCACGAACCCGTGTCCCCTGCATCGGCAGGCGGACTCTCAACCACTGCGCCACCAGGGAAGCCCGGTATCTTGTTTTAATTAGAAATTCTCCAGTGACAAATGATGTTGAGCACCTTGTCATACATTTATTTGCCATCTTCTTTGGTGAAGCATCTATTTATATCTTTCACCCATTTTTTAAGTTGTATTGTTTTCTTATGGTTGACTTTTAAGAATTCTTTTATATTTTGGATACAAGTCATTTATCATATGGGTGTTTAGCAAATATTTTCTCCCATTCTGTGGGTTGCCACTTCACTTTGTTGATGGTGTCCTTTGAAGCACAAGTTTTTTAATTTTGGTGAAGTCCAATGTATCTATTTTTCCTCTTGTTGCTTGTGCTTTTCATGTCATATCTAAGTAATCATTGCCTAATCCAAGGTCACATTTAATCCTGTATGTTTTTCCAAGAATTTTTATCATTTTAGCTTTTACATTTAGGTCTCTAAAGTTATTTTTTTATATGGTGTGGGGTAGGGGGTCCAACTTCACTTTTACATGTGGATATCCAGTTATCTGAGCACCATTTGTTGAAAATGCTGTTCTTCCCCCATCAAATAGTCCTGGCTTTTTTGTCAAAAATCAGTTGACTATTGTGATAGGCAGAAGAATGTCCCCTGACCAAAGACAATGCAACCTAATTCCTGGGATATATGAAAATGAGATATTAAAAGGAGAATTAAGCTTGCAGACAAAATTAAAGTTGGCAAAATCTGGCCTTATAATAGGAAAACAATCCTGCATTATCTGGGTGGGCCCAACGTGATCATCTTTGTTTGAAGATGGAGGATGAGGACCATGAGCTGAGAAATGCAGGCAGCCTCTAGAAATTGGAAAAGGAAAGGAAATGGATCCTACTCTACAAGGAAGGCTTTTAAATATATAATTCTGTAGGCCTGTATTACATAATAATCATAATCATAAAAATAAGCTTTTAAAATGCATGAAATCACTGTGGAATCCAGAAGCTGAAAGTCTTTCAATTCTTATTCCCTTAATAGACTGTATTCTCCTTACTCAGAGGAAGACACTTTGAACTTGCTACTTTTACTAAAAAGAATCACATAACACACTCAATTGTAGTAAATTACATTGTAATAAGGTCTGAATTAGTGAAGTTTTCCTATGTCTTAACCAGTTTGTATAAGATTGCTGCTATAAAAAAGCAATCTAATAAATATCATATATAATCATGGTTTCCTATATGGTACAATTTCAGGAGAGAGGTATTACCTCTATTTCTATTATAGGAAAGAACATGGACTTTGGAGCCTCTCATTCCTGGTTCAAATCCAATGCACTTAAAAGTTTTACAACCTGGAGAGAGTTATTACTTTGTCTTTCTGAGCCTCAGCATTCTCCCCTGTAAAAAGGATACCACCTCCCTTGCAGAGTTAGTGTAAAGATAAATGAGTTAATGTGTATATGTTATGATGATTTGAAAACATAGATCTAAATCAGGGGTCAGCAAACTTCTTCTTTCAATACTTTATGATAGTAAGTACTTTCTGTTTTGCCGGTCATACATTGTCAAAACTACTCATCCCTGCCACTGAAGCACAAAAATAGACATTATGAGCTACTTTATATTGGCTGTGCTCCCATAAAACTTTATCAGAAAAGGCTGCAGGGTGGCCCACAAGCCATAGTTTGCTGACCCCTGATACAAATCATCCAGCACAGTATCTGGCACACAGTGGGCACTCAATACCTGACAGCTACTATGATCACTGCTTTATTTCTCCCTATCACAGCTAACAAACACAATCTTTTATTGCTCCTGTGATTCATTCACCATTCTATCATTCCCAACTTCCAAAATATTCAAAACTACCTACAATGCTGCTGCAAAAGCTTCTGGGGTCACCCTACTTCCATCATCCAAACAACTGATCGTCTTCCACAATGTTACTGGACCTCAGATGCTAAAGCAGACAGGAGCTTCAGGACTATTGGTTCAGCTCAGTACTTAAATCCCTTCTATGACCTATCCCACAAATAGTTGTCCAACATGTCTGAACACCTCCAATGACAGGGAAACCACTCTATGTCTAAGTGTCCTTTCTCTTGTCATGTAGCTTGGAGTTTTTCTGAAAGCTGTTTATTGTGAGCTTAAGTTCAATATGAATCAAGGATTTCCCTGGCGGTCCAGAGGTTAAGACTCCACACTTCCACTGCAGGGGGCATGGGTTCAATCCTTGGTCAGGGAACTAAGATCCTGCACGTCACATGGTGTGGTCAAAAAATTAAAAAAAAAAAAAAGTCCAATATGGTTCGACTTGATAAGTATATACTGAGTCCCTACTATGTTCCAGACACTACTACATGCTGGGGACACAAAGATGGATAAGATATGACCTCTACCTCCAACTCTTCACTGGACTTTCTTTGCCTGCTATTCTCACCAAAACAAGACCCATACTCTCCCTTTGGGAGTCCTCCAGGTTCCAAACTCCCAATTCCTTCAACAATCCTTTACAAATTCCCTCATCATTCTTTCAGACTGCCTTCTTCCTCTGGACATAAGATTCATATATGCCCTATAAAGAAGCCCAGGTGTGGCTGGACAATAGAGAATGGAGCCGACTTACAACTATGCAGATTTAGTTTAGTGTCAACAATCTAAACCATATTTGCCTCTTAGGAACTAACCCAGCCTCATTTAATTAACTCACATCCCTTTAATTTTCTAAATGGTTCTATAGAATTAGAGCTAAGTGATAGATTTTTAGATGATATGGCAACCATTAACATTTTCCTTAAAGAAAAGCAAGATTTATCCTAAATAGCAGTCAGGGAACCTATTTTTACTTGATCCAGTCTATGGGTGGCAGAATTAATAACAGCATTTCTAGACTGAATTGATCCCCAAAAAAGATCTTTAATTAAAAAAAATTTTTAAAGTAAATATACTAAAAACTCCAATTTAAGGATTGCAATTGTCAGACTGCATGTTTAAAAGAGAAAATAGAATAGAGAATAGTATCTCTTATATTAAGGTTAAGCAGTGTTTATAAATACGTTTATGTGATGGATCCCAAAGTAAAATATGCTTCTTCCAATGGTTCATGGTCAAAAGTTTTTAAGAGTCACTGTTCCAGACCATGCCATCTGCTGAAGGAATAGAAGAGTGATCTTCTCTTATATTTTATAAAAACAGATAAATTGGACTTTAGAAAATTTTAAACTTTTGTTCTTCAAAAGACACCATCAAGAAAGTAAAAAGACAACATACACAATGAGAAAAAAAATTACAAATATGTATTTGATAAGGGACTTATATCTAAAACTACAGAATTCTTACAACTCAACAATAAAAAGACAACCCAATTAAAAATGGGCAAAGGCTCAAAATAGATATTTCTCCAAAAAAGATGTACAAATGACCAACAGGCACACGAAAAGATGTTCAATATCATTATTCATTAGGGAAAAGAAAATCAAAACCACAATGAGATACCACTTCATACCACTTCACAGGACTAAAATAAAAAAGACAGACAATAACAAAGGTTAGAGAGAATGTGGAAAAATTAGAACCCTCATACATTGCTGGTGGGATCATAAAATGGTAAGCAGTTTGTCAGTTTCTCAAAATGTTAGGTGACTCAGAAATTCCACTCCTAGGTATACACACTAGAGAACTGAACACCTACATCCACACAAAAATTTGTACACAAATATCCATAGCAGCATTATTCATAATAGCCAAGAAGTAGAAACAACCCAAATATCCATAAACTGATAAATGGATAAATACAATGTGATATATCCATACAATGGAATATCATTCAGCAGTAAAACAGAATGAAGTACTAAAATATGCTACAACATGATCAATCTTGAAAATATTATGCTAAGCTGAAAGAAGCCAGACTCAAAAGGCCAAATATTATATGATTCCATTTATACGAAATGTCCAGAGCAGTCAATCCATAAAGGCAGAAAGTAGATTAGTGGTTGCTAGGGGCTGGTGTTGGGGGAGGAATTGGGAGTGACCACTGATGGGTATAGGGTTTCTCTTTCAGGTGGTGAAAATGTTCTAAAATTAGATTGTGGTGATGCTTGCACAAATGTGAATATACTAAAAACCACTGAATTGTACACTTTAAAGGGGTAATTTTATAGTATGTGAATTATATTTCAGTAAAGCTGTTATAAAAAAATTTAAACCCCTTGACAGTTCTCCTTTACCCAAACAGTTCAGTGGAGCCTTCAAGTTCCTTCAAGTTTTGCATCACTTACTTCCAGCTATATTTTCAACTCTCATCTCCTGCTATTTTCCCCTGCACCACCTTCTGCCTCCACCCTGAACACAAAAAGCCATTTTATAATTCTACGCCTTTGCACATATCGTTCGTGCTGCCGAGAATGTCACACTCTGTCTTCTTTCTATTGAACTCTTACATATCCTTCAAGACCAAATACTGTTTCCTTCAAGAAATCATCCCTTACTCCTCCAGACAAAGCTGATCATGCCCTCTCTGCTACAAATACTGGTTGATGTATCTGCCTTGTGAATAGACTCTGAACTCCTTGAGTTTACTAGACAGTATCATCTTCAGCCCTAGAACCTAACGCTTGTAAAAACTTAGTAAACGTTTACTGAATAAATGAATGACAAAACATTCCCTCACTACTGACTAGAAACAGTGCAATTTTTTCTCCAACTAGTTTAATTGGTAGAATCCATACAAAGGTAACTTGAGCGCCGGCCTTTAGAGACCAATAAAGTGAAATAAAAATACAAATTTGAGGCCAACGCTGAGACTTAACGGAAAATTACTATAAAGTAACATTTCATGGGGGTTCATAGTCCAGATAGTTATCATTGTTGACCGAACATACATACTGAAGTCAATACTCTTTTATTCAACATATTAAATGTGTTGTTTAACTCTGGTAACCACAGCTGTGACTTAGTTAACGATCTCAATAAATCCTACTTAAATCAGAGACAGGAAAAAATTATGCAAATGAATTCTTATCTGTTTTTCTACCCAAGGCATATTTGATAACAGATAAAACATACTCCAAATAGTCTCTACTTAATAGTCAAGAAGCCATTTGAGGTTTTATTTGGATCAAAATCAAATACAAAGAAGAGGAGAAGCCTGCTATAGTCGCAAACGGTTTTATTTCAGAAAGAAATTACACATTAAAAGGAGACATAGTTAAGAGCTTACATTCATGTATGGAAGTGAATCTAAGAAAGTCAACAGTTATTAATATACAACGCACATGATTAAAAAAGACAGTAAGAGATAATGCCAGAGGGGCTTGCCTTAGATTCATCCATGAAATAATATCTTTTGTTTAAAAACAAAAAGATATTGGTCTTTAAGATAGCTCTTTAGAAACAAGTTCGTAGTTCCAGAGGACTTTAAAAATCAAACCCATCACACCAGGCTCCATGTAGGCTGTATCGCACCCATACTCATCAGGCAGGATGGAAACCATTCATCAATTAAACCTTGCAGCTAGACAGGATGTCTTCCACTAATCTCTTGTAAACCCAGGCATCACCCTTAAGCCGCTGCCTCCTGATACCCACCACGTCGGGTTTTTGAAGCTGGCACACTTCTAGCTCAAACTGCATTGTCACTTTGCCAAAATCTGACTGTGTTTGACACTTCAGTGTATAGCTGTGAAAAACAAGATAAGAAGCCAGTTAGCAGGAAAACCATGAATATTCTGTATAATACAAGAGATTTCTATAAGCCTCTAGGAGGCCAGTGGGGAAAATGAACCATTATTTCGTATTAAGCAATATAGTCCTGCCTACAGTTTCCAGATGACCTAGATATGCTTTAGTGATGGAGTATGACTGGTGTTTTCCCAAAAGCTAACCAGGATCTCAAAAAAGAATACAGATGAAAAGGCTTTACCAGAATTCTCCACTGGTCCAAAGAAAAGCCCTTTTTTCATAGCTATACACGCCATTCATGCTCAAGAAATCTTCCGGCATCCTTTATGCAAGTCTTTCAATGGTGTAATCTGTGAACATTAGGCCATTTCCACAATGTTCACAACAAAGGAAAGCAGAGGGAAGATTAAGAATATTTTATTTTGTGCCCTTCATCAGAAACTTCTGTCTTTCATGTAAATAAAGCTGAAGCCAGCAACCTGTCGGTAGGACACATGTTTCTGAGGTTTTTCTAACAGTAATAAGAGGTTATGATCATTACAACACTTTAGGGCAGAGTTATAAAAGAAAGTCCAATGAGACAGTACATTCCCATGGTTGAAACAAATGGCATATATAATTAGAACTGCCACATGAACTACTCTGATAATGGAAAGGCCCTGTCTATATGAAGCCTTCCACACATCTTAAGAAATAGGTATGGTTCCTGCAAAGTTGCATAAATTGAATTCATGTAAATCAACTTTTAATTTGTTTACATTATATTTTAGTTTTATTTAATTGTCTTACTGATCTTCAATAGATAAATACAAACAATAAACAATAGGATCAATTCTAAATTTCGGTTCCCTAAATATTTAGGGGCACACGATTAGGCACTGTTCCACGTAAATGGGGAAAAATTACTTGTATCTTTTTTGTATTACAAGGTGTATTAAAATATCATTCTTTTTCTTACTAACTTAGTTATGTCCTTTGGGGCTTGATCTATTAAAAATAAGCAGTTGCTATCAGAAATGCCATTAAGGTAAACCCTGTAGTTAAGGTTCCTGATGGGAAGATGAAGCATAGAGCAATTTAGTCATATCAAAGATAAAAAGTGATTTTTCCTCACTGGAAAAAGATAGTAATGGAATATAACCGAGATTAGTGACACCACACCACTGAGAAATTTAGCTTTTGTTATTCTGCTTTGTCACAAAGAAGGTAAAAACAAACAGAGAAGGTAAAAAGAAAAAAGAAGGATAAAGGCAGATCTTCGGGTGGATCAGGAAGTTTGAGGAACAGATTACTGGTGAATAGCCAGTTACCGATCTGATAGATTATACGCTGAAGGAAAAATAATCAAAAGCTTTCTAACACAGATTTGGCAAGAGGTTCTAACGCTGTGGATAAACCCCAAGCACGAAGAACAGGTCAGAGTTAGATGTGATAAAATGATACCTAAAGAAGAAAGCCAGGGTTCACATAAGAGCACTTGCCAACATTTAGAGATAATGAAAAGTAAAATTACTTTTGCAAAAGATTTTTCTTAAAATCTTACTCTATACTGACTGTTCCAATTAAATGTTTTGTTAATCTATCAGTGGCTCTTCTTGTTAGTGCTTTAATAATGAAATTTTAAAGAGACATAACTAAGTGGAAATGTTTAGAAATATGAACATCTTAAGCAACCAGAAGAGGTCTGGCTGTCCAGACCATGAGATCGTGACCAAGGAGGCTTTGATGGCAGTTCATTCAACAGTGGGAAACAGCTAAGGTGAAATAATTTTCTAAAGTAGTGAAAACCAGTTCTGTCACATAGAACGTCATAAAGAGAAGGAGTCTATATATATATATCCTTGATTTGTTTGAGGTGTCTCATAAATTTAGATTACAACTTATAAATATTATTGTAAAGCAGAACATCAAAGAAAAATAGAAGATGCAAAAGAAACTGGAAGCAGTTCAGATTTTCCTATTTTGAAAAGTCTAACTTTGAAAGTGGTGACAATATGGGCACTTTAAAAACTTCTATAGCTCATATAAAACAAAAGAGAATAAATTATGAACACAGACACTAACATAAAAGCTTTTTGGAAAAATGAGGCGAGAGAAATATATTTTTTAATTATGTTAAACAATTTATAATTTTTTAATTATATTAAAAACATAGGTTGAGAGGGGAATCAACCTATGTTTTCTCAAAGTTCAAAAGACGTCAAGTAATAGATCCAAGTGTGCTTCTTACCCCTTTTGTACAAAGTCAACGTGCTTCTTTGGAAGAATAGACATTATTTCATTCAAGAGTTGATCTGGATTCACTAATCTCGTTGTAGTCACGTTATAGTGAGGCTTAAAAAAGAAAAAGAAGGGGTTAAGAAGTAAATCTTTACATCAACACAAAGACCATCCTACCTCATTTAGAGATCCCAAACTCCTCAACATAGTACCATTTCAAGTGGAAATATTTCAAGAAAAACACTGAAAGAATTTACAACCAACTCTTGGTAAGCTGGATTGAGATGGCACTGGGAAAGCTTGGATAAATCACATTTATTAGTAACTGCATCCATATCACCCTTTTTATATTTGCATCTACCTCTCCTACCAATTTTTTAGTAAGTAAATAAATATTAAATAATGTCTATCTCTTTGAGCTCTACCTATTTCCCCCTTCCTACACGGTGATAAAGACTCCTGAAATGTAAACTGTGAGAAAACAAATGCCCTAGAAAATTTCACTTGTATATAGTTGCATGTGTTTCCTTAATTCTTTCTTGATCATTTAAGGAATTTTACAGAATCCCAGGAGGTGATTCTATGACAATTCTATGAAGGAATGAATATAACAAGTATCCCTGTAAAAAAGTAATGTCAAGTTATTTTTTTCTCATTCACTAACAGCATAATTCTCAGAAATAATTTCTTTTTTAAAATTAATTAATTAATTTTTGGCTGAGTTGGGTCTTCGTTGCTGCGCGTGGGCTTTCTCTAGTTGCAGCGAGCAGGGGCTACTCTTTGTTGCGGTGTGCGGACTTCTCATTGCAGTAGCTTCTCTTTGTTGCAGAGCACAGACACTAGGCATGTGGGCTTCAGTAGTTGTGGCACGCAGGCTCATTAGTTGTGGCTTCACAGGCTCTAGAGCGCAGGCTCAGTAGCTGTGGTGCACGGGCTTAGTTGCTCCACAGCATGTAGGATCTTCCTGGACCAGGGCTTGAACCCGTGTCCCCTGCATTGGCAGGCAGATTCTTAACCATTGCACCACCAGGGAAGTACAGAAATAACTTCATTCTTAATTAGTATCTATCCATCCATTCATTCAACAACTATTTATTGACGGCTTACTAGGTGCCAGGCACTGTTTTACTTTTTAATTTTAACTTTTAAAATTATTATTATTATTTTTTGGCCACACCATGTGCCTTACGGGGGATCTCAGTTCCCCCACCAGGGACTGAATCCGGGCCACGGCAGTGAAAGCCCGGAATCCTAAGCACTGTTTTTTTTTTTTTTTTTTTTTTTTTTTTTTGCGGTATATGGGCCTCTCACTGTTGTGGCCTCTCCCGTTGCGGAGCACAGGCTCCGGACGCACAGGCCCAACGGCCATGGCTCACGGGCCCAGCCGCTCCGCGGCACGTGGGATTTTCCCAGACTGGGGCACGAACCCGTGTCCCCTGCATCGGCAGGCGGACTCTCAACCACTGCGCCACCAGGGAAGCCCCCAGGCACTGTTTTAATAGGTTTTGGAAACAGAATAAAATCCCTACCTTTCTAGCAGTACCTTCACTGTCAAATAAAATTATACTTTCTATGTCTTTCAGATTTCAGTTCTTTTTATAAATAACAAAATGCTGAGGTTAGAAAAGACCCAACTGGGCCTCCCTGGTGGCGCAGTGGTTGAGAGTCCGCCTGCTGATGCAGGGGATATGGGTTCGTGCCCCGATCTGGGAGGATCCCACATGCCGCGGAGCGGCTGGGCCCGTGAGCCATGGCCGCTGGGCCTGCGCGTCCGGAGCCTGTGCTCCGCAACGGGAGAGGCCACGACAGTGAGAGGCCCGCATACCGCAAAAAGAAAAAAAAAAAAAAAGAAAAGAAAAGACCCAACTACCTTTCTTTTCACATTAAGAACCTATGACCCAAAGAAGAGCTATAAGTTTCTTAAGATGGGGTTTCCCAAAATGTGATAAAAATAACTGGAGTTATACAATATAACTCTAAGTGGTACATGGATAAATACTTTTATTTTAATATTTATATATTTGTTCCAATCAGATTTAGCAAAATATGATTAGAAAAACTAATGACATATGGTTTCCTTTAAAATAAATACAAGTTTTTAAAAAGTTAGTCATCTTGGGGCTTCCCTGGTGGGGCAGTGGTTAAGAATCCGCCTGCCGGGCTTCCCTGGTGGCGCAGTGGTTGAGAGTCCGCCTGCCGATGCAGGGGACACGGGTTCGTGCCCCGATCCCGGAAGATCCCACATGCCGCGGAGCGGCTGGGCCCGCGAGCCATGGCCGCGGAGCCTGTGTGTCCGGAGCCTGTGCTCCGCAACGGGAGAGGCCACAGCGGTGAGAGGCCCGCGTACAGCAAAAAAAAAAAAAAAAAAAAAAAAAAAAAAAAAAAAAAAAAAAGAATCCGCCTGCCAACGCAGAGGACATGGGTTCGAGCCCTGGTCTGGGAAGATTCCACATGCCGCAGAGCAACTAAACCCACGTGCCACAACTACTGAACCTGCGCTCTAGAGCCCGGGAGCCACAACTACTGAGCCCACGTGCCACAACTACTGAAGCCTGCGCACCTAGAGCCCGTGCTCCACAACAAGAGAAGCCACCGCAACGAGAAGCCCATGCACCGCAACAAAGAGTAGCCTCCGCTCGCCACAACTAGAGAAAGCCCGTGCACAGCAACAAAGACCCAACACAACCAAAAATAAATAAATAAATAGACAGATAAACAAATAAATAAATAAATAAATAAAGTTAGTCATCTCGATTGTGGTGGTGGTTTCACAGGTACATATATAATGCCAAATTATATTAATTGTACATTTTTAATATATGCAGATTATTGCATGTCAATTATACCTCTATAAATCTGCTTTTAAAATGCATCATATAAAGAAAGTACCAGATAAATAACAGTGCAGATGATATGCTGATATGCCAACATGAAGGTGACTGTCAAATGACTAGAGTTCAGGAACTTCAGCTTCAAGTTATAAAAGGAACAAGTGGCACAGCTATGACAGGCCCCCCTGTCTCTTGGCCTCCAATCCAGGACTTTTTCACCAAATTAGATTGGCTTTTTCAAGATAATAACAAACTGAACACTTTCAAATCACAATTCAAGTGATTCCTTTGTAAAATAAAGAAATAATCCTATTTTATCTATTTAAATTTCAGACTTTTATAGATTGCTTCCTAAAAGAGGGCTTAACTACATATGATTCGCTACCTTAAAAAATTAAGGTGTTCTTTGTACCACCTTTTTTTCCTTTTGGTCGCACCGTGTAGCATGCTAGATCTTAGTTCCTTAACCAGGGATCAAACCCGTGCTCCCTGCAGTGGAAGCACAGAGTCTTAACCACTTAACAGCCAAGGAAGTCCCTTTGTACCATCCTTTTAACTTTTCTGTAAGTTTATAATTTTTTAATTTAAGAACTAGGTGTGGACTTCTCTGGTGGCTCAGTGGTTAAGCATCCACCTGCCAATGTAGGGGACACAGGTTCAAGCCCTGGTCCAGGAAGATACCACATGCTGCAGAGCAACTAAGCCCGTGTGCCAAAACTACTGAGCCTATGTTCTAGAGCCCGTGAGCCACAACTACTGAGCCCACGTGCTGCAACTACTGAAGCCCACGCACCTAGAGCCTGTGCTCCACAACAAAGAGAAGCCACTGCAATGAGAAGCCTGTGCACCACAACGAAGAGTAGCCCCCGCTCTCACAACTGGAGAAAAAGCCCGCACGCAGCAACAAAGACCCAATGCAGCCATAAATAAATAAATAAATAAAAGAAAAGAAAAGAACTAGGTGGAAAATGAGGATAATCTCCTAAAGTAAGTCTTTCAGTTCTGAAAAACTTAAAACATTATAAAGGGTTAAAGATCCAAAGTTAGATAAAGCTTCAGATCTTAGGTGTGTGCTAATTACAACTGTGGTTCTGCTACATTGGGGTTAAAATGCTCAACAATGATAATAATAATGATACTTGACACTGGAACACCTTATATGTAGAAAGCATTTCATATGCAATATAGCATCTTATACAGTCTCATTTATTTATCCCAGCTCTGTGAAGCTGCCAGGATAGACACTGTCTCCAGTTTTAACAAATAAAAAAATTGAGATAGTCAGAGATAAAATGACTTATCCAAGCTACACTGTATGAAGCTGAGGCTACAACCCAGGCTTCTCATTCCCAATCTTGTGATTTTTCTCCTACATCCTGGAAGTACTGGGAAATATCTAGAAAGCCAACTAATATCACAGCAGTTCCTACTGAAAAATGCATTCAAGTTCCAAATAATTTACATTGGTGAACATTTTTAGAATATCATCTATTAGTATTTGATAACCACTGAGCTTCTCAATAATGTATATAATTGGACAAGTTTCCTTAATTTTTATTTAATATTTTCAGAGAAATGACACCATGATTTTCATAATCCCAACATCAGGGTATGAAATACCTCACAACTGTCTCCAACTAGAGAACTCTTAGAATAAAAAGATAAAATATGCCTAATAAACAGCCATATGCAACATAAAACTCCAGTGCATTATGTAAGTTCAACAAGGTAGCAAATACTAATGGAGAAGTCCTATCTTCTCTCACTTTAAGACAGGACATAAATGGGATCTCAGAACATTCTCCCCTGAAGCACCCTTCCACCCAGCAGCTCAGCATTTTTCTTCCTCCAAACCTGCCTAGATTTGCTCAAAATGAGACTCTCAGTGCAAAATCTAAACACAGACCCAGTCCCCAAATCATGGGGAACACCACCATCTGCTCTTCCCTCCTCTGGGCCCCACACCTCTTGGAACATGTTTTTATTACAGCAGTAAGCCCCATGGATCAGAGCAACATCCCTGCCTGTTTTCACTGCCACTCTATGAGTTCCTCAAAGACATGAGCTGTCTCTTATTCTTCCCTTCACCTCTTACTTCCCCCAAACAAAAATGTCATTCATTAGTTGTTTGAGTGAACGCTCAGAGAGAATCCAAGAGAGTAAGAAGTACTTTATATCTACTAATCACTTCTTTTTCTTTTCCTATCCCCACCAAATATACTGTCCACACCACTGACACATTAAACATGCTCTAAAAACATAATAGGTCTGTCAAGTAAGGTCCAAACGTCTTAGCCAGCCTATTTTCCTGACCTGTTGCTATTTTCCTCACACACACCACACTCAAAGTTCAAATTAACTTCCCATGCATTCAGATATTTCGTGAGGGCCTACAAAGGTACCCATGTGTCAGGGACTCTCCTATGTACCAGAGATAGGACAACTGACCTCAAGCCCCCATCCTTAAGGCAGTTCCTTATATATGCCCCATGCTTCCCCACCTCCTCTTTTGCCTCTGTGCTTAATCCCCCTACGTGAACTTTAATATTTGAATTTTAGTTATTTGCTCCTCCAAAGGAGCAACTGTATCTAATTTACCTCTGCATTCTCAAAGCCCACTGCATAGTAACATGTATATTTTAGGTGCTCAAAAAATATGTATTAAATAAATTAAAAATACTAATCAATTCATTCATTCAGTACTTTCCTTTAAAAAAAAAAAAAGTAGTTCAGTTAGCAGTCAGCTTCTAAAATCCATATTAAAGAATTCCAGTCCACTTACCTTTAGTCTTCTTGGCCCATCTTTGGCCGAGCCCTTCCTTTTGCTCCTGGTAAGCACAGTGATAACCTTATCCAACCCCTTCTCAAGGCTCCCAAACACTTTGGTTCCTTTTCTTTTTGGAGTATCCTCTACATGTACTTGGTTAAGGTTGAGTTCCACTGAGCGACACCTTAAAAAAAAAAAACAATGAACCCATGAGTAAGAGTTGGACTTCCTGCCTGTTGGGTCCCTCACAGAGGTACATTTGTCCTGGCTGTTAGGTGCACCTCATTCAGGTATGCCTGGCCAAGCCATCTTACTCTTCCTCAGGGAGCACAAAAGCCATCTTCCACTGAAATGTAGCCATCAACTTTCCCCCAAGTCAACTATCAAAACTATTTTTCCCCTACCTTTTTTTTAGTGTCAAATATATAGAAAAGTTGAACAAAAAGTATAATAACCATCCATATATCCTTCTAGAGTCAACAACTGTTAATATTTTGCCACATTTGCTTTCTCTACATATATATAATAAATACATTAAAAATATGTACATCAAAGTAATCCATCTGAAGATATCACAACCCTTGGGACTTCCCTGGTGATCCAGTGGGCAAGACTATGTGCTCCCAATGCAGGAGGCCTGGGTTCAATCCTTGGTCGGGGAACTAGATCCCACATGCATGCGGCAACTAAGAGTTCGCCTGCTGCAACTAAGAGTCTGCGTGCCACAGCTAAGAGTCCACACACCGCAACTAAGAGTCCGCATGCCGCAACTAAAAGACCCCACACGCCGCAACTAAAGATCCTGCATGCCGCAGCAAAGATCCTGCATGCTGCAACTAAGACCTGGCACAGAATGAATGAATGAATGAATATTTTTAAAAAAAAAGATATCACAACCTTTTACTCTGAAACACTTCAGCATACATCGCCAGTGAATAAGGACATCTTCCTACATAACCACAATATCATTATGATATCAAGAAAATTAATAAAAATGCCATGGCATCTAATATCTAGTTCACATTCTAATTCTCCCAATTATCCTCAAAATGGAGCCTGCTCAAAAAAAAATAGCTATAAAAGATAATGAAAGGTCACCTATGCTGCAGACCTGTTTGTACAAGAGGAATGGGCTTTACCTGAAGCACCCTTTAGGATCTTTAATATTTGAGTGACTGCTGTTTGTTACTGGATGTCTATACTCCACTGGCAGAAGTGTAGGGAAAGATGGGCCTCAGCACAGGAACTGTATTTTAAGTTAAGGTGCCAGTCGTACTGCTGATGAGTCTCACAATTCCACCCTGAGAAAGGCAGTGGCAACAGCCTCAGTAATGACCACAGACCACGTTCATACAGACATTCCTATAGTCCCTGACAGAATCTACATGATGGTTTACCTTAAGTGGGTTTATCATATATGAAAAAAGGAAATCTGGTTACATATACTAAACAAACTATACAAAACTGAACACTTACCGCCTCTCAGGGCTAATGACACCTGTTATTAACTTCTCTGTTCCTGCTGAATTTACTGGCATTTTAACTGGGGTCTCTTTCAGGCACTGGTTTCTAGCTATTAGAAAAACAACAAACACAAACCATATGTAGCTGACATGCTATAGTTTCAAATTTTCCATCTATAATGCATATATCACCGCATTTATTGGCTCAGAAATATTGTAATCACTTGCCCAGTGATGTTAAGGCTCTAATCCTTTAAAGAAATGTTTCCAGATGATTTATAATAAAAACAAAATCATTTTGCCTTACATGTGTGGCTCTTCTTTTTCTTCACTGTAAAACTGAGGCCATGCTTATGATTTTATCACAAATATCATATGAAAAATCTAAATAGATCACATAAATAATATTTCATGATTACTGATTCTCCTTTCTATAAATAAAAGTCAATCTGTATTTATGCCTTTAATGAATATACTACTGAGAGGTGTTAATTCAATTCATAGCCCTTTCAACTCCTATCAGGCAAAGAGAATAGTCCCCTGTGAAAGCTGACAAAAGTTATTAAAGAGATTGTAAGCTTTGGTTATTTTTATATTCCCTATTCCCAAATTTGGTGTTTTATTCTAGTAGGGTATTTGTATACCAGATAGTTTGTGACAAACCTGCATTAACAAATCTGGTAACTACTCATTAGTTAACTTTTTGTTCATGATCTAAAAGTACACCAATGAGAGATAATAATATTCACTTCAAAATAAATATAAGATTACAAGCTTTTAAAAACAGATCGGGGGTTTTGTTTCGTTTGACCATACAGCATTACTCTCTATGACCATACAGCATTACTCTCACTGGTTCCATAAGAACAAGAAAATAAAATTAATCAACAATATCTATCAAAACAGTTTTCATCTTTGTATACTGAGAGTATACAAAAAATCTGAAGGTGATTAATATGCTTTCATTTCAACTAATGCAAATAACATATGCTTAAAAAGCAGCTTGGCTTCTCCTAGCAATTCCTGAGAGCATTGCTAGCCATTTCTGACCTGCTATATGTTTATTTAGCATAATAAGAAGAAGGAATTTCAAGATGTTTTACCACTGCTTAATCTACACAGCAAATACCTTTTGAGGGTGTACTGTAATGATTTGGTGTAGTGAGTATTTCTCTTTTATGCTGGTTCTTATTAACTGGAGTTTTTGGCTCAGGAAATGAAAAGCACTCATCATTCTTCACAGCAGACTTAGGAGTATATACATTCTCTTTGTTCTTTAATTTATTGGCAGATGCTGTGCATAATACTGGAGTTAATGATTTAGATTCCAGACCATTTGACTCCGTCCAATGCTTGGCAAACTGGAAAAGAAAAGTTACTGGATAAAGCACACTGAAGAAGAAACGTCAATTTCTTTACAACATGCCTTAATCATTTGCAAATTACCTTGCACCATTTTTATTAAAATGAAACACTATCAAAAGGATATTATAGGGCCTCCCTGGTGGCGCAGTGGTTGAGAGTCCGCCTGCCGATGCAGGGGATGCGGGTTCGTGCCCCGGTCTGGGAGGATCCCATATGCCGCGGAGCGGCTGGGCCCATGAGCCATGGCCGCTGGGCCTGCGCGTCCGGAGCCTGTGCTCCGCAACGGGAGGGGCCACAACAGTGAGAGACCCGCATACCGCAAAAAGAAAAAAAAAAGAAAAAAAAAAAAAAAAAGGATATTATGGGCAATACCAGGAAATTTGAAAATGTATATTCAGTTCTCTTTAGTACATGTAGATCACTTTAGGCTGTTCTATTGACAGGTAATTTTCAACATGTTTTGGGCCATATTTAATCAAACATACCCAGATTCTAGGCAATTGAGGATGGGCACATATAAATCCCTAAGAATTGCTTCCCATACCTGGACTGCCAGTTTGTCTCTAATATGTAACAAGAAATAAAAGTTTAGTCAATGACCGGCTCAGAAAAACCATGTTAAAATACTCTAACAGAAATGTTGGATAGAAAATATACTTTAATCCTTTAAAATTTATGGTCGAGCTTGCAAAAAAGATAGGAAAATCCTCAGAGGCCAAACTAAAAATAGGAGCAGGAATTCAGAGATGTAATCAAGGCTGAAACTGTCCGCTGCCCTAAGGGCATCTACCTACTCTCTCATATAATCTACAGTAGGAGTAGATTAGACTCACGCACAGTGCTAAATTAGAGCCAAAGCTCCCATGTAAAGCCAGGAGGGGCTATAACTAAAATGAAAGGGTGAATTAAATATAAACCTGCCCTGCAAAGGACTCGGTAAGAAAACTTGTCTGTCCTGGCCATGGCTCTGGAGCAGAAAAGAGAGTTTCCTTTAATAAGTTTTAAGTTGCCACAGGACAGTCTTCACAAAGGTTTGGAGTCCAAATTCATACTACCTGCATGATCCCCAGAACTTTCAAGCCTAGAATTTGATTTAAAGTAGTCCTAGTCCTAAACTGGTTGTGTTCCAGGAACGTGACATGACAGAAGCAAACACAATTCCTAGCTGAAAGAAAAGCTTCAATCCAACACAACCCAAGACCTCAACCCTTAATCCAAGCTTCGAAGAATTCGCACAGAGTTCCAAGAAAAATGAGCCTATTAAAAAAAAAAATGCGGGCTTCCCTGGTGGCACAGTGGTTGAGAGTCCGCCTGCCGATGCAGGGGACACGGATTCGTGCCCCGGTCCAGGAAGATCCCACATGCCGCAGAGCGGCTAGGCCCGTGAGCCATGGCCGCTGAGCCGGCACGTCTGGAGCCTGTGCTCCACAACGGGAGAAGCCACAACAGTGAGAGGCCTGCGTACCAAAAAAAAAAAAGCCAAAAGACACAAACACCATGAGCAAAAGTCAGCAGAAAAAAATAAACAAAAGGGGCCTCCCTGGTGGCGCAGTGGTTAAGAGTCCGCCTGCCGATGCAGGGGATACGGGTTCGTGCCCCGGTCTGGGAGGATCCCATGTGCCGCGGAGCGGCTGGGCCCGTGAGCCATGGCCGCTGGGCCTGCGCATCCGGAGCCTGTGCTCCGCAACGGGAGAGGCCACAACAGTGAGAGGCCCACATACCGCAAAAAGAAAAAAAAAAAAAAAAAAAATAAACAAAAGGATCAGACCCATAAAGATGTCAGATACTGAAATTACCAAGTAGAGAATATAAATATGTTCATATGTTTAAAATAATAAAAGAAATTGAAAACATGAAGAGGAATGTTAAAGCAGTTTTGAAAAAGAATAAAAATCTCTAGAAATAAAAAACATAATGATAAAAATGAAAAATTCAATAGACATGTCAAATAACAGATTAGATAGAAATGAAAAAAAGAATGTGAATGTGAAATAAATCTGAAATGATCTAGAATGCAGGCCAGAGAGAAAGATATGAGATATATGAAAGAGAGTTTAAAATAAATGGAAAATGAAATTTAATGGTCTAACATATGCCTATTCTAAGTTCCAGAGATAGATAATAAAGACGATGAAAAAGCAGCAATTATTCAAGGAATTTTCCAAAATTGATTAAAGATACAAATCCTCAAATACAGGAAACACAATGAATCATAAACAAGATAAATAAAAAGAAATCCATATCTGTATTTACTAGGCTGTACAACTCTAGAGGACACTACCCACAGAGACAGTAACCCTAACAGTGAGACTGCAGAACACCAAAAACAAAGAGAAAATCCTAAAAAGAGCCAGGGAGAAGACTAACTAGAAAGGAACCTGACTGACAGAGATTTCTCAATGGTAACAACAGAAGCAAGAAGAGAGTGGAATAATATCTTCAAACTGCAGAGCGTAAAATAACTGATAAACTAGAAATCAATACAGAAGGAAACTACATTCCAAAAATGAAAGTGAAATAAAGACAATTTTAGCCAATTTAGAAAGAGTGTTTGCCATCAACTGTGACTTCCACTAAAGGAATTTTTAAAGGATGTACTCCAGGAAGAAGAAAATAATTTTAGAATGAAGGTTTGAGAGATAAGAAGGGTAAGTAAACAAAAGAAAATGTGAGTCAATCAAATAAATACTGATAGTATACATTCTAAAAATAATATGTAATTTATGAAGTTAAAAATGTATAGAGCTAAAAACAAATTGTACCACAGTTATGCAAGATGTAACTACTGGGGCTTCCCTGGTGGCTCCGTGGTTAAGAATCTGCCTGCCAATGCAGGGCACACGGGTTCGAGCCCTGGTCCAGGAAGATCCCACATGCCGCAGAACAACTAAGCCCATGCACCACAACTACTGAGCCTGTGCTCTAGAACCCGCGAGCCACAACTACTGAGCCCACGTGCCACAACTACTGAAGCCCACGCGCCTAGAGCCTGTGCTCTGCAACAAGAGAAGCCACTGCAATGAGAAGCCCACGCACTGCAACAAAGAGTAGCCCCCGCTCACCTCAATTAGAGAAAGCCCATGCACAGCAACGAAGACCCAACGCAGCCAAAAAATAAATACATTTTTCAAAAAAAAAAGATGTAACTAGTGGAGAAAAATGAGTGAAAGGTCCAAGAGACCTCCGTTTACTACTTTTGTAACTTTCTGTGAATATATAAAGATTTCAGAACGGAAAGCTAAAAAAAATAGATAGCTAAAATACTGACATATCAATAGTATTTAGTAATCTAAGAGAGGGTGATCAGAGATTAGTGTTCTAAGGATTTCATATGTTTAGAAGAAAAGTAAAGATACAGATTAACTTTTTATTTGGTTAAGTTAAATAGCATGTTAACAGATTAAATATTAAAATAAAATAGAAACCAATGGAATGAAGGGAAAAATTGACATAAGAAACAAGAAATATAGGAAAAAAATACAGAAAAAGTGGGACAAATAGAAAGCAGAAAATAAGACGGCAGATACACAATAAGAACATTAGTAACCAAAATAAATGTAAATTTGGTAAGCTCTCACTTGAAAGACAAAGATTTTCAGTTTGCATACCAAATCTAGCTATATGTTGTTTTTTAAGAGATATACCTAGGGGGAGTGGAGGAGGGATGGATTGGGAGTTTGGGATTAGTAGATGTAAACTATTATATATAGAATGGATAAACAACAAGATCCTACTGTATAGCACAGGGAACTATATTCAATATCCTGTGATAAACCATAATGGAAAAGAATCTGAAAAAGAATGTGTGTAGGTATAACTGAATCACTTTGCTGTACAGCAGAAATTAACACAACATTGTAAATCAACTATACTTCAAAAAAGTCATTTAAAATCTTTAAAAAAAAGAGATACCTAAAATATAAGGGCATGAAAGGTTGAAAATAAAAAGATAAAAAAATATAAACCAAGCAAATAACAACCAAAAAAAATCAATACAGCTATCTTAATATCAGAGAAACAAATAGACTTCACGGAGAAACACATAACTAGTAATAAAGAGGATCACTATAAATGATAAAAGGTTCAATTCACCAGAATAAAAATTCTAAACTTGTATGCTAATTATATACCTTCATACATATATATATGAAGCAAAAATAGAACTACAAGAAGAAAATGACAAACTACCATCCCATTAGAAGATTTTTAACATATCCCACTCTCAAGCAGATAAGTTTACGGGTCAAGCAGACAAAATATTAGTACGGACGTAGAAGATTTAACAACAGAATTTAATAAGATTGGTCTAATAGAAAAATAAAGGCAGAAAATAACAAAATGGAAACTAAAATATAATAGAATCAATAAGGCCAGAAGTTGGTTCTTTGAAAAGACTAATAAAATTGACAAAACTCTGGTAAGACTGATCCAAAAAATGAAAGAGCTGCAATAAACAAATACACTTCAGCAATGAAAAGGGGGACATAAACACAGATACTACAGATATTAACAAGATCATAATATCCTCCTGTTGATTTTATGCCAAAACATTTTTTAAAACTTGTACGAAATGGACACTAGAAAAACAAAATTCACCAAACTGATGAAAAGAAATTGAAATACTGCGTAGTCCTATAAACACAAAAGAAATTGAATCAGTAGTTGACTAGTTTCTCACAGAAACATTCCAGGCCCAGATAGTTACATAATAAGTTCTATCATACATTCAAGGAAAATATAATTAATAGCTCTTAAAAACCATTCCAGAGGGCTTCCCTGGTGGCGCAGTGATTGACAGCCCGCCTGCCGGTGCAGGGAACACAGGTTCCGTGCCCCGGTCCAGGAGGATCCCACATGCCGTGGAACGGCTGGGCCTGTGAGCCATGGCCGCTGAGCCTGGGCGTCCGGAGCCTGTGCTCCGCAATGGGAGAGGCCACAACAGTGAGAGGCCCGCATACTGCAAAAAAAAAAAAAAAAAAAAAATCCAGAGAATAAAAAAGAAAGAATATGTCCCAAGTCATTTTCAAAGACTAGTTATAATCTTAATGTCAATCAGATATGATTAATATAAGATGGGATGGGCAATCTTAATGCCAATCAGATATGATTAATATAAGATGGGATGGGATGCAAAAACTGGAGAAGAAAGCCTTTCACTCTTTATTCAGCTGTTCCATATTGTTTGAATTTTTTACAAGATGAATGTATCTATGTATTACTTATGTATCAATAATAATAAAATTAAAGTTTTCAAAAGAAAAAAAATCATATAAGAAAGAAGATAACAGGCCAATCTTATATAAGAACATAGACGCAAAAAAACTAAACAAAATGTTAGTAAACTAAACCCAGCAATGTATAAAAAAGATAGTAATACATCATGACAAACTGGGCTTATCTAAAGAATGCAAGATTGGTTTAACATCAAATCTATTAATATAACATATACTACATTAACAAATGGAAAGAACAAAACCAGATGATTATCTCAACAGATGAATTCTATCTAACCTTTTTTCTGCAACAAAGATTCATAATTTTTAAACAAATCTTAGCAAACCAGGACTAGATGAAAAAAAGGTCTTAATCTGAAAAATATGGGGTCGGGGGGCACAGAGGGGAGAGAGGGAAAAGAAGGATAAGGGAAAGGAGAACAGGGAGGGGGAAGGGGAAAGGGGAGGGAAAAAGAGAGAACAAACATCATATTGAATGATAAAATATTAGAAGCATCATTCTACAATTGGGAAGAACAGAAGAATGCTTACTATACTGCTAGGACTACTAAGTGCAGTAATAAAAAGATATTAAAGGCATAAGAACTGGAAAGGAAGTAACAAAACTGTCATCCATAGATGATATAATTTTCTACAACACTCAAAAGGATATACAGGGCTTCCCTGGTGGCACAGTGGTTGAGAGCCCGCCTGCTGATGCAGGGGACACAGGTTCGTGCCCCGGTCCGGGAAGATCCCACATGCCGCGAAGCAGCTGGGCCCCGTGAGCCATGGCCGCTGGGCCTGCGCGTCCAGAGCCTGTGCTCCGCAGTGGGAGAGGCCACAACAGTGAGAGGCCCGCATACCACAAAAAAAAAAAAAAAAAAAAGTGATTTTAAAAAACCTACCATTCCCAATAGCAATAAAAAACAAAAGTACTCAGGAATAAATCTAGTAAAAGATATGTAAGATCATTTTAGAGAAATTTATAAAATTTTATTGAAAGCAATGAACTAAAACCTAATAAATAGAGAGGTATACTGTGTTTACAGATAGGGGGATTTGAGGATATAGACTTCAATTTTTCCCAGGTTGAATCCTAGAGTCAATGTAACTTCAATTTTTAAGTGTATGTAAAATGTATCAAAATGATTCTAAAATGTATATGGAAATGCAAAGGAGCAAGAATAGACATTCTTAAAGAAGAAGAAGATGGGAGCAAATTGGCCATCCAGATACAAGAAATATTATAAAACTAAAGAAATAAGACACATGGTATTTGTACAAATAAACCAATAAAACAAAATATTTCTCAGAAGCAGACACACTTATATATCAACTTGATATATGACAGAAGTGCCACTGTAGATCAGTGCAGAAAGACTGGACTTGTCAATGGTGCTGGCACAGCTGATTATAAAAGGGAAAAATTGATTCCCTACCTCATACCATACAAGAGAATTAATTCTCCACAGACTAAAGACTTAATGTGAAAGGAAAAGCTTTAAAACTTTTAGAGCAAGATATGTGAATGCATTTATGACTTCTGTAAAATGATTTCTTTTAAAATACACAAAAATTATAAACCATAAAGGAAAATACTGACAACTTGTAACATTAAAATTAATGACTTCTGCCATCAAAGTAAAAAGACAAGTGACAAACTCAGACAATATACCTGCAACACACAACCAACAAAGGATTAAAATTAAAATTAAATTAAGAACTTCCTCAATACCACCAAGAAAAAAGAAACAATCCAACAGAAACATAGGCAAAGTACACAAAAAAAGCCATTTCATAAAACAGGAAAAACCATTGGCTGATTAATATATGAAAAGATACATAAATAACCAGAAAAGTACAAATTAAAACCACAGTGAGATATCACTTTACACTCACCAGATTAGAAAATATTAAATAACAAAAAATATCAAGTATTGATAAGTTTGTGAAGCAAGAGGGACATGTAAATTATACCTCATTTTTTAAAGAGGAGGGGAGGGAAGGGAAGGAAAAAAGAGTGGTGAAATGCTCCAAAATGGAATCTTGGCTTTCTCCAACTTAGAAATAATTGGCTTCCCTTTCATTTATATTCCAACAATCTCCCATTAATATTTTCAATGGCTTAGGAATTCATTAAATTTGCAAGCACAAACTAGATCTTATGTTAGAGCCTATATATTTTTTATAATTGAGATAACATATTCTACTTTAAACAGTAATAAAAATAACCAACCTGTGGTGTTTGTGGAGTAGCCACACCTGTTGATGAAATATCTTCACACCATTCATAGTCTATTAATCCAGCCACATAATTTTCATCACTGGTGATCACATCTTCTAGACTCAGATTCTTTGGCTATTCAAAATAGAAGAACTCAGAAACAACACCACCATGATTCAATTTTAAAAGAGTATATTGCAGGCACAGGGCAAGGCCCTTGAAGCAGAAACAAATGAGAGACAGTAGACTGAAGGAGATCACCACCCAAAACAGGAAGTCAAAATTTTTTAATTCAAATTATTAGATAGGAGAATCTCTGACTCTCAAACAAGATGCCTTGGAACATTCTTATGTTATATGGGAATCTACTTAGCATATCATTATCAGATAATCACTGTAACACCAGACAAATAACTCTTTTGCAAATCTATAAATAAGAAGCTCTCTGACAAAGTAGAAGATGGAAGGGACTCTGAAATACAGGTTTCTTGGTTGCAAGAACATACTGAGTAGCTTGCAATTTCTACTAGGAATAAATTAGACTTATGAAAGATCTCCTGGAGACAGGCTATTTGGGGTCCTATGCTAATAATACCACCAGTCATTCCCCCTCAAAAAACTAGAAGTACACTAGATATACCCTAAATTCTAAGACTATGGAGTATAGTTGGATTTTTTATTTTTCACTCCTTTCCTTTCCTTCAATATCTAGTTAGCCTGGCCAAGCAACTGTACTTGAATTTCTTACATTCCATCCTTTCTTTTCTAATTTTCTGATTCAAGGACAAATCTTCTCATACCTGAACTATTCAAATGGACAACATGGTCCCTGCCACCAATCTTCCCACCCTCACAACCAGGGGTGACAGAGTTCTCCAGGGTTGTCAATTACCATCAACTAGAACTAGCTACATGGAGTGCTAGGCTGAGAAAAATACTAAAGCTAAGTCTATGCCCAGTGGGCAAAAGCACAGTGTCATATGAATGAAGGCTGTCAGGGTACTGCAGTAGAGAATAAAGGCACATAAACATCCCTGACTGAACAATTCTATATACAACTGGATGAACTATGAAAATCAGTCATGTTGGTGACATGTCATGTCTTGCTCAAAAACCCAGTTTCCCATTACTTACAGCATAAAGTGTAACCCTCTGACCTGGCATTTCAAGGTTCCCTACAATCTAGCTCTCAGCTACCCTTCTAGATCACCCATTCACTCTCTTCCTCTTCTACTTTTCCCCCTTGAACTCTTTATTTTAACCAAACAAATCTAGTCACTGTCAAAAGAATACATCGAGCACATTTAGGTGCCTGAGTTTTTGCTAATTCCATTTATCTTGACCTGAATTCTGTGCTCCTTCTTTTGTATTTTTCTAAACTTAAATATGGATCCAGTTCAGATCACCCGTGGTGACCACTCTCACCCTCTAAAGCCCCTACCGCACACCTCTAGCGCTTAGCTGGCACCCGCCATCTACTACGATGTAGTATTATCTATACGTATATCTTGCCTCAACTTAACTGTTAGACAGCAAGCACTACCCTTTATACAGATTTGTTTCCCCAGAGCTAGCATGGGGCTTGAAAATGCTAATGATGGTTATGATACGTGGTCTTTTGTTATTCTCAGATCAGATTGTATTATTGTTTCACTGAAAGTGGCATCTATTGATTAACCGTTCAGAATTACTTACTTTCTTATAAACAACACTCCAGAGAAAAAAGAGTGATTCTATCAAGGAGGAGAGCACAAAGAGACTATATACCTTGCTTCAAGCCTTAGTGAGTTGCATAAAGACCAGAAAAAAAACCCCAAAATTTGATTTCTACTTCATTGCTTGTCATTAAAATATCTCTTTATTGGCTATAAAAATTGGCTCAATAATATAAATGCCCAAATGATTAAATTATTAGGTAAATAAATACTCATTAGATGGAAGATAAGAGTAAATATCTTCCCAGATCCTTTCTACTTGGATACTCTATGACTCACATATGCAGATGAATTGAGACCACGCCAATCCAGATATAAGAAAATCTAATGGCTTAGGAAAATGTCTAAGACCTTTTAAACTAGGGTCTTAAACCTTAACTAGGGTGTCATAAACCTTAAAATTTAGCTGAGGTTTATTCTAAGTATGGAGGTATCTAATATCTTTCTGAAATTACCTTGATCAGAAGCAAAGTTTATGTTTTTGTGTCCCCTTAGACCCAAAGGTATTGACTCGGGTGTGAGACTTTAAAGGGTTTGCCCTGTGAGCAGGATGAGGGATAGGATGATTCACGGAGTCCATGGGTAAAAGATCTGCCTGGGCATGGGATATTCACCAGCCCAGTACAACTCTCTAAGAACAGATTAGAAAAACAACCCAGCAATAAGATTATCTCACTTCAGAGATTTCTTTGCACAACAGCCCCTTACACTAACACTTTTGGTTCTTAATTTGGTCAAAAGACCAACTACGGAGAGAAGGGAGACAAGTTAGGTCTGGCAGGGACAAAAGACCCACTGTATCTGCAGCACATGATTGAAGAGAAGTCTAAATTGAGTTGTTAAAGGAAATGCCGGCGGGGGCGGGCCGGGGGCATTCAGCGTTCAAAAAAAGATTATGAAAGAGGTGGCATTTGAACATTTTTTAAAAATAGAGTTTTGAGATCTAAAGAAAAAAGTATCACCTCACACACATAATCATTTCTGCTATACTGGATTCTATGAAGAGGGCCAACTCCTTCTCTCTGAGAATGACAAAAGTACAGTTTCCTAATGTTAAAACCATTTAAACTGCAACTTGAATTAATGGAGGGAAGATTATATTACAAAGCTCCACACCTATCTGGCAAAGTATTTGGAAGGTGGAATTTTAAGGCATGGGAGATACAAAGAATCACACAGAAAACAGACACTAATTTGAGCACTTAGGAATGACATGGTGCTTCCAAATATGTAAGGCTTCTCCACCATTCTAAATGTTCATGACAAAGGAAAATGAGACAAAGACAACAAAATAGAAAAAAATAATTTGGTTATAACTCATACAAGGAATTTGAGTTGCATGAGCTACAGCTGCTGCTCAAAACAAACAACCTAAACCCTTAATATAAGTGAGTACCAAAATATTCACTGAAATACTTCATGTTATATAAAGTATAATATGTCCTACAATTTACATAAATTATATAAACAAGCATACTAAAAACAGACTGGAAAGATACAATAAAATATAAACTATTTTGTCTATAGGTGGTAGTAGCTTTATAGGTAAATTCTATTTTCCTTTAGCTTATCTATGGCTTAAAATTATTCTACATCAGGAGTTACTTTTGTGGAAAAAAGGGGAGGGAGAAATTTTTTTTTAATGCCACGTAGACATGCAAAATTCTAGTGTTCACATTCAGAATTTCCCATTTTCCTCATCAAAAATATTTAAATCATAAAAACGTCTTGCTTGTGGGCCCCTGACACCAGCAAAGTTAACTTCCCTGGCATGTATCCACTTACGAACAAGGTGGGCACATGGCAAGAGAAGAAGGCACTCACACAAAAGCTTCTGACATTCACCTTGATGTTTGTGACTGCAGTCGAGCTGGCTTGTCCACAGGAAGAAAGAAGCCTTAAACGAACTGGTTTTCCCCGAGCCTTCTTGGCCAGGAGTAGAAGGTAAGTAGCTGTGAGGTGATCATACTGCCACTGGAGGAAAAGAAAATCAAATTGTTTAGAAGATTAAACTTGCTTTTTGAAATAATGTTTTATTTTAAACTAATTTTTTCCTCAATGTAACAAACATTCAGAATTTAGACTTTTTTTTTGGCTTTAAAGCATATAATGAAAGACAGCAATCCCCTACCCCACTCCCACACACACACAATTTCCACTCCCTAAAAGGTACCTTTGGCTGTTTTTTCTATATTTCTAAATTAATTGCTTATACAGCTTTAATTTTTTTCAGCTTCGGATATTATCTCTAGATATCTTACTATAGAAAATAAGAACTTAGCTCTACTACAACTCCTTCCTTCCCCCGAACAAATTTCCCTGCATCCTCCTACTATAGTTTTATAATTTCTAGTTAAATCAACATTTACATTATTATGATTATATAAATAGTATTTTCAACTAAGTAAAGGCAATAATCAAAATATTTAATTGGTACCCTGACCCCAGTGAATCAAAACAGAGGCCAAAATATGAGTAGGTCCCTGGGAAACCCCTGCCATGCCAATTATTAACCTTTTAATTGCTGGATATGAGGCAGGACCGGAGGGAGGTACCAGGCCTAAGGGAGGTAACAGGGCAACAGGGAGGGCACTCAATGTAGTAGTTATTTACCAATCAGTATACAAATATTCTAGTATCTTAATAATCTGTATGGCCGTACTGGTTGAATATCAGCCCTGCAACCAAACCACACAGGGTGCTATCCTTGCACTTTCTTCTTTTGAAACTTTTTCTTGAAGTTAAAAACAAAAAAGAAGCAGTCATCTTATTAACTCAACTCCACACTCTCCAACACTCTTCACCTCCTCCCAACATGTTCACAACACATCAGTTAATCTGTCTCCTCCTCTGCCTCATTTTGGAGACATTCCACCTGATGTCTGCATTCTGTGCTCCACTCTAAGCTGGCTTCTTTCTCAGCCTGCAACTCAAATGTCAGTTGAGGGGTTCCCTTCACTTCTATCCTACAATATACCCCTTGGTTTCCTAGATCCTACCTGTTCCTATCTCTTCATTTACTTTCTTGTTTTGGTGGAACATTTCCTCCAACAACTTCCTGAGTGTGGATGAAGAGGAGGTAAATTTTTTGAGATCTTGCATGTCTGATAAATGACTGTATGCTATCCACACGCTTGACTCTGGTTTGACTGAGTATGGAATTTCAGGCTGACAATAATTTCCACAGCTTTGAAGGCACCGTCCCATGGTCTTCTAGCTTCTAGTACAGTTATCGAAAAATCTAAAGTCTTTCTGATTCCCAAGCCTTTGTGTATGACCTTTTGTTTCTTGTCTCTAGAAACTTTTTGGATCTCCTTTCCCCACTAGTTTTCTGAAATTTCACTAAAACAGGCCTTTGTGTGAATCTATTTTCATCCATTTTGCCAAACCCTAGTTAAGTCCTTTCATTCTTAGAAACTCATACCTTTCAGTTCTGGAATATTTCTTCTTGTACTATTTCTGTGATGGTTTCCTTCCCTTTCTTCTTCTCTGTTTTATCTTCCTGCAACTTCTATTATGTCTATGTTGGACCTTTCTTACCCCTTCTCTTTTCCTTGTGCATCTCTTTGTCTTTAGGTTCTACTTTTGAAAGATTTCACATTACCTTCATTTTCAAACATTTCTACTGAGCTTTTCATTTCTGTAGTCATATTTTAAATCTTCAAGAGTATCTCTTAAAATGTTATTTTAGTCATCTTATTCCTATTTCAAAAAAGAAATAGCTTCTCTTATCTCAGAGAATATTAATTATTGTTTCTTAGCTATTTTCTTCCACTCCCTGCATTATCTGTTTTTTCTGAGCATCTCTGCTTTTTCTTCCTTCTCTCCCACCACCCCATTTGTTTCGATCTTTGACTTTCATGTTAGAGGCCATCCTCAAAGGCCTGGTGATCTTTGGCTGTCTGTCTCTATTTGAAAGCAAAGAGTATACTACACAGCTACTTAAGACTCTTGTGTAGTTTAGGCCTGCTCATTACCTTATGGGCTTCTCTCTAAGGTGAACAGACAGGAACCTGAACTCCCAACCATTGGTATAGTAGGTCTTTTCTCTTGGCTTTTCCCTAGAGATGAGTCTCCCAATATTTTCCCCAACCCCACTGCAATTAGGATAAAATCCTGATCCCAGCATTCTCAGAGTTGAATAGGGAAGAGAGTTAGAGGCAGTGGTTCACTGTTCAGTAAGAGGAATGTGTGTGTCAATGCATCCATTTCAGAATGGCTCATCACCCCCACCTGAGCTGCATCTGGTACAAGAGTGCCTCTTGTTCAATGTCTCCAGTCTTCTGCTGGGGTGGAGAAGACGTGGCTATCATACAGCACAAGGTAAACAGAGGGACCTAGCAATCTAACTGCTCCTAATACAGACTTTCAACCAATTTTCCTGCTTCCACCCTGCTCACTTCCCTGACTCCAGAGGTTCCTAGGACCTCTGATTCCTGAGTCTTTCTGGAGCTCCAGGGCTCTAATCAATTTGCTTACTGCCTTTTCCCACTGCAGGCACTTTGTTTTCAGCTTTCTCCAAAATGCTAGGTCAGCTGCCACTTAGCCATTTTGTAACTTCTAAAACTTTACTGACATTTCTTTTGTCTCCTCTTTTCTTCTCTTCATTGTGAATTGTTTGTCTTTTTACTCCTTTATCGTTATTTTAGTGAGGTTTTAGGAAGTGTTGGATGTAAACATGTCTGTTCAATCTACGTGAATAACTGAAAGTTTCTAAACAATGTACTTAAGACTTTGAGACTCTCTGCCATGCAAAAGTGTTAAATTTTAATGCTAAATAATATTTTGTGCTATGTACCTCACAAAGTACACGATCCAAAGAGGTCTACTATCACCTCTGATTTTATTAATAAATTTTATCTGCTAACATTTTAGATGGCCACAATCATAGTATATGCTTTGAAATTTACATAATGGATCTATCAATCCAGTGGAAGAAGTATAACACTGTGATAAATTATCATAGAATGTTGCCTTTAATCCAGAAAGGTTGGGGGAAAGGAAGGACGGAAAAGGTTTCATGGAGAAGGTACTTGGAAACTAGGTGAAAACTATATAGTTATAATCACTCTCTACTTTCCAGAAGCTACGTTAAAGGTTTTTTCTGCACCTCCCACATCCATGGTCTCATGTGTGATAGCTGCCTTCCTGAAAGAGATGCCATAAACTGACTAGAGACAATTGCTCAGAAACAAGTTGCCACTTGCTTGTCAACAATGGCATAACCCAGGCATTGTAAACAATACGTGGAGGGTGCTAAGAGTTTTAGGTGGAGTTTTCTAAACAGGCCTCAGAGTTTTATAATCCTGGAAACTCTACTTCCCTAGGCAAAAAAGCATCCTTTTAATAACTTTTTTGCCATAGCCACTTCATACTACTTATTACAATAAGATGCACAGGGGAGTTCTATGTTTAATAACAGATAAATCAACACATTAGTTATGCTTTTCAGGTGATGTCAATCCCCAAGTCTAATGCAACCAATGTCTCCCTTATCTTTTAGGCAGCTCCCTCTTTTGAAAGTCAAATGTCTGAAAGTAAAGCAATAGGTTTACCTGTTATAAAGAAGGTTCCATTTCTAGAAAACAAAAAACATTTTAAAATCCCCAGTTACTGTTCAGGCAAGCCAAATGTTAAAGGACTGCCCGGGCACCTGGGCTGAGGAGAGGCAGCTACTGGAACAGAGCGTTTGAGAAATTGAGGAGTGGCCCACCATCCTTCTCCTGACCTTGCTCCCGAGGCCCTCAGTCTTTAAACTTCCGCCACCAGAACACATGGGTGTTTGCACTGCAGGGGTGAGAGGAAAGGATCTGTCTTGGTCTGTAGGTTCTCGTGTGCACATGCAACCCTCAGCGAAGCCAGATAGATAACTGGCTGCTCCACAATCCAGAGCCACCACGGCTGGAAGATCGGGGAAAGTAAGGAAAGCTATGAAGTGGAAGCTCTAGCACCACAGGAGGAAATCTCAACAGGACTATGAGATGTGGCTCAAGATCATGATACATGAGAGACTCTCACTTCCACGTTCAAAAAGCAGTTTAAGAATGCTCATGTATATAATATAAAAGTGGTAGTTCCATGAGTTGAATGTTTGGGAATAATACTGTTTCTCTCTCTTTACACAAGGATCAGCAGCACCATACCCAGCATGGAGCACAAGAAACTGATCTCTGTCCTGTCTAGCCAGCACCTAGAGCTCCCAAGATGCCAGAAAAAAAAATGTAACAGACCACGGCTGATCTCAAACCTGGTTTTCCCAAGGCTCTTTAAACTGGAAAGTACCTAGAACCAATGTGAATTCTCTGAGACCACCCAGACCAGGATTTTTCAACTTCAACACTATTTGATAGTTGACGTGGATAATTCTTTGTGGTGAGTGGCTATTCTCTAGGATATTTAGCAGCATCCCTGGCCTCTACCCACTAGATGCCATTAGTATATACACACGCCCCCATTGTGACAACCAAAAATGTCCCCTGAGGGGCAAAATCACTCCAAGTTGAGAACCACTGACTTAGACCAATGCTTCACAAGCTTTAATGTATAGATGAATCACTTAGGGTTTATTAGGATGCAGATTCTGATTCAGCAGGTCTGAGGTGGGACGTAGATTCTGCATTTCTAACAAGCACAAAGTGATGCTTATGCTGCTGATTCTAGATCACACTTTGAAGAGCAAGAATCTAGAGTAATACTTCTCAACTCCTGGCTACACACTGCAATCATTTGGAAAGGTTTTAAAAATTGTGATGCTTATGCCATACCCCAGACCAATGAAATAGTAATCTCTGGGGTGGGATTTAGGCATCAGGATTGAAGTTCCTAGGTGATTACAATGTTCAGGCAAAGTTAAGAAGATATTGTCTACTCATCCCTAGGACTGGAAAATAAGTATAAACAGGCATTTAAGAATGAGGGAAGGGCTTCCCTGGTGGCGCAGTGGTTGAGAGTCCGCCTGCCAACGCAGGGGACGCAGGTTCGTGCACCGGTCTGGGAAGATCCCACATGCCGTGGAGCGGCTAGACCCGTGAGCCATGGCCGCTGAGCCTGTGCGTCCAGAGCCTGTGCTCCACAACAGGAGAGGCCACAACAGTGAGAGGCCCACGTACCGCAAAAAAAAAAAAAAAAAAAAAAAGAATGAGGGAAAAGTACACAAGAAGAAAAACTATTACTTTCCTCACACATTCTTGATGTTGGTCATGCCTAGCTTTCAGGATAACTGAGATCTTTAAAGAGATGTAACACCAGAAAACAATCTCTATCATGCCTCATTATTTTGTTTTCTTTATCAGAAGTAAGAAGACAATTCCCATTTCCATTTCACTTTTAAGTTTGAAAATTATATGTAGACACCACATAAAGGATACTATTTTAAAGACTTTTTTTTTTCCTAATGATTCTTGAAATTCTGAGTATGTTACTTTTAAGATTCAGATTTTAAAAGTTTGTGAATCTCATACTAATTTTTTTCTGGATAAAATGACATGATACGTGGGACTTGCTTTGAAATACCCTAGCTAAAAAGGGCAGATGGAGGGTAGTGTTGGAATATAGATAAAATTGGCAAAATGTTAATAACTGTTAAAACTGGATGATGAGTACATGGAAAACCATTGTTATTATACTAGTCTCTCTACTTTTGTAGGTGTTTGAAAATTTCTATAATAAAAATTTAAAAAGAAATTTTTTGAATCCAAAATATAGTTTTCTATTAAAGAGCATTCCAAAGAAAAGGTCATGTAATTTTTTTTTAACTTGTTTACATGAAAACTTTGAATTTTCATTGTAAAATACTAAGGACCTGACATATCTGGCAGCAGTTCCCAATTCTTACCATCGTGTTTCATTCCATGAAAAAGTAAATTATCATTCTGTTTTCCAGACATGTTCTGTTTGTCTGGAATTGTCATTCAAAAGACATACTATGTCATTCAAAAGAATTCCTTCATATCTCCTCCTCACTGAAGAAAACTGTGGCTTAGTAAAGTTTGGTTAGTTTTAAAAAAAATTGCTTAAGGCCTTTACCTTTCAAGTTAGAAAAGAGAAAAAAACAAATACAATTCATAGGTGATGAGAGACATAGCACTGAACCAGGAGCCATGTTGGCTGCGATCCCTGCCCATCGTGTTAGACTGTACTCAGAGACAGCTGTGAGTGCCTCTATCTCTAGAAAAAAACCACATGTGTGATCTAGAGATTAAGCATCTGAAAGAGCTAAAATGATCCAATACCAGAAATCATGATGATGATTTCATTTGGTTCATAAGGTTGGGGGTGATGCGATGCTACAAGGCTGCTTTCAGGTAAAATGAAAACTGCTTTGTGTTTACCTCATTTCTACAACAGAATCACAGTTCCATGTTAGAGAATTTAAAGCAGTCAAAATTGAAACTCTGTCAATTCTCTGGACTCATTTGTTCTGTTTCTTAAAAGTTTTTTTTCCATTGTCTCTTTGATCAATCTCATTTTTAAAGAGTATATCCACCAGACATCAGAAAGAGTTGAGTGGAAAACACACATAAACATAAAATAAGTGCAATATTTACACCCATGATAAAATCATAGGTCTGAAAAATGCTATACTATTTTTAATGTACTGATAAAATAAAAAACAATGATGAAACAAAAGATATTACTCTCAAATTCATGCTGTATTTCTTACCAGTGAAATTAAATCCTCCATTGTTTGTCTGTTGTTTCTGTGATATACAGAAAGTTCCGTTACACAATCTTCATCAAGGTGAAAAAGCTACAAAAAAATTTTATCAACTTTATTAACAAAAAATTACAAAATATTTATGGTTTTGAAATTTTAAAATTACCATAATTACCTGGTAAAATCAAACACCAACATGTAAAAACAACATGAGTTTGTCAAACTCTTGGGTAAGAATAAACATTCTCGGGCTTCCCTGGTGGCGCAGTGGTTAAGAATCCACCTGCCAATGCAGGGGACATGGGTTCAAGCCCTGGTCCGGGAAGATCCCACATGCCACGGAGCAACTAAGCCTGTGCGCCACAACTACTGAGCCTGCGCTCTAGAGCCCACAAGCCACAACTACTGAATCCCGCACGCCTACAGCCCGTGCTCCGCAACAAGAAAAACCACCGCAATGAGAAGCTTGCGCACTGCAACAAAGAGTAGCCCCTGCTCGCCACAACCAGAGAAAGCCCGCGCCCAGCAACAAAGAGCCAACGCCAAAAATAAATAAATAAATTTATTAAAAAAAAAAAACACGAATAAACATTCTCCACAATTTTTAAAGATATAAGCAGATAACAATAAGAAGTTCAAGAAGATGATGAGCTCTCTTTTCCAGCCCTTCACATCCCCCTCATCATCTGATCAACTGTTACAATTCTGCTGTGCAGCCAAGGGACTATATTCTCCTCCCCTACCGCAAGACAGGGACTGGTATTTGCATCAAAGAGCAGTCATCTAGGCATCCAAAATCACTGGCAGGACAACAGACTGGGTAAAAGAGTGGCTCAGACTTGTAGCATATTGTCCCCCAGGTTATGTTTGGGTTTAGCGCAATCCAAGGAGCCCTTATGATGGTGCCATATATGCTGCACAATCATCATTATGCTGAAGGTACCAGTAAAGCACAATTTTTAAAAGGAAGAAGTGACACAGCCGCTACACAAACTTTATTTTGCTTAAGGACAGAAATTATCCAAGTATTGTGATCCCTGCATGATGAGACCTCACCAGAGATGGGGCCAGAAATGAGTTCTCAGAGCCAAACAAGGATCACTGAGAATGAAAAGGCAGGAAGGGTCTGGCCTGGACCTGGAACAGGAGTTCAGAAAATAATATGGGAAAAGAATCATAAGGAATGTAATTTTAAAGTCATCTTTCCAATGTAAGAATTCACTTCATAACAGCCCCAATATGGGATGTTTCACTTTCTGCTTAAAGTCTTCCTCTCCAGAACAGCTGAGATGGTTAGCTTCTTCCTCCTCCCCTAAGGTCTGTCTCCCTGTGATCCCTATCCACTGTGAATTGGTACAATCTGACAGCTGACAGGCTTTGGAAGTAGAGAGACCTTGGTTTTAATCATTACATCAAAAAATAACCGTGTGACCTTGAGCATATTACTACACCGCTCTGAACCTCAGTTTCATCCTCTGTAAAACAGAGATGGCACCTGCCTTGCAATATATGTAACCTATGTGGTGTACCTAGTACATCACCTTAAATGAGTAGGCCCTCAAAAAACTGTTAACTATTTTTACTAACAGTCATAATTCTATTTCCTCTTTGGTATAAGAACTTTCAGAAATTTGAATATTCCTATTATCAACAACCTTTCCTCTCCAAGTTTTCTCTTTTCCAGCTCCTTTAACCACTGTTTTAATGATTAACCCCCCTTACCATTCTGGCCCTTTCGTTAGATCACATAGTTCAGGTTTTCACTGACCTTCAACGTACCAGCATGTGGCAGAGCAATATCATGACCTTCCCTTGTTACCACACTTGTAACATCAGACTCAAGAGAAAGTCATGTTGCCATCATGAAACTAGAGGAACAGTACAGACAATGACCTGCATGATTGGCTGGTACAAGCTCAACCTCAAGGGCTATGGAGAATGGGGAGACCACAAAGGTTTATACTGATGGTTTTATGAAAGTCAAAAATGCCACAAGTAAGTTTTCATTGTGTTGCTTTGACCTTAGCAGCTCCCCAAAATGTAGATTCCTGCTTCAGGAAGGGCTCAACCTCAGAAGTTTGGACACTTTACCAGCCAGTTGGGTATCTTCTTGTTGATACCACTGCTCAAGCATGAAGGAAATGATTTCTGGGTTCCCTCCATGATCTTAAGTTACTTTCTTAAAAACAAAAACCTCTCCCCCATAGCCTCTTGCTCTGTAACTTTACCACAAGGTGTGTGGAGGAAAGGAAGGAAGGGTAGGAAGGAGATGCTATCTTCTTTGCTGGGCTCCTGAACTGGAAAGAATGAAAAGAGTGGGACAAGACACCAAAGTCTGAAAAATACGGTTTAACTCAAGTTTTCCAAAGGGGTTCAACACTTTAAGTACTCTGAATTCTCAGCCACACATGCTTCAGTTAAATTAAGTACAAAAACGCATACCCAAAGTTAGCCAATTATTTTGGATTATCCGTGCCTACTACATTTCCTGTTCAGTAGGGCAGAAAATAGAACTGAATATAACTTCTATTTGATACAATACTTGGGTACTAGAGCTACGTGTGAAAATGATAGAAGGAGATCATGCATAGAGTTACAGAATAGCATCTATACCTTAAATATCCAAGTAAATCTGAATTATTTTTTATAGTTCACTCTTGATAAAACACAATACTGAGGCAGAAAAGCAAATACTTCGAAAAGCAATAATCCCTTATAGCTCTTCTGTATATAACTCATTTGATCCCTGCGACAGCTCTGTAAGGCAGACATGACAGATTAATGACATAACACTGAAAGGTACTCTATAGATGACAAAACATGATCCAAACATACAGAAGAGACTGGCATTAGAATACCCATATTAGAGGTGAGAAAATGAAGACTCAGAAAAAGTTATGCAATTTGCCTGAAACTGGCATTTTTCATCCTAGCCCAGGGTTTTTCCTACCACATCATAATGCCACCTCTCCATGACTCTATTCCAGTAGCTATTCCAACAGAGACCAGACAACTAATGCTTATCACAAAGGCTATAGCTACACAGAATACAGGCCCTGAGTTTGAATTAGTTGGCCTGTCAGATCCATTATATTCTGGAGCCCTTCTGTCTGGGTTAAAATCCTGGTTCTACACTTACTAGTTGTTTGACCTTGGGCAAGTTATTTCATGATTCTGTGTCCAGTTGCTTCATCTGTAAATGGGGACAATAACAGTACCTACTTCAGAGGGTTTGTATGAGGACTGAATGAGTTAATAAGAGTTAAAAACACAAAGCCTTTAAAGGTACTATCCTAAGGGCTCTGTCTATATTATATTATAGTACTACAGTAGCACACTTTTCTATTATAGTAAGCATTCAATAAATATTCGTAATTATTATACTAAGATGTAAGGAAAATCATATACTTTTTTGGAACACTCAAAACTATGTATCTTACTTTATACTGTGCCCCAATTTAAAATAATCTTTGTGTTGTTGAAATCAGAGACTTTCTTCCTTTGGGCATCTGTTCCACTGCAAACAGTAGCATATCCTACCCTATTAAGGATCACGGCTGAGAAGACATGCAAAGCCCTCCCACACGTGGAGAAATGATGACCCCCAATGGCTGAACACAGGCATGTGCACCACCCACGTTCTCCACCTCACAAGGGCACGTCACAGCTCCCCTGGCCCTGCTGCTGTGCTGCTCAGACACCATATACTCTGCTATCCTAGGCTCTCAGTGTTGATGGTTGTTAGCATTAAGTTGCAGCTCTAATTGTGTTTGCTCAATAGCTACTGAAGATGTCGTGGAAGGTTAAAGGAAATATGAAGAAGAGAGATTTTAGGGGTTGACAGTCACAGGAGAATCAGGAGGAATTTCAGATGAGGCTGCATGGTCATAACAGTGGGCAGACTAGTGAGAAGGGGTTAAAAACAAACATAGTCTATTTTCCCAAGTATTTATATTTATTGGTGTAATTCTTCCAGAAAGCAAATACCCCACAGCTGTATGTATCAGGTCTACAATGTGGCATGTATCCAAGCTATTCTGTTGACCCATGCACATACTCCTCTCCATTGCAGACGCTGTAGTAGATTATCAAAAAACATCTCCAATTACCTGAAAAGGCTATTAAAACACTTCTCCTTTAAAGCATTAAAATGCTTTTCTAACTATGTATCTGTGTAAGGCTGCATTTTCTCCATATGCTTTAATAAAAACAACATATCAAAACAGACTGAATGCAGAAACAGATGAGTACCCAAGTGTCTTCTATTAAGCTAGACTTTAAAGAAATCAGCAAAGATGTAGAGCAGTGCCACTCTTCTCACTGGATTTATTTCTTAAGTAGTTATGTTTAATTTCTTGATTTCCTTATCTATGAAAAGAGGATAAGAACTGTACCAACTTTGATGGCTACACTTTCCATACTGGCTCTGGGTTTTGCTTTGTGGCTTGCTTTGGCCAGACATTAGTAAGCACAATGCAAGCAGAGGCTTGAAAAATGCTTGAGTGTGGGACTTCCCTGGCAGTCCAGTGGTTAAGACTCTGCACTTACAATGCAGGGGGCGTGGGGTTGATCCCTGGTCGGGGGAACTAGGATCCCACATGCCACGCGGTGCAGCCAAAAAAAAAAAAAAAAAAAAAAAAAAAAGCTTGAGTGTTAGGGTTTGTCCACTTTCTGGCTTCTTCTGGAATCTAGCTGCCATATCAAGGAGCCCAAACTAGCCTGCTGGACAGTGTGGCCCAACAAATAACCAGCACAAATAGTTGGTCTTCTGAGTGAGGCTTAGACCATCCAGCCACAGTCAAGTCACCAGTTAACTGCAGCCACATGAATGACCCCAGGTAAGACTAACACAGGAAATATCTGGCTGAGCCCCAAACTGCTGATCTACAGAATTGTAAATTATTATTGTTTCAAGTCACTAAACTTTGGGGTGGTTTTTTATGCAGCAATAGTTCGCTAATATACAAAGTATACATACCCCTTACATAAAATAGATAAGCAACAGAGATTTACTGTATAACACAGGAAACTACATTCAATATCTTATAATAACCTATAGTGGAAAATAATCTGAAAAAATATACATATGCATAACTGAATCACTATGCTGTATACCTGAAACTAACACAATATTGTAAATCAACTATACTTCAATTAAAAAACATTATACATACCGTTTAGTAATGCTCACATTTTTACCAAGTTCAAATTGCCATTTGTTAAAAAATATTTTTTACAACATTAATGTAGGAATACTTATTAATATAACTGCTTAAACTTGCATAGCACTTTGTGTTATTTAAAATTCTTTCACACAGACCTACTAGAGAATGGACTTGAGGATATGGGGAGGGGGAAGGGTAAGCTGTGACAAAGTGAGAGAGTGGCATGGACATATATACACTACCAAACGTAAAACAGATAGCTAGTGGGAAGCAGCCGCATAGCACAGGGAGATCAGCTTGTTGCTTTGTGACCACCTAGAGGGGTGGGATAGGGAGGGTGGGAGGGAAAGAGACACAAGAGGGAAGAGATATGGGAACATATGTGTATGTATAACTGATTCACTTTGTTATAAAGCAGAAACTAACACACCATTGTAAAGCAATTATACTCCAATAAAGATGTTAAAAATAAATAAATAAATAAATAAAGTTCTTTCATATATATATTAGACCAGTTCTCATGGTATGCTCTGTAGACCCCTGAGGATCTCCAATCAAAACATCATAGCAAAACAATGCAGAAGCAGGTGAGATCCAAGTGTATTCTATTAAGCTAGACTTTAAAGAAATTTGCAAAGATGTAAAACAATGCTAGTCTTCCCACTAAATTTATTTTTTAAATAGTCATTTTTCATAAAAATATTTGTGATAAACTGTAATAGGTTTAGTACTGTTACTTTTAAATGAATCGATCAATAAATATTTTAATAAGTGAATAATAAGAGCATAAAGGGGCCCTCAGACTTAAAAGTTTGAGAACCTCTATAACCTTATAACTACTCTGGGAAATAGGAAGAACAGGTTTAACCTACTTTTTACAGACGAATATATTGGTTTGGAAAAGTTAAGTAACTTGCCTAAGATTCCCAGAGCACTGTTCACAATCCTGACTACGTGAGAAACACCAGGGAGCTTTTAAAAAATATCCATTAATTGCTGTGGGACGGGGCACAGGCACTTTTTTTTTAAGGTCCTTGTGATTCTCATGTGCAAGCCCGTTAGGAGCCACTGTCCTAGAGATTAACAGGCAAATATACAATTCAGTTACAATCTCCCAAACACCAATCTGACAGATAAGTCTACAAAATATACTTTCTTTTGTATTTAGACCACATCATTGTACATTCTGAATCCACACAAAGTTTTTGTTTCTGTTTTTTAATTTTACTGGATTTCATTTTACTTACAGGAGTCTTGCTTTGCCACTCAACAGGACAGTTGTAATCTTGCATGATCCAGGGATGGTTCAATAGATTTTTCACAGAAATCCGTTTCTTTGGGTCCACCTAGTGGCCATTGAGAGGTAGCTGGAGATTAACATTTTAAATAGAGACCATAGAACACCTTTCCTCCTGAGAACTCAAAATTCATCAGAACAGATGTAAACTTTATCATCACAAAAATGCTGTCAAAGACCTTAAAATGGCCTTGGAATAAATTCTTTTAAAAAGGGAATAGAGGCAAGAAAACTATAGCTACCAACACGGGCTTAGAAGATAAATGTTTAACAAACATGAACTTCATTGGTATGGACATTATTCATGAAGTTAAGCCAATCTATTGTATGATGTAATAGTCTTTTGCTGGAAAACCTATTCACAGGAAATAGTCACCAATTTAATATTCAAGCAGGCACAATGCAGGGCATTCACACTGAATATGCAATCTCTACCTCCAATGAGCTTACAATCACATATAACAAGTTGAAAAGCACACCTTTCTTTTCCATTTGTAATTTTCAAATGTGAGGAGAGAAAAATTAATCAACAAAGATTAAGTTTTGGGGAGTTTAGAAGAAAGGATGAGGTGTTTTCAATCTCATTATGGAGATTTGGTGGTCTTGCCCTACTCAAGGTAGGTGAGCTCAAGGTAAATTTTGAATAAAAAGTAGAGATGGCTTAATATATGGAAAAACTGAATACATAATAATGAAAAAAATATTGCTAATAAGGTACTCATATTTTTCAAAGTGTTTCCCATTAATCTCATTTTATCCACGTAACACTATGTAGCAAGCACTGAAGCCAAGCTCAGAATCCCCATTTTATAGGTCAGAACCTGGTTAGGTGGCATGCCTATTGATTGGTAGGGTGGATAACTAGACTTCAGCACTCCTGTCTTTCACCCTTAAAGATCATAACACCAAATCAGTGGCTCTTAACGTGTGGTTCCCAGACCAGCGGTATCAGTGTCATCTGAGAGCTTATTAGAAATGCAAATTCTTAGCCCTGCCCCAGCTCTACTGAATCAGACACTCTCAGGGTGGTGCCCAGCAATCTGTGTTTCAATAAGCTCATGTGGCAATTCTGATACATGCTAAAGTTTGAGAACCACTGCACTAGATCATGGGGTCCACTCAATTGTACATCAGCTCATTTAAGCAATTATTCCGTATCTACTATATATCTAATGGAAAAAGAGTGGGAGCAAGAAAACAGAAAACAGTGGAGCAAGAGCTGGTTAGAGAAAACAGACAATGCTCAGGAAAAAGGAAGAAAAACCAAATCAGCAAAGATATATGGTAGCAGTCTTTTTTAAAAAATGCATTTGCAAAGAAAGCACCTAGTAGAGAATATCTGCAGAGTAGGTATAATGAATGGAATTTTTTACAGCTGATAGATAAATGTAGTAGCACTACAGACATCTTAAAATCAAATAATAAAAGAAGACTTCTATTATTTTAAAATAAATAACAAAGATTACCTGTAGCATTTGTTGAAGAAGCAGAATACTACTGGGGGAGAGCCACTTAGGAACCTCATATTTCCCTCTCTACAAAAAACAAAGAAAGCATTTAGGAGATTTAGGTTCAATCAGCCTTGATACAAATTTCTAAGGTTAACAACATGCTGGAGGTTTACTTCCAAGCTTGAAGACTTCACCCAAGTTTAAGATTTGGTAAACATTATTAATAACATAAGAAACCCATTTCTTGCCTTAAAGAAGAAAATCCAGTTAGTTAAACACTACTGTCACCTCTAAAGTATCCACATATCGGGTAAGGGCTAGAGCACAGAGAATGTAAGAGTGGCAAACGTAAATGTTACAGCGCTTTGGAATCTATAGTATGATTAAATGGACAGGAAGTATACACTGTAGTCAGTATTTTTATTGAAGCAAATTTTAGTTTATAATCCCAGAGGAATTGTCAGTTGACAAAAGTAGGTCACAGAAAATCATATTTGGTAGGAGGACACAGGCTGTGGTTAAAAACAGGTCACATATCATCCGCAAGGCAGAATTCACAATCATTGAGGGAACTGATGAAAGCCACCTTCTAAGGCAAGTACCTCTTTTGGGAATGGAAGAGACTCAGGAGATAAATGTTTATAACCTGTTATACTCAGACATTACAGTCACCAAGTCATCAACCAAAACAAGACTAGGGGCTCGCTAAACACAAATACGTGATATAATACCTCTTCACACAACCTGTCACACACCCCTCTTTCCCAATTCAAAGGAAATGATAGAATCATTTTTCTTAGCAGAGAACAAATTGTTTAATGATGCTAGGATAACAGGTTAATTATATGAGAAAAATTAAGATTGAACTGTAATTCACAGTCTATATCAAAATTAATTCTACCCAGATTAAAGAGTTAAATGCAAACACTAAACCATGAGAATACTTAAAGAAAGCATCGGTGATTATTTTTTAGAACCTGTCTAGACATGACAGCAATACCAAAAAACTACTATAAAGATTAACAGACGACAAGATTGAAAGGCTGACATTTCTGTACAGCAAAACACAACTAACAAAGTTAATTAACAACAAATTGAGGGAAAAAACCTTTCCGCCTAAATGGCAAAAGATTAATACACTTCATCACATAAAAAGCTCTCGCAGATCACCACCAATCCTCTCCTTCCCACATTTCTCCTTCTCAGCAAATGGCAACTGCCTTACCAGCTCCTCAGGTCAGAAACCTTGGATCTTCTTTAGCTCCTCTTTCCCTCACACTTCACATCCGATCCATCAGCAAATCTATTGGTTCTATGTTACATATCCAGAATCACCTGTCACTACCTGTACCACACCTGCAGGGTCTCTCATCTGATATACTGCAGGAGGCTCCTAACTGGTCTTCCAGAGCCCATCACTGTCCCTCACAATCTAGTCTCTACTTACCAACACCAATGTTCTTTCAAAACGCTGGGTCAGGTCATATCACTTCACTATTCAAAACGCTCTAATGGCTCCCCATCTCACTCAGAATGAAATCCAAATTCCTCACTCTGGCTCCAAGGCCCTACGTGGTCTGTAACCCCACATCCACCCCACTCCCTGCTACCTCTCAAGCTCACCTCCTAACTCTCTCCCGCACTCATCAAACTATGATCACATCACAAGTCAAACACAATCCTGCCTTAGGCCCTTTGCACTCTTTGTTCCCGCCGCTATAATGCTTTCCCCAATATCAGCAGAGTTTGTGCCTTTATCTTCTTCAGGTCTCCCCTTAAATACCAGTGGCATCAGTGAGGCTTCCCCAAACCACCTTTATAAATAGCATCCCTGCCCACCATCATCTCTACCTGCCTTTCATGGCACCTTCTTTACAGTCCTTATCCCTACGTGTCATACTACATATTTATTTGTTTATTTTCTGCCTCACTATATTAGAATATAAACTCTTTAATCATAGGGATTTTGTCTGTGCTGTTCACCTAGAACACTGTCTGGCCCTAACATATAAAAGGTGCTCAATTAATATTTGTTCCATAAAAGAAGAAATGGGATCAAAGCATACACTCCAAAAGAAAATGGGCAAAGAATATTCACAGGTAATCCCAAAACAAGAACTTTTAAACGGTTAATAAACATGAAAATATGTTCAACTAATCCAGCAATAAAAAAGCAATTAGGGACTTCCTGGTGGCACAGTGGTTAAGAATCTGCCTGCCAATGCAGGGGACATGGATTCGAGCCCTGGTCTGGGAAGATCCCACATGCCATGGAGCAACTAGGCTCATGCGCCACAACTACTGAGCCTGTGCTCTAGAACCCGTGAGCCACAACTACTGAGCCCACACGTCACAATTACTGAAGCCCACGCGCCTAGAGCCCGTGCTCCGCAACAAGAGAAGCCTCCACAATGAGAAGCCCGCACACTGCAACAGAGAGTAGCCCCGGCTTGCTGCAACTAGAGAAAGCCCGCACGCAGCAACTAAGACCCAACGCAGCCAAAATTTAAAAAAAGCAATTAATTTAAACAAAAATATGATCTACCAAATTGATAAACTTCAAAAAAATTATCCAGTGTTAGAGTTTGGGGATAAGAGTGCTTATATATACAACGAGAGAGCATAAACTTTTCTGAAGAGTAATTTGGAAATATGTGTAAAAAGCATTCAAGATCACATATCCTTGATCCAGCAATTTCACTTCTAGCAATTTATCCTAAGCAAATAATTTGGCATACAAAAATGTATTCGTGTTATGAACAGTAACATTCACCACAGAACTGTTTGTGATAACTCTGGAAACTAAGGAACATGGTCTGATGGAATCCAGAGAGCTCCCAAAAATAATCAATGACAAAATAACCTGAATGAGGATCCTGGGTTAGAAATATAGGTCCAGGGAGACAAGGGCAAGCACGCGCGCACACGCACGCACGCACACACACCCAACAGTAATTGAACGAGGCTAGAACAGTGGAGGCAGGTAGGTGAAGAAGGCTTCAACTAGCACCAGCATTGGGGTTCTCTGTTGTTACGAATTGTCTAGGACACAATTCTCACAGAAATCAGTCCAGCTTAACGGTGAGGGGAGAAACAGTATAGATCACTCAGAATCCTAGAACTACATGACAGGCTGGATTTTGAATATGTTAAAGAAATAGTCAAAGTTCCAAGGAAGTGTTATCAAGCAATTTATTTAAAAAGAAAAGGTGTTAACGTTAAAACAACTCAACCTCTGATTCAGCCTCTCTGATAAGAGCAGACAAGCTGACCTACAAAGTGTTTCCTAGGAAGGGCAAGAGCTTTCATTTTACAAATGACATTTAATGTTATTAAATTTTTCATTCTTCTTTATCTAAAGCACTCACTAGTACCCAGAGATACCACTCTTATTTATACCTTGCCAGGGCACCTTAACACTTGCCAATGTCAGATGCTGACAGTTTGTTTGTGAATTATAATAATGAAGTCTCTAATTCATTTCTCCTTACTATCCGTCATCCACCAAGCACTGAAGGCTCAGTGCTGCCTGGGCTCCAGGCCTATCCCTGGGAAGGGGGGATTTTTGGATGCTTCAGCCACCTTGCTGGGACTCAGCAGCGAGTCACAGTTGCTGCATGGCTGGCCCTGATCTAGTTGGCCCCACTCTCTTAGCTGAGCTTTTCCTTATTCCTGAGACCAAATGCCACTCATGATTCAAATCCTGGGTACCTGACATGTTCTCTTTCTTGGCAAACTGATCATTTGCCTGGCACCTCAAATACTGTAGCCTGCTTTTGCCAGGGTCCCATAGAAAGTAGAGACTGGCCTATTACTTGCTTACACCGATCAAGGGTCATGATCTACCTGAATTTCTGATCACAACCTGCACAACCTCTAGAGTGTCCTGTCTTGCTTTACTCACTGATCAGAACCTGCACCTACTCCAGTGGGTCTCTCCTCATGCTGACTGCACACAAAGCCATTTGCTGCTTACTCTCTGGATACCATCTGCACTGGGTTGAATAGTGACCCCCCAATATTCATGTCCACCTGGACCCTGTGAATGCATCCTTATTTGGAAATCGGGGCTTCTGCAGAAGTAATCAAGTTAAGATGAGATCATACTGGGTTAGGCTGGGCCCTAAATTCAATATGACTGGTGTTCTTACAAGAAGGGGGAAATTTAGACACAGAGACACAAACACACAGGAGAGAATACCACATGAAAACAGAGGCAGAGACTGGAGTGATGCATCTATAATCCAAGGAATGCCAAGGATTGCAGGCAAACACAAGAAGCTAGAAAGAGGCAAAGGAGTCTCCCTTAGAGCCTTCAGAGACCATGGCCCTGCTAACTCCTTGATTTTAGACTAGCCTCCAGAACTGTGAGAGAATAAATATCTGTTGTTTTAAGCCACCATCTTGTAGTACTTTGTGATAATAACCCTAGGAAACTAATATACCATCTATAAGGGTTTAACTTACTTGCATTACCTCTCTCCTATCATCACCTGCTCACCCCAAGGATAAATCTGGTTCTTGGTTCTAGCCCTTTCTGGTCTGCTCCAACACACAGATAACAGGTCCATAACCAGAACTGTGTAATAAAATAAACATTATGCCTTTAAGTTCAAAAACTACCATCCAAAACAAAAGCATTCTTAACTAAAAGTAGCAGAATTCTATAGAAATCAGATGTAAAAATGAATTTTCAGACCAAAGCACTGAATAACAAGAGCTCCACGAGGCTGATTCCAAGTTCCTCTTTGCCTCTTATTTATCTCCCCTTTTATCATCCCAACTTGAATTCACGAAGTATCTTTTAATAGATCCCCTGTGCTGTGCTGTGCTGTGCTGTGCGCCAGCATCATGGAAGCAATCCTATCCAGAGAGAGGCAGGGAGGATAAGTAAATGAGAAGTGTGGTGCTTGGCACACTGGAAACAGGCAGAGACTGGAGTCATACATTATGTTTGAATCCTAGTCTGCCTTTCATTCGCTCCTTGAGCTTGTACAAGTTATGTCATCTTTCTGACCCTGTTTCCTAAGAGTAGGCTCTGCAGACAAATTGCCTAGATCCAAATCCAGGGTCTACCGCTTACTAGCTGTGTGGATGAGCTATTTAACCTTGCTGTGACTCGGTTTCCTCATCTGTAAAGAGAAGTATAATAACAGTATCAACTCCATAAACTGTTGCTAGCACTCAATGATTTAATACATATAAAGCACTTAGCACAGGCACAGAGTAAGAAATCAATACCGTCTAGTTTCTACCATTGCTGCTGCCTCCACTACTATTACTATTACTACTACTACTATTACTACTGTTACTGTGAAACAAGTACAGTAATGCCACTTACAGGGTTATAAAAGGAATGGAAGAGAACGTATGTGAAAGCACTTGGCACAATGCCTTGCACATAAGAGACAATAAATGTTTGTTCAATTCGAAATAAATGGGAGGGTAAGATAGGGCTACTCAAAAAAGCAGCAGAGCAAAGATGGCATGGTGGCAAAGCTATGTATGCCAGGGTGCTAAATATTCAGTATAGTAAGAAAGGCTAGAGTCATTCTGAGGATGCACATGCCTTCTCAATAGAGCTCTGCCCCACTGCAGCTGCCTCAGGATCTCAGCATTGCCTGGGTAAGAACACATCAACTAGTCATGTCCTACTCACATCACCTCCTGAAACGTACCCACCCACTTTCTCCATTTGGACAGAAGAGCTCTATAGAGTACTATCGACAAACAAAGCATGAGGCCTGTGCCCCATCACCAAGACCTGACATTCTCAGCTTCATGCTCTACACTGAAATACTAGCAGAAATAAAGTCCAGAGCTGAGTTCTGCTGCCAGGCTTACCCCAACCTCTTATTTGTACACAGTACTTAAAAACCCACAAAGCACTTGTACATATATTTTATCCTGTGCAGTAGGCAGGGATTACTAACTACATTACACAGATGAGGAAACTGTCTCAGCCAGGGAAATCAAATACCTGTTCAATGTTGTAAGGCACTGGTTCTCAACTAGAGGTGATTTTTGTCCCCCAGGGGACACCTGGCAGTGTCTGGAGACATTTCTGATTGTCATAATTTGGGGGCTGCTACTGGCATCTAGTGGGCAGAGGCCAGGGATGCTGCTAAACATCCCACAATACACAGGATGGTCCCCCACAACAAAGAATTATCTAGTCCAAAATGTCAATGGTGCCAAAGTTGAGAAACATTGTTATAGAGCAATAAAGGGGTAGAGACAGGACTAGAAGAGAGATACAATACTTTTTCTATTGTACCACACTGGAAGTTCTAAGGATACCTAGAAATAGGGAGAAAGGCTCCTTATTTAAATACTGAAAGTATATATCAAAGGATCAAATGGAAAAGGCCTTGAGAGGAACAATTCCGCTGGGGAAGAGCATCTTCACAAAAGGCCCTGTGTTAACCAGGCCTGTGCCCCTTAACCCTGGTTTCTGCTCAATCTTTGGAGAATTCTTGTTTATTTAAGGGCTGATTACCTTGCAAATGAGATTAAGAAACAGGTAATAGAGGGAGAAACCAAGTGGGAGGAGGAAAAAAGATCTGTGTGCTAATAAGTGAGATAATCCTGGGAATACTAATGGGCTTGAAATTGTTTGTTTTTTCATACAGTACTAAGAAAGGCAGGTGGTCCATCTCTCCAACCCATAATAATAGTACTGCAGTCAACCCTATAATTGTAAAGAATTATCTCATAAAGAGATAACTTGCTCATTTTCTTTAAAATTATAAATTATACTTGTTAGAAAGCAATTTTACTTTCAAGCTACTCAACTTTCATTTACTAAATTAATTATATTTCCTTAATATTTGTGTACCCAGAACTGGAATACAGTCACGCTTGTCTTTGAATGCAATGACAGCAGATGAATATGCGACGTTAATAAGATTAATACTCAGTCTATTAGTAACCATGCTGGAAACTGCAGTTTAGCATTTTGCTTAAAATAGTCAACAAACACAAAAGATAAACAAAGTCTGCCTCTTAAACAAGAGTTACATACAGTGTGTCAAATATTGCTGGGTTTTTCAATCAAACCAAGAACTGAGGGAAGTGTTATTCCCAAGTGAGGAATTTTAGAACATTCTAGGCAAAGATACATACTGCATGCAAGTGATACGACACCTTAATTAGATTCAACCAGCAGACTGTATTACACTGTGACTCGGAACAATAGTTCTGAGCCAAGATTACAATAAATTTCAAAATCTATAATGTGTGAAATTAAATTCCATAATAATGCATAAAAGTCCTAATCTGAATCAATTTTCAACTTGCAAATACATGAAAAACTAAAAAAAAATGAAATTCAGAGTAGGAGAAACAAAGAATATACAGTATTAGTAAATAATATTAATTAGGAAGGCTAAATCTCTACTGAACAAGAATTAGACATTTTCTACCATATTCATTGAACCGAAGAAATATTTGATTTACCAAAAATATCAAAACTTGGATCTAATATCTACTATTAGGATGTAACAATTTTATATTATCTGGAGATAAGTCCCCTCCCCCAAAGGATTCATCCAGGATCCACTAGTGTACTCAAATAAATAAATAAAAGTAGAGACACTGAAGTTTGTATGTTGGTACATTCACCTCGTATTGGTGAAACAGTACATTAATAATTAAGAGCATCAGGAATTCCCTGGCGGTCCAGTGGTTAGGACTCAGCACTTTCACTGCCATGGGGCCAGGTTTGATCCCTGGTTGGGGACCTAAGATCCCACAAGCCACGCAGCGCGGCCTCCCCAAAAAATATATATATATATACTTATATATATTTATAATATATATTATATATTTTATATATATAATAATAATAATTAGGAGCATTAATTCCATGGCTGCCATATGAATGTGAACTCACAGTAATAGCAAATGAAGGCAAATAAATAGCATAGAAGTTTGGGTCCACATAGGTTAAAAAAAAAAAAAAAAGCAAGCTTAGAGTTAAGTCAGTAAATGAGGAACACCACGGATATAGTGTAGCTTAATTTCAATAAGGTATTAACAGTCACTTATTTTATCTTTGTGGATAAAACCACAAAATCTTGGTTAAGTGTATCTGATACAGGCTAAAACCCCAAAACACTTAGGGGTGGTCTAGATCTATTCAGTTGTTTTTTTTTTAATTTTAAAAAAATATCTATCTGTCTATCTATCTATCTATCTATCTTTGGCTGCATTGGGTCTTCGTTGCTGCGCGTGGGCTTTCTCTAGTTGCAGCGAGCAGGTGCTACTCTTCGTTGCAGTGTGCGGGCTTCTCATTGCAGTGGCTTCTCTTGTTCCAGAGCACAGGTTCTAGGCGCATGGGCTTCAGTAGTTGTGGCACATGGGCTCAGGAGTTGTGGCTCGCGGGTTCTAGAGCATAGGCTCAGTAGTTGTGGTGCACAGGCTTTGTTGCTCTGCAGCATGTGGTATCTTCCTGGCCCAGGGCTCGAACCCATGTTGCCTGCACTGGCAGGCAGATGCTTAACCACTGTGCCACCAGGGAAGCCCTCTATTCAGTTTTTTAATCAACAACTTGGATTAGAGATATTTAAGAAATGTACAAAATGTCACACTCCTGGCAAGGACAAGCTGATATTACATGAGATCAGAATCAAGATTCAAAATATCAACAGAGGAGAATACTAGGCTGAAACAAACAAGGAAAACTGAATGTGAATAAATAGAAGTCAGAGAACTTATAGCTATTCAGAGATGGACTGGACCTTGGAAATAATTGACTACTGCAATGCTTTAACACTACTGATAAAGAAAATGAGGACAGGGCTTCCCTGGTGGCGCAGTGGTTGAGAGTCCGCCTGCCGATGCAGGGGACGCGGGTTCGTGCGTCAGTCCGGGAAGATCCCACATGCCGCAGAGCGGCTGGGCCCGTGAGCCATGGCCGCTGAGCCTGCGCATCCGGAGCCTGTGCTCCACAATGGGAGAGGCCACAACAGTGAGAGGTCCGCATACCGCAAAAACAAACAAAAAAAAAAAAAAAGAAAGAAAGAAAGAAAGAAAAAAGAAAATGAGGACAAGTTGCTCTACCAGGGGTGACACCTAAATTGAGTAGAAAAACTGATGCACAATACCTAATATGAATTAGAACTGGTAAATATAGTCCTGGTAAATCTGAAAAGTTGGGATGTCTGGGAACATTCCCAAGTTAATGGACACAAAAAGAAGCTTGGGGGCTTCCCTGGTGGTGCAGTGGTTGAGAGTCCGCCTGCCGATGCAGGGAACACGGGTTCATGCCCCAGTCCGGGAAGATCCCACATGCCGCGGAGCGGCTAGGCCTGTGAGCCATGGCCGCTGAGCCTGCGCGTCCAGAGCCTGTGCTCCGCAACGGGAGAGGCCACAACAGTGAGAGGCCGGCGTACCGCAAAAAAAAAAAAAAAAAAAGAAACTTGGGATGGGGATCATTTTCTGCTCTGGGAGTCTACGATTCTCTTGAGACTAGCAACTACAGAGATGAGAAACAATATCTCATGGTGGTATGAGAACGGGCTCTGAGCTTGACTAGCTGAGTTCAAATCCCAGCTCTGCCACTTACTAGCTGTAAGACCCTGAGTAAGTTATGTAAGGTCTCTGCCCCTTAGTTTCCTCATCCATAAGAGGGGGACAATAATAGCAACTACCTCACTCAGAGCAGAGTCTGGCAAATAAGAAAAACTCAGGAATGTTTAGTATTACTTTTGTAATAAAATAAGAATAAGCAACCATGTGCAAGGGTCACAAAAATATGAAAAACACATACTTCAGAATGCTCTATCTCCCCGGAGGAAAAAAAAGGAATTGGGGGAGAAAAGCAAAAAATTTCAACAAAAAAAAAGACTGATGTAGATGCTCTAGGCAGAGGAGACTTCAGCACAACCCAAATAAGCATAGAACTCTACTTCTGTATATCTAGAGATAGAGACTCAGACCTGGCCTGCTGAAGGCACCTCCCCCACTTTCCACATCAGCTTTAGAGATTCAAGACTCAGACAAAACTTTATTATTCTACTTTTTAAAAAGTTATTACTAGCAAACCAAATTCAACAGCATATTAAAAGATTTATACACCATGTCCAAGTAGGATTTATTCTTGAAATGCAAGTTTGGCTCAACATACACAAATCAATATATGTGATAGACCACATTTACAGAATGAAGGTGAAAAACATGATGTCAGTTAATGCAGAAAAAACATTTGACAAAATTCAACACCCTTTCATGATAAAAATACTCAACAAACTAGGAATAGGAGGAAACTACCTCAACATAGTAAAAAGCCATATATGAAAAATCCATAGCTAACATCATACTCAGTGGTGGAAGACTGAAAGCTTTTTCTAAGATCAAGAACAAGACAAGAATGCCCACTTTTCACCACTTCTATTCAACACAGTAATGGAAGTCCTAGCCAGAGCAATTAGGCAAGAAGTAGAACCTTTACATGATTCAAAACTTAAAAGGTACAAAAGAGCACAGAATGAAAATTCTCCCTTCCCTCTCCCAATTTTCCTCCCCAGAAGGAATAGGAACTAGCAACTTCTTATATCTCCTTCCATATTACTCCAAATAATATAAACATACCTCCCTCTCTTTTATTTTTTACAAAAATGACAGTATACTATACATACTGTTCTACACCTTGCTTTTCCCCTTAACAATATATCTTCGATATCATTCCATATCAGTATTTAAAGAGGTTCCTCATTCACTTTTATGGCTATAGAATATCTGTTATAAAGATGTACTATAATTTAACAACAATGTTTTCCAAAAGAAACAGGAAGCACTGTCAAAGACTCACAGGGACTTCCCTGGCTGTCCAGTAGTTAAGACTTTGCGCTTCCACTGCAGGGGGCTTGGGTTTGATCCCTGGTCGGGGAACTAAGGGGAACTAAGATCCCGTGTGCTGCGTGGCATGGCCAAAAAATTTCTAATTTTTTAAAAATTTAAAAAATAAAAAAATACACCAGGGAAAAACAATTTATAGCAGAACAGCCAGGAAATTTCTAGGGGAAAAGTAGAATAAGAGGGAGCTAATTTTACCAGACATTAAATAAATGGTATTATAAAAAATCCAGTAATTAAAACAATTACATATAAAACAAACATAGACAAAAAGTTAAATACAAAGAAATAAAGAGCCCAAAAAAAGAAATATGTAAATGTAGGAATTTAATATATAATAAGACCATCATTTCAAGTCAACGGGAAAATGATGGATTATTGAATAAATAGTTCTAGGACAACCAAATTTCTATTTTTAAATAAATAACTGGTTATCTTTTAAAACTGGATCCCTAGAAACTATCACAGATATTATATTTGTCATGTCAACTAAATATAATATGGTATCCTGAAAGAATACAGAATAAGAAAAGGACATTAGAGAAAGATTAGTGAAATCTGAATAAGTACAGCATTTAGTTAAACAGTAATGTACCAATGTTGGTTCCTTAGTAGTGACAAACATACCACAGTAACATAAGATGTAAACAATAGTGAGAACTGGGCAAGGGTAAATGGGAACCCTCTGTACCACCTTTGCAACTTTCTGTAAATCTAAAACTATTTTTTTTTTTTTTTTTTTTGGCGGTATGCGGGCCTCTCACTGTTGTGGCCTCTCCCGTTGCGGAGCACAGGCTCCGGACGCCCAGGCTCAGCGGCCATGGCTCACAGGCCCAGCCGCTTCGCGGCATGTGGGATCCTCCCGGATCGGGGCACGAACCCGTGTTCCCTGCATCGGCAGGCGGACTCTCAACCACTGCGCCACCAAGGAAGCCCTAAAACTATTTTAAAATAAAAATTTTATTAAAAAAGAAAGAAGGTGGGTCTCTATCACTTCTTATACCAATATTAATTCCTGGCAGATCAAAGAACTAGTATTTTTAAAATGTAAAAGTACTAGAAAAAAAACAAGGGGAAAAAATGTAAATATACAGACTATAACACATAGGACAAAGTATTAAGTCCTTGGGATGATCCATAGCATGGTAGTTAAAAATACAGGCTCTGGTGACTTTCCTGGTGGCACAGAGGTTAAGAATCCGCCTGCCAATGCAGGGGACACAGGTTCGAGCCCTCGTCTGGGAAGATCCCACATGCCGCAGAGCAATTAAGCCCGTGTGCCACAATTACTGAGCCCATGTGCCACAACTACTGAAGCCTGGGCGCCTAGAGCCTGTGCTCTGCAACAAGAGAAGCCACTGAATAAGAAGCCCGCCCACCACAACAAAGAGTAGCTCCCGCTTGCTGCAACTAGAGAAAGCCCTCGTGCAGCAAGGAAGACCCAACACAGCCAAAAATTAATTAATTAATTAAAATTGTATAAAAAAATATAGGCTCTGGATCCAGACCACATGAGTTCTTGCCCCAATTCTGCCAATAATTAGTTAGATAACTTTAGACCAATTATTTTCCCTCTCTCTGCTTCACTTTCTTCATCTTTCAAAAGGGTATAATAACAGTACCTACACCTCACTGGACAATCGTGAGGATTAAATGAGCTAATCCATGCATATAGTCTAAAATGCATATAGTCACATGTCACATAATAAACTCTCAAGAAATGATAGCAATTACTACTATTCCTTATTGTAGAAGCATTCTTATAATTTAATAAGAAAAAGATTAGCAACCTTAGAGAGAGAAAATGCTATGAACAGGCATTCACAGAAATATACACACACACACACACACACACACACACACACATACACACATATATAAACATTTAAGTAATTACTAAGGACACATGAATAAAGCATCAGATGCCACTTCCACCCATTCAATTAATCAAGATCCAAAATTTTGATAAATAACAATATTGGGGAGAGTATGCGGAAGCAGGCACTCTCATATACTGCTGGTGGGAGTATAAATTGGAAAAAAAATGATGGAGCAATTCTACTACTCACTACTTAAGTCCAAAGAGGTATGCACAGGGTATCTTACTAAGCATCACTTATAATAGTGAAAAAAACTAGAAAATAACTGAAAATGTTCACAAGAGAATGGCTAGACATACTATTTATAAGAATGAGTTAGTACCATATGTGTATCAAGGCACATACTGTTGAGTAAAGAAAGATACAGAATAATATTAGTACGACACCATTTATGTTAAGAACAAAATACAAGATACTACAAATACAAATAAAAGATCTGGAAGAACCAAAGTAATAACAGTAGTTACCTATGCAAAGATTGCAGGATTGGGGACAGATATTGGAGAAGAGGTCATGAGAATGTTAGTTATCTGTAATGTTTTAAATCTTTATACAGAGAATGTTTTTATGCAATAATGGGGTAATTAAAAATTAATTTTTAATGATGTATACAAACTTAGAATAAAGGAAATTTCATGATACCATGCAGCCATTAAAAGATAATGAAAACCTAGGGGCTTCCCTGGTGGCACAGTGGTTAAGAATCCGCCTACCAGTGCAGGGGACACGAGTTCGAGCCCTGGTCCGGGAAGATCCCACATTCCGTGGAGCAACTAAGCCCGTGCTCCACAACTACTGAGCCTGCGCTCTAGAGCCTGCGAGCCACACCTACCGAGCCCGTGTGCCACAGCTACTGAAGCCTGTGCACCAAGAGCCTGTGCTCCGCAACAAGAAGCCACCACAACTAGAGAAAGCCCACACACAGCAACAAAGACCCAATGCAGCCAAAAATAAATAAATAAATTTATTTTTTTTTAAAAAAGACCTAATCAGATCTAACAAGTGGTCTTAAAACCTGAAATTATCAAGACTATTTGAAATACACTTATGCACATTATTGCTAACAGTGAACCTCAAATCCAAGTACATACGGCTACATTGTCATCACAATTACAAGATTTTTAAAAACAAGGATCCAGAATATGAAAACAAATCTCTACAATTTTTTAGTGACGTTTAAAAGGCAAGAAACAACAACAAAGCAAATTCCAAGTGAATCACATATTTAAACGTAAAAAAAATAAAATAAAAATGCTAGAAGGAAACATGGGAATTTAAAAAAATAATCTATGTAGGAAAGGCTTTCCAAATATGACAATGAAAGACAGATAAATTTGACCAAACAAAAATAAAACAATTCTTGCATAGCCAAAAAAAAAAATTTTAAACATAGAAAAAGGTGACATACTATATTGATGGAATTATGGAGAAATAGGCATTTTCATGCTACTGCTGGTAGTTGTACAAATCGATAGAACTTTGCTGGGAAGCAATTTGGCAGTATCTAATAAAATTACTAATTTACATACCCTTTGACCCAGTAACTCTTCCAGGAATTTTCTTACAGATATATTCACAATGTACAAAATGACCACTTAGAAACTACTTAAATACCCATTAACCTAGGACTGGTTAAATAAATTAAGGTACATATATACACTGCAATTCTATGAAGTGTATTCTATGAAAAGGTTCTGAGCTGGGTATGAAATGGTGTGGTTTCCAAGACACACTGTTAGGAGAAGAAGACAAGATACAGAACAGTGTTCGTGGTATGCTACCATCTGTATGAAAAATCTGGGAAGGGGATAGCATAAAGAGATAAAATATAAGATTCCTTATATATTATAAACTAATCTGAAAAAAAATACATAAAACTCTGATATACACTTTGTCACTGGGTAAATAAACAAACTTATGCCAAGAAATTTGAAAAATTAGACAAAATAGACACATTCTTTATGTTCAAAACTGATCTCCTTATCATCCCTGCCCTACCAGGAGTCTTCTCCATCTCATTTGATGGCAGTTCCAACTTTCCAGTTGCTCAGGTTACTCCCCTCATCCCATCCATCAGCAAATTATGTTAGCTATACCTTCAAAACACAACAGATTAGTCTAAACATATATCCTGATTATGTGGTGGCTACATGAATCTATATGTGTGTTAAAATTCGTAGACCTGGGGCTTCCCTGGTGGTGCAGTGGTTAAGAGTCCGCCTGCCGATGCTAGGGGACACGGGTTCGTGCCCCAGTCCGGGAAGATCCCACATGCCACGGAGCAGCTGGGCCCGTGAGCAATGGCCGCTGAGCCTGCGCGTCCAGAGCCTGTGCTCCGCAACGGGAGAGGCCACAACAGTGAGAGGCCCGTGTATCGAAAAAACAAACAAACAAAAAATTCGTAGACCTGTTACACACAAAAAAGTTATTTTACTCTATGTTAATTTTAAAATACATTTTTTAAAAAAAAGACACCCCAGGGCTTCCCTGGTGGTGCAGTGGTTGAGAGTCCGCTTGCCGATGCAGAGGACATGGGTTCGTGCCCCGGTCCGGGAAGATCCCACATGCCATGGAGCGGCTGGGCCGGTAAGCCATGGCCGCTGAGCCTGAGCGTCTGGAGCCTGTGCTCCGCAACGGGAAAGGCCACAACAGTGAGAGGCCCGCATACTGCAAAAAAAAAAAGACACCCTGAGGGACTTCCCTGGTGGTCCAGTGGTTAAGACTCCGTGCTTCTACTGCAAGGGGCAAGGGTTTGATCTCTGGTTGGGGAACTAAGATACTACATACCACGCAGCACAACCAAAAAAAAAAAAAAAAAAAAAAGATACCCAGAATCCAACCACTTCTCACTACCTCAATGACCACCATCTCTTATCTGAAAATTACTACAATATACAATATCCTCCTCACCAGTCTCCATGGTTCTCCTCTTGGCTACTTTTAGCCTATTTCCGTCCACACAGTAGCCACTATGGTCCTGATAAAATCTAAACCAGACCATGTCTCTCTTCTGCTCAAAACCCTCTAGTGGGGGCTCTTCCCTGGTGGCACAGTAGTTAAGAATCCACCTGCCAATGCAGGGGACCTGGCCCGGGAAGATCCCACATGCCGCAGAGCAACTAAGCCCGTGCACCACAGCTACTAAGCCTGCACTCTAGAGCCCACGAGCCACAACTACTGAAGCCCGGGTGCCACAACCACTGAAGCCTGCGCACCTAGAGCCCGTGCTCCGCAGCAAGAGAAGCCACTGCAATGAGAAGCCCATGCACTGCAATGAAGAGTAGCTCCCACTCGCCGCAACCAGAGAAAGCCTGCGCACAGCAACAAAAGACCCGATGAAGTTAAAAATAAATTAATTAATTAAATAAATTTATTTAAAAAAGAAAACAAAACCCTCTAGTGGCTCCCCATTTCACTTGGAGAAAAAGCCAAAATCCTTATGACAGCTACGGAGCCCAAGGCAGTTGGAGCTCCTGTCCCGAGACTTCATTTCCTACGGCTCTCCTCATTTACTCCACTCCAGGGGCCCTAGCCCTCTGCCCTCCCTTGACTACACCAGGCATGCTTCTACCTACTAGCCTTTGCTCTGATTCCTCTCCTAAAACATTCTCTCCCTTGATAGCCTCTTGACTAACACTCTCACCTCCTTCAAGCCTTGCTCAAATCTCACCTCTGACCACCTTATTTAATATTTAATAATGCAACCAGCCCTTCTCTTCCCTCCACACCCCTCCCCATCTGTTCTCCTGATTCCTCTTTACCCTGCCCAATTTTTTCTTTTTTCTAAAGCAAGTATTATCATCTTTTAATATAATTTGTTTATTATGCTTATTATCTTTTTCTACCACCACCACTATTTTTTCCTTACCACTACAATATAAACTCCATGAGGGCAGGGACCTTCCATCTGTTTTATTCACTGATATATCTCAAGCATCTAGAAAAGTGCCTGGCACAGATTAGGTGTTCAGTAACTATACTGAACTTAAGACTTAAGATTTAAGAATTTCATCCTAAGATGAGTAAGCAATGAGGGCACTGAGATAATGGGAGGCCAGTTCACCTAGGATAACACCTACAGCCCACAGGGTGAACTCTGGCTTGTAGTACTTGAGTGAAACGGGAAAGAAGCCACTGGAGAGCTTCCAATAAAGGGATGCGACCTGACTTACTATTTTTAAATCTTCCCATAAAGAAGTCACTGGTGGGGATGGACTTCCAAGCACATTCCATAACACCCCAAAATTCCAACCTTATACTGCCCCCCCACACACACACAAGAAAAGAAACAGTAAAAGGAAGAATACTCCCAATCAACTTTATGTGGCTAGTAAAATCTTGAAACCAACAACAAACAAAATAGTTCTAGAAAGGAAAACTACATATTAATCTCTGAACAAATTTTAAGTCCTGAACAAAATACTGGCAAACCAAATTTAGAAACGTATGTCAATAATAATAGCTAGGACTTCTCGGGTGGTCCAGCGGTTAAGATTCCACCCTCCCGATGCAGGGGGCCCCGGTTCGATCCCTGGTCAGGGAACTAGATCCAGCATGCCGCAACTAAAAGAGCCCACATGCTGCAACTAAAGATCCTGCATGCCGCAAAGAAGATCTCGCACGCGGCAACGAAGATCCTGCATGCCACAGCTAAGACCCAGCGCAGCCAAATAAATAAATAAATAAATATTTTTTAAAAAAAGATTGTACGGCCTTTCATTAAAAATAATAATAATAATAGCTAACATTTATTGAGCACTACAATAAATGAACTAACTCATTTAATCCTAACAACGCTATGTTATGACTACTATCACCCATTTTACAGATGAAGAAGCTGATACACAGAGAAGCTAAGTAATTTGCCAAAGTCCACAGATAGAAAGTAGAGATCCTGGATTTTAAAAATACCAATGAGATTCTGATTTAACTGCTCCAGGAGTTGGACCCTATATTTTTTAAAGCACCCCAAGAGATGCTGGTATGCTGCCGGGGTTGTGAACCACTGCACTAAGTCCATCAGCTAAGGCTTCCCCCTCCCTGAGAGAGATTACCTGGACATAGCCAGGGCAAGAGATGTTTTAGTGAGGAGTTAAATATGAAACAAGAAGCAGAGAGGAGAAAACATGATTGGTAAGATCCTTTCCAACAAGGAAATTCTATGATCATGTGTCCCCACACTGTCTTTCTAGAATTCTAGAAGGTATAAGATTTCATGCTATAACACCAAACAGATCCAATTCTACTTCATCTTTGGAGAACCTTGTCTGTCAGTTTATTCTCTGGCATGCAGTACCCCCAGCAAAAAAAGAATATGGGAAAACATACTAGTAGCTTGTAATACTAAAGTTATTTTCAGAACAAAAAACAGGGTTCTACTTTATAGAAAGAGTGGCAAAAAGAGGGAATAACTCAAGAGGTCAACCTAATGTTTTTCGAAACTGTAACTGGAAAATTGTTACTGAGCTGCCCAAAGACCAAGCCTCCTTCCCACTCCACATCTGTTAACTAAAGCTGAAACTACAAAGCAATCCTAACACTACCCTCCCTGTATCCTGTTGTTGACACGGGGAATGTGGTTCTGTGAGGTCAGGAACTGCTATCACAGGCAGGAAGCAGAGCCAAGGCAACAACTGCTACCCTACAAAGTTTAGGGGAGGCTTTGTGAGAAGAGATGGGAGGAAATACGGGCTGTCTTGGCTACCCCAGCAGGCTCCAGGAGGTTGGCCTCCAGCCCACTGCCCCATCCATCTCCCCTCACCAAGGAGAAGCACAAGCACTCACGGTTCCCCAAAACAGTGGCAACAGCTACTGCTAACATGACTTCTCTTTGATCCTGCAGAATCAGAGCTCCTCAGCCTTCAAGAAATTGGAACTACTGCAATTCCATCACTTCCCAAAACTACTCTTGCAGTTTTGGCACAGATTTTAAAGCTTTTTCCAGGGTGGGATACAGGAAAAACTATTAAGTCAAATAAATAAAATAACTGCAGATTGAACTCAGTGCCCTCAGACTTGGTTGTTCAGTAGGGTAGGCAAAGAGCCAACTTTTGGTAGAAAGTCGTTCTACCGCTTTCAATTCTGTGTGCTACTTTCCAGAAATGAGAGCTGATTTAGGTAGTCTCCCTACCTAAAGGGTGTTAGAGACCTAATGGTCCAGCCACATAAAACTTCTGACCATTTCTTCCCACGCTTCTCTTACGCCTTGGCTGATACTGTCTACCAGGCATGCTCTCTCCCACAACCCTTTCTGAAGTGCTTCTAACCTTCTTTTAAAGCCCAGCTCAAACCTCACTTACTATAAGATGTTCTCCTAAATCCACACCCACTCCTGTATTAACTTCATTTAATCTCTGTCATAAAATGGCACCCCTCACCCTTTCCCCTTTTAGATAGCCTTGTATCTGTCTCCAACAAGAAATCTGGCAATGATTAAGTTTCATAGATCTTTGTTTCATGTCTTTCAGTATCTCATACAAAGAAGACCTTTAGGAAATATTTGTTAAATAGAACGGAATTCAAGCCGCATTCAGAGAAGTTGCTCTGCTGGTCTGACTTTGGTTTGCTATGGACACAATATGGTGCTCTTCCTCTTTACATGTCTTCTTTTGTTAGCTTGCTTTGAATATTAACTCTTTAAAAAGAATTTTACTATTTTCCTTTCTATATATGATTTTTTAGTTTTTTTAATTGAATATAGTTTATATAACATAAAATTCACCCTTTTAAAGTGTACAGTTCAGTGGTTCTTAGTATATTCACAAAGTTGTGTAATTATTACCATTATCTAATTCCAGAATGTTTTCATCAACCCAAAAAGAAACCCTGCACCCGTTAGCAGTCACTCCCCACTGCCACTCCACCCCTCCCCACCAGCCCCATAACCACAAATCTACTTTCTATCTCTGACATATATGATTTTAACAAAGCTTACAGTACTCTTAACTGTGGTTTTATTATACCTTAAAGCCAAATTTTACCTTCAAAAAGAAACAGTTTCTCTTATTTTAACATAACTCTAAAGAAAGATGTGATTTAACACAGCAGCTTACTAAGGCATCATTTCAGGATACAAAACAAAAACTCTTACCAGAAAAATCAGCTTACATGTCTACTTTCCCATTTGTTTTTGTTTTATTAAGCTTCTTACTGAAGTATAATGTTCATATAGAAAAGTACACCTATCATAAGGTATACTTTGATAAGTTTTCAAAAACTGAATACAAGTATAACCATCATCCAGATCAAAAACCAAACAGAAGCCCCACCATGTCTCTCTTTCAGTCACTAACCACCTCCAAAGAGTAACCACTATGCTGACTTCTAGCAGCATACATTACTTCTGCTTATTCTTGTACTTTCATAAATAGAAGCATATAGTTTGTAATATAGAAAACTTCTACAATGAAATTCTGTGCCTTGTAATACTCACCATAATCTTCTTGTACAAAGCCATGACATTATCATCATCAAATGGTAGAAAGCCACACATAAGTACATATAAGAGTATGCCCATGCTCCAAACATCTGCCTGAGAAGGAGAAAAAAATAATAGTTAAAAAAAAATTAGAACGCATTTCAAAATGGCACTACATAGAATCTTCACAGAGCTGGAAAAGAGCTCAGAAATCATCCAATTCAACCTGCTCCTTGTACAGTCTGAAGCCCAGAAAGGAAGGCTTGTCCAAAGTCACCCAGTCAATGGCAGGCCACCCAGGTAGGTCTCTTGACAAGTGACCAGTTCAGTTCAGAATGACCAGTTCAGTGCACTCCCCTCTAATGCTCAATAGAAAATCATTTCTAGTTGCCTGGGATGGATTGGGCATGATACGGAAGAAGATGAGGTTAAGTCTCTGATTCTTTTTTAAATTGATTTAGGCTGCAGTGGGTCTTAGTTGCAGAATGCAGGATCTTTGCTGTGGCATGGGGGATCTTTTCTTTTTTGTTTTTTGTTTTTTCAATTGCGGCATGCATGCGGGATCTAGTTCCCCGACCAGGGATCGAACCTGGGCCCCCTGCATTGGGAGTGCAGAGTCTTACCCACTGGACAACCAGGGAAGTCCCTAGGTCTCTGATTCTGAAAGACAAAACTATAGTGCTACTGAGGGTTTATTACATATGAGGATTATGTAAACATGCATGAGGATGTCAAAACAAGTCTTAAAATTTACTGCTGATAATCTGCAAATGTAACTAAGCTATACTATAAAGTCCTCTCTATGTAGAGACACCTTAATAAAGTTCAACAGTTGATTTTTCAAGGATCGAGAATAGAAATTAGCCTGCCGGCACAAATAGCCCTACAAATCTCAAAATCCCAGAAAGGATACAGTAGAAACTAACACGACATTATAAAGCGACTATACTCCAATAAAAATTTTTTTTAAAAAGGGTGGGGGGGCAAGAAAAAAAGAGTCCCAGAAAGGAGCTTAGCCTTGATGTAAGATATCCACGCCACCGACGACTGAGAAATCACAGTTCCCACCCTCATCTAAGCCTTAGGAAAATTTTAAGAGGTAAAAGGGCAGCATGTAGCATGTTTAAAGAAAAAAAAAAGGTGGGGGGAAAGGACAGAGGGGAGAAACAGAGTTAAAATAACTTCAGCAGCATCACACATCTAGGTAGTACCTATACTAAATAACACAAATTTGGGGCTTCCCTGGTGGCGCAGTGGTTGAGAGTCTGCCTGCCGATGCAGGGGACACAGGTTCGTGCCCCGGTCCGGGAGGATCCCACATGCCGCGGAGCGGCTGGGCCCGTGGCCGCTGAGCCTGCGCGTCCGGAGCCTGTGCTCCGCAGCGGGAGAGGCCACAACAGTGAGAGGCCCGCGTACCGAAAAAAAAAAATAATAATAACACAAATTTCACACCTACTCTTGCCTACCAAATAGCATCAAATTATTAAGACTCAACTAGGAAGCCCCGAGTGAACAATTTACTTTCAAGCAAACACCAGATTTTTCTTCCAAGTTGCAGGAGGTCAGAAATTAACCATTTATGCCTGAAAGATATCAAATGCTTCATCTATAAATTGAGTCTTGACGGCATGGCACTCCTGACCCGGGTGTTATAGTCAAGGTAAAGAGACTACACAGGAAAGACTGGGCTAACATGGCCTCATCAAATGCCAAAAGAAGAAGTCAAAAGAGAGATTACATCTGAGGTTAAAGGAAAAGATGAAGCAAACAGTAGTAACATCCCCACAGAAATCTACAAAAGCCTACTAGAGAGAAAAAAAAGCAGAAAAAGTATTCTTCAGTTAACGCATCAAAGTACCTTCACTTCACTGTTTTGAAATGGATATGAGAATAAATGAATCAACTAAAACCACAAACCAAAGCAAATACAAGTAAATCTATAAGCTACCAACTGCCAAATAAGAAAAAAATAACTGGGAGGAAGAGGGGTTTGAAACCACTTCCTCTGAGAAATTACAAAATGAATTAGAGATGTTTACCATAGAACATTCCTTAAAGCATGATCTGGACCATGAGCAACAGAATAACCTAAAGTACTTTTTTTAGAATGAAGATTGCTAAAGCCCCACCTTAGAAAACAAAACCAAAATCTCTAAACATGCACAGCCCTGAGGTCTGCATATTTTAACAAGTGTCCCCAGACAATTCCTTGGTATACTGTCCTTAAGAAACTGTCCTAGAAGGATGGAAAGTTGAACTAAAATGGGTAAGAAAACAAGATCCTATAGGAAAATCTTGATGCATTCAAACGAGCAGGGCCTCATCACCAGACCTCTAGGAATCTTGTGAGCATCAGGCATATGATTACCACTCCTTCTGGGAGACTGAATGGAACAGTGAAGAGTAGAGGTGTGCAGTAAAGCCTCACTCAGTTCAAATCTTGACCCACAGTTGCCAGCTGTGACCCTTCAAAGGCACTTAATTTCTAAGCCTCAATTTCTTCATCTTCTTTATCTTATGAAACAGAGTAACAGTATTCGCTCCAAAGGATTTTTGTGGTGCTTAAATGAAAATTATAAAAAGGATCTATCATGTGGAACCCTTGCGCACTGTTATGGGAATGTAAAATGTTGCTGCCACTACAGAAAAGAGTATGGCAGTTCCTCAAAAAATTAAAAATAGAATTACCATATGATCTAGCAATTCCACATTTGGGTGTACATCCAAAAGAATTGAAAGCAAGGTCTCAAAGAGATATTTGTTTCTATCAGCATTATTCACAATAACCAAAAGGTGGAAGCAATCCCAGTGTCTACCCATGGATGAATGGAAAAATTAAATGTGATATATACATGCAATGGTATGTTATTCAAGCTTAAAAAGGAACAAAATTCTGATACATGCTATACAACATGGATGAAGCTTGAAGATATTACACTATGTGAAATAAAGCAGTCACACACACAAAAAAATATTGTATGATTCCACTATACAAGGTACCTAGAATAGTCAAACTCATAGAGATAGAAAGTAAAAGGGGGCTTCTCTGGTGGCACAGTGGTTAAGAATATGCCTGCCAATGCAGGGGACACAGGTTCAAGGCCTGGTCTGGGGAGATCTCACATGCCGCAGAGCAACTAAGCCCATGAGCCACAACTACTGAGCCTGCGCTCTAGAGCCCGTGAGCCACAACTACTGAAGCCCGTGTGCTAGAGCCCGTGCTCCGCAACAGGAGAAGCCACTGCAATGAGAAGCCCGTGCACTGCGACGAAGAGTAGCCCCCACTCAATGCAACTAGAGAAGGCCTGCTCGGAGCAACAAAGACCCAACGCAACCAAAAATAAGTAAATAAATAAAATTGATTCTTTAAAAAAAAAAATTCAAATTGAGGGACATTTTACAAAATAACTGGCTTCCTGAAAGATTTCAAGGTCATGAAGATAAAGAAAGCCTAAGGAACTCTTTCAGATTAAAGAAGACCAAAGAAACACAACAATGCGATGCCTGATCCTGAATGGAATCCTGGACTGGAGGGGAAATATAGCTATAAAGGACCCTACTGGTACAATTAACACCATCTGAATATGAATTTTGGATTAAATAATTGTATCAGAGACTTCCCTGGTGGTCCAGTGGTTAAGAATCCACCTTCCAATGCAGGGGGCACAGGTTTGATCCTTGGTCGGGGAACTAAGATCCCACATGCCACGGGGCAACTAAGCCCAAGTGCTCTAGAGTCCACACGCCGCAACTACTGAACCCACCCACCTTGGAGCCTGCGTGCTGCAACGAAGAGCCCACGCACAGCAACCAAGACCCAATGCAGCCAAATAAATAAATAAATAAATAAATAAATAAATATTTAATAAATTGTATCAATGTTAAATTCTCTGATTTCAATAACTAAAGTGTGGTTATAAAAGAGAGAATCCTTCCTTTAGGAAATATATACATGGTATTTAATGATAAAGGGGTATGATGTCTCCAACTTACTCTCAGTTGGTTCAAAAAATAATACACATACATATAAACATAGAGAATGATAAAACAAATAGGGAAAAATGTAAACAATTATGAATTTGGCTAAATATATACAGAAGTTCCTCATTCCACATTTGCGACTATTCTGTAAGTTTGAGATTATATCCAAATAAAAGGTCACCAAAAACAAGTTAGTCCCCATCTTCTCATGTTACAAATTAAGTAAACCGGCATATCTCAAAGTTTCTCCCGCTTAACACCAGTTCCAAAAGATGCTCCACGTAAAGACTGGATTCTGTAGGTGCATAAAATTGAGACCAGCTGCTGTCTGTCATGTTCTGCTCTCAAAGGACACTGTACAGGAACATATTAAGATTTGGAGATGTCCTTAACTAAAGAAAACTGTTCAACCTAGCATTTCCAGATCTTTTGACAACTAAACCTTTGTAATTTTATGATACTAATATCAGCAAAACCAGTACTCCAGAGAGTGGAAGGGGCTGACTAGCTTGCGGTAGCCAGTGGTTAAGCAGGCAATGCCCAGGCCTTCTGAGCCTGGGCCTCTTACACGGGACTGCTGGCCTTGAATAGTTGGCTGTGAACAAAGTACACATTTTCTCTGTGCTAACCAGCATCTCTGAAAACTGCGCCTATAATCCTGCCCTCATGTTCTACCTGGCTGAACTAATCAGTCAAAAACTATGGCACAGTTAAACACAAAAGCAACCACAACAAGGACACCAGAAATATATCCTTGTTTCAGAAGTATACTGTGTATTATTATATTTATTGCAAGTTGTTCATTTCACTTATTACTTTACATATCTCACTCTCTGAATAGACAGCTCTTTGATTAACAAGTTTATTTCTTACCTCATTACACCCTCAATATACAGGGCCTGACTCACTACAGGTCACCAATGAACATACATTGGCTATATATTGAATTAATCAGTGAATAATTACCTCTGATCCCAGATATGATTTTCCTTGTATTAACTCAGGTGCTGCATAAGCAAGACTCCCACAGCATGTCTGCAGGTGATAATCCTTGTTACCCTGCCAATAAGATAAAAATGAAACACTTAACTACAGCCCTTAAGAAAATTAAAACCCTGATAAACATTCTTCAGCACAGCAGAGAGATGCTAGATGAAGAATTACCCCAAATAATAAAAGACTTCTGCTGCCAACTCAATACTCTGCCTATGTGCATGCATGCACATGTGGCTTCCTCTTCTCTGATTTCCGATACCACGACAACCCAACACAAAAAAAATCCTTCTTCCCTTAGCTCAGTCAAGTCAGGTTCGTACTTCCCTAGGCATCCATTAGCATAATAATCAGCTTAGCATACATCCAATCACCCATGTCTTCCCACTCCCAAGTACTCAAGGAAAAAGGGTTATTTCTCTATGGGACCCTATCTCCAATATCAAATCTTTACAAATACAGAAGAGTTTCTTTTCCCCTAGAGGGAAGAGAGCAAATGCTACACAGAATAGTGCCTTGGGAGTCTGCTTTCTAGACTCGGTTATAACGCAAATCACGACCTGAGCTTCCAGATTGTTCAAATGAGGAATCTGCTCAACCTCCTCTGGTCTCCCACAGAAATATGGAGACATAATGAAAATGATACCACTGCCCAGCAGTTATACAGAGTTCCGCAAATGGCAGATGACTTGTGAAATTGTGAAATTTCATTTACAACTGCTACAACACACCCAGAAGTAAGCTCCTCAGCTTAGGAAAGCTGAGGCCACCCCCTCCCAGCCAACCCCTGCTTTTTGAGATGGTGTCTGTGTGGGTTGAATCTGTGGCAGCCATAAATAAAGGCTAAGGGAGTCTGTCACACACATTCTCCACTGCCTCCTGTGATGAACATGACTTAAACCAGCATATCTGCTCAAAGTATGCTTTATCTTTATTGCCTGCTGATCAAAAAAAATGCCTTCTAGCATTTGGTTCCCAGACACAAGACTCGCCTGACAATCTCTGAAGAGCCAAGGGAAGGAGAGGAAAATCAGAAAGAACCAGACATTCAGCCAAAGGGGCAAAATCTGCCTCCCTTTGCACGCAGCTAATTCTGACTGGGGCAGGAAATAATCATGGGACTCCAAAGGGCTGAGACAGGTCTGAAATTTCAACATCCTTAATGAGGGTAGACAGCTCATATTAGACACTGTGAGTACCATCATTAGAGAACTCGGGAGGAAGCTTCCTACAGCAGCCACACAGGAGGAAGTTCAAAGTCACCTCAAAGAGAAGGTATGCTGGAGAACACCAGTACCTAACTATGGAGTGCAAATTAAAGAAATACATCACGGTATAAATTTTAAAGTGCATATGGACTTTTTCCTTCTTCTTTTAAAAGGAAAGGGGATTGTCTCTCAAAATGTAAGTAATTGTTAGTTATATAACCATTTGGATAATGAAGAACAGATTTGCACTAAATTCCCAAAACTCATATCTAAATGAACAAAGGCATCATCTAGTGGCAACACACTCTAACTGCAAGAACATGGTCAATTCAGCATTCACACTGTGACGGCCTCCTGTCACCTAAGTGCTGTAAATTCTCTCACAGCATACCTATGGGGTCTTCAGCAGGACCAACCCTGGACCTAGAGCAGTGGTTTTCAACCTTGGCTATATATTAAAATCATCTAGAGAACTTATAAAAACCATAAAATTGAACATTCTTCTCAATGGATGCAACCAGGCTCAATAAAGACTAAGTGGAAGTCAGTGTAAGATAACATACTAAGAGGTACACTGACAAAGGAAATAAATGCATTTTTATCTCTGCACTTACCTTGGGTTTTGCACAGAGACCAAAGTCGATCAGCTTTAATTTATGATCTTCATCAAACAACAAATTTTCCTGAAAAAACAAAAATTTTTCATAACTATATACTGTCTTCCTTATATCACATCCCACCTCTAGCTATTTCTAAAATCACTTTAAGGTTGTTTATATTAAACAGCGTGGGTACAAGAATGAAAATCATTAAAAAAGAATGAAATGACAAGAACATAAGGGAAGAGAAGATGAATGTTGATAACTATCCTGCTTCCCCTCAAGACACATTAGCATAAACCATTTCTCTTTGGTGCTCTGAGGTTCAGCTACAAGCAAACACAATGTGTGCCAAAAGCAAGTTTGAACAAAAAGAACAAGTTTGAACTCAAATCAAAGTGTTGGGTATAAACAGAGGGAATGGATAGAAACAGAGGGAAAAGGACAGAAACTGCCATATCGTGTTAGACCAATTCTAGGTCCCTAATCCTAGTACCAAATAACATTAAAATCCATGTTCACTATCATGCATATCAGTCAGAGCCTACAGATTTAAGAGTATCAAATTTTTATTTTTATTATTTTTTTTTTTTTTGCGGTACGCGGGCCTCTCACTGTTGCGGCCTCTCCCGTTGCGGAGCACAGGCTCCGGACGCACAGGCTCCACGGCCATGGCTCACGGGCCCAGCCGCTCCACGGCATGTGGGATCTTCCCGGACCAGCGTACGAACCCGTGTCCCCTGCATTGGCAGGCGGACTCTCAACCACTGCGCCACCAGGGAAGCCCAAGAGTATCAAATTTTTATTCTGTCCTTGAAAAGTTGAGTCTGTCCATTCCACTGAACTGTTCCTTTCTGAAGCGTAATGGAATTAAAATTAAAGGAAGATGGTGTCAGGAAGAGAGTATTGAGAGGAAAATACTCAATGACAATATCCTCAAAGAAAATACTAAAACTCCTCTTTCCTAGAAATAAAACCCTGAGGTTCATATTCTGCAGCTGACTACAAAGATTTATAATGTCACACATAATTGACAGAAAAAGAATGCCAACAATAAGTCCAACCTGAAGAGCCTACCAGGAGTCAAAAGTCAAGGAGGAAAAAGAAGTGATACATTAGGAATAGAACAACAAAAACAAAAAGCAAAGCCCAGACAAATTCTAAACAGAAAGAACATTTGGAAACCTAGTAATGACAGGTAAATGATGTTGAGCTCTCAGGTGACCATCTGGAAGCAGTCACTTACTGGTTTGAGGTCCCTGTGAGCAAAGCCTTGGCTGTGCACGTAAGCAACTGCAGACACTATCTGACGGAAGACAACTCGGGTCTCCTCCTCCGACAGGCGATCCTGGGAAATTATGTAGTCAAACAGCTCTCCTCCAGGGCAATACTTAAAGAGCAATAGTCACATAAATATTGTTACTACTTACAGAAATCGCTTCAGAGGAATTTAAAATAAAAAATTATACCTAATTCAGAGATATTATTAATTCAATTTACAAGCAAGGAAACAAACTAAGTAAGGCACATTCAAAAATACACTCTCAGTATTCCAAGAAAGAGAACAACAGCTCTTGGCCTCAAGCAGTTTTATTACCAGTAAGTAGAAGTAGAACCAACTACCACTGTGATTTTAAGTTCATTCAGGGTTTTTATATTTTTATAGCAAAGTATTAATACCCATTCTAACCTTAATGCACTCACATTTAGTGTAGTTACTTGAAACAAACAAAAACCCAGCAGCAATTATTGCTTCTCCATCCTGAAGATCAGTGATTTTCAGTCTATACCAGAAAGAACCAATTATACACAAGTTCCTCAGAGGCTACGAAAGAATGGGTACCAGAGCACAAAGCTCTATCTAGGCTTTCCATCCCTTCTTCACCAGAGCAGCTCCACTATTCTGTAAATGGGGGTTTCCATTTAAGATTTCATTTCATTTTAGCAATATCAATTAAAATTACAGATGGAGATAGCCTATGACCTCATAGGTTCACATTTAGGAACTGTTCCTATAGATACACTCTCACATCAAAAAACAATGCACGTTTAAGATCATTCACTGCAGCAGCATTGCTTGCAACAGCAAAAGACTGGAAACAACCCAAATGTACTCACACTACATAAAACGGCATTCCATGCAGCCATAAAAAGAAGGAAAAAAAAAAAAAGAGGAAATTCTTTATAAGCTGATATGAAACAATCTCCAATATTAAGTGAAAAAAGCAAGGTGTAAAAGAGAATATACTGATATAATCACTTGCAAAAAGCATTATGCTGAATAAAAGAAGCCAAATACAAAAGAGTACACACTGTATGATTCTATTTTTATCAAGCTCTAGAATAGGTAAAACTAATCTCTGGTGATAAAAATCAGGTCAGTGGTTGTTGAGAAGGGCACTGGGATGGTGGGGTAACAGGGATTAACTTCAAGGGTCAGGAGAAAACTTTCTAGTGTAGTGGAAATGTTTTATACTCTGAGTGGGGTGGGAAATACATGGGTGTGTACCTTTTTCAAAAACTATGTACCTAATGTGTTCATTTTCTTGTATATAAATTATACCTAAATAGTCAATTTTTTAAATGCTATCCAATAAGATTTACATAAAGAAAACAGCCTACTTTGTACTTTCAAATAAAGAAATAAAAAATAGAGTAAAACAAAAACATCAAAAATCTCTATGAATATGCATAGATGGTCTCCAAGCTAAAATGTTAAATGGGGGGAAAAAAGGTACAGAATAATATTATAGTATGTGACCATTTGTGTGACAGAAACCAGTAAGCTATACATACACATAAATATATGTGAAAACACACATATATATATATATATATATAAAATATACATAGGTATTTCTAAGTACATGAAAAATATATAGGAAACCAAAAAAGTAAGTGATTGACATAAGGGAAAGGAAACAGGATGACTGGGATAGAGGGGAGAGAGAATTTTACTTTTCAATATATACTCTCTCGTATCTTTTTTTTTTTTTTATATTTTTAAAATTTCCTTTCTTTTTTTGGCTGTGTCTTAGTTGCGGCACACAGGATCTTCCTCGAGGCATGCGGGATCTTTCATTGCGGCACAGGCCTCTCTCTAGTTGTGGTGTGCGGGTTTTCTCTCTCTAGTTGTGGAGCACAGGCTCCAGAGCACAGGGCCTCTGTAGTTCGTGGCACGCAGGCTCTCTAGTTGAGGCACATGGGCTCAGTAGTTGTGGCACGCAGGCTTAGTTGCCCCACAGCATGTGGGATCTTAGTTCCCCGACCAGGGATCGAACCTGCATCCCCTGCATTGGAAGGTGGACTCTCCACCACTGGACCACCAGGGAAGTCCCCTCTCTTGTATCCTTTAAATTTTGTCCCAGGTTCATGGATTTTGGTTTTTTGAAGTATTTAATTTGGACAAAAGGATCAACTTTTAAAAAGGTTTTAAATTCACCACTGTAAACCATGTGGGTGGATCTACAGTGTAATAAAGAGAAAATGGTCCTATGTCCGAAACTTTCAGCATTGTGAATTTTAAAATGTGCTTTTAAAACAGAGTTAATCTGTCAAAATGACGTGCAGTTACAAATTATTTGGCTGAGACTAAGGAAAATGAAATGAGATGAATGATACATGTTCTAAAGACTTTACATTTCAAGCCAAAAGGGGCAGGTTAAAACTTGAAAGAGTTTCGTTCAAATAACACATACATTAAAGTCTACCTATAGGCTGCGGGTTGAACTGTGTCATTCCAAAAAGATATGTTCAAGTCCTAACACCTGGTACCAGTGAATGTGACCTTATATGTCAATAAGGTCTTTATAGATGTAATCAAGTCAGAATGAGGTCATACTGGATTAGGGTGGAACCTAATCCAATTGTTTGTGTCCTCATATGAAGAGATAAATTTGGACACAGACACAGACATACAGGTAAGACAACACCATTTGAAGACAGAGGCAGAGATGGTGCATCTATACGCCAAGGAATGCCAAGGATTGCCAGCAACCATCTGAAACTAGGAAAGAGGCATACAACAGACGATTCAGAAGGAAGCAACCATGTACACACCTTGATTTCAGACTTCTAACCTCCAGAACTATGAGACAGTAAGTTCTTGTTTTAAACCACATTTGTGGCAGCCCTAGGCTAATACATCATATAAAACTGAAATGAATCCTTCCCTCTAGGAACAAATTCTAACATATTCTGTCCACTAAAGTACACCATCCCATTAGGAGGGTATCAGAAAGGATACACTTACAATGTATTTCCAATTTATTATATATGCCTATTTGATCTAAATTGTTACAGAACTCAAACAGGTAAGCCACTTAACATCTAATCTTTCAGGTGAAATGTACTTTTCCCATAACTATTGATAAAATGAGTGAGAATGGTTTGAATGTTTGCATCCCTCCAAAAATTCATGTGTTGAAATCCTAACCCCCAAAGATGGTGGCATTAGGAAGTAGGGCCTGGGCTTCCCTGGTGGCGCAGTGGTTGAGAGGCCGCCTGCCGATGCAGGGGACACGGGTTCGTGCCCCGGTCCAGGAAGATTCCACATGCCGTGGAGCGGCTGGGCCCGTGAGCCATGACCGCTGAGCCTGCGCGTCTGGAGCCTGAGCTCCGCAACGGGAGAGGCCACAACAGTGAGAGGCCCGCGTACTGAAAAAAAAAAAGAAAAAAAAAGAAAGTGGGGCCTTTGGGAGGTGATTAGGACATGAGGGCAAAGCCCTCATGAATGTAATTAGTGCTCTTCCAAAAGAGGCTCCAGAGAGATCCCTAGCCCTTTCTATCATATAAAGGACACAGCAATAAGGTACCAGTTATGAACCAAGAAGAGTGCCCTCACCCGACCATGATGGTGCCTTGATCTTGGAATTCCCAGCCTCCAGAATTGTAAGAAATGAATTTCTGTTGTTCAGAAGCTTCCCAGTCTGTGATATCTTGTTATAGCAGCCCAAACAGACTAAGACAATGACCAAATAACTTTAGGTCTCTGGAACATACTACTGACCTCAAGAACCATGAATATTTTGTTGGCTGTCTCTATCACATGGTAGAGTTGACATATATGCTGATGTCTCAGGTTCTTCAAGGCATCAATTTCTGTTTTGACCCGGGGCAAATCACTCTGTGACAAAACATTTCATTAAATGAGCAATAAACCTATTTGGGAAGTGCTCCAAGCATCAATATCACCAACTTTAATACTAAGTAGCAAAAGCAATCAACAGCCTCAAAACAATTTGTTCAACAATACAGAAATAAAAAACAAAACTTATTTGTGTGTACATTTTTAAAAGGCCTTGAGGTTTTTATGAAAGACAAGTTCAATGTGGGGCAATAGTATAACATCTAGAAAAATTAAAATAATCTCAGACTCCCTTTAGAAGGTTAGCATTCCAAACAAGGAAAATGACAGAAACACTACTCAGTGTACATGCCTTGGCTACCACTTCGGTCTCAGCAATGTCCATTAAGAAGCATGCTGAGCTAAAAATTGGTGAATGTAGATGAAAGGTATTCACTGTCTCAGTCTTCCAACTTTTCAAGGAGCTTGAAATTTTTCAAAATAAGAAGTTAGTTGGGGAGGAGGGTAAACCAAGTTGAAAAGCTTTCAAAGTCCATATTAAAGATAGAAATCCATATATCCATGAAGTAAACAAGTAAAATTTTATTATAAAAAGGGACTTGATCTAATGATCTGTGGTTTAATATCCAATTATCTAGGGCCATGCAACCAGATATTAGTTCTTAACCAAGAATCAATTGTAACTTTGACTATTTTGATATGATAATCTTTTTTTCTTCTTTTTTGGGGGATGTGGGAGTCTGATGACTAAAACCCTGAAAGAAATCAAAATATTTTTAAAGTCCCAGGAAGTGACTAAAATAAGCATAGTAACAATAAAAAATACAGGGCTTCCCCGGTGGCGCAGTGGTTGAGAATCTGCCTGCCAATGCAGGGGACACGGGTTCAATCCCTGGTCCGGGAAGATCCCACATGCTGCGGAGCAACTAAGCGCGTGTGCCACAACTACTGAGCCTGTGCTCTAGAGCCCGTGAGCCACAACTACTGAAGCCCGCGTGCCTAGAGCCTGTGCTCCACAATGAGAGAAGCCACTGCAATGAGAGGCCCGCGCACCGCAACAAAGCGTAGCCCCCACTCACCGCAACTAGAGAAAGCCCGTACGCAGCAACGAAGACCCAACACAGCCAAAAATAAATAAATAAATAAATAAAATTAAAAAAAAAAAAACAATAAAAAATACAAAAACAAGTTTAGAAATAATGAATTAATATCATCATATTGATGCTTTAGAATAAGTTTTGAGTACTGATGTGGTAATGCATTTTGTAATAACAGTTCACATTTTGTCTGCTATTTAAGTGTTTGCTGTGTCCAAGTAAATAAGTCACACTAAAGTTATAACTGAAGTTGAAATTGCTTAAGGGAATTAATCAGTTTTGTAACCAATGTTTAAATGTTCAAGAAAAATGTTTTTTAATACCTTTTTATTAGTTTAATAAATACAGTATTGAGCACTGAAAACAAAAATATTGAAGGAGAGCCTGAATTGTCAGTTGATAGGTTATTAAAAATAATTTCTGATGTAGATCATTGTGTGATTTTGGCATATATTTCAGAAGGAGTTCAAAGAAGTGAGTGACATTATTATAACAAAACATATTCTCTTTGACTAATTTATGTATGTTAATCAGCACTTCCATCCTTAAAAATAAAGTAACAATTGATATTAAACTCTGTCTCGTCCTAACAACAAGAGAGACCCCCAAAAAAGTCCAACGTGTCTAATATAGATGCATTTTCAATAATTTTTATGTTTGATAATTATCAACACATAAAATGTTTGTGCTGTTTTACTCAACTGTATACTAATAATAATTATAATGCTAACTCAATCGCAAAGAATAAAAACCTTTTTTAACACTCAGAGATTTTTTGGTCAGAGGACAAAAAAAGATTAAAAAAATTTTTTTTTAATTTATCTCCAAAAAAAGAAATAATCACAGATGCATACTAAGAGACTAGTGAATTCTCAGCAGAAAGAGACCAGAACAAAGCATAGAAACCAAACCATACAAGGGATGGTAGAAAGAATTAGAAAAAAAAAGACCACTCAGGATGACTTCAAACACTGGGAAGGGTATATAATGCCCAAAGACCATCAAAAGAGACAGATCTTCCCTTAATAGAAAAACAGAAAACTTTATGCACATTATAGACAAGATCACAAATTAAATGGGCTGCTTTAGAAGGTAATGAGCAACTCAATCCTAGAAGCATTCATGTAGAGGAAAAAAAGGCTGATTAAGAAAAGGATTTCATAATTTCTAATAAAAGTTAGAATAAATTTTGAGTAAAATTTACTCTTTGAATAAAATTCTGGGACATAAGATCGATCTATACTATAAAGTAGATCAACATTTAGTAAGGGTATCATGAGAAGATAAAGAAGGGAGATATCAATACCCAGAAACACCTACAAGACTATGAAACAACTGCAGAAAAATGGACCCTGTCGACTTCAAATATGTGCCATTGCCCTGTATTAAAATTAAGAACAAAGTAACCCCTTCCCCAGATTACTTTTTTTTAATTAATTAATTAATTAATTTTGGGGGGGCGCTGCATTGGGTCTTCATTGCTACGCACAGGCTTTCTCTAGTTGTGGCGAGCGGGCGCTACTCTTTGTTGCAGTGCACAGGCTTCTCATTGCGGTGGCTTCTCTCACTGAGGAGCACGGGCTCTAGACACATGGGCTTCTGTAGTTGTGGCTCACGGGCTCTAGAGTGCAGGCTCAGTAGTTGTGGCGCACAGGCTTAGTTGCTCCGCGGCATGTGGGATCTTCCCAGACCAGGGATTGAACCCATGTCCCCTGCACTGGCAGTTAGATTCTTAACCACTGCGCCACCAGGGAAGTCCCCAGATTACTTTTTAAAACCATAGATTTATACATAACTGGCTATGGAAATGTTACTCTAATAAAAGAGCAGTAACTAGAACATTAGAGCAAATTCAAGTTTTAATTCACAAAACTGATCTATAAATATTTTTTAAGTAATGTTAAACTTACCCCTAGTGCACTTTTATCCATGATTTTTATAGCTACCATTTCTCCAGTGAGGATATGGAAGGCAAGTTTGACCTTTGCAAAGCCACCTAAGTATAGGAAAATGTATTATGAAGACAGAAGCAAACTAACTTAAATATCATCATCAGAGCAAACTGAGAACTCAGGCACAAAAAACCTTTCCACATACTTTTATAAGGGTCTATTGATCTATATTTTCCTGAAGTTTGTGGCCCTTTCTTCTTGTTGCTTCCAAAGTGTTGGCCATGATCCTAACCTCTCCTCATCCAATGACTAACTAAAGACTCTTCTTTGCCATGATAGGATATCTTTAATTTTGCAATGAAGAAGTAGGAAGAAAGAATTCATTCTTTAGAAATTTGTTTTATAATAAACATTGCAATTAAACCTGCTTTATAATTAACATTGCCAGAACACAATATAAAGTTGGAGAGACAAAAGACAAGTAATATGAAATTTCCATTCAGTGTTAAAACTGTAAAAATAAGCAATTATGTTTCAAAACTGGCTCAAAAGCTGGATAAAGGTCTACATTTAGGTATCTAAAAGAAACCGCCAGCTTAGTGCTTCTAAAAAGAAGCTCCTGGTCGTCCCTCCCATGGTCTTCCTCATCTCAGTAAATGGCGACTCCATCTTCCCAGGTGCTCAGGCCAAAAATCCAGAAGCCATTTTTAGCCCCTCCCTTTTGTCTCACACCACATATCCAACCCTCCAACAAATCACACTAGCTCTGTCTTCAAAAATATATTAGTGTTTACCTTGGGAGAAAGGAAGCAGGCACTGACTGGAAATTTCTATGTCCTGATCTGAGCAGGGAACATATGGGTATATGTGTACAAAAACTCCATTGAAATTAGTACACTTTGCTTATTTTACTATGTGTTATGCCTCAATAAACTATACTTAAATGTACATATGTGTATGTCTGTATACAGAATCCCACCCTTTTCTATACACAGAATCTCACTACCTTCAATTCTATCACCATCCAAGTCACCATCATCTCCAGTATCACTCACCTAAATTATTGCAATAACCTCCTAACATCTATGTTTTTCCATCCTTGCCCTCTCCCAGCCAGTCTTTTCACAACCAAGCAGCCAGAGTGAACCTTAAAAACAAAAGGTCAGACCACTACTTGGCTCAAAACTCTCTAGTGACTTTTATTCTAAATAAAATGAACCACAAGGCCCCTCCTACAATTCTCCTCTCTCTTGCTCCACTTTTTCTTACTAAAATAGGTTGAAGAATTTTAAAACTACATAAGTTAGGCTAAAAAGCTCTTGGCTGCCCAAACACACTATACTCTCAAATAGATGACCTATCCTCTCCAAGAAGAAAATAATTACCTGTCCCAACAGTTTCATATAATTCATAGTATTTGAGAAGTTCATCATAATCTTTCATAGTCCTCCTGGAAGTTTACTCAAAATTATAAAAAGAACCTGTAAGACAAAAACAAAAACAGTACATGATCAAAAAAGGAACTATTAAGAGACTATCTCCTTCATTCTTATTGAGATCCCTAAAAAATAAAAATAGAGCTACCATATAAAAAAGAAAAAGAGAGAGAGACTATCTCCTTCATCCTTGTAACTACAAATATAAATAAGTCTTAGGCATATAAATGATACTGGAAAAACTGATTAGCCATATAAAAAAAAAATGGGTTCCTACCTCACACCATACATAAAAATCAATTCCAGATCAAATAAAGACTTAAATATGAAAGGTAAGCCTTTAAAAGTTTTAATAGAATATTGTCATCATTTCAGGATAGAAGAGGATCTTTTAAATAGATGCAGAAAGTGCTAATGATAAAAAATAATAATGGAGAATTCTCTGGCAGTCCAGTGGTTAGGACTCCATGCCCTCACTGCCAAGGGCCTGGGTTCAATCCCTGGTAGCGGAACTAAACTCCCACAAGCCATGTGGCAAGGCCAAATATAAAAAATAGATAAATAGATAGATAGACAGATAGATAGATAAATTTTTAAAAGCTAGCATTATTTAAATAAATAAATAAATATTAAATAACATTGAAATTAAGAACCTCTGCATATCCAATGACATCATTTAAGAAAAAACAACATAAATGAGAAAATATTTGCAACACTTATAACAGTGGACTTTTATCCAGAATACATATACTCCATCACAACAATATAGAAAAAGACAACCCCACAGAAAAATGAGCAAATGAAATAAAAAGGCATTTCACAAAGAAACACAAATAACCAATAAAAACATGAAAAAAGGCTCAATTTCATTAGTCATCAGGGATATGCAAATTAAGACTCCAATGATATACAATTTTAAGATACATGTAATGAGATACATATTTTATTATTATGCTTCACAACTTACGTGTGTTACATATACTCTTATTTATTTATTTGTTTGTTTGTTTATGGCCATGTTGGGTCTTTGTTGCTGTGCACAGGCTTTCTCTAGTTGTGGCGAGCGGGGGCTACTCTTTGTTGTGGTGCGCAGGCTTCTCATTGCAGTGGCTTCTCTTGTTGCACAGCATGGGCTCTAGGCATGTGGGTGGGCTTCAGTAGTTGTGGCACACGGGCTCAGCTGCATGTGGGATCTTCCCAGACCAGGGATCAAACCTGTGTCCCCTGCATTGGTAGGCAGATTCTTTTTTTTTTTTTTTTTTTTTTTGCGGTACGCCGGCCTCTCACTGTTGTGGCCTCTCCCGTTGCGGAGCACAGGCTCCGGACGCGCAGGCTCAGCGGCCATGGCTCACGGGCCCAGCCTCTCCACGGCATGTGGGATCTTCCCGGACCGGGGCACAAACCCGCGTCCCCTGCATTGGCAGGCGGACTCTCAACCACTGCGCCACCAGGGAAGCCCAAGTAGGCAGATTCTTAACCACTGCGTCACCAGGGAAGTCCCTATACTCGTAAGTATATATCAAATAATTTATAAAAATATCACATACACACTATTATATATAAAAAAGATAAACAACAAGGACCTACTATATAGCACAGGGAACTCTACTCAGTATTCTGTAATAACCAGTATGGAAAAAGAATCTTAAAAAGAATGGTTATATGCATATGTATAACTGGATCACTTTGCTATACACCTGAAACTAACACAACATTGTAAATCAACTATACTCCAATATAAAATAAAAATTAAATAAGTAAATAAATAATAAAAAATTAGTTGTAAAAGTCTTAGGAGGTCTTATTTGATTTTTGTCTTCCTGAGTTTTAAAATTAACTAGAATTACAAAACACCATGGGGTGAGTACACATGAGGTCATACTCGTACCAGCTTTGTCTTATTTGGGGAGGATAAGCTCCTAGTTGACTTTAACTAGAGATTAGCAGTGTATCTGGCAGAACTGCTAATGCAATCAGACTATTAACTCTGAACTTTCTTGTATTCATTCATTTATCCATACAAATGTGTTTACTGAGCACCAGTGATGTGCCAGACCTACACTTGGCACCAAGGCTATAAGAGAAGAAATATGGTTCCTGCCCTCATAGATCTTGCATTCCAGTGGAGAAGACAAAAGGAAAATTAACAGACAACGAATTAAATAATTATGATTTGTAATAAAGGGCTTCCCTGGTGGCTCAGTAGTTAAGAATCCGCCTGCCACGGCTTCCCTGGTGGCACAGTGGTTGAGAGTCTGCCTGCCGATGCAGGGGACACGGGTTCGTGCCCTAGTCTGGGAAAATCCCACATGCCGCGGAGCGGCTGGGCCCGTGAGCCATGGCCGCTGGGCCTGCGCGTCCGGAGCCTGTGCTCCGCAACGGGAAAGGCCACAGCAGTGAGAGGCCCACATACCGCAAAAAAAAAAAAAAAAAAAAGAATCCGCCTGCCAATTCAGGGGACATGGGTTCAATCCCTGGTCCGGGAAGATCCCACATGCTGCGGAGCAACTAAGCCCATGTGCCACAACTACTGACCCCACGTGCCACAACTACTGAAGCCCGCACGCCTAGAGCCCGTGTTCCACAACAAGAGAAGCCAACGCTATGAGAGGCCTGTGCACCGCAACAAAGAGTAGCCCCCGCTCAACACAACTAGAGAAAGCCCGCGCGCAGCAACGAAGACCCAACACAGCCATAAACAAATAAATTAATTAATTAATTAACAAAAATATGTAACAAATACTGGGGAAAATAAGCAACAGTGGTTAGAATGGGTCACTGAGAAGGTAACATTTAAGTCAAGATCTAACTCAAAGAATGAGAAGCAAGAAAAAGAAAATCAGCCCTTCCCATCAAAACTTGAACAATGTTTCCAATAGGAACTGTGCAGGACCATGTAAACAATGTTTCTATATGAAGCAGTTAAAATGATAATGTTCCTTTATTTGACAGACTGCTGCTTTCTCACCAAAGACATCCTCAGCACTACCTCATTCCTCCCACTTTCTGCTTCCTCAGATACCCAAATGCTGAAATGCTCCTGCTCTTTGACAGTATCCATTCCAAAACTGGTCCTTGGGGCTTCCCTGGTGGTCCAGTGGGAAAGATTCCGTGCTCCCAATGCAGGGGGCCTGGGTTCGATTCCTGGTTGGGGAACTAGATCCCACATGCACGCTGCAACTAAGAGTTCACATGCCACAACTAAGAGCCTGCATGCCACAACTAAGAAGTCCACATGCTGCAACTAAACAAACAAACAAACAAACAAAAAACTGGTCCTTGCTTCCCCAGCACAAGCCCAAATCCTGTACGCCCCTTTCAACTCACTCTTACTGAGATGCCTAAGATCCTATGGTGTATGGTTTCTTGCTGCAGCAAGCTAAGTATACCTAATTGTTTTTTAATTACGGATGTGTCCCTAACGGTCTGTGGTTGATAGGCCTTAACAGGAATTGTTAACCCAAAAAGAATGAGAGGAAGAGCATTCCAGAAAGAGGGAATTTAGGTGCAAAGATCCCAGAGGAAGAAAAGGTTGACATGTACTAGATTGAAACTGCTTTCAGAGGTACCAGGAAAAGAAAATGCAGATTTGGAGCAGGGACAATTGGTTAGGTATATGGGAATAAAGAAACTTGGATCTCTACCTCACACCACACATAAAATCAATTACAGTAAAGACTGTAAAGTGACTGTCTACAGTAAAGACAGTAAATTGTCTTTACTGTAAAGACAGTAAAGACAATTAAGACAGATAAGGCCTTACCCATACCAGACCTATAGCTAGGAGTGGCAAGAGGAAGAGCATGGAGATAACAATTAGAAAAGCAAGAATTCGAATACAGTTTCATGGAAGCCAAGAAGGAAGGAAAAAAGCAACACTACTAAAAAGAAAGTTTCTAGGAAGTAGATTTCTAAATAAATTTGGAAGTGCTCCTATATAGGTTAAGTAGGTTAAGTCCTAGGACCTGAGTTTAGGTACTGCAAAATGGAGCTTTCTTATAGGTAGACATGGGGTGCAAGCTCCCTGACCTATATAGATAGTTTCTCTAAGGAGCTCTTCTTCCTAGAGGCTAGTGTGACAGGACAGGACTTGAGATTTCAACCTTGGAAAGAGATGCTTCCACACCCCTTAGAAAGCCACGCAGGAATCAGAGGGGCCCAGGGAAGTGGAGGTCACTGAGTCAGCACAGCACACCAAGGGCTCTAGAGTTCACAAAGGGCTTTGAGTCCAAGACCCAGCTAGTGATAAACTCCTTTGCCTGGTCTGACTCCTGTGCACAAATCTCCTTCTGTGCCCTAGCACTGGACTAGGTATGGCACCACAGAGTTCAAGATCCCAAGACCCCACTCTCTGTAACACTTAGAAAGATTAGGTAAGTATATGCATAACCAACTGGGACTTGGGCAAAGTTCTACCTGGAAAGGGCAAAACTCATACATCTTAATTAATGCCTCTCAGTAGTGGAAACCTGGTGCTAGTGCTCATTTCTAGAGCCAGACAGTCTCCCTTCACCAACAGGCAGGGCTTTAGCAAGTCTGCTGAAGGCTCTGGGATTGGTTAAGTGGCCAGCACCATGTTTACTACTTTCAAGTTCTCTGTCCTTCATCCTGGCTCATCCAGAGCTTAGTGGCCAGCATGTTATTAAACCTTAATAACGGTATGACTTTGGAAGACCTAGAGTATGAGTTCAACCTCAGGACTGTGGTGAGTTTATAAAGGAAAAGACAGAGCAATAGGCAAGGTCCTTGCTACAATGAAGATGGGTAATCTTCTTAAACTGAGGTGGAGAAAAAAAATGAATGAAATTATCAAAAGCCCAAGAGACACAGAGGATTTTTTTTTTTTTAAGATCCCTTTAAATTTCCTTAGAAAACACCGAAAGCACTCTGACTCCAGGAATCATTTTACTTGGAGATAAAAGGTATGTTATTTAGCAAGTAAAAAGTCTTCAAAAATTTGGTCAGTGAAATGAACACTAGAGCAGAAATTCTGGAAGGAAAAATATCAAAACCCAAGAAAAAAATCAGCTTAAAAAAAAAGTTTTAGGAGCAATGTCAAAGCTGAAATAGCAAGAAAGATAAAGATCATGGGCAAAAGACATTCTGATCCAATAAACAATATTAGTCATTTCCTAGGAAGACGTGGCATTGGACCAACTTAATAAGCAGGTGGAACTTTTAATCTAGCTGAATCTGCATGAACAGCGTAGGTAAACAAAGGAAGCAAAGTCAAGTCCTGATACTAGCGGAAAGCTGGTGATATAAAATGAAATATTTCTGCTTCCACTGGAGTGGCAAAAGTTGTTCCAGGCAAGGAGACAGCAGAGAGGACATATTTATTCTCCCTGGGCACCTGAGACACAGGATTAGAAATATCCTTACTAATTCAGAAACCTTTTAAAAGGCATTTGTTATTGGAGCAAATTGGGAATGAAGTGGAACCACACCCCCAAAAGACAGGAATCACAGGACTAAGAATTTTTAAAACAGGCAAAAATAGCAGTAAAGGTATAGAGGTCAACACAAGGCTAAGAAATCTTTGGGATCCTGATGATGGAGAAGAGAATGAGCAGGACTTTGGAAATGGGGGAATGTTAGGCTATAAATCTGTTTAGAAAGTGATCTGCTATAAAAGTAGGCTATCAGGTTCCTTAGAGAGCAAAGCTCCAACTAATGCAGTATTGGGGTATTCAGAACACAGGGGTTAAAGAGGAAACACAGACATTTCAAAGTTTAAAAACTAAGAGATGGAGGGAATTCCCTGGTGGCCTAATGGTTAGGATTCCTGGCTTTCACTGCCATGGCCTGGGTTGAATCTCTGGTCAGGGAACTGAGATCCTGCAAGCTGCGCAGCTCGGCCAAAAAATAAAAACAAAAACAAACAAACAAAAAACCATGAGATGGAAGTGGACAAAGAGAAAGTAGGCCTTAGGAAGTATAAGTAAGACTCCTAATTGCCACCACTGCACATGCCTAAATTCCATACAAAGGACTGGGCTATTTCAAATTGCCACACTCAGAAAGAGAAAGCAATTAGTATGATGCTGGAATTCATTTTCCCAGATAGGGATATAAGAGTGTCGTAACCAACTTCTTGATAGATTTTTTCCCAAATGAGTTTTGAACTTCCAGGTCATGGCCTCCAGTCAACTAGCAGAGATCAACTCACACCAGTGTAAGACTAAATCACACACCTCCTCTTTTTCTTCCTTCCATTTTCTTATCTACCCCCTTCCCTCAAATCACACCATGTCTTTAGGTGAGTAATACCAATGTGACCCTAAATTGTATCTACTGAATCCAGGGAACATCATTTTTGCTACTGTATAAGAAAATTGGTGTTTACACTGCAAAACTGCTATAATGATAGCAGATTTTACTTGGTTTTTAAATTTTGTGGAAGTGGAGCTGGTTCTAAATATTCTGAAGTGCTCTCCCTGTTTATCCTCTAGAGTCTGGAAATACAGAACACAGGAAAGACTTTTGACTGGAGTAACCCACTTGCTGCTAAAGGAGGTATATGATCAGTCAGTGTGAAGACAGCCTCCCAACTGTGGATAATGAAGAAGGAAACTAGATCCCAGACACCTGAATGTCCTTCTGAATGTGATTAAGTAGAAGAACTGGAGCTATATACAATTGGGGTCTTGAACTTTTCTGAGGAAAGAAGGAATTGCCTAGATAGTGGGAGAAAGTTTATCAGTAAATTTTATAAGATAGCAACAAATTGGGGGCATTTTCCTACCAACATAGTCTTATCTGAGCTATGCTATTACCTGCTGTGTAATACATTGACATTATCTAGTGAGCTTGGTATGACACTGATGCTGAGGATATTTCAAATGAGAAGTAAAATACAGAGTGGCATATAATGTGGCCTTGTAATACATTTAATTAACATACTGTCCTGCTCCCTTGCAGAGGCTTCTGGGAGCACCAGTAAAGAGGCATTCACTCCCAAAGGTAGTAAGGGACTGATCTGGCCATCTGGTTGGTCCATAGTAGAAATACTGAAAGGACAGATCCACTGGTGAGACACGCCCATGAAGGTGCAGTAAGGATGTTTCTGATTTATCCCACACAACACAGAGATAGAAACTAAAATATGAACAAAAAAGTTAGGAACACTGGGCTCTAAGCAAAACTCCAGGCACTACCTTCCCCCTTTCCACTACCAGGAGAGATACCAATTGTGAAGCTCAAGGACAATTATTCATCCTAGGAGCTAGAGGCCTGATCACTCTCCTGGGACACCCTCCTTTGGAAGTCTCCCTTTTTCCCACTGGTCTCCCGGTGGGTCACTCCTTTTAGTGCTATAGCATTCGGTGCATATTCCCCTTGTGTTAAGCCTCTTAAACCACTACTTTGGGAAGGTGAAAGAAAAGAAAGGATTAGGACTCTGAAAAGGGGGTGATTAGACCTAACACATTTCCTTGTTTACTGAACTGCCTAGTAAATTGAGTTGTACGAACAGAAATAAATCGAAACCCTTCTTTGAACTTCTTTCCCGGAGACGGTCAGTGTCATGGAAACATGGAATGGGAATTCACATCTATCACAGCCTCCTAGGTGGCAAGCGCTTTACCTCACCGATAACCCGGAGGCGGATACGATCCCTATTCCACTTACAGAGGAGAAAACCAGGGGAAAGGCTATCTCATCCAAGGAACCGTGCTCATAAGGTGGGAGTCCGGCGAAGTTCCCCAGTCTCCTGTGAGCCAGGAGCACTCTGGGCCCGAGCCGCCGTCCCCCGCGCCGCGCACGGCCGGGACGCCGGCCACCCACGCGGGACACACTGACCTGAGGGCGGAGGGCCGGGAGGGACTGGGCCTGGCAGAAAGATAGACGCGCCGGCCTGCCGTCCGAAGAGAAGCGGCGAGCGCAGAGAGCTCCTAGAAACTTTTTGGATGGTCACGCTCTGGCCGTTTCCGCCCGCCAAGGGAATCAAACCTCGCGCGCCGGAAGGGGCGGGGACTCAGCGGCGTCTGGGCGGTCGCAGCGAGGTGGGGGCGCGGTCGACCTAGGACAGGGAGCGGGGAGCGCTGGCCACGGTGTGGGATGGCCGAGAGGCCTCTGGAGCTTGCTGAGAGGTGAGTTAAGGCCTTGGTCTTCGACCTGGAGTGCCCCTCCCCGGAGAGCACGTGAATATTTTTGTGGTGTCGTGAACATACAAAGTTTTTACAAGTTTTTAAGTTCTCTTTCCTAAAATTGATTTGCAGAGAAGTCGCTAGTAGTCACGGTTCTCATTTCCGTCCTCCCCTTGCCCAGTGGCCCTTCTCCCATCCAACAAAAGACAAGTATACCTCTCCCCTCTAAAAATCTTACTAAAATATGTTGCCACGAGGAATAAAACCCCCAGGGGACAAATTGTCCATTAGATAGCTCAAGATACCAGAAACACCTACCTAGCATCACAGGAGAAGTCCTTCTAATACGTTTTACTGTTTGGTCATTATTTATGTGACTTTCATGGGCTGTATGAATTACTACAATTGTAATGATAATCCAGAAGGGAAAAAAATAGCAAGAGGAAAGAAAAAAATATTAAGTATAAATTTATATATGTATTTTTTAAATAGACTTTTTTTAAAAGAACGGTTTAGGGCCTCCCTGGTGGCGCAAGTGGTTGAGAGTCCGCCTGCCGATGCAGGGGATACGGGTTCGTGCCCCGGTCTGGGAGGATCCCATATGCCGCGGAGCGGCTGGGCCCGTGAGCCATGGCCGCTGAGCCTGCGCGTCCGGAGCCTGCGCATCCGGAGCCTGTGCTCCGCAACGGGGGAGGCCACAACAGTGAGAGGCCCGCATACCGCAAAAAAAAAAAAAAAAAAAAAAAAAAAAAAAAAAAAAAAGAACGGTTTAGATTCACAGCAAATCTGAGGGGTACAGAGATTCCTCCTAAACTCTCTGTCCCAACCACATGCATAGCCTCCCCCATTATCAATATCCCCCACCAGAGTGGTACATCTGTTACAATTTATGAACCTACATTATCACCCAAAGACCACAATTTACATGAGGGTTCCCTCTTAGTGTTGTACATTTTATGGGTTTAGACAAATGTATAATGACATGTCTCCACCATTATAGTATCATACAGAGTAGTTTCACTGCCCTAAATTTTTCTGCTCTGCCTACCTGTGAAGTGGAATAGTGTTATATATGTATTTTTATTGCAATGAAGTGTGCTATTGCACTGGATAAAAGATTTTCAAGCAAAAAAAAAAAATTACACTAAGATAACATTCTGTGGAACCGAAATATGAGTTAGGAGAAAAAAGAGGGAAAACAAGCAAGTTAAAAAGTAAATTGTTTATTTTGTTCGTGTAATTTTTATCGGATAATAGTGGGTATCAAATCATTCTGGTATTTCCAATCCATTGCATATCTTTTAAGGACTTACAGCTTTACTTTCAGAGGTTTACAATAACCAGCTGTTTTAAAAAATATTTACAATTAATCCAAAAATTAAAACCTTTGTGACTATTTAAAATTATAACGAGAGAATGCATGGTGGGAAGCCATTCAGTGTTTACAGCCTGGCCTCCAGCATTATGAGAATACAGCTGAAACGGAAAGGGCTGGGTTTTGAAGATGACACAGGAATAAGAGTTAGCAAGGCCTCCGTGGTTCACTGCTGCTAAGAAGGTGCAGCAGTCCTGGTCGCCCCGCCATGAGGTAGAACAGCAGTCCCCAACCTTTTTAGCACCAGAGACCGGTTTCGTGGAAGACAATTTGAACATGGGGCGGGAGGAGGGGTAATGCAAGTGATGCGGAGCGGCAGATGAAGCTTCGCTCTCGCCAGCTGGCCACTCACCTCCTGCTGTGTGACCGGGTACCGGTCTGCGCCCTGGGGGTTGGGGACCCCTGAGCTAGAATAGACGTCTCTATGGTCAAGTAAACATAGAGCCATTCCTCTCTTCCCCGCCCGGTGGGGCTGCGCATGAGCAGTAGCCGCAGCATGGGAAAGATGGAGGAAGAGCAAAGAAGGAAGATCCCTTTGGTTCCAGAAAACCTCCTGAAAAAGAGGAAGGCTTATCAGGCCCTCAAAGCCACCCAGGCAAAGCAGGCGCTTTTACACAAGGAGGAACAGAGGAATGGGAAAGGGCTCAAGTTTAAGCAACTAGAATGGTTCCTACATGATTCCTGGCAGCAGCGATGTGACAGGGTGCGCCTCAGCCGACTAGAAGTGAAAACTCATGGCTTGAAAGTGCCAGATGAATATTCTTTGGCCTTTGTTGTATTCATCCAAAGGATTAATGGGGTGAGTTCACTGGTGCAGAGGACCATTGCAAGACTTTGCCTGAATAAGATTTTCAGTGGTGTCTTTGTGAAAGTAACCCCTAAAACCATAAAAACGCTTTGTAGAGTGGAACCTTATATGACCTGGGGATTTCCAAATCTGAAGTCTGTTTGGGAACTCATCTTGAAACGTGGACAAAACAAAGTCAAGAACAAAACCATCCGACAGACGACACAGTGATTGAGGAGCACCTGGGGAAGTTTGGTTTCATTTGCTTTGAGAGACCTCATTCATGAAATTGCCTTCCTGAGGAAGAATTTTCAGTCGATCTCAGGGGTTTTGCGCCCTTTCCAACTCTCAGTGGCCCATCAGGCTACCAAGAATAGAGTGGGTTTCCTAAAGGAGGTGGGCTCACCTGGCTATCAAGGAGAAAGCATCAGTCAGGTCATCCGGCAGCTGAACCAAACCCAGAATATCTGAAAGCACAGTGCATTTGGAAGCGTGTGTTTTTGTTTTATGGAATTGTTACCCAGTATCTTCAAAAAAGGTTATTTTCTACTATATCTTCAGAAACTAGAGGGGAAGTGTCAGGGAAAAGATGGTGACAGTCATGGCAGGCACTTTTCATCCCACCCCAGGTCCAAGGAAACATTCCTGTGTATTTTCGTTGTTGGTCACCATCCACCTCTGAAACCAGCAAAAGACTCATGCCATGGAGGAGGGATGCTTTGTCACATCTTCTATCCTGGGGTTTAATGTTGGTGAATGAATACCCAAGCATGAATACAAGACAGCAGTGGACCAACCCCAGGGACATACTTGAACCTAGGGTTTCCTAGGGCCTTGTTTTGGAAAGAATTTTAAGTACAATTAGAGAGAAGAGCACAAAAGCAGTGCTCGGTTGTCTCTGCTGTGAGTCCATGTTCTAACTTCAGTGACAGCGTTGTGAGCTCTCAGACTTACACAGAGCTCTAAGTGTATATGATGCCTTCCTTATCCTTGCCTGCAGCTGGCTTAATGCTTTTCTTTAGCTCAGGATTTTAACCTGTTCTTGGATCTGTGAGAAGGGAAGGACGCCTTCCCCCAGGAAAACATGCAGAAACTCCACTTCTCTCTTGGAAGTTTAGAGTATTTGTAGACCCTACTCAGGGACCCATGCACCTTGTGTGAAGAAGTCCTGCACTATCAGGACTGGTCACCCAGGCTCTAACCTTCCTAGTCTCTTCTGGTTCCATGTCCTATGGAAGACCAGAGCTTACCAAGGTAGTTTTTTCCCTTCAAGCCAAATGAGTGTTTCCTTTTAAGAACACGGTGGTAGATTACTGAGTCCCTGTGCCATCTATGACTCAGGGAAATGCCCACCATTTAGTTCTGCTGGGCTTCAGGATGGAATTCTCTGGTTTCCCTGATGATCAGTCCTCTTCTTAAACCTAAATCAGGAAAGAGTGAACCATTTTCTTGGTTTGGCATGGATGAAATTAGCAATATTTGGTCTTTTAGGCTGCAGGCAAGCAGCTTAATTGGACCCTTTCCTTATATATTCTAGACTCCAGAAGTATTACCCTCTACCCTGCAAGTAATAATGTAGACCAACACTCCTGGAGGTGTTAGACCTAAAAAGAGGGTCTGACCCTGCTTGTGTTTGTCGTCAGTGTCCACCCCTAAATGGGCCTTCCCTCTACTCCTGTCACTCACTTATTTGCTTCAGCTTGCCGTCTAAGCAGTTGATGAGGGTGTGCCAGGCCCAGCTTCAGAGCTGAAAACATGCTTAACTATTGTGTCCCCTGGTCCTTTAAGATCAGCTCTGCTGCAGTTTTGGTTCATGGAGCGCTCAAACATGTTACTGAGCCCAAGCTCATACTGCTCGCCACCCAACAGGCCAGTAAATGGAGAGACGAGTTGTTGGGACAAGGAATAGCCACTGTATTCAGAAAGCCAGAAAACTGAGAAGATGGCGGGCTCATGCCCCCAAAGAACCATCTTGCCTGAGTTAGAATTCAGGCTTCTTTTATACTGAAAGGGGACGGCGTAAAGTCAAACACTTCCTGGTTCCCGTCAGCCTCCGGAGGGGCTGTGTTATTTGTTCACAGGTGAGCCTGGTCAGCTAAACAAAGGTATTTTAGCTTAATGCTCATTACCTGGGAGGCAGGGTTCCCAGAGATTGGCCATTATGTATAATTTCAGCTTATAGGCAACATCCCTTTACTGATTAACTTGTAATAGAATACAAAATGTTCTTCCCTGTTACGAACATAGCTGTGAGATTGAATTGGAGGTATTAACAGTGCCTTAAAATGTGCCAGATTATGAGGTAGTTAAATTGGTTGACTCAAGAGTTAACCTGCCAGGATTAGATGTTACAGATGTTACTCTGATACTGTGAAACATTGTAAAATCAGATGACTTTAAAATGATGTGTCAAAAAGTAATAGGAAAAGAGCAGCTGTGAGTGTGGAAGGCCAGGGTTTATATCCTGGATCTGTATTATACTAAATATGGGAATGTTTCCAGTCTTGTCTGTAAAATGGGGCTAATATAGTCAAGCCTGTCTGCCTCACATGGTTAAGAGTACTAAGGAAAATAACAGTTTTTAACTTAGAATTCTATATAAATAAAGGAGGTTATAAAAATTATTACTAAAAGTATGGTAAGAAAATTTAGATATCTACTTAAAGTTTTTCAAACTTATGTTGAGTGTACATATTCAAAAGAGCTTGAGTATTACTGAATTAAGGAGAGTGATTAGGCTGTAAGACAAAACAGTCCAGTGCAAGGAGGCAGGGCTCTGAGCTGTGGAACCTGACCTGAAAGAAGTGCCTGCCCCTCTGTGAACCTGTTTCCTCAAATGGACAATAAGGAAATTGGATATGATTCTGCTGCTCCCTGTTTCTTGAGTCACTAACTGGGTGGGTCAGGCCATTTGGAATGTAACATCTCTACCAATAATAACACCATTAGCAGCAATAATAAAACCCTCTACAATTTTTTGAACGATTAATGTGCACTTACATGCATCATCTCTATAACCAAGCGTCTGCCCCTATCACACAGGGTAATTCATGCTATTCATTCTTTTATCAGTCACTAGTGTCTACCCTGTGCCTCACCCTGTTCAGGGCAATGCCAGAAAAGGGAAGAAAAGAGATGTGTCTTCTGCCCAAGGAATCTCAAAGACAGAATAGCCAGATCCATAGACAACCAACTTTAATAAAGGACCAGACAGAAGCACCAAATACAAGTGCACTCAGCCATGCTGGTTAGAGCTGAAAATGGGGAGCAATTATTTCTGATCAGGGGATTGAGGTATTTTGTACTGGAGTTAGGCCTTGAAAAAAAAAGAAAAAGAAAAAAATTTGACGAGGGAAGAGCATTCCCCAGACAGGAGGAACTCTATGTGCAGAAGCACAGAGGCAAGAAAACACAAGTCTCCCGGGAGAAAGGTATGTTGGGTGGAGCACAGGAAACAAGGGGTGTGGCAGGAAAGGAAGAGCCAGTAATCAGGGAACCCTTTGTGAAGGGCCTTGTGTGCCTGGCTAGAGTTGGGAGGGGTGCTGACCAGGAAAGGGAGATGAGCAGTTGTGCATTTCAGAGGAAGCCCACGCAGCCACTCTGCCAGCATAAGAGTATCCGAGCCTGGCAAGGCAGGGCGAGAGCTGTGCTTCTCTGGTGGTGGAATGAATGCCTGAATGTCAGCACCATTTGCAGCTGAGTCATCAGTGGGGACGGGAAGCAAAGACTTCAGTCCGTTCATAGCAATGCTGTTTCTCTTCTGAGGCCAGTCAGGTTAGCACACCTCAGGCTACAAACCATGCCTTGATTCTTGTATCCAATCCAAGAGAAAATGAGAAGCCACACAAAATTAAGTTTTGGGCCATAGTCCTACTAGAAAAGGAGATAGCTCCAAAAAACCTATTAAAAATATTTCAGGAATTTGAATTTGAAAACTACTTTGGGAATTTGTTAGATTTCCTAATTTTGATAATTAAATTATGGTTGTATAAGAGAATGTTCTTGTTTATAGGAAAAAATGACAGTGGGGGAGAGGAGGAGGAGGAGGATGTTGATGATGATGATGATAGGACAAAATGTAGAATTAGTGAATCTGGGTAAAGAATATGTGGGAATTCCTTGTTCTATTCTATCCTAGCAACTTGCCAATAACTTTGAAATTATTTCAAAATTAAAAGTAACCCAAAAATGTCAGGAATATGTTTCTTAATTCTGTTTATCCCTTAGCACCTACCACAGGATCTTAACATTACTGTAAATAACAATGATTTATCTCTTGAGTTCCATTCTCTGCTAGGCACTACTAGGGGTTGTATACACGTTATTTCTAATCCTGCAGAGTAGGTATTCTTATTCCCATTTTACAAATGAGGAAACTGAAGTTCAAGAAGTTTAAGTATCTGATAAGAATAACAGCCAGGAATCCAAAGCCCAGGATTTTTCTGCTGTAATTCTCAGTTAATTTTTGTTGAATGAAATGTGAGAGAAATTTGAATAATTTAAGGTACCGTACAAATGTAAGAGACCTGATGAATTACTGAGAATTATGATGAACACTCTGATCTAAAGAATACCCTCATCAGTAGGAAAAGGCTAAATATAAGTGGACTACTATGCAACCAATTTTTCAAAAGAATTAGGTAAGTATACTGCCATTAGGGTTGCTGAATAAAATGGCAACATACTGGGACATATTTACACTAAGAAAATTATCCATTATCCAAAATTCAAATTCAACTGAACATCTTGTATTTTTATTTGCTATATTTGGCAACCCTAAACGCCATGAAACGATGTCTGTTTTCTAAGTGAACAAAATAAGCTACTGATATAAACAAAAACACAAGCCCCATTTTTGTTTAGAAAAATGTGTAAGTATAGGAAAATGTCTGGGAGGATATACTTTATAGTGTTAACATTCTCTTTAGAAAATGGAATTAGGATAAGGTATGAAAAGAAGATTTAGTGTTTACTTTCTCTACTACTCTATTTTGTGTATTTTTAGTTGAAATCTTTATTGAGATAATTATAGAATCGTATGCGGTAGTAAGAAATAATGCAGAGAGTTCTGTTGTATGCTTTGCTCAGTTTCTCTCTAAATTGGAAAAAAAAAAAACCTCTTTTCTCTGTACTACTACTCACACTGAACACTTCTGACACCAGTTGGGTGTCTACAATTCAATTCAATTCTGACACTATCTACCTGAAATTGGCATTAGACCCCAATTGTTAAAAGCTTAGTCCCACAAAACTGCTCCCACTTCAGATGCCAATCTGGAATCCAGGCTTCCTGTACTTCTGACCAAGCAGCTATAAATCACGTGTTCTCATAACCCCCTTCTTGAGTTCAATAACCTGCTAGAGCAGCTCACAAAATTCAGAAAAATTAGTTTATTTACTACATTACTGATTTATTATTAAAGGATACAACTCAGGAACATCCAAATGGAAGAGATGCATAGGGCAAGATGTATGGGAAGGGGTGCAGAGCTTCCATGCCCTCTCCAGGACCGTCACCCTCCCAGCACCTTGAAGTACTTAGCACCCTCTCCAAAAGCTTCAGTTAGGGTTTTTTATAGAGGCTTCACTATGTAGGCATGATTGATTAAAACTTGCAACCCTTGGGACCTCCCTGGTGGTTAAGACTCCATGCTCCCAATGCAGGGGGCCCGGGTTCGATCCCTGGTCAGGAACTAGATCCTGCACACCACAACTAAAACATCCCACACACTGCAGCTAAAGATCCCGCATGCCGCAACTAAGACCCGGCGCAGCCAAATAAATAATAAAATAAATAAATAAATATTTTTAAAAATTCCAACCCTCTAATCACATGGTTGACTTTCCAAGCAAAAACCAGTCCCCCATCCTTAGGAGCTTTCCAGGATCCTCCAGCCACTAGTCATCTCATTAACAACAAAAACACACTTACCACTTCAGAGATTACAAGCGTTTTAGAGCTGTGCACCAGGAAAGGGGGAGTGGGGAGGGTAGACACCAAATATGTATTTCTTATTATGTCACACACCCCCAGTGGTAACATTTTGAAAAACAAATTCATCCAAGATGTTGCATGCATCAATGGTGCATTCCTTTTTATTGCCGAGTAGCATTTCATGGTTGGATGTACCACAGTTTATTTAACCATTCACCTGTCAAAAGCCATCTGGGATGATCACAGTTTGAAGCTATTACAAACAAAGCTGCTATGAACATTTGTGTGCGGGTTATTGCATGCATATTTAAACTAATTTTTAGATCTAAAAATAATAGATTATATAAAAATGTTATAACATCAATCTGACAAAAAATAAATAAATTGCAAAGCAAACAACAAACTGGGAAAATTTATAATGTATACATAGACAAAATAAACTGGTAGCTGAGATGGCCTCTGGGCCACTTTGGCTTTATACATTTTGAATTTTATACCAGGCTTGTCTATTACCCTTTCAAAACTGAATTGTTTTTCAAAGTAATACCTGCAGTTTAAAAAAAATTGCAACAGGTATGATTACTTACAATTAAAAAAAATCTTTTAATGAATGACCATCTGGATGGAAAGAAAAAAAAAAAATCTGTATGTGGACAGTGGTTTCAGAGCTAGATAATCCTCTCCAAATGGCCTTCACTCCCAGAACCTGGGAACCTGGGCAGGAAGTGTTGTCTGATTGGAAATAACAGAATTTATGAAAATCACCAAAATTTAGAAATCTGGCCCACCCAAAGAGCAAGATTGTGTGTTGCCCATGAAATAAAGATGTTTCCCTCAAATCTTTACCAGGAGAACAAAAAACAGCCAAGTAAAAGGGTCACAATTATCAGAGAAACACTAATCCAGGAAAGTAAGTTGTCAGTGACAAAAGTAGGGAAGGAGAAACAAAAGCAAAAATAAACAAATGAGACCTAATTAAACTTAAAATCTTTGCATAGCAAAAGAAACCATCAACAAAACAAAAAGACAACCTACTGAGTGGGAGAAAATATTTGTAAATGATATGACCAGTAAGGGGTTAAGATCCAAAATATCTAAACAGGTCATACAAGTCAATATCAAAAAAAAAAAACCTGATTAAAAAATGGGCAGAAGACCTGAATAGACCTTTTTCCAAAGAAGACGTACAGATGGTCAATAGGCATATGAAAAGATGCTCAACATCACTAATCATCAGAGAAATGAAAATCAAAACCACAATGAGATATCACCTCACATGTGTCGGAATGACTATCATCAAAAAGACCACAAATAACAAATGTTGGTGAGGATGTAGAGAAAAGGGAACCTTTGTACACTGTTGGCAGTAATGTAAATTAGTGCAGCCATTGTGGAAAACAGTATGGAGGTCCCTCAAAAAACTAAAAATAGAACTACCATATGATCCAGCATTTCCACTCCTGGATATATATCCAAAGAAAATGAAAACATTAATTCGAAAAGATACATGTACCCCAATATTCATAGCAACATTATTTACAATAGCTGATACATAGAAGCAACATAGGTATCCATCAACAGATGAATGGATAAAGATGTGGTATAGGGCTTCCCTGGTGGCGCAGTGGTTGAGAGTCCTTCTGCTGATGCAGGGGACATGGGTTCATGCCCCGGTCCGGGATGATCCCACATGCCATGGAATGGCTAGGCCCATGAGCCACGGCCGCTGAGCCTGCGTGTCTGGAGGCTGTGCTCCGCAATGGGAGAGGCCACAACAGTGAGAGGCCCACGTACCACACACACACACACACACACACACACACACACACACACACACACACACACACACACACACACACACACACACACACACACACAGATATGGTATATATATACAATGGAATATTACTCAGCCATTAAAATGAATGAAATGTTGCCATTTGCAACAACATAGATGGACCTGGAGAGTATTATGCTTAGTGAAATAAGTCAGACAGAGAAAGACAAATACTGTATGATATCACTTGCATGTGGAATCTAAAAAATAAAACCAGTGAATATAACAAAAAAGAAACAGACTCACAGATATAAACAGCAAACTAGTGGTTAACAGTGGGGAGAGGGAAAGGGGGAGGGGCAAGATGGGGATAGAGGATTAATAGGAACAAACTACCATGTATAAATTAACTGACAAGTATATATTGTATAGCAACAGGGAATATAGCTAATATTTTATAATAACTTTAAATGGAATATGATCTATAAAAATTTTGAATCACTATGTTGTACACCTGAAACTATATAATATTGTAAATAACTACACCTCAATTTTTTTTTTAAGTGGAGAAGGAAAGGGACCTGAGTGGAGCATTGAGGAAAGAAGGCCAACTTCTAAGACATAAATACTGTGTATCCAGTCCCTGTGGGTGGAGGACTTGTCACCAGAGGAGAGACTCAGCAGGGCAGCAGGGCAGCAGGGAGAATTCTGAGCCCTTTCAGAGCCAGAGGGGACTGTCCCACAGCAGCATCCCAGCACCTTGCCTCGAGCCTGCACACTCTGAGCAATCTTCTGGGAGCTGAGAGTGGCCCACGTGTCTGTTGTCCTCCTGTGAAAGAACCTACAAGCTCTGGCTTTCTCTTAGTAGTCTTCTGGGAGTTTGGTGACTGCTGTGAACACCCCAAAACTGGGATCTTCTAAGTTTGTGAAGCCTGAGGTATAGTTCTCAGAAGAATACACATTCCACCTCTGTGATCATACAGCCTTATGGTCACATCTCCAGTAGTCCACTTAGCACCAAGGCTCATGGCCAATTGGTCGAGTGTTACTCCCCCAGAGAGACTCTGTAACTCTAGAGACCAGAGTCTGTGTCTATGTGGCTTATCCAGCCTGGTACACAGTAGGAGCTCAATAAACTTTCTTTTTGAAGTACTGTATATGTGTTTGTGTGTGTGTGTGTGTGTGTGTGTGAGAGAGAGAGAGAGAGAGAGAGAGAGAACTCGGCTTAATTTTGAATTCAAATCCCCATTTTGCTAAAGGAACAGAAACATAGTCTTTGGAGTCCACCCCTCAATTTCTCCCTCATCCCGTTAAGATGATGGAGGTAATAAGCATCTGACCCTTGGTCATCAGCCCATGCCAGTGGCTCCTGCTACTGCTCTCATTCCTGACAGCCAGGCAGACCTGGAAGCTCTTTTCCCCTCTGTGCCATCTAAGAGTATGGGAATCAGGGTGCTCCCTCCTCCCAGGCTTCAGCTTTACCTCTTGGGGCTCTGTCCAGAAGGCAGGGCTTGTCCCTCAGAACGCCACTAAGGTCTCCATCATCAGGACTTCCCCTTTGTCTTTTCTTTTTTCCAGCCTCAGGGAAATCTCTTCTCTGTTTGAGGATGGGGTTCAGGAAGACCTGCTCTCTCCCACAGAGATTTTGTCTATTCTTGGAGTCTTCTCTATGGAAATGCACACATTTTTGGACACCAAAGCAAGAGAGACTCCTTTGATTTTTCTTTCATCTCTATCACATTCTTTCCATAAGGACATAGACAACAAAAAAGGCAGTACCTTGAATGAAGGAGGGTGTGGAGTTGAGGGGAGAGTAGTAAACCACATGGAGAAAGGAATATAGTTAAACATCACAAAAAATGTTATGTCATAACAACTGAATACATAAACCATAATGGAAAAGAATATAAAAAGAATGTATATATGTGTATAACTGAGTCACCTTGCTGTACACCAGAAATTAACTCAACATTGTAAATCAACTATACTTCAATTAAAGAAATTTTTAAAAAACTCAATACGTTTTAAATAGCATGTAAATAAATGAGCATCCACATCTGCCAAGGAAAAAGTGATATTGCGTTGTCTCCCAACTCCAATTCAGCTGCAACAATGTGCCTGAGAGCCATGACCATCAGAAGAACAGGTCATCTGGAGGGTCATCTTCTACAGTCACCAGAGCCCACAGATCACCCTCCCTGGCTACAAACAAAATCTTAAAATAGCTTTAACTCTCTGTTCAGAAGCTATTCATGCCAGCCGGGATTCCCAGAATCTCTGAAGCTGGATTGGAGTGTGGAAAGCCCAACCTGTTCACTCTGAGGAATATTTCTAGGTTCAGGCAAGGCAGCAGATCCAAGAGCAGAAAGATTCAGGCCAGTACTTTGGGACAAGATGGGCTGCAGCTGAGGCATTTTGCACCTGTCTGCTTGGCCTCTGTTGTGCACTCATTCCTCTGCAACAATGATTGTGGACCCCTCCTTGCCATGAGTTCGTCACAGCAGAGCTTCCTTGGCTCTGCCTCCCCACCAGCAGAGCTGGCAGAAGATTCTGGGATGTGTGTAGATCTGAACTGAAGGAAAAATAGGAGGGCTGAGGTGAAGAAATGGCCGTGGCCACAGTAAGAAGGCTCACTGACAGTCTTCTGAAACCTCCAACCCCATCGTCATGATACCACCATGCCCTTGAGAAGGGCTTGCAGATCCCTTAGGGGACCCTAGGGAGTTCACACACTGTCCACTCCCAAGTTCAAGAGGAGCCTGCACCAGGCTTGGAACCTTCAGAATCAGGGCCTGGATTCTAAGACTCCAGTGAGCAAGCATATGCCAAGTGCTTTCTGTGTATAGACAGAAATGAAAATGATACCACTCACTCATTAACCCACTCGACCAGTATCTACTGAGCGTCTGCAAGTCCCTGCTCTCAAAAAGCTTACCTTCTAGTGGGTGAGACCTTCTAGTGAAATCACATAAATAAGTGATTTCATTTTGGATTGTGACACATGCTGACTAAGAAAACTAAGTAGGGATGGGATAGAAAGTGATGCAGAGAGAGAGTTGCTGTTTTATTTTTATTTATTCATTTTTATTGAGGTGTAGTTGATTTATAGTATTATACTAGTTTCAGGTGTTCAACGTAGTGATTTAGTATTTTTACAGATTATAATCCATTAAAAGTTATTATAAGATAATGGCTATAATTCCCTGTGCTGTACAGTATATCCTTGTTCCTCATCTCTTTTATACACAGCAGTTTGTATTTCTTAATCACACATCCCTATCTTGTCCCTGCCTCCTTCCCTCTCCCCACTGGTAACCACTAGTTTGTTTTCTACATCTGTGAGTCTGTTACTGTTTTGCTATATATAGCAGCACTATTTACAATAACCAAGGTATGGAAGCAACCCAAGTGCCCATCAACAGACAAATGGATAAAGAAGACGTGTATATACATATACAATGCAATATTACTCACCTGTAAAAGAAGAATGAAATTCTGCCATCTGCAGCAATGTGGATGAACTTAGAATATTATACTTAGTGAAATAAGTCAGAAAAATACTGTATGATATCACTTACACGTGGAATCTAAAAAATAAAACAAACTAGGGTATATAGCAAAACAGAGAGCTGCTGCTTTTGATAAGGCCATCTGGAAAGGCCCCTCTGAGGAGGTGATGAGAGAGCAGAGGTGTGAAGGGCCAGAAATAGAGAGCCATGTGGAGATGGGGAAGAACATTCTACACAGAGGGAACAACAGAGACAGGTTCTGAGCAGGACCAGGCTTGGCATGTTCAAAGAAGGCCCATGTGTCTGGAACGAAGGCAGCAAGAGCAGAGAGGCTGGCAGTTAGATGGGGAGGTGGAAGCCACCAGATTGCATAGGGCCCTGCAGCCCCATGAAGTACTTCAGACTGCATTCCAAGTGTGATGTAAAGTCAACTGGGGAGTGATACGACTGATTTACATTTTAAAGACCAGAAGGCAGCTGTGTAGGCAACCAGCTGGAAATGGGACGAGTTTAAGCAGTAAGACCAGTCAAGAAAGCTACTGCTGTCCAAATGGATGATGGTGGATTGGATTTGGGTGACAGTAGTGGATGGTGAAAAGTTGTTGGGACACTGGATATATTTTGAAGGAAGAATCTTCTTGGGGAGTGAGGAGAAGAGAGGAGTCAAGGATAACTCCAAAGTTTATGAGCTGAGCAACTGGGTGAATCGTGATATCATTGACTGAGATGGTTATATATAGGGGGTGGGAGGAGGTCTGGAATCAAGAATTCTATCCGAGGCTTTGTTAATTTTGGAACAGCAAGTAGGCAGCTAGATATGTGATTCTGGAACTCTGGAGATAGATTGAGACTACAGACAGACTGGGGAGTCATCCGTGCAGAGGTGGTATTTAAGCTCCAGGACTAGATGAGATGAGTAGGAAGGGAGTGGAGATGGAGAAGAGGTTTGTGAATTGCACACCGGGACATGCCACCACGATGTGGTCAGGAAGAGAAGGAGTGGCTGAGAAGGTACAAGGAGGAGCACATGGTGACTGGGAAGGCCTGGAGAGGAAGTGCATCAAGGAGTGCATCAAAAGCTGCTAGGAGATTAAAAATAAGATGAGAACTGAGAGTTAACCATTTGCTGGGGAAGATGGAACCGGTGGTAACCTTTCAGAAAAGCGCTAAAGGGCTTGCCTCACTGAAGTCAACTGAGGAGAAAATGAAAGGTGAGGACAAGAGTGAAGAGAATGAGAGAATCCCAGCAGGAAACACGTGGCCCCTCCAGCTGCGCAGTTTTTAGAGCCATCTTAATGAAGATACTCTTTACTGAGGTAGGTGGAGTAAGAGTACTAAAGGGGAACTTGAGACTCCCAGGGAATAGAATAGCAGGAAGCTGAGGCCTGAGGGGCCAGAGAGGTACTAACTGAAGCTGGGTGAAAAGCCATGGAAGAGGGGCCACCTGGCACAGAAGTTGTAGTTGAGGAAAGCAGCATTCGGAAACAGCGTGAGGTGGGGAAGAAGCATGAAGAATAAATCGGGGTGAATTCAATTGGAAGTCATTGGAAGCCAGCAGGTAAGGCAGCCTGGTGATAGAATTCACAGAAGCCAGCTTCCCAGGGCAGGGATGGGTGGAGAATGAATGGGGGTGGGGGATGGAAGGGAACAGGAGAAAAATCATTAGAGCTGTAAGCTGGGGGAGGACAGCAAGTACAGGTGACTCCAGTACAAACCAAAAGAGAAGGTAGCAGGCTGCAGAAATGGTAGAGAGAAAAAGCATAGACATCAAATCCCGGCCTCACCACTGTTTTACCATGGACACAGTGATTAACATTCCTGGGAATTGTTAGAATTAAATGAGGAGACTTTCCTGGTGGTCCAGTGGTTAAGAATCCACCTGCCAATGCAAGGGACACGTGTTCGAGCCTTGGTTTGGGAAGATCCCACATGACGTGGAGCAACTAAGCCCGTGTGCCACAACTACTGAACCTGCGCTCTAGAGCCCGTGAGCCACAACTACTGAGCCCACGTGCCACAACAGCTGAAGCCCACGCGCCTAGAGCCCATGCTGTGCAACAAGAGAAGCCACCGCAATAAGAAGCCCACGTACCGCAACAAAGGGTAGCCCCCGCTCGCCACAACTAAAGAAAGCCCACGCGCAGCAATGAAGACCCAACACAGCCAAAATACATAAATAAGTAAATAAAATTTAAAAAAAATCTTGGTGATTTAATGTAGGTTCAATGAGGAAGACATGTCCCGCCTCCTGGGATCTCTGCTGAAAAGTGTTTCTTGTTCTGCTGCTTGAACCTGTGGCTATGTGTGCTGTTACCACCTGGTGGCAGCATGCCCCAATCATGGGTTTCATTGGAGAGCTGACTCCTTTTAAAAGGTTATGGACAGAAAGACAACCAGACATTATGGACCTCCTGATGAAGTGCACAGCACCACCTTTGAAGTAGCCTTGCCAAAAAAGCAGACCTGAGTCCAATTCAGGCTCTGGATCCAACTACCAATTTACAGAAAATACAGGAATGAAAGAGCCATGTTAAACAACCTCATGAGGATGCAAAGCAGCAAAACCAGATTATGGAAATCTCTATGGGACAAACGCCTTAGTTTCTTAACAAAAAAAGAAAAAGAAAAAGGGCAAGGAAAAGACAAGGCTGGAAGAGGAATCTTCAGATTAAAAGAGACCGAAGAGGGCTTCCCTGGTGGCACAGTGGTTAAGAATCCACCTGCCAATGCAGGGGACACAGGTTCGAGCCCTGGTCCAGGAAGATCCCACATGCCATGGAGCATCTAAGCCCGTGCACCACAACTACTGAGCCTGTGAGCCACATCTATTGAGCCCGCATGCCACAGTACTGAAGCCGGCTTGCCTAGAGCCCGTACTCTGCAACAAGAGAAACCACTGCAATGAGAAAACCGCGCACCGCAATGAAGGGTAACCCCCACTCGCTGCAACTAGAGAAAGCCTGCATGCAGCAATGAAGACCCAGTGCAGCCAAAAAATAAATAAATTTTTTTAAAAAGGACTGAAGAGACAAATTAACATATCACAATAAAAAAAAGCATTCAGGGGAATATGAATGCTGACTGGATTTTGAATAATATTAAGAAATCACTGTTGAATGAGGGGGTGGGTTGGTCTGGTGGTTATTTTTTTCAAAGGAAGTACTTTAATATCTCTCTTTTTTTAAAGATACATATTGAAATATACGATGTATATTTGTAAAGATAGGACGTCTGATATTTACTTCAAAATAATCTGCGGAGGGCAAGGGGATAAGGAGGCAAAAGCAAAATTGGCCGTGAATTAATTATTGTTGATGTTAAGTTATAGTACTTGGAGCTTCATTATATCCTTGTGTTATGGACCATATATGTCTTCCCAACATTCTTATGTTGAAGCCCTAACCCCCAATGTGATGGTATTAGGAAGTATTAGGAGATCATGAGGATGGAGCCCCCACTAAGAGAGTTAGTGCTCTTATAAGAATAGGAAGAGACACCAGATCTCCCTCTGGTGAGGGTATAGAAAGAAGGCAGCTGTCTGCAAACCAAGAAGAGGGCCTTCACCAGCACTTGACCATGGTGGTACCCTGATCTCAGACTTACTAGCTTCCAAAACTGAGAAATAAATGTCTGTTGTTTAAGCCACCCAGTCTATGGTATTTTGTTAGGGCAGCACAAATATATGGTAGCTGTGGTCAGCAACATGTCAGTCACAAGGAAGCTTTTTAGAAATGCAGAGTCTCAGGCCCCACCCCAGACCTATGAGTCAGAATTGTAGTTTAACAAGCTCCCCAGGTGAATCATGGGAACGCTTAATGCTTGTGAAGCATCAAATTACATTATTCTTTCTACTTTTGTGTATGTTTGAGATTTCCACAGTAAAAATATAAAAACTAAGAAATTATAAAAAGAAACTTTATAATGTATAGCAAACATTACATCAAAGGTGCTCATTAAATATTGGTTGAGGTGAGCCAGATGCTGCCCAGATAGCAAATATTTCTAATTTTCTTATCAAAACTAAGTGTATCATAATTTCAGTATGTTATGATTAAAAATACAGTACATATCAATATATTTGATCTTTGCAAAAGGCCTCTAAAGTAACCTTTTGTTACAGATTTCAGGGATGAGTAAAATAAAGTTTAGAGAGACCAAGTGACTCATCCAAGATCTCACAGGTTTTAAGTGGAAAAACTAGGACTTCTAACTCCAAAACCCATTCTCTTTCTACCACTACATCATAATTCTAGGAATTGAAATGTGTCCCAGGCTTTTGTAGTTTGTTTTTGTATAATTTAGTTTGGGTTCTAGTCTTATATATGTGTATTTTTTAACATTTATTTATTTATTTATTTATTTATGGCTGCGTTGGGTCCTCCTTACTGCATGCGGCGAGCGGGAGCTACTCTCTTCTTTTTTTTGTGTGTGTGTGTGTTAAGCGGGCCTCTCACTGTTGTGGCGTCTCCCGTTGCGGAGCACAGGCTCCGGACGCGCAGACTCAGCAGCCATGGCTCACGGGCCTAGCCACTCCGCGGCATGTGGGATCTTCCCAGACCGGGGCACGAAGCCGTGTCCCCTGCATCGGCAGGTGGACTCTCAACCACTGCACCACCAGGGAAGCCCGGGAGGTACTCTTTGTTGCGATGCATGGGCTTCTCATTGAAGTGGCTTTTCTTGTTGAGGAGCACAGGCTCTAGGCGTGCGGGCTTCAGTAGTTGTGGCACATGGGCTCAGTAGATGTGGCTTTCAGGCGGCTCTAGAGCACAGGCTCAGTAGTTGTGGCGCACAGGCTTAGTTGCTCCATGGCATGTGGGATCTTCCCGGGCCAGGGCTCGAACCTATGTCCCCTTCATTGGCAGGTGGATTCTTAACTGCTGCGCCACCAGGGAAGTCTCTATATGTCTATTTTTAAAGTTTCTTCTTATAACATGGCTTGTTGGGCCACAGTTATTTTTATTTATTTATTTTTATTTATTTTTTTTTTTTTTTGCGGTACGCAGGCCTCTCACTGTTGTGGCCTCTCCCGTTGCGGAGCACAGGCTCCGGACGCGCAGGCTCAGCGGCCATGGCTCACGGGCCCAGCTGCTCCGCAGCATGTGGGATCTTCCTGGACCGGGGCACGAACCCGTGTCCCCTGCATCGGCAGGCGGACTCTCAACCACTGCGCCACCAGGGAAGCCCCCACAATTATTTTTACTTCCCCCTTTGATCTCTACTGACATTCTGCTGTGAATATAATACAGCTCTGGCTTTTAAATCTTACTTTATTCAAGAGACAATTATCTCAGTCCTTGAATTTATCTCATTCATGAGATCTTGAAACTTTAGTACTAAAATGACGGAGTTATGAGAATGGCATCAGTGTTACATGAATTTCTTTGTATGTTGAAATCACTTGGGGAAACTTTAAAACTTCCCAATGAAAAAAAAAACTTCCTGATGGCTAGAGTCTCTGAGGGAGGGACAGCAGCATAAGTTACCCAGGCAATCCCAGTGGGCAGTCTGGTTTGAGAACCAGTGATCTAGCTATTCTCATTGGAAGTAATGCTACCTAGGGAACATTTCGGAAATATATGGGGGAATTTTGATTACCAAAATATTAAAAATGGCTAAAATTTAAAACAATAAGTGATGGTGAGGATGCAGAAAAACTGGATCGCTCATATGTTGCTGATGAGAATGTAAAATGGTGCAGCTGCTCTGAAAAATAGTTGGGCAGTTCCTTTTAAAACCAAAAATGGACTTAACATATGACCCAGCAATTTCACTGTTAGGCATTTACCTCAGAGAAATGATAATTTATTTTCACACAGAAGCATGTCCATGAATGTTCATAGCAGCTTTATTCACAATAGCCCTAAATTGGAAACTGCCCAAGTGTCTTTCAATAGATGAATGGTTAAATAAACTGTGGTACATCCATACCATGCAGGATGGCTAATTTTATGTGTCAACTTGATGAGCCACAGGGCGCCCAGATTAAATGTTATTTCTGGGTATGTCTGGATGAGATTAGCATTTGAATTGGTGGACTCAAAGCAGATTACATCCCCCACCCCCGCATTTGGGTGGGCATGATCCAATCAACCGAGAGCCTAAATAGAACAAAGGCAGAGGGAGGACAAATTTACCCCTTTTTCCCTGCCTCACTGCTTGAACTGCTGGGACATCTCATCTCCTGTTCTACCCCTGGACTAGGATTTACACCATCAGCTCACCTGGTTCTCAGGCTTTGGGACTCTGACTGAATTACACCACTTGCTTTCCTGGGTCTTCAGCTTGCAGACAGCAGATTATAAACCTTCTCTAGCCACCATAATTGCATGAGCCAATTCCTCATAATAAATCTTTCTTTCTCTCTCTCTCTCTCTCTCTCTCTCTCTCTCTATATATATATATATATATATATATATACATATATATATACATATATATATGTATATATATATGTATATATATGTATATATATATATGTATATATATATATATATATGTATATATATATACACACACACATACATATCTCTATAATATTATACACATATATATGTACGTGTATATATATATATATCACTATATATCTATCTCTCCCTGTCTCTCTTGTTCACCTGCCACCTCAAGGTGGCCTTGGGCAGGTCTCTGCAGCATCTTCCACTGCCTCAGCACCACCTGCCCAGCCCTTGACAATGTTTGGAGCATGTCCTCATCCTCATGGAACTTGACTATGAAATGGGCAGGAATTAATGTGTCCATTTTACAGATAGATAAACTGAGGTTCTGAGAGTTGCCTGCTCAAAGCGGCTGAGGGCAGAGCAGGGAGTCTGGAGAAAGCAAGATGGGGATGAGGAAGATTTAAAAGTGTAAAGGTGAGGAGAGGAGGAGGAAAGTGTCATTGCTAACCCTCTGGTGGACCATGATCTCAGACAGATCTCAGAATAATATATTATTGTTTTAACCACTGAGTTTTGGGGTGTTTGTTAGGCAGCAAGAAATAACTATTCTCAGTGGCTCAAGGCATCCCCTGCTGGAAAGCAAATACTATTACCTTTAATAAAAAGGTATGGGTACCTTTTATAGGGCAAATTTTCCAACATATGTATGTATGTATAATATATATATACCTAAACATAAAATTTCAACATATTTTGCATCGCTCCCAAAACTCTGGCAAATAGACTGTAAAGCAGGGACTGAGTAAACTTTGCAACAATACAGCCTTAAATAGTCGAGCCATTTCCAATTTTCATGATGTACATGCAAACTGTAATTGAAAGGACCATGGGTCTCAGCAGGCTTCCAAGTCAAGATTGGACTCTATCAACAGATTCATTCCAGCTTGAGAAACTGGGTACACAAATGGAATTCTTGAGAAAGACCTGCCAAGGCGATTTGCCTTATGAAATTCTTTTGGCCACTCCCATTGCTGTACTTTGTACCAGACCACCCATGTGGATACGCGTATTTCATTGCAAACCTTCCTGGAGATTGGAGACAAGCCACAGCCACACCAAAAAGCACTAAAAACTAAGTACTACTGACTCCTCTCCAAATCACAGGTACCATTTAGGACTACGATAGCCTGAAAGGGAACTCCTAAGTTTTCACTGCTCTGTAGTGGCTTTCACCTGGAAAGAGAAGAGACATCCATAACTCACTAAGAGATACCCACTGTGAAGTATTCTTGGAGAACTGTGTGGATATGCAGGATAAATGACCCCAGGACTAGCTGTGTGAACTGGGAAACCTCAGAGTGAATCCTACCTATAGGATTCCTTGCAGTCTTTACCTTACTTGTGATGGTGGTTTGCTGCTGTCTACATGGAAGATCTTCCTTCCCCCTCACTCACCTTCCCCAGCATACAGTGATGATGAACAGCAATTATCCCTAGAAAGGCATATCCATGGCCCAACGAATGCATAGGTATGTATTTGTGGATTGGTCTATCCCAACAGGGGAGAAAATGATGAGGAAAGCAGCCCCTTCCCAATGAAACACTGGAAAATATCATGCAGACAAAACTCAGTTGTCAAAAATATCTCTAATGTTTTGGGACTTCCCTGGTGGTCCAGTGGGTAAGACTCCGCCCTCCCAATGCAGGCGGCCCGGGTTTGATCCCTGGTCGTGGAACTAGATCCTGCATGCATGCTGCAACTAAGAAGCCCACATGCTGCAACTAAGAAGCCTGCATGCTGCAGCTAAAGAGCCCACACACCGCAACGAAGATCCCACGTGCCACAACTAAGACCTGGTGCAGCCTAAATAAATAAATATTTAAAAAATAAAAACCTCTAATGTTTTACTCACCTGCACAAATACTATAATGCTTTTATAAGAATTCTAAATATTTTGTTGGACAAATAACTGATTTCTTTCAAATAAATGTTATTGCTGCTCTTTCAAAAAGCCTTTTGAAAAAGCAAAATAAGACTTTTTATATTGGAAATTTTGAAATATATGCAAGAATGGACAGAATAGTATAATGAACACATACACTCATCAACAAGCTACAACACTTATCAACTCATGGTCAGTCTGGTTTCATCTATACCCCTGCCTGCTACCCTCCTGCCCAGATATTGTATCTTTTCATATAAATATTTTAGATGTCTCTAAAAATGAGAATTATTTTAAACCATAACCACAATGCTATTCTCACATGTAAAAAAGTTCATGCAACTTTCTTAATATAATCAAATATTCAGAGTGCACATTTCCTCAATCGTCGCATTTTTTTCCCAGTTTGCTCTAATCAGGATTCAAAGTACAAAGATCTATACTTTATAATTGGTGGCAATGTTTCTTAAGTCTCTTTTAATATGTAGGATTTTTCTTATTCTTTTCTCTTGTGATTTTTAAAAAGAAATGGTACCATTTACCTATAGAGTTTGTAATCAAATCGTTTTTTGTTGTTGTTGTTGTTGTTGTTGTTGTTTTGCAGTACGCGGGCCTCTCACTGTTGTGGCCTCTCCCGTTGTGGAGCACAGGCTCCGGACGCGCAGGCTCAGCAGCCATGGCTCACGGGCCCAGCCGCTCCGCGGCATATGGGATCTTCCCGGACCAGGGTACGAAGCCACGTCCCCTGCATGGGCAGGCGCACTCTCAACCACTGCGCCACCAGGGAAGCCCCAAATAGTTTTTTTTTTGTTTTTTGTTTTTTAATTTTTGGCTGGGTTGGGTCTTCGTTGCTGCGTGCGGGCTTTCTCTAGTTGCGGTCAGCAGGGGCTTCTCTTTGTTGCGGAGCACAGGCTCTAGGTGCGCGGGCTTCAGTAGTTGTGGCATGCAGGCTCAGTAGTTGTGGCTCACGGGCTCTAGAGCGCAGGCTCAGTAGTTGTGGCGCATGGGCTTAGTTGCTCCACGGCATGTGGGATCTTCCCGGACCAGGGCTCAAACCCGTGTCCCCTGCATTGGCAGGCGGATTCTTAACCACTGCATCACCAGGGAAGTGCTATAATCAAACAGTCTTTTTGAAGTTGGCTAACTTTTGATTACAAGATATGTCCACTACAGAGTGTCACAATGTCTCATCTTCCCTACCTGTGTCACAAGGGCTCTCCGCCAGTTCAGTAGTGTGATCACAAGGTGCTTTTTGGAGGAGAATCTGAGGTTTTACTGCTGCATAAAAGGAAGTCTCTATTTTGATGGGTTAAGGAATTAAAGCTTCATGGTCCTAACCTCTGGCTGCAAAAACAACCATAAACTATATATAGATGAACAGTTGTGTTTTTGTGTTTCAAAAAATTTTATGGACCTTGATTATTTCTTATTATTAGTCTCATTTTTGACTTTTCTCAATCATTTAAAATGTAAAAATCATTCTTAGCTCACAGACTTTAGAAAAACAGGCATTGTACTGGATTTAGGCCACAGGAAGGATTTGGCCTACTGGCCATAATTTGCTGACCCTTACCCTAGATCATAACTTCTATACAGATTTTCCCAAATTTGAAATCTGGCTTTTGGGGGGATGGAACTTGGTAGTAAGTTACAAATACATGGGATGGCTCCACTTTAGCTTAAGACAAGAAATAAAGATAATTCTTACATCTCATTTTAACTGTTGGGTGGAGAATGTGTCTAGAACTGAAGACTAAATCCTCACTTTATTTCAAACATGATTATTATAGATGAGATGAAGTCTTGAGAGAATTATGAAGCCAGGAAGGAAAAGCAGCTGATCATGGTCCACATTCTGCAGTTTGATACTTGATATTGATAAATGAATAGAAATCTCCAGCTTCTCTAAATAACTTACCTATATGAAAAAGACACCTAATATTCTGTTTAAATGAGCTTGATGGTTTAGCAAAGTAGCATAGCAGATGCCCAGTAATGAGTGAATGTCTTTCCTTTTAGAAAAGTGATTCTCAAACTTGGCTGCATTTTAGAGTCACCTGGAAAACTTTTACAACTCCAAATGCCATGGCTGCACCACCATCATTTAATCACAATCTCTGGAGATGAAAACTCTCCAGAGTTTTGGATAATTTGGATCCAATGTTGGGAGCTACTACTGTAGTATAATATTCAGAATTTCTGCTCTTTTTCCAGGCGCACTGTGTCATGTCCAATATCAAAAGACACAATTCTCAATGTTTACATGATCCTGTGTAGCCTAACTCCTAAGAAGGTTCAGGTTCTTTGATTATAGACACTTGGCCTTTCTTGCCTTGAACCCATGTGCCAGCTCCAGGTGAACTCCAGGTGGGCTTCTGGATTCTGTATCTGTAACCTTGGCAACAAAGAATTCTACATGTACAGATCAATTTAAAAAATAGCAAAAGACTTGAATAGACACTTCACAAAAGAGCATATATGAATAAGCACATGAGAAGTTTCCCAACGTCTTCAGTCATCAGGGAAATGCATATTAAAGCCAAAATGAGATATAATTTCGCACCCACTGACAATACCGAAAGACTAACAATGCTAAATATTGGCAAGGATAGAGCAACTGGAACTCTCATACAATGGTGAGGTGATGAGAGCATAAAATGGCACAACTACTTACATAAACTGCTTAGAGTTTCTTACAAAGTTAAACCCTCACTTATCCCATGACCCAGCAATTCCACTCCTAGGAAATCAAAACAAATGTCCACTAGAAATGTTCAAGAATGTTCATAGTAGCTTTATTCATAATAGTTCAAAACTGCAAACAACTCCAATTTCCATCAACAGGGAAATGGATAAACAAATTGTGCTACATTCATACAATGGAATACTACTCAGCAATAAGAAGGAATGAAAAACTAATGCACACAAAAACATAGATGAATCTCAGAAACATTGTGTTGAGTGAAAGAAGCATGACACAGAATACATACTGTGTGATTCCATTTATATGAAGTTCAAAGAGAGGCAAAACTAATCTATGGTAATAGAAACCAGAGCAGTTGTTTTCTGGGGGATAGGGAGGTGCACAAGGATTGACTGGAAAGGGGCAGGGGAATGAGGGAAATTTTTGAAGTGACAGAAATATTCTAAAGCTTCATTGGACTGGTGGTTACCGTGTGAATACAACTGTCAAAACTCATAGAACTGGGGCTTCCCTGGTGGCACAGTGGTTAAGAATCCGCCTGCCAATGCAGGGGGACACGGGTTTGAGCCCTGGTCCGCGAAGATCCCACATGCCGTGGAGCAACTGAGCCCGTGTGCCACAACTGCTGAGCCTGTGCTCTAGAGCCCGTGCTTCACAGCAAGAGAAGCCACCACAATGAGAAGCCTGCGCAGTGCAAGGAAGAGTAGCCCCCGCTCGCCGCAACTGAAAGAAAAGCCCAAAAGAAAAGCCCGCAACGAGGACCCAACGCAGCCATAAATAAATAAATAAATAAATAAATAAACCTCATAGAACTGTATACTTAAGAGCAATGCATTTTATTGTATATACATTATACCTCAACTTAAAAGACACATAAGGGCTTCCCTGGTGGCGCAGTAGTTGAGAGACCACCTGCCGATGCAGGGGATGCAAGTTTGTGCCCCGATCCGGGAGGATCCCACATGCCGCGGAGCGGCTGGGTCCGTGAGCCATGGCCGCTGAGCTTGCGTGTCCGGAGCCTGTGCTCCGCAACGGGAGAGGCCACAACAGTGAGAGGCTCGCGTACCGCAAAAAAAAAAAAAAAAAAAAAAAAAAATCACATAAGAAGAAGGCTGGAGGCCCTAAGACCACATATCATTAATTCTTGTCTCCAGGAGGCTTCTCGACCTTGACTGAGGTGAGGATGGGCACGGGCTCTGAACAGCATTCTGACCAAGGCTGGGATCCCAGAGCTTCCTCCCCACAAGGACAAGGACCCAGAGGTGGCAAAGTGAAGGAGCTATTGGAGAATATCAAGTAGTGCCATTCTGCATACTGCAGTTCTGCTGGAGCACAGTGTATGTAAAGGGGAGGCTGGGAAACAAATGGCAAAGAGACCCTTGAACGCCAGGCTGAAGAGCTTGATCTTAACCATAGGTGATGCAGTCTGCTGGAGGTTTTGAGCAGAGAACTTCTCAAATAAATGCTTTCTTCTTGAGGGTTTCACTGATTCACCTTTAATTCCTTCTTAATGCCTTCTTGAATTCAGAGGAATTCATGAAACTTATTAGCTGAAGTTCCTTCTTCTGGATTCTATCAAACTCATAACCTTATTCTTCTGACGATGAGCAAAAGCATGAAGGCTGCTGTTTGCTTTGGATTCAGACTTGTTTTATCCTTTTTCAACACCAGGGAGATGCTTTCATGCAAATTTTCCCGAGGAGCTTACACTCTGGCTCCATTTTCCTCATTTCCAATTCACTACTCACACTCTGCAATCTTATTTCTCATTTCACTGTTCTTAAACCACTCTCACATAGAACCCCAATCCTATTAATTAGGGCTCTGTATTAGTTCATCTAGCAACATGGAACAAATTACCCAATACTTAGTTTCATTAAAACAGTGATAATCATTTATTATCTTTCATGTTTTTTGTGGGTCGGGATATCAGATGGGGCACCACCAGAATGGCTTGTCTCTGCCCTTTGATATCTTGAGTCACAGCTGGAAGACTTGAAGACTAGAGGCTGCAATTAGCTGAAGGCTCATTCACTCACATCTAGTGACTGATTCTGGCTGTCAACTGAGACCTTAGCTGGGATTGTTGGCAAGAACACCTACACATGGCCTCTCCATGTGGTTTAGGGTTCCTTGCAATATAGTTGGGGGTTACAATGGCAAACAGAAAGAGAGAGGTGGAATCTGTACCTTTTGATACCTTAGCATAGGATCTCACACAGCACCACCGGGCCATACTCCACTGGTTAGGGCAGTCACAAGCCCCACCCAGCCTCAAGGAATGGGAACACAGACTCAGTCACATTGCAAGTAGAGAACGTACAGTGGGATAAATACATGGATACAGCCATCTTTAGGGAAAATAATCTGCTACACTCTTTCGGTTTTGTGTTATAGAAAACCCAAGACTAACTGGCTTAAACAAAGAAGAAATTTATTGAGTCACATATGTGAAAACTCCAGGGGTAGGGCTGACTCCAGATAAGGCTTGAATAAATCTTAAGCTAGGTCATTTGAACCCAATTTCTCTTTATTCTCTTTAAGCCGGTTAGTTTTGGAGTTTCTGTAACATGAAACTGATAGAGTCTGTAGCAGACTGTTTTTTCCAGAGATGGCTGCATCAATATATTTATCCCATTGCACATTCTCTTCTTGCAATGTGATTGATATGCTTCCCACCGAAGGGTGAGGTTATACTTCTCATACATCAGGAATTTATATTTCTCACATCATAAAACGCCTAGAGTCACACAGCTACTGGTGTCCATCCAGTGAGCAACGATTCAGGGCTGGTAGAGCTGTGATTCTCTTGATCTTTCTACTTTTTCTCCCAAGATGGATGCCCCAGTTCTAGTCATCATGTCTGTCTAGACATTATGCCTCCTTTGCGTCACACATCGCATTGCCACTGCTTGCTATAAAGTAATCAGGAAAGTGAGTACAGGGCAGGGAGCAGGTAAGAGAGAAGAGGGATGGGAATGATGTTAGGTTATCCAACCCACAGTGCCACATCAACCCCAGACGTGGAAACGTGTCACCTTCATCTGAACAACATGGCTGCAAGTTTCTGCATGGCTCTCTTTTGTAACAAAATTGGAGAGCACTTACCATAAGAAGGCTAATAAGATGCTGGGTGGCAAACATGAGAAATAACCACTAACTCCATGTCCCTTTTTGAAATTCGGAAAAAGTATTTTCTTTCTGTGAGAAACTAGAAGAAACTCTCATGACCTCTTGCTGGTAATTGCCAAATTCTGTAGAAATTTAAGTAATTTTCTTATTGGATCTCTTGCATTTGATGCTGTTGGTTTCTCTCCTTTCTGCAATCATTACTTCATTAAAACTCTGTTTCCTTGCTTCTGTGACACTGAGCTCTTTTGGTTGTCCTTGAACCCTTCTGACCATATGATTTATGCATTTGAGAGGCCCTTATTCCTCACCCTGCCCCCTACCGTGGACCTGACTGCAGCCGAACACCTTTCTTATTCTGTCTGCTCCCTTTTTTCATCAAGTTTCTTAACTAGACTGCTCAGTTCAGACATTTCATTCTTATTTCTATAATAAGGAAATTTAAGGTTTTTAATCTTCCTGAAAGTAGAGATTTGGCCCATTCCCATAAGCTTTGTCATGTAGTGCTCTCCCTTTGGTAAATATCTAAATAGATTTTGCTTTCCTTGAATTTATTTTGTAATATGAATAATGCATATTCTGCTTTCTTTTTGTTTGGGCTTGCCTGTTGTCTTTTCCTAAAGGTTATGTTTTAATGTTTCTGCTCATTCATATGTTGCACACACTTGACTTAAACACACACACTTGACTTCCATCTAGCACACATATAGACCCGCTTTATCCTCTATGTTTATTAGTTTAAATGCCAGTGGCACACACCCAGGGATTTCTGAACTTGTAGCCCACTACGGAAAGCACTTTGGATGCCCTTGATATACTTCATGGAAGAGATATTGAGGGAGCTGAATCAGGCAGGGCTCTTTGGTTGCAAGCAACAGGAATCAGCTCTGGCTAACTTAAAATGATATGGGCTAGCTCACAGAAGAAAAGGAAAGGCTGAAGAATTGAACTCACCCAGCACCCACAGGGAATGTTTCCCATCACCCCTAGTGAAACACTCAAATTCATTAAACATAGTGCAAAACAATACTTATTCCTTCCCTGAGCCAGACACTGTTCTAGGCACCAGGTAGTCAGCGCAGAACATGATGGATATGACCCCTGCTTTTTTTTTTTTTTTTTTTGCGGTACGCGGGCCTCTCACTGTTGTGGCCTCTCCCGTTGCGGAGCACAGGCTCCGGACGCGCAGGCTCAGTGGCCATGACTCACGGCCGCCCCGCGGCACGTGGGATCCTACCTGACCGGGGCACGAACCCGTGTCCCCTCGTGTCCCCTGCATCGGCAGGCGGACTCTCAACCACTGCGCCACCAGGGAAACCCTGACCCCTGCTTTTAAGACACGAATGTTTGGTATTGATCTAGACCCAAGGGTATGGCTCAACAGCCTCTTTTCCTGCCACTTTTCAACATACACCCTAAATCTCCAGCCATGCACTTCCTTGGTGCACCAGGTTCTTTAATGTTTCTGTAACTTTGATTATGCTTCTCCTTCTACCTGTCATGCCCTCTCCCACATCTTTACTTGGTCATCTTCTATTCAGTCTTCAAAAATCAAGCAAAATGTCACCACTGTTGGGAGGTTAATAAATGACTCTCCCCTTTTCCCTGCTCTGTTCAGAACTATTTGAGATGTAGACAGAGGAACTGGCTGATTGAGAGTAAAATGTCATTTTTATTATTCATAAAGTCTAGGTTGGAGAACATGGCTTATGCTTGAGGCCAAATGACTTTGTTAATATTTGGCCCTGGAATTAGTCAGACTTTATTTCTTAATTTTTAAAATTTTATCTATTAAAAGTACTATTTCAAACATTATTTTTAAAATTAGTTTTACCTTATTTTATCTATTAGTCATAGAAAAAAGCATTTGTTTAACCAATGATAATATTTTAGTGAGTACCATATATTGAATGTATTTTGCTGTTTTTAAAACTTTTAAAATAATTTGTGATATAGATATTTGAAGGTCTATTCTCATTTCAGCTTTATTGGATGTTTGTTTTGAGGCTGTCCTAGCTATAAAAGATGCTTCACAGCGATATGTAGATCCAAGACTTGATATGTATATTGAAACCTGATTTCCTCTTTCAATTTTACACTCCTACTGCTTTTCGTTGAAATTCAGCTAATAAATTTCCATCTTCCTTTATTTATTTTTGTTGTTGTTGTTGTTGTTGTTGTTTTTACTTTAAATACCTTTATTTCAAAGACCACCACATCACTCAGTTGAATGGTCACCCTGGACACAATTTCCTTCAAAGAATTGTACTTCCTTCTGGTACAGCCACTTCAACTGCTTAATCAATGGCTTAGAGAAGGCCAGGAGTGTCAGAAAGCCTGAGAGATCATCAAAGTCCATCTTGTTTCTCAACGAAGAAAATAAATACCCGGTAGTGTTGCTGCGTGCTTTCTAAGATCAGTTATGTTCACTGAATCATACACAGTGGATGTTTTATACACAAAATTGTGTTCTAACTGCATCGTCATGCTGTTCTAATGAATCACCATCCACTCCATTCCTTTATGTTAATCAGTTTTTCCTGCAAACTATTTGCAAGATGTGGCGTCACAATAATTCTAACAAATGAGTTTTTAAAAACCCAATGATGCTCTTTATCTTGAACATTTTAAAACTGGTTAACCATTTTTTCCCCACGTTCTATGTGTGTATATGTAAATTTTATAGGTGACTCTCATTGATTTTTACAATAAAATCATGTTATTATAGAAGATGCTTTTTCACAATCCTCTCTGCATTTACCTATTTAGTTTTTTCCCCAGCTTTATTGAGGTATAATTGAGATATAATAAACTGTACATATTTATAGTGTACAATCTGATAGTTTTGACATTCCTGTATACCTATGAAACCATCAACATGATCAAGGAAATGAACATATCCATCACCCCTAAAAGTATCCCATACCCTTTTCTAATGCACCTCCTGCACCTCTCCTCATTCAGCTCCCAGCAATCACTGATCTCCAGTAACATATGAGGTATAAAGGAACAGTTCAGAATATCCGCCAGGTCCATCTGGGCTTGTGCCAAACAAAAAGCCCTGTCTGTGCTATTCCTTCCTCCAGACGCACCAGGCACAAGTCATAAGCCACTGCTTCTCTGTTTAAGGGGGTCCCTCCACTGGAATGCATGAAACCTGGGATAAGGAGGTTCCTTCCTCAGTAATCCCTGTGATGCTTTGCCCTCATCCTCATACAGAGTCCATAACTCTTCTGGACTCCCACTTTTAAAACACCTCTGTAAGAAGATGGAGGTAACGTTACTCAGCAGAATTCCTGGAGGATTAGGAAAGGATTTGTTAAGACTGCTCTCTGTCAGGCAGCTGGGAATAGGGTGTTAGAAAAGTGGGTTTTTAGAAGGTGGTGGAATGTCAGAGATGGAGCTCTCAGAGACAGCTTAAAGTTACATTTTATGTGATATCACCCCACCTGCATTTACTCTATGATAATAAGTCTAATTAGATTTTTTTTATAGGTGTATTTATTTATTTTTGGTTGCGTTGGGTCTTTGTTGCTGCACGCGGGCTTTCTCTAGTTGCGGTGAGCAGGGGCTACTCTTCATTGCAGTGCGCAGGCTTCTCGTTGCAGTGGCTACTCTTGTTGCAGAGCACGGGCTCTAGGCGCGCAGGCTCCAGTAGTTGTGGCATGCGGGCTCAGTAGTTGTGGCTCGCGGGCTCTAGAGCGCAGGCTCAGTAGTTGTGGTGCACGGGCTTAGTTGCTCCATGGCTTGTGGGATCTTCCCAAACCAGGGTTCGAACCCGTGTCCCCTGCATTGGCAGGCGGATTCTTAACCACTGCGCCACCAGGGAAGTCCCCAAACTTGTTTTCTTTATTACCCAGGTTGTGCACTTTTAGGTCTGTACTTTTCTAACTCAACTGCTGGATTTCCCTAAAGGAAATGTGATACTGGATAAGGATGACATAGTGAAATTGTAAAGAAAAGCACTCCAATTTAAAAGATAGGCTGTGCTCCAGCTAAGGGAGGCAACTGGATCTGTCCTGGGCTTCCCTGCACTTCCAGCTACAGTGATTCCTGGGACTGGTTCAAAAAGGAATCCATTTCCTACAATCCTCCCACCTGCATGGTTCACTCTTACTGAGTTTCATGTTCTAAGGCCAGAGAAGAGAGTAGGGATGGAGGAAAGGAATGGGAGTGGAAGAAAGAGAGGAAGGTTTAGATTCTCAAACTCAAATATTGTCAGAGCAGGAAGGGACCTTAGATAACACTTTAGTCCAATTTTCAAAAATCCTTTTTTTTTTTTACATTACAAAATTAAGATATACTTGTAACAGATAACTTGTAACTTGTAACAGATATACTTGTAACTTGTAACTTGTAACAAATAGACCTTCCTTCCTCTCCTGCCTTCATTTACAGGTGAAGAAACAGCTCATAGAGTAAAGTGACTATGCAATGTCATCTAGTGAGGGTGCAGGGGAAGTTTTCACAGAGACAGACACTGGGGATGAGCCGGATTATTTCCAGTAGAAATGGAAGAGGCTGGAATGTTGAGAAGTTTTATTCAATTATCTCTTTTTATATCTGATAAGAGACTGGAAAGAAAAACAAAAAGACTAGGGCTGACTTTAAGTTATATACTGAGTGCTTATTACTATACTGTACTCAGAGTTTTACACGCTATTTTACTTAAGTATTAACACTCCCCTAGGGAAGGGGTATAGTTATTCTCATATTAGAAATAAGGAAACTGGGGATCAGAGAGCTAATTAACTTGCCCAATGTCACACTACTAGAAATGTGGAGTAACTAGAACCCAGGTCTCTCTGACCCTCAAGTTTCAATCCTGTGTCACCTGTGTAAATTAAAAACAGGTGCCTCTGCCTCTGGGCACATGCAGCCCTGCACCAGAGCTCATGGACATGGGTACATCTGCTGTGCATCAGTCATGCATTGTGCTCCAAGCTCGTAGCCCTTAACCACTATGCAATAATGGTTTATCAAAAGAATGGTATTTTCATTATGAGGTCTGTATTTTTTCCTCTTTTTTTGTTAAAAAATTTTAATTTGTATACAATTTTGAAAGCTTACTTTCCATTTACAATTATTACAAAATATTGGCTACATTCCCCGTGTTGTACAATACATCCTTGAGCCTATCTTACACCCAATACTTTGTACCTCCCATTCCCTCATCCTTGTGTTGCCCCTCCCCACCCCTCCCCATGGTAACCACTAGTTTGTTCTCCATATCTGTGAGTCTGCTTCTCTTCTGTTATATTCACTAGTTTGTTGTATTTTTTAGATTCCACATATAAGTGTCTTACTTCAGGATAAGCCTGCATTAATTCTGCAATTTCTCTCTTTCAATTTTTATTCTGAAGTGAGAGAATGGGAAATAGAGATACAGTACCTGTTGACATACTACAAGGAAAGGGAAGAGAGTCCTACTGCTCAAGACACAGTGGCACCACACCTTGGTCAGCAATGAAGAGAACCCTGGAGAACTGGGTTCTAGGGCTATCTTCCACCATAATCTAGCTATTTGAGTTGGGTCTTAGTTTTCTCATATGTAGAGTGGTACAAAGAAGGGATTGGACCAAATGAATTCTGAGGCTCCTTCCATCTGTAAGGTCTATGTTTCCAAGAATAGATAGAGGTGCCCAGTGGGAAGATGTTTTAAAATCAGCTAGAAACCTAACAAACAAAAAAGAGGAGTAGAAGACAGGTAGACTACAGAGATTATCTAATCCAGTAACTGAAACATTGAAAGGTGGTATCTAGTCTCTGTAGAAATGAGCCCTTGCCTCAATGAGATAAGCCATAACATTTATGGCCAGTTCTGATGGTTAGAATTCCTTATAACGAGTCAAGGTTGCTTTCTTAGTCCTAGCTATGCCATGGGGACCACAGAGCCCATTTCAAATACACTTCCTCTGGACTTCCCTGGCAGTCCAGTGGTTAAGACTCTGAGCTCCCAATGAAGGGGGCACGGGTTTGATCCCTGGTCAGGGAACTAAGATCCCGCGTGTTGCACGGCACGGCCAAAAATGAAACAGTCAAATACACTTCCCCAAGTTAGTGCTACAAATATTGGAAAAATAGTGAGTATACCTCCTCAGAGTTATCTCTTCTCCAGGTTAAATGTCCTCTGGACTGCCTCCCTCAAAGGACATGGTGTTAAGTCCCTTGACCCAGGCTCATTCATTCAACAAACATTAGTCAAGCATATTACATATGCCAGGTTCTGTGGAAGTAACTTAGAATACAGAAAGTGAATAAGATGCAGTCCCAGTACTCAAGGGGCTTAAATATGGGCCTGGTTCGTGGCACCCCAAAACAATTACATCAGTAACATCAAAGATCACTGATCACAGGTCACCATAACAAGTATAATAATAACTAAAAAGTTTGAAATATTACAAGAATTACCAAAACAGACACAAAGTGAGCTGTTGGGAAAATGGCGCCAATAGACTTGCTCAATGCACAGTTGCCACAAACCCTCAATTTGTAAAAAAAACTCAGTATCTGCAAAACACAATAAAGTGAAGTGCAATAAAACAAGGCATTGCCTGTATTATCTAATGGGAATGACAGGCAAACAGAGAAGCTCCTAAACCATTGTACCAACTCTAGTAGAAAGTGTGCAAGTCTAGTGGGAGTCCAGGAGGAGATAGTCAGTTCCACCCAGGAGGTCAGGAAGGTTCGTGGAGGAGGTGAGACTTCTGCCTCCATAGGTCCATGTATAAATCATTTTGTCTTCTTCTTCATCTAAGGACTTTACCTCCTTCTGCCTTCTTTTCTTGGCATTTCTCTAACACATCCTTTTGGAGTGTTATGTTTCAGGAAAATTTTTAAAAATATATCCATCTAAAAAATATATATATATATATATTCATCTGCCACCTTAGAAATGTTTTCATAAGAAAAAATCTAGCAGCTTGTGACAAGAATGACTATTTCAGCACATAAAGTCTGAGATAATTTCACCAGCTCCCATTTTTCTGACAGTCCATCCAACCTGGCTTCCTCTCTTTCATCATTCTTCTCTTTTTCTACCTCTCTCTTTCAGTCTTTCACTCTCCCTTTCAAGGCATTTTTATATTCTCATAGTTATTCCTCAACACAGCTTTTTAAAATAAATTCAAAGGGGTTAAGTGACTTGGTAGAGGGCACAAGCTGGGAAGTGGCAGAAGCAGGATTTGAACCTATCTCTTCTGATAAATATTCACATTCAATTACAGGAAATAGGTCAGAAGGTTTTTACCTAACCCTTTGCTAATCCAAGAGTGCATATCTGAAAATTATAATCATTTCCATGACACGCCAAAACTCAGGCCTAACTCTCCCATCTAGTTACCCTCTAACCTTCCTGAATAAAATATCCTCTCCTAACTGCTTTTAACCTGTTTCTACTAAATGTACATATATCCAACCATCCAATCATCACTTTCACATTAAAAACTCATCTTCTCACAATGTCCTGAGCAGGTAAATTTATAAAAATACTTTATCTTATCTTGGACGGATGCAGCACAATATGATAAACACAAAGTTTCCTAAACTTCAGTAATTTGTATAATTCTTTCATGATTTTTATCACATTCTGTTACCAGTTGCATGCCTTCTAAAAAATATTTTAATTTTAATTCATTCACCTTTCAACTTAAATTTTAAAGTAAACTTTAGATTACTATCTAATATCCCTATCCATAAAATCAAAGTTTAGTGTGCTTTTTATGTTTCCTAAACATTAAAATAAAGGCATAACTCTTAGTATCCTTAAATGTTTGTCCTGAACTAAAAATAATCTCAGGAGCACGTTGGTAAAACCAGGGCTGTTGCATGCAAAAGTCTAAGGGTGCCATTTGCATCATGGTCACATCAGAGCTGTTCAGGGCACAGCCTGTGGATGTACATGTTAACCCTGAGTAAACCTTGGGAACTTTAAAAATAGTGGAAAATAAAGAGAGTATTTAGTTGGAGCCTATAAACCTGTGCTCTAGCTGTGGCACTGCCACTGATTTGCTGTGTGACTGGAGGCAATCTTTCCACCTCTCTGGACTCCAGCTTCCAGACCTGAAAAATAAGGGGGTTGGATTGGAGGAGCTATAAAGTCCCCTTTTAGTTGCTATAATCCTTCTTTCGAGTAGCTCTAGTCATTTTGGATATAATTCTGGGGCTTTTCCTAGCTTTTAATCCCAGAGGAAAGCCTTGCTGTTATTGTAATTCAGTCAAATGAGTACTTAGATACTGAGGAAAAGAATTTTCTTTGTCCTTTGCTTAGGAGGTAAGATCAGGTAAGTCTTCCAAGATGGGATTCATGTTGGGCAAGAGGGCAGCTCCAGGCAAAACTGTGGGTTTGATGTTACTGTACAGAATCAGATGCTATCACTATGGTTGTAGATATTGCTATTTGTGAACTTTTCCCCCTCTTGACTAGAGAGTAAACTCTTTGAAGGCAAGGGCTGAAATCCTCATAGGGCATTAATGCAGTAGGATCTCAATAAATGTTTGAATATGGGAACAGAAGGGAAAGGAGAGGAAGGAGAAGGGAAAATGGGAGGGAAAGAAGGGAAAGGAAGGAAATGGGACTGAGAGCTTCCCCTTTTATTCCTTAGAGTAAGCTAAATCATTTTGGTTCATCACAGGAGTGACACCTAGATGTGAAGGGTATTTTTTCACTATTCCTGCTCCTGTCTTAATTTTCAAGAATGCACTATTTCATATAGTGGAAATCTCATGTAGGATGTTTTTCTAATCCTTCACTATAGTTAAGACTATTTTGAGATTTCCCTTATGCGTCTTTGACCTATTATTCATAAATGCACCCTATTTAAATGATTTAAATGCAATGCTAATGATTATATATTTCCATTCATTCATTCATTTATTCTAAAAATACTTTCGAACCCCTACTATGTGTCAGGAACCATGCTAGATATTGTTGAAAATATGATGATGAATACGATATGGTTCATGACTTCAAAGTTTTCATAGGCTATTTTGGGAGGCAGGTAAATTAGAACAGACTCTTGACATTTGTGAACTGCTATTCATTGTTTCAACTATTCAATTCACAAACAGCCTCAAAGATCCATGACATGAATTTAATTGTATTGAGAATAATTATACTGATATTATGGGCTGTTGAAAGGATTAATTGAGATAATGCATTTTTAAGCACCTAGGATGCATCTACTTTTTAAAATAAATTTATTTATTTATTCTTGGCTGCACTGGGTCTTCGTTGCTGCAAGCAGGCTTTCTCTAGTTGTGGCGAGCGGGGGCTACTCTTCATTGTGGTGCGCGGGCTTCTAATTGCAGTGGCTTCTCTTGCTGTTAAGCACAGGCTCTAGGTGCGTGGGTTTCAGTGGTTGTGGCACATGGGCTCAGTAGTTGTGGCTCACGTCTAGAGCAAAGGCTCAGTAGTTGTAGCGCATGGGCTTAGCTGCTCCGCGGCATGTCGGATCTTCCCAGGCCAGGTCTCGAACCCATGTCTCCTGCATTGGCAGGCGGGTTCTTAACCACTGCACCACCAGGGAAGCCCCCTAGGATGTATTTAAATCAAGAGCACTGTAAAAATCTTGTACAAGGGGACACATGTGGCTAGCCAAGCCAAACACAGGGTAACTGGGATGGGTTGCAAGGAGGAGGGACTATGGGCAGAATATCCATTCTCCAGTTTGGGGGAGAGATAACATATATACATATAACCAATAAAAACGTGGAAAAATGGTAGAACATGAAAAAATATATGAAATCAATTGTAGGAATTGTAAAACATAAGTCACAGTCCAACTTCTTATGTGGCACTATTTTTAAAAATCACAAAGTATGGGCTTCCCTGGTGGCGCAGTGGTTGGGAGTCCGCCTGCCGTTGCAGGGGACGCAGGTTCATGCCCCGGTCCGGGAAGATCTCACATGCTGCGGAGCGGCTGGGCCCGTGAGCCATGGCCCCTGAGCCTGCGCCTCCGGAGCCTGTGCTCTGCAACGGGAGAGGCCACAACAGTGAGAGGCCTGCGTACCGCAAAAAAAAAACCCAAAAAACTACGAAGTATTTATCAAGATTGAAAAGAAGGGGTTTCCCTGGTGGCGCAGTGGTTAAGAATCCGCCTGCCAACGTAGAGGACACAGTTTCAAGCCCTGATCCGGGAAGATCCCACATGTCATGGAGCACCTAAGCCCGTGCACCACAACTACTGAGCCTGCGCTCTAGAGCCCGCGAGCCACTGCTACTGAAGCCCGCGCGCCTAGAGCCCATGTTCCGCAGCAAAAGAAACCACCACACTGAGAAGCCCGAGCACTGCGACGAAGAATAGCCCCTGCTCGCCACAGCTAGAGAAAGCCCGCATGCAGCAACGAAGACCCAACGCAGCCAAAAATAAATAAGTTAATTAAATAAATTTTTTTTAAAAAGGATTGAAAAGAAGAAGCATGAGCACACTGGTGTAAATCCAGTGAAGATCACTCCTCCTGCCATCTCCACCTAGATAAAGTTCTGCTTCCCTGTCTGCACAAATATAGCTGTTCGTATCAATACTTACACAGCTTTGCATCACTTAGAACACAAATTTATGACTCATCGTATCTATCAATCTTTGTTAACTCTGATGACATTATTTGAAGTCGTCAAAAGAAAACTTTTTTTTCCTCCCTGGCCTCCTTTCATCAAAAATTTTCTGAGCAGCCTCTGTTCTCTGTCCATTTGTCTCTCTCTTTCAGCTCTTACTGTTTTTTTTTTCCTGCTGTTGCTTCTTCCTTGCCTCATCAGAATTGTTTGGTGAGGTTAGTCAGTTAGAATGTGTCTCAGGACTTCCCTGGTGGCACAGTTGTTAAGAATCCGCCTGCCAATGCAGGGCACAAGGGTTCGATCCCCGGTCCGGGAAGATACCACATGCTGCGGAACAACTGAGCCCGTGCGCTACACCTACTGCGCCTGCGCTCTAGAGTCTGTGAGCCACAACTACTGAGCCTGAGCGCTGCAACTACTTAAGCCGGTGTGCCCGGAGCCCGTGCTCCGCAACAAGAGGAGCCACCGCAATGAAGAGTAGCCCCCGCTCGCCACTAGAGAAAGCCCATGCACAGTAACGAAGACCCAATGCAGCCAAAAATTAAAAAAAAAAAAATTTTAAAGAAAAAAATTAGTGTCTCAGAGACTGGAGAAAGCAACTGGTGTCCTAGTGTGTTTGAAGGTTCAGGACCTTGGACAACAACACAAGTGCCCTCCCCATTTAAACACTCATCATACTCTGCCTATACAGTCAATAATGAGCAGGAATCATAAATGTGTCTGTCAGGGACCTGCCATAAGACTCAATTTGATAAGTGTTATCCTAGCAGAATAAACAAAGTGCTGTAGGAGACTCAAAGAGGGAGAGATTTAACCTTCTTAAAGAATCTGGGAGGGCCTCCCTGGTGGCACAGTGGTTGAGAGTCCGCCTGCCGATGCAGGGAACACGGGTTCGTGCCCTGGTCCGGGAAGATCCCACATGCCGCAGAGCGGCTGGGTCCGTGAGCCATGGCTGCTGAACCTGCACGTCCGGAGCCTGTGCTCCGCAACGGGAGAGATGACAACAGTGAGAGGCCCGCGTACCGCAAAAAAAAAAAAAAAAAAAAATCTGGGCAAGTTTCATATAGAAGGTGATACCATACTGGGACCTCAGAGAATAACAGTCATAGTATACAGCTGTTTGAGCTAAAATGGATCTCAGTTTTATACAAGTTTAGTTTTAAAAAAAAGTTTTGCTTAGTGTATCAGGAGTAGAAATGGCTACATACCACAGAAAACCTAAATAAATAACTTAAAAAACAAGGTAGAAGTTTGTAAAAAAGTCCACAGACAGTCGATATAGAGCTAATATGGAGACTGCACAGTCATTAGAAACCTAAGATCCTTATGTCTTTCTCTTCCACTATCCTTAGTGGTTTCCTTTCTGAAGGGAAACCCATGACCCAAGATGGCAGCTCAGACTTCAGCCCTTCCATCTATATTCTAAGCAGAAATAAGAAGAGGGCAATAATGGTACCTCTGTTATCTAAGTGAGCCTCTTTTAAGGTGATGTCCTGGAAGTTCACCCTACAACTTCCATTCACAACTCACTGGTCATCCCTAGCTACAAGAGAGATTGGGCACAGGCTTCCCTTCCCTGGTGGCGCAGTGGTTAAGAATCCGCCTGCCAATTCAGGGGACATGGGTTCGAGCCCTGGTCTGGGAAGATCCCACATGCTGTGGAGCAACTAAGCCTGTGCACCACAACTACTGAGCCTGCACCCTAGAGCCCGCGAGCCATAACTACTGGAGCCCGTGTGCCACAACTACTGAAGCCTGCACACCTACAGCCTGTGCTCTGCAACAAGAGAAGCCACCGCAATGAGAAGCCCTTGACATCTAGAGAAAGCCCGCGCACAGTATTGGAAGACCCAACGCAGCCAATAAATAAATAAATAAGAGATTGGGCAATGTAATATTTTGGGTGGACACATTAAAGCCCATAACAAAATCAGAATTTTGTCAGTAAGAGAGAAGAGGAGAATAAATATTAGATAGGCAATCTGCAGTCTCTGCCACATTTAGTAAACCCCATAAGTGACTTTGGGGGTCATGTTCCCTGTATCCCAGAGCCTAGCACAGTAAATGAAAATATGCATGAATAAACTGCATTTTGGGGAAATTGTGAGGTCTCTAATTCCTCATGGAGTGTTCTCCTCACTGAACTCTTATTTCCCAGAGTTTCTACTCACTGATCCTTTTTCCCCTCTGAAGTCACCCTGAGCAGATCTGCCTTTTTCTTACAGGGCAAACATTTAGATATCTGGAGACACTTCTCATGCCCTGTCCTCTTCCCCCAGATCTTTACTTTTCCAGGACCATGACCTCCACCCTCTCAGCCATTTCTCATAAGACACGACTCCTGGGCTCTCCCTTTCAATTTGGTTTTATGGCAGTTTTGTTCCATCCGGAAGCCGGGAATGAATGAATCCATTTCAACCATAGGCAGGACTTAATTTCAGGTACTCTCTGGTCTCCAAACTGATTAAAATAAGGCCTTATAAATTATTTTATTAAATTTCCCTGCAATTAAACCTCTTACAAAATAGATGGGGAAAAAAGGGAGACACATGCAAAGTAAAACACCGTCCAGAAAGCTGTTACTTGATATTCACAAAATATTACCTCCCCTGTGTTTTATATGAATAGCTCCTGGCATAGTAGAGATTTGCCTTTTGGTTCCAGCTCCAGGTGCTGCTTCCCTGCTTCCCTTGGGAGTTGATCATGCAGGTCATGTACCCCTATCTCTCTTCTCTTCAAAGACTTGGGTCTCTCTGATTGAAACACTATTCACACACTGTACCATGGGGCTCGCACTCTCTATCCTGAAGAATCAGTGGGAGCTTTTCTAGAAGATACAGCCTCTAACCCAAGGCCTCAAATTTGCCTGATCTCCCATTAAACGTCCCACCCACCTTTGGGTCCAGCCGATCTTTCTGCTTCTGCATTCCCGGATTAACTCTGCTTTCACATATTTTATGAATATATACACCCATTCATGTGACCACCACAGATCAAGACAGAATATTTATTGCTCCCTAGAAGGCTCCTTTATACTTCCTTCCAGTCAATACCTACCCCTCAACAATTGCTACTATTCTGGTTAGTTTTGCCTGCTTTTGAACTTCAGGTCAGTGGAATTAGCCTGTAGGTACTCTTTTTTGTCTGCTTCTCTCCTTCACCATTATGTCAGAGAGATCCATCCATGTCATGTGTAGTGGTGTTCTGCTCTTTTCCATTGCTGTGTCGATTGTGGCAAGTGATTCACATATTTCAGTTTGAGTCTAGTATGTGGCCAAGATTGAGAACTGTGGCTCTGGAGTCAGAAAAAACAGGGCTGGAATCCTATCTTCGTGACCTGGATTTGTTCCTGAAATGTCCATCAGCAGGTGCTCTTTGGGCTCGACTAGACATTTGGCCTCACTCAGTTACCATAGGCCTCATTTGGCATCAGATTAACTAACAAGGGGCCAAGGTAAGAAACAGCATGCCAACAGGATAGCACCTGGTACTTCTCTTCAGCAGGAGTTCTTGTGGTAATCCAACGGTTAGTCTTCTTTGGCTCCCCCCGCCCAAGGAGACAAAATCACACCAGTGAATGGAGCAACAGCCTTAGCTTAGAAATGCCCTGTCCCAAATAGGAATCAATAACTTGTGTCCCACAGACATAGCTTTCAGGTTCTCTGTGGGAGATGAACCTAGACCCAAGAGTCACTGTGCTTAGGGTGGCCCAGAGCCATGGCTTCTCAGCAGGTACTTATATATCCTGGGCCAGATGCACTTTACCAATCAGGGGTTATTTTTACTATAAGCAATGCTGCCTACTACTATAGCTGATATTGCACCTTTATTACACTTCCAGGGAGACAGAGCTGTAAAGTTAGCCCAAATTTGTCCTAAGAGAAAGAGAACGTAAAATGCTCTATTCATACTCCCTTCAGCTGACATGCTGACCTTTATAGAATAGTTAACCAACAAGGTTAGGTCTGAAAATGTCCCTGTTCCTTGAGTTAAAATCAGTATTTGGCACATGAAGATGCTTAATAAATGTTTGTCAATGAGCAAATTAATGATAAATAACAACAAGACTACTTGACTTCTACGTTATCTTGGGCAAGTCTTACTTTCTGTTACATCCCTGCTACCTCTTTTGTAAAATGGGAATAATAATAGTTCTTATCTCTATAAGATTGTTGTAAGGATTAAATCAGATAAAGTATGTAAAAGATATTATGAACAGCTACACTTGAACTTTATTATTATAGATGGTGAGAGGAAGCTTAAAGAGAGAAAGGGATTTGCACCAGGTCACAAATGGTGGCAGAAATGCTCAGGTCTCCTGACTCCCAGCCCAGTGCCTGTCCACAATAGCACATGGCTCCTTACCCAGTTAATGTGTAGAAAATCATAAATCAAACCAATTAGTATTTTTGTCCAGGAGAGAAAACGTTTGTGAAGGTCGACTGTGCACGGCAGACTCGTCACCCATCCTTCACAGAATACAATCCATCCAGGGTACTTCTCCTAGCATTATGGGTGAAATCAAGATTTTTCTCAAGGGCATGAGAAAAGGTGAAAATTGTATTCTTAGCTTGCTACTGATTAGCAGACAAACGGCAAACAGAACCTCTAAGCATTCATTCTTGAAAGCTCTGGTTCCTTTTTCCTTTCCAACAGCCACTGCAGGGAGAGAGATGTAAAAAGCAATATGATCAGAATGTAATGAAGGAAGAAATCTCACTAGGAGTCAAATACCATTGTTTTTTTTTTTTTTTTTTTTTAAAAAAAGGCACCATGGCAGAAGCCCAAAAATCAGAGGCTTCCCCCAGTGCTCTCTGAATCCATTCTTTTTCAGCTGTTAAAAACACCCTTAAAATAAACCTGCCATCTTGTGAGGACAGGAAGAAGGTTGCCTGTCTTTCCACCACCATCTGCAGGGCTAGCTCAGCTTTAGGCTTCCTTGAGCCACACTCCCCCGCCTCCAGCCTGTTCTTTACAACATGTCAGGGTGGGGTTGATTATAGTCTTTTTCCCTAACTTAGCAAAATTTAGTTCCGGTTAAAATTTGAAGTGAACCAAGAAGAGACCATAGAGATTGTAATTCACTTCACAGTGCACTTTATTCTTGTAATTTCTCTTTCTCTAATAAAGTTGACCCTGGAACAACGCGGGAGTTAGCGGTGCCCACCCACCGCACGGTTGAAAATCCCTCTATAACTTATAGTCTGTGCTGCTCACCTGGGGTTCCTTCATAACCCAATTACTGTATTTCATATCTGCGGTTCCACGTCCACGGATTCAACTAACCGCAGATTCAACAGTGGATTTTATAGTATTTGAGAAAAAAATGCGTGTGTAAGAAGATCCGTGCAGTTCTAACCTGTGTTGTTCAAATGTCAAATGTAAGTTCTAACATTGTGCTTGATCCATTTGTATTTATCAGTCTGAGTTTGGCTCAGGTTAGTTTGTAAGTAGGTTCAGGGCTCGGGCTATGTCTAGCATTAGAGCTTGGTCTACTACTGGGGTCATGGCTCAGATTGTGGTTGGTGTCAGGGTTCACCGGGTAGCTGTGAGTAGGGCTCAGTCTGTGGTGGGCTATGAATGTAGTCAGTGATTAGGAAAGAGATCTGTCTGTGATCAGTATTAGGGCTCAGTCCGTACTGTAATCAGGTCTCAGCCTGCAGCAGAAATCAGATTTGTTTGTGGTGAGCGCTACGGTTCAATCCATAGCTGGGGTTATAGCAGGATAAGGCTCTCTTCCAGGAAAGAAGAGCAGGAAGCATTGATCAGGAGTAGGAAAAGTCCATTCAGGGGCTGTTAGACCAGAACACTGAGCAGATGGGGAACCAGAGAATGGGGATGTGGCAGGGAGGATCAAGATTGAGTTGCGACCCCCATCAAAATGGCTTAAATTAAAAAGACAGTATCAAGTGTGGGTGAGAATGCGGAGCATCTGAAACTTTCTTGTATTACGGGTAGGAGTATAAATTGTACAACAATATTGAACAACTGTTTGGCAGTATATATAAAGCTAAGTGTGCATATACCCTGTGGTTCAGCACTTCCACTCCTGGAATGAACAAACAACTGTTACATACAACATGGATAAGTCTCACAATATAGCATTAAGCAAAAGAAGACAGACACCAAAGAGTAGATATTTTATGAGTGCATTTATGTGAAGTTCAAAAACAGGCAAAATTAATCTGTGGTGGCTAGGAGCCAGAATAGGGGTTATATTTAGGGGGTGGTATGTGCAGGAGGGGCCTGAAGGAGCCTTCTGGAAAGATGGTATGGTATACATTTTGAACTGGATGGTGATTACACAGGTGAACATATATAAAAATTCACTGAGATGAACATTTGTACACTTTACCACATGTAAGTTATATCTCATTGTGAAAAAGAGAAACAATACAGAAGTGTGGTTGGTTAAAGACTAGCTGGGGAGTTAATTCCACAGTCCTGACTTTTCTGCCATGACAATTGTGATGTTACTGCCATGGTTTGTTGAGCCTGGGGGGTAGGCCTGAGGGGTTTTGGGGATGAGAGGGTGCAGCCCTTGAAGCAACCGCATTGGACAATAATGTAGTATAAAAAGCCACAGACTTGGAGTCAGAATTCCTGAGTTTGTATCTTAGCACTCTGCTTAGTATCTAATACAGTGGGAAGCACTGGTGTGTTGTAATCGGTCATGAGGTGAGTTACAAATTATTCATTGGTAATTATAAATCACTGAAGCTTTTAGGAATTTTCTCTCAATTTATTTGAATTCATAATACATGCACTTGGTTAAAAACAATTTAAATCTTATAAAAGAGTATACAGTGAAAGGTCCATTTCCCTCCCATCCTTGAATCCGAACACCAGTCCCCCATTCTCTCTCTTGAGAGGCAACCATTGTCGTCAGCTTCTTAAATACCCTTCCAGAGATATTCTATGCATGTTCATGAATGATTTCCTTGAAGAAAATCAGAGCAGTTTCAAGGTATGCATATAATAATGTTGCTTGCATACTGAATGCTTTATTTTCAAAACTGAATAAGGTTTTCATTATAAAAATAATACATGATTATTTACAAATCGTGTAAAGTAAAAGTGAATGCTCCCTCCATCCACTCTGCCACGTCTCACTCCTCAATTCCAGGGTTAACCACTATGAACGGTTTCCTATGTGGCCTTTCTGACAGCTTTAGGCATGTGTAAACATACATAGAATATTACTATAAATAGTAAATTTGCAATCTGATTTATTTTCGTCAACAATATATCAAAGATATAGTTCCACATGAATTGCATATAGCTCTTCTTACCTTTCTTAAAGGCTGTGTAACATCAAATAATTTCCAAAAGGAGAGAAAGAGAGGAAGATATGGCAGGAATTATACTGGGGAGTGTGTCCACCTGAAAGCATCATCTCTCAAAATGTTCCAGAAGAAAAAATGTTGAAAGCAGCTGATTTACGCCATTTGTGTCTCAGTTTCTCATCTGCAAAATGGAGACAATAATGAAAGCCCTGATTGCCTCACAAGAGTGTCAAGAGGATTAACAGAAGGAGAATGAATGACAGAGTACTTCGAAAACTGAAAAGTGCTGTGCAGATGTGGGAGACTGTTATTCCTGGAAGGGAGAAGGAAGGGGCAGTAGTTCCAGGAGCTAAAGTCTAACAACCACCACTAACCATAATTGCTTTTCCTGCCCTTCTTCGCCAAATGAGCAGTTCAGCTTTGCATAATAATTGTGAACATTTGTTAAGCTCTTACTTTGCCAGGCATTCTTCTAACATATATATATATATATATATATATATATATATATATATATATATATATATACACACACACACATATATATGATATATATTATGAGATAGGTACTCTGATTATCTTCATTTGACTATGAGGCAATTAAGGCTGACATAGTTGCCAAGTGGCGGTCTTATTTCTGAACTGTGCCAAACTCTGTGCTATTCATTTTGAAGGCTTTTCCAGGCTTCAACTATGTGGTTGGACTGAGACTTAAGACAGTTAGGGATTATGCACTGAAGAAAGAAGGGGTTCATTCCACTGGTCTTAAAAAATAAAAAGCAACAAATGACTCAAAATCCTGGGTCTCATAGGTAGTTAGTCACGCAGGTGGTCACACTGCCGCCCGCTCTGAGACCCTTCTTGACTCCCCTCTGCTAAGTAAAAGCCTAGCTCCTCAGCCTGGTGTTCCAAATCTTCCTTAGTTCAGTCAAATAACCTTTCCAGGCCTTTGTTTTATACTACAGGAACTTCTAAACCCATCATTCATACCTTTTTGGGAACCTGTTAGAGGTTAAATTGTGTCCCCTTTGAAAACGTATGTTGAAGTCCAATCCCCCATACCTCAGAATGTGACCTTGTTTGGGAATAGCATCGTTGCAGATGTAATTCGTTATGATGAAGTCCTGCAGGAGTAGGGTGGACCCCTAATCCAATATGACCTATGTCCTTATGAGAAAATGACCACATGAAGAGACAATCAGGGAGAATGCCATGTGACCATGAAGGCAGAGGTTGGAGTTATTGAGCTGCAAGCCAAGGAACACCAAAGATTGCCAGTAAACCACCAAGGGCTAGGAAGAAGCAAGGAAAGATGCCCCTACAAGTTTTGAAGGGAGAATGGTCCATCCAATACCTTGATTTGGGACTTCTAGCCTCCAGAACCGGGAGACAATACATTTCTATTATTTTTAGCTGGCTGGTTTGCAATACTTTATTACCACAGCCCCAGGAAACTAATGCAGAACCTCAGCCATTTAACCCCCTGATACTGCATCAGGCCAAGATGCATCAGGCCTTCTTTTTTCCTGTCCCATTCCTGTTCTCTCAGCCAGCCATAGCATCCTTGGCATTTTGCTAGTACAACACAGACAATCACAGCCATGACATTCCCCATCTCTTCTGGCAGGCAACACACCAATGGTCTGTTTACTTCCCGACACACTCTGCGCAGGGCCAGTCAGGTCCCCTGCCCCCTTCCTCTTCCTGGCTCAGGGCCAGCCCAGCCCCTCTGGGGAGACAGTAGATTGAAGCCCCCTCCTATGTTGCCTAGGCGACAGTGCCTGAGTGCCCTGGAGCCAAGCAGCTGTGGCTACAGGGAAGGGAGGGACCAAGGGAAGGGGGAAGGGAGGAGGAGGACTACGGGAAAGACCCAAGGAGAGTCCTTAAAAGTGGCTCTAGTACAAACCCAGAAGATGAAATTAAAACTGCCTCACCATAACCAGCCTTATAAGGCAAAATGCAAGACTTGAGATGGAGAGGAGACTTTACTCAGAGGATTCTATACAGGGTTCAGCTCTGCAGGTCTTTGAGTCCAAACCCTGTTGAAGCCCATGCTTTGAGACCTTTTGACAGCATGAGAGATCAAAAGATAAAATTCAGGCAAATGGGGGCTGGCATTTTGCATACCAAGAGCAAGTCTTCTATAAACTGCATTAAGGTGCACACTAAATGAAGAGAAAGATGCCGCGATTTTTAGTTCACCGTAAGTAATGCCTGCTGTGTGGAGGGAAACAGACAGGGCGCTGGTTAGTTGGGGAGGGAGTACAGGGAGGAACAAGAAGTTATACTTGCCCTCAAGGAGCACATTGTCCTTCCTTCAATAATTACTGCAGCAATGGACTTCTATAGTTGCATGCTGGAACATTCCAAGGCAATTTTTCTTAGTACATGGGGTTAGGTAGGGCTTCAGGGGGCATGGAACTCAGTCCAAATCAATCAGGTTAACACAGTGCCCTGGCCACAGATTGGTACAGAGGTGGGCACGTACCCAATCTTAGCCAATAATGAGTTGTGAGTCTTTTGCTAGGATTGCTGAGAGGAATACGTTTTCTCTTCTGTGCTAGGAGCTGCCATCACCATCCTGCCACCACATGGAATCTTGCATGAAGCCAACATGGTGGCAAGCACAGCTTGAGAGATGGAGGAAGATTGGGAGCTGATGACATCATTTGAGCCCCTGAATGAAGCCAATACATTCTATGTTTCTTAACGTGGTTTCTGTTACTTCCAATTCAAAATGTTCAATAAAAGATAAGTTAGAAACTCTTTTAACTGATTAACCAGATTAACCAATGCTTTTCTTTCCCTATGTAAAATACACTGATTTATGCCCTTGTATACTGAACACTCACAGCCAATGGCTGCTTTCTGGTACTTTGTCCCCCAAACTGTTTATGTTAGTTGTATTTATTACTGCAATTATGTTAGTTAATTAAATTTTAAGTAACTGCAGAAACACAAGTGCAAAAAGATAGACTTCCTGGTTCTATGAAAACTAAATTAAATGCTTTTGAAAGACTTGATATAAAGTATTTCAAAATTGCTTTGGGTTTAGATATGGATACACACATAGTTAAAAATGAAACAATAAAAATATGGATGGGTTTTACACTCATCTTTGGAAGGGTCTTTAGGTTCTTTTTCCCCTCTAAAGAGCCCAATGCTGGACATAGTGGATGATACATAGTGGATGAGAAAGAGACCATTAATTGTCTCATAAGAAGCCTTGCAGCTTTGACCTGGGACACTTGGAACATTTACTCTAGGGGGAGCCAGGCACTCTGTAAGAAGTCTATCTATCCTGAGACCACGGTGCTTTTAGGAAGCCCATGCTAGCCACATTGAGAGAAAAAGAGATGCCCTGTTAACTCCCAGCTATTCCAGCCATCTCAGTTTAGGGACCAGAAAAGTGAGTGAGGAAGCCATCTTGGATATCTATCCCAGTCGAGCTTTCAGAAGACTCTAGCCCTAGCGAGAATCTGACTGCAACCTTATAAGAGATTCTGAGTGAGAAACACCCAACTGAGCCCAGTTTTCCCTCAGAATCATGAGAAATAATAATAACTTATTAATACTACGGTTGGTTTGTTATATAGCAACAGATAACCGGTCTTTTTGTGGATGAAAGGAAAGAGTTACAAGAAAAAGGAGGTCGCCCCTAATGTCAAATACCATCTAGAGATCATGGAGGATGAGAAAAGGCCATTGTGGTTAGCAACTGAGAAATCATCATTGTCCTTTAAGCATTGCAGTTTCAATAGAATGGTGGGAGCAGCAGCCAAACTGGAAGTGTTCTAGGGCAAGAGAGTGGTACAAAATTGATAAAATGGTAGATTGGTCTTTTTACTTTCTTTCTTTTTTAATAGTTTAACATTCAGTGATGATCCTTGCCTGAATAAATTATCTTATTGGAGATTGCAAAATGGTGATTTTCTAATTCTATCAGTCCTTCTACATTTATTAGCTACATTCTTCTATAAAGGAGAGTTTTCCCTCATCAATTGGGAATGAACCTAATTTCTTCCAAAAATGGCAGGTTAAATGCTTCATTCTTTCTCTTTAATTATCAATTTCCTGACAAAGAAGTTGGTGTCATAGTATTTCCATTGGTGCAAATGAGTTTTTTTCTCCTTTCACTCGTTCTCTCTTTGAGTATCATTATGGATTCACGTGTGGACTCATGTATCACATTTATTCAATGTGTTACAATCAATTACAGACCAAATTAGTCTTTAAAGAAGTAATGGAGGATAGGGCTAAGAATGTGGTCAGAAAATTCCTGGAAGAATACACTGGTTAAAGAAATACACACACACACTTATCCTTACCAGTAATCAAAAAATGAAAATCAAAGCTATATAAAGGAGAAAAAACTATAAAATATTCAATTCTACTACTGGATATATAACCCCCCCAAATTCTCATAGGTCACAATAAGGGGAATATATGAATATATTCACAGCAGTATTGTTTTTGGTTGTGGGGAGTTGGAGACAATGTGGGTGTCCATAACTGAAGAAGTCCTTGAGCAAAATGTGGTGGATGAGTACTATGCAGTAGTTAGAAGCAATGGACTAGATCTTAAAAACATGTTGCTGCAAGGAAGAAAAAATATATTTTATAATACTATCTACATAAGAAAAAAACACATGCATCTAAAACAATGGTACACATTTCAAATAAACACCTGCAGACAAAAGGATGTACACTAAACAGACTGGAATGTTTTCCTATGGTGAGAAAGGGGAATGAGGTTGGAAAATATGGATAAAAGAGAATAAAAAATAATAAACCAATGTGAGAGGCTTTGCAAGTCAGGAATAGGATCGAGTTAATCCCCTCTATTTAAGTAAAAATAAATAAATGACTAAATAAATAAATTGCTACTACAATCATTCTGGAAAGTAAAATCTTTAAAAACATTGACCTAGCAATTCTACTTTTAGGAATCTAGCCTAAGCAAATAGAAACTAACACTTGTTAGTGTTGTAACAGTGAGAAAAATGGTCAGCATGTGTTCCTTTGCCCTCACCCACACCCTACAATATATATCCCCAGGTGTTTCAGGGACACCTCAGAGGTGTTTCACAGGTGTTTGTGATGTGCTTGTGTACAAGTGTAGTCACGTGGTATTGGTACTTAAATTCATCATCTCCAGCTCCAGCCCCTTCCATTTGGCATTGCTATTTCCACTGCCTTTTCTGGGCATGGTTATGACTGTCACTGTCACTCATCTGGAGTCCTTCAGTTGCTAAGGTTGCAGGGTGTTATTCTGCAGCATAGCCAAGACTATCTTGCTCTTCTTTTGGTTTTACATATTAGAAGTCTATAATTGTGGGACTTCCCTGGTGGCACAGTGGTTAAGAATCCGCCTGCCAATGTAGGGGACATAGGTTCGAGCCCTGGTCCAGGAAGATCCCAAGTGCTGTGGAGCAACTAAGTCTGTGTGCCACAACTACTGAGCCCGCATGCTGCAACTACTGAAGTTCGTGTGCCTAGAGCCCGTGCTCCGAAAAAAGAGAAGCCACCGCAATGAGAAGCCTGCACACCGCAACGAAGAGTAGCCCCCCCTCGCCCACGCGAAGCAACGAAGACCCAATGCAGCCAAAAATAAATAAATAATAAAGTTAGAAGTCTATCATTGTTACAAGTTTTCAGGAAATAACTCTTTCGGTATTTTCTTACAATCTCCCTCCTTTACCAACACCCCGCCCCCAAATTTTTGCAAACCATGCTGGAAGACAAATGTAATAAGATATGCTGGGCTGGAAAGTGAAATGGGAAATGCAAACCAAAACCATAATGAGATACCACTTCACATCAATTAAGATGGCTAGGCTAATATAAAAAATGGAAAATAACAAGTGTTGATGAGGATGTAGAGAAATTGGAACCTTTGTGCATTGTCAATGGGAATGTAAAATGGTGTAACCACTGTGGAAAACATTTTGGTGGTTCCTCAAAAAGTTAAGCATAGAATTACCATATGATGCAGCAATTCCACTCCAAGGTAGAATTCAACAGAATGGAAAGCAGGGACTCAAGTAATACTTGCATACTAATGTTCATAGCAGTATTATTCACAACAGCCAAAGGTGAAAGCAACATAAATGTCCATTGATGGAGGAATGGATAGACAAAATGTGGTGTATACATACAATGGTGTATTATTCAGCTTTAAAAAATGAAATTCTGATACATGCTATAACATGGTTGAACCTTGAAAACATTATGCTAAGTGAAATAAGCCAAAGTCAAAAGGACAAATATTGTATGAGGTACTTAGAATAGGCAAATTCATAGAAAGTAGAATGGAGGGAGGTACCAGGGACTGGGGGGAGGGGAGAGTGGGAGAATTATGTTTAATAGATACAGAGATTCTGTTTGGGATGATGAAAAAGTTCTGGAAATATATGGTAGTGATGGTTGAATATTGTGAATGTAGTTGCTATGGACCAAATTATGCAACCCCCTCCCCCCACCCAATTCATATGTTGAAGTCCTAACCTCCCAATGTGATACAATTTGTAGATGCGGTCTTGGGGAGATTTTAGGTTTTGAGCTCATGAGGGTGGAGCCCTCAAGATGAGATTAGTGCCTTTATAAGAAGGGACACCAGAGAGTTTGCTCTCTTTCTCTCCCCACCATGTGAGGACACAGTGGGAAATCAGCATCTATAAGCTAGGAAGGGAGCTCTCACCAGAAACTGACCACGTTGGCATCTTGATGTTGGACTTTCAGCCTCCAGAACTGTGAGAAAATAAATTTCGGTTGTTTAAACCACCAGCCTATGGTATTTTGTTATGACAGTCCGAACTAAGATAGTAGCTAATGCCACTGAGTTGTATACCTGAAAATCATTAAAATGATAAAGTTATGATGTATTTTTTACCACAATAAAACAAAATGGAAACAAAAAGTGAAAAGGGCAATTCTGGTATCTTGCTTCTCTTTGTAAATCTGCCGGTGCCAATCTTAGAAGGACATTAGTAATTGTACAGTAGTGACTCTAGGCAACTCCCTCAGCCCTTCTGCCTTATATGAATGAGGTTAGTGAGGATTAGAGAAATAAACTGAATTAACCAGCGTCGTAGTTCTCTCTTCCCCATCCTGTATTCCCTACCTTCAGGAATGGCACCACTATCACCGAGTTGCCCAGGCCAAAAATCTGTCATCTTTGATTCTCTCTCACCTCCCTCAACAGCTATGTCTTGGTGATTCTACTACCTTAATATCTCTCTATTCCTACCATCTCTGCCTCAGTTTGGGTCACTTTCCTCCCTTGCCTATTATGATAGCTTTTTACCTGGTTTTATTACCTCTCTTCTTATTCCCTTCCAGTCTATTTTCTACAAAGCAGCCAGAGTCTTTCCAAAGTCTAATCTGATCATGTCACTCTCATTAAACCTTTCAATAGCTCCCTTTAGTTACTTGGGGTAAGTTCAAATGCCTCAACCTGGCACTCAAGACTCTTCATGGTCTTCTGGTCTCTTCTTAACTCTCCAGTCTGATCTCTCAGCTCACCACCCAGGCTGTGCTCCAGCCCTATTAAACTTGTGGTTTCCTAAACACAATGCTCGTCTCTCTTCCCGGTCATTGCTGGAGGATGGAAATTTTCAGAGATAAAAGTCACAGGACACATGGATGTCATCCATTCTTTCTTTTGCATCCCTTAACTGTCAAGGTGAGGCAGCCCAGGGCCTGGCCTGGCCCTCTCCCTTATTTCTTCCTGGCTTGCAAGGCAGCCTCAGTGGGCTTCTTTGGTTACTGGATCAAACTGCTTTCCTGCCCCTTTTCCTCTAGGGATGGTGGGCAAAACATGTGACCAAACTGAAGTTAAGAGCTGAAACTGGAGCTTGGGCTTTGGAGTGGAAATAGGCCTAATTTCATTCAAGGCTGTGAGACCTATCAAAAGAGATAAGAACGCTATAGCTTACGGGCATTCTACAGTACGCATTGGGAACCAAACCCAGCTAGTAATATGATGTTACCTGCCTTCTCTGCGACCAGAAAGTCAAGGGTGGGATTCAGGAAATACTAGGTGCTTTGGCTGATTATAATCTTAATGTCTTCCCAGTCCACTTTCCCCCAGTCTGCTCCACCTGGTAAACTCCTACTCATTCTTAAATTCTTAACTTCTAAGAATATATCTCACCAGCCTCCAAGGAGATCGGAAACTCTTTAAAGTCCTGGACTGTATCTCTATCAATGTATCCTAGTGTCTAGCATTGGTCACGATTGTATAAATGAAAAGATCATACACTTAGTTAAGTGCTAGGGTGTAGTTTGAAATGTATGTTGCCGAAGATTCATCCCCACTTCTCTCATACGGCCAGCCCACCACTGTAGCACCATGTCTTGTCAACTTGTAGCTCTCTCTACCTGCTCAGTCCCCATTTGGTGGCTGCATGTTGGGAAAGGCTGAGCATAATATTTTATTGAAATGATCTATTGAGCAGTTTAGTTGCACTCCTACCCCCACGGCTGTACTTAGAGGCACTCCTAGTACAGGACTGCCTTTATTTTGCTCCCCTATGGCTTTGATTTGAGAGTCAGAGAAACATGAAAGGAAAATGGGTTCGGTAACTAACATCACATCCAAGGAGAGGAGGGTGCAAGGGGGTCATGAATCTGCAGAGTTCTTCTGTCATAAGAAAACTGTCAGCACATCTCGAAAGCCTTTCTGCACCTCACAGTCTCTCCCTTTCTTGAGACTAGGCACGGCCGAGTTGGATGATTTCCTGTCTTTTAACAACAAGGGGCTTTAAAGTAAGGAAGAGGAAGATAAAGTCAGAGAAAGGGGCGAGGGATCAGGCTGGCTTCTGCTCATAATTCAAGATGGGTCTCTAGACTCAGAGAAGGCAGCGCATCTCCATCTGTTTCGTTTCTGCTTCTGCTACCCTCTCTGGGTCCACAGGGACTGATTTACCACTGAGACACAGCCCATGAAGGGAAGGGAGAGTTTCTTTCCTAAGTGTCTGAAAAGGAAAAACTTTGAGGAAACAGCCAAGAGAGGGAGAGGAGAGGAGTCCGTGGCTCTAGAGTGGGGAGAGGTGGAGGAAGGAGGCCGAGGCGGCACAACCCGTGGAATGGGAGCCTGCGGGCGGGCGGGCGCGCCGGCGGGCAGCAGCTACCCGGGCCAAGCCCCCGGCAAACTCGCGGGCGCCGACATCGGCGCCACAGGCAGCCGCGGCGGAGCCCCAGGCACAGCTGGGCCCGGGTGGCGCGAGGCCTTGCCCCGGAGGCCCGCGGCCTTACCCCGGAGGCGGACCGGGGGCGGAGCAGCCCCCGAAACTGGGCTCTCCCGGCGGGCGGCCCTTAGCCTCCCCGCTTCAGCAGCAGAAGATGCCCCACGGCGCCGCCCGCCCAGCCCGTGAGCCTCGGCCGGACGAGGAGCTCGCGGCCCATTGGCGGCGGCGGCGCTGCGTCCCCACCCCGCTCCGCGTCCCCGCCCCCTCCGCTGCCGCCGCCGCTTCCCGGCTCCGCCTCCTCCTTCTCCGGGAGCCGCCTCCGTCGCTGCCGCCGCCGCCGCCGCCGCTGCCGCCGCCGCTGCCGCTGCCGCCGCCGCCGCCGCCGCCGCCACCGCCACCGCCGCTGCCGGCCCGGGCCCAGCCAGCGCCCGCCGCGCCGGAGTCGAGTCGCAGCCGGAGCTGCTGCTAGCGGCCCCGCCATGAGCGGAAGCGCCGCCGCCGCGGTCGCCGCCGCCGCCGCCTCAGCAGCCGCGGCCGCCGCGCACTTCCAGCCTCAGTCGTCGTCTCCCAGGCCGGGCCCCGCCGAGCTCGGGTCCTCGCGCCGCCCGCGCCCCCTGCCGCCGCCGCCCCGGCCCGAGCCCGCCGCAGCTGGCCGCCTCAGCCCTCCGGGCCACGGGCCTCTCCGGGCAGGCGCCCAGGGTGGCGGCGCCTGCGGCCGAGCTCCGGGAGCAGGTACGGGGTCCAGGAGCGGGCCAGGCGGGGAGGGGCGTGGGTTGGTCTCGGCTGTGTGTGTTGGGGGGGCGCCCAGAGGCGTGTGGTCCAGCCGCCCGGCCCCGCGGCAGGGGTGGAGCGTTGTCCGGGTCAGGTTAGTCCGTCCCCGGAGCCCCTGTGATCCCTGCGTCTCCGCTGCGCGGAGCGGCTCACAAAGCGTTTTCCCCCCTGGTGGGTAACCCTCTCCCCTAGGGTGGGCAGGGCAGGATCTCTCTAGGTCTCCTCGGGCGGTGGAGGAAACGGAGGTTTACAGGGGGAAGTGACTTGCCCAAGGTCACATAGCCGGCGAAAGTCGTAACCTGGCTGGGACCCAGGGTCACTCTGGCCCGGCGCGGGCCCGGAGCAGGGGGCGCTGGGAGGAGGAAGAGCCCCTAGCCCCGGAGAACCGAGAGAGATTGATCGCGGAGGAGGGGGCGCTAGGCCTCGGCCACAGGCACGCCCACCCAGCGCTTTTGGGGCTGGCTTAGGAGAAAGGATCTCTTGCAGGCTGGGACGGAGGAGAGCGGCGGCTGATTTGGGGGATTGGTGGTGTCCTGGGGAGCCGCAGGGGGAGAGACTCCTGTGAGGTTGTCCTCTCGGGGAAGAGGGCTTTCTTGAGTGAGTGGGTCAGAGCTTCGGAAAGTTCTTATTGCAGGGACCATTTGGTCTCTGCCAGGCGACCTTTCCCACCACTGCACGGACTAAACCAATCCAGCTGGAATTAATAGGAGGGAGGCCTGCCTGCTTTTGTGGAGACGCCTGTAAGGTGTCTTTTTCACGAAATGGCCCGAGTTTCGTTCCTGCCCCAAACACCCGGCAGTATATATGGCCCTAGTAAAGACGTTTCTGCCACAAAAAGCCAAATGAGGTTTTCCCAGGTGGTCTGGACCTGTCACACTTGGGGAACCCCCAGAGAAAGAACAGCTATCCCAGGCCTGAAGGGGTAGGAAGTGAGAGGATTGGGACAGGTCACCCACCTGCCTGGCATGGAAGAGGGCCATGTACTGCATGGGATTCCCGTTTTTCTTTCGGGTGGGTTGTTTTTATTGTGGATGCATCTTGGAAAGGGTCTTGGGGTTCTAGAGGCAACGGAGAGAGAGTAGTGTTATAATCAATGAAGAGGGTCCTGTGGAGTTAGAAAACAGAAGCTGTAGAATGGGGGAAAAGGAAATTTAGTCATTGTGGGGGAAGGGAGATGAAAGGATTGCTTGAAGGGAGGGGGACAGTGTCTAGCGTAGAGAAAAAGATTGGGCTGTTTTAAAGAGGGAGCCAAAGGTAATGAGCTTGAAAGGAGTCTGTTAGAGGTGGATGGTATCTTACAAGGTTGAGTAATAGGTATTGGTCTGCAATCACATCATTTTCTTTGAGTAAAGACAGTTGTAAGTACTTTTACATAATGTTTTGGGTACTCCCCATCCCCCCCATTCTCTCTCATGTTCTAAGGCTGCAGGCCCGTAGTATTGTCTTGGAAGTAAGCCTTGACAAAAGAGGGAAGGGAAAGACTAATTAGCAAATGCATTAATTAGGGCTCTTTGTCCAAGATGATTCCTTGTTTAAGTCAGCTGTTTTCTTGCTGCCCTCCCACACCTCAGCTTTCCAGTTGTGGTGGCTGTTGGCAAGGTTCTTTGGGAAGAACTGCCCTGATTCAGACAAGATGGGTTAAATTTTTCTAAAAAACTGAGAAAAACATATTTGACAGATATATATAAAAGTATGAAAATTTACTTGTTAGAGACTTAAAATCAGGGAAATGCAAATTGAAACATCAGTGACATGCCATTTCACACTCATCAGATTGGCAGAAATTAAATGCTGTGATAACCAAGTGTTAGTAAGGTTATGGGGAAATCACCTTTTATATACTGCTAGTGGGACTGTAAATAGATACAGTCACTCGGGAGAGCAGTATAGTGATGTCTAGCTGAAGGAGGGCAAGCAGATCTGTTTACCTAAAATGTCCATTTCTGGGTATATACTTTAAGAAACCTTTGCACACTTGTCCAAGAAAATAAGTACAGAAGAAGTACAGGAATGTTTATTGCTGCTTAAATGTCCACCAATAGGGAAATACATAAATTGTTAGATAGTCCCACACAATTGAATATTAGAGCACTGAGAAAAATAAAGTATAGCCACATGCATTAAAGTGGTTGAATCTTACAAACATAACAGGGGCTGGGGGAGTAAATAACAGAAGAATTATTAGAGAATGTTTCCACTTGCATAAAATCTGAAAACATGCAAAATAATATTGTCTGTGTCTGTGTACATATGTAGTAGTAGTATAAAAACATTCATGGTGGGGCCTCCCTGGTGGTGCAGTGGTTGGGAGTCCGCCTGCCAATGCAGGGGACACGGGTTCGTGACCCGGTCCGGGAAGATCCCATATGCCAGGGAGCGACTAGGCGCGTGAGCCATGGCCGCTGAGCCTGTGCGTCCGGAGCCTGTGCTCCGCCACGGGAGAGGCCACAACAGTGAGAGGCCCGCGTACGGCAAAAAAAAAACATTCATGGTAACAACTAACACCAAATTCGGAGTAGTGGTTATCTCTCAGGAGAGTGGGTGAGGAATGGGATTGATCAGGGGTACACACAGGGCTTTAGTTATATCTAGTATTCTATTATTAAACCTGAATCAGATAATTGCAAATTAAGATTTGCTTATCTTGGATGTAGGGTACAGAGATATTTAAATATTTTTCAGATGTTTGAAATATTTCTCAACATGCAAAACAATTCCTTGTTTACATAGCAGAGGGTTTTTGTCCCATAATAGTGAAACTCTAGCTACAGGATCGAACCCAACACAGCCTGTTAGACATGCTGGCTGGTGATCCTTTTCTCACCCTGTTCTGACCCGCAAAGCCTAGTTTTGTGATGGATGACTTTTATTTTGGAACAGCTGATAGGCACGTGGAGGATTTCCCAGTCTTTCTAAACTTTCTGGTGGACCTAGGTCAGCAGTTTGAATTTTGTCAAAATATGAGTGCTCCAGGACATTCTGATCTATCAAATGTAGGGAGGGACCCAGAAATCTGCTTCTGAACATGTTCCCTAGTAGATTCTCATGCCCACTGAAGTTTGAGAACCACTGCCTTGAGGTTTCTTCTGACTCTGGGCTGTACTTCTCAGCTTTGCCCAGCCTAGTCCCCAGGCTGCCTTCTGTTGCCCCTCCTGCATGACTGGGACTAATTTGGACCCATGTGATATTTAGCTTTTTTGTAGGGCATAAAAGAATGATCGGGTTGGAAGCCATTGAATGTTAAACCTTCATAATCCAGGTTGTCTATTCCTCTTATTTTCATGCAGGTAGCTAAGGGGCCCACCACCCACCAGGGCTGTTTATCAGGTTTTATAAACTTTAACCACACGTATCACTGTGTATGGTTTTATAGTTAGGATAGGAGCAAAAAAGTGTCTGACTGAGAAGGAAAACTAGCAGATTGGAGAAAGTAAACCCCCAAAGGTAAGTGTATGTGATCATGCCTTTCTCTGCAGATGATAGTGATTGTTTGCATGTTTTAGCTTAGCACATGCATTTGAAGTTCAGCTATTTGAACCCATAGTCAAAGATTGGGGGCTTTAGGAACAACTGATTATTCCCCTGGATGGAAGAGTTTCCTTTCTCTCAAATTTGCTAGTTTTCGGGGCTTCCCTGGTGGCTCAGTGGTTGAGAGTCCGCCTGCCGATGCAGGGGACACGGGTTCGTGCCCCGGTCCGGGAAGATCCCACATGCCGCGGAGCGGCTGGGCCCGTGAGCCATGGCCGCTGAGCCTGGGCGTCCGGAGCCTGTGCTCCGCAACGGGAGAGGCCACAAGAGTGAGAGGCCCGCGTACCGCAAAAAAAAAAAAAAAAAAATTGCTAGTTTTCCTTCTTTGCTAGACCCTTTTTCCTCTGGTCCTAATATGTTTATGAATGAATTTATATTAACGTGTGAGGATTTCTGGTAATGAAATTTGTGAAATGCTGTTTGTTGTTGGTGACGTTCTTCTTTTTGGAAACCTACTTTGGAGGTGCAGTTTTGCCCCAGGGCTGCTGATTAGGGTTGTATAGCTTGTTGTCAGCACTGAGTGCTTGTTTTGTTTTGCAAGTGGGAGTAGAAACCCATTTTGTACTCCGCTTACCAAGATGAACACCTTGTGTGGAAACTGTGTCCCCTTAGTGGGGGCACCCTTTTCTAATCCTCACAAAGGTGCTCTGTGAACTAGCATGGCCCTGCGGCTTTGTAACTGTTGGTCCAGCTGTTACCCGTCCATACTCACCACAGGCTCTGTGAAGAGGGCTGGTCACTGCTAGGCCTGAGACCCCAGAAGAGTTTTCTCCATGTGAGCTTTTCATGGGAAAGGGCCTACCCCTGGCTTTTCATTACCATGCTCAGTTGAACCAAAGAGTTCAGCTCGAAATTGTAAAATTTGTTATGGGTCTGGAGAAATTGTACAGAATAAACAATTTGATAAATACCATTATTTATGGAAAGACCATGAGAAAGAAATCATTAAAAAGACAAAAGCATCTGGTAAGTGAAGGAGAGAAAGTAGCTATGCGCCACATTTGCTCATGCAGTCACATAGTGCTCACTTTGTGGGGGAAATACGATACTATTTTTCTCTTCCTATTTCCCCCTACACTAGTATTCCTGAATTTCTTAAGACCTCAGGCTTTTTAGCCAATTTTGAAAATATTTGCCCATTTGTATTTTCCATTAAGCGGTTGTTTACGCTTCCTGCTGTTTCATTTTTTCTTGGAGAGAGAGAGGAAGGGGGAGTGCTGAACCAAGGACAAGACTGGACTTCCTACTGCTTTTGCAAATAATGGCAGTGTGTTTTTCAGAACAGTTGTCATGGAAGAGTGCTGTTCTGCGGGCTCAAGGGAGAGGTACAATTTGAAGTGGTTTCTGTTGTCTTTTTTATTATTGTTTTTAAACATGATTGAGGGTGATGGATAGAGGGTTCCATTGTGCTTTTGCTGCTGTCTTGAAGAAATTTTTTTTTTAAGAAAATGTATGTAAATAAAACTGAAAATGTTTAACAAAACTAGTCTTATGCCCACACAAGGAGAATAAACAGTTCTCACCTATAAGCCTCACCCAAAGCAGTTTCAGGGTTTTTTTTTTCCTGTTCTTAGTTTAAATGGATATTAGTGCTATTCTAGGGACTGCTTGGGAGAGTTAACCATGTTGGGCAGGTGGAGGAGAATGATGGGGTTATACTAGAGTTTATCAGTAGCCCCCTCCAGTCTTGATATGGAAAGCTGTCACTGTATTGTCTGCTTTTGTGATAAAATATGTGTAGAAATGAGGGAGAGATTGTAAGTTTTGATATAGCCATTTGACCCTGTTGAAAGAAGGGAAGAAGTGGTAAAGAGGAAGAAATACATGCATGGAAGAGAGAGCTGCAAGCAATTAAGTAGTAGAACATTTTGTAGTGCTTCTGGGATGTACCTTGAGTTGAAAGTCACCTGTCAGTATCTGTTCTGCCTCAACACCTTTGATTTCAGTGTTTGCAGATGGTGCTCACTGATCTTTAGTTGAAGTCTGTTTTATTGTCACAGAGCTGGAAAGCGAGCAGTTTTGAAGACTATACTGAAGTAGTAGGGGAGGCAAAGTAAAACAAGTATTCATTTCATAATCACTTGTGCAACTAGAAGATGGGACTCTAATAATTTTTTTTTTTTTTTTTTTTTTTTTTTTTTTTTTTGCGGTATGCGGGCCTCTCACTGTTGTGGCCTCCCCCGTTGCGGAGCACAGGCTCCGGACGCGCAGGCTCCGGACGCGCAGGCTCAGCGGCCATGGCTCACGGGCCCAGCCGCTCCGCGGCATATGGGATCCTCCCAGACCGGGGCACGAACCCGTATCCCCTGCATCGGCAGGCGGACTCTCAACCACTTGCGCCACCAGGGAGGCCCAAGGGACTCTAATAATTTAAAAAAAAGTATTTTCATTTGGCTTTTAGGCTATTTTATTTTTTAAATTTTTTAATAGATTTGTCTTCCTATGTATATTTTTGCTGCCACCTGAATATGTTTGAGTGAGCACCTACTGGGTGCTGGTAATACCAGTACTAGCCACTGATTCGTTGGGGTGATAGCTTCACTGTCAGAGACTTCATTCCCTGAAGTACTGAGAACAGCACAAAGGAGTATGTTTCAGCTACTGCTTTCTTTTCTCCCCCTTTTCATGCTTCCTTCTGTTCCCTGGCCTTTTGGGCTTGGTGCTGATCTCTCCATCTGTCAGAACAGGTCCTGTCCTTTACTCTCCTCATGGGAGGGGTGCAGAGGCTTTGTAGGACCTTTGGGCTGGACACCCACAAGTAAAACCCCTCGAACAATATTGACCCAGACCCGAAGGCCTCCAGAGTGGCCCCAGCTCCTCTTCTTTCGTTGCTGCCTATGTTGCCACCACCCACATTTTGCTGTGGAGCCTGGAAGGCGCCCCCCTCACCCCCAATCATACAAAGAGGCTTTGTGCTCTGAGGATGTTTTAAAGGCGGGATCACTGTAATTATAATTCCCTAAGCACAACCAAGTAATGGGGGCAGACAGGGTAAAGATGGTATCCAAGTACTTGTTGGTAGGGAGAAGTCAGGCGGGGATTAAAAGCATCTGGAGACAGTACCAAAATGGATAATGGAGCGTTGTTGGTAATGCTGACAGGAATGTGTTTAAGTGAATACATTTCAAGGTTTTAAATTCTAATACTTGCAAGATACTTGAAGCTTTAAAAAGCACAAGACAGCCGAAACATTTTTTTTTTTCTAGTCTAAAACTGTAACTGAAAAGTACTTTACAGTGGGACTTCCGTGGTGGCACAGTGGTTAAGAATCCGCCTGCCAATGCAGGGGACACAGGTTGGAGCCCTGGTCCAGGAAGATCCCACATGCCGCGGAGCAGCTAAGCCCGTGCGCCACAACTACTGAGCCTGTGCTCTAGAGCCCGTGAGCCACAACTACTGAGCCCACGTGCCACAACTACTGAAGCCCGCGTGCCTAGAGGCCCTGCTCTGCAACAAGAGAAGCCACCGCAATGAGAAGCACGCGCACTGCAACGAAGAGTGGCCCCCACTTGCCGCAGCTGGAGAAAGCCTGCGTGCAGCAACGAAGACCCAAGACAGCGAAAAAATTAAAAAAAAAAAAAATTATATTAAAAAAAAAAAAGTACTTTACAAGAAGGTATGCAGAAATCCAGGCCTACTTTGTTTTATGCTTGTGTTTCCAAAATGATTGATTGCCCAAGAAAGCCAAATCATGGGGTGCTCTTACTAATCTTTTTTTTTTTTTTTTTTTAAAGTTTCTAAAAGTTAGCACTGACTGACATCTTGGGAAGCTGATTTCCCCCTACCACCACCAGAAAAAAAATCAATGAATCTGGGGGTATGTGTTTAGTAACCTCTTATATCAACCATCTTGTCATGATGTGCTTCTAAGATCTGTTGGCAATCAATCTTCTAGTGAACACTTTTTTTTTTTTTTACTATGTTAACTATTAGTATATTACTTTTACTAGTGTCTCAAATGTCTTTCTTCCTTCCTGCCTCCCTTCTTTCCTTCCTCCCTCCCTCCTTCCCTTCTTTCATTCCTTCCTTCTGCTCCCTCCCTCCCTTCCTTCCTTCTTTCGTTCCTTCCTTCCTTTCTCTCTTTCCTTCCTTCCTTCCTTTCTCTTTCTCTCTCCCTTTTTTATTGACAAATAAAATTGTATGTATTTAAAGTGTGCAATGTGATGGTTTGATATTTGTGTACATGGCGAAATGATTACCATGGTCAGGTTAATTAATACATTCATCACCTCACATAACTACCTTTTTTCTTGGTGAGAATGCTTAAGGTCTATTTTCTTAGCAAATTTCAAGTATACAGTACTATTAAGTATAGTCACCATGCTGTACATTAGAGCCTCAGAACTTACTTATCTTGTAACCGAAGGCTTGTGCCTTTTGACCAACATCTCATTTCCTCCACTCCCCAGGCCCTGGTAACCACCATTCTACTCTCTGTTTCCATGAGTTTGACTTTTATATTAAAAACCAAATTATTACTATTATTATTTTTTTAGATTCTACATATAAGTGACATCTTAAATTATTTGTCTTTCTTTCTTTGGCTTATTTCACTTTACATTATGTCCTCCAGTCTCATCCATGTTGTTGCAAATGGCAGGATTTCTTTCTTTCTTCATGGCCGAATAATATTCCATTGTATGTATATACCATAACTTCTTCATCCACTCATTCATCAGGCACTTAGGTTCTTTCTCTATCTTAGCTATTGTGAATAATGCTGCAATGAACATGGGAGTGCAAATATCTTGAGGAAATCTGCCTTAAATTTATCATCACATAAGAATACTGGGTAGTCCATTACAAAGATATTGCCCAAATAATCCTTAAAAAGACTGTATCAATCTGACAGCTAAATTTTATGAGATTTTAAAATATACAAGTTTCGGGCCTCCCTGGTGGCGCAGTGGTTGAGAGTCCGCCTGCCGATGCAGGGGATACGGGTTCGTGCCCCGGTCTGGGAGGATCCCATATGCCGCGGAGCGGCTGGGCCCGTGAGCCATGGCCGCTGGGCCTGCGCATCCGGAGCCTGTGCTCCGCAACGGGAGAGGCCACAACAGTGAGAGGCCCGCATACCGCAAAAAGAAAAAAAAAATATATATATATATACAAGTTTCCATATTATCTGCTTTTAATGAAAAGTAAGGGTGATTACCCCTGTTTTAGGCAAGTATACTGCTCGGCAGTGACTTAACATTTTACCAGCTGTTATTTGGCTACTTCATTTGCTTCATTTATAATACATATTTCTTACAATACATACACATATAACCTGTGACTGTTTTTACTTCACTGCTCTGAAGTGGCCAGTAAAAAGTGGTGGCCAGTAAAAGTAACAATAAAACATTTATTGAATGCCTACTATGTACCAGACACAGTGAAGATTTCAGATTTGATTCAGATATACAACAGTTTAGCAATAGACTCCGACAGTGTGTTAGTTGACCAAACAAATTTTTGGGTTTGAGAACATCAAAATTGCATAAATAGTAGTGATATGATATAATCATGATAATTAACATTGCTAAAGCACAGATCTAATCAGGTCACAAATTTAAGTGGCTGCCTTGTAAGTAAAATATTTTTTGGTTTGGCATTCAAGGCCAGCATAATTGGGTCTTCATTATTCCAGTCTCTACTATTCTTCATGAATATTCTGCAGGGAAGTGTAATGCCCTGTTTCCATGTGTGTGTATCACTTTTTCACCTCTGTTCGTTTGATTGTTGCTTCAGCTTTAATTTTTCCTATCTTCTCCAAATCCTGCTTATTTTTTAATATCTAGATAATAGTGGTCACTTACTGTGTGCTTATTATGTGCAAGGCTCTGTTCTAAGTGGTTTACCTGGATTAATTCATTTAATTTTCACTACAGTCCTCTAAGGTTGATGCTTTTATCATCTTTATTGTGCAGATGAAGAAACTGGAGCACAGAGAGGTTAAATAACTTGCTAAAGATGACGCAGCTATTAAGAGTGTTATCTAGGATATGAACCCAAGCCGTCTTATTCCAGAGTCTGTATTTTTAGCCATCATGCTTTACGTCTCACTTTATGGATAGCCTAAGCAAACATAGCAGTTAAATTTGGGTAACAAGATTGAACATAAGCAAAGGTGACCACTGTCTTAGCCACTAGAGAGAATTTGCAGTCTTCAGTTTTACCTTTGTTCCTCCTGAGAAATACACTCCTTTTAAGTTCTGAATTTTTGTATTAGGATTATTTAATTTTCTTTTTAGTCATTCATTACTTTTTCATATAATAAGGAGTAGGAGTACCTGCATTGGAGTGGGTTCACCTCAGATCAGGCATATTTAAATTGATTCTTGGAAAATCTCCCATGTTTTGTGATTCTGAACATTGGTCTTAACTCAGTGCTTGTTTGGTCACTTAAGCAGATACAAAACTTCTCATAGAAAAATTTGGCCCTATTCAGAATCCCACCTTTTTGTGGATATGAGTACCTCCCTCTCTGAAATTAGTATAAGAATGGATGTTAGACTTCTTTTTAGCCTTCTTAATTTCCATAATAAACTTTGATTTGTCACAAGCTAAAGCATAAACATATCCCTTTATTCAGTGGTATAGAATATGAATATTTCAGGCATCAGTTGGAGAGCCTGGTGCTGTGTTGATGCTGTCTGACATAGTAGATTATTTGAGGAAGATAATGTAGCATAGTGGTTCCCAAATGAACTACTTCAAACTTGGTTGGAATGCTTGTTGAAAATTCTGTCTTTAGGTGGCCCAAAGTTGGAATCTGAGATTAAATTTTCTCAAGCAGTTATAGTGTTTCTAATATTATTTCGTTTATGTTGTGGGCTTAATAGACATTGGTGGGCCATCCATTTAGAAAATGTTCTATGGGAAAATGGGATTCTAAGGTCAAAACGAGGTACAGTAGTTTTAGACTTTTGGTTGGAACATGTCCTGTTTTGAGTTGAGCACTGCCAACTCATTCTTTTTCTTTGTTTATGGATAGTTGGAAAAGAAAAATGAATTCTCCACCTTTCAAATTACTAAGCAATATGAGAATTAATTCATAGGAGGAAGATAGTCTTCTATTCAGGCAGGATAAAAGCTGATTAAATCCAGATAATTGAGGAATTTCCACCCATTTACTGGTTTGCATTTCTTTAAGAACGTTAACATCAGAACATCTCTAGAGTTACAGTATGTTTGGGGCTCTAATGGAAGATATTGTTGACTGTCTTTGCTGTATATGAAGAATATGAGTCATGAATTCCTGTGATCTAATTATTTAATATTTCTATTAAAAACTATGCATGTATTGAAAACAGAAATTACTATTCCATGATATTTTTGAGCTTTAACTTTAAATAAAAGCCACCATTGTGTGCTTAACAACAACAAACAATAACAACAGTTAAACCCAAAACCCTACAAAGGCAACAAGTCAAAAGATTTGCCTTAAAGTGAATCTGTGTTTAATTCATGGAATTATTAATGTCCATGAGATAAAACTAAAGTCAGAATTTGACTCTAGAATGTTTAGGTAATTCTGTACATATTTTGAGTCTAGCTTTTGGTAGAAGAAAATCTTTAAAAAATGAACTCTGTCTCAATTGCCATAAATGATTTTAAGAAACAATTGTGTGGGGTGGGGATAGAAATCAAACTAGTTTTACCATACCAAAATCTTTTTATAGCACTTTTGAGATGTAAACATGTTCCTTTCTTTTTTTTTCATTTTCATTTAAAAAATTTTTTTAACATCTTTATTAGAAACATGTTTCCTTTCGAAATAGAATTGTTTGATAGAATAGTTATATTATTTTTCCTGATGCTATGTAATTAAAAACCCAAAGCCCAAATTTATTTTGTCTTGATTAAAACTTTCTTTGTATGGAAGAAAAGTTATCAAATGGAAAAGGAGCTTTAGAAATTTTGATTCTGAGATTACTTTAAGAAGGGAGAGGCAAGTCAAGTTAGGTTTGGGCCCCACAGAATTGCCTGTGCTACTTCCTGTGTCAGGAAAGCTCAGAGAGAAGGGGCTGTGCTGCCTTGGGGCGGGGCATAAGCCTGGTAGGAACTAGAAGTGAAACTGGAAGTGCCTTAAAAAAGCAGATCGTTGTGTTAGCCCGAGTCAGGCTGCCTAAGCAGTGAGACAGTAGGATTCTCAAGCACAAATGTATATGTTGTTACTTTGGCAGATTTCCTGAGAAAGTTAACATGTTTGCCTGTGACTTAGGACAGACCTGAAGACTCCGTGGAGAAAAATGAGAGAAGAGCAAAGGAAGAGGGGCTTTAGGGTGCAGGTTTTGAAAGAAAATGTCAGCCTTTTGAGGGAGGCAGCAGGAAGTTAAAGGTGGAATTCTGGGGACATTTTCCCCTCCCCACAAGCTCTGTAGAGGTGGAGGCTGCAGTATGGAAGTGGAGGGTAGATACACTTGTAAATGTTGATAAAAGTATCCTTGTTAGAGCAGAAAAGGTGTATCCCTGCGCTTTGTTTTAAAATGATGGATTCCCATTACAGTATTAGTGATAACAAACAGAGGTTAGCTAGTTTTACGTAATTTTATTATGCCTGGGGTTAACATTGAAATTAACTTATTTTAAAAGAAAAATGAGGGCCTCCCTGGTGGCGCAAGTGGTTGAGAGTCCGCCTGCCGATGCAGGGGATATGGGTTCGTGCCCCGGTCTGGGAGGATCCCATATGCCGCGGAGCGGCTGGGCCCGTGAGCCATGGCCGCTGAGCCTGCGCGTCCGGAGCCTGCGCGTCCGGAGCCTGTGCTCCGCAACGGGGGAGGCCACAACAGTGAGAGGCCCGCATACCGCAAAAAAAAAAAAAAAAAAAAAAGAAAAAAGAAAAATGAGAACTTACGATATAATATTGACACCTAAGAGCGGTACATTTCTAGGGTGGTTTAAAGGTAGTTATGTGCTATCTGTCACGCACAAAAGACGATACTGCTAACATGCTCTGCCTAACTAGAGCATGCAGTGCTGATGTTTTTCCCACAGGAGTGATAGAGTTAAATTCAAAGAGGTTAAAAACCACTTCTCTTTTTGTTGGCCTCCCCCCTTCCCATCCCCAGAAACCACTCATACCCTGTGTGTGGATAGGTGCGGGTAATATGGATTGGGGTTAGGTTTATGGCTCAGAGGTAGACCGGCTTCTTAACACTTCAGTTTACTTACGCATCACCCCGGGATCTAGTTAAAAAGCAGATTCCTAGCAAGGGCACAGGTGATGGAGTAGTGGCACTCAAACTTTAGCCTGCATAATAGTCATGTGGGGGGCTGGTTAAAAGGAAGGTTACCGGGCCCCACTTCCTGAGCTTTTGATTCACTGTACTAGGGTGGGGCCTTTTAAACAAATTCCTTGGTGATGCTAATGCAGCGGTTGGGGGAGTGTGGGGATATTTTGAGAACCACTGAGGTAGGGTGTAAACAACCCTGAGGAGATTCAAACTGTTCCTCTTGGTTTCTTGAGCATTATTTTATAACTGAACTGAAAATGGTGAGAAAAAAAGGTTGCAGAAAGTAATAGGGTGATTAGTACTGTTCATGTTGAGCAAACAACACCTCCTAAAGCAATTCTGTGTGTTTTATTGTGGTGAGTATGTGTCTCTGTCTAGAAAAAAGTCAGTGACAAACCCCATCAAAATGATGATAATAAATAAAGATGATTACTTCTGGAGAAGGATCCAGGATTATGGAGGGTGGGATTTTAGCTTTCTATCTAAGTTTTTCATTTCTAATTAAGATATTGTACTTCTATTTATGTAATTAATTTTATAAAAATGTAAAGGAAATCTGGGCCCGGTACATTCTATTTACTTCTCCACGCCTGTCCTTCACCCATTTCCACCTGGTTCTCTGCCCCAGGGAAAGAGTTCCCAGGTCTTCTGGTTTCTGGTTGGCTTCAGCCATTAGAGGAGATTGAAGGGAAGAAGAATGAGGTCAGAATATTTATTCTGTCTCCTCTCAGGGTAGCCGGCCTTATATTACCTGGGTTCTGGTACTCTCTGTGTCCTGTCTTTTTGGGAGCCAGAGTGATAATTGTTATGCTATAGCTAGTCTTGTTCATCCACTGTGGTTTCTGTAGGTCTCACCTCCCAACTTTGTAATTATTCCTTTTATAAATAAGCCCCCTTCAGATTATTCTAATTTGAGTTTGCCATCTCTTCACTGTTGGGGTAATGACTGATGGACTCTCCATTCTTATTCCTCTCCTTACTATAATCCCAGAGGTAGTGACAGTGCTATTTAGATATGTGTATCTTTCCAGGCATTTTCTATACATAGCGTGGCTGTCAAATAAACAAATAAATAAAACACAAGGGATCATATTGTACTTCCTATTTTTTTTTCTTTTTTTTTTTTTTTGCGGTACGCGGGCCTCTCACTGTTGTGGCCTCTCCCATTGCGGAGCACAGGCTCCGGACGCGCAGGCTCAGCAGCCGGCCATGGCTCAGGGGCCCAGCCGCTCCGCGGCATGTGGGTTCTTCCCGGACCGGGGCACGAACCCGTGGTCCCCTGCATCGGCAGGCGGACTCTCAACCACTGTGCCATCAGGGAAGCCCTGTACTTCCTATTCTTTACATTGTTTTTTTTTGTTGTTTGTTTGTTTTTTTTACATCATACTATATTGCGACCAGCTTTCTACATCAGTGTAATCTACCTCATTTTTAATAACTGTAATACTCCATTGTATTTGATAATAGACGTACCACAATTTAACCAGTTCCTTATATATTTAACATGACTTTTTTTTTTTTTTTTTTGCGGTACGCCGGCCTCTCACTGTTGTGGCCTCTCCCGTTGCGGAGCACAGGCTCCGGACGCGCAGGCTCAGCGGCCATGGCTCATGGGCCCAGCCGCTCTGCGGCATGTGGGATCTTCCCGGACCAGGGTACGAACCCAATGTCCCCTGCATCGGCAGGCGGACCCTCAACCCCTGCGCCACCAGGGAAGCCCAAACATGACATTTTTAATCATATACTGAATTTTCATTAATACTTAGATCTGTTTCTCACTCTGTTCTATTGATCTGTCAGTATTCTGGCACCAATATTATATGTTTTACTTACTGTAGTTTTATATGGATAAATGCTTTGTAGGGCAACTCCTTGTAGTTATTATTATTTTGAAAAAAGACTTTTGCCTTTCATTACGTGCTTTTCCCCACTGTCCAGATATATTTTTTAAAGGTTTTTGTCAGGATTACTGCGAAAATCCCATTGATACACAGATTGGAAAAGCATTAAATTTATGAGGTTGGAAATAGTTGATCTCATCACACTGTTAACATCTATCAATCTATTAACATGATTTCTTTCCCCTTTTCTTATAGTATGTGCCTTAGTAGAGCTTAGTAGTGCCATAGTATGTGCCTTAGTAGGGCTTTCTAGTTTAATTCACATAATGTCAATTCCATAGTATTTTATGTTCTTCTTGCTTTTTAAAAAAATTTTATTTATTTATTTTGGCTGTGTTGGGTCTTTGTTGCTGCACGCGGGCTTTCTCTAGTTACGTCGAGCCGGGGCTACTCTTTGTTGCGGTGAGCGGTCTTCTCACTGCGGTGGCTTCTCTTGTTGCAGAGCATGGGCTCTAGGTGTGCAGGCTGCAGTAGTTGTGGCACTTGGGCTCCGTCGTTGTGGCTCGTGGGCTCTAGAGCGCAGGCTCAGTAGTTGTGGCGCACGGGCTTAGTTGCTCCGCGGCATGTGGGATCTTCCCGGACCAGGGCTCAAACCCGTGTCCCTGCATTGGCAGGTTGATTCTTAACCACCACGCCACTAGGGAAGCCCCTCTTCTTGCTTTTGACGGTGGGATGTTTTTCATCATATTTTTTGAGCTTTGCTGATGTTAGGAAAAGCTGTTGATTTTTGTATATTTATTTAAAAACCTGCCAATTTCCTGAGCTCTTTCATTTTAGTAATTTTTCATAGATTTTTCTTGGGTATTCCAGTTGGACAACTCTATTATTGGACAATGCTGCTAATTTAGACTCCTTTTCAATACTTTCCTCTGTTATTTTTCTTTCTTATTTCATTGGCTACACGGTAACATCCAGAAAATGTCATATTCAATATTTGACTGTGACGTAATGAGGCTGCCTCAGTTGTTTTTCACTGTTCGTTGTGGGGTTGACTGTGGGTCTGAAAGCTAACAAGTTAAAGAAGTAGTATTTTTTTTTATTAAGTGCTTTTCTTAGAATAAGTTTGTCAAATGCCTTCCAACTCAGTTATCTACCCTTGGAGGTTATGTCTCTTTTTACTTATTTATGTGCTGCAATTTTTAGTATGGAATTATCCCTAAATTTCTGTAATGGAGCTCATGGTACTGGATTGATTTGTTAGTATTTAGGGCTTTGGTATATAATCACAAGAGAGAAGGCCTGTAAGTTTCCTTCCTTGTACCGTTCTTGATATAAGGATTTTGGTAGCATGGAAAAATAGCCTTTTGGGAGGAAGGACAGTAACCATTTCTATTTTGTTTTTTAGCTTATTCCATTCAGTTTTCGGTTTTTGGTGTGGGTATGTGTGTTGGGGGGGTAGTCAATTTTGGCACTTTTTTTTTTTTTAAGAAAATTAAATTCTTTTCCAGATTTTAAAAAAAGTATGAGTGAGTTCATTATGTTCTTTTACTTTTTAAAATTTTCTCTGTAAATGATTTTATGAAGTTTCTTCATGAGCTATATTTTGTTCTATTTTGATTAGATTAAAATCTCCCGGCCTATTTCCTCATCTGTAAAATAGGTATAATGAAAATGAGCTAATATATGTGCCAACTACATAGTAAGCAATCAAATGATTGTTGCTGTTATTTTTTTTTTAAATGATTATCTTTTATTCTTGGATCTATTATTTCTATGTTTTTGTATACTGATTGAGGAGTTTCTGTTCTTTATTAAATTCTGTCTGTACACCTTAAAAGATTTTTAAAATGTATACATTTATTGTCTTCTGATTATAAAAATGCACATTGCAAAAAAATTCAAACATTATAGAAATATGTATCAGAGAAAATTAAGTCCCTTTATCTGAATTCTTCAGAGATCAATGAGAACAGGTTTATGTGTATACTCATGTGTGTGTGTGTGTGTGTTTTACTCTGCACATACATATATGTGTATGTGTATAAATTTATAAAAAGTGGGACCATATTGTATATACAGTTTTGAAACTTTCTTTGTTTCCACTTTATATCTTGGATCCCTTTCCAAGTCAGTATTTACAGACCTAGTTATTCTTTGCTAAAACCTTTATTTGACATGTGATATATTTATAAAACATGCACATCTTGTAAGTTTGCCAATCAGTGAATCATCACAATGTGAACACACTTGTGTAACCAACACTCAGTTCAAGAAATATGATATTAGTTACCCCAGACACCTTCCATTGTGCCCCCTACCTCATTCTTTTATAAAATTTAACAGCTTTGTTGAGATATAACTCACATATCACACAGTTCACCCATACTAAGTGTACAGTTCAATGGCTTTTAGTATTTTGGTATATTCATAATTGTGCAGCCATCACGATTGTCTAATTCCAGAATCTTTTCATTGCTCAGAAAAGAAACCCTGTACCCACTGGCAGTCAGTCTCCATTTCCTCCCACCCCAAGCTTAGGAAACAACTACCTCCTTTTCTTTTTCTATAGATTTGCCTATTCTGGACCTTTTATAGTGGAATCATACAATATACAGTCTTTTATGACTGGCTTCTTTCACTTAGCATAGTGCTTTCAGGTTCATCCATGTTGTAACATATATCAACATTTCATTCCTTTTCATGACCAAATAATACTCAGTGTATGAATATACTACATTTTATTTATTCATCTATCAATTAATGGACATTTGGGTTGCATTCACTTTTGGACTAATATGAATAATGCTCCTGTGAACATTTGTGTACTAGATTTTGCGTGGACATATGTTTACATTTCTTTAAGACACACACACACACACACACACACACAGGAGTGGAATTACTGGGTCAACTTATAACTCTGTGTTTAACCTTTTGAGGAATTGCGAAACTGTTTTCCAAGGTGGTTGTACCATTTTATTTTACATTTCCACCAGCAATGTATGAGACTCCTGATTTTTTCACATTATCATCAAAACCTGTTACTACCTGTCTTTCTTATCATAATCATCCTACTGGGGGTGCATTGGTAGTTCATTGTGGTTTTGATTTGCATTTCCCTAGTGGCTAATAATATTGAGCATCTTTTCATGTGCTATTGATCCATGTAGATTTTAAAAAGGCTTTTAAACTTTCTCTAATTGTCAGAGGCAGAGCTAAATAGTATCTTTAGTGTCCTCATAATTTTTATACAAGCATTTCAGTACATCTATACTTTTCCACTCTTTATTTTTCTATATAAATATAATTTATAGTTTTATTTATCTGTGTTGTTTTTATAAATTACAGATTTTCTTTTGAGAATGATTTTTTAAATGTTTTCATGTAATTATGTAGCCAGATTTACAATAGAATTTTATTTTATATTTTAAATTTATTATTTATTTTTGTCTGTGTTGGGTCTTCGTTGCTGCATGTGGGCTTTCTCTAGTTGCAGTGAGCAGGGGCTACTCTTCGTTGCAGTGCGCAGGCCTCTCATTGCGGTGGCTTCACTTGTTGCAGAGCACAGGCTCTAGGTGCACGGGCTTCAGTAGTCATGGCGTGCAGGCTTAGTTGCTCCGTGGCATGTGGGATCTTCCTGGACCAGGGATCGAACCCATTCCCCCTGCTTTGGCAGGTGGATTCTTAAGCAATGCGCCACCAGGGAAGTCCCTTTACAATAGAATTTTAAATTGTTTTGCTGCTCCCTTCCATTCTTCGCTATGCAATAAATGTAAATCAATTCATTGGGTGAGTACTGTGAATAATTTTGTTGGGTGAGTACTGTAGTTTTCAGGATCCATGTTTTCACAGATTATGTATAAGATTACATGAGTCGATCTATATGACTTATTTAAACATTTCAAAGGTATGGTTAAGATTTTCATTTCATTGATGTAATTCAGAGCTTTGTTTGCTCTAAATTCATCAGGAGTTTCAAGGTAGTATTTTTCAGTCAGTTACCCTTCCACGGAGAACAGCCTGAGGTAGGGGGTTTGCAGAGAAAAATGATATAGTCTGTTTCTTTGTGATCAGAGAGATAAATAGGGAAACCAGATGGACAGACTGGAGAGCATGGTTCCATTATTTGGAAGAATCAACTAATCCCAGAGCATCATATCTTCTTGCTTTTGTTCAAATATAATATGTATATATCTGTCTTCATATTTGTGTGATTCATCAGTACCACTGTTCTGTCCATGACCCCTTTTCTGAGTTATTACAAATAGTTTTTGTCCAGTGTACTTTGCCTTAGCCAAAAGTTCATATTGAAAACAGTTCATTTTGAAATCTAAATGGAAATACTCCTTGAAGAGTCTATAGGGGATGGCCCACAGGATGATATTGTGAGTTTTCCAAGGCATAGGGGCTAGTATTCAATTTCATGGGCCCAGAAACTGGGCTTTTTTCTGCATGTCTGCAGGTGATCAGAAGACTCATGCTGTCTAAATAACAGAAGACTTATATCCATACTGAAAGTACAAGTTTATTAATTTGTAATGTGAAAGGGCCTTTCTAATGATTTAAATGCAGCAGATAAACATGAATGTCTACTGTGTACCAGGCCTACTTACTGGGTATACAGTAGTGAACAAAAACAGGTAAAACCTCTGCTCTTACGATGAAGCTTGCATTCTGATGATGTGAGACACACAATAGCTAATAAATATATAATATGTCATAAAGATGGTAAGTGCTAAGAAGATAAATAGAGTAGGTAAGGAAAGATGAGCAAAGAATGAAAGGAGCAAGTGCTATTTAAATCCATTGGCCAAAGAAGGCCTCTTTGTTGTGGTGACATTTGAACTGAGGCCTGAAGGAAGTGGGGAGTCAAACTGCAGATGTAGAAGCCCTGAGGCTTCAAGGGGCAGGAGGGAATTCTGAGTGGCTAGAGAAGGAGAGTGGAAGGAGGTAGATAGTGACCTTCTAGGCCATTATAAAGACTTTCTTTTTGACTTTTGTTCTGAGTGAGATGAGATCACTGAGCAGAGAATGATGATATGATGTGACTTTCTTTTTAGCCAGGTCACTGGCAGCTGTGTTGATAATGGGCTGTAGAAGGGTAAGGATTGAAGGAGGAAAAGCCGTTAAGAGGCTGTTTTGGTTGAGCAGGAGATGAAGTGATTTGCCTGCTTCTTGGTTATAGCTGGGAAGTCAGCCCTCATCTACTTGACCCTTTTTTCTACTTCTGGAAACTGCTTTTGCCAAGATCAATGATGGTGAGTTGATGTGGCCTGTGGTTCAGGCCACATCTCAGTACGTGTCTTACCAGAATTCTCCATGGAATTCTCCCTCTTTCTTGAATCCTTATCTCTTGACTTCTGTAATTATATAATCCTGGTTTTCCTCTCACCTTTGTGTGTACTTTTTGTTAGCCCCTTCCCCTTAGCCCCTTCCCCTCAATCGCTACAGGTTTGATTTGCTCAGGGATTGGTCCTGTACCCTCATCTCTTCTGTTTTCTCCTGATGATATCATTTGTTCCCAAGGATTTTAAATATAATTTATATGCTGAGAATTCCCAAATTTATATTTTACAAGGAGCTCATATTTTACATGTCAAAAACTAAACTTATTATCCAGCCAAAACTGAGGGGGAACTTGTCTCCCCCCCACCCCCCATTTTCCCCCTCAGATAATGGCATCCAGTTGCTTAAACCGGGAACCTAGGAGTCATTTCTGGCACCTTTGTTTTTCTCCCACCCCCCCTCCCTCTACATCCTTCACCAAGTCTTTTTCAACTCACCTCCAAAATGTATCTTGTACCCTTCCATTTCTTTGCATCGTATCCATCTCACCTTTCCCCCAAACTACCACTCTAGCCTTTCATTTGGTCATCACACTTCTCTGGCTTCCCTCCCATTTTCTCTGCACAGCAGCCAGAGAGCTTTTAAAAGACTGGATCACATGGTTACTTAAAGCCATTCATTGGCTTCCTGTTGCATTTGAACTTACCCAGTTTTTCCTTTCCCTCTCACAGGCTGTTTTCTCTGCATAAACTTCTCATTCTGCCCTTTGAGTGCTCAGTTCCTACTCATCCATTAGTGCTCAGCCTTCCTCTGAGGTTTTCCTTGGCTACCCTGTCTAAAGGAGGTTCTACTTCTCTGCTCTCTTATTACACCCTGTTTTTTTCCTTCATAGCACTTAACCACAATTTACAATTACTCATTCATGGGTTTGCATATGTGGCCCAGATACTTGTCCTGTCCTTTAGCAGAAGACTTTGGTCTTCATTGTAACTGATCACAGAGAAAGTGAATTCAGAAGAGGCTGCAAATAATTTTCCACTTTGTCTTGGGTGAGTTCCCAGAAGCCCGTTCTCTGATCTTCCTTCCTTTTCTATAACTTTTTTTTTTTTTTGCCCAAGACTGGGGAGATCTTTGACAGCTTGTGTTCAAGCCTGGGTTGACATGTTCCTGGCTCCAGCCAGTAAGGTGGTTTTGATCATCATGTTCTTCAAAACTGAACATTTATAGGATAGACCAAGACCTCCCTCTTATTTGGCCAGCTCTCCTAATATTAACTTTGGTATATTATCCTAAAGTACCTCCTTCTGACCACAAGTTTGGCATTGGGAAGAGTAGAAGGAATGAAGAGGACTTGGGTCCCCCTATCCTCCCCCGCCCCTTTAGAAATTGTCTTCCCTACTAGACTGCAGGCAGCATGAGGAGTTAATGTCTCCTGTTTTCCCCATCATGATGTACCCAGGGTTTATATAGTGCCTGGCACTTAGTAGCTGCTCCGTATAGAATAAGCATAGAATGGAATTAGAGCAAAAACAGGTAGTTCATCTTTTGAGAATTTCATCTCAGTGATAAGGGGCTTGATGAAAAATCTCTTCCTCGCAGCAGTAGATGCCTCTAGTATCCAGATTTGTGCCTGTCCTCTCCTCTGGGCAGAGCTGGACATGACATGAGTGGTCTTAGAACCTGTTTCTCATTGCTTATTGCCACCTTCAGGTGGCCCTGTGTTTCTTTATATGTTATGTGTTCATGTCACTGATTAAGCTAGTTGCTTCTCCCAGTCCATTAAGTGTTCCGGGACCTAGGAAAAACCTGTTTTCTACCACTATGTTTTACTTTACTCTCTGAATAAACCCTGTTCTTGTGGTAGGGACTGGTGTGGGGCAGGCACTTGCACCCACACACTTTGTTGTCACTCTATTTACATTTACTCCAGTATGTATGTGTATATGATACCTTGACTAAAGCAATAGAAATGAAAGAAAGTTCTTTTTATTCCTGCCTCTGAATTTCCTGTTTGGTTGCTTAAGTTTTGGATTAGGTTAGTTTCTTCCTACTTACTTATGGTCACTTACGCTAGAGAAGTAAACCGTCAGTTTTGCAACTAGCACAACCTATTCTTCCTTCCTTCCTTCCTATTTATTTACTAATTTATTTATTTTGAGGTGTCATTGGTTTGTAACGTTATATACGTTTCATGTGTGCAACATTATATTTCTACTAACGTATATACTATAGTATGCTCACCACCAAAAGTTTAGTTTCCATCCATCATCATACAGTTGATCCCCTTTATCTATTTCACCCTCCACCCTGCTCTTTCCCCTCTGCTAAGAACAACCTGTTTTTAATATTCTCTACTACCTTCTTCATTTGTCAGACACCTGCATGGAGTTGTGGAGAAGGTGTGCAGGTAATTAACTCTGTGTGCTTATATCAAACAATTATGCTGTGCCTATAAATGGGAGAATTGGAATTTCTAATGTATTTATTGGTCATTAGTTTTTAATTTTCAATATTGTTTTGTAGGCAGTTGATCATGATCTTAATAAACCACAAGAAAAATGTTTTTTTAATTACATTTGTGATCTTTAATTGGAGGCATTGATTTTGTCCCTGAGTATAGTTTTCAGATATTAAGAGGCATGATTTTGGTGAATGAATTGAATTTCTCTGCCTTTTAAGTTAAAAAAAAAATTTTTTTTTTTTGCATTAAGATAAAAATTTTTTTTCCTCTAAAGTGTTGGATAGCAATAGCCTAAAAATACGTATGTGTAAAACAGAGCATTTATGCTGATGTTACCAATCACTGTGGAGAATCTTGTGTTCACAGATTTCCTGACTAAATAATCCTTTCTTTATTTTCTTTTGCAAGAATACTAAAATCAGTTAAAACTAATTCTTAGCATTTTACATGGTAGTAGAAGAATATAAAGATAAAAATTTCAAAAATTAACAAACTTCTAAAGTGAACAATTATTACTGAGTGGTGGGTGGAAGGAAAGGATTTCTGTGTAGCAACATACAGTATTTAGAGTTAATGTTTTATGTGGTCTGTATGTGATGGAGTATGGAGTATGTACACATACTCTCTAATACACACACACATATATATACTTTTCCTTCCCTCCCTCCCTCTCCTTTCCTCCCTCTCTCATATGCATCCAAGGTGTTAAATATCAAATAATTCTTTATTCTCAGAAAATTCCAAGGGGATTTGTGATCACACTTATAAAATCATGATAATCGATTTATTCTCACAGTACTAAATATTCAAAGTACCAAATGAGGAAATATTCCATCCCCGATGTTTGACAAAGAGGTTTTATTTTTGGACAATAAAAGGAGTTAATATCTTAACACAGGTTAGTAAATTTAACACTAAGAGGTGGCAGTAGTAGTTGAGATGAAGTATTTTCAGGGTGGGCTTTTGCTAGTTCATGGATGCTGGAAGGCTCTTTACCTTAGGGACTCCCCCATTATGTCTCAACCCCTTCCCCCATCTTTTTAGTGTGTGGCCATGGAGGGCAATCTTGCTTTCTTAAAAAATATCTTGGGGGGCTTCCCTGGTGGCGCAGTGGTTGAGAGTCCACCTGCCGATGCAGGGGACGTGGGTTCGTGCCCCGGTCTGGGAGGATCCCACATGCCGCGGAGCGGCTGGGCCCGTGAGCCATGGCCGCTGAGCCTGTGCGTCCGGAGCCTGTGCTCCGCAACGGGAGAGGCCACAGCAGTGAGAGGCCCGCGTACCGCAAAAAAAAAAAAAAAATCTTGGGTTTCCTTGGTGGCACAGTGGTTAAGAATCTGCCTGCCAGTGCAGGGGACATGGGTTCGAGCCCTGGTCCGGGAAGATCCCACATGCTGCAGAGTGACTAAGCCCGTGCGCCACAACAGCTGAGCTTGCGCTCTAGAACCTGTAAGCCACAACTACTGAGCTCGCGTGCCACAGCTACTGAAGCCCGCGTGCCTAGAGGCCCTGCTCCACAACAAGAGAAGCTACTGCAAAGAGAAGCCTGCACACCGCAACGAAGAGTAGCCCCACTCACCGCAACCAGAGAAAAGCCTGTGCGCAGCAATGAAGACCCAACGCAGCCAAAAATAAAATAAATAAAATAAAATAATTTTTTTTTTTTTTTTTTTTTTTTGCGGTACACGGGCCTCTCACTGTTGTGGCCTCTCCCGTTGCGGAGCACAGGCTCTGGACGTGCAAGCTCAGCGGCCATGGCTCACGGGCCTAGTTGCTCCGCGGCATGTGGGATCTTCCCGGACCGGGGCACGAACCCACGTCCCCCACATCGGCAGGCGGACTCTCAACCACTGTGCCACCAGGGAAGCCCCAAAAATAAAATAAATTAAAAAAAATCTTGACGCTCTTTTGTTGAGAGACTAAATGTGGTGATAGGTTGGTTGGGAAGATATAGTGGACTTAGTGTATATAGTGGATTTGTTTCCCAGTCTTGTGACCAGGGAACTTTTGGTCTCTCAAGATTACCACTTTGTTGAGGTTCTGCATTCCAGAAGGGTTGGTGTGAGTAAAGAGAGCAAACCTTTGTTGTTGGGCATTCTGCAGTCAGCAGTGAACTAGCTGCCTTGCCTCCCCGGCCTGAAAACTTTTTTTTACTGAAAGCCGTGATGCTGATCTTTTAGATGAAGCTGTAGATCTTCTCTCCTAACACATGCATCTGTGCATATACACACAGAATTTTATGTACAGTTTTTTGGGAGTTCACAGACCTCCTAAAGTCCATTAATAAATTTATTTTAGGGCTGTGGACTTCAATGTGAGAACCTGTGCCTTAAAGATTAACATGAACGCGATTTACCATAAACTTTATACATAAGTTATTTTGAACAAAGACATTTAAACTGTTTAAATAAATATTAACGTCTGTGCTCATTTGCAGACTTTCAGAATTCCATGTTGTGAGGTGTAGTTCTTTTGAAAGGATAGATGCATGCTACTCTCTCATAACTCAGTAAAAAGGAGTTAAAAATTAAAAGATGAATTGCTGGGACTTCCCTGGTGGTGCAGTGGTTAAGAATCTGCCTGCCAATGCAGGGGACACGGGTTCGATCCCTGGTCTGGGAAGATCCCACATGCCACAGAGCTGCTAAGCCCGTGCGCCGCAACTACTGAGCCTGCACTCTAGAGCCCGCGAGCCACAACTACTGAAGCCAGTGGGCCTAGAGCCCATGCTCCGCAACAAGAGAAGCTACCGCAATGAAAAGCCCACGTCGCAATGAAGACCCAACGCAGCCAAAAAGAAAAAAAAAGATGAATTGCCAATTAGGTGGTTTAAATTCAGTCAGAGGGGGCTTCCCTGGTGGCGCAGTGGTTGAGAATCTGCCTGCTAATGCAGGGGACACGGGTTCGAGCCCTGGTCTGGGAGGATCCCATATGCCGTGGAGCAACTAGGCCCGTGAGCCACAACTACTGAGCCTGCGCGTCTGGAGCCTGTGCTCCGCAACAAGAGGCCGTGATAGTGAGAGGCCCACGCACCGCGATGAAGAGTGGCCCCCGCTTGCCACAACTGGAGAAAGCCCTTGCACAGAAACGAAGACCCAACACAACAAAAATAAATTCATTAATAAACTCCTACCCCCAACATCTTCTTAAAAAAATAAAATAAAATAAAATAAAATAAATTCAGTCAGAGGGAGTCTGTTTAAAGCATGTTCTACTCTAAACTGTTACCTGTATGTAGAATGTGTGGTTCTGTGAGATAGTTTTATTTTATGTTTGGTTTGTTTGTTTATTTTCTCATTTTGGCTGTGCCACTCGGCTTGTGGGATCTCAGTTCCCTGACCAGAGGCTGAACCCGGGCTATGAAAGTGCTGAATCCTAACCTGTAGACCATCGGGGAACTCCCTGTTTAGTTTAAATAGGATTGATTCCTATGAGTTAAGTGTCTCCGTGTTCTGGAAGAAAGCAAATACCTGTGATCAAGCTGGTCCTACCTTAATACAAGTTCACCTAGAAGAATTCAGAATTTAGGGTTTTATTGTCTTATTCCTAGAAGGACTAGTGTCCCTGAATTTAAAGAATTTGGGTAAAATTTGGCGCTCTTAATGGTTTTATCAGCTTGTATCTTATTGTATGATAATCTTGGAGGATGTGAATGTTCATGTAAGTAGTGCAAAAAGCACTTGGACTAGAAACCAGCAGTTCTGACTATTAATATCTTTTCTGCCGGTAAATAATCCTGTGACTTTGGATGGGTCACTTCATCTTCTGGGCTTTTTTTTACTCATGTATAAAACAGGAAGACTGAAGTCTTATCACTAAGATTTTCATATCTTATAATACTAAAACACATCCACCATTAAATAGGTAAACACGGTGAGTGGCCAAAACAACCCAGTCTGTTGGTCTTCATAACTGGCACAATGTGGATGTAGCCATTCTGGACCCATGGAGGTGTGGGGCACTTAAGCTAGCTAGGAACAGAAGCAGTGGGCATTCATTAGATTCACTGAGTTCAGTAGGCTGAGAGCTGAATTGCAGGAAGAGGCCAAGAGAAACCCTCAACCCAGGTGGGGAGGCAGTTTCCCTTGCAAGTCAGAGCTTAGGATAGATCATTGAAGAGAAAAACCAAGAGCCTGGCATTCAGGAAAGCAAATGTCTAAGTCTCCCTTGATTCTACAGCAGCAAACATCAGAGTTTGATAATTGATGTTAATGATGATTATCCTGAAAAAATTTTAATTACTTTTAATGTTTTATAAAGCAGAAGAGTGCATATTATACTTTGGAATAATATCAGTAAAGATGGTAGAAATAAAAATTATTTGTTAGATCAGCTGAATATCAAGAAAATTCATCCAGGTGCAGCCTCTACTCCCTACTGATGCTAGGAAAATTAAAAATTACTGAGCTGACTTTTCTGTGATCTGGTCAACTGGCAATTTATGAAAGAAAAAAAGAATTAAGGAAAACAAGTACAGTTTTATTTTTTTTAATAAATTTATTATTTTTGGCTGTGTTGGGTCTTTGTTGCTGTGCGCAGGCTTTCTCTAGTTGCAGTGAGCAGGTGGCTACTCTTCGTTGCAGTGCGCAGGCTTCTCATTGCGGTGGCTTCTCTCATGGAGCACGGGCTGTAGAGCGCACGGGCTTCAGTAGATGCGGCATGTGGGCTCAGTAGTTGTGGCTCACTGGCTTAGATGCTCCGCAGCATGTGGGATCTTCCCGGACCAGGGCTTGAACCCTGTCCCCTGCATTGGCAGGCGGATTCTTAACCACTGTGCCATCAGGGAAGCCCACAAGTACAATTTTAAACTGACTTATTTGCCTCCTAGCTTCCTTCCCCTGGAGATGTTTGAGAGGCTCCTTTGTATATTTGTGCTTACTATTAAAGAAACAAAAGCTTCTTAATTGAGATAAAGTCCAATAGTGCATTTGCAGTTACTCAGAAATTTATTTCTACATACATGTGGGAATTGAATGCTGATAAATTTGATTTTTCACATTTGTAGCTGATGAGGTTTAGTTGGATATAACACAAAGTTTTTGTTAACTAGTTTAAATATGTAACCTTGGAAACCTGCCATCTAATTACAAGATTTAAAATTAATGTATAGGGCTTCCCTGGTGGCGCAGTGGTTGAGAGTCCGCCTGCCAATGCAGGGGACGCGGGTTCGTGCCCCAGTCCGGGAAGATCCCACATGCCGCGGAGCGGCTGGGCCTGTGAGCTGTGGCCGCTGAGCCTGCGCGTCCGGAGCCTGTGCTCCGCAACGGGAAAGGCTACAACAGTGAGAGGCCAGCATATCGCAAAAAAATAAAATAAATAAAATTAATGTATAATCAATACTTAGGTATAAAATGTCTTCCCAGGTTTTAAAAATAGCTGAAGAAAAACAATTATCTGTGTAATATTGATGTATATTTTGCTTTCTAGGGTTTAAAAATGTATGAAATCTCTGTATTTGTAATATTGTAGGCACACTTTTAATATTTGTTATAGAAAATTTCAAACATGTACAGATTTGGAGAGACTAGTATAATGAACTCCTGACCAGACTGTGACAGTTTTATTTCATCTACACTTTTACTTGTTTCCCCTATGCCTATCTTGGATTATTTTGAAACAAGTTCCAATCTTGGGCAGCCATGACACTCTCTTGCCACCTGGTGGCAGCATACCATAGTTTGAAAGTTATTAAGGCCTTTGAGACTATAATTATAAAAAATAAACGACAGGAGAATGAGGAAGCTATTGCTTAATGGTTACAGGGTTTCTGTTTGGGGTAATGAAAAAGTTTTGGAAATAGATAGTGGTGATGGTTGCACAACATTGTGAATAAAATCTATGCCACTGAATTATACACTAAAAAATGGTTAAAATGGTAAATTTTATGTCATGTATATTTCACTACAATAAAAAAGATACAAAAGGGGGACAACCTCATAACAGTATATGATAGCATATAAATACATGAGGAGAGTCAGTAGTATGGTTCTTGTGAAAATAACTAATATGTGTTATGCTGTCTTCTTTTTTTGGGAGAAAGACCTAGTGAACTTCCAGAATTACTTTGAACAGCAAAACATGATAAATAAAACACACAATTGGAACTCCTTAGATATAGCGAGGGGTCTGGAAAGCTTCTTCCATCTAGTTGAGCAACTTCCCCCACTCACACCCCATTGTAGGGCCCAAAATGTTTTAAACCATGGCAGATCTCTGAGCAGTTCCTTTATGAACCAAAACCACTGTTCATTAGAGTTAAAAGTATTTGTAGCGGAGATCCAGGTATTAGTTGGGTGTTTTAAGCAGTTTACCGTTCAGGTCTAGTTCAACGTGCGATAATCATATACTCAAAACTTTTATGGGAGGAGGGCATGGGACGTAGGCACTTTCTGGAGAGCATTGCAAATGATAAGAAAACATGTTTAGTGTTCTAGATGCTTTGAGTTTTAGAGCTGGAAGGAATCTTACATTATTTAGTTCAAACCTCTTCTTTTTAAAGATGTGAAAGCTGAATTCCAGAGTGATTGGCTTGAACAATGCCTCACAGCTCGTCAGTCAGTGGTAAGGCCGGGCTGTTTGTACTGTACCATCACTACTTTATATAGCATGTCTAGTAGCAAGATAGTATGTATTCATTCTGCTTTTTCCCTTTTCTCATGTTCTTTTTCCTGATAATTGTTAAGTTCAGTTATCAAAACAAACCTTTGGTAACCAGAAAATGAAATCAACTAGAATATGCAGTTTTTCTGAGAAGTCTGCTTGGGAAGATTTTGCTATATTTGATCATTTTAGTTTTGCATTTGCATGATACTTTGACACAGTTTATCACAATAAACACAAATTTAGTAGCTGCAGAGAGATGGTTTGGGGTAGTAAATCACTGGCTTCACTCGGCTTTAAGACCTGTTCTGCCCTTGCTCTCCCATTAGCTCTCTTTATGCCCCAGGGCAAGTATCTTGACCTCAGTGGACCTTAGTTTTGTGCCCAGTGGAAACTGGTAGAGGTAGATTTTTTTGGGAGGGGGCGCGGGTCACGCCGTGTGGCTTGTGGGATCTTAGTTTCCTGACCAGGGATCAAACCCGTGCCCCCTGCAGTGGAAGCGCAAAGTTCTAACCACTGGAGCACCAAGGAATTCCCTAGATCTGATGAGCTTTAAAGGTTGCTTTCAGCAGTGCCATCCAGAGCTGTTAAGCTGAATGTAGGCTTCAATATTGCAATGAAGAATCACCCTCTTCCATGCTTTTAGTGAAAAAAAACCTCTCAGGGTAGAAGCAGCTACTCTTGGTTGCCCATGACAGTAATTATGCACATAGTGAAAACAAACCCAGTTTTGAAGTTCACATGAATAAATTTTATTTAGGTCTCAGTACAGTTAATAGATTTTTGAATGTAGAAATCTCAAGCTTCTTCTTGGCCTTGGTCCTAAGGTTATTGGGTTTGAAAAGAAAACAGAGAAAGTAAAAGGTAGTTGGCAAGACCATTTCCTTCCTGGGTTTACATTTCTGTTACTTATGCAATAGTTGTTTTGAACCCCAAGCCTGCTAAGGGGGCTCAAAAATTCAGAGTCCAGGGCTTCCCTGGTGGCCCAGAGGTTAAGAATCCGCCTGCCACTGCAAGGGACACAGGTTCGAGTCCTGATCCGGAAAGATCCCACGTGCGGCAGAGCAACTAAGCGCGTGCGCCACAACTACTGAGCCTGTGCTCTGGAGCCTCGAGCCACAACTACTGAGCCCACGTGCTGCAGTTACTGAAGCCCGTGAGCCTAGAGCCCGTGCTCTGCAACAAGAGAAGCCACTGCAATGGGAAGCCCGCGCACAACAAGGAAGAGTAGTCCCCGCTCGCCGCAACTAGAGAAAAGCCTGCGTGCAGCAACAAAGACCCAACGCGGCCAAAAATAAAATAAAAACTAAAATTTTTTTTGAAATGATTGTTTAAAAAAAAAATTCAGAGTCCATAAAGTACTTGTATTTTCTTTGCTTCTCTAAGGGCTTATTCCTTTCCTTGGTTATCTATTTTATCAGGTCATTTGTTACTTAACATTTACTAACATCACATTACCAAATGCCCACACATCTAGGGCTTGAGGTGTGTAGATATTTATTGCTAATTTGGAATCCTTCAGAGATAGCAGAATTTTAGTTAGAAATTTGTCTTCTGAATTCAGAATGAGTATCATGTTTTTCCATTCAGAAGTGTTTATTTAACATCTATTATGTGCCCAGCACTGTGTTGGGCTTGGTTTAGCAAAACATTAAGTCATGGCTCTGTTGTTCCTGGTGTAGCAGGAGAAGCAAAGCGTTGTGATGTGTTTTGACGTGTTATGCAGAGGTCTGTGGCAGCACAGAGGAGTATCTAGATCATGCTATTCAGGCACAGTGATGAGACTGGAGTCCAAATTTCTAACCACACTTCATCACAGAGCTTGATCAGTCTAATGTGCATTATTTAAACTTTATAATAAACGGTTTTTAGATTTCATTTTTATTTTAATGCAAAGAAATAAACAGTTGTCTCCAAACCATTCCCTTATTCAAAATTTTTTTTCCAAGAAGCATAGGGGAGAAAAAAAAAAGCATTTCATATAAACTACTGTACTGAATTCACATTGTCCTCAACTCTTAAGAAATTGTCAGGAAAATCCTCACTTTGTTTATGAGCCCTTTATATTAACTCCTTGCCCTAAAACTCAAGGAACAGAAAATAACCCCTCATGTGATAAAATCAGTGTAACATTGCCAGAGCCTGTGCTTGAAGGGCCAGAAGTCCTGCCTGGAGGCTGTTAGCATAGTTAGGACTTTTCATGGCTGTTTCACAGAGAAACTCCCTGACATGAGTGAGGTCCAGTTGTGCGTGTGGACCACACAGAACAGCATGTGAGTTTTTAGTGCATCACAAAACCTGGTGGAGTTTTCTATGCAAGAACCAAAACTTTGGGGGAAGGGGAGGAAGGAAAACAAGGACTAGTTTAGAGGCAGGATGAGTATGGGAGGACTACACAACTGAAGTCCTAAGCATTGCACTGGGTGGGACTGGCTCTCATGTTCCACTTCAAGGTGATGTGTTTCAAGCCTGGATGAAAGGGGGAAGAATTTCAATACATCTTTTTCTAGGCTGTCACTTCAGGTGACATGTTAAAGCTGTGAGGAGTTTTTGTAAAGGAACATGTTCACTGCTGGTGTTTATTGTTTTGTGACACTTCTTGAGATCAGCTGACACTCAGAAGTTCTGAGTTGAAAACCTGGATTAAGGAGTTGTAGCCTGGCTTTCAGAGAGCCATGTGCCTCCGTGGTTAAGGAGAGTCTTTCAATAGCTGGTTCTGTCCCTCTTACCCTCCCCAGGTCTTTCTGGTCTATGGCTTGACTTCTCTGTCTTAGCATGGACTGTTTGCTTACACTTTCTCTCATCCCAACTCCATAATTTATTTGAAAGCATCTCTATACCAGTGTTGTAGCCTCCATTGCTTTGATACATATGGCAACCAGTTATCCTATCTCAAATTGTGTACACTGTCTGACAAAGGATTTCTTGATTTATAGAACTATGAATATGAAAGAGATTGGAACAAGTGATAAATAAGTCCATTTAATTATTCAGTTAATAAGTAACCATTATTAAAAAGAAAAAAAATTATGTGAAATCGTTTTCTCTCAAAGTTGGGGACACGTGGCCATGAAATCTACTTTGTATTTCTATTGTCTGTTTCCCTAACCATGTTCAATTTCTCTGCCATGTTCAAATTTTCTCAGAAAGGATCTCATGATTAATTTCTTCCCATCTGGAATTTGTTGTTGTTCTTTGCTTCTACTTGTTGGTTCTTGTTGATAAGTTGTCTTCGAGTGTTCCTAAGTCACATCATTTGTGTGTACCCTCTCTGCCATTCTGGGGTGGGAGTATCATCATAACATGCTGTCCCATAATAAGAAAGAATGAGGTGGTCCACCCTTGTGGATGCTGAACCCTGCTGAGGCACCATGTGTCCTGGGTCAGCCAGTGTAGTTTAGGAGATTTGAGCCTTTGTGATCTATGCAGAATTTGCTGGGGCCTAAGGGATAATGGATTAACCAGAGAGTATCATAAGTGATCTTCAGAGCTGGCTGTCAAAAGAAAGGAGAATGGTTCTTAAAGCTGTATGAAATCATGCTCTGTTTTCAGGTTAATAAAGAGAAATAACAGCATTGGGGGGGGGAGAGTATTCTTTGTTTATTCAGATTTTACTTTTTTTTCTTCTGAAAAGCTAAACTATACAGTTGTAGTATTTGTAAAGCCACGGTCTACGTTTGATTTTTGATTTTTAATCAGGGATATGCAGAAAATTTTGTTAGATTAGCAAAATTTTCTGAACCCTGAGTTTTCAAAAATGGCAGTTTTAGGGCTTCCCTGGTGGCGCAGTGGTTGAGAGTTCGCCTGCCGATGCAGGGGACACGGGTTCGTGCCCCGGTCCGGGAAGATCCCACATGTTGCAGAGCGGCTGGGCCCGTGAGCCATGGCCGCTGAGCCTGCGCATCCGGAGCCTGTGCTCCACAATGGGAGAGGCCACAACAGTGAGATGCCCGCGTACCACACACACACACAAAAATGGTGGTTTACTGAAGTATTTTTGCTACAAAGTAGCTGTCAGGTTATTGTCTCTTCCAGGCCTTTATTCTATCAGTGAATTTCTAGTGAAGTGAATTCTTTGGACACTTTTCAGCCTTGATGTTTAGTTGAACTTCCTATTTATCACTATTCTTGAAATCCTTCTGCTTTTGCTTCAGTGAACTGTTCTGTCCTGATCATTCACTGTCTCTTTTTTGTATTTCTTTTTAGGTGCTTTGGTGGCTTTTTCTTTGTTCATGCCTCAAATCTGCAGCAGCAAACTGGCAATCTGTGGTTCAAATCTGGTTTGTTGACATGTTTTATTTGGCCCTCAAAGTGTTTTGAAAATGTTTATAATAGTTGCCAATAATAAAAATATAATATTTTATATTAAGAATTTGAATGTAACTTTTGGGGGGAAGTGACCTGGCTGCACTGGGTGGCCGTTCCCCTGTGGCAGTGATCCTCAGAGCTGCTCCTCTGGGAGGGGCACATGTTTGCTCCAGTGCTTTGGCTCCATGCCGTGCACTTCACTCGTTTGTTGTCGCCTAGCATCTGTACATTGCATTTGCAGCCCATCTTCCATGGTATATTCATCAGGTTCTCATCTGAGGCCTCTCCTCTCCTCTCCACATGCTCTCCCTGAGCACCTCTGCCTCCATCAGTCGCGAAAGCCAGGCGGACAAGTCTGTTTGCCATCTTAAGAAATGTGTTTTCAGTTCAGTGGTTATGCCTGCTTTTCAATGTTTGAATTCATTTCTTCTTTGCCTTGAATGATGTTCTTTTCGTTGCTTTCAGATCTATAAAGTTTGATAGCTTGAAACAATTTTCTGGTTATATATGTTAATTGAGACTTTTTATCTGCTTGTAGTGATTTCCAGCTGTCATTTGAGTCTTCCATGTCCCAGCAACTGAGTGGTTGTCATATTGTGCATATAAACGATATAAAGATTAAATTGTTTTTACTTTTTAATGTAAGTATATATACAACAGCATTGTCATTTTTCTTACTCTTACAACTTCCCTACCTTTGTTTTAATACCTTTGTATAAAAACCTATCTTTGAGGTTTATACCATATTGCCCTTTACCCCTCTTTGTGATCATCCACTAAAACTTCTGGCACAGACATTTCTCTCATCCTGCTCCCCTCAGTTCATGAGAGATTTTGTCATCTGGTTCATAGTATTGCTATCCTCACTCTGAATCTTGCCACTGCTATGCCTGTGGACAATCCATTTAATATGCTGCCCACTAGGAGCTTAAAATCTACTTGGAGATAACAAACATAGTAAGTACATAAAAACAGTAAAAGTCTTACATAAAAATAACATTTTAAGTCATCTATAGAAGAAGTGGCATAGGTCTGTATTTGATAAATTGCTAATAAAGTTATATAAGCAGTTTTTTGAAGGGTGGAAATCTCTTTCAGCCTAGATTCATGTTTCCATGTAGAGGGATATCACTCCATGTAATTCCCTTGGCCCATCTTTGTCCAGGGAGGAGTGGCTGATCTTATTGGATAATTTGGGCAAGGAACTAGTCAGGGCCTAGCTCTCAGTCCCTCTCCTCTCTCCTTTCCTGGGGAACAAGGTACTGGTAGCCTGTTCCTCTATGTTTTCCAGAAACTGACCTCTGTGTGGGGAAACCTGTGGTTTTCGGACTGTGACTGTGATTGGGCTGGTGAATTAGCTCAGTTCTTTTTTTTTTAAAAAATGATTGATTGATTGATTGATTGATTGATTGCTGCATTGGGTCTCCGTTGCTGCATACGGGCTTTCTCTACTTGCGGCCAGCGGGGGCTACTCTTCGTTGTGGAGCAGCAGCTTCTCACTGCGGTGGCTTCTCTTGTTGTGGAGCACGGGCTCTAGGCACGGGCCTCAGTAGCTGTGGCTCATAGGCTGCAGAGCACAGGCTCAGTAGTTGTGGCACACGGGCGTAGTTGCTCCGCGGCACGTGGGATCTTCCCAAACCAGGGCTCGAACCTGTGTCCCCTGCATTGGCAGGTGGATTCTTAACCACTGCGCCACCAGGGAAGCCCTAGCTCAGTTCTTGGGTGAAGTTTTAGGAAGACATTGTTGCTATGCCTTTAAGTTACATTTAAAAATATGAGCTTTACCTATAATAAAGCTGACAGTTTGATCTTCATCTATTTGACTTTTCTGTCTTGTTTCTCAGTTATTCCAGAAGTGGGTAGGTAGGTAGGTAGCTGGGAAGAAGGGATTTTATTTAATGATCCCCTAAACCCCAGTGGTAATCATTGCTAAAATGTTCATAGGGAACATGATGCTAGCTTTTTTGAGGTTTGAGGTGAGTATTGAGAGATGGCAGAATTCAGGTAGGATTTTTTAAATGTGTTGACTTGAGAAATTCAGGCAGATGAAGATGAGTTCAGAGAACAGGAACTTGAGCTCAAGTTCAAGCCGGCTTGAGCAAAAGGCTTTGGTAAGATGTTGGTAGTGATGAGACCAGGAAGATTGACCAGGGCAGATTGTATAGGACTTTGAATGCCTGATTGAGAAATTTGACTTTTTAATCTTATAAGTAGCAGAAAACAATTGACAGTTCCTATGTAGAGGAATGGTAATGTTAAAGTTATATGTTAGGAAAGAGTTTTATTAATTGATGTTTCAATAAAGTTTAATACATACAAGAATATATCATCATTAGTGTCTAAGAGCAAGCTAACATTCAGTGGTAACAGCTATTAGTACCACCTAATCGTCACTGTAAATCATTTTGGAAGCACAAATGATTTAATAGGAAATAATCTTTCTTGAAGGTAGTCATTCCTTCAGTAGCTGTGATTTCTTTGAACAGAAGGCTGCTTCATAGGCTGATATAGATGGACTTGGAGTCATCTTTTAGCGTTAGAATTAACTTCCGAAAGCAAGCCTTTTTGAAGTAGGTGTACAAGTTTTTCATTGAGGGTTGTTTTTATGAATGTATGTTGGACTGTTTGTAGTGTCTGACAAAATAAAAGAGATGAGAAAAATAGTTTTGGAATTCATCCAAGGTGATATGATTCAATATTAAGAAAGATTTGGTAGAGTAACCCTGAACAGGTAAAAAGCCTACTAAATGAAATTACATAAATTACATCTTTACTTAGCAGCTGACATTCATGGAGAGTTTGGCTCTGTGTCATATGGATGGCTGAGGCCACAATAGGTGCCTACCAGTGTGGGCAGAGACCATTTTGTAACCCCAACAGTATGGTATGAAATAGAGAAGGGTGCTCGTTTTTTCTTTCTCATCATTTCTTCTACCACTTTCTCCTCTACCCACACCAGCACCCCATTCCCCCACTTCCTAGCCACTATCGTGGTTAAAGGAGCCATGCCCAGCTTTGCCTTGGCTGTGTTAGATTGGCTGGCAGATGGGACCAAAAATAAGTCTGCTCATGGGGTGTTCATGGGGTGTCAGACCATGAGCTACTTTAGGAAAAACATGTTTTGGGTAGAGAGGTTAAATCAGTATCTGGGGTTATATAAGTGCTTTGTACGAGTAATTTTCATTTTAATTATACAGGTAATACCTTTTTCTCTTTGTTATTAGTTTTCAGTTATGCAAGTAGTGCTTGTAATTGAAGATGCAAACAATATAAAATATGTAAATACCCCTAGTCCCATTATCCTTTCCAAGGATAATTATTGTTAACAGTTTGTATATATTCCCAGATAAATTGGACCTTATTGTATTTATTGTTATGCAGCTTGCTTTTTTTCACTTAACAATATATCTTGGTGGCCTTTCTATGTCAATAACTTTTAGGAATGCTGTACAATAAGTAGATCATAGGAAGGAATAGCAATGATTTACTTAACCACTTTCATATTGATGGATACTGGTAAGATTTTCCAAGTTACAGACTATGCCAGACAATTTCTGGAGGTCTGGAAAAAGAGGTTGGTACTTTAACTTTTTCTTTGATATATTATAAGAATAAACACTTATTAACCCCCTTTGTGCCAGACACAGTGCTAAATTTTTTACATACATTGTATAAACTTTGCAACAACCTGTGTCATAGGTGTTAACACCCCTTCCCAGGTAAGGAAAAAAATTGAAGCTCACTTGCCCAAGGTCTCACAGCCCATGAATGAAAGAACAAGGGTTAAAACCCAAGCCTGAGTCATCACAAAACCTTGCTCCTTTTCCATTTCATTTCTAAGTCTAAATATATTATTAGCAAGTAAAAAAAATTTTTTTCTGCCAGTGATGTTGTTAGAATTAGCTTGAATATAATTTTCATGTTCTAATTTAAAATTCACTTCTTGTTTATTTGTAGTTCTGTAGTTTTCCTCTCTGTTGCTTTCCATGCTTAGCTCTATTCTGCATAGATTTGAAATATGGCAATATGAAGTGGCCCCTCTGGCTCATTCTATCTCCTATTCTAGTTTGTGGGTTAGAGAGTAGCAGTATACTATGTAGCAGTATTCAAGGCTGAGAGAAATGTCTAATTAATAATTCTTTTTTTTAATTGAAGTATAGTTGATTTACAGTGTTGTGTTAATTACTGCTGTACAGCAAAGTGATTCAGTTATATATACATTCTTTTTGTAAAAAATTATCTTCCATTATGGTTTATCATAGGATATTGAATATAGTTCTTTGGGCTATACAGTAGGACCTTGTTGTTTATCCATCCTATACATAAAAGCTCACATCTGCTCACCCCAACCTCCCACTCCAGCCCCGCCCAACCGCGTCCTCCTTGGCAACCACCAGTCTGTTCTCTATGTCTGTGATTCTGTTTCTGTTTCATAGATAGGTTCATTTTTGTCATAGTTTATTTACTTTTTTTTATTTTTATTTTTTATCTGCACTGCACGGCATGTGGGATCCTAGTTCCCTGACCAGGGATCGAACCTGCACCCCCTGCATTGGAAGTACGGAATCTTAGCCACTGGAATGCCAGGGAAGTCCCTGTGTCATAGTTTAGATTCCACATATAAATGATATCATATGGTATTTGTCATTCTGTTTCTGACTTACTTCACTTAGTATGATAATCTCTAGTTGCATCCATGTTGCTGCAAATGGCATTATTTCGTTCTTTTTTATGGCTGAGTAGTATTCCATTGTATATATGTACCACATCTTCTTTATCCATTCATCTGTCCATGGACATTTAGGTTGTTTCCATGTCTTGGCTATTGTGAATAGTGCTGCTACGAACATGGGGGGGGGGCAGAAGACCTAAATAGACATTTTCTCCAAAGAAGAAGTACAGATGGCCAATAGGCACATGAAAAGATGCTCAACATCGCTAATTTTTTAAAAAAATAAATTTGGGCTTCCATGGTGGCGCAGTGGTTGAGAGTCCGTCTGCCGACGCAGGGGACACGGGTTCGTGCCCCGATCCCGGAAGATCCCACATGCCGCGGAGCGGCTGGGCCCGCGAGCCATGGCCGCGGAGCCTGTGCGTCCGGAGCCTGTGCTCCGCAACGGGAGAGGCCACAGCAGTGAGAGGCCCGCGTACAGCAAAAAAAAAAATAATAATAAAAATAAATAAAAATAAATTTATTTATTTATTTTTGGCTATGTTGGGTCTTCATTGCTGTGTGTGGGCTTTCTCTAGTTGCAGCAGGCAGGGGCTACTGTTCGTTGTGGTGCACAGGCTTCTCATTGAGGTAGCTTCTGTTGTTGCAGAGCATGGGCCCTAGGCACACGGGCTTCAGTAGTTGTGGCTCGTGGGCTCAGTACTTGTGGCTCATGGGCTCTAGAGCTCAGGCTCAGTACTTGTGGTGCACGGGCTTAGTTGCTCCATGGCATGTGGGATCTTCCCGGACCAGGGCTCAAACCTGTGTCCCCTGCATTGGCAGGCAGATTCTTAACCACTGCGCCACTAAGGAAGCCCCAACATCGCTAATTATTAGAGAAATGCAAATCAAAACTACAATGAGGTACCACTTCACACCAGTCAGAATGGCCATCTTTAAAAAGTCTTTGAATAACAAATGCGGGAGAGGATGTGGAGAAAAGGGAACCCTCCTACACTGTCGGTGGGAATGTAAGTTGGTGCAGCCACTGTGGAAAACAGTATGGAGGTTCCTCATAAAACTAAAAATAGAATTACCATATGATCCAGCAGTCCCACTCCTGGGAATATATCCAGACAAAAACTATAATTCAAAAAGATACATGCACCTAATAATTCTTAAGCTTCTGAGGTCTCCATTGTAAAACTTTTTACCTTGTGTATTGCTTTGCCCTCCCCCAGGCCATGGCACTCCAAGGTAGTGAGAGCAAGAGAGAGGGCATCTCTACCCAAGCAGGGGAAGATTTCAGGCCTCTTACCTAGCCAGCTGTGTAGAGGGAACTTCTTTCCTTCCAGTTAGGAATGGCATTGACACTTGCCCCACCCCCTACCTCTTTGGCTTTGTGGAAGTAAATGTATCTGAGAATGAGTGTGCTTTCCTACCTCCAGGCCTTTTGCTCAGCTCAGTGAAAGCTCTTCTCTGTACTGTACTGAATGTCCTGAAGCTCTTCCTGCTTGTAAGGGGATTGGGATGAAGTGGCGGTGGGCGGGGGGGAATCTTGAATACTTGATTTTAGAGTAGTGAACCTGAGAGGATCTGTTAAAAACCATTCACTTACAGTCTGAAGTAAAACTTCTTGACAAGCTATTTTAGGGTCAACCTCTGATATTTAGGCCTTGTTTCCCTTCCTAGGTTGAAAGCTGCCTGAAGATGGGGACCATATTTTTGCTGCCTTTACCCTCCTTTCAGCACCAAGCTCAGTCTGACAGCGAGTAGCATTAATTGGCTTGTCACTCATCAGGTGATAAGTGAACAACACTGGTTTTTAGAGTGTTGCCCTTAGAAAGGTTTGAATTCAGGTGGAAAGGATTAGTTACCCAGATGGAGGATAAATATTTTACAATTAAGGATGTGCGAATAATTTTAGGCAAGATACGACAGTAACTGACCAAGCTTAGGTAGATTTTCCTCTGAGTTGATTTTACATACTGGCATGTATATTTGGTCTCACTAACATCATCATAGATAACCAAGAATTGGTATAAGAAGATATTTTAATTGTAAGACTTGTTGAGAAAAAAAGCAGATAGTATACATATGACCCATCTGATGCTGGGTGAGAAGTGGCATCTTCGATAGTAAGATTGATGCATGAATTCTCTCACTTTTCTTGCTCTGATCAGCTGAAATGCCAGGAGAGGGAGGGAAGGGCTGGCCACATGCCAGTGCAGCCTGAGTGGACTTTTAAGTAGCCACTCCTGTCCTATTTGCTTCCTCAATGTTTAGCTGTGTAGGGGCAACCAAAAGGGAAAAAGGAAGGGCCTGACTTTTTGCTGGTGGTAGAAACTGCTTTCTTTCAGATCTAGCAGGTCAGGAAACAAACTTCAAAGATTAGTGACCCGGGCTTCCCTGGTGGCGCAATGGTTGAGAGTCCGCCTGCCGATGCAGGGGACACAGGTTCGTGCCCCGGTCTGGGAAGATCCCACATGCCGTGGAGCGGCTAGGCCTGTGAGCCATGGCCGCTGAGCCTGCGTGTCTGGAGCCTGTTCTCCACAACAGGAGAGGCCACAACAGTGAGAGGCCCACGTACCGCAAAAAAAAAAAAAAAAAAAAAAGATTAGTGACCCAGGTTGCCATGCCAAGACTAAAAGATGGATGATTGGGCCTCCCTGGTGGCGCAAGTGGTTGAGAGTCCGCCTGCCGATGCAGGGGATACGGGTTCGTGCCCCGGTCTGGGAGGATCCCATATGCCGCGGAGCGGCTGGGCCTGTGGGCCATGGCCGCTGAGCCTGCGCGTCCGGAGCCTGTGCTCCGCAACGGGGGAGGCCACAGCAGTGAGAGGCCCGCATACCGCAAAAAAAAAAAAAAAAAAAGATGGATGATTATTCATTTTTTTATATTATTTATTCTTATGTTCCCATTCTTTAGTGCTAATCTTATTGTGTCTGTTTCCTGCTATTGATTATGCTTCTGTAAATTAGAATATCTTCCACACATTACAGAAGGAAAAAATGGATATAAATGAATCTAAGATGATAATTCAGAATATGCTATTTAAGTTTATCATTACTATTTTAATAATGGGCAGTCATGTTTCAGAAAAGGAGCTGAGTGGTTTAGCTCTTTCCAAACTGAATTGGGCTCTCTTTTCGTTTGGATCATGAGTTTAATGTCAGCTTTCCCATGGAGATCATTTAGTGCATCCCTAGATACTTTACAATGAACTTTCCCAATTTTTTAGTTTTCTACTCTTCACATTTTGGTACCTTCCTCATAGAAACAAAACAGAACACCCTGCTACCACTTAGGAGTGATAAAAGCCTAATTTTAGTGGAAGATTCATCTATAAAACGTTATTACACAATTATGAATATACCCTCAGAAGGCTATCTTTAGCATTAGGAACTGACAGCATTATGTGGGAAGCTTAATATTTAAATGAATTGTTTTGCGATTTTGAAACAGGTGATTTTTTTTTTTGAGGCAAGTCAGAGAATTTTTTTTTTAATTGAAGTATAGTTGATTTACAGTGTTGGGCTAACTTCTGCTGTACACAAAGTGACTCAGTTATACACATATATACATTCTTTTTTAATATTCTTTTCCATTATGGTTTACTCCAGGAGACTGGACGTAGTTCCCTGTGCTATACAGTAGGACCTTGTTGTTTATCCATTCTAAATGTCATAGTTTGCATCTCCTAACCCCAAACTCCCAGTCCATCCCTCTCCTTTCCCCTTTCCCCCTTGGCAACCACAAGTCTGTTCTCTATATCTGTGAGTTTGTTTCTGAAACAGGTTATATTTTTTAAGAAATAAAAATCTCTAAGTCCTGCTAGATAAGAAAACACAGAATTGCAAAGAACTAGATTATATTTGTTGCCTAGAAAACTCTACTCTCCTTAGGAGGGCTTATTTTATCTGTTTCTGAAATTTCTATGACTATCATTTTGATACAAACACAAAATGTGACATAATTATGTTGGAGGACTGGGTGAGATAGGAAGTGAAACAGGAGGGATGGAAGAGTTTAGTTGTCTGATAGTGGCATGACAGAAATTCAATAAGTAACTCATAAAATTTGATAGCCAAACAAGTCATATATGCACATTATGTAGGAAAATTGAGGTCAGTACTGGAGGAAATGCCTAGAAGATTTGACGATACTTGCCTCTGGGAAGGGAGACCGGGTTGGGGGGGGCAGTAGAAGAGTTCTTTTTTCATCATAAACCACTTCATTCTTTTTTATTTTTTAAACTTATGTGCATGTGTTACTTTTACATGATGGCATTTCACAGAGTTGACTGGGAAATGCGTCTTTATAGAATTGGTTAAAATATAAGGTAAATGAAGGGCAGAGACCTTGTCTTATTTATCCCATGTCCCTAGGATAGACTTGACACAGTGGGGGTTTGATAAATACTTAATGAATGAAGCAATTGCAGAGATGAAATTTCTGGAGTATGAGATTAGAACCTTCAGGATAGAAGGCAAATGCTCTCCACTGAGCTGTAAACTACATAGAGCAAGGGGTCTTGCTTGCTTTTTGCTGTGTCTTGTACATAGGTGTCTGGTATAGAGTAGGTACTCAGCAAATGCTCAGGGCTCTCTTTAAAATGGACAATTCAAGAATTACAGCCTTGAGGGTGAGAAGTAAGGGTACTTCCCTCAGCTTGTGTATTGTTGCATCTATCCAGCTGAAGCATACTCCTTGCCTCACTTGGTTGATCCTTTGTTAGGCATAAAATCAGAGCTAATCAATTGCACAAAGTCTTTGTGTATTCAGTAAACTTTTTTAGTAGGGCTTCCTATGAACAAAACTTGGCATTAGGCTCTACAGAGGTTATAAAGATGAATAAGGCTCAGTGTCTGACTCCAAAGAAAATATAGTCCAGAAGGGGAAATCGAATTTCTATGTGTTTAACTGTTATGTACAAAACATATTATGAGGCCTAAGCAGCTTGTGTGGGAGAAAGGAGGAAGGCATAATTAAATCTCACTGCGGGTGGCAGGGTAGAGAGACTGATTAAAGTGCAGACCAGGGAAGGGAGGGGATGAATCAGAAAGGCTGCCTTTGCTTTCTGTTCCCCTCTCCTCCCCACCCCACCCCCGCCTTTCACTCTTTTATTTCCTTTCCGCCTTCCTTTGTTTCTGCATTTACCTAGTGCCTGCCATGAGCCAGGAAACGTGCTACCTGCCAGAATTGAAAAGATAAATTAAGGATCTTATGGTCTGGTTGGAGAGACAGACATGTAACCAAAAAATTACAGTATGATGAGTGCAATGAAAGAGTTCTGGCAAAAAAATTAAGGAGTTAGGCAGTGTCTCACAGGAAAATCAGCAGCCTTGGTTTGAATAGAAGTGTTATTTATAACACCATTTCTTGAATTACTGTGTGCCAGGCACTGTGCTGTGAGCATTTTTATATATTTACTCTTAATAATAATCCTCAGAACAGCTCTGTGAAGTAGATATAAGTAGATATTACTCTTCCCACTTTAGAGATGAGGAAGGCATCTGATAGGTTAAATGACATGCCTTAGATCACATATTCAATAAATGACTGAAGGATATCTAGGTCTGACTCCAAGGTTCATTCTATTCAAGAAACAACTAGAGGAATCCTTATATATTGCTGGTAGAATTGTAAAATGATATAGCCACTTTGGAAAACAGTTCCTTAAAAGGTTGAGTAGAGGTACATATGACCCAACAGTTCCACTCAAGAGAAATGAAAACAAACATCGACCCAAAAATGAATGTCATAACAGCACTATTCACAATAGCTCTGAAGTGGAAACAACCCAAAGGTCCATCAGTTGATGAATGGTTATTCATACACTGGAATATGTAGTCATAAAAAGGAAATGAATTGATAACATGCTATAACATGGATGAACCTTGCAAACAAACATTAAGCTAGGTGAAAGAAGTCAGTTACAAAGACCAATTTTATGATTTCATTTATATGAAATGTCCAGAATAGGCATATATATAAGTTAGATTAGTGATTGTCAGGGGCTCATAGAAGGGGAAAAGGAGGTAATGGCCTGGGGTTTCTTTTTAGGGTAATGAAAATGTTCTAAAATTGATTGTGATGGTTGCACAACTTTGTGAATATACTAAAAAAAAACTTTTAACTTTATACTTTAAATGGATGAATTGAATGGTATGTGAATTGTATCTCAACAAAATTGTTTAAAACAAAACATCCTGAGACTTTGAAATTGAATTTTCTGCTCTAGGTAGCTATAAGTATCATTACTTATTGTAAAAATAAATAAGCAACTGATCGTGACTTACAGAGTAAGTCTGGCTTTTTCCTCGCATGTTATTTATCAACATTTACTTTACGTTAATAATGTCATTTTTTTTTTTTTTTTGACTGCTTTGGGTGTTCGTTGCTGCAGGCGGGCTTTCTCTAGTCGCAGTGAGCGGGGGCTACTCTTCGTTGTGGTGCGCGGGCTTCTCATTGCGGTAGCTTCTCTTGTTGTGGAGCACAGGCTCTAGGTGCGCAGACTTCAGTAGTTGTGGCTTGCGGGCTCTAGAGCACAGGCTCAGTAGTTGTGGTGCACGGGCTTAGTTGCTCCATGGCATGTGGGATCTTCCTGTACCAGGAATCGAACCCATGTCCCCTGCATTGGCAGGCAGATTCTTTTTTTTTTTTTTTAATTTATTTAATTTTTTGCTTTATAACAAATTTAATCAGTTACACATATACATATGTTTCCATATCCCCTCCCTTTTGCGTCTCCCTCCCACCCTCCCTATCCCACCCCTCCAGGCGGTCACAAAGCACCGAGCTGATCTCCCTGTGCTATGCGGCTGCTTCCCACTAGCTATCTACCTTACGTTTGGTACTGTATATATGTCCATGCCGCTCTTTCACTTTGTCACAGCTTACCCTTCCCCCTCCCCATATCCTCAAGTCCATTCTCTAGTAGGTCTGTGTCTTTATTCCTGTCTTACCCCTATGTTCTTCATGACATTTTTTTTTCTTAAATTCCATATATATGTGTTAGCATACAGTATTTGTCTTTCTCTTTCTGACTTACTTCACTCTGTATGACAGACTCTAGGTCCATCCACCTCATTACAAATAGCTCAATTTCATTTCTTTTTATGGCTGAGTAATATTCCATTGTATATATGTGCCACATCTTCTTTATCCATTCATCTGATGATGGACACTTAGGTTGTTTCCATCTCCGGGCTATTGTAAATAGAGCTTCTATGAACATTTTGGTACATGTCTCTTTTTGAATTATGGTTTTCTCAGGGTATATGCCCAGTAGTGGGATTGCTGGGTCATATGGTAGTTCTATTTGTAGTTTTTTAAGGAACCTCCATACCGTTCTCCATAGCGGCTGTACCAATTCACATTCCCACCAGCAGTGCAAGAGTGTTCCCTTTTTTCCACACCCTCTCCAGCATTTATTGTTTCTAGATTTTTTGATGATGGCCATTCTGACTGGTGTGAGATGATATCTCATTGTAGTTTTGATTTGCATTTCTCTAATGAGCAAAGATGTTGAGCATCCTTTCATGTGTTTGTTGGCAGTCTGTATATCTTCTGTGGAGAAATGTCTATTTAGGTCTTCTGCCCATTTTTGGATTCGGTTGTTTGTTTTTTTGTTATTGAGCTGCATGAGCTGCTTATAAATTTTGGAGATTAATCCTTTGTCAGTTGCTTCATTTGCAAATATTTTCTCCCATTCTGAGGGTTGTCTTTTGGTCTTGTTTATGGTTTCCTTTGCTGTGCAAAAGCTTTTAAGTTTCATTAGGTCCCATGTGTTTATTTTTGTCTTTATTTCTATTTCTCTAGGAGGTGGGTCAAAAAGGATCTTGCTGTGATTTATGTCATAGAGTGTTCTGCCTATGTTTTCCTCTAAGAGTTTGATAGTGTCTGGCCTTACATTTAGGTCTTTAATCCATTTTGAGCTTATTTTTGTGTATGGTGTTAGGGAGTGATCTAATCTCATACTTTTACATGTCCCTATCCAGTTTTCCCAGCACCACTTATTGAAGAGACTGTCCTTTCTCCACTGTACATTCCTGCCTCCTTTATCAAAGATAAGGTGACCATATGTCCGTGGGTTTAACTCTGGGCTTTCTATCCTGTTCCATTGATCTATCTTTCTGTTTTTGTGCCAGTACCATACTGTCTTGATTACTGTACCTTTGTAGTATAGTCTGAAGTCAGGGAGCCTGATTCCTCCAGCTCCATTTTTCGTTCTCAAGATTGCTTTGGCTATTCGGGGTCTTTTGTGTTTCCATACAAATTGTGAAATTTTTTGTTCTAGTTCTGTGAAAAATGCCAGTGGTAGTTTGATAGGGATTGCATTGAATCTGTAGATTGCTTTGGGTAGTAGATTCATTTTCACAATGTTGATTCTTCCAATCCAAGAACATGGTACATCTCTCCATCTATTTGTATCATCTTTAATTTCTTTTATCAGTGTCTTATAATTTTCTGCATACAGGTCTTTTGTCTCCTTAGGTAGGTTTATTCCTAGATATTTTATTCTTTTTGTTGCAGTGGTAAATGGGAGTGTTTCCTTGATTTCACTTTCAGATTTTTCATCATTAGTATATAGGAATGCCAGAGATTTCTGTGCATTAATTTTGTATCCTGCAACTTTACCAAATTCATTGATTAACTCTAGTAGTTTTCTGGTAGCATCTTTAGGATTCTCTATGTATAGTATCATGTCATCTGCAAACAGTGACAGCTTTACTTCTTCTTTTCCAATTTGGATTCCTTTTATTTCCTTTTCTTCTCTGATTGCTGTGGCTAAAACTTCCAAAACTAGGTTGAATAAGAGTGGTGAGAGTGGGCAACCTTGTCTTGTTCCTGATCTTAGTGGAAATGGTTTCAGTTTTTCACCATTGAGGACGATGCTGGCTGTGGGTTTGTCATATATGGCCTTTATTATGTTGAGGAAAGTTCCCTCTATGCCTACTTTCTGCAGGGTTTTTATCATAAATGGGTGTTGAATTTTGTCGAAAGCTTTCTCTGCATCTATTGAGATGATCATATGGTTTTTCTCCTTCAATTTGTTAATATGGTGTATCATGTTGATTGATTTGCATATATTGAAGAATCCTTGCATTCCTGGAATAAACCCCACTTGATCATGGTGTATGATCCTTTTAATGTGCTGTTGGATTCTGTTTGCTAGTATTTTGTTGAGGATTTTTGCATCTATGTTCATCAGTGATGGCCTGTAGTTTTCTTTCTTTGTGACATCCTTGTCTGGTTTTGATATCAAGGTGATGGTGGCCTCGTAGAATGAGTTTGGGAGTGTTCCTCCCTCTGCTATATTTTGGAAGAGTTTCAGAAGGATAGGTGTTAGCTCTTCTCTAAATGCTTGATAGAATTCGCCTGTGAAGCCATCTGGTCCTGGGCTTTTGTTTGTTGGAAGATTTTTAATCACAGTTTCAATTTCAGTGCTTGTGATTGGTCTGTTCATATTTTCTATTTCTTCCTGATTCAGTCTTGGCAGGTTGTGCATTTCTAAGAATTTGTCCATTTCTTCCAGGTTGTCCATTTTATTGGCATAGAGTTGCTTATAGTAATCTCTCATGATCTTTTGTATTTCTGCAGTGTCAGTTGTTACTTCTTCTTTTTCATTTCTAATTCTATTGATTTGAGTCTTCTCCCTTTTTGTCTTGATGAGTCTGGCTAATGGTTTATCAATTTTGTTTATCTTCTCAAAGAACCAGCTTTTAGTTTTATTGATCTTTGCTATCGTTTCCTTCATTTCTTTTTCATTTATTTCTGATCTGATTTTTATTATTTCTTTCCTTCTGTTAACTTTGGGATGTTTTTGTTCTTCTTTCTCTAATTGCTTTAGGTGCAAGGTTAGGCTGTTTATTCGAGATGTTTCCTGTTTCTTAAGGTGGGATTGTATTGCTATAAACTTCCCTCTTAGAACTGCTTTTGCTGCATCCCATAGGTTTTGGGTCATCGTGTCTCCATTGTCATTTGTTTCTAGGTATTTTTTAATTTCCTCTTTGATTTCTTCAGTGATCACTTCGTTATTAAGTAGTGTATTGTTTAGCCTCCATGTGTTTGTATTTTTTACAGCTCTTTTCCTGTAATTGATATCTAGTCTCATAGCATTGTGGTCAGAAAAGATACTTGATACAATTTCAATTTTCTTAAATTTACCAAGGCTTGATTTGTGACCCAAGATATGATCTATCCTGGAGACTGTTCCATGAGCACTTGAGAAAAATGTGTATTCTGTTGTTTTTGGATGGAATGTCCTATAAATATCAATTAAGTCCATCTTGTTTAATGTATCATTTAAAGCTTGTGTTTCCTTATTTATTTTCATTTTGGATGATCTGTCCATTGGTGAAAGTGGGGTGTTAAAATCCCCTACTATGAGTGTGTTACTGTCGATTTCTCCTTTTATGGCTGTTAGTATTTGCCTTATGTATTGAGGTGCTCCTGTTTGGTGCATAAATATTTACAATTGTTATATCTTCTTCTTGGATCGATCCCTTGATAATTATGTAGTGTCCTTCTTTGTCTCTTCTAGTAGTCTTTATTTTAAAGTCTATTTTGTCTGATATGAGAATTGCTACTCCAGCTTTCTTTTGGTTTCCATTTGCATGGAATATCTTTTTCCATCCCCTTACTTTCAGTCTGTATGTGTCTCTAGGTCTGAAGTGGGTCTCTTGTAGACAGCATATATATGGGTCTTGTTTTTGTATCCATTCAGCCAATCTGTATCTTTTGGTGGGAGCATTTAGTCCATTTACATTTAAGGTAATTATTGATATGTATGTTCCTATTCCCATTTTCTTAATTGTTTTGGGTTCGTTATTGTAGGTCTTTTCCTTCTTTTGTGTTTCTTGCCTAGAGAAGTTCCTTTAGCATTTGTTGTAAAGCTGGTTTGGTGGTGCTGAACTCTCTCAGCTTTTGCTTGTCTGTAAACGTTTTAATTTCTCCATCAAATCTGAATGAGATCCTTGCTGGGTAGAGTAATCTTGGTTGCAGGTTTTTCTCCTTCATCACTTTAATTATGTCCTGCCACTCCCTTCTGGCTTGTAGAGTTTCTGCTGAGAGATCAGCTGTTATCCTGATGGGGATTCCCTTGTGTGTTATTTGTTGTTTTTGCCTTGCTGCTTTTAATATGATTTCTTTGTGTTTAATTTTTGACAGTTTGATTAATATGTGTCTTGGCGTATTTCTCCTTGGATTTATTCTGTATGGGACTCTCTGTGCCTCCTGGACTTGATTAACTATTTCCTTTCCCATATTAGGGAAGTTTTCAACTATAATCTCTTCAAATATTTTCTCAGTCCCTTTCTTTTTCTCTTCTTCTTCTGGAACCCCTATAATTCGAATGTTGGTGCGTTTAATGTTGTCCCAGAGGTCTCTGAGACTGTCCTCTGTTCTTTTCATTCTTTTTTCTTTATTTTGCTCTGCAGCAGTTATTTCCACTATTTTATCTTCCACCTCACTTATCCGTTCTTCTGCCTCAGTTATTCTGCTATTGATCCCATCTAGAGTATTTTTTATTTCATTTATTGTGTTTTTAATCGATGCTTGATTCATCTTTAGTTCTTCTAGGTCCTTGTTAACTGTTTCTTGCATTTTGTCTATTCTATTTCCAAGATTTTGGATCTGGGAAATAGAATCTTGGATCATCTTTACCATCATTATTCTGAATTCTTTTTCAGGTAGACTGCCTATTACCTCTTCATTTGTTAGGTCTGGTGGGTTTTTATCTTGCTCCTTCTCCTGCTGTGTGTTTTTCTGTCTTCTCATTTTGCTTATGTTACTGTGTTTGGGGTCTCCTTTTTGCAGGCTGCAGGTTCGTAGTTCCTGTTGTTTTTGGTGTCTGTCCCCAGTGGCTAAGGTTGGTTTAGTGGGTTGTGTAGGCTTCCTGGTGGAGGGGACTAGTGCCTGTGTTCTGGTGGATGAGGCTGGATCTTGTCTTTCTGGTGGGCAGGTCCACGTCTGGTGGTGTGTTTTGGGGTGTCTGTGGACTTTTTATGATTTTAGGCCACCTCTCTGCTAATGGGTGGCGTTGTGTTCTTGTCTTGCTAGTTGTTTGGCTTAGGGTGTCCAGCACTGTAGCTTGCTGGTCGTTGAGTGAATTTGGGTGCTGGTGTTGAGATGGAGATCTCTGGAAGATTTTTGCCGTTTGATATTATATGGAGCTGGGAGGTCTCTTGTGGACCAGTGTCCTGAAGTTGGCTCTCCCACCTCAGAGGCACAGCACTGACTCCGGGCTCCTCAATTTGGGATGATTTGTTGTCTATTCATGTATTCCACAGATGCAGGGTACATCAAGTTGATTGTGGAGCTTTAATCCGCTGCTTCTGAGGCTGCTGGGAGAGGTTTCCCTTTCTCTTCTTTGTTCTCACAGCTCCTGGGTCTCAGCTTTGGATTTGGCCCCGCCTCTGAGCGTAGGTCGCCGGAGGGCGTCTGTTCTTCGCTCAGACAGGGCAGGGTTAAAGGAGCAGCCTCTTTGGGAACTCTGGCTCACTCAGGCCGGGCGGGAGGGAGGGGCACGGAGTGCGGGGCGAGCCTGCAGCGGCAGAGGTCGGCGTGACGTTGCACCAGCCCGAGGCGCGCCGTGCGTTCTCCCAGGGAAGCCGCCCCTGGATCCCGGGACCCCAGCAGTGGCGGGCTGCACAGGCTCCCGGAAGGGCGGTGTGGGCAGTGACCTGCGCTGGCACACAGGCTTCTTGGCGGCGGCAGCAGCAGCCCCAGCATCCCACGCCCGTCACTGGGCTCCGCGCTTTCAGTCGCGACTCGCGCCCGTCTTTGGAGCCCCTTTAAGCAGCGCTCTTAATCCCCTCTCCTCGCGCACCAGGAAACCAAGAGGGAAGAAAAAGTCTCTTGCCTCTTCGGCAGCTCCAGAGTTTTCCCGGACTCCCTCCCGGCTAGCTGTGGCACATTAGCCCCCTTCAGGCTGAGTTCTCGCCGCCAGCCCCAGTCCTCTCCCTGCGCTCTGACCGAAGCCCGAGCCTCAGCTTCCAGCGCTGCGCGCCCCGGCGGGCGAGCAGACAAGCCTCTCGGGCTGGTGAGTGCCGCTCGGCACCGATCCTCTGTGTGGGGATCTCTCCGCTTTGCCCTACCCAGGTATGTGGGGAGTTTCTTGCCTTTTGGGAGGTCTGGGGTCTTCTGCTAGCATTCAGTAGGTGTTCTGTAGGAGTTGTTCCACGTGTAGCTGTATTTCTGGTGTATCCGTGGGGAGGAAGGTGATCTCCGCGTCTTACTCTTCCGCCATCTTACCCGGAAGTCGGCAGGCAGATTCTTAATCACTGCAGCACCAGGGAAGTCTCTAATAATGTCTTAAAGTGTATTTAGCTAATAGAGTTTGTCTAGTAAGTTTTAAGTAAGATTTCTAAAAATAGCGCAGCCTGTTTTGTAAGTTCATTTGGAGAAAGTTTGAAGCATTGAGGATAGATGTGTAAATAAAGTTGGGTTTTAACAATTGGTTGATACTTAAATCTTTGGAGCAGATATATGGAAATTGTTGGTTGTTAAAACTCGGAACCTTCCTGGCACTTTTCTTTCAAAGCCGTGCCATAGACTCTGGTATCCCGGTAGCAGCTGTGAAGGCTGCTGCAAGTGATGTGATTAAAACCCAGAGAGATCGTGTTGCAGAGTGTAGCAGCTCCCAGGCCAAGTATTGGGTAAGGCTCAATGTGTTTTCATGTCCTGCTACAAAATCAGGCACTTAAAAAAAATTCTTTCTGCTAGAGTGAAAGGAAAAGAGCCCTGAAAAAACAGTATATGGGAGCAGAACCAAAAAATTAGACTTAAGTGCTGAGAGTCTCTTTTGGACAGTAATTACAGTGACAGTTACTTATAAAGTACAGGCAAGTTCCTGGGGGTGGATTTTAAAAAAGTCTACCTGTCTGTCTTATTGTAGAATGAACAAAAAAGTAGCTGTTTAGTTTTTTTTTATATTATTGATTGAGTTCAGATGCTTTTTAGTATCTATGCCAATCATTTGGATTGTGGTGGCTGGTAGGCTAATTAAGTTTTCAAAAGACTGATTTGGAAGGGTTATTAATACCTCAGAAAATGGGACCAGATTTCAGAATAATTAATTAAATTTATAGAATACCCACTATGTGCAAGGGCCTGTACCAGTGTCCTTAAGGATCTAAAAGCAGTGTAAGACCTAGCATCTTTTTTTTTTTTTTTTTTCTTCTTTTTGCGGTATGCGGGCCTCTCACTGTTGTGGCCTCTCCCGTTGCGGAGCACAGGCTCCGGATGCGCAGGCCCAGAGGCCATGGCTCACGGGCCCAGCCGCTCCGCGGCATGTGGGATCCTCCCAGACCGGGGCACGAACCCGTATCCCCTGCATCAGCAGGCGGACTCTCAACCACTGCGCCACCAGGGAGGCCCAGACCTAGCATCTTTTATCTGAATTTTACTGTCTCCTTGCTGGAACTTATAAATCCATCTGCTGCAATGCATAATTGAATTCTCCCTTGCTAGTCTTTGGATTATCAAGGAGATTCTGTCTGAGACATGACTTCCATCTTGGCCCACTTGTGACCCCAGTTAACCACTTGACCTCCTTGGGATGTGTGGACAGTAATTGTTCCAAGCCTTGATCATCATCTCATGTACTTAACTGGTGTATAAAAAGCCCTGGGTAGATCACAGAGGCATGAGGTTCAGTCCTTAACCTGCCCAATGCTGTCCTTGAGCCAGGCCAGGCGAGTGATTCTATCTATGTTTCTACTCCCAGTTCTCTATATGTGTTTGGGGGAGGATGGGATGGAGAGGAGAGAGACATCACCTTTGAGGGGTTTCATGAACGAGCCAGGTAAGCGCTCATAGGTTGGTCTCAATTGCCTTCTCCAAGGTACTTTTGTCAGAAGCCATTACAGATTTGGACTGGAGCTTAATAACAAAAAGAATGGAGTAAAAATACCCCTGCCTACACTTAGGCTAACGGTTGCATCTTAGCAGAACATCCTAACAGTTGCCACCAAGATTATTTTGTAGATAGAGTCTCAAAGGAGAGAGAAGATAATGGATAGTTCACCTCAAGAATCCTGCTCATGGTCATGGGGGTGCTGTTGGAGTCCTCTGTTTTTTTTTTTGGCCTTGCTGTGTGGCTTGCGGCATCTTAGTTCCCCAATTGGGGATCGAACCAGTGCCCCACCTGCAGTAGAATCTAGGAGCCCTAACCACTGGACTGCCAGGGAATTCCCTCTTTTCTTGCTTTTTTTTTTTTTCTTTTTGAGTCTTTTTTCTTGCGTTTGTTTGTCCTATTTGGTCTAGTATTCCTAGGGATACTGGGACCTAGCCTTGGAGCTAGGCCCTTTTTTTAATGGGCATCATGGAAAATCAGAAAATATAGATGAGCAAAAATAAGAAAAAAATTTCCTCCTGTCACCCAGGGATTACCATTGTTAGTATCATGGTGTATATTCTTCTGAACGTTTCCTTTGTGTATCTGTGTACACATATATGTATTTATTTAACCATCATGAAAGCATAGTATTCATATTCTCTACTCTTTTTTCAAATCTTATTTTCTTTTATTTATTTATTTTTAAAATAAATTTATTTATTTATTTATTTATTTTCTTTTTGGCTGTGTTGGGTCTTCGTTGCTGTGCACGGGCTTTCTCTAGTTGCAGCGAGTGGGGGCTGCTCTTCGTTGTGGTGCACAGGCTTCTCATTGCTGTGGCTTCTCTTGTTGCGGAGCAGGGGCTCTAGGTGCGTGGGCTTCAGTAGTTGTGGCACGTGGGCTCAGTAGGTGTGGCTCTCAGGCTCTAGAGCGCAGGCTCAGTAGTTGTGGCACACGGGCTTATTTGCTCCACGGCATGTGGGAACTTCCCAGACCAGGGCTCGAACCCGTGTCCCCTGCATTGGCAGGCAGATTCTTAACCACTGCACCACCAGAGAAGCTCCGCTTTTTTTTAAGTTAGCATTTTATTTCAGTAAGTTTTCATCTCATCTAATTTTACCGTATTCAGATTTTTCCAATTCTCTCCCAAATATCCTTTTTAACTAGTTTATTTAAACTAATATGCAATCTGGTATGCACATTGTATCTATTTCCTTTAATTTCTTTTAATCTAGCACAGTTCCTATCTTTTCTTTTTCCTTTTATAATAATAATAACACCGACTTCTTGAGAACTTCTGCAGAACCAACTTTTGGATGAGCTGATTGCTTCCTGTGATGTCTATCCCTTGTATTTCCTGTAAACTGCCAATTATATCCAATAGTTTGATGGAGCCAAGGAAAGTATTTTTTGCTTGGATGCCAAACAGAGCTTATGTCTGAATTTCACAGTGTATCACATCATAAGTCACATCTGGTTGGCCCACTGTTAATGATGCTAAGATTGGCCATTGGATTAAGGTGATGGGATTAGGTCTCTTTACAGTGTAGTTATGTTCTCCCTGCAACTTTAGATAACATGGGTAGCGTTACTTTGGCACTTTACAAACCCCCATCAACCATGCACTTAATGATTTTAGCCTAATTGGTTTTAGCCTAATCCTTGCCTGGATCAACAGTTTTATGGGGCTTGTAAAATGATGTTTTCTAATTCTGAAATTCCTTCTGTATCTGTTAGCTGGCATTCTTCTGCAATGTAGAACTAGGGCTATTCAGTTACTCTAAAAGGTAGGATAAACACATGATTTTTTAAAAGTTGCTATTAAGGGACTCCCAGATTTTCATTGATATGTGTTTTGGTTAGCTACAGTCTTTTCTTGTTGTTGTTTTTAATGCTTAAACTGGTAAAAGTTTGGCCAGTGGGAGCCGCTGTTTTTGGTCCTGTAGAACAGGTCTCAGAAAGCATGTTTTGCTTAGGTTGGTGCTATTGCTTTCCCCATTGTCCACTTTTGTAGCTCAAAACCTTTACTTTTAAATCCTCAAATCTTTGGGAATTTCCTGGCGTCCAGTGGTTAGGACTCCATGCTCTCACTGCCAAGGGCCTGGGCTCAGTGCCTGGTCAGGGAACCAAGATCCCGCAAGCTGCATGGTGCGGCCAAAAAGAACAAACAGAACCAAAAATGAGTCTAGGAAATGCTTGAGAGGGGCTCACTTCATACTTCTAGATTAACCCACTACTATTACAATGCAAACCCCCATCTCACGTGCACATTGAGGAATAATTCTAACAGTGCTCAAAATGCCACATTTTCATGACAACTTAAAGAGCCTAACTGCTTTTAAAGAGATGTGCACATTTTGCCCAAGTCTCTGCAGTTCAGTTTTGTGGTTTAATGCCCCTCGTTTTTTATACCCAGATTTCGAGGAATATGCATATATCTCAACAATGGTTTTCTGCTGATGTTTATCTAAGAAGATTATATGTTAATGTTTCACAAACTCAGTACAACTTTTTTTTCTTCAAAGCAATGTGCAGAAGAGTTTCAGTTATTGATACATTCCAATTATCCTTGAGAGAACATGACATTTGGAAAACCATGCTGCATGTCAACAAAGAGGGTGTGAGTTCTAGATGGGCCTGGCACTAAGAGGCCTTATTACTGCATATGAAGAAATGGTGTTGTTTGACAGTGCTTTAAGGATATAACGTAATAAGATGATAATTTGCTACAGGTGTGTTTATTGTGTTTTAGTTCCCTTTTAGGAAAGAAGAGGTAGGAGACATCAGAAAGGTCTAGGATACCCAGGTCATGTGAGACCTCGTAGACCGAGGAGTAAGGATTTTGGATTTTATTTTGAGTGAGAGACGGAACAAGGTTTTCAAAGGAGGAGTGACATGATCTATCTGAACTTTGAAAGGGTCATTCGTGCTACTACGTGGAGAATAGACTGGGGAGGAGGTAGGGAAAGTTCATGGGGAGAGAGTGGAACTAAGACCAGTCAGGAAACCATTGCATTAGTCCAGGCTTTGGCTTGGGTAGCCGCAGTGGATGATGCTGAGTAGTTATATTTCAGGCGTATTTTTGAAGTGGGACCAACAGGATTTGCCAACCCATTGAATGTGGGATGTGAATTAAAGAGAGGAGTTGAGGAAGATGCCAAGGGTTTTGGCCAGAGCAGCTGGTGAATAGTTGTGCCATTTACTGAAACTGGAGGCAGGTTTAGAGCAGAAGATCGAGAGCTCAGTTTTGGACATGTTATGTTTGAGATGCTGTTTAGATATCTAAGTGATTTTGAATAGGTAGCAGAATATGGAAATCTGGGTTTCCTTGGGGTGGGAGGTGGGAGAGTCAGAGCTTGGAAATAAAGATTTTGGTGTCATCAGCCACGGGACTAGTTGGGATCACTAAAGGAGTGAATATAGATAGAAGAGAGAAGTCTGAGGATTGATCCTTGGGACGTTCCAACCTTTATAATGGGAAGATGAGAATCCAGCAAATGGGACTGAGTGGCAGTCAGTGATATAGGAAGCTTTTATGAGGCCAAGTGAAGAAAAGGGTTTCACGAAGGAGAGTAGGGTCAGCTGGGTCAAATGCTGCTGGTAGATCAAGAAAGGTGAGGATTCAGAATTGACCATTAGATTTTGCAGTATAGTGGTCTCTGGGAACATGACAAATAGTGTCTCTGCTTTACCTCACTACTTTACCCTTGTGGACTTAAAACACTATCTGATATTCTTGGCAGTTGCTCAGAAACTTCTCCACTTGCCACCGCTGTTTCAACCTCGACGTCTTTGTGTTTACTAGTTCTAAACTATGGGCTTCATACCCCGACTTGAGCCCTCACTTCTGTTCTCTTCCCTCGATTTCACATACTTGTCTGACTCTTCACAAGATGTTGCACATCTATTTTCCCTTATAATGCTCCTGATCTGGTTCTCCCCCTGGTCCCAGCACTTTCTGCTAACCATCTTGGGGGTTTGTAACTATTTTGGGTGTGTCATGGACTCCTTTGGTAATCAGATGAAGTTTATAGGCCCCTTCCCAGGAGAATACTTTTAATTGCATAAAATAAAATACATGAGATTACAAAGAAAGCCAATCATACTGGAATGTAGTTATCAAAATATTAAAAACTGGGGCTTCCCTGGTGGCGCAGTGGTTGAGAGTCCGCCTGCCGATGCAGGAGACACGGGTTCATGCCCTGGTCTGGGAAGATCCCACATGCCGCGGAGCGGCTGGGCCCGTGAGCCATGGCCGCTGAGCCTGCGCGTCCGGAACCTGTGCTCCACAATGGGAGAGGCCACAGCAGTGAGACGCCCGCGTACCGCAAAAAAAAAAAAAAAAAAATTAAAAACAAATTTATGATAAAAATATATTTGTTATTATATTTAATGTATTAAATAACACATTCTAGCAGTGGGCCTAATAGCTATTGTAAATTTAAAGTAATGATAAGTGTAAATGATATTGCAATATACCTCCAGCAGCTGTATTATATGAAAATATATGTGGTTTTTATTAGAGACAAAATCACAGGTACTGTCAATCCTAATGTGGTTTGTTGTTGTATTCATAATAGAGTAGATTTTTGACATTTAGTTTCAAGTTAATGAAAATAAAGATAAAATTTTATTCCCATGTAAGTCTTGGTTAAGAACCTAGAGAGAGAACTGTCATGCTGGTGTGAGGAGAGCACTGAGTGCTCACCAGGTGGAGGAACAAGCCTCGTCTGCATGGAAGCATCCTGCCACATTTCTCATGGGTAGTGGAGGATTCAGACATGGACTTTATGCCTTGAGTAGTAGAGTGCCAGGGTAGGTTCTTGAGCAGGAATAATAACTTTATGAAATGCATTTGAAAAAATCAGAAAACCCGTGGTAAACACTGTCATTTAATGTATGTTTGGCTAGATTCTTTCAATTTTCAAAAATTGGCTCCTTTATTTTAGTATAGAAGGTTTCTTCTTTTGCCTCTGTGTGCTTCTTTCCCTGACTAGCTATCCAAAGTTGCTTACAATCTGTATTTTATTCTTCAGGAGTTCAGTTTGAGTGATCTGTCTACATTCTTTTACTTATGGGGCAGGGACAGCTGGAGAGGGAAACTGGTGCTTTTGTGCTTTCATTTGCCTCTAGGATGCTTCTGCATTGTTTTCCAGCAAAGGGCCCTTCCCTTTGTGGCAAAGGAGTGAATTCTGATATTCAGGGGAAAAAATCAAAGAGAGAAACCTTGCCCATTTAAAAAATTGGGTTCTGTTTTCTTCCTGTTTAGTTTTTTGTTTTTCGGTTTTTTTTTTTTTTTTGGCTGCGCAGCCTGTGGGATCTTAGTTCCCCAAGGGATCAAACCAGGGCCCCGTGGTGAAAGCACGGAGTCCTAACCACTGGACCACCAGGGAATTCCCATTACTGTTGAATTTTAAGAGTTCTTTGAATACTTTGGGTATCAGTCCTTTATTAGATACACATTTTGCAGATATTTTCTAGCAGCCTGTGGCGTTGTCTTTTCATTTTCTTAAGTGATTTTCACAGAGCAGAAGTTTTTAATTTTATTGAAATCCATTTTACCATTTTTTTCTTGATGGATTATGCTTTGGTGTCAAGCCAAGGTCACTTAGATTTTTTCCTGTTATCTTCTAGAAGTTTTATATTTTTGTGTTTTACATTTAGGTCTATGATCCATTTTGAGTTAATTTTTGTGAAAGGTGTATGGTTAGTGTCTAGGTTCTTTTTTTTGTATGTGGATCTCTATTCATTTATTTTTAATACTCTCTTTTGGAAGAGATTTTTAAGTTGCTAAATAATGTACCTCAGCCTTCATCTTTCCAACTACATGGAGTCCAAGTTTTTGACAATGGTCCCAAATGGTGGTCTCCTTCATAGTTATTAGATGGTATTATGTGAACTATTTCTAACAAAGTTTCATTTTTCTTACATTGTGTCCAAGAGAAACACACATAACATGATACATTAAATACAACAGTTTTGCATAAGAGTAAGATAAATGTCTGTTTTGGTACCTCTTTGAAAGGTATCTAAATGTATGCTTATAATCATCAGTTCTTAGGGTTCTTTTCACCAGTCTAACTTTAGTATTACATGATATTAGACTAATAGGAGACTGAAAGTATAATTTTTACTAACTCCTTGAAACTCATCTACTGAATTTTTTTTTTAATAATAAAGTTGTTTTTTTTTTTTTTTTTTTTTTTGCGGTACGCGGGCCTCTCACTGTTGTGGCCTCTCGCGTTGCGCAGCACAGGCTCTGGACGCGCAGCTCAGCGGCCATGGCTCATGGGCCTAGCCGCTCTGCGGCATGTGGAATCCTCCCAGACCAGGGCACGAACCCATGTCCCCTGCATCGGCAGGCGGACTCTCAACCACTGCGCCACCAGGGAAGCCCCTATAATTCAGATTTTTTTAAAAAATTATTTTATTTTTATTTTTGGCTGCATTGGGTCTTCGTTGCTGCGCGCAGGCTTTCTCTAGTTGTGCCCAGCGGGGGCTACTCTTCGTTGTAGTCCGTGGGCTTCTCATTGCGGTGGCTTCTCTTGTTGCAGAGCACGGGCTATAGGTGTACGGGCTTCAGTAGTTGTGACACTTGGGCTCAGTAGTTGTGGCTTACAGGCTCTAGAGTGCAGGCTTAGTAGTTGTGGCGCATGAACTTAGTTGCTCCGTGGCATGTGGGAAATTCCCGGACTAGGGCTCGAACCCATGTCCTCTGCATTGGCAGGCGGATTCTTAACCACTGTGCCACCAGGGAAGCCCTCACCTACCAAATTTTTGACAGAATAGTTTATGTCATGATTAGATTTGTCATTCTACTATCCCAGGAGATTTTAGTATTTGGGGACATTGTCATATATATAGTCTTTCTTCCAAATTATGGTTGTTGAATATGTTAAATGATGTTAACTGTTATCAGTACCAGTGGGAACTCTATGGTTTATATTATTCTTATCCATAATTGTAACTTTTTGGCAACTGTACCTTCCCCCATCTCATCCTTCCCAGAATTGTCATCCAGTGGCAAAAACTTGTTAAGCTTATTAATATTTCCAAGAAATAGAAATTAGAAAGATCTTTTGATGTGATCAAACTTTTTAAAATTGTTTTTTTATGCTAATACTTTGTTGATAAATTCTCTTTTATTGAATTAGTTAAGGAATCAGGCTGAGTAGATTATAGTGACACTATATTACATATGCTGTCAGTATGCTATATATATATATATATATATATACACACACATACACACACACACACACACACACACATACATATACTGTATGCTACAACTTTATTTAGTATTTTTATTCCTGTGTTTCAGTGAGGTTGTTTTCTTATTTTGATCCTTTTTATATTTTATAATCAATGTCATATAAAATGAGTTGGGAAACAACGGTTTATATTTGGAAGTTAGGAATAGTCACTGTCACTGGGATTATTGATCCTGTGCATTTGAAGAAATTGTCTGGTAAAGTTATCTAGTAAGGACTGTTTTTTTTTTTTTGGCCGCGCTGCGAGCCTTGTAGGATCTTAGTTCACTGACCAGGAATTGAACCTGGGCTCCCGGCAGTGAAAGAAAGCGCCGAGTCCTAACCACTGGACCTGCAGGGAATTCCCCTAGGACTTTTTATCCTTTGTAGTTTTTAATAATTTTCTCTGTTATAGCCAATTATTTTCTCATTTTCTTTTTATGAATGCATAAGAGTAATATATGATAAAAATCTACCTTTAAAGTCTAAAAGAGTTATTTCAATAAGTGTAAAACCAAAATTTTTATTATTAAGAAAATGTGTCAAAGTTTAGTTGGCGGCATTCTTTCTCAAGCATATAGAATAATTGGACATCTGAATTGATCGCGTTGTAAATTTTATAATTTTGTCAATGTAACCTCCACAGGAGTGACGGGGATGTTTTCTTAGGTTCAACTAAACATTTGCACATTCAGACTGGTAAAACCACCATAGGTCTCACTTGGCAACATTTATTCAGAAGGATATAGGACAGAAGCTATAACTTATCAGTAAGACAGTGGGAGTCCTTACAGCAGTTCATTCTTTCTGAAGTGCTCTTCTCACAGCTTAGGTCTGAAGTGCTCTTCTCACAGCTTAGGTTCAAAGAGATGAGATCCACGTTGTGTGGTGCAGAGAACTCCATGGGCATAGTTTCCAGGGTCTTTTGCCAGGACATGCCTAATTAGGTAACATGTCACCATACTCAGAGAAGTTCAAGAACGTGGCTTCCTACTAAGTGGCTATTGTACTTCCAGTCCAGATGCAATTTACTAATTTGGTAATTTCTGTCATAAGAAATGTTGCCAGGTAACATAGGTGGCATGCTGTTTAATTAGGTTAACAGGGATTAACCCAAGGTTGAATTCTCATACATTGGGAGAACGGGTTTTGCTCATCTTTGGTCCACAGTCATGCATGCTGATTTTTCATTTATGCCTTCTTGTTTTAGTATCATCTTTCAGAAGGTTTTTCTTACTCCAAGATTATTTTTTAAATGTCATTTGTTTTCCTATTGGTTAGAAATGTCACTGTTGTCATAGAGCAGTTATTAGGAGATAGTTCTTCAAATTAACAAATGGTTGTGTATATTAAAAATGTGTACTTTTTAAAGTAATAAAAACCTATTTATAATCTTACGATTGTATATTAGATTCTGTTATTTGTATGCTGAAAATTTATAGGGTCAATTTTTTCCTCAAAGAAAGTATTTGTAGTCTGAAAAGCAGTATACTTTTTTCTAAATAGAAGTTTGCCTTATTGAAGGCTGTTGTGCTTATTTAGGTGGCCTTACTCTGAAAACTAACCACTCAGTGTAGTAGAAAGTGGTGAATTAGGGGTTTGAATAATGGGGTTCTGGTTTCAGACCTGCTACTTTACTGACTGCCCCGTTGTGCAAGTCAGCCTCTCTGTGTTTTGTTTTGCTCAAACTGCATGAATAACAATCCCTATCCTGCCTATTTCCGAGTATTGTTGAGGATTAGATGGGATGATGGATATAAAGGCACTTTTAACTGGTAAAGCAGTTTAAATGTAAGGAATTATTGCATCTTAACTTTTCCTCCCTTTCTCTTGTAGGTAGTGTTGGTGCTTCTTTTCAGTGCCAGTCCATCCATCACGACCACATTTGTCATGATGACAGTGACAAGGTGAGGTCCGTGTTGATGTCTACAATGGTGAAAATGCATGCTGCCCTTACATCACTGGATTCACTTGCATAACTGGTCGTAGGGGCAGAAGAGTGTGGCTTGGGGGGCACAATGTTGAGATGCAGAGAGCCTTGCTGGTTTGTGTGCCAGCTCACTAGACTGCTCCAGAAAACTTGCAGATAATTCCCAGGAGGTGGGCTGGACTCCTGATAACCCATTTCCTTACCCCCATGTCACTGCACTTCTTTCCCTGCGCAGCCTGGATGGATTATCTTAATATATGAACAGGTGCTCCCAAAGCTGATAACTATTTCAGCAATTTGTGTCTGTTTCCAATTTGAAATATCTCAGACATTCCGATTTGGTTTGTTTTGTAGTTGATTGTATTATGGCTTATTCTCATGCTTACTTTTTTTTTTTTTTTTTTTTGGCTGTTTCCAAAGCCCAATTTAAATGTTGAGGAATGACGGTGGAACCTGTCTGATTAATGCAAAAGAAGCCTGCTTTGGGCCTTTTTTATTTTTTAAATCAGGTCCAGACTTTTGGTATTTTGCTTCTGTTCTTTTTATCTCTAAAGAAACTGGTCTTTGGGGGCTTTCCAGTACTCATCAGCACCCTTGATGGCCCAGCCCTTGACGTAGATACTAATGTGGGCTTGGTGTTTGGAACCTCTGGCTGCTGATATTGGATGGGCTTAAATTTAGTCTTTTCCATCATCAGTTTCCAGTGGTCTCCCTCCCATTTCCTGTGTCTTGTATGCAGGAATGTATCACTCCCCTGGTAGTTTCCCCAGGCAGACCAATCCAAGTGCTGTTTTTCTGTGCTGTTGTAATCAAGATCCTCCTCCCTCATCCTGTTGGAGCTCGATCAAGATGTTGGTTGATCATTGGGATTTTCCAAATGGCCTTTTTGTTCTGTGTGTTGCTCTCTCTGTCTTTGTGAGCTTTGCTCAGTCAGATTTCAGTCTGTTTACAGAGAGAGTGGTATGATTTTAGTATTCCAGATTCTCTCTTATTATGATAGTAATCCAGAGGCATGGGTTTAACTTTTAACTTCTTTTAGAAGCAAGCCACTGAAAAAGACTTCTAGACTATATAGTTAGCTCCCTAAAATTCAGTAAACCACAGATTTTAGACGAGCATTTGAAAATAAGACTGATAGAAAAGGCAAAATCACTTTTGGTCAGTAATATTACAAAGAATTGTGTTACATCATTGTAAAGATGTTTGGGGGTTAAAATTTCTTTCCGCAGCTAGGTATAATATGCCTCTATCCATTGTTCATTTACAGCGGAGAAGCCAGACTATTCTCTGTTCTGTCTCCAGGTTTAGAGTCAAGAGATGAGATTTCTGTCCATTTCTGCCAGATGCTTTTTATCTACTTTAAAATGGTTTTCCTCCTAATTTCTGAATCTTTGTATGACTCATTTTGTGCTTTTAGGATGGGATCTTTCCTGAAATACATGGGGGGAGGGCAGAGAAATTTTAGGGATTTTTGTCACTTGATCAGCAGATCAAAGAACTGTCAGAAACTGCTCTCCTTTCCCGCCTACCATGCATATATTTATGATGGTTTCCCAGAGGGAAATGGAGAGAATGGATTAGGGTCTCTTGACTGTATTTATAATTGATTCAACTGATTCAGTCAGCAAATAATATTTGTTGATAGGCAGCTATGTTTCTTGGCACTTAGGGAATATATCAGGATACAAAACAAAGATTGCTGTTTTTTCATGAGTGTGCAGTCTAACTGGGGGAGGCAGACAAGAAAAATAAACATAAGTTATAAGTTATATAGTATGCTACAATAAGCACAATGGATTAAAGAAACGTACAGCAGAATAAGAGGGATGAGGAACACCAAGAATTGGATGTTACAGATTGCAGCTTTGAATAGGATCATTAGACATCATTCTGGGGAGGAGAGTGGTGGATAGGACAAGAATCAGATCTCTGTGTTTGTAGCAGCTTCTGACTTCTTTCTTTCTATAATAAATGGATATTGGTTTTGCAAAAGCAGCAACAAAACCTGCTGCCTGATATATGCCACTTGGATAGGTATGTGTGTTCTCTCTCTCTCTCTCTCTCTCTCAGAATTGAAGGGATTATAGAGCACAGCTAATTCAACCCTCTTTTTAAAATAAACTTGTAAGCTGTGACCCCAGGGAGAAGAGACTTAAGGAGTCACCCTGGAGTGCTGCAGCTAGATCACATCTTCTTTCCCTGATACAAGCCATGTAAAGTAATTGTCTAGCTATTCTGAGCACACTGTCAAAACATATATTGATGCTTTGCTTATTATCCTCACTTAGCTTTCAGGCATGGTCCGTTTCTCAGATTTGGGAACAAAAGTTGATTTTTCTTAAATGTTGTCTGAATTTTAACTAATTCATGTGTGATGTGGGTGGAACCAAGGAGAAAAAGGGCCAGTCCATTTGTCGGACCTCCATTCTACAACCTTGGAAGTGGTGGCAAGCCCCCAAATTCCATGGTTTGGCTTGTTTTCCAACTTAAGTTTCTCTGCTGCTATACATCCATCGGCTTGTCACTTACAGTGCCTGAAGGAGCTGTTTCCAGCTCTGAGGTTTACTGTTAACTAATGTGAGTTACATACTCTCATGTTCAGTTTATATTGGGCATAGCAATTCACACAAAGCCCTCCAGCAATATTTTTATATTCATTCACAATGTCATACCCCGTAATTTCCAGGTAGCAAACACTTACTTATTGTATATCAATATTTGAGTACCTGCTATGAACTAAGCATTGTTCTAGGCATTGGGGACAGTGTATTGAACAAAACAGACAGGAATCTTTACTCTTATGGAGCTTGCTCTCTGTAAGTGGGTTAGGGAGATGGCAAGACATAAATAAAGATACTGTTCATTTGTGTTATGAAGAATCATAAATCAGGTAAGGGATATAGGAGTATTCGGAGAAGATTACCTTCTAAACACCCTTTGAAATAGGGGTTGTTTTATCCCCATTTGTAGGTGAGGAATGTGAGACATAGATTAAGTAGTTTCCCCAAGGTTACCCAGTTAGTAAGTAGTAAAACTGGGATTCAAACACAAGATACCTAATTCCAGAGTCTGTACTTGACCATCTGAAGAAATCTGTTCCTAATGTAGTTTTACCCACTCAACTCTGACATGCTCAGGGGAAAATATCTTCAAGTGGAGAAGGCCCTGGAGAATCACAGTGAGCCAAGTCACTTGGCAGGTAATCTTTGCCTGTCAGTTTTTTCTTGCCCAGCTCCTTTTGGCCTCCGTTGTGTTTCATGACTATTTGTTACTCCAGGCTTCTCTAACCTGACACCCCTGCCCTGATTCATACTCAGAAATCTGTGCTTCTTTATAAGAAACCTCACATTGTGTGTTGCTGTATTGCACTGATCAAATGTGATGGTTATGTAGAAGCAATTTAAAAGTATAAAGAATAACACAAAAATGTGATTGTGATAGCATATTTATGTTTCACTTAGATATTGAAGTTAACCTAAATCAGCTAATGTCACCTTGGGATTATTAAGTAGTCATCTTCACAGTGAGAACAAGCTTGACATGGGTCTGTCCTGAGAATGAGATAAAACATTGAACAATATGATAAAAGGAGATTATTCCTTCAGGTGAGATGAATTAATTTGTAGCCTCAATGGTACACTCTTCCGTAGTGGCCTGGTAATACTTCTGGGAAGGCTGGCCATTTGAGAGAGGGAAATGGAGAGGTTTTTTTGGTTTTTGTTTTTTGTTTTTTTTTTCTGCGGTACACGGGCCTCTCACTGTTGTGGCCTCTCCCGTTGCGGAACACAGGCTCCGGACACGCAGGCCCAGCATCCATGGCTTACGGGCCCAGCCACTCCGCGGCATGTGGGATCTTCCCGGACCGGGGCACAAACCTGTGTCCCCTGCATCGGCAGGCGGACTCTCAACCACTGCGCCACCAGGGAAGCCCGAGAGTTCTTTCTAAACTGCATGTGAATGGCTACTCAGAGCAGAAGTCTTTTCTGGACAAAACTTCCTTTTGCTAGCCTTCAGTCCCTTTGTCATGGAAGACGGTACCAATCCGATTTGTGTACAGGTATTCGCACACAGACTGCTTTCAGAAAGATGGGAAATGTGCTACTGGTTTTTCTTCCATGACTATATACTTCCTTTTATCTTAATCTTTTAAGTTTTTAGGTTTTTTTTTTTTTTGCGGTATGTGGGCCTCTCACTGTTGTGGCCTCTCCCGTTGCGGAGCACAGGCTCCGGACGCGCAGACTCAGCAGCCATGGCTCACGGGCCCAGCCGCTCCGCGGCATGTGGGATCTTCCCGGACCGGTGCACGAACCCGTTTCCCCTGCATCGGCAGGCGGACTCTCAAGCACTGCGCCACCAGGGAAGCCCGAGTTTTTAGTTTTTTAAAAAATTACATGTTGATTGTAAAAAGATATGCAGCACTACCTTCAATCCCTCTCCCCAGAAGTAACAGCAATTGGAATTTTAGTATTAACCCGATTTTTTAAAGTTATATTTGTGTAAAATATTTTTCATCTTTGCAAACAGTGGTTTTTAGTATATTCAAAGAGTTGTTCATCTATCTCTACTATCTAATTTTAGAACACTTATCACTCCCCCTCCAAAAAAAACTCTATACCCATTAACAATCACTCCCCATTATTCCTTCCCGCCAGCTCCTGGCAACCACTAATCTTTCTGTCTCTATGGATTTGCCTGTTCTGCACATTTCGTATAAATGGAATCACACAATATGTGGCCGTTTGTGTCTGGCTTCTCTCACTTAGCATGATGATTTCATGGGTTTGTCTATGTTGTAGCATAAATCAGTACTTCATTCCTTTTTATGGGTGAATAATATTCCATTGTGTGGATCTAGCACATTTTGTTTATCAATTCCCCAGTTAGTGGATGTTTGTTTCCATGCTCTGGTTATTGTGAATAACACTGCTGTGAACATTTGCCTGTGAGTGTGTTTTTGTTTTCACATGATTTTAACAATTTGAGGATCCGCCAAACTTTTCCAAAGTGGCTGCACCATTTTGCATTCCAACAAATGCTTGAGGGTTCCAATTTCTTCACATACTTGCCAATACTTTTTTCCTGGTTGTCTTTTATAAATTGATTGATTGATTGATTGATTGCTGCTTTGGTTCTTCGTTGCTGTGTGTGGCTTTCTCTAGTTGCAGTGAGCAGGGGCTACTCTTCGTTGCGGTGCACGGGCTTCTTATTGCGGTGGCTTCTCGTTGCGGAACACGGGCTCTAGGCACGTGGGCTTCAGTAGTTGTGGCACACGGGCTCAGTAGTTGTGGCTCTCAGGCTCTAGAGCACAGGCTCAGTAGTTGTGGCGCACAGGCTTAGTTGCTCCGTGGCATGTAGGATCTTCCCGGACCAGGGCTCAAACCCGTGTCCCCTGCATTAGCCAGTGGATTCTTAACCACTGCGCCACCAGGGAAGCCCCTGGTTGACTTTTAAATTATAGCCACTGTAGTGAGTGTGAAGTGGCATCTTATTGTGGTTTTAATTTGCATTTCTCTAGTGACTGACTATGCTGAGTATCTTTTTATATGTTTATTGGCCATTCCTAAATCTTCTCTGGTCAGTTAAAAAATGTCAGTTAAAGGTCCTTTTATTGTTCTTGCCCCTTGTGCTTAAAAAATCTCCCTATGCCTCGTATTATTTTATTATTTATTTATTTATTTATTTATTTATTTATTTCTTGCTTGCTTGCTTGCTTGCTGCATTGGGTCTTCGTTGCTGCACGCGGGCTTTCTCTTGTTGCAGTGAGCGGGGGCTACTCTTTGTCATGCTTCTCATCGTGGTGGCTTCTCTTTGTTGTGGAGCACAGGCTCTAGGCATGAGGGCTGCAGTAGTTTTGGCTCGCAGGCTCTAGAGCTCAGGCTCAGTAGTTGTGGCACACAGGCTTAGTTGCTCTGCGGCATGTGGGATCTTCCCGGACCAGGGCTCGAACCTGTGTCCCCTGCATTGGCAGTGGATTCTTAACCACTGGACCACCAGGGAAGTCCGTATGCCTCGTATTATATCGTTACATGTGTTCCATTAGGGAAATGTGGGGAAACAGAATATGTCATAAGTAAACATACCATCTTTCAATAGTTAACACTCTTAACATGCATTTTTTTCTTCAAATTTTTCTTTGCATTCTCTGCATGGTTAAAACAAAACTAAAGCACTGATTATCTATGGCTGTGTAATTAATTATCCTAAAACTCAGTGGTGCAAAGCATATCTTTTGGTATCTTTCATGGTTCTGGGGTTTCCTGTGCTCAGCTAGGTGGGCTCTTGCTTGGAATTTCTCATGCAGTTGCAGTCAGATGGTGGCTAAGGTTGGAGTCATCTCGATGTCTTCCCTCACATGTCTGATGGTTGATGCTGGTTGTCAGCTGGGACTTCAACTGGGGCCCTCAGCCTGAGCACCTATATGTAGCATGGGCTTCCTCACAGTATGGCAGCTTTGATTCTAAGAGTGACTGTCCCAAGAGGACCACACAGGTGCTGTATGGCCTTTTATGACCTAACTTCAGAAGTCACAAAGCTTCACTTCCACCATAGTTACAGGCCTGCCCAAATTCAAGAGGAGGGAGCATCAATCCTACCACTGGGGAGGAATGTCTACATAAGAAGAAGAGAATGAAGGATGGGAGAAAGTATCATGGCCATATTGAAAAATATAATCTGCACATTATATATACATGAAACATCAGTTAAAATGTCTACATAATGTTCCACCATAAGGGTACATGGTAATTTATTTAACTTGTCTTCAATTGTGGAGCTTTAGGTCATTTTTAAAAAATTGTGTGTTTATTCATTCAGCAAATATTTATAAGTGCCTACTATATGCCAGGGATAATTGAGTCACCAGAGTACCATGGTGAAAAGACTGACAAAGAAGGTCCTTGTTCTTTGGGTGCTTATTTTTTGTGGATGGGACAGAAAATGAACTGTATATGTAAACCAGTAAATAATCAGATACTCTTAAGTACTGTGCAAGTAATTGGGCAGTTGGCTACTCTAGATTAGGTGTTAGGGAACGCCTTTAAGAAGGTGACATTTTGGGCTTCCTTGGTGGCGCAGTGGTTGAGAGTCCGCCTGCCGATGCAGGGGACACGGGTTTGTGCCCCGGTCTGGGAGGATCCCACATGCCGCGGAGCGGCTGGGCCCGTGAGCCATGGCCGCTGAGCCTGCGCGTCCGGAGCCTGTGCTTCGCAACGGGAGAGGCCACAACAGTGAGAGGCCCACGTACCGCAAAAAAAAAAAAAAAAAAAAAGAAGGTGACATTTTAAGCTAAGGTCTGACAGATGGAAAAGAACAAATCGAGAAAATCTGGGCCATAGGAGAACATGCTAGGGAGAGGAAACATCTAGTGCAAAGGCCATAAGGCTAGAAATTGAAACAAACAGAAGGAAAGCTGATGTGCACAAGCAAGGTGGATGAGGGTGGAAGTGGTGGTATGAGATGAGGTTGAAGGGGTAGGCACAGACTAGATCAAGTGGATCTTGGTAAGCCAGGGAAAGAAGTTTCAATTCTGCGTATTATGGAATGGAAGCCTTTGGAAGGTTTTAAGCAAAGGAGTGATGTTATATTTTTTTAAATATCCCTTTTCCTATTGTGATAAGAATTTTTAAAAATTGTGGTAAAATCTGCAATATAAAATTTACCATCTTAACCATTTTTAGGTGTACAGTTCAGTAGTGTTAATAAGTACATTCACATCGTACAACCAATCTGTAGAACTCTTTTATGTTGCAAAATGGAAACTATGTCTGTTAAACAATAATTCACTCTCTTCTCCCCCCAACCCTTGGCAGTCGCCCTTCTACTTTCTGTCTCTGAATTTGAGTGCTCTATGTACCTCATACAAGTGAAGTCATATAATAGTTGTCTTCTTGTGACTGACTTAGCATAATGTTGTCAAAGTTCATCCATGTTGTAGCATGCCTCAGAACTTCCTTCCTTTTAAAGGCTGAATAATATTCCATTGTATGTATATAATACATTTTGTTTATTCATCCATGGATGGCCACTTCGGTTGCTTCCATGTTTTGGCTATTGTGAATAATGCCGCTGGAACATAGGTGCACAAATATCTCTTTTAGACCCTTTTAACTCTTTTGGGTATATGCCTAGAAGTGGAATTGCTAGATCATTTCTTTCGTTCTTTTTTTTTTTTTTCTATTTTTAATGTTTTGAGGAACCACTATTTTGTTTTCCATAGTGACTGCACCATTTTACACTCCCATCAGGAGTGCACAAGGATTCCAGTTTTTCCACATCCTTGTCACCACTTGTTGTTTTCTGTTTTTACTTGTTTTGTTTAATAGTAGCCATCCTAATGAGTGTGAGGTAGTATCTCATTGTGGTTTTGATTTGCATTTCCCTCCTGACTAGTGATGTTGAACATATTTTCATGTGCTTACTGGACATTTGTACATCTCTGGAGAAGTGTCTATTTCAGTGCTTTGCCCATTTTATAGTCAGGTTTTGGATTTTGTTTGGTTGTAGTTCTTTATATATTCTGGATATTAACCTCTTATTAGATATGATTTGGAAATATTTTCTATTCCGTAGGTTGCCTTTTCACTCTGTTGCACGGATGTTTTCATTTTGATGTAATCCAATTTATCTATTTTTTTCTCTTGTTGCCTGTGAGTTTCAGAATGAGATCTTCCTTATATATGTCCTAAGATTATGATTGTTTTTCTTTTGTTAGAAATAAGGAAAAGGGACTTCCCTGGTGGTCTAGTTGGTTAAGACTCCGTGCTTCCAATGCAGGGGGCATGGGTTCGATCCCTTGTCAGGGAACTAAGATCTCGCATGCTGCTCGGTGCGGCCAAAAAAAAAAGAAAAGAAAAAGAAAAGAAAAGAAAAAAGAAATAAGGAAAAGACAGAAAATCTGACAAGAAATCCATAACTACTAAAGAAATCTAATTCAAAGTTCAGATAGCTAACCAGCAAATTCTACCAAACATTTAAAGGAGGCATAACACCAATCTTATAGAAACTCTTGTAGAGAATAGAAAAAGAGAGAATACTCTGTGATTCATTTTCTGAGGCTAGCATAATATCTGTAACAAAACTTGATAAGGACATTACAAAAAATGGAAAATAACAGCTACTCTCACTTAAGAACACAGATGTAAAAATTCTAAGCAAAATATTAGCAAACCAAATCCAACAATATATAAAAAGAGTAGTGCAATATGACATGATTTTATTAGGAATGTAAAATTGGTTTAACCTTCAAAAAACAATCAAGGTAATTCACCCAGTAACAGAAAATCCATGATTATCTCATATACAGAAAATTTTGATGAAATTAAATATCCATTTTATGATAAACTTTTAACAAATTTGAAATAAAAAAGAACTCCCTTGATTTGCTAAAGGAAGCTACAAAAAACCTACGGCCAACATCATACTTAATGGTGAAATGTTGGAAGCTTTCCAGTTTTTTTTTTTTTTTTTTTTCCTGTACGTGGGCCTCTCACTGTTGTGGCCTCTCCCGTTGCGGAGCACAGGCTCCGGACGCACAGGCTCAGCGGCCATGGCTCACGGGCCCAGCCGCTCCGCGGCATGTGGGATCTTCCCAGACTGGGGCACGAACCTGTGTCCCCTGCATCAGCAGGCAGACTCTCAACCACTGCGCCACCAGGGAAGCCCAGCTTTCCAGTTTTGGAATAAGATGAAGATGCATGCTCTCACTGTATCTATTTAGCATTGTACTGGAGGTCCTAGCAAGTGCAGACAAGAGGAAAACATGCTGGAAAGAAAGAAATTGAATAGTCATTTTCTGCCAACAGAACTGTATATGTAGAAAACTGGAAAAAAATGAACAAAACTATTAGAATTAATAATTATATATAAAACCTAGAATAGACATCTAGAACAAATGTGCAGGACCTCTACAGAAAATTGTGAAGCATTATTGAAAAAATCAACAACTTGGGTTGATAGAAGGGTTCATCTTACTTACAGGTTGAAGATTCAATATTGTAAAGATATCAATACCACCTAATTTATCTCTGGATCCCATGCTGCCCAATAAAAAAATCTCAGCGTCATTCCCATGTGTTAGACTGGTAGGGCACCAGGGTAGACAATCCCAGTGACCAGATACACTTGAAGGAACTGCAATATTTTCCTGTTTGGTAAGCAACTTATTGGTATATTTTTATTTTAGCAGTTGAGGGGACTTAAATGACTTAGGTACCCCAGGAAGAAGTTTTTAGTAGGCATTCACAGTTTTCATTTCTGTCATGAAAACGAATTTTAAAGGGCAGTCTTGGAGTCAGAATTCTCAAAAGTTCTTGCTACAAGCAACTACTTTTCGCACGAGTGCTGTACTGTCCCCTAGCCACATGTGACTATTTAAACAATCCTGGTTAATGCATTAATTGCACTAGCCCCATTTCAGGTGCTCACTCAGTAGCCATATGTATGTAGCTAATGGCTACCTTTTGGATGCTGCAGATGTTGAACATTTCCATCATTGCAGAAAGATCCATTGGACACCTCTCCAACAAGGCTTCCCACCTTTTTGAACCGACACCAAGTAGAATTTTAGGTGGACTGGGGTTGAGCCACTGCTCTGGTATAATTTACTTCCTGCCACATTAGGTGGTCAGTGGCCCACCTTAAAACGTAACCCACTCATCAGGTGTTTATTAGCAGGGTACCAGATTTTCTGGTTAAGAAAATCAACTAGAAAAGAAATTGCAGTACAAATTTCCAACGATTCAACCTTGAGGTGTGGGACCATTGTTTACATGTAGACAGACTTCTTAGGTGAAGCCTTCAGATCCCAGTTAACTAAGATCTCAGCCATTTGAGAAGGGTTCTCAAAGAGTGCCTGACAAAGGATTGGCTGAAGCCCAGGGGGAATTCACATAAGCTTAAGGGTTAGGAACCCTGGAGGACTGTAATAGATATTTGCTGCTGAAATTCAGCACTTGAGGAACCTGACTCTTAGGATTGGACAGCTTCCAAATGGTAATTTCCCTCCCTGTTCCCAATTTTTGTCTCTATTTCCCCCTCTCATTACCTAGCCCATGCCCAAGTAAACAAGAAAAGCTGTTTCAGGGTGGTCTGTATTATGTAAGGAAGCTTGTATAGCTGAGATTCTGTTGGAAAATCTGTAATGCTAGGTGAATCCACAGCAGTAAAGGGGGTATTGTGGGGGATCCAGATGTTAGAAGTGGATTACATTGGATGCACCTAAAGGTGTGGTTGGGATTTATGACACTGTACTGTGAAATGGGGGGGGGGACCTTAAAAGTTTGGATATAATCATCTCCAAATTGGCTGCTTTGGAAGACTAGTGGAGAGGGCTTTGGGAGAAGAGTCAGCTAGATAACTGGGCTACATAATGGGGGTGTGGGGCTGGGGGAGGGAACTTGTTCATGGGGGCCTGTTATCTCATTCTAGCCTCTCTTTGTCCAGGAGTTGTAAAAACCTGTGATGTTATTGCTGGAACTTTGAATTCAGCAGTTGCTAAGCACCTGCTGTTGTATTTCAGGCTGTAGGTTTAGACCTTAGGGTTACAGAGTCAAAACAGGTCACCCAGTGTGATATGGGAGACAGATGTTCACAAATAATTACCTTTTCGTGTTATTCATATCAATGCATAGAGGTTCAGAGGGTCCTGGAACATCATTTTAGTCTGGTTCCCTAATTTTCTACAGGAGGCAGCTGAGGCCCACAGCAGGAAGGAGACTGGTTTAAGTAATGCCAAAAGAACCAGAACCTGGGCTTTTTGATGATTGGACTGAAATATGATCACTATCCTTGAAGACATAATATAATTCCTATCTGCTTAAAACCCACTTCTTCGATACTGTCCCCTTGACTGCCCTCTTTTCCTCTGATACCATTTAAACTATTTTGTCCTTGTATTTATTGCGCTTTTATGGAAGATCTTACTTACTCTTTTAGATCTCGAACGTGATTAGGACAGGCACCATGCCAGCTTCGGTCTTCGTACCTATCTCATTTCCTGTCCTCAGCACAATATGAATAACTGTTTAATTGAGCCTTACAGTAGGACAAGTTGGGTTTGAACCTGCCTCTCCATTGAGACACCTTGGCCAAAGACACCTTGGCCAAATCACCTCTCTCTACGTCAATAAAAATTCCTAACATTTGGGCCACATGAATACATACTATATTGGGAATTTGAGTGAGGTTAATTACTGTTTGATGGCTGAATTTTGGAGGCGGTACGCACGGACTTGCAGCAACACTTGGGGAGAAATATATAGAACTCGAAGGCTCAGCCCGCCTGCGGCCCGGCGTAGCGGCAGCCTTTCCGGGCGCCAGGCGCGGGGGGCGGGGCGGGGCGGGGCTGCGGAGGGGAGCGGCGCGACGGCTCTGTTGCCGGAACAAGTCCGAGTCGCGCGCCTGGACGAGCGCAGCCCGCCCCGCCCCCTCACCCCGCGGGTGGAAACAAAGGGGGCTCCGCGGGCGGAGGTAAGCCGAGGGGGAAAGGGGCGGAGCGACTGGTGGTCTCGCGCCCTGGGATCGCGAGGCTTGTTCCGGAGATGGGGCGGGGTGGGGTGGGAGCGACCCAGACCCGAGAAGTGGGAGGGCCGCGTGCTCGCGCATCTTGCGGCCTAGCGGCAGGGGGTGTCGCTTGCGCGCGCAGCGCAGGGTACTGCGCCGGCGCGTCCGGTCAGCGAGCACCGGGGAGGGGCGCAGCGGGGCGGGGCCCCCTCGTGCAGCGGTGCGGGGTCGTGCGGCGGCCGGGGCGGATAGGGTGCGCGGGCCGAGAGGTTGGAGCCCCCGAGGCGTTAGCCGACTCCTGTCAGCTCTGGGAGTGCAGCCGTCGTTTCTTGGCGCGGCTCGTGTGATGGTGCCGGGAGGAAGGAAGCGCCGTGATAGCGCGTCGGTCGGAGCCCGGGTTCCAGGGTTGAGAAGGCCCGGGAACAGAGGATCTGGCGAGCTGGCCGCTGGCTGGACGAGCGGTCACAGTAGGAGGCGGTGGCCCAGCGAGGAGCCGCGGGAGTAGCCCCGCAGGGCGGAGCCTTCCTTGCAGGTACTGGCTGCTGCAGCCGTTGGTTCCCGCACGAAGGCGGGACGGGCCGAGCCTTGGGCCTTTGGGAGCCTGCGGGGCCGCGCTAGAGATGAGGTTGCTTGGTGTTCAGCGGGGCGCGGCCGGGCCGACCGGCGTTCTTTGTTCCCGAGGCAGCGGCGAGGAGGTGCGGGCACAGCCCTCGGGAGCGCCGGCCCGCCGCGTCTGGCAGATGGCCTCGCTCTTTCGCTCCCTCCCTTTTTGCTCAGGCGCAGGTGAAATGATGTCACTCAGGAGAACGCAGAACCCGGTCCGAAGGGTCCTGTCTCCGTCCTTGTGACGCCGCGGGTTTCTGAACAGGCTGCGTTTTGTTCTCAGGGGATGGGAATTCTTCCTTTCAGGGCTGAAGAATGAAAGAGATTGGTTTTGAGCCGAGAGTTTTTCAAAGTATTGAGGGCCAAAGAGAATAAAGTTTTCGTTTACGTGTGTAGGACTTGTAAGACCTTGCTTTTTCTTATGCTGCAAAAATGATGTATACTATTAACATTAAAAGTTGGGTATGTTAGTTCTTGCACCGTAAATAGAAACGAATAATGTAATATTGAATTGCCTTTTTTCTTACGAGGCGCAGTTAATATACGAAAATTTAAGTGTATGCAAATCATTCACAGTCGTTTATTGCCTTAGAATTGCAGGCCTTTTTGGATACTATTTGGCCTCGATTACAGATATTGTTAACACAATTACCGCAGAAGTCCTTTAAGTAGGTACCAGCCCTGGTAACTAGTCTTAAATTTTTTTAAAAAATCCATTCTCTCAGTTTTTAAGAAATGAAAACGTAATGAGGATCTAGGGACAGTTGGGATCAAAGTAAAATTGTTTCTGTCTTCCATTAGGAAGAAATGGGGCTTCTATAGAAGTGACAATACAAGACCAAATATAGGGGTCAGATCAGTTGCATTGCAGCTGGCATGTATTCAATACTTGCAGTACAAAGCGAAAGAGAGGCATGGACATATATACACTACCAAACGTAAGGTAGATAGATAGTGGGAAGCAGCCGCAGAGCACAGGGAGATCAGCTCGGTGCTTTGTGACCGCCTGGAGGGGTGGGATGGGGAGGGTGGGAGGGAGGGAGATGCATGAGGGAAGGGATGTGGGAACAGATGTATATGTATGACTGATTCACTTTGTTATAAAGCAGAAACTAATAAAAAAATTTTTTTAAATACTTGCAGTAAATAGATGAAAATTACTAACTGTATTTTTAAGTAGGAATTGTATCATTTAATGTGCTCCAGCTCTTGCTGGCTCATAAATGTTTTGGCATAGTATATTTCACTTTTGAAAACCTATTAAACCTTAAATCTATTCATTATAGGGGTTCAATTTTAAGTTGATATTTGTAATTTTCTTTAAGGCTTGTTTCTAAAAGACTTGGTAGCCTTGAGAGGCTATAGTTGAATAAATTTTGCCACAAATTAGCCATGTGCTCCACAAGTCCTCATCTGTAAAATATGAGAGTTGGATTTAAATGTTCTCTGTGGTCCCTCCACTTCTGATATCTTCTGTGACTCTGGAAGGTAGTGTGTTTCTGTACTTGTTGAGTTTTATCTACCCATCCAATTTTTATAGCTAAACTTAAGTTGGAAGTTATTCATCTGAGTAAATATTGAGAATTTTCTGTACTAGAGCAACCTGATTTTTGAGCAAGGGTGGACAGAGGATGGTACAGTTAGACATAATTGAATATGTTAGCATCATAATGTGGAGTGTAGACCTGTTGTGTCTCTGCAGTTGCTTTGGATGAGGCTTTTAGTTACATCGCTAGGCTGTTTATTTTATTTTATTTATTTTTGGCTGTGTTGGGTCATCGTTACTGTGTGCGGCTTTCTCTAGTTGTGGCGAGCAGGGGCTACTCTTCTTTGCGGTCCACACACAGGCTTCTCATTACCGTGGCTTCTCTTGTTGCACAGCACGGGCTCTAGAGTGCAGGCTCAGTAGTTGTGGCGCACGGGCTTAGTTGCTCCGCGGCATGGGGATCTTCCCGGACCAGGGCTCGAACCTGTGCCCCCTGCATTGGCAGGCGGATTCTTAACCACTGCGTCACCAGGGAAGCCCCGGTAAGGTAGTTCTTGATTAGTCCTGTGATTGTTGTGTAGTGTCTGGGTCTAGTCACTAGTTTTCTGGTTGTTTTCCTGCTAACCACATATATCAGGCATCTGTTTTCATGTCGGTTCATTTTTGGTTAAATCATAGTTTGCTTTATGTTTTCTCTCGACAGAGTGTATGGATTGTAAACACATATTTGAACTCTATAGTTGTAGTCTAGTTAATTTGTTCAGCAAATGTTAGATTCGTAACATCACGTTGTCTATCTGCAGATCAAGCAAATGCTTGAACTCTATAATGAATTAACGAGTGAGATTTGAGCAAGTAGACAAAGAGGGGCCATGTACACAGTCTTATTTTTCCCCCCAGCTCTTCTGTCATTTCATGTTCCTTTTTAAAAGATCTGAACACCTTTCCTTCTCCCCTCTATGTTAGGGGACCCTGTTGTCCTCATTTATTCCTGTTGAATTTGTCCCTCCCTAGACTAAACCTCTTTGAGGGCAAGAAATATTTTTTGTTTTCACAGCATCTAGCACATGGTAAAAATGCAATAAGTATTTGAATTAATTGTGACTTTTATTTGGTAAGACTTACAAAGCACTCAGTCACACTTCATCTTTTCAAATGTGTGTATGTGTGTGTATATATGTATAAATTTTTTATTGATTTGGACTGGTCATGGTCTAGATATTTTCCAAATCCATGTAATTCTTAAGAGATAAATCTTGAAAAGATGGTTTAGAGCAATCTACTTTCAGGTTACCAGCGTAAGTAAAATGATTTTAGACATACTTCCTTGAGGGAAAAATAATCCTTGTGCGTGCAAATCTGGATTGTAGAAGTGAAGGAACGAAAAATTTATTAAAAAAATGTGTAAATCTTAACTTTTCCTAACCTTTATGTTCCCCTGCTCAGTATATGTAATGGTTAGAGACTTCCTTAGTTGCACGTGCCTCCCTTCCCCACTTTCCCATTAATTTGTTGGACTGTGGGGTGAGAAAGGAAGGTGAAGCCTTTCAGCTATTTTTACCAGCCCTGGTTCTGCTCTGTTCCCAGAAAGACATGGGCCCAGTTTGTTGTTTGCCTTAACTCAAGAATGGGAATAATAGTTTATTTTTAAAAAAGAGTGTCCCATTGCTGGACAGTAATGATCCTTCCCCGCCCCCGCCCCCCCCCCCCACCGCCGTAAGTAGTGCCAGTTCTTGAATGGTTTAATGACTGCATAATAGTCCGCCAAGCACACATACCATAATCTCATTTAACAAATACTTATTTGTTAAACATTTAGGTTACTTCTAGTTCCCTTTTAAATTTTTGCTGTAATGTGATGAACATATTTGTGCTTATGGCTTTTCTCATATTTTGGAATATAATCTCAGAATTTGTCAGATGAAAGATCAGTGATTCGAACTGTTAAGTTGTTAATGAAATCTCCTTGATTACTTTCCAGGAGATTAATATTTGCCATCATGGAAGCAGTGAGAATATTTGGATTTTTAGATAATTTGGATTCGAACTCTTCATTTTTTAGGTACCCAGACTTGGACCTAGAGGAGTAAGGCACTTGCTGGAGTCAACGTTGACCAAGCACCTAACTCATCATTTTTTGTTTTGTTTTTTCCTTTTGTCTGTTAGCCTATGATTTGAGTGCCTTTGAGCAGATGGTATGCAGCTTTTGTAAAAGTGAACAATTTTTTTTCTGGAGAGTAATGTGGCCATTTTGGAGAAGGCCATTTGGCCTTTTGAGCAATTTATTTTGTGGAAAGTACATTATTTAATACTGGCCTAGAGATCATACACCTGTATATCCTCTACTTCACTTATATGAGAAAAATGTAAATGAAGGAAGCTGTCATCAGAAGTGATTTTGGAGGAAGCAAGTTCTGGGACAATATGTGGACCTAAGTCCAATGTTATTTTTAACACAATAACTACAACAATTTGCCACAGTAACAATAATACTATACTGTAACACAAAGGTTAAATTGTTGGTTATATTATGGTTACCAAGACAGGGAAAGACCACATTAAACAGAAGATGTCCTTAAAATAGTTATGTGTTATTGCTTAAAAGGTTAAACTGTTTTCTATAATTCTAGTCTTGTGAAGCAGAAAACAGTTATGCTGGGTAATTAGTCATATAGCTATATGTAAATAAACATTAGAAATGAGAAGTGTAGTGAGTTGCAGATTCAGTCCCATCTCAGGAATGTTTTTATGGCAGGACTTTTTAAATATAGGTGCATTCTGAGAGAAGGCTGAAGTTACCATGTCTTTGTAATGCTCAGCATTTGGTAGGTTAGGGAAAAATAGAACTATTGATTTTCAGATGTAGTATAACCTCAGTAATCTTAACTGAGGGAGAGTTAGGGAAGTAGTGGAAGTCAGAAACAAGTTACAAGGAAACAAACTTATTTTTAAATGCTTAAAATAGCTTTAAATAGGCATTGTGGAATAGTTGCTCCTTACTAATCCAACTAGATAGATTATAAAGAAGAATGTTACTTTTAAAATTCTTCAGTTAGAAGGTGGTTTAGTGGGTTGAGTCTGAACCTTAGAGCCAGATAGACTTGGCTTCAAATTATGGCTCTGGTGTTCATGAGATGTTTCGCTTTAAGCAAGTTGGTTAACCCTAACTTGCAGTATGTAAAGATCAGAAAGCCCAGTTTGGTTCCTGGCATGAAGTTTACTATTACCAGATTGAGGTTTTAAAAACTGCTGTATTGCTTAGATAAAAAGTCATCTTTCATAATTAAACTAATACAGCTAGAATTTAGGAGAAGAAACTCCTTGAGTGTGGCACAACAGTTTTTATTTTATTATGTACATGTATGTTATGTTAGTTTTCTATTGTGTGTAACAAATAACCACAAATTTGGTAGCTTAAAACACAAATCTATTATCTCACAGTTTCCATGGATAGAAGTCCTGGTATGGGTTAGCTGTAGAGTCTTCTGTTCAGGGTCTTATTTGGCTGGAGCTGTGATTTTTATTACGAGACTTGATGGCCTCTTCCAAGCTCACTGTTGTTGCTGTAATGTGGTTCTTGTGATTATAGGGCTGAGGTTCCCCCATTTTCTTGCTAGCTGTCAACTGGTGACCATTCTCAGTTCCTAGATGCCCTCAGGTCTCTACCACATGGCCCCCTTGATATGACTTCTCAGAACATAGCAGCTTAGTCTATAGGGTTGGCAGGAGAATCTCTTTAGGAAGGGCTCAACTTCTCTTTTGAGAGCTTTTTCTCATTAAGTCAGGCCTACCCAAGGTGATCTCCCCTTTGATTAAGTTAAAATTCAGTGACTTGGAATCTTAATTATATTTGAAAATCCCTTCACCTCTGTGAAAGGGTTTGTGTAATTTAGGTCATATAATTCAACCTAATCATGGGAATGAAATTTACCATATTTACAGTCCTACCCACACACCAGGGAGGGATGGATTATACAGGAGATATACACCAGAGGTGGGAATCTTGGAGACCATCTTAGAATTCTCTCTTCCCTTCTCTCCCCCTACTCCCCACTGCTTCCCCCTGCAAGGACCAGGGTTTGCCAATTTTTTACTTACATATTACTGAAATCTGTTTTCCCAGCCAGCTCTTGTACTAGCAGTTTGTGAGACTGCTTTAGGTATGATAGTTGAAGGTAGATAGCCTTGTTAAAACACTCTTCAAATGTACTTATTGTGCAAAGTGTAAGCTTAAGATTGCAGAGGGAACATGAAGCCTACATCAAGGAACAGAGACCATTTTGAGAGAGGAGAGAACTGCTTTAAAGTGGTAAAAGCACTCCTTACATTGAATGAGTCAGGAATGTGAAACTACTTCTTCCTTTGAAATATTTTCTACTCTTGCCCTCAGATAAACCCAAGGCTCCTACCTTTATTCTGATTTTTGCCTGTATTATGGCATTTAAAACATTATCCTGGGGCTTCCCTAGTGGCGCAGTGGTTGAGAGTCCGCCTGCCGATGCAGGGGACACGGGTTCGTGCCCCGGTCTGGGAGGATCCCACATGCCGCGGAGCGGCTGGGCCCGTGAGCCATGGCCGCTGAGCCTGTGCATCCGGAGCCTGTGCTCTGCAACGGAAGAGGCCACGACAGTGAGAGGCCTGTGTACTGACCAAAAAAAACCCAAAAAACCATTATCCTGTAGTTGGCTGCTTGCGTCTTTTTTAAAAAAAACTAGAATAAGCTCCTTGAGGGTGGGATCCATGTTTTATTTTCTTTTCTAACATAACTCTTTGCTTATAAGAGGCAGTGAGTAAATATTCCTTGATTCAGTCATTCATGCTTCATCACAGTGGTAAAGGGTGTTGGCACGTTCATGTTTATAGTACAGAGAAAAGCTTTAGTTCATGTCCAAAACATTTTGTGGAGCAGTACTAATGAATTCTAAAGTTACTGCCCTCAAGTTTTTTGCTTTCAATTATAGGAAGGTCTTTGGAAGTAATTTTAGTGTTAGCAACAGGCCTGGTCATTTATCTGTTTACCAGGCTCATAGCAAACCAGAAACAAAAATTTATAAAGGGGCTAAAGAAGGTTATTATAGCAGGATTATTCATGTAATTAGCATGCCACTTTATGATGTCTCTGCCTTCCTCTCTGGCTACTTCCTAACTGACCAGTTACACTGAACATTTTGTAGTTTCTTGACTACGCTGTTACTAATTACCTCTCCAAAGCACCAGTATGGACCATTATCACAGAAAGATACTTTGTTTTTTTTTTTTTTTTTTGCAATACGTGGACCTCTCACTGTTGTGGCCTCTCCCGTTGAGGAGCCACAGGCTCCAGACGCGCAGGCTCAGCGGCCAGGGCTCACGGGCCCAGCCGCCCTGCGGCATGTGGGATCTTCCCGGACCGGGGCACGGTCCCGTGTCCCCTGCATTGGCAGGTGGACTCTCAACCACTGCGCCACCAGGGAAGCCCGAAAGATACTTTTTTATACAGTGATTTGCTTTTGTTTCTTTTTTATAGCATATACTTCTTGAAGGTAGGAAATCATGACTATCTTTTGTTTTTAGTGCCTGTCACAGAATAGACACTTAACATGTAAGGGAATGAGTGCAGCAATGAAACTAAAAACAAGACAGCCTTAAAGCACGTGGTCTTTAGTGTAGGAACAAGCGGGTACATAAACCTTAACCCCCAAAGGCAGTTCACGCCACAGCACAGTGGAACAGGTGATACTCATGATATCTGTGATCAAAAATGCTACAGATTGGGCTTCCCTGGTGGTGCAGTGGTTGAGAGTCCGCCTGTCGATGCAGGGGACACGGGTTCGTGCCCCGGTCCGGGAAGATCCCACATGCCGCAGAGCGGTTAGGCCTGTGAGCCATGGCCGCTGAGCCTGCGCGTCCAGAGCCTGTGCTCCGCAACGGGAGAGGCCACAACAGTGAGAGGCCCATGTACCGCAAAAAAAAAAAAAAAAGCTACAGATTAAGTATACTTACATATGAGTTTAAGGGGATTAACTCACAATCTAGTGAGCATTTAAAACATGCAGTCATTTACTTTGAGGCTTATGATCTTGTCCTTTATTCATTAGGAAGGTTGCTAGGTTTGTGTTGAATAGAGCTGAGATCTCCACAATGAAAATCTTGTTTTCTATACTTGGGATCACTATAGAAATTTTGCCATAGATGTTCTGAAATCTCTCTTCCCTTGCATGATCATTTGGAATGTTAGCTTAAAAAGAGAATGAAAAATTAATCATCGCCAGGTAGACACTAATCTTTCTGTACTTAAGTGATTTTTACTTCAGGTTTTCTTGACATGAAGTCTTATCTGTCATTTAGGGTTTCAGAATTAATGCCAACAGAAAAGATATCAATAGATATTATATGGGAAACATAGGAAGGACTTTGCGTTCTTGAGCAGTGCTATTTTGCCTTTAAAGAAAGTTTTTATAAGAGAGATCCATTGCCAGAGGCAACCTTTGTCATCCTTATATTTGTTTTGATGTTTAAGATTAATTTTTTATTTCTTTTAAGCCTCTGCTAACAAAATCATCAGATACCTAGAAAATCCAGACTGTCCTTCATAGGCATGATTCTCCACATTGGTGCAGCTAGCCATGAACTATCCTTTTCTTCTCCCTCTTTTTCTCAGATATCTCCCGGGGCCAATTCAGCACCTCTACCTGGCCATCCTAACAAGGTGATTTGTGAAAGGGTGAGACTTCAGAGCCTGTTCCCTCTCCTCCCAAGTGATCAGAACACTACCGTTCAAGAGGATGCTCACTTCAAAGCTTTCTTCCAGGTTCTTATATATTTACCCTTTCCCTTCATAGGGCTGAAAGCCACAAAATACATTCTAGGTTGTTTCTAGGAAGGCTTGAGACAAAATTCTCAGAATCTTCTTACTTCTTATTTTCTGTTATATGTGGGAATAAGTATTCTTCTTAGAGGGCGTCTTTAACATAACTTTTTCAGCCAGCTTTTCTGAAGAATGTTTGTCTTGTCTTGAGCTGCTGTTACTATTTGACCACTTAATATTCTTGTTTTTTGATCTTTTGTTCTTAATCACTTGTCCTAATAGGTCTAGTTCTGTAGGAAGGTAGAAGATATTACAGAATATGTGAAATTATATAGGGAAGGAAAAATGGAAGCATGTAAGGTATTTTTTAAAGTCATCACTACTTATTTGCTTAACATCCAGAGTTTGATAGTAATACATATTTCAAAGAGAAAACATGGTTACTTGCCTTCTGTGACTTTTTATACCTGTGGGTAAAATGTGTTTAAAAATTTGGTTACATACAAAATGAAAACAGATTAAGGTATGAATGGATTTAAACTGTCATTAGGTTATTAACAAGAATACTAGGATGTGCTCACATAAATCATTGGCTACTACATTTACAGTCCATTATTCCTAGAGAAGCAAGTTTTAGTAATGGAATTTGTTATTACCACAAAGGAAACTAAGTTACAGAATTGCTTTTGTATACTAGGGTTGTGGGCCAAGTCATGTAATTGTACATGTGTATATAAACCTGACGTAGTGAGAGTTGCTAATCAAAGCTAGGACTTTTGGATAGTGCTAGCTCATTTTCTGTTTGTGTGGGAGTGACAGGTTGGGACTTGGGACTAGTTCTGAAAGAGAAATGCTTGTGACACATTAAATTGGAGGTGTAGGATTTCTGAGGGTAGGTGTTTATGTGATCTAGGGCCCTTTAATCTGCTTTCTTTGTTAATATTTGTGCCAGGTTCTCTGCTTTGTGTGTATTGTCTCCTTTTGTTTTTAACCGTCATAATAAATCAGTCCTGGATGCTTTTCTAGATGAAGAAATAGGCTCAGAGAATCTCGCTGAGATGCCCAATTACATATCTAGTTATTGGCAGAGCAGAAATTCAAATCCAACTTTTGCTATTTCTTGTCTACTATATCATACCAGCTTTGGATGTTAATAGATAATTCTGTAAACACAGTTCAGTGTATGTTAAGAGGCATCATCTGTATTGAATTGAATGGCATATTGACTGCCATTTTGGATACAGCATTAGCTTGCAAGAGCTTGATCTTTAACAATAGACCAATATAGCTAAGGAAGAAATTGACTTTGTACCTTTGCTACTGCCACTAATAAACAGTTATTTGACACTTTCTGTGTTTTCCATACCTCCTTTGAGTCTTTAAGCATTAACTCAGTATTAACTTTAAACTCAAAGAGTAGCTGCCAAATGCAATAGATTAAACCCATGTTTTGGGACTTCCCTGGTGGCACAGTGGTTAAGAGTCTGCCTGCCAGGGCTTCCCTGGTGGCGCAGTGGTTGAGAGTCCGCCTGCCGATGCAGGGGACACGGGTTCATGCCCTGGTCTGGGAGGATCCCGCGTGCCGCGGAGCAGCTGGGCCCGTGAGCCATGGCCGCTGGACCTGCGCGTCCAGAGCCTGTGCTCTGCAATGGGAGAGGCCGCAGCAGTGAGAGGCCCGCGTACCGCAAAAAAAAAAAAAAAAAAAAAAGAATCTGCCTGCCAATGCAGAGGACATGGGTTCAAGCCCTGATCCATTCCTACATGCCACAGAGCAGCTAAGCCTGTGCGCCACAACTACTGAAGCCCGCGGGCCTAGAGGCCCTGCTCTGCAACAAGAGAAGCCACCACAATGAGAAGCCCGCGCGCCGCAACAAAGAGTAGCCCCCTCTCGCCGCAACTAGAGAAAGCCTTCGTGCAGCAATGAAGACCCAAGCAACCATAAATATATAAATTAATTAGTTTTCAAAAAAAGAATTAAACCCATGTTTTGAAAATAAAACCAAAAAGTTAGACCCAGTTCCATTTGGATGTTGCAGAAAGGTGAAAGGTATTACTGTAAAGTTTTTATTTATAGTCCTAATTTAACTTAAATCTTACTTTTCTCTAACTTTAGAATAAGGCCCTCAATGTACTTTGCTCCCAAGAGAGACTGGAGATTTTCTTTGCCCGCTTAATACCCTACCACTGTTCCACATGAAGCAAAGTAAATCCTTCTCACATCCCCTTCGAGATGTTGTCAGATACCTTCAACCAATTCTGATACCATGATTGCGTGTGATTTCTTAGTTCCAGGTATGGTTCTCATCCTTATAAAACTTAGTTGCCATGTAAAAACAAGAACCTGTGCAGCCACGTCGTATCCTCAGAAAGTTATTCCCTTAATGCATTGTTTACTCTTGGCTTTCCTCCAAGTTGCTTTCCTCCCAACTCTTTCTGCTTTTCCTTCCCCCTTGACTCCATCCACTCTAAACAGACTCACCTACCTCTTCCATTTTTTTCTTAAAGCACGCTCTCCACTTCCATATTGTAGCTAAAACTAGTCTCTTTTATGAGGATATCATTTTCCCTGTACCCTTCTCTAAGGGTAAAGAAATTACTGCTTTTTCCTGCTCCAAGCATGGGATTGGGTATGTGGCTAGTAGGTAGGATGGTCATAGAGGTGAAGGAAAGTGTTGATACTCTCCTGGATCCTTGTTTTTAATCACTAGTCTTCTTTGAACAAAAAGCTCATCCTGTTGTTTTTTGTTTTTGGTTTTGGTTTTTTTGTGGTACGCGGGCCTCTCACCGTCGCGGCCCCTCCCGCCATGGAGTACAGGCTCCTGACGCGTAGGCCCAGCCGCTCTGCGGCATGCGGGATCCTCCCGGACCGGGGCACGAACCCGTGTCCCCTGCATCAGCAGGCGGACTCCCAACCACTGCGCCACCAGGGAAGCCCCGCATCCTGTTTTTGATTTTTTGTCATTCATCTCCACTACTTACCAAGTTTGTGTCACTGTCCTTGTTTATTTAAGACTTTTGCACTTTGCTGCTTTTTACTTGCTTGTTTTTCTAGTCAAAATCTTTCAAATTTTGCATGTTTTTTAATTTTAAAAATTATGAAATATTTCATATATGCAAGTTATAAAATATAAAGAAGACATATGTATAAGTTTTAAAAACCCACCATCTAGCTTAAGAAATCAACTATTGCCAATGTTTTTGAAGCTTCCATATTATATTCAGGTGCTGTCCCAAACCTGTGCCTTGGGTAAACCTCTGTTGAATTTTGTGTTCAGTATCTTTGCTTTTCTGTGTGGTTTTTACTACATATAGTATACCTCAATACTATACTATTTAGTTTCTGAACTTAATGTAAATGGTATCATACTTGGTGTATTTTTATCATTTTGAGATTTATCCATATTGATGCATGTGGCTGTGTCCTGTAGATTCATTTTCCTGCTTTTAGCGTTGCATTTATATGAAGGTACTGTACTATAGTTTATCCCTTCTCTTTTTGATGGACATTTGGGTAGTCTCCAGTTTTCTATTATTATTATTAGAAACAGTGCTGCCATGAGTATTCTTGTATGTTTCCTGGTGTACATTTAGTTGGTACTTTAATGTTCCTTTAAAAATTATGGCTTTGGGCTTCCCTGGTGGTGCAGTGGTTGAGAGTCCACCTGCCGATGCAGGGGGCGCAGGTTCATGCCCTGGTCCGGGAAGATCCCACATGCCGCAGGGCGGCTCGGCCCGTGAGCCATGGCCGCTGAGCCTGCGCGTCCGGAGCCTGTGCTTCACCACCGGAGAGGCCACAACAGTGAGAGGCCCACATACCGCAAAAAAAAAAAAAAAAAAAAAAAAAAAAAAAAAAAAAGATGGCTTTGTGTATTTCATGCTCTTTTTTTTTTCCCCTACAAGAGAGGTTTAAGTAGATGCACATTTGTGTCTCTATAAAAATAAGCCTATATTTAAAGTTAAATCAAAGTGCCTCCTGTAATTTTTTAAAATTAAAATTAAGGTATAATTAACATACAGTAAAATTCACCTTTTTCCGTGTACAGGTCTGTGAGTTTTGACAAACACATACAGCTGTGGGACCATTACAATCAAGATATATGATAGTTTCAGCACCCCCCAGAATTCCCTCATGTCTGTTTGCTGTCAGACCCCTATAATTTTAAAATTAGCAGTTTCGTGCTACCAACCAATTCAGTGATTGTGATTGAAGATTGTATGCTTTCATTAAGAAGTCATGTACATTGTGGGGAACTTGAATTTCAGGTGTGGCACAACCCTTGATTTCAGGTGTGTGTGTGTTTAACATACATATACATTCTTTTTTAAAAAAATATTTTCCATTATGGTTTATCATAGGATATTGAATGTAGTTTTCTGTGCTATATGGTAGGACCTTGTTGTTTATCCATTCTATATAGAAAAGCTAACCCCAACCTCCCACTCCACCCCTCTCCCCCTTGGCAACCACAAGTCTGTTCTCTGTGTCTGTGAGTCAGTTTCTGTTTTGTAGATAGGTTCATTGGTACCATACTTTAGTGATATCATATGGTATTTGTCTTTCTCTTTCTGACTTCACTTAGCATGATAATCTCTAGTTCCATCCATATTGCTGCAAATGGCATTATTTCGTTCTTTTTTATGGCTGGGTAGTATTCCATTTGTGTGTGTGTATACACACACACTCCTCACATATTCGTTATCCATTCTTCTATTGATGGACATTTAGGTTGTTTCCATGTCTTGGCTATTGTGTACAGTGCTGCTATGAATGTAAGGGTGCATGTACTTTTTTTTTTTTTTTTTTTTTTTTTTTTTTTTTTTTTTGCGGTACGCGGGCCTCTCACTGTTGTGGCCTCTCCCATTGCGGAGCACAGGCTCTGGACGCGCGGGCTCAGCGGCCATGGCTCACGGGCCCAGCCGCTCTGCGGCATGTGGGATCTTCCCGGACCGGAGCATGAACCCGTGTTCCCTGCATTGGCAGGCGGACTCTCAACCACTGCGCCATCAGGGAAGCCTGCATGTATCTTTTTGAATTAGAGTTTTGTCTGGATATATGCTCAGGAGTGGGATTGCTGGATTGTATGGTAATTCTGTTTTTAGTTTTCTGAGGAACCTCCATACTGTTTTCCATAGTGGCTGTACCAACTTACATTCCCACCAACAGTGTAGGAGGGTTCCCTTTTCTCTTCAGGGCTGTGTGTGTATGTGTGTGTGCATGCACTCATGTGTCTTAATACAGCTATTTGATAACTTTATTTTGTAAATTTACTAAAGTTAGGTGATTGAAATTTGTTGATTTATACATATAAAGAAATAGATTTCTGAAAGACTACTGTAAAAATATCTCTTCTCCAGCAAATTTATAGACTTAATAAAAATTTTAGCCAAAAATATAAGAAATATTTTATTTTAGAGCTTTACGGAGTTATCCTTTCCCCCCCATTAATTAATTAATTAATTTACTTTTGGCTGCGTTGGGTCTTCATTGCTGTGCGCACGCAGGCTTTCTCTAGTCGTGGTGAGCGGGGGCTACTCTTCGTTCTGGTGTGCGGGCTTCTCACTGTGGTGGCTTCTCTTGTTGTGGAGCACGGGCTCAGTAGTTGTGGCTCACAGGCTCTAGAGCACAGGCTCAGTAGTTGTGGCACACGGGCTTAGTTGCTCCATGGCAAGTAGGATCTTCCTGGACCAGGGCTCAAACCCGTGTCCCCTGCATTGGCAGGCAGATTCTTAACCACTGCGCCACCAGAGAAGTTCTAGAGTTATCCTTAAATTCATAAGATCATCAAAGGAAAGACAGGAACAAAAACTTCTCCAAAAATTGTCATAAAGGGAAATACACCATAATGATACTAAATCATATTGTAAAGAAATAGGTTCAAGTCAGTGAGTTCCATGTTGTTAAAATACGGTGGATGTTTTGCAGCCCTCATTCTGCATGACCTCTTAGTTGAACCCTTGAAACTCCATTACACTGGTTTTCACCATCACACTCGACTCTCCTCTCATCAGGTATTCAACATCAAATGTTGGAGCTTCTCAGGGTTCAGTATTGGGCCTCCTTTTCATTGTATAAACTATTTTGAGCAATTTTTGTCAATGCCTGTAACTTCGTTGACGTACCATCTATCTGTAGTATACCAAAAAGTCCTGAATTAACATGTCTAGTCTGAGCTTCAGTTGTCTGCAGAACGACTCCATGTGGAGGGATCCCTTGATTTCAGGTTGTTCTTAACAGCTTTTCTGTTTTTGTTGGTTTCATGTTTATGCTTCAGATTATTTCATTGATCCTTGTTTATAGCTTCTGTGGAACTAAATATAGCATTTGAAAACAGTACAATTATAGCATCAAGGTACATCAGTTTTTGTGAATCAGTGATGTTCTAAGAAAAATTTAGGACTTAAGGTTGTTAATACATTATTCAGAAATTAGCCAAACAGGCCTCCCTGAACTCAGGAAGCCACTGCTGGGTTAGCAGTTATGGCCAATGAATATAGAAACATAATGTTTTCCCACGGTATTTTATCCTCTTCATTATGATGGAATTGCAATACGTTATACCACTACATTCCCTTTGCAAGCACTCACTGCACATAAAATTGATCTGTTCTTTGGCCTTTTATGAAAAAACACAAACTTGGACCATGTCAAAAAGCAAAGTTCTGATTTTTTTTTTTTTAATGCATGCTCTGGTAACTTTTTTTTTTTTTTTTTTTTTTTTGCGGTATGTGGGCCTCTCACTGTTGTGGCCTCTCCCGTTGCGGAGCACAGGCTCCGGGCGCGCAGGCTCAGCGGCCATGGCTCACGGGCCCAGCCACTCCGCGGCATGTGGGATCTTCCCGGACTGGCGCACGAACCCGTGTCCCCTGCATCGGCAGGCGGACTCTCAACCACTGCGCCACCAGGGAAGCCCCCTCTGGTAACTTTTGAAAACAGAATATTTGAAGTCTCTTTTCCCTTCCGTACCTACAAGTAAAATAACATTCCAGGAGGATGTACTGTTTGAGTGGTTATGAGGTTGGATTTTGTTCTGAAATCTTTTGAGCTGAGGAATCAAAGCTGTACATTAGAAAATTAAAGTCCTTTGTGAAGTATATGAAACAGGGTTATATATATGTTGTGTAGTTCAAAGGCAGTATATTCACTGAATTGTCTTTTGTACATCTTCACTAATAGAAACATATTTTACATAAATTTGAATATAGTTTAAACAAAGATTTTCGTTTGTGGAAAATTAAATGAAAGAATGTGTAGAGATCATTTTGTAAATTATATTGTGTGATTCAAATGTCAAGTTATTAATTACTTGCTTACTATTTACAAAAAGGGATCTGTCTTGGTGGTTATTCTTTATTAGCAAGTTGCTTTATGTAGAGTGTTTCAGTTTTCTAAGTGCTTTCATGTCTCTTATTTTAAATGAATGGAATTCAGTAAGTATTTCCTCTCCCGGGCCATTTAAATTTAATGGTTGTGGAATGAGAAACTTCATCTTTTGTCAGATAGAATAAGGCAAGTAGAGTCTGGAAGTTTAAAAGAGGATTGGGAACTCATAAATCATGCTATGCTTATTTATTTGTACATCTGAGATGAATGATAGTCCTGAACAATGTGGGGAGAGCGGACCAGGTTATTGGAGATTTTACCTCCCCGACTCTAGTTGCCCCCTTGCTCCTTTGAGAAGTCCTTGGGGCTCACTAGTGTTTGCTGAAATCAGAGGCACTTTTCAATCACCATTTTTAATCTAGAACTTGGAACCTGTTTATGCTTTGGGGAAAGTTTGCATTATCTTCAAGACTTCCTGATTGACATATATATATATATATATATAATTTATATTTTATGTGTGTGTGTTTATACATATGCACGTGTGTTTGTATTTTTTTTTCTCCCATGGTATTTAGCATTTAATCATTTCTGATTTGCTTTTTTCGAAACTGTGGAATACTTTCTTATGGGTTGTTTTCACTTCTAATAATGATGTTTTGGTTATAAAGTTTTGGTGTTACAGAAGTGTAATCCTGTACTGATTTTATCAGATGTTGACTACTGAGTATAAAAGCTAGCTGGCTAATTTTCTTCTGTCCTTCCTCCCTTCCTTCTTCCCTCTCTTGCTCCCTTGCTCCCTGAATCTGCATCCGTATTCTGTACTGTAATATCTCTACAGTATTCTGTACCAGTAGAGACAGTACTAGTACACGACTACACTCAACATCTTACAGGTTTAAGTTGTCAACATCTGGTACTTTCTAAAATCAGCCTACTGGCACAGAGTCAGCAGGGACAGGAGGGAACTGCTCACCCCTGAGATTTCAAAACGTAGATTTTTCTGTAATGGTGAATTTATCCTTAGGGACTTTTCTTAAGAGAGTCCCTTATCTCTTTCTTAGTTCAGTGGTTCTCAGAGTGTAGTCCCAGACGAGCAATACCAAGCATCATACGGGATCATGTTAGAAATGCAAAATTCTTGGATCCCAATTCAAACTGTCTGAATCAGAGACTGGGGAGTGGACCCAACGATCTGGTGTTTCTGATGCATGCAAAAGTTTGAGAACCACTGGCCTAGGTAATGGGAGTATCCCTCCAGATTCTGCTTTGCATTTACTTCTGTCAAGAGTCGTTGTGGTAGCATAATTCTAGTTCAGTTTTTATATTAATTTCTAAGTTTAGAGGTTCACAGACAGCATGGGTAGTGAAAAATTTGAACCCCAGCCTTGGTGTGAGGAGCTAACCTGTGGTTTGAGTTCTCAGGGATGTGATCCCTCCTCCAGTTCTCAGTATATACAGAGTAGACACTGTGCCAATGGCTGACTTCTTCTAGTCTTCCCTTTTATTGAAAGCATATAGTACTTTGGAAATTTTGGCCTTATGCAGGGGTCTCAGTGATAAGACCTTATCTTCTGTCCCTCCTGTGAATATCAAAAAACAAACCTGGTTTTCAGTTTTCCTCTTTGTTTCTGGTCCTTGGAAATTTCTCTTTTTCTCTGAATCCAGCAATACCTTAAAAAAAATTTTTTTTTGGTATTTAAACCATTATTTATAGATGTTTATGTTAGGGTTTTCACTTTTAGTCCATGATTTTGTCACAGAAGTCGTTATAGTTACTTTATATCAAAGTTTACAATACTTATTTCTGTTCTGTAACTACAACAATGATCTTTCATGCCTTGTCCTATGTTGATTATAATAATTGAAAACCAGTAAACATTCTTCATAGTATTAGGAATACTTGTATAGTCATTGCAGAACCAAGTAGCATGTTTGGCCCAGGGAAGAGGAGTTGTAATCTTTTGACTACCTATCCTACTCAGAGGATGCTTTAAGTGAAAGAATGATACGGATTTGTTTTCATCTTTGTCCTCCGCTCTCTGATTGCCTTTTTTTTTTCTCTTTATTTTTTTGGCTGCATTGGGTCTTTGTTGCGGCACACGGGGTCCTCATCGAGGCATGCGGGATCTTCGTTGCAGTGTGTGGGCTCTTCATTGGGGCACGCGGGCTTCTCTCTAGTTGTGGTGTGCGGGTTTTCTCTCTCTAGTTGTGGCGCGCAGGCTCCAGAGCGCGTGTGCTCTGTAGTTTGCGGCACGCGGGCTCTCTCGTTGAGGTGTGCAGGCTTAGGTGCCCGACCAGGGATTGAACCCGCATCCCCTGCATTGGAAGGCAGATTCTTTACCACTGGACCAGCAGGGAAGTCCCTGATTGCCTTTTTATATTTCTTATGATAAGAGAGCTGTGGGCTTAAGTTTTATTAAGAACTTGTAAGTTCTCAATCATACTATTTTTGAATCCACATTGTGTATGGTATTTTTCTCAGAGTCCTCTGATTCGTTCTAATTTGTAATGATTGTTTTTCAGACCTGCTGTACTGCCATCACCCTGGGATTTCTTTTCATTGCACTTCTGGCTTGCTTCTATTTCTTGGATCCTGTATTTATATATATGTCCCCAGGTGAAGGAGAGAGCATGCACGCATACGTAAAAATCAATCAAGTAAAATTTTCTGAATGGATGTATGAGAAGCAACTTTGAATCTTAATACATTTGGCAAGGTCTTTGTTTTTTCCCTTATACTAGACTAATAGTTTGATTGGAATATAAAACTCTAGATTCAACATTATTTTCCCCCAGAGCACTTTAGCATCTTTTGTTTTCTGTGGGAAGTCTAATGCTAATCTAATTCTTTTTCTTTGTAGGTTACTCCCCCTTTCTTTTTCTGGAAACTGAGAATTTTTTATGCAGTTCCTTAGAGTATTAAAATTGATAAGGAATATGATGAAACCATATTGCATATAGTAAAATAACATTTTAGTAATTCTATGTCACTAAATATCAGTTGTAGTTTCCTATTACTTTGAGTGAAAAAGTAAGGCTTATTACCATAATACTAATGAAGAGCTCACTTCCACATATTTCCCTTCACTTCCTAGTCTTTGTCTCCTCTTACACACTGAGAACCTTTCACAACACAAAGAGAAGGGATGGGAAACTTTCTCAGTCATCTTTCCTTATCTCCACTCTTAAAAGTAATGCATCTGTTGTAAAATAAGAATATGCTAACCCACAACTTGAACATCACTGAAAATACGTAAAGGTTGATAGCCTAAGTGTTTTTTCAATACTTAGTTATTTTGTGGATCTCTAGCATTCTCCTCCATTTGGGCAGTGAATTTTTAGAATTCAGAGTTCCATGTCTTAGCTTGCATGAAGCTTTGCGGGACAGGTTTATACATATGAAAGCCAGTGATTATGATTGGTTGCTAGCATATTGTACCTCAAAAAGTCAATGTTAATCAAGTCTGTTTTACCACACGTGGAGATCACATTTCTAATGCTTATGTGTAGTTCATGTATGAGTTTGTCAAGTCTTACTTGTTCTGTTGTTTTGTTTTAATCAGAATATCTAAATATTAATGGTTATTTTTCACTTTCTAAGTTTTACGATTATCAGAACATAATTGATTTTCTTATTAAAATCAAGGGGTTAAAAACAACTACTTTTGGGCTTCCCTGGTGGCGCAGTGGTTGAGAGTCCGCCTGCCGATGCAGGAGACACGGGTTCGTGCCCCGGTCTAGGAGGATCCCACATGCCGCGGAGCGGCTGGGCCCGTGAGCCATGGCCGCTGAGCCTGCATGTCCGGAGCCTGTGCTCCGCAACGGGAGAGGCCACAACAGTGAGAGGCCCCGCGTACCGCAAAAAAAAAAACAAAACAAAAAAACTACTTTTAATAGCACCATTAAATATAGGGAGAAAATAAGGTTAGTGTGAGGAAAGTTACAAGAGCATTTGTATATGGTTCTGAAACCTATTTTCTATTTTAGTTTTAACAAATGTGAATTATAATATTCTTAAGTATAGAAGGAAAATGACATGGTTTTTTGAATACATCTGCTGAATAATTTAGAATAATCAAAAGTAACCATTTAGCAGTTTGCTTCATTCCTATCAGTTTAATCAGTTCTGTTTTATATGCTTATATTTTAAAATCTAACATAGTATGTAACCTCATATATTCTTTAGCTAATATTAACATTTTTGTTCTAGCAGCAGGTGCCAATCAAAAGTTCCCTAATGCCTAAATGATTAGAATTTGCAGGAGCAGACTGGAGATAGGAGAGGCTCTATTAGAAAACACACAGCCCTCATCAGACTTTCAGTTAACTTGTAATTTTGACAGTTTTGATGAGAGACTCAATTGAAAAATTGAGTTGTGTGGGGAATCCTGGAGAGTTAAGAATTCAATTAAGTGATCCATACCAATTTTATAGCTAAACCCTTGAAAACTTGAGACTGTGCTTCAACATTAACAGGTATGGGTTTTTAATTATCTACCACTCCCATGATCTACCTGAAATGCCATGTCTTTCCCAAAGATATTCTATGATATTCTAATTAAGAACTGAAGAACTAGATCAGTTGACTGTTTTTTAATGTTTTAAATAAATTTTACTTTGTCCACATAAACATTATTAAATAATAAATGTAATGGCCTTAAACAACAGGAATAAAGAGGCAGGCAAGTGTAATTTTAAATCAAATCAAGGGCCTACTTAAATTATACCCCCTCCTAAATTGATCTCTCAGCTAAGAATTAATGCCTAAAAGAGTAACTATTAACTGATGGGAGGACATAGTAGGTTTTCTCAGTTGAATTAGAGTTTTAAAGAGATGGTCAGGTACCATAGAAATTGTTTATTGCCCTACTGTGTACCTTGTGTGTTGTTACCTGGTTAATTTTATGATATTTTAAAGAAAGAGTTAACTTTTCATTTGATATTATTTACGGTGCATCTCCCTTTCCCACCCCACCCCTCGTATCTTTTAAAGGTATTTAATTCAGGTTGATAGTGTATTTTTTCCCTCCTTTACACTTTGTGGTAAACATACTTAAACACCTATGCATGTAAACAGTAATGCACAAGTCCTTAAAAGATTTTATTCAGTTGATTGATTTTGTTGCATTGGCAGAGTGAAGATAGTCCAAGTCCCAAGAGACAGCGCCTCTCTCATTCAGTCTTTGATTATACATCAGCATCACCAGCTCCCTCACCACCAATGCGACCATGGGAGATGACATCAAATAGGCAGCCCCCTTCAGTTCGACCAAGCCAACATCACTTCTCAGGGGAACGATGCAACACACCTGCACGCAACAGAAGAAGGTTAGTTGGTTACAGTTACTTATTAAATTTGTGGTCATTGGTAGATTTGTGAGTTTTTTTTTAACATCAGAAAGCATTTTTTTCTGTAGGAATTTTATAAACACATCAAAACCTTTTTACTTGTATGCTTACACACGAGAAACAACATTACAAGTTGTTTAGATTTCTACAGTCCATCATGAGAGTTCATTTAGCTTGTGACTGACAGAAGAAGAAATTGAAAGAGGCTAAAGTGGTTTACCTAAAATCAATCCATACCATTATATGTGAATTCAACCACCTTAAGGTTTAAGACTTTTTGTGGGCTAGGCTTCAATCCATATTACTGAAAAATGCATTTTATAGTTTACAACTGTAAGGAAATATAGAACCATGGTCTTAGGAATGAGCAACCTCTTTTTCGCGCCATTCTTATCCACTGCATTCTTAGAAATGAATAACCTCTCTCCAGATATTCCTTCTGTATCCTCTAAGGCAACTGGGAGCTTAATTAAGTTTCTTTAAAATTGTGGAGCCTGTGATATGAAGAGTGACTGAAATTTAGTTTGGCTTTCAGTCCTATCTTCCATATAGGACTTGCCCCTTGCCTTTCCTTCCCAGGGGAATACATTTCCTGAGCTGCTTCCTCTTTAGTAGTTGTCCGAGATCATACCTTCTTCTTCCAAGGAACTAGAGTCATATTTCCAGGCGGAAACAATAGAAGGGAACAATTTTGACAGAAATAGTACAAAATCATTTTCGAGAATTGAAGAGGGACTTCCCTGGTGGCGCAGTGGTTAAGAATCTGCCTGCCAATGCAGGGGATGCGGGTTTGAGCCCTGGTCCAGGAAGATCCCACATGCCGCGGAGCAACTAAGCCCGTGCGCCACAACTACTGAGCCTGCGCTCTAGAGCCTGCGAGCCACAACTACTGAAGCCCGCGCACCTAGAGACCGTGCTCCACAACAAAAGAAGCCACTGAAATGAGAAGCCCGCGCACCACAATGAAGAGTAGCCCCCGCTTGCCACAACTAGAGAAAGCCTGTGTGCAGCAACGAAGACCCAACGCATCCATAAATAAATAAATAAATAAATAAATAAATAAATAAATATTTAAAAATTGAAGAAAGGCTGAGTGTTGAGCAAATTTCTTGGTGAAATTTAAGAATATGCATAAACATTCAGAGATGAAGAATGTTGAACAATAAGAGATCCTCCCTGAATCATACATCATGATCAAGAGGGATTTATCCTGGGATTGCAAGGATTTTTCAGTATCCACAAGTGTGATACACAACATTAACATATTGAAGAATAAAAACCATATGATTGTTTCAATAGATGTAGAAAAAGCTTTTGATAAGATTTAGCATCCGTTTATGATTAAAAACTCTCCAGAAAGTGGGCATAGAGGGCACATACTTCAACATAATAAAGGCCTTATATGACAAACCTACAGCTGACATCATACTCAGCGGTGAAAACCTGAAAGTGTTCCCTCCAAGATCAGGAATAAGACAAGGATGTCCACTCTCACCACTTTTACTTAACATAGTTTTGGATGTCGTAGCCAAAGCAGTCAGACAGGAAAAAGAAAAGGAATCCAAGTTGGAAAGGAAGAAGTAAAATTGTCACTGTTTGCAGATGATGTGATACTATACATAGAAAATCCTAAAGATGCCACCAGGAAACTACTAGAGCTCATCAATGAATTCGGTAGAGTTGCAGGATACAGAATTAATACACATAAATCTGTTGCATTTCTATACGTGAATGACAAACTATCAAAAAGAGAAATTAAGGAAACAGTCTTATTTACCATTGCATCAAAAAGAATAAAATACCTAGGAATAAACCTACTTAAGGAGTTAAAAGACCTGTACTTGGAAAACTATAAGGCACTGATGAAAAAAATTGAAGATGACAAAAACAGATGGAAAGATATACTGTGTTCTTGAATTGGAAGAATTAATATAGTTAAAAGGACCATACTTCCCAAGGCAATCTACAGATCCAGTGCAGTCTCCATCAAAATACCAATGGCATTTTTCGCAGAACTAGAACAAATAATTTTAAAATTTGTATGGAGACACAAAATATCCTGAATAGCCAAAACAATCTTGAGAAAAAACAACAGAGCTGAAGGAATCACGCTCCCTGACTTCAGACTATATACTACAAAGCTACAGTTGTCAAAACAGTATGCTACCGGCATAAAAACAGACACATAGATCAATGGAACAGGGTGGAAAGCCCAGAAATAAACCCACGCAGTATGGTCAATCTGTGGCAAAGGAGGCAAGAATATACAATGGAGAAAAGACAGCCTCTTCAGTAAGTGGTGCTGGGAAAACTGGACAGCTACATGTAAAAAAATAAAATTAGAACATTCTCTAACACAATATACAGAAATAAATTCAAAATGGATTAAACAGCTAAATGTAAGACCAGATACTATAAAACTCCTAGAGGAATACATAGGTGAACTCTTTCACATAAATTGCAGCAGCATTTTTTGGATCTGTCTCCTAAAGCAAAGAAAATTAAAGCAAAAATAAACAAATCAGACTTAATTAAACTTAAAAGCTTTTACACAGCACAAAATTCATCAACAAAATGAAAAGACAACCTACTGAATGGGAGAAGATGTTTGCAAATGATATGACCGATATGGGGTTAATATCGAACATACATAAACAGCTCATACAACTCAATGTCAAAAAAAAAACTCAGTTAAAAAATGGGCAGAAGACCTGACTAGACAGTTTTTCAGAGAGGAAATGCAGATGGCCAACAGGTACATGGAAAGATGCTCAGCATTGCTAATCCTCAGGGAAATGCAAATCAAAACCACAATGAGATATCACCTCACACTTGGCAGAACAGCTATTATCAAAAAGAATGCAAAAAACAAATGTTAGCAAAGGTGTGGAAAAAAGAGAACCCTCATACACTGTTGGTGGGAATGTAAATTGGTGCAGCCACTGTGGAAAATAGTATGAAGATTTCTCAAAAAAACGAAAAACAGAACTACCATATGATCCAGCAGCTTCACTCCTGGGTAGATATCCAAAAAAACCAAAAATACTAATGAAGAAACATATGCACCCCACTGTTCATAGCAGCATTATTTACAATTACCAAGGTATGGAAGCAACCTAAGTGTCCATCAACAGGTGAATGGATAAAGGATGTGTGTGTGTGTATTCCACACAATGGAATACTACTCAGCCATAAAAAAGGCCGAAATTTTGCCATTTGCAGCAACATGGATGGACTTGGAGGGCATTATGCCAAGTAAAGTAAGTCAGAGAAAAACATACCGTATGACATCACTTATATATATGGAACCTAAAAAATACAGCTAACTAGTTGAATGTAGAAAAAGAAGCAGACTCACAGATACAGAGAACAAACTAGTGGTTACCAGTGGGGAGAGGGAAGGAGGACGGAGAGGGCTAATACAAGGGTAGGGGATAAGAGGTACAAACTATTAGGTGTAAAATAAGCTGCAAGGATATATTTATTGTACAACATGGGGAGTATAGCCAATATTTCATAATGACTATAAGTGGAACATAACCTTTAAAATTGTGAATCACTGTATTGTACACCTGTAACTTATGTAATATTGTACAGCAGCTACAATTTAAAAAGAAGAAATAAAAAAAGAAAAAAGGGGCTTCCCTGGTGGCGCAGTGGTTGAGAGTCTGCCTGCCGATGCAGGGGACACGGGTTTGTGCCCCGGTCCGGGAAGATCCCACATGCCGCGGAGCGGCTGGGCCCGTGAGCCATGGCCGCTGAGCCTGCACATCCGGAGCCTGTGCTCTGCAACAGGAGAGGCCACAGCCGTGAGAGGCCCGCATACCGCAAAAAAAAAAAAAGAAAAAGAAAAAGAGAACCTTCTTGAAAGAATTGTTAAATACTGTACTCTAGGAAGTGGAAGAATAAATGCAAGAAGTAGGATTTAATACCATTTGATTAGGAAAGGAAACAAAAAAGACATACTGCTAAGTCTGAATAAAGGTCTGTTCAAAAAAAGAGAAAAAAATTCAGGAAAGATCTGAATGTAAAATGGGGACAGAGCAGAGAGAAGTAAAAATGTGCAATCTAGATGTTTTCAGAAAAATGGAATTATGTGTTTAAAAATTTAAGTGTAGTCACTAGAAGAATAGAACTGGAATATATAGCTTCCACACAATGAAACAGATAAACAACATATATAGAAAACACCATCCAACAACAGGCAGGTCAGTGAGGCCAGGAGGGAACAGCTTTGTGCTGTTCACAAGTGATACATCTAAAAGTGACAAAGTAGTACCTATCATAGATATAAAAGTCAACTGAAAGAAATATTTGTCCATCTTATCACTGTTTATTGTTTCTAGATTTTCCAATAATTCTGCTTTCTAAATGTTCTACTACAAAGGCATACATAACAGATTTAATGAGAGACAATTCAGTAAAGACAAGGACCAGAATTGTCAAGGAACTTAACATATCAGCATGAGAGCTTGGGTCTTAATTTGTGTTAAGTTTGAGTTATTGAAATTATGTTTGAGTAGGGAAGTGAGAGCAAGAAGCAACAACAGAATAAAACAATATTAAAAGGGACCCTTAAAGTTTGTGGACAGGCTGAGTGTTTTTTCGGGAGGTGAGTGATTGGGGCATATATTTTCTATTTTGAGTGTAAGGTACACATTTTTTCACATCATAATGTCTCTAATTTGATGGTATAGTATAATCTAATTGGCAGCTTTCCTCCTCTTTTTAGTGATACATTAAACAGTCCTTTAAAATATTTTTACAGGTATAAAGATATGTACATATACATGAACTAGTATACATAGATAAATTTTCTTGTTTTTTTCTCTTAGAGAGACTAGAAATAGTGTAGCAGTCAGCGCACTTACGTTCTAAATACCATTCCACAATCAAAGGAACCAGGGCTCTGGAGAACTGGTTAATTCCAGAGTTGGTATAGGGAAAATACAAGATAAGCCTAGAGCATATTGTCCATAAAGTAAGGAAGAATAGTAAAAGGGCACAGGAGCTAAACTGAAAGTGCTCCCATTGGACAAAGTTGAAACAATTTTAACAACAAAATAAAACAATAGTGTGGATTGTAACCTAAAGAATAAAATAAATATCCATACTCATAAATAAGTGAATAAACAAATGGGAGAGAGGGAACAGTTCTTCCTTATGGAATTCCAATTAATACATGTGGAAGAAATGAGGGGAGTAGAAAATCACCATTAGAATATCAATAATAGTGATAGCTGAAGGTCCATTCATGCATGCTAAAGCTATTGGCAAAACTTTTGGCAGAAGCAGAATATTTGCATGGTCTCAAAGTATCTCCCTCCCAAATATTTGGTAATTACAAAGGGAAGAATGGTGATTTTGTAGTAGAGGGTCTTGGCAGAAACCAATTTAGCCAAGTGATTGGTGGTAGATACATAGGCATGAGTGATGCATGTGATGTCATGTGCCCCTGGATACAATGCACTGAAAAGGGCCTATCACCTCTGTGATATCCTTTCCAGTAATGCATAACGTCATGCAGATCATGTGAAACCATCAGACAAATCTGAGTTAAAGGATATTCTGCAGAGTAAATATGTCTTCAGAGGTATCAAGGTCGTGAAAGACTGAGGAACTGTCATGGATTGGAGAAGACTAAAGAAACATGACCACTATATGCGATAATGGGATCCTGCACTGGATTTTTAGACTGTGAGGGGATATTGGTAGAAAAACTGGGTAAAGTCTGAATACATTCTGTTGTTTAGTTAACAGTATGATACCAAGGCTTATTTCTTAATTTTGATAATTTTTCTATTCTAATGGAAGATATTAACATGAAGGAAAGCTAGGTGAGGGGTACACAAAAATTACACTAAAATTATCTCAAAACATTAAAGTGAGTTCGAAGGTGGATGGCATCTGAAAATCAGTGAAATACAGTATGTCAGTTTTGAAGCAGAAATGCAAAAAAGAGTTATGCTGAAAATAAAGATAGAGGAAGCAATGAATGGAGCAAGAACCTGGGGGTTAGTTTTAAGAGCACTGTAGAGGAGTTGATGTTGCAAAGGAGTGTCCCTTATTCTTTTTAAGACTGGGCAGTTGAGAGTGAGAAGAAACAGATTTAGAGGTGCAGAGTGCAACAATTAAGGGAAAGGTGACCTGTCCTCAGTAACTGCTGCTGAGGTGACTGTGTGCAGCTGTGTCTTGAAGGGGGCTGTTTGGCCTCTTTTGCCTAATGTAGAGTACATTTTTAATGAGGCCTGCTGCTTTTTCGAATTGTTATGTGTGCTGAGGCATTGTAAAAAGCAGTGGAGCTGAATTGTGGAATTATAGGGAAGTGGAAGATGGAAGTCTACTCATGATAACTTGTTATTTGTGTTAAGCTATGTCCATGACAAGTACATGGGGAGTAAAAGTGGTTTCCTTCAGTAACCAGATTCTATCTAAAAATTCTGTATATTACTGGAACATTTATGCTGACGCTATTTTGCCATCATTTCCATTCTCAGCATTTACCCAATTACTCTATTATTTGCAATTGTCAACAAATTAAATGTTATTTAGTTATCTCATGTATTTTCTACTCTCATTTTTTAAAATTGTCATTTTGGGCATATAGGAACTATGTCTTTTCTATGTGTCTTAGCCTGATAGACAAACATAAAATGCCCATTAGGCATATGTGGTTTATGGCCAAGGTACATACGCAAATTAAAATTTGTTCTAAAATGTTTATAAAATAAAGGAGGCAAAATAATAGGTTAAACCATATGAAATTGCTTATATTTGACTATATTTGCCTATAAAAGGATCAATTTTGTACAATTAAAGCCCCTCCCCCAAAATGACAGTGATTGGCTATTGATTTCTAAATAATCTCAGAGCAATATCATTTTTGTTTACTTCTGTTATGTTTTAAAAAACATATACATTCTATTTAAATTTGTAAGTGTTCAGAGCTGATGATGAACCACAGCAATTCTTTAATACTCAAGCCTACCTTAGCATATACTACTAATGGATTACAACGAGAGACAATACAGAATCCTGATGGATCACAACAGTAAACATTATAACAACCTTTTTGACATTTTTGCTATATTACAGTCCTCCTGTCAGGCGCCAGAGAGGAAGAAGGGATCGTCTGTCTCGACATAATTCCATTAGTCAAGATGAAAATTATCACCATCTCCCTTATGCACAGCAGCAAGCAATAGAGGAACCTCGAGCCTTCCACCCTCCGAATGTATCTCCCCGTCTATTACACCCTGCTGCTCATCCACCCCAGCAGAATGCAGTAATGGTTGACATACATGATCAGGTATAGTAACAGAATGCCCAGGAAATACAGGTGCTGAAAGTTGGTAGCAGTTTATTGAGGTTGGTTGTTTTTTTGTTGTAGATTTCTTTTAATTTTACCTAAAAGGAAACAATTTTATCCAAAATGAAGCTATTTTAGGTAAGTTCATCATTCTTCATTGCGAATTAAAATTTAAATTCTACACAGCTTCCTTAGAAGGAAGTTGAACTTTAAAAAATTAGGATCAAGGTTGTGAAAGCTCAGAATGACTTCATTGTAATAGTTGGTTTAAAATGACCAATACAGGATTTATAGCGGATATCAGACAGCTGGTGGTTTGAGTCTATATTCCTGTTTCCCTCTCCCTTCCGGTTTCTTTTGGAGTAATTCAGTAGGCAAGACAGTTAGGGGCATCTTTGATTACAAGTTTCTCTAGGTCTCCATGGAGATGACAGGTACAGAGCTTCCTTTCCCTTTGTTCCTTCCAGGAACTGAGGGACTAGCTGAGAAGAGGGTTTGCCAGTCCTTAGAGCCTGAGACCAAAATTGTATGATTTTCTGAGGTCAAAAAAGACACAAATCTAGGGACTTCCCTGGTGGTCCAGTGGGTAAGACTCCATGCTCCCAGTGCAGGGGGCCGGGTTCAATCCCTGGTCGGGGAACTAGATCCCGCATGCATGCCGCAACTAAAAGATCCTGCATGCCAGAACTAAGACTCAGCGCAGCCAAAATAAATACTATTTTAAAAAAGACAAATCTAGACATATTCTTATAAAGTTTCTGGATTTTAAGGATAAGGGGGAAAAATCTTCCAAGTTTATAGACAGCAGAAATTACAAAGGAAAGGAAATCAAATCAGACTAGCGTTTGATTTTTTTTTTTTTTTTTAATATACTGCACTGGATGCTGGAAAACAATGAAAGTACCATATACTGACAGTTGAAAGAAAATATGATTTTGCTCAGACATCCTTCTTCCTTCAGCCATGTTCTTTCCCTTTATGTTCATGAAACACTTTAAAAAAGTTAATCACATAATAATAAGTTTTAAAAAGAAAAGTTTTTCCAGACCATATTTTTTGTGGTCATAATCTGATAAAACTGTAAATCATAAGTTTTTTTAAAAGATTTTTTTAAATGACACTGAAATATTTGAGGCAAGGTTGTAAAGGAAAAATCTTCATACCATAGTCAGTGGGACAGGCCAAAGCTGTTCTCCAAGAAATTTTTATAAACCTTCATTATGAACACTAATTGCTTGTGTAATTAGGGTGAAATGTTACAGAATAAACCAAAAGGAATTGGGATGAATAACTTACCAGACAAACAATTAAAACTAATGATTTGAAAATCTATTCTTTTTTTTTTTTTTTTCTTTTTGCGGTATGCGGGCCTCTCACTGTTGTGGCCTCTCCCGTTGCGGAGCACAGGCTCCGGACGCGCAGGCCCAGCGGCCATGGCTCACGGGCCCAGCCGCTCCACGGCATATGGGATCCTCCCAGACCGGGGCACGAACCCGTATCCCCTGCATCGGCAGGCGGACTCTCAACCACTGCGCCACCAGGGAGGCCCGAAAATCTATTCTTTTAATAAGGGAAGTAGCACAAAGAAAACCCAATCCTAGTGCTTTGAAAAGTTGGTAAGGATGGCACACCTCTTCTGAGCTTGGTTATAGAAAAAAGAACAAATGTAAAGAAGAGTAGGAATGATAAAAAGATATATCTCTATATGTAGGAAACATTCAAAGAATTTTTTCAGTTGTAAAATGAAAATAGCACCTGTTTCATAAGGGATGTTGAAAGAATTAAGAGTTAATCCATTCTGAGCACTTAAACTAGGGTAAGTGCTCAAGTATTGCTTCATTATTAACTATTATAATGAAATTTTATATATAATCCTGGGGGGGACAAAAGAAAACTTAAAGGAAGTTCCAAAAATTGACCCAAGAATAACAGGAAAATTTGAATTACCACAGAAGTGTGAAAGCTAATCAGAGATTTACCAAGGCACGGTGACAAGATAGCTTCACAGCTGTTTTCTCTAACCTTTAGAGAGCACTCAAATAATTCCAGGCGGCTTTTTTTTTTTTTTAAGTCAAACTCTCTATTTTGTGAAACCAGCATAGTTTTAATACCAAAAACAAATAAAGATAGTAATCCCCCCAAACTCCCTAATGCATAGGCAGAATTTCTAAATAGATGTTTAGAAAGTACACTATAGCACCATATCAAAAGAGTAATAAACTGTGACCAAATAAGATCTATTCCAAGTAATAGACGATAGTTTTGTATGAAAATCATATCGCATCAGCAAATAATAGAAGAAAAAGCATATGATTATAATAAAAAGATGTTGAAAAGTCTAAGTTTACTAAGAACTCTAACAAAATAGAGCAAGAAGGAAATTAATTATAATAAATAAAACTAATAGCAAGTATCCTAATCTGTGAGTGACAGATCAGCAACTAGAGAGATACTTGCTTTGTTCATATTTATTCATTGTTATATTAAGAGTTCTACCAAATGCAGAATGATATTGTAATGGATATAAAACATTGAAAGAAATCACTGTATCTTTCTCCCTCTCATTACATAATTGTAAGTAGAAGAAAACACAAGATATTCTACTTTGAAAGAATTTGATACAGTGCCTAAATGCAAATTACGTGTACAGAAAGCAATAACTTAGGTCGATCAGCTGATGAATAGATGCAATATGGTATATCTGTGCAGTGGAATATTACTCACTCAAAAATTAGTGAAGTACTAATTCATGCTACCACATGGATTAACCTTGAAAACATGCTTAGTAAAAGAAGCCAGTCACAAAAGGCCACAGATTCAGTTTGATTTCATTTATATGAAATGTCTAAAATAGGCAAATCCATAGAAACAAAGCATGAATGAAGTGATTGCTTATCATTAGTAGAATAGTAGAATAAATTATGATACCTTCATACCATGGAATGTATCTATTACAAAGAATTACTTAGAATTATGCCAGGAATGTGAGTGATATCTGCAAGATACAGTTGAGCAAGAAAAACAAAATTGAGGAAAGTGTTATGTTCAATTTTGTAAAACATGGTGATTAAATATTTGTATACATGGGACTCTGAACATAGAGAAAAATACAGAGAAATATATATATACTAGGCGTGAGGCGGGTGAGTGCTAAAGTGAAGGGAAAGGGAAGGAGGGTAGAGATGGAACCAAAGAAAGAAAAGGAAAAGACTTAATTTCAGAAAAGATGGTATCTCGTTTATGTAAAGTTACTTATTGGGTCTACATATTGAAAAATGAAACAATTGCATATGTAAACACCAGAACAACACAAGACATAGAAAACCTGAACAGACCAATAGCTATGGAAGAAATTAAAGGCATGATAAAAAACGTGTCTTTATAGATTACATCTGAATTCTGTCTAATCTCTATAAAGAACTGAAAGTTCCAATTTAAACTATTCCAGATCATAGACAAAGATAGAAATTTTCTAAGTATATTTTGTGAAGCTTACATAACCTTAATAATAAAACCTCAGACAGTACAACAGATGAAAGCGTTCAACTAGTTTCCCTCTTGAATACAGATGCAGATGCTTTAAATAATAAACCATAGCTAGTGTTATACTAAAATAGTCTATTAGCAAAGTTGAAATAATGATTATTAGAGTTTATCCTGGCAATGCAGGATAAGTTCAACATTAGGAAAACTTTTTTTTAGTTTGTTTTTGTTTTGGGCTGCGTTGGTGCTACATTGGGTCTTCGTTGCTGTGCGCAGGCTTTCTCTAGTTGTGGTGAGCGGGGGCTACTCCTTGTTGCTGTGCGTGGACTTCTTGTTGCAGCGGCTTCTCTTGCTGTGGAGCACAGGCTCCAGGCGCACAGGCTTCAGTAGTTGTGGCTCACAGGCTCTAGAGAGCAGGCTCAGTAGTTGTGGTGCACAGGCTTAGTTGCCCCATGGTAGGTGGGATCTTCTCGGACTGGTGCTCAAACCTGAGTCCCCTGCACTGGCAGACGGATTCTTAACAACTGCGCCACCAGGGAAGCCCAGGAAATCTTTTAAGGTAATAGATTTCATCAACACTCTAAAGGGAGAATGTTTTGTTAATAGATGCAAAAATATAAAATTTAGCCATCATGTCCAATAACAGGTCTTATAATGGAAAAGGGAGTTTTATTTTCTAGAGCTGGTAGGCAAGGTTATTGAGAGCATCCCCATTGATTGAGGACAATTGACTATACTGTATAAATTATTAATAATATCCTAAAAGCATCAAAAGAGCTTAAAGATCAGAAGGAATTGCCAGGTCAAAATTTAAGGGATAGTAGGGATGCTAGTTCTATCCTGAAGGCATGTTCATTTATGCAAGCTTGAACTTCAATTTTAAGTGAGGCACAAGAGAATGGGAATCAGAGACCACTGTTTAAGGAGTCCCTTCCTACATAGATGACCCTTCTTATGTAAAATAGTCACCTTAAAGGTCTGTATCCTTAGAATAAGAGTGACCAGAAACAGATGTAATTTGTGGCCAAATTCACATCAGACTGTGCAATTAGTGAAAGTACTTGGGACTGCAGGGGCCTAGAAAACATGCAGATTCTCGTTGGAGGAAGAAATCTTCAGGCTAGTTTTCAAAGAATTCCCTCCATCAAATTTTCAAGGACAGTAAGCAATAAACAAAAGTTAACCAAGTACGTGAGGAAAAAAGGACTACAAATGAAAACCAACAGAAATAGATCTACAGTGAGTTCACATAACCTATTTCTTTCTTTTTTTTCTTGATCTTTATTGGAGTATAATTGCTTCACAATACTGTGTTAGTTTCTGTTGCACAACAAAGCATGTCAGCCATATGCATACACATGTCCCCCTATCCCCTCCCTCTTTAGCCTCCCTCCCATCCTCCCTATCCCACCCCTCGATGTCATCTCAAAGCACCGAGCTAGTCTCCCTGTGCTGTGCTGCTGCTTCTCACTAGCCAACTATTTTACATTCAGTAGCGTATGTATATGTCGACGCTACTCTCACTTTGCCCCAGCTTCACCCTCCCACCCCATGTCCTCAAGTCCATTTTCTGTGTCTACCTCTTTATTCCTGCCCTGCAACTATATTCATCAGTACCTTTTTTTTTTTTAGATTCCATATATATGCGTTAGCATACAGTATTTGTTTTTCTCTTTCTGACTTACTTCACTCTGTATGACAGACTCTAGGTCCATCCACCTCACTACAAATAACTCAATTTCATTTCTTTTAATGGCTGAGTAATATTCCATTGTATATATGTGCCACATCTTCATTATCCATTCATCTGTTGATGGACATTTAGGTTGCTTCCATGTCCTGGCTATTGTAAATAGTGCTGCAGTGAACATTGTGGTACATGTCTCTTTCTGAATTATGGTTTTCTCAGGGTATATGCCCAGTAGTGGGATTGCTGGGTCATATGGTAGTTCTATTTTTAGTTTTTTGTTTGTTTGTTTGTTTGTTTTTTGCAGTACGCGGGCCTTTCACTGTTGTGGCCTCTTCCATTGCGGAGCACAGGCTCCGGACGCGCAGGCTCAGCAGCCATGGCTCACGGGCCCAGGCGCTCCGCAGCATGTGGGATCTTCCCGGACCCGGGCACGAACCCATGTCCCTTGCATTGGCAGGTGGACTCTCAACCACTGCGCCACCAGGGAAGCCCCTCATTGTAGTTTTGATTTGCATTTCTCTAATATTAATTAGTGATGTTGAGCATCTTTTCATGTGCCTCTTGGCCATCTGTACGTCTTCCTTGGTGAAATGTCTGTTTAGGTCTTCCACTCATTTTTTAACTGGATTGTTTGTTTTTTTGATATTGAGCTCCATGAGCTGTTTGTATATTTTGGAAGTTAATCCTTTGTTTCATTTGCAAATATTTTCTACCATTCTGAGGGTTGTCTTTTTGTCTTGTTTATGGTTTCCTTTGCTGTGCAAAAGCTTTTAAGTTTAATTAAGTCCAATTTGTTTATTTTTGTTTTTATTTCTGTTACTTTAGGAGGTGGGTCAAAAAAGATCTTGCTGTGGTTTATGTCAAAGAGTGTTTTTCCTATGTTTTCCTCTAAGAGTTTTATAGTGTCTGGTCTTACATTTAAGTCTTTAATCCATTTGGAGTTTATTTTTGTGTATGGTGTTTGGGAGTTTTCTAATTTCATTCTTGTACATGTAGCTGCCCAGTTTTCCCAGCACCACTTATTGAAGAGGCTGTCTTTTCTCCATTGTATGTTCTTACCTCCTTTGTTGTAAATTAGGTGCCCATATGTGCGTGGGTTTATCTCTGGGCATTCTGTCTTGTACCATTGATCTATGTTTCTGTTTTTATGCCAGTACCATACTGTCTTGAATACTGTAGCTTTGTGGTATAGTTTGAAGTCAGGGAGCCTGATTCCTCCAACTCCGTTTTTCTTTCTCAAAATTACTTTGGCTATTTGGAGTCTTTTGTGTTTCCATACGAATTGTAAAGTTTTTTTGTTCGAATTCTGTGAAGGATTCCATTGGTAGTTTGATAGGGATTGCATTGAATCTGTAGATTGCTGTATTGTGATCTGTAGATCACAGTATTGATTCTTTCAATCCAAGAACATGGTATATTTCTCCATCTGTTTATGTCATTTTTGATTTCTTTCATCAGTGTTTTATAGTTTGCTGAGTACAAGTCTTTCGCCTCCTTAGGCAGGTTTATTCCTAGGTATTTTATTATTTTTGTTGCAGTGGTAAATGGGAGTGTTTCCTTAATTTCTCTTTCTGATCTGTCATTGTTGGTGTATAGGAATGTAAGAGATTTCTGTGCATTAGTTTTTTTTTTTTTTTTTTTTTTTTTTGCGGTATGCGGGCCTCTCACTGCTGTGGCCTCCCCCGTTGCGGAGCACAGGCTCCGGACGCGCAGGCTCTGGACGCGCAGGCTCAGCGGCCATGGCTCACGGGCCCAGCCGCCCCGCGGCATATGGGATCCTCCCAGACCGGGGCACGAACCCGTATCCCCTGCATCGGCAGGCGGACTCTCAACCACTTGCGCCACCAGGGAGGCCCTGTGCATTAGTTTTGTATCCTGCAACCTTACCGAATTCATTGATTAGTTCTAGTAGCTTTCTGGTGGCATCTTAGGATTTTCTATGTATAGTATCATGTCATCTGCAAACAGTGATGGTTTTACTGCTTCTTTTCCAATTTGTATTCCTTTTACTTCTTTTTCTTCTCTGATTGCTGTGGCTAGGACTTCCAAAACTATGTTGAATAATAGTGGCAAGAGTGGACATCTTTGTCTTGTTCCTGATCTTAGTGGAAATGCTTTCAGTTTTTCACCATTGAGTGTGATACTTGCTGTGGGTTTGTCATATGTGGCCTTTATTATGTTGAGGTAGGTTCCCTCTATGCCCATTTTCTGGAGAGTTTTTATCATAAATGGGTGTTGAATTTTGTCAAAAGCTTTTTCTGCATCTATTGAGATCATATGGTTTTTATTCCTTAATTTGTTAATGTGGTGTATCACATTGTTTGATTTGCGTATACTGAAGAATGCTTGTGTCCCTGGGCTAAATCCCACTTGATCATGGTGTATGATCCTTTTAATGTGCTGTTGGATTCTGTTTGCTAGTATTTTGTTCAGGATTTTTGCATCTATGTTCATCAGTGATATTGGTCTATAATTTTCTTTTTTTGTGATATCTTTTTCTGGTTTTGGTATCAGGGTCAGTGATCTCTTGGTTATTGAGTAGCGCACTGTTTAGCCTCCATGTATTTGTGTTTTTACAGGTTTTTCCCTGTAATTGATTACCAGTCTCATAGCGTTGTGGTCAGAAAAGATGCTTGTTATGATTTCAAGTTTCTTAAATTTTCCGAGGCTTGATTTGTGACCCAAGATGTGATCTGTCCTGGAGGATGTTCCATGTCCACTTGAGAAGAAAGTGTATTCTGCCACTTGTGGGTGTAGTGTTCTATAAATATCCATTAGATCTATCTGATCTATTGTGTCATTTAAAGCTTGTGTTTCCTTCTTTATTTTCTGTTTGGATGATCATTGGTGTAAGTGGGGTGTTAAAGTCCCCTACTATTATTGTGTTACTGTTGATCTCTCCTTTCGTGGTTGTTAGCATTTGCCTTATGTATGGAAGTGCTCCTATGTTGGGTGCCTAAACATTTATAATTGTTATATCTTATTCTTAGATTGATCCTTTGATCATTATGTAGTGTCCCTCCTTAGGCCTTGTAACAGTCTTTATTTTAAAGTCTATTTTATCTGATATGAGTATTGCTACTCCAGCTTCCTTTTGATTTCCATTTGCATGGGATATCTTTTTCCATCCCTTCACTTTCAGTCTGTATTTGTCCCTAGGTCTGAAGTGGGTCTCTTGTAGACAGCATATATATGGGTCTTGTTTTTGTATCCATTCAGCTAGTCTTTGTCTTTTGGTTGGGGCATCTAATCTATTTACATTCAGGTTTATTGTTGATATGTATGTTCCTATTCCCATTTTCTTAATTGTTTTGGGTTTGTTTTTGTGGGTCTTTTTCTTCTCTTATGTTTCCCACTTAGAGAAGTTTCTTTAGCATTTGTTGTAAAGCTGGTTTGGTGGTGCTGAATTCTCTTAGCTTTTGTTTGTCTGAAAAGCTTTGACTTCTCCATAGAGTCTGAATGAGATCCTTGCCTTGGTTGTAGGTTTTTCTCTTTCATTACTTTAAGTATATTCTGCCACTCCCTTCTGGCCTTCAGAATTTCCACTGAAAAATCAGCTGATAACCTTATAGGGATTTCTTTGTATGTTATTTTTTGTTTTTCCCTTGCTGCTTTTAATATTTTTTCTTTGTATTTAATTTTTGTTAGTTTGATTAATATGTGTCTTGGTATGTTTTTCCTAGGGTTTATCCTGTATGGGACTCTCTGTGCTTCCTGGACTAGGGTGACTATTTCCTTTCCCATGTTAGGGAAGTTTTCAACTATAATCTCTTCAAATATTTTCTCAGACCCTTTCTTTTTCTCTTCTTCTTCTGGGACCCCTATAATTCGAATGTTGGTGCATTTAGTATTGTCCCAGAGGTCTGTGAGATTGTCTTCAGTTCTTTTCATTCTTACTTCTTTATTCTGCTCCTCAGCAGTTATTTCCACCATTTTGTCTTCCAGCTCACTTATTTGTTCTTCTGCCTCAGTTATTCTGTTATTGATTCCTTCTAGTGTATTTTTCATTTCATTTATTGTGTTGCTCATCTCTGTTTGTTTGTTCTTTAGTTCTTCTGGAGCTTTGTTAAACATTTCTTGTATTTTCTCATTCGTGCCTGCATTCTATTTCTGAGATTCTGGATCTTCTTTACTGTTATTACTCTGAATTCTTTTTCAGGTACATTGCCTTTTTCCTCTTCATTTATTTGGTCTTATAGGTTTTTACCTTGCTCCTTCATCTGTGACATATTTTTTTGCATCCTCTCTCTCTCTTTTTCTTTTTCTTTTTTTATGAGTGCGATTGTGATCCTGTCTTAATGGTTGTTTGGCCTGAGGCTTCTAACACTGCGGTTTGTAGGCTGTTAGGTGGAGCTGGGTCTTGGTGCTGAGATGAGGAACTCTGTGAGACCTCACTCTGATGAATGTTCCCTGGGGTCTGAGGTTCTCTGCTAGTCCAGTGGTTCGGACTCAGAGCTCCCACCGCAGGAGCTTCAGCCCGACCCCAGGCTTGTGAACCAAGATCCCGCAAGCCGCCTGGGGTGCGGTTGCGGGGGTGGGAACCACAACAATAACAAAGTAAAAAATAAAATTAGACTAGGAAACTAACAGATGTTAGGAAGAATATAAAAATAGAAATATAGATGAATCAACAACTGGAAGGTACATCAGTACCACAGTAGTAAAAAGGAGGGGGGAGGGCTTCCCTGGTGGCGCAGTGGTTGAGAGTCCACCTGCCGATGTAGGGGACATGGGTTCGTGCCCCGGTCCGGGAGGCTCCAGCATGCCGCGGAGCGGCTGGGCCCGTGAGCCGTGGTCGCTGGGCCTGCACGTCCGGAGCCTGTGCTCCACAACGGGAGAGGCCACAATGGTGAGAGGCCCACGTACTGCCAAAAAAAAAAAAAAAGGAGGGGGGAAATGGAAAAAAAAAAGCGGGGGGAGGCCTTGGCTGTGGAGGGTGGGGCCTAAGCAAGGGTGAGATTTGGGCGGTGGGTGGGGCCAATGCTCAGGACCCACAGGGCTTGAAAAGGCCCTGGGAGCTTTGGGGGGTGGGGCTTAGGCTCAAGAAACAGAAAGAACCCAGGTATGCCCCCCACCTCTGGTCTCAGAGGGCAGGGGACCTCACCTGGGGGCCCAGCAGGCTTCCTGGGCTAGAGTGGGTGGGGCAAACTCCTTCCCACCTCTCCTGCTCCTCTGGTCTGGGAGGGCGCCTCCCACCTGCCTCTCCTGATCTCCCCGGCCTCAGGGGCACTGATCCTGTCTGGCCTCTACTTCTCCTCCCCCCTCAGTCCCCCTACATCCTACCAGTTCACTTCGGGGTTCCTCCCATCTCCTTGGGCATCAGAGTCCCCCACCAGCGGGGCTGGCAGGTGCCCTAGTTGTGGGGAGATGCTAGCTCCGCATATTCCCACACAGCCATCTTCTACGTTTGCTCCACATAACCTATTTCAAACAGCATAATTAATGGTAAAACTTTGAGTGCTTTGAGTGTTGTCTTTTAGAAATAAGTACTGAAATATTTATGAAGTGATAGGTTCCTGGGATTTGCTTCAGAAAAGTACAGGAAAGGGAGAAGTTGATGGGAGTGGATTGGATATATGGTTTTGTGGTTTTGGAGGCTATGTGCTAGATATGGGGGTTCATTATACTGGTATTGAGCATGTTTGAAATTCTCCATTGTAAATATGCAAATAAGAAAGTAAAATTGAAAAATCAAAATAATATGAAGGAAGTTAAGAATCTTAACAAAAGATGTTCAAGCCCTCTTTGTAGAAGGTTATAAAACTGTCTAAATACTAAAAGATTTGGCTTGAAAGATCCAAATTTGTAAAAACTCTCTGCTTTCAATACTGATATACAGGGTGTGTAGAATTACTGTACTCCCAAGTAAATTTCCAGTAAGGTTTTTGATGTTACTTGAGAAGCTGATTCTGCGATTTCTGTGGCATTTTAAAGGACCTGGGATTATCCAGAGCACGGAAAAGCAAAGTATTGCTGGCTGTTTTTGTAGAGTTTTATTGGAATACAACTATGCTTATTTATTTATCTGTCATTTGTGGCTGCTTTGTGCAGGGACTAGGATGGCCCACAAACTTAAAGTATTTACTTTTCTGGCCCTTTATGAAATAGTTGGCCAACTAACACTCTGGTCTAGAATCTCTAAGGCCGCTTGGTCCTCAAAGTATGTCTTGGATCAGCTGATCAGCAGCAGCAGCATCACCTAGATATTTGTTAAAAATGCACATTCTCAGACTATACAATAGACTTACTAGGTAAGGGATCCAGCAATCTGTTTTAACCCAGGTGATTCTAATGCACACTACAATTAAGAGAACCTCTGGTGTATAATTCTGAAGTAGGACAAGGTGGGTAGAGTAGCTCTTCCAATTATTAAGACTAATTATAAAGCTATATGAAGGTATTTTTGCCAGAATAATTAAATATGCTAGTGAAATAGAATATAAAGCCCAGAGATAAACTAACAGATTTAAGAATACTTTATATGTGATATATAACTGCAGATGAGTTGGGAGAAAACAGAATTTTTAATAAATGATGCTGGGACAATTAGATATCCAAATGAAAACATGAAACTGGATCCTTTATCTCATACCATCTACAAATGTCAGTTCCAGGTAGATCAAAGACATAAATGTTAATGGCAATATAAGCTTTTAAGAAAGTAAAATGGGAATGGCTTCATGACCTTAAGTAGGGAAGGCTTTCTTTAAGACATAGGAAAAGCACTAACTATACAGAGAACTGTTGATAAATTAAAGAACTTGTGTTCATTGTGAGAAATAGACTTAGACATATATTTTGGTCACTTAATTTTTGGCAAAAATGCCAAGGGAATTCCAGGAGAGAAAGGAAGGTCTTTTTCAGTAATGGTGTGGAAACAACTGGTTATCTATGTGGATAAATTTGAACCTTGGCTCCTACTTTATATAGTACACAAAAATAAAGTTGGTTTCTAGATTTAAGTGTGAAAGATAAAGAAAATAAAATAAAAGAGATGTCTTCATAAGGTAGGCAAAGATTTCTTAAACAGGATATATAAAGTACTAGCTGCTTGATAAAACACCAACATACTGGATTTCATTAAAATAAAAAATTTCTGCTCATCTAAAAGACAGTATTTTAAAGGTGAAAAAGCAAGCCACTGTCTGGAAGAAAATATTCACAATACTATTTCTGAGAAAGGAGTAGAATCCAGAACATTAAAAAAGATTTTGTATACATATCCATTAAAATCAGATCTAAGATAGGTGCCTGTGAGCATCATTTTTGAAGGTTCTTCATTAGTAATGCAGAAAGACAAGAGTAAATAATTGTGTTGAGCCTTAGCAAATATAGTTGTATACATAGAAAAGGAGATTGTAATTTTTAAAAGTACTAGAATTAAAAAATTGGATAACGTTGTTAGATTCGAGAAACATAAAATTAGTAACTTTTCTCATTACTAGCACTTAACCAATTTGACGTGGGGACTTCCCTGGCAATCCAGTGGTTAACACTCCGAGCTTCCACTGCAGGGGGCAAGTGTTTGATCCCTGGTTGGGGGACTAAGATCCCGCATGCCTTGTTGTATGGCCAAAAAAGGAAAAGAAAGAAGAAAAAAGGCAATTTGACATGGAAATAGAGAAAAATAACCTATCAGCAATATAACAAAGTCTACAAACTTAACAAAAGAATTTTGAGGAATAAATTTAATAAGAATAATATAATCTTTATGAAGAAGACTAATTTCTTGAAGGTACAGTACTATAGTATTGAACATGTAATGACATGATATTCCAATGAAAAGCTGTAATATAAAATTATGTCCTTTGTAAAATAACATTTAATACAATTAATTAAATTAGGATTCCAGTGGGTTTTGAAACTGGATAAAATTACTTGAGGTTATTTAAATAAGAATAAATGTGTGAAAATGGCCCCAAAATGAAAAGAAAGTATGGTAATGAGAAGAATTTGTCTTACTAGCTACTAACTTTTCTAGTAAGATACTAGAATTGACAAATTTGGCAGAAAATAGATCCAGGTATGTTTGGGAAGTTATTGATGGAAAAAAGATGTATTTCAGTTTAGAGGAAAAGGGAGGGTTTATTTACCATTAAATAAAGGGTTTAACAGAAGGTAAAACATAGACTGGGAAAATATTTTTGTTACACGTATCTCTAATTAGAAAGCCAAACTATAATGTTAATGGACAGCCTTGTAGAAAGTGGGCAGTGAGCAAAAGATATAGATTATTTACATAAATTTGTAATGGTTAATAAACATATTAAAAGATGTTCAACCTTTCTAATCAGAAATGCAAATTTAAAGCAAGCCGGTTGTGATATTGTTTTTTTTTCACCTCCCCCATTCTTGTAGTAGGTAAGCATGCTTGTAATGCAAATACATCTACCTGGGAATGGAGGTGCTGGGAGTCCTATTGTTATTGTTGGGATTGTGACTTAATCCATCCAGACTTTTGCTAAAGTTTAAAATACATTCACCCCTTTACCCAGTCACCTCTATGAAATAAATGAAACTAATATGTAAGGATATATGTTCAGTGACATTTTTTTTTAGTGACATTTTTTATGGTTGTATTTGAATTGGTAAAAAGAGTGAATACAACTTGAATGTCCACTAGTATATAAATGATAGGACTGTGTTAAAGTGATGAGTGTACTTGAAATATCTTGTTAGTGTCAAAAAGAATGAATTGCTTTTAATTTCCTTGAAGTGATATCTATAATATTAATTGAAAAAAGTAAGTTACAGGGTAATATCTCATTTCTGTTAAGAACAAAACCAAACATGACAATAGTTCATGGGTAATCATGCTAGCATATGTTTATATACTCATGGAGAATGATGTGGGAGAACACATTATTAATATTTCTTCCAGATAGGTAGGGTGGGAATAAAACTGGCCAGGAAAGAAGGAAATTATTTAACTTTTTAAAAATACTATCAGTACTTTACATTGTTTCACTAGTTGCAATTAAACAAAAGTTTTTTTTTCTGTTGAATGTCACCAGGTCATTAGAAGATGTGTTTCATTTTTCCAAATGTCCTCTTTAGAAAAAATTTCTGCTCTTTAGAGCAGGCTAGAAGAGTTAATATAGCAATTCATTATTCTCCTGGATTTTTAAAGTCTTTTTGAGGGAAGACTTTAGACCCAGGTCACTGGGTATCATATAGTACTCTTGAAACAGTCACCTTTCTTTTCTTTTGACAAGAATATTTTGGTTGAAACTGTAGTACATTGTGAAAATATGTGCAGCGAAGAGGAGAATCAGTAAATGCCCAGATCTTAATTTTTAATAGTTGATGTTTTATCCAAACAGTTAAAGGTTCTGATGTTCTATTTTTCTTTCCTAATAGCTCCATCAGGGCACCGTTCCTGTTTCTTACACAGTAACAACAGTGGCACCACATGGGATTCCCCTCTGCACAGGCCAGCACATCCCTGCTTGCAGTACACAACAGGTCCCAGGATGCTCTGTGGTTTTCAGTGGACAGCACCTCCCTGTCTGTAGTGTGCCTCCTCCAGTAAGTCTGTGCAGTCCTTCTTTAGAGTGCCTAAATGTGTTATATAAGCAAAACCTGAGAGACTTGTACCTTTTCAGTTTCGAGTAAAAAAGGCAATTTTACTGCAACAGAAATTTCAATAACACCTGTACAGTAACAGTTTAATAAAATTAGCTTGAAAACTTGATATGTTTTTACATTAATTAAGTTACACATATTTTAATATCCTTTGAAGGTCAAAGCCTGTTCCTCACATATCAGCACTTTATAATTAAACCTTGATAAAGATTGGGCTTGGGGTTTTAACATAGGATATTGGACTGGTTAGTAATAAAGTCTCAGAGACTTCAGTGATCAACATTAATAGTTGATCAGCACTTATTGGGTTTTAACAGGCACTTTGAATACTTGGTCTTACTTATTCCTCACTATAGGAAGCCTGATGAAACTGAAAATGACTTGCTTAAAATCATAGAGAAAATTAGCTTGAATAAACAGGGGTTCACGCTCACTTCTTTCTGCCTCTTACAAGCTATGCTTTATCCTTTACCAGCCCCCAGTCTAGCCTCCTTATTTCAAAAATGAGGTTGCTGAAAACCAGAGGATTTAAATGACTTGTCGAAGGTCAATAATGTCTTCAAAGTAAATCACTTTGCTAAATCTTAATATAATCCTAATATCCCTGTTTGAATTTGAGATTAAAACAAACACATACATACAAATACCAACACCAATTTAACAGTTTAATTTACCCATGCTTGGTTTCTCAGTAATAGATTATAGAACCAGTGTTCTAAGTTAGCAGACTAAAATACTGGGAGACCATAAAGCATTTAGTTGTGAGTTGGGCTCTTAGAAATAAAATCTACAAGATTGAAAAGGAGAGCTTCTTGGAAAGTAGTAATATCTGCTATATTTTAAACCAAGTGGAAAGAGATTCCTCTTCTATGCAGCACTTTCCTTCCATTTCATAGGTGTTACAAAAGCTTAAGTAAAAAGTGTTTTGACTGGTTTATAAGAACTATATAAGATCCAGAATAATTACTAGTTACCGTTATTTTACTAACAGATGCAAAATACACTAGTATTTCATTGTTAATATAGGTTATTAAAACATTTGGTATGATTTTTGGGAGGGATATGGCAATAACATTTCAATCTCACTGTATAGGTTTTTTAAAATTAATTATATATTCTAATACTTTTAACAAAAAATAATGATTTCTCTTACAGATGCTTCAAGCATGTTCAGTTCAGCACTTACCAGTACCATATGCTGCATTTCCACCCCTTATTTCTAGCGATCCATTTCTTTTACATCCTCCTCACCTTTCTCCCCATCATCCTCCTCATTTGCCACCTCCAGGCCAGTTTGTCCCTTTTCAAACACAGCAGTCACGATCGGTAGGTATCTCTACTCTTATATCTTTAACTTTCACAGAATGTTTAGACCTAAAAGACAGATTAATTCAATAGATGTAAGTTGTTACCATTTAAAAATTATAACTTAGGCACTTCTCTGGTTCTTAAAAGAATTAAGGAATCCCCACTGATACAAATATATATAGATATAATTTACCTAGAATTATCTTGGGTTCTTAAGTTTTTCTAGTTATTTTATATGTCATTTATCTAATCAAATTTGTTCTTTCGTATCTGCAGTCCTTTGGGAAGTAAATCTAAAAAAGAATACAGTCTGGTTTTTCCTTTCATGTGTTTCTAAAATGGAAAATGAAAATATAAAATTATTTATACTTGTTAAAATAATATTCATTTAGGCAAGTAAAGTAATCCTTTGAACGGCAATTGTTTTTTCCAAAGGCTGGTTTTCTACTGTGTTTTGATGAAAAGTAGGTGAGATAGTCTATTAATATAGTTAACTCTGTCCTGGGGATGGAATATAACTGAGAGGCATATTATTTCACAGGCCTGGAAGAGGTAAGCACTGTATCAGTGGAAGGAAGGACACAGGAAGAAGACCCCGATGTCTTTTGGACAGGCCAAGTTGAACATCTGAACCATCGGGCATTAAGGGAGAATAGGGGAAAGAACATATAGAAATGGTTAGAGTGGAACTGGAGTGGAAATGGTTGGCCCTGTGAAAGGAGCTTGACGGTTACTCTAGCAGAGCCTGACCATCCTTTACTTAGGATTTATGCATCATGTTTGGTCTCAGGCAGAGGTGAGAGGTGAGGTTACCTGGCTAATCTGGAAAGTTAAAGTTACTCCTACCAAAAAATCTTTTATTAGAATCAGGACAGGATTCATGCCAGGATGTTCCTTAGGAAGCTTTTCCCGTACCTGGGAATTCAAGGTTAAAACTAAATTTAGCCATCATTCAAGCGTACATAAGCTTCCTCAATCAGGCGTACATAAGCTTCCTCAATCAGGCATACATAAGCTTCCTCAATCAAGCGTACATAAGCTTCCAAAGTAGAGTGTTAGCAGTTACTTGTATTTGAATACTGTGTTGCCATTTTCTAACTGTGGAAAGAAGTTAGACTAACATTTAAGAATATATGTTCCCAAGAGAATCAAAATGAAAACATTATCCCCAAAATGTCCTAACAGCCAAAAAGTGGAAATAGTCCAAAAGTCCATTAACTGATGAATGGCTAAAGCATGGCATATCTATACAGTTGATTATTATTCAACTATAAAAAGGAATGAAGTACTGATACACAAACTACACAAACACAAGATGGATGAACCTTGAAAGCATCATGCTAAGTGAAAGGAGCCAGATACAAGGGCCACATACTATGTGATTCCATATATATGAAATGTCCAGAATAAGCAAATCTATAGCAAATGTGCTTTGCATAGCACTGTGTGCTTTTTGAGCATTGTCTCAGTGTTCACCACACACTTTTTAAGTAGGCTGTGAACATATCAGTTCTATAGATGATAGTATTGAGATTCAGATTATAAGTAATTTATATAAAAGCCACATGGCTCATTAGTTGCAGTACCAAGAGTTTGTCTAATGCCAAAGCCTGTAAGCTTTCTACTATAGTGTACAGCCTGCTGTGTTCTATTCCATTTAGCCTTATTTAGTTCTCATTTACAATATGTACTGTGTTTGATTTCATCTGTTAAAGGTTGTTTCTGAAAATCTGATGTAGGTCAGTTGTGCCATGACTAAAGTAATATTAACTTTCATATAATTGGCTTTTACTACATGACTTTTTGTCTTTCCTTCTGTCATTTTTTAGAGAACGTTCAGATAGTGAAAGAAATGTTTAATAACATGTTTGAGAGATTTTCTTACTGAAATTCAGTAAAGGCAGTAAGATTTTACTATAGGCTGTATGTCCACATGTATGAATTTAGATTGATGTAAACATCAAGAAATGCATGACCTTAAAGATGTCTTTTGGGGTTTTTGATTTTTGTTATTATAAAGCACCATCTGTCTAAATACTGGAAGTATATTAGTTTGCTTTTTCCCACCCCTCAGCCTCTGCAAAGGATAGAAAACGAAGTGGAACTCTTAGGAGAACATCTTCCTGTAGGAGGTTTTACTTACCCGCCATCAGCCCATCCCCCAACATTGCCTCCATCAGCTCCTTTGCAGTTCTTAACACATGATCCTTTGCATCAGGAGGTTTCCTTTGGAGTAGTAAGTTTTCATTCATTGTTATTAATTTATTACTTGATTACTTGTTTTGAGTTCTGTTTTTGTTTTTTTGTTTTTTGTTTTTGTTTTATTTATTTATTTATTTATTTATTTGGCTGCGCCAGGTCTTAGTTGCAGCACGTGGGATCTTTAGTTGTGGCATGTGGGATCTAGTTCCCTGACAAGGATGGAACCCGGGCCCCCTGCATTGGGAGTGCAGAGTCTTGACCACTGGACAACCAGGGAAGCCCCTCGAGTTCTGTTTCAGTATAACTCTACATGTTTAGAATTTTAAATGTATTCTTGCAGTCAGTTGGAAAATTATATTTAGAAGTACACCTAAGTGTATGTTTTAAACAAGCTGTCGCATCTATGTTAACATTTAAAAAATATTAAATACCACTTGAACAGTAAATAACTTCCTAGGTTTTTAAAAAAGAAGAGACTTTATTCGACAGCTTAAAAAGTTGTGAACGTAGAATGATTTTAAATTGTTTTACCATTTTTCTCTCTACAGTCTTATCCTCCATTTATGCCTCGGAGGCTCACAGGACGTAGTAGATATCGATCCCAGCAGCCAATACCACCTCCCCCTTATCATCCCAGCTTACTGCCATATGTGTTGTAAGTTCTGTCTTTCTTATTTTAATGAGTTCTGAATTTTGACATCCTTGAGATTCTCTTTCCTTTATGAACATTTCTGTGTGGTATATATTTAATTAATTTAGAGTGTGTTAGATATTTGTTTTTATTTAATGTTAAGAGGTTGGGGTCGGGGGGGACCATTTAAGGGTGAAAGAAACAGCAAGGACAAGGTAGAAGTTGGGGGTGTGGGGGAGAAATTTGTGAGCCAGAAGATAGGTTTAGCAAATCAAAAGATAGAGAAGTTTAAATTTTTTGCCTCTTTTACAGCTGGCATCACTTGCCACCTTCTTTTGGTTATCTAGCATTTGATGCTGCTACTTCTCAGGAAGAGGGAGAAAGAAGTTGTATTTGTGCCTTAGAAATACTCTTCTAGGGGCTTCCCTGGTGGCGCAGTGGTTGAGAGTCCACCTGCCGGTGCAGGGGATGCGGGTTCGTGCCCCGGTCCGGGAGGATCCCACGTGCCGCAGAGCGGCTGGGCCCGTGAGCCATGGCCACTGGGCCTGTGCGTCCGGAGCCTGTGTTCCGCAACGGGGGAGGCCACAGCAGTGAGAGGCCCGCATACCGCGAAAAAAAAAAAAATGAAAAGAAAAAAAAGAAGAAATACTCTTCTAGGATTAAGTTTGTAACAGAAACACCCATGGCTTAAATATGACAATTCTTTATTTCTTTCTCATGTAATAAAGTCTAAAAGTAGGCAGTTCAAACATGGTTTGTTAGCTCCATAACCCTGAGGAATGGTTCTACTATCTTCAAATTTTTATGGCTTCCTCTGCATGATATAAGATGACTCCTCAGGCTCTAGCCATTACATCCACATTCCAGCTAGCAAAAATGAAGATGGATCTCTCTGCCTACCTGCCTCCTCTCAAGGATACTTCCTAGAAATTGCATGTATGACTCTGCCTACGTCCCATTGGCCAGAATTTAGTCTCATGTCTGTAACTACCTTCTAGGAAGGCTGGGGAATGTTGTCTTTATACCAGAGGGCCATATGCCTATATCATACTATTTTGATAATTGTAGCTTTATTGTAAGTCTTAAAATCAGATGGTATAAATCTCCCAACTTCGTTCTTAAACTGATTTTATTTAAAGTCTTTTGCATGTCCATATAAATTTTAAAATCAGCAATCAGTTTCTACTTTTAAAAAGCTGGCATTTTGGTAGGGATTACGTGAAATCTGTAGGTGAGTTTTGGAAGAGAAGTGACATCTTTAACAGTATTGAGTCTTCTGGCCTACTTATATGGTATATTTCTCTGTTCATCTTTTAAAATTTATCCTAGCAGTATTTTTACAGTTTATATTATACAGGTCTTGCACATGTTTAGTTAAATTCATCCATAATGTTTCATGTTTTTTTATGCTGTTGTGAAAGGTATTTTTTTAATGTCAGTTTTTAATTGTTTATTACTAGTGAAGTCAGTTTCTTTAAAAGGTTGTCACTGATCAACACTGACCATTCTTTATCCATTTAGCACTGGCCTTGTTCTTCTCATCCTGTTCATTGAAATAATGTATTAATGCATTATCAATGCTTGGGTTGCTTATTTGCATTGCAGATCAATGCTTCCAGTGCCACCTGCAGTGGGCCCAACTTTCAGTTTTGAATTGGATGTGGAAGATGGAGAAGTAGAAAATTACGAGGTTAGTAGGTGAAATGTGAATTAATTTGGGGAATTTTGTATGCATAAAAATACTGTGCTACTCAACTCATTGATCTAATTAAACATTTATTAGGTAAATCCATTGTATATTTCAAGATACAAATGTGGGCTTCCCTGGTGGCACAGTGGTTGGGGGTCCGCCTGCCGATGCGGGGGACACAGGTTCGTGCTCCAGTCCGGGAGGGTCCCGCGTGCCGCGGAGCAGCTGGGCCCATGAGCCATGGCCACTGGGGCTGCGCATCTGGAGCCTGTGCTCCGCGGTGGGAGAGGCCGCAGCAGTGAGAGGCCCGCGTATCGCCAAAAAAAAAAAAAAAAAAAAAAAGATACAAATGTGTCAGAAATACTGTTCATCCTTAAAGATATTTCAGCATGTACCACACAGTTATGATAACAAGATAGACTTTGGTGCTCTATTAGAATTACATACAATTCCTGTAAAAGAATGTAAATGAGAAAATGGTGAATTATGAGTGGATGTTCTGAAACCATGCAAGTTCTGAACTATGGGAACTGCAAATAGAAAAGAGTACATCTTGAAAGACATTTTAACACTAGAATCAACAGGATTTGATCATTGAATGGTTTGTGGTAGTGTCAGGGTTATGAGTGGGAAGGTTGCAAGAGAAGATGCTTTGCAAAAGGACTACAATAACTTGCGCAGAAGGCAAACTCAAAGATGATGGGGCAAATAGACGGTGTTGACATTGTCATATTATATGAGGTTAGGAATAGGACAGACAGTTTAAGGGTTGGAAGGCACATTTGGATTTGGAAATGTTGAATGTGAGTGACTATGTGACTGTTTTGGTACTGCCTTACCCCAGCCTCACTCTATTTATGAGTCTCTATTTATGTAGTATGAATACTGGAACAGGGTTTTTTTTGTTGTTCATTTTTTTAGGTGAATTGAACCTGGGAACAGGGAGGAAAGACACACATACGCAAACACGGTCTTACAGCACCTTTTTTTTTTTTTTTTTTAATGCATGTGGAAGAGATCAGGCCAAATGCTATCTATATTCTTGTGTAATTTTTTAAATGCCATTATACTACTTTCTGCATATACAGTCACACTGCAGTGTCCTTTGGATTGCATTCTCAGATTTCTTGAGAAAGGGGCTATAATAATTTCCTGTTTCTACACTGTTTATGCTAGTTTTGTACAGAGTAGTAAGAAAAGGAGTTGGTTATCCTTTAGGCATTCTGTATTAAAATTGTCATAAGTCATGTTGCTGAAAAGGACAGCTCTTTGTTAAATCATATACATATCAGTGAAAAAAAACAGTGATACACACCATTCTAGTATAAGAAAAATATTTTGTGTTTGGCATTAGAGTCCCTTTCTTTATTTTTTTTTTTAATTTTAATTTCTTTTTTTTTTTTTTTTTTTTTTGCTGTACGCGGGCCTCTCACTGCTGTGGCCTCTCCCGTTGCGGAGCACAGGCTCCAGACACAGGCTCCGCGGCCATGGCTCGCGGGCCCAGCCGCTCCGCGGCATGTGGGATCCTCCGGGATCGGGGCACGAACCCGTGTCCCCTGCATCGGCAGGCGGACTCTCAACCACTGCGCCACCAGGGAAGCCCCTTAATTTTAATTTTAATTTTTATCTTTTGGCCCCGCCATGTGTCAGCGGGTTCTTAGTTCCCTGACCAGGGATCAAACCTGTGCCCCTGCACTGGAAGCACGGAGTCGTAACCACTGGACTGCCAGGGAAGTCCCAGGAGTCCCTTTCTAAATTGTATTTTGGGTTGACTATGTTTAATCTTCTGCAAAGTCATACTTTAGTCCAGTCAATAGTCTTGTTTGCTTTTCTGGTTTTGTCTCATAGTATACACGCCTACAACACACACTAGTCCAGAGTACTCACCATTTTTTGAGTCTGCCCTATACATCCTTGCTTCAGTGCCTTTATTCCCCTTGATTCTTCTGCTTAAGAACTTTTCCCCCTTCCTGTACATGGCCATCTTTCAAGAACCAGTTAAAAACCTGCTCCCTCTGTGAAGGCATTTCTAGCCCATTCCCAGGTCTATGTGAGTCTCTCCCTCCTTTTTGCTCTCATAGGTCTTATAAAACAATACATACTAATCATGTCCTGCCTTCAGTTGTCTTGCTTTCAGATCATGTAAGTTTGTTGAGGGCTCAATTATCATTACAGTCTCCATCCAATAAGGGCTTAAAGTAATGGTCATAAATTATATTACTTGACCTAAGTGTCCTATAGAATATAAAATATAGGTGTAAAAGATATATCACCTCTATCATAAACTTTATAGCTAATTGTAATCAGCATCAGTTAAATTTAACAAATTACCATCTACTAGCATTTAGAAGGACTTAGGGGCATGCATGGAGAAGGGGGAGCAATTTATTTAGATGACACAATTCTCCAAATAAAACTGTACCAAAAGCAGTGTTTTGCAGCATCATGTTAAAACACACAGTTATCACAGCATTGATTATTGATATTATGGGAAATTAAATGTATTCCTCTCATTGTCCATCCTTATTTCTTCGTTACCTATTCTCTTAACCCTGTGGCAGCCTTAAAAAAATAAAAAAGAGGGGCAGCAGCATGCACATGGCTGCCTGATTGTAGGATAAAGCAAATGAGCAATTAGAGCCATTGAAAACTGGGAGAAAGGAGGTACTAGTGTAAAATCAAGCATAATAGCTGCAATGTGTTGAAACATATCTACTGTGTTAAAATCCATGAATTGATAAGTGATACTTCAAAAAATAAAAAAAATAAACTCATTAGTCTTATCCTGCCTATTTTTTATAAATTAAACTACTGAGTATAGTTTAATATGAGGCAGCTGATCAGTGTAGAAGTATTTCATCTAATGAAGAAAGAGTGATAGAATATTACCGTTTTGCCATCTTTAATGAATTAATGGATCTAGGCAGTGTTCCATCAGTGCTAACTAACATAACAACTAGACATGCTGAGCCTTACGATGGAAATAGTAAAATCTTGCAATTTATAGGAAGTACAGGGGACAAGGAAGGAACGTTACTAAACCACACGAGTCAGGGATGGGGAGGTTCAGTCAGCAAAATTCAGACTGCGAATTTCTACAGGCCGTTGACCTGGTTTCTTTTTTTTTTCTTTTTTTTTTTTTTAATATTTATTTATTTATTTTTGGCTGTGTTGGGTCTTCGTTTCTGTGCGAGGGCTTTCTCTAGTTGCGGCAAGCGGGGGCCACTCTTCATCGCGGTGCGCGGGCCTCTCACTATCGCGGCCTCTTGTTGTGGAGCACAGGCTCCAGACGCACAGGCTCAGTAGTTGTGACTCACGGGCCTAGTTGCTCTGCGGCATGTGGGATCCTCCTGGACCAGGGCTCGAACCCGAGTCCCCTGCATTGGCAGGCAGATTCTCAACCACTGCACCACCAGGGAAGCCCCTGACCTGGTTTCTTTAACAAATAAAAGAGTAAAAAAAAAAATACTTGAGATGTCAAGCAGTGGTAACATGCATTTATTTGGATCCTAATTTGAACAAACTATTTCAAAAAGTGTTTTGAAAATAATTGAAACAGTCAGAGGTATTTGACATTAAGGAATTACTAATTCTGGGGGTGTGATGATGTTAGTGTGATTATATTCTTTTAAAAAGTGTTTTAGTTTTTAGATTGGTGGTGATTCTCAACCTGGGGACAGTTTTATCCCTTAGAGGCTATTTAGCAATATCTGGAGATATTTTTGTAGAGGCCAGGGTTACTGCTAAACATCCTACAGTGCACAGAAAAACCTCCCACAAAATTTTATCCAGCCCCAAATGTCCAAAATGCTGAGGTTGACAGACTGTCTTAAAGATAACAAACAGAACTATTTCACCAATGAAATACCATGTTTTAGTTTTCTTTCAAAATAATCTGGGGTTTAGGAGTGGACAGTAAAAGATGAAATAAATTAGCTGTGAATTGTTGAGCCTGGGTAATGGGCATATGGAAGTAATTTCTTTATACTATTTCTCTACTTCTGTATGTATTTAAAATTTTTCCATAATAAAGGTAGTTTAAATATATATATATTGGAATATAAAATTTAAAGAAAAATGCAGCTATGTCTCTCTTCCCCTCTGTAGGCCCTGTTAAACCTAGCAGAGCGACTGGGAGAGGCCAAGCCTCGAGGACTGACTAAAGCAGACATTGAACAACTTCCTTCTTACCGGTTCAATCCTAACAACCACCAGTCAGAACAGACTTTGTAAGTATATTTTTCTGACCTCATTCTGTGTTAAATTTCCTTTTCCACCTTTTGTGAAATAAAAGCTTGGAAGTCAAAGATAACTTGATAAAGATAAGTAGTGACTATTTCATGCTCTAGGCCTATGCTGTCCAGTAAGATAGCTGCTAGTCACATGGGGCTATTTAAGTTAAATAAAATAAAAGTTAAAATTTTTAGTTGCACTAGCTAGTGATGCTATATCAGAAGATGTAGATGTAGAACATTTCTATCACCTGAGGAAGTCCTGTGGGACAGTGCTGTTCTGGATTTTTAGGTGGCCTAGAAATCTTATAGTTTTTAATTCAAACACTAGAATTATATTAGATTGAAAAGTTTCATACCTGTAAAATTTGAGGGTTTTACCTGAAGATTCTCCTTATTATAGTATCTTTTTTTAATAGCAGCTCTGCTAGATACAATTCACATTTAAAGTGTATAATCCAGTGGTTTTTAGTATATTCATAGAATTTTGCAACTCTGAATTTGATTTGCATCATCACAATCAAGTTTACACCATTTTCGTCACCCCCATTAGAAACCTCATCTGTTAGTAACCACTCTCCACTTCTCCCCAACCCTCTAAACCCTGGCTCAGCCCCCTGCTGTATCACTTCATTCCTAATTGACTATACCATTTTACATTCCCACCAGCAGTGTATAGAAGTTTTCAGTTTCTCCACATCCTCACCAACGCTTGTTATTGTCTGTCTTTTGATTCTAGCCATCTTAGTGGGAGTGAAGTGGTATCTCACTGAGGTTTTGATTTCCATTTCCCAGATGGCTAGTGATGTTGAGCTCTTTTACTATACTTACTGGCCATTTATATATCTTTAGAGAAATGTGTATTCACATTCTTTGTCCATTTTTTAATTGGGTTGTCTTTATTGAGTTGTAGAAGTTATTTGTGTATTATACATATAAGTCCTTATATAAGATTTATGATTTTCAAAAATATCTTCCATTCTGTGAGTTAGTTGTCTTTTCACTTTATAGATTGGCGTCTTTAGAAGCACTTTTTTTTTTAATGGATGAAGTTCAGTTTGTCTGCGTTTTCTGGTTGGTGTTTCTTGTGCTTTTGATACCATCTCTAAGAAACCATTGCCTATTCCAAGGTCATGAAGATTTACTCCAGTGTTTCCTTCTAAAAGTTTAATAGTTTTTAGCTTTTACATTTAGGCTTTTCATTTTTTAGTTAATTTTCGTATATTGTGTGAGGTAGGGGTCCAACTTCATTCTTTTGCATATGGGTATCCAGCTGTTCCAACCCCATTTGTTGAATATAATAGTATCTTCAGTATTGAGGTTGTCTTGGATGTTAAGCCAGAAATTTTCTTGATCATCTCTCACTCAGTAAAGCAAAGCACTCCTACTAAATTTCTTAATATCATGCTTTTTTCGAGGTATTGATAGAGTATTTTGTTTTAAAATTTAAATATTTTGATAAGTGAGATGATAAGTGGTTTTGTAGGCTTCGAGAGTTGTAACAAAATAGAAACCACTTGGTTTTATGGTTAAACAACCTTTTTGCTTTATTTTAGGTGTGTAGTATGCATGTGTGATTTTGAGTCAAGGCAGCTACTTAGAGTTTTACCCTGTAACCACGAGTTCCATGCCAAGTGTGTCGACAAATGGCTTAAGGTAAAATGATGGCATCTGAAGAGAATGACATCGCATTTTCTTTCTTATGCATCATAGTTTTATGTAGAGTAAGTCCATGGTTTGGTGGAGGGTGATTAAGGAGACAAAACTGAAACACAGCTTTCAGTATGATTTCTGCAAATTAAGAGAAAAGACCAGTAGAAACGAACTACAATCATCAGTGTGGGAGTGATTGAGCAAAATCTGAAAATGGGTTTTCTGTCCTTGATAATCAGTATGTCCTAACTTTCTTCTAAGAGTTTAGAGGTGACCTCACTGGAGGTTCTTTGTCAGAGATTTACATGAGAAATAAACCTCTAGTGCTTTTACATAATTCTGACCATTTTCTCCTTTGTGTATATAGGTCGGGGGGGAGTCCAAAGACACAAATTCTAATAGTATGCCAGGGTGAAATTATTTCAGGGACTTCTTATTTTCTATTTTTTATAATAGTAGGATAAAAATGTGATGAAGTAAAATAATTTAGTAAACTTAATGGTTTGTTTGTTTTAGATTATTCTGAGTAGGAGATGATAATACTGGCTTAGATAACTTCACAGTTGGAAGACAGAGGAAGTTAAAATAAAATAGAATCAGTCCTCTGTGTGAGCACAGATTAAGGGTACCCAGTTTAGTCCAAACTGAATCCTGAAGGCAGAGTCTAGACTTCTTAGAAAAATGAAGTTATTATATATGCATAGCCCTGACATGTGAGAACAGAGAATGACCAGAAAAACACGGGTTCCACGTGGCTGATGGCTAGAGTGTGAGGGAGAAAGGCAAGAGAAGAGAGGGATTCAGAGGTAAAACCAGGAGCCAGCTTACTGCAGAGTCACTGTGAAGTGTGCGGGAGTTTGGACTTGATCCTGAAAACATGTGAGAGGATATGTTTTAGAAAGATCACGGCCACAGTTTGGAGAATGGAATAGAGGAGATAATTTCTGAGAGACAGAGAGATGAAATAAGGATGTTCTGGGCCAGATGGAGAAGAAACAGTAGAAGTTGGATGAAAAGAAGAGTACTTGATTTGAGAGCTATCATAATGTAGAAATGAGAGTATTTGATGAAAAATGCTTCGTAGAACGTAAGAGAGCAGGTGTTGCTTATGTTTCTGATTTTAGCAGCACAGCCAATGGTAGTGCCATTTGTTGAGGTGGAGTTTTAAGCCAGTTATTAAATTTGTCTAATCTGGTGATGGGTAGTTTTGTCTGTATGTTGAAACGGACCTATTAAAAAATTATTCACAGGCTGTTATTGTTTTTGAGGTTTGTGGCGTATATTTTAAAAGATTAAATGATTGCTTTGTACCTTCTTAAAGAAACAAAGAATGTAAAAACTATGTGGAAAGTAAAAATAGTTCTATTGCTTTTAATATGTTTCACTGTATAAGTCAAAATTCAAACAAGTTTTCTCTTCTGTGTTTTAGGCAAATCGTACTTGCCCAATCTGCCGAGCTGATGCTTCAGAAGTGCATCGGGATTCAGAATGACCAACCTAAGAGCACAAATTTAATTTGGGTGTTCCTCATCACATGTATATATGGACTATCCATTGAACTTAATCTGTGTGGCTTCCAGCCCTCCCTTTACCAAAAGGGTCAATGGACCTTTCTTTGCACTGTGTGACCTAATCAACTATAAAAGCTTACAATTAGTCTTCACAATTATGGGATTATTATACTAACCGTGTGATTGGAACTCCAAAGACTTTTTCTTTAGCTTAATTTTGTGTGTGCACTAACATTCCCTGGTTTTCGTGTGATCATTCCGAGTGTTGCTGCAAGATTACAGTGGACGTGATCTTTTAGCATGTGCTTTTATAAAAAGTGGTAGCTCCAGATGATATAGCAATCTACCTTATATAGAGCCTTCAGAAACTGTGAGTGGAAATGAATGCAGCGTATGACTGTTGGTGATAAATGTATCTGTGTGTGTGAGAGAATGTGTGAAACTACTTGTGTGAGGGCATGGTAGCTCAAGTGTGTATGAGATCCTGTATACCAGCATGTACCAAGAATGTGTGTGTAGTTTTAATTATGCTGCAATGTATAATCTGGTGTGTTATTTAAACAGCACTAGTACTGTACACTGGTTTTTTCCCTTGTGTTTGCTGTTGCACACTGATTGCTAAGGGTGCATCAATTATAAGCATTGAATACTCCATCCCCTTCCCTCCCAATGAATGGAATGAGAAAAGCCTTCTTCCTTTGCTTCAGGCAGCTGTCACCTTCTCTTCGTTGGTGATCCCAAGTGGGTCACTTAAGGAAAAAAGTGTAACAGATTCTCACTCCATGAACCTGATATTTTCATCCTGTTGTGAAAAAGAAATTTTTAAATCTCCAACTTGCTGTTTCCAAAAAGAAGGTGCAATATCATACATCATCAATTAGCAATATTAGCATTTCAATCAATGTTTTGAATGTTGATACTCTCTTCTTTTTCCTTTACCTTTCCAGTAAGCTTCTTACCGGAAGTACTTGTGATTTTTTTTTTTTTTAATGTTTAGATTTGTAGTCTATTCTGAAGATATTTGAGTAATATATTTCTAAGAATACCACTGGTCCCATGAAGTCTCACCTCCTCTACTTCCACCAGAACAAAATCTGTTAACTCAGCTTGACTTCTGATATGTTCTTTGTTCAAGCTCCCATAGGCAACTAAATTGTTTTAAGAAAACTATATTTCTGTTCTGCCAAGCTCCAGTTCTGAAAGTTGTCTAGTTCTTTTCCCCTCAGTAAATGTGCTTCTCATCGAAATCCTCATTTCCAGGATGGATCAAGTGCTGTGACAGCTCAAGTTCTTTAGACCTGATGTGCTTTGATGTTTTATTGCTTTTCTTTTTAATTTTTGTTTGAATGAGAAAATGATTAATTTAACAGGTGTCCAGAATACTTGCAGTATAAATGAAGATTTGATTTTTGTATAAAAAATAATGCTGTAAAACAGGAATTGACCTTCATTTAGTTGATCTGAAAATAATACATAGCTGTGTGGGTTTTTTTAATAGGTTCATTGAGCATAATTCAGATTGTTTAAAATCATTTTCCCAGCAATGTTTGGATTCCTCTCTCATTCTTCTAGTGTGCTCAACATTGCCTCTTCCTGCAGTTGATGTCCTTGCTCTGTTTGCAGTAGCACAAGCTGCATAACTCCAGTCGGGACTGTAATGACTTGCTGCCAGCCTCACTCAGCTTTCAGTTGGCTCTGTGTCCGTTTTCTACTCAGTGTTAACTACTTGTTACTGCCGTGCTACTTGCCTTCTCTTGAAGACTCTATAAGCTCATCACAGCTTAGAGTTCAGTAAAGTCAATTCACACAGAAGCACAATTTTGCCCTTTTCCAGACACTGTTGCCTCTATCTAGTCATACAAGTAAGATTTTGTGTACCTTCTGTTTGCCCCTGTATTTGTCAGTGCATCAGAAATACATCTAAACAGTGGTAAAATGCACGTTACTTTTAAATCATTAGAATATCCTCCACCTGTTCCTGATGAATAAAGTGTGTTAAAAACCAAAATTATTGGCATAATAATCAGCTACATTACAAATCACATATAGTCTAATCTTTATTTTTTTTAATTAAGAAATCACGTTTAAAATGGCAAAAGCCCATCTTATACATAGACTCTTTTATATAGCTGCAAAAAATTTATATCTGTACAGATCTAACATAACACTACTACACTCAGTATTCATTTTATTGAAGCATGCAAGTAAAGCACTTTTTCTAATTTATATAGATACCTAATTAACAAGGCACATTGTACTAATGACTAGGAAAAGTAGCTCTTTCCTCCCTCCCTCTGATGAATTCTTAATACCCCTTTTCCATTAAAATTTTGAGAGGTTGTTGGCAATTTAGGAGGCAGCAGGGTCTATTTTGGTAAAATCCTGAATGAATTGTTGCACTCTCATGACTGACCTGTCTTTGGGAATGTCTTCTTTGCATGGGGCTCTTAAGGATGTGTGCAGACTTGCTTGTTAAGTGGTTAGTGCATATTAGGAGCATACATGCATGTGTTCTGAACTAGCTTAGACTAGCCACAGTGAGTAACTTTGTGGCTAGCAGAAGAGAAAGAACAGTTGATTCATACCCAGCTGTTGACACCTTGGGTGATGCACCAGATAGCAGGCAGATGTTGGTTTGTTGCCTTCTTCCTCTTTCCTCCTAAAACAATTTTGGCTTTACCACCTTAACTCTGCTGTGTTTTTTGTTTTTCTATGCATGAAATACCATCTTTGTTTGTTTTTAGCGCCCCCTCTTCCCCAAACAGAACAAAACAAAAAACAAGGCCTCCAGGTATCAAGATCTCATTAGGATTTTCTGTCCTGAATTTTTTTGAGCAAAATCTGGAAAATGTGAAAGCATATTTAGATTTTATACACTCTCTGAAATGTGATTTGTTAAGATTCTTATATTTGGGCCTCTTATAACATTTTGAAAGAGATCTACCAACTCACTTATGAGTATTTTTCACAGATATCTTTAGGCCTGTTAGAAAGCTATTTTCCCCCTGTTGGTACATTTGGTTACCTCATTTTGCTGTTTCTTTCAGATTATGAAAGCTTACAGGGGTGTATCTTTGGAATCATTTGCTGAGTCATTTCCTCAAATCATACTCCATTGTATCAGTTAACATATAGTTTTAAATGTACGTATTATAAATATCTGTAACCAAATCATTTGAAGGCTTGATAAATTTTTAACAAAGTTTGTACATTTTTTATGAAAGTTACTAGTAATGCTTTACTAAGTAGTGCAATGAATTTTTATTTTTAATCCCTGTGCCCAATTTTGGAGTTGAGAGGGTTGTTGGTAATAAATGTATGATGTACACTTAAAACATTCGGTTGCGTTTGGTGTTACTGTGTTAGGGAAGGGTAGGGGTTGTGTATGTTTGGAGGGAGGGGTGTAGAGGGATTCTCACAGGAAGATAGAGCTCATGAGCTACTAGCAGCCAGAGTTAACTTTTAGGCAGTAATGCAGAGTTTTGTTTCTGTGTTTGTGTATAAACAACTTAGAAACATAAAAGCAACTTGTATTGTGACTCATATGGTACATATTTATATCTTTACAAAGGCCAAGAAGATAGCTTGAGTGTAGGCACACACATGGTGTATAAGCTTATTGAACATTAAGGTTACATAAGCAGGCAGCTAGATTTCTTTCTGTGTATGGCAACTATAAGATGTAGGAAATAAGAGTACAAAAGATAATTGGGGGAGATGCAAGAGGGAGGAGATACAGGGATATATGTATGTGTATAGGTGATTCACGTTGCTATAAAGCAGAAACTAACACATTGTAAAGCAATTATACTCTAATAAAGATGTTAAAAAAATAAACTATGGAAACCAAAAAAAAAAGATAATTGGGCAGATTTGTTCACATTAGCTATTCTGACTTGTCAATATAATATGGAAAGAGGAGCCTCTGCTTATTTTCCATACATGTTTGTGTAATTGCTTTCCTTTGACTAAAAAAGGAAGAAAGTAAAGCAGTCTATGTGTATGCTGAAAGTAGAAGTAAAATACCAAAAAAAAAATATGAGGCTAATAGATCCCAATTCTCACTCTTTCAGGAAGCAGTCCTTTGGCTTAAGGTGATACCCTCAGACTGGCTCCGGTACTCCCTTGACAGAAGCAGTCAGAAAAGGGACTAAGTCCTGATTGTTTCCCTCATTTTTCCAGCATACTTGAAAGAGTGAGTGTTTGTGTTGGACTTTGAATGACTCAAAAACTTGTACTGTCTTACTGCAGAAGCATTTACTGCTCAGTCAGTACCTATGCACTCTCTCCCATCCCCCTTCCTACAATAAGGCAGCGAGGCTCGTGCAGCTGGGTTTGACCAAAGGACTGTAAGCTTAGGCCATGGGGGACCATTTAAAAGCTAGCTCTGTTTTCCTCTGCCATGTTGATGGCATCCCTGGATTCTGAGCCACTGTCTGGAAGAGAGCTGTCCTAGAAAGCCACTGGACTCCACAGATTTTCTGTTAACAATAAATAGAGGTCCTTAAACTATTCTTCATCAGGACTTCATCTTTGCCAGTTTATTTCCGCCCTTTACAAGTCTTTTTAGTCTTATTCTAACTACATTTTGTTAATACTAATCCTCAAATTGCCAATTAAGCATCACTGGCTACAGTTAATTTTTACTAGATCACAAGATCTGATTTGCACCACAGGATAAAATGCTTTTGAATGTTTGTGGTCAGATCACTATCAAGTGTTTCAAGTCTCTTGTGTGCTTCAGACTAATGAACTGTATAGACAAGGATGTCCAATAGAAGTGTAATTAGCCACATACATAATTTTTAAAATTTTAGTGGCTATGTTAAAAAATAGTTACGTTTTTAAAAAATATATTCAACCTAGCATACCCAAAATATTTCAATATGTAGTCAGTATAAAAGATTATTGAGATAATTTGTATTTTCTCGTACCAAGTCTTTGAATCCAATGTATAAATTGCATTTACAATACATCTCAATTTAGCTACATTTCAAATGCTCAAATAGCCACATGTGGATGGTGGCTACCATGTTGGACAGCACAGGTCTAGATGCCAGGTTATCTGGTTTCCAAATAATTGAAGGTTACTCTTGATATCCCAAGGCTTCTTAATGTTTTCATTGCATGCCTTAATAAACTACAGTATGATTAGAAATATTTTACTCTTTGTAGAGTTGAAGGTAACTCGTTGCTATATTCAATACATAAATACGTAAAAATCAGACTTAGTTCCTGTGAACGTCATATATAGCTTCCCTGGCTAACATTCAAGAACAAAGTTCCTTGTTTGTCAGTAAATTCCCAAGTCAAACATTTGCTTATAGCACCTTCAGGATTCATACCTATTTAAAAGATTAACTTGCCAATCAGAAAATTGGGCATTCTGAAGAGAGTAAGAAACTTTCAACCCACACGGAGAGGGTGGGGTGGATCCCAGCTGAGATTGCTTTACATACAGTGCACATGCTCTTAACCTTTTTCATGTGGCTATCTCTTGCCTCCCAAACTGGCAGGAGATGTAGGAATAAGAAAGATTGAAGAAAAAAAAAATGAACATAGTGACAGCCAGGGATACTGAATGTCATCTTATATTTTGGAAATGTGCTGCAGAATCAGTATGGATGTTTTCTCACTACAAAGAGGGAGATAATTAGGAGGAAGGAACCCACATTCCCTTCAAACCTCTGGTTCTTGGTCTACACATGGAAACAAAATATAGCAGCTGGTTAATAGAAGGACCTTCAGCCCACACCCAGCACTCTGCCAGTACCCAGCTAGGTATACAGTAAAGGTGTTCACCAGCTGCCTTCTTAGCCTCCCTTTCAGTGTTAGAATCCCTTCCCCACAGCCCTCCCTTAATAGTAAACTTAAGAGATTCTAAAGCAGCCTCCCTCTTCCCACTACCACAGTACTTTCAGGTTTAGATGAGAATAAGCTTTATATTATCCAGCCTTCTTGGTAGTTACTATCTTTTAATAAAGAAGAGTTCTCCAAACGTGCCAAGTAGGTTTCTGACCGTTCCAATGTAATCCTGGTAATAATAGACATTTCTGTAGTCAGTGCAAGCAATATGGTGTCCACGTGTTTTAGTTGGTTCTTTTTCTCCCCTTCTGCTTTTGGATATGTTCATACTGGACTTCAGCTAAATCAGAGAACAATAACCTTGACTCCATTACCAAAACAAAGCCAGCCTTGCCAAGAAAAAAATGTATCTCAATCTATGGCGATTCAGGCTCAGAATGCCCCAGTTTTGATATCAGTGAGGAGGAACATAGATTGCATTTACTCTAATTCCAGAATATATAAAAGAAACTTGGATCCTCTATCTAATCCAAGCCACTAAATTTTAGTTGGGGAAGCAAATCAGAAAGGAAAACGTTCAAGATCAGTCAATTTCTGTTGCCCACAAAATGAGGAGAGATCCAAGTCCTTCCTAAGGAGTCTGCTATGAACAGACTACACAACAGACTACACAAACTTGCTACACAAGTTTTTATTAAGCACCAGCTTAGACCAGGCAGCTTCAGAATCAGGAGGTCTTAACGTATTTGTTTTCTATGACTGCCGTAACAAATTTCCACAAATTTGGTGACTTAGAACAAATTTAATCTCTCAGGTTTGGGGCCAGAAATTCAAAATCGGTGTTGGCAGCCTTGTTTTTCCCTGGAGGCTCCGAGTGAGAATCTTCCATGCTTCTTTCTCCTTGGAGTTCTTTGGCCTGTAGACACGAAACTCCAGTCTCTGCCTGTCTGTACATGGATCTTCACGTCTCCTCTGCATCTCTGTGTGTCTTCAACTGAATGGAAGTCCCCACACCTCGACATGGAAGTCAGCTATAGGGGTACCTCCAAGGGAAAGCCAGGTTTGCCCAATCTCAATAAATTTTTTGAATCTGTTTCAGTGAACTCAAAATTCCAGAATTTCTTTTCTTTTTTTTCACAATTTATTATTTTTTAATTTTATTTTTGGCTGCGTTGGATCTTCGTTGCTGTGCACGGGCTTTCTCTAGTTGTGGTGAGTGGGGGCTACTCTTCGTTGGCGGTGCGTGGGCTTCTCACTGGTGGCTTCTCTTGTTGCGGAGCACGGGCTCTAGGCGCACAGGCTTCAATAGTTGTGGCAGGTGGGCTCAGTAGTTGTGGCTCGAGGGCTCTAGAGCACAGGCTCAGTAGTTGTGGTCCACGGGCTTAGTTGCTCCGTGGCATGTGGGATTTTCCCGGACCAGGGCTCGAACCTTTGTCCCCTGCATTGGCAGGCAGATTCTTAACCACTGCACCACCAGGGAAGTCCCCCAGAATTTCTTATAAAGCATGACCAAAATAATTTTGACTTGGAAAGTGTTGAAGGGGCTCCTTCCTTTATCTTCAGTTCATTCTTGCAGCCAAAGATAAACCTCAGTCATGCTCTCACAAATTGATTCAAAGTAGCACAGCTTCCTAGTATATCCATGAAATTAACTGTGAGAGTTCAATATGAAATGTACCATCAGGTAAGTGAACAATTAGCAATTTTTTTAAAGGGGAATGAATAAATAGGAACAAGCCTGCATTCTATGTCCCAGGTGTACGATTTGATCCATGAGGGTTCCTTTGTTGAATCAAAATCTGTTGAATCTTGAAAATATGGTAAGTGAAAGAAGCCAGATGAAAGGCCACATATGATATGATTCCATTTATGTGAAATGTTAAAGGCATATCTGTAGACACAGAAAGTAGATTAGCAGTTGACTAGGCTGACTTAGGAGGGTTGGGGGTGACAGCCAAGGAGTATGGGTTTCTTCTTGGGGTAATGAAAGTATTCTGAAATTGTGATGGGTGCACAATTCTGTGAATATATTGAAAGCCATTGAATTGTACACTTTAAATGGGTGAATTGTATGTGGATTATATCTCAATAAAGCTCTTTTTCAAAAACAACACAATACCCATCAGAATGTCTATAATTAAGAAGATTAACAATACCATGTGTTGGTGAGGACATGAAGCAAAGGGAATTCTCATACACTGTTGATGAGAATATAAGTTGGGACAACCGAGTTAGAAAACTGCTTGATAGTATCTACTGAAGCTAAGCATATACTATAACCCAGTAATTTCTCTCCTAGGTATACACCAAACAGAAATGCATACACAAAAAGTACGTACAAGAATCTTCATAGCAGACTCTAATAGCCCCAAACTGGAAACAAGCCAAATTTTTACCAACTACTAAATTGATAAATTATGGTTGATTTTTGCAATGGTTTTTAAAACAGCAGAGAATAAAGTACAAATACACAGAGCAACATGGATGAATCTCAACGAATATATTGAATAAGACACAAAAGTATACATACTGATCATTCCAATGATTGAAATTTCCAAGTCAAGCAAGATGGGTCTGTGCCATGAGAAGGCCTGACAGTGGTTATCCTTGGCCGCAGTGGTAGTGACTGAAAGGAGCAGAGGGCACGAGGGGCATCGGGGCTGTTAGGAATTTTCTGTTTGTTAATCTATGTGCTTCTTTACACAGTGGTTCTATTTGAGAAATTAATTGTAATCTATGCTTACGATTTGTTCCGTTTTCTGTATGTATCATTTTATAAACTTTATTTTAAAAATAAATGGTAGGTCGCACTCTGTGACCCTTTGGTAGAAGCACAGCTATACAATGCACGTGGGCAAATGAATTTTTATCTTTTTTTTTTTTTTTTTTTTGCCACATGACTTGCAGGATCTTAGTTCCCCGACCAGGGATTGAACCAGGGCCCACCTAACTGCTGGACCACCGCCAGGGAACTCCAAATTTTTGTCATATTAAATGAGCCATACCAGGTACATCAATACCCCCAATGTTGCAGCACATAAAACTTAAGCTCCCCAAATTAAACACTTCCCCATCCCAAAACATCTGTGTTTTGAATTTGCTTTTTAAGTTAAACAAAAAGTGTGAGAGCAGCAACAATATTTCCAGAATATTGTCTCCATGCTAATAAAAGGTAAGTATTTAAGCATGACATCTACACCAGGGGGCACTGTTGTACAAAACCAGTTCCAAATAAAAGCCTTTTAATGTACAGGTCAGGACTGATGTGGTTATAAACATCCAAAATCTGTTTTAATGTTGCTTTTATTTACAGAAAGCATACATTAAAAAAATCTGTTTCCCAGAATAGTACAGGATCACTACAGCTAAAAGACTCCTTTCTTCAAGTGCCTTTGGCTGTTATGGTCCTCTTCTCACTCCCATCTTCCTGTTTCTCTCTTGAGTTTCTTCTCTCTCCTGTCTCTGAGTTTCTTTGGCCTGCAGCTTTAATATCAGGGCTCCCTAGGACGCGTCCTTCACCCTCTGGTTTTCTCATTCCACACCCTTTCTCTTGAGTGACCGCATCCTGTCCTACTGATTCAACTGATCAGTCCTCATGACCCAGAGATTCACATCTCCGGTCCCAGCTTCTCTCTAAAGTTTCTGCCTCCTGAACATTTCCTCCTGAACTTCCCTCTCCCCGTTCCGAACAGCCCACAGGCACTCAAACTCAGTGCATCCAAATGTGAACTCATCAAATGTCCCCCAAAATTGTTTCTCCTCCTGCATTCTCTGTTTCCGTTGCTGACCCCACCACCCACCCAAATAACCCAGCCAGAAACAGGGAAGTCGTCCCTGACTCATCCATCTTGCGCCTCTGTGACAACTAATCAGTCTCCCCTTTGTCTCCTCCCCTTCCTCCACAGCCCCCTAGTTCAGGTTCTATCATCTGCCTTTACAAGCTCTTGCTTCCAGCTATGCATCCCACCCCCTCATATTCAGACCTCTCCACAGCCTCCAAAACGAGTCCTTCAAAGTATTAATCTGGCTCCCTTCACCCCCGCCCCCACCCATAGCCTCAAACCCTTAAAAGGCTCTCATTGCCTGCAGGACACAGTCCCAGCTTACAGCAGGAGCCCCTCTCCAACAAAAGCCCCCCTTTGGTCTGCTGCTGACTGTGGTCCCAGCCTCAGTGCTCAAGACCCCTTTGCCTTGTAATTTACCCTCTAACAGTATCAATCTACTGAAGGTTCCCCAGACACATCGTATTCTTTCTTTCTCTATATTTTCTCAGGCATACCCCTCTGCCCGGAAGGCCTCTCCTCCCTTGCTCTCTCCTCGCATGACTCAGGTATCACCAGAAGATCTTTCCTGGTACTATAAGTCAGGTCAGATGCTTTAACGCCTTCTGTAACAGCCTGGGATGAGCCATTTCTCTTCCGCAGGGTGTTGTCAGCACTTGTGGGGTTTGTTCGCTAGCCTGTGAGCATCTTGAGTCTGCACTGAGGCATGTCTTTACCTCTAGGCCTAGCACAGAATCTGGCACAGGTTAAAGGTTCAAGAAATGTTTCCTGAGTGAAGGAATGGAGAATGGCTCCCCAGCTTGAATGGTTAGGTGGCTGGTGGGAACAATCACCCAAGGGATGAATCTGCACGAGGAGCAGTTTTGACAAAAGTGAGGATGGGGGCTTCCCTGGTGGTGCAGTGGTTGAGAGTCCGCCTGCCGATGCAGGGGACACGGGTTCGTGACCCGGTCCGGGAGGATCCCACATGCCGCAGAGCGGCTGGGCCCGTGAGCCGTGGCCGCTGAGCCTGCACATCCGGAGCCTGTGCTCCGCAACGGGAGAGGCCACAACAGTGAGAGGCCCGCGTACAGCAAAAAAAAAAAAAAAAAAAAGGACGGGAGAGGAGAGTGTGAAGGATGGGGGCCTGGCTTTTTAGACTCCCAGTGAGGTGCACATGCAAGGGCAGATGTCCAATGGGCAACTGGATGACCAGGTCTGGAGCTCTAGAGAGAAGCCTGGGCCATTGGGTTTTGGAAGCGTTTAACTGTGTCAGCTAAGAAGACAAGGCTGAATTCAGAGGCCTCAGGAGGGAGTCTCCTCAGGGCTGGTCGAGAGGCGGGGGACCAACCCTCCCTTCCTCGTGAACTGGAGCATGCTGACCTGGTCCAGGCTCCTGGTGGCTCTGAATAGTGGAAGATAAACAGACACTCCTTTACTCAAACACATCAGGGAACGACTGCCCCAGCTGTCAGTGACTCTCCCAGTTCAGAGAGAACTGCACTTCCTGGATTCGCATGTGGGGTGAATTGGTTCAGGTCAACATTGACTCAGGTAGGTGAGAGCCTCGCCCCTCATACTGGCCTCACTCACTAGTAGACCCCGATCAGGAGCAAGCCCTGGCCTGGGCACCAAACACAGATGCCATCAGTTCTTTGACCACCCAGGGTCCAGCAGGGCCGATTCTCCAGAGAAGCCCTTGCTTGCCCCCCAGGGGCTGGAGTGTTATGATCCTTCCCAGGAATCCACCACCCAAACCCAACCTGGAACCAAAGGCCATGCTGGAGGAAATGCCCCAGAATTTCTTCACGACACAACGTGGCAGAGAACTCTGAGGTCCCAAGTGACTATTTCATCACGGGCTCTCAGTCCACTTTGTGAATTGCACAATAAACAGCCACAGGGGCTGCTTGGACCAAATGCCCACAGAGAGAAAAAGTAGGCAACCAGCAGAAGTTGTGGGTTACAAGCTCCTTTCTCAGCAACCCACTAGCCAAAAGGTGTGATCCCTTTTGCTGGTCTGCAGAGAAAATACTGCTTCTGGGGTATCTGCTCAGCTCACCATGGCCTTACTTAGCTGACACCCATCCAAAGGGAGGCCAGGGGAGCGGCCATTTCAGATAACGTCATTCACCCCGTGTCGGGGTGTGCCTTACCAGGATTTGGGGAAGAAGAAAAGGACAGTGACTTACTACTGGCCTCTTCTCCTGCCTCAAGGCCTGGAGAAGCAGGGAACATGTCTGCCAGAGGAGAGAAGAATGAAGCAGAAACACAGAAATGAGTGGAGACAAGAGAGTCTTGATGGCTTTTCAGTCCCTGGTTCTTTTCCCACCTGTGTCTCAGCCCTCAGGCTCCACGAGATACCCTTGCATCCTTACAACAAATGTCCAGGGTTTTGACTCGGCTAAGTCCACTCCAACTCACTGAGAATCCTAATCAGTCCTGGAAATGTGCCACTAATTAGCTCTGTGCCCATGGGTAATTTGCTTAACCTCTTTGGGCATCATTTCCTCATCTATCAACTGAGGATAATAAGGTTCTTCACAGGATCAAAGCAACTAAATCAGATAATGTAGTGCAAGGGAAAGCGCTGACGATAGTACCACCCACACAGCAGGCTCGTGACTGATGACTTTCCCATCGACTCCTTCCCTAAGAGACCAAAGGCCCCGCAAAGATCTGGAGAGAAGACACCAGAGTCATTCACATATTGGTGATGGGTGGTTGAAACCCAGAACTGGATGAAAAATCAGTTCTTACTCCCCCTAAAAGAGGACTAGAGCATTGAGTGTCTTCTGGAACTGAAGAGGCAGCATCTTTCTCTGCACTATGTTCTTATGATGGCAGATCTAGATGCTTGTCTAAAGGATATTTTTCATTACCTACCATTCCCTCGTTTTTCCTTAAAGTCCCCACCACCCTCCCCATGCAGCACATATTCTCAGGAGGAAATGGACTTCAGTCCTGGCTCCAGGTGGGCCCTGGGTAGTTAAAGCCAGTGAGGACATTCCATTCCTCTGGGCACAGTCAGGGCTTTGAGGGGCAAGTTATGGTGAATCTCCAGCTCTTCCTTGGAATGTTGGTTCAGAAATGCCCTCTGTCCCGCTGGATGTAAACATAGATGTATGTGTCCCTTCTGGCTACCCAGAGTCATCCTACAGGAATTAACGTCAGGATGAAGCTGACCTGGTGAAGGCAAAGGAGGTTCGGAAAGAAATGGGAGCAAAGTTCACTCTCATCTGACTTCTGGCCATGTGAGCCAGCAAAGCCCCTGTTCAATTTGGCTTTTCTGTAACTGGCAAAATAGGATCATAACTGATAGAACTATGCAAACATCTTCTGGGGTTCATGATTTCAAAAAGATAACCATGAACAGTGCCAACGTTTAAACAGAATCAGCACTAGTATTTGAGATGAAAGACAATTTATTCAAATTTCTCCCCAAACATCAGAGTTCTCAGCCAAAGTTTTTACCCCAAGGAAATTCCTCTAATCACCTGGATTTAGCTATTACTCATATGTCAATAATGATCAGATTTGCGTCTCTCCTGAGCCTCAGATTGGATGTCCCCTTGGCAACTCAGAAAGAAGAGAGGTGCTCAAGTTGAAAGGCCTGGGCTGTTGATCAGGTCATCCTTCCAGAAGTTAGCCCTCTCAAGTTGCAGTTGTCAGCAGCAGTAATCCTGAAGTTCTGACCTTGTGTTAAAACCACATAGGGGTACAGAAATAATTGCATATGGAGGCCCATGCCTGCCACGGTTACTTCAGCATAAATTTTTAATAGCCAGAAAGGCTAAGTGTGAGAGAGATCAAGAGAAAGACAACCTGTAGTCAAGCTGTTTTATAAAAGAAACTGTGTTATAAGGCAGGGCAGTAGTTTTTGGCTGCATGACAAATTATTCCAAAACTTAACAGGTTAAAATAATAAACATGTATTATGTCACACAGTTTCTGAGGCTCAGGAATCTAGCAGTGGCTTAGCTGGTTCTGGCTCAAGGTGTGATTGAAGTGATTCACACTTCAAAGTGTGAATGAAGATGTGATTAAACTGTCAGCTGGGGCTGCAGTCTCTGGAGACTCGACTGGGGCTGAAGGGTCTGCATCCAAGTTCATTTATGTGGTTGTTGGCAGCCCTCAGTCCCTCACTTATGGCCTCTCCATAGGGCTGCTTCACGTGGTAAAGCTTGCTTCCCCCAAAGCAAATGATCCAAGAAAGAGAACTCAGGTCTTTCATAACCTGGTAACCTTATAACCTAACCTTGGAAGTGACATGACATCTCTTTTGCCGTATTCTATTGGCCACACAGACCAGCCCTGGCACAGTGTGGGAAGGGACTACTCAAAGGTGTGGCTGCTGGGAGGCAGGGATCAGCAGGGGCCTTCTTGGAGGCAGCACATTTCAAGATGTCCCGAGAGGCATAGGAGAACGACATAGGAGAACATCTCTAGGTGCACAGGAGAATAATTGTGCATCTCCTGGAGGTCTGGCACCAAAGTCCTAAGCAGCTAACTGCAAAGGAGAAATGTTCTTGATGTCTCCCAATTTATTCCTCTTGTATTAAATACTGAGTAATTATGTTACATCACCTTTTCCACCAACACTTTTACATAAATGAGATGCTCTCATAAACCCCGTGGCATACATTGGGTATGTCCAGTGCTAAGCTTCTCCCAGTTTGAGAAGCAGGGCAGGGGGACCTATTCCAGGGCTGGTGGGATGGTCTGGGGAGGCCAAAATGACAACTGTTTAGAAGAATCAGCAGCTAACTTAAAAGCCTGCCTGCGGTAGCTCGTAAGCATACGTACACATACACACACATACCCTCTTTCCGTCTCTGTTTCAGCTGAGACCCCAAAGGCTGAGAGTACATGATAGAGGCTTAATTCCCCTGCATCCCAAGAGAGGAGCCAGACCACATATGCAGGACATGCTAAGATGTCCTGAAACCAGCCTTGCTGGCATTAATGCTCACCCCATCCAGCCCACAAGGGACAGAGGGCTGGAGAGTTACTGGAGTGCTGAGGCTTCCTGTCCCCTGTCCCCACACTCCCCACAGGGAGAGAGAGATGCTTCCCTTTTACCTAAAGTAATGTGAGAGGAACCTTCAGGGAACGACTAGAGGGCTTACATGTGTCCTCTGGACTTTGGGGGTCAGAGGGGACAGGGTCTGATGCCTGGCTGAGAAGTGTAGCAGGGCTGCGTGGAGAAGCTGGGCAGGGCTGCACTGGCAGGAGCTGCCTTACCACTGACAGTGCTGGAGAGCAAGCTTGAGAGTGAGCTCCCTGCATTTGAATTTCTAGAAGGATGGAACCCTGAACATTAGCAGCGACTCTCTCTGCAGAGGGGAGTGGAATTAGGGGTCAAAATGTGTGGAAAGAAACTCTGATGTTTTAATCCAAATACTTCTATATTGCCCCAAATAAACATGTTTATATGTTACCAAAAAAGGAGAACATAAAGGAATTTTTAAAAAGTACATACAGGGCTTCCCTGGTGGCGCAGTGGTTGAGAATCTGCCTGCCAATGCAGGGGACACGGGTTCGAGCCCTGGTCTGGGAAGATCCCAGATGCCGCGGAGCAACTGGGCCCATGGGCCACAACTGCCGAGCCTGCGCATCTGGAGCCTGTGCTCCGCAACAAGAGAGGCCGCGACAGTGAGAGGCCTGTGCACCGCGATGAAGAGTGGGCCCAGCTCGCCGCAACTAGAGAAAGTCCTTGTACAGAAACAAAAACCCAACACAGCCATAAATAAATAAATAATAATTTTTTAAAAAAATGACTGATTCACTTAGGATTAGACCAAAAAAAAAAAAAGTACATACAATGAACACATAACAATAAATGGTTTGCTCAAAGGGTAGTACTGAGAAACATTATTTCCAGTGATTTCAGATTTTCATTATGTTGAATTTTTTTACAATAAGCACGTTTTATTTTTAGAAGCAGAAAAATATCCAGAGATAGCACTGAATGAATGAATGAATGAATGAATGAATTAAAGAAAGCTACCAGAAAGACCAGCTTTGCATCCCTCTTCTCTCTCATTTAAATGCGGAACTCTGACTAGTTGGGTAGGACGGCAGCTGGCCAGTCCGATCTCTGCTGTGGGGCGGCAGGTGTCAGGCCCAGAGAACTCCTCTTTTCTCTGGCTGCCCACACCGAGGAAGGGGCTTTCAACCAGCACTGGGAACAGGTCTGTGCTCCTGACCAGCCACCGTGGGGACACCAGTACCTTGAGAGTCCTGGCTGTCTCTGGCTGGGACAACGCCACCTTCCAGACTTCGCTGCTCCCTCGGTTCTCCCCGTGTGAGCCTGGCTCCCCAGAACCCCACCCACCTGCCCCCTTGCCCCTCCTCCCTCTTCCTCTTCCACTGATCTTCAACCATGGTTAACCTTCTGACGGGGAAACCGAGGCACCCTGGGATGAGAGTTACCTGAGGTCAAGCAGGGAGTGAGAGGCAGGTCTGCCAACTGCCAGCGGAGCCTCTCCCATCTGGTCCGCGTCCCTCCCTGTTGGCTCATGGCCACACCCTTCCCTCCTCCGGGACTGACTCGGGTAAATGGGGTGGCCCCAGAGTCAACGTGTCCTTGACACATGGCCAGACTCTACAATAGCCTTCTTAATGAAACGCGGAAGCTGCAAAGTTCAAGTGGGTGTTTAGTATTGAGCTTTGGCTCATACACTTAGTGATCAAAGAGCAATAGACTCATTAAACAAAGACCATAAAGTTCATCTCAGCCTTCTTAAGGAAAAGATGTTTGGGGTCTGGAAGTTTTTCAGTAGGCTGGGCAGGTGTTAGAAGCAGCCTGGGAGTTTTGAGCAGACAGCTGCTGCTGTGCTGTGAGGGGTACCCAAAGGCTATGAGCTCTGAGCCTCTGCTGGTTCGGCTCTAACTTATGAGCTTGAATTTGGCCATACAGCGTGTTGGGGGACGGCAGTGGGGAGTATCGGCCATGATCTTCCCTTTCTGTATGTCTCCGGGGCCCTCCACCCATTCTGCTCCCAACATCTCCATCCTGTTCTCAGGCCTTCAGTCAACTTTTGAGGGCAAAAGACATGAGCAGCAAAGGGCTTTGTGTCTTCTGAAAAGGATGTTGAAATGGAACTCAACATATATCTTGTGTTTTCAGAACCTCCCCTTTGCTGGCTGCTGTTCTGGGCTCTTAACCTTTCCGTGTGCTCTGACTCACCCCTCTGGCAGGCCATTGAAGCCTATGGACCTCATCTCACATTGCTGATTCTAATGTAAAATAAACACAAAGGGCTATAGAGGGAACTGAGCATATGAGAATATAGTTATTAGAATATAAACAAATTTGTGATGTGGAAAAAATGCTAGTTTACTAATGCATTAAATGACACGATCTAGCAATAGGTCTAATTACGGCTGTTCTTTTGAAAAAGTGATGGATGTAAGTGATATTTCAGGGTCTCTGGGACAACCAGAGTATGATGGTGAAAGCATCTGTGATTCTAGTTGTGACAAAGTCACAGGTTCTCTGAAGCACATGGTTTGTTACCCACATGCTTAACTGAAGGGCAATGTAAATTGCAGTTAGAGGTTAATGAAAATCAGGGTGTAATTTTTTCCTTGCTAAGGAAAATAGACCCTCTCGGTTCTATCTGTGGGCCTCTGACTGTGAGCCCCCAAGTCAAGGCTTGTGCAGTGGGCTCTTTGCCTGGTAGTGCTGTCCTGGGTCTTGCAGCCTGGCTCCCCCTTTATTTTCACCTCTCTCTCTCTCTCTCTCTCTCTCCCTCCCTCTCTCACCTCCTTTGGCCTCTTCTAAGTGCTATTCATGCAGGGCTAAATGTTACATTTTCCGATTAAGATTGACTTGGCAAGAGGCAGGAATTATGTATAACTTCCCCGGGCTTTCCATGAGTGTCAGACTCCAAACCCAGGTTTGTCAGTGTCCAAAATAATGTTCTTCCCACTAGGCCTGGGGCTCTTCCCCCCAGAAGAGCAACGCCTGTCCCTGCCTCCCTCTGGCTGTAGAAAGTGTTCATCTAAACAAAGAGCGGGGCCTGTGATAGGGGGATTTTCAAGCTGCCAGTGCACCTTGGGCAGCCGAGCGCTCCCTTGGCCTTGCCTGTCTCTTCTTCAAGGGCTCTGGCTTGGCGCACCCCAACATGTGCGGGTTTCACAATGTCATTTGGCAAAGATTTAAAAATAATGCTCCCCCCATCGTCGGCACTGCCAAAACTGGAGAAAAGGATCCAACCCCAAACCTCTCCCTCCAGAGGCTAGACTTGCCTATGTTTATTGTCTCCGTGTACTGCAAACATTAATCAGAAAGCCTCTTTGACCAGACACAGGGGAAATAAAGGTCACACTATCTCCCGCACACAGAGCTCTGAGGCTGAACAAAGCCGGACCCACAAAGGCAGACGTCTGCTTCTGCTCTCTTTGCCTCAGATTTAAAAACCTGTTCATCAGACCTCTTTCTGGATGGCTCACCTGGCCCCCATCAACACCCTTGTCACCCTGGATCCACTGAGGGATCCAGACAGCCACCTCAGGTCCATTCATGCTTCTATTCACCCATTCACCAAATGGTCCTTGAATATGAAGGTATGTGTGTGTCCTGGCACTATGGGGATGAAACCAATCTTAGCTCACAATAATTGGATTAAATTCTCTTTTAAGAAGGTCTTAAAACCATGTTCTTGTGGTGCGTTTTTATTTTTTCTAGAAACACTTTTAAAAAGAAGGTAGCTTGTATCAGAAAGCATTTATACATAACCTATACATTATGGTTGATTGTTATTTTATTTTATTTTTTTAAACTTATTTTATTTATTTATTTAGTTATTTAAATTTTTGGCTGTGTTGGGTCTTTGTTGCTGTGCACGAGCTTTCTCTAGTTGTGGTGAGCGGGGGCTACTCTTCGTTGCAGGGCGCGGGCTTCTCATTGCGGTGGCTTCTCTTGTTTCGGGGGCTCTAGGCGTGAGGGCTTCAGTAGTTGTGGCACACTGGCTCAGTAGTTGTGGCTCACGGGCTCTAGAGCGCAGGCTTAGTAGTTGTGGCACATGGGCTTTGTTGCTCCGTGGCATGTGGGATCTTCCCAGACCAGGGCTCAAACCCGTGTCCCCTGCACTGGCAGGCAGATTCTTAACCACTGCACCACCAGGGAAGTCCCTGCCTTTTCATTTTGTTGATGGTTTCCTTTTCTTTGCAGAAGCTTCTCAGCTTGATGTAGTGCTGCTTGTTTATTTTTGCTTTTGTTGCCTTTTCTTTTGGTGTCAAATCCCAAAAAAATCATCTCAAGACCAGTGTTAAGGAGCTTAGTCCCTATGTTTTCTGCTAGGGGTTTTACAGTTTCAGGTCAAGTCTTTAACCCATTTTGAGTTAATTTTTGTGTATTTTGTAAGACAGTGGTCCAATTTCATTCTTTTTCATGTGGCAGGCTAGTTTTCCCAACACCCTTTATTGAAGAAACTATCCTTTCCCCATTATATGTTCTTGGCTCCTTTGTCAAAAATTAATTGACCATATATGCATGGGTTTATTTCTGGGCTCTCTAGTTTGTTCCATTGGTCTATGTCCATTTTCATGTCAATACCATACTGTTTTGATTACTATAGCTTTGTAATATAGTTTGAAATCAGGGTGCAGGATGCCCCCAGCTTTGTTCTTCCTCAAGATTGCTTTGGTTATTTGGAGTCTTTTCTTGTTCCATACAAATTTTAGAATTTTTTTTCTGTGAAAATTCCATTGGAATCTCTAGAGGGACTGCATTGAACCTATAGATAGTTTGGGGTAGCCCATTTTAAAACTGCTTCTTTGGGCTTCCCTGGTGGCACAGTGGTTAAGAGTCCGCCTGTCGATGCAGGGGACACAGGTTCATGCCCCGGTCGGGGAAGATCCCACATGCCGCGGAGCGGCTGGGCCCGTGAGCCATGGCTGCTGAGCCTGCGCGTCCGGAGCCTGTGCTCCGCAACCGGAGAGGCCACCACAGTGAGAGGCCTGTGTACCGCAAAAAAACAAAAACAAAACCAAAAACAAAAACAAAAAACTGCTTCTTTGTTTGCTATTGTCCTGGGGGCCTCATGGATGCAAGCCCTCTTGGCTCTCAGAGCTGGCTGATCTGGGCGACTGTCCTTTGGGTGGCAGCACTAAAAATTGGGGTGTGGACAAACTCCTTCTAGGGAGATACTGATGACTTAATGTTATTGTTGGAGCAACTGGTTGGAGAAGGCAGGGGAAGTGCCCACCAGCTTTCCTAAACTCCAGACTCTGGACTCTAGGGAGGATTGCAGCCAGCCCCTCATTGTGTGCTAAATTAGAAGCCAGACCCTCAGGCAGCAGCTTATAAAGTAAGCAATCAAACCTCTTTCATGGAAAGCCTAGGAGGTGGGCGTTTTTTTGAGCTCCCTCTGCGCTGAGCCCTGTGCAGGGATAGCTGCGGGGAATGCTCAGGCACGGAATAGTTCGTTTGCTATAGTCCTGTGTGTCTTGTGGACACCAGCCCCATTGTCTTTCAGAGCTAGATGTTTTGTGGGCCTGTCCCTCAGGTGGGAGTCTTAAAACTTGGGGGGCTAGACACCTTGTTTTTAACCCAGTGAGACCCATTTTGGACTTCTGACTTCCAGAACTCTGAAATATGTGAGTTAAATAATAAGTATGTGTTGTTTTAAGCCACTAAGTTTGTGGTAATTTGTTGCAGCAGCCATAGGAAAATAACATAGAGAAGTGAAGCGGTGTCATGGAGACAACTTGGAGTGGTGGCACGGTGACAGTCTGGAGAGTGCCTACCCAACTCACAACTCCTGTTCAGCACCAGCCAATATTTCTTAGAGGGAATAAAGGTTCAGAGTTGTCAGATTTTTCAATTTTCCAAATAAGGTGAAAATACAGATTTCTATGTGGAAAAAAAAAGTTGGGTGTCTAGATGTGTGGTGCAAACCATTCACTTCTCATAAGCAGTAAAATCACCTCCTTTTAAAACTAAGGAAATAGAAAGGTTGTGGGAGTGAGTTGCTCAAGGTGACATAACTTGCCAGCAGTAATGTTCCTTCCTTCCAACCTAGGACTTGCATTAGGAAAAAATTAACTATATGTGTGAATGTTTCTTTTCTTTTCTTTTTTTTGGGGGAGGTACGCGGGCCTCTCACTGTTGTGGCCTCTCCCACTGCGGAGCACAGGCTCTGGAGGCGCAGGCTCAGCAGCCATGGCTCACGGGCCTAGCTGCTCCGCAGCATGTGGTATCTTCCCGGACCAGGGCACGAACCCGTGTTCCCTGCATCGGCAGGCGGACTCTCAACCACTGCGCCACCAGGGAAGCCCCATATGTGTGAATTTTATAAGGCAAGACAAATTGACTATCAAGTTACTACTCTGAATTACACCCAGAAAACAAATATGCCCAAGATGGTTTATGCCGGAAAGATCCTGGTGCTGTAGGAGGTGTCACATCTATGCAAACATTACACTTCGGAGCAAACAGAGGCCTGAAATTGCAAAAGAGAAGCTCAAAAGTTTTGGTGGTTTAAAAAAAAAAGTCCCACATACCATGAGGAAAATATTTGCTTTTTGATGAGTTATTTACTGAAAGCCAGGGCAGCATTTGACCATTCATTTATTCTTTAATTTGTTCATTCACTCAGCAAATGTTCCCTAAACATCCCTTGAGGAGCTTACTTCAGCCATGGGTCAGAAGAGTAACCAGTAAATAAAATCTATGTGAGACAGAATGAACTAACTGGACGAGGCTCCAGTATAAAATTAGGAGAGCATCCAAAAGGAATAATAATAACTAATCTTCCTGGGCACTGACTACATTCCAGGTGTCTTCTTCTTTTCTTTTTTTAAAAATTGTAATTCGTGTTTTTAAAATTTATTTATTATTTATTTACTTACTTAATTTATTTTTGGCTGCATCAGGTCTTAGTTGTGGCATGCTGGATCTTCGTTGAGGCATGCGGGATCTTTTGTTGCGGCGTGTAGGCTCTTCGTTGTGGTGCGCGGGCTTCTCTCTAGTTGTGGCGTGCAGGTTTTCTCTTCTCTAGTTGTGGTGCACAGGCTCCAGAGTGTGTGGCCTCTGTAGTTTGCAGCATGCAGCCTCTCTAGTTGAGGCACGCAAGCTCAGTAGTTGTGGCACGCAAGCTCAGTAGTTGTGGCATGCGCGCTTATTTGTCCCGCAACATGTGGGATCTTAATTCCCTGACAAGGGATCGAACCTGCGTCCCCTGCATTGTAAGGTGGATTCTTTACCACTGGACCACCAGCGAAGTCCCCAGATGTCTTCTAAGTGTATTCGTTTATTTAATCTTCACAAAAACCCTGAGGTGAGCAGTAGTATTCTCCCCAAATTTACCTTAGAAAATTCAGGCACAGAATGGTTTCGTCACTCACCAAAGGTCACAAAACTAAGTGGATTCAGGCCACCTGGCTCCACAGCCTTCATCTTTCATGGTCTCACTCCAGCTGTTGAGAGGACAAGGCAAGTGATGAGGTCACATCTAAGGGATCAGGGAAGGCTTCGTGGAAGAGACAGTATTTTAGTTAAGCCCTGAAGGTGAAGGGAAAGAGCATTCCAGGTTGAGAGAGGAGATACAGAGATGCTAAAAAAAAAAAAAAAAAAAAAAAAGTATTGGGAGTAAGCATCCGGCTGGCAGGAGTAGGTAGACAACGTGGATGGGGAGGGTGAGGTCTCTGATAAGTTTGCATGTTATTCTGAAGGCGCTGGGAAGTCAAAGGGTTTTTCTGAGCAGGGAAGTTCTCTATTCTAACACCTTCTATCTATCCCTTCAATCAATATTTGTTTAACATCTAATTAAACACCTGTTTGAACACCTAATTTAACACCTAATATTGGGTGCTGGTAGAGGGGGATCGTTTCTGCTATCAAAGAAGTATACCTTAATTGAAAACAGAAGAAATAACTCTTTTAAAAAATGTATACAAAGCTGGGACGAAGTGAGAGAGTTGCATTGACATATATACACTACCAAATGGAAAATAGCTAGTGGGAAGCAGCCGCATAGCACAGGGAGGTCAGCTCGGTGCTTTGTGACCACCTAGAGGGGTGGGATAGGGAGGGTGGGTGGGAGACGCAAGAGGGAAGAGATATGGGAATGTATGTATATGTATAGCTGACTCACTTTGTTATACAGCAGAAACTAACACACCATTGTAAAGCAATTATACTCCAATAAAGATGTTTTTAAAAAATTGTAGATAAGTTAAAAAATATGACACAAAAGGTGTTCCAAGGCAGTACATGATGAATTGTTCAACAAACCATTTTTTGAAATTTGGCAAATTTCAGGGTCTGTTATTTTTTTTGTGTGTGTGTTTTTGAGAAGCATTTCTTCCTTTTTTTTTTTTAGTATTTATTTATTTATTTACTTGGCTGCATTGGGTCTTAGTTGTGGCACATGGAATCTTTCCTTGCAGCACGCAGGCTTCTCTCTAGTTGTGGCACGCAGGGTCTAGAATGTACAGGCTCAGTAGTTGCTGCACATAGGCTCTCTAGTCATGGCACGCAGGGGCTCTAGAGTGCATGGGCTCCAGAGCTTGTGGGCTCAGTAGTTGCGATGCTCAGGCTCAGTTGCCCCACGGCTTGTGGGATCTTAGTTCCCTGACCTGGGATCGAACACATGTCCCCTGTATTGGAGGGCAGATGCTTTTTTAAAAAATTGTATTTATGTATTTTATTTTTGGCTGCGTTGGGTCTTCGTTGCTGCGTGCAGGCTTTTTCTAGTTCTGGTGAGCAGGGGCTACCTTCATTGCGGTGCGCAGGCTTCTCATTGTGGTGGCTTCTCTTGTTGTGGAGCATGGGCTCTAGATGTGTGGGCTTCAGTAGTTGTGCGTGGGCTCAGTAGTTGTGGCTCACAGGCTCTAGAGCACAGGCTCAGTAGTTGTGGCACACTGGCTTAGTTGCTCCGCGGCATGTGGGATCTTCCCAGACCAGGGCTCGAACCTGTGTCCCCTGCATTGGCAGGTGGATTCTTAACCACTGAGCCACCAGGGAAGTCCCTCATGGTCTGTTAATTATCTCTCGGGCTTGGGTTGAGGGTTTGCAAGGGCAAAGTTGGAGAGCAGTCTGGAAGCCAGTTGGAGCAGTTTGTGGTGCTACATATACAGCTAGCCCTTGAGCTACAGAACGCAGGAACAAAATGGTTAATGTCAGAACTGGCTGCCTCAGCACCCTCACCCTAATCTGCATCATGGCTCAGGGAGAGGAGAATTCCTGTAATCAGAGACTGGGAGGGAGGCACTGGCTATAACAGGGGCCTGGTCCCATTATTCAGGGTGAGAAAATTCCAAAGCCTCCCTCCTAGATCACAGTCTAATTGTATAGGTATCACTGGGGAAAACTGTCCAAGATTTGGAAATGGACAAGAGAGATTACTAGGTTTTCTTTCAGTGGAATGCTTATCATTGCCTGCTGGAATCTCTGTCATTTTCTGATTCTACAGGTTTATGCAAATTGATTTCTTATTGACCAGGCTATTTTCCATCTCTGGAGGAGTTGAAGTAAATTTGTAAAAAAAGTAGTAATGCAGGGCTTCCCTGGTGGTGCAGTGGTTGAGAGTCCGCCTGCCAATGCAGGGAACACGGGTTTGTGCCCCGGTCCGGGAAGATCCCACATGCCACAGAGCAGCTGGGCCCGTGAGCCATGGCCGCTGAGCCTGCGCATCCGGAGCCTATGCTCCGCAACGGGAGAGGCCACAACAGTGAGAGGCCCGCGTAACACACACAGACACACACACACACACACACACACACACACACACACAGTAGTAATGCAAAAGGTTCTTGTCCTTAGTAATGCAAGTTAATTTTGTCTGGTGAAGATACAATTGATTTCTCCTCTGTAGAAAAGGTAACCCCAAACATTATATTTTATTGCATGAGAATATTAACCAGTTTTGCGTGTATTAACAAAACCATTTTATCTTTTGTCATTGCCTCTCTGTTTCTCAAATTCTCCTTTGAAACAGTCTTAACATCTTACTGGTGTCTTCATTAATTAATGGGTACCAGTATGGTACCCACTATCTAATCTTTGACTCGTTCATTTTATAACTGTGTAACCGTTATATTTTTACATTAAAAAAAATCATACTTTAACACTGTTAACTCCTGCAGGTTTTCCAGCATCTAGGTTAACCAGAAGAAAGGAATTGCCACAATTTCCATTACTGAGCCAAAAGTAGCTTCCAGAAATTGTAACTGTGGTGCTCGTTGGCAATTCTTTGAGAATCCTAAATGGAGTTCTCAAACAGATGCTTTATGAGAATTTAGAAAGAAAAAGGAAAAAACATTTACTATTATATTGTCAATTACTGTGCTAGGTGATTTACATATATTTTCTCAACCCTTGGGAAATTTTTGAAACAGGTATTATTGTCCTAATTTTGCAGGTGAGTAAACAGGAAATATTTGATTAAGTATGGTAGCACCCATCTGCAGATCAAGTCACATAAGTGGAAAATTACAGTAATGGTTCATGAACCCTGGCAGTTAAAAGGGCATATGGTAAATAAGCGTATAAAATTCAATAAAGATGTGAGTGAAAGGACAACCAGCAAGACTAAAGTCCTAAACGAGAAAAACTGGTGCCAGTGCTTGGGCGGAGCTCTTAATTACATGGATACAGCTTGAAGCCTTCTTTAGATATCCTGTTTCTTTAGACCTCATTTAACAACAGACCTGCCACACACCCACCCTCTGCCATCTGCCCTCCTTCCTGAGAAGAGAGAGTGAATTTAGGGACCACTTCAGCTCCTGCCTTCCTACATCACTCTCAAAGGGATGTGTTGTCCACTCCCACAAGGCAGCCCCACTGACCATGGGGCTGATGGAGATGAAGCAGCTTCTCAGAAACAGAAAGATTGGATCCACAGATCCACCGCATCTGTGATATTTTCTCTCTGAACAAGATCTGATGCAAAATGGCCTAATGCTAAAATTTTAAACCTGGGTTGTTATATTCTTCTCTAACTGCCTCTTATATTTCATACAAAATAAGTTTATCGTTAAGAAGAAAAGGAAAATCTGGAGGGAAAAAGGTTTAACTTATTTGTTTTGATTTTGAGCCATGCTCTCACAGCAGAAACAGAGGCAGAGGGAGAGCAGGGACGGTGCCAGGTGTGCTTAACAAGCCCTGGGGATCTGATGCTGCCCCCGCTGCTCCCAGACCACTGGCTCTTCTCATCCGTGTCTGGCCTGCTGGTCAACAGCCCTTTTTGTCTTCTACTTGACAGATGCCTCCTGCTTTTGGACACCGTCTCTTAGGAAGTACAGGACAGCTCCTGGAGATCCTTCAAGAATAAGATCGGCTGCTTTAGGCCACAAGAGTCTCTTCAAGCCTCATCTCCTCCTCTGGCTCTCGGGTCCTGACTGCAGGTCTCCCTCCACTCTACCATCCATCTCTTCTATTCCTCCCCTCTGTGTCTGCATGCTTTATTTTATATTCTCATAAATGTGTCCCCCATCTCACACACACAGACACACACACATGCACACGTACACAGCCCAGAGCAGTGTGTTAGGGGTTCTGCCACTTATTTACAAATATTTGTTGGTAAAAACCACAGCCTGGGGCTTCCTGCCCAGTTATGCCTGACGCTAGCTCAACCCCTCTGCCTCTGGAAGCGGCTGCTATAATTGTAATCAGGTAGGTGGGAGCCACCTGTTTCTACTCCCTCATCACATTCCGGTGCGTCTGCCCAAGGAGTTTGAAGGAGCTTGGGCTTCTCCAGCAGCACTTGAGCACAGTTCTGGGAAAGCACCCTTCGTTCCTCCATGGGACGCCTATTTCCTGAACAGTGGAGAGCTCTCTGCCGGCTGCATTCAGAACCCGCTGATGTTTAAAACAGGTATCGCCATTGCCTGATAAAAGGAGCATCTATCTGTAAGGGCTTCCAGGTCTGTGCAGCGTGGGTGGTTGAGGGAGCCTGAAGCAGCAGCAGGGAGTGGGCCTTGCTCACCCGCTGTCCCTGGAGCACTTCCCGGGGCCTCTATTTTCCCGTCACCATTACCGGAGGAGCCTCAGGTCACCCTGACACAGTCTTGTGCCTCAGGAGCCCTGCCTTCTCCCTAGGCTCCATCCACAGGTGTTAAAGGTGAAAGGTTGACTTCACCCTCACCTGGCGCCCAGGTTGCCTTCTTGTCCATAGTCTATGATGATAAGCTGTGACTGACGCCCCTCTGACCCAGGTGCCCAGGTCTGCACTTGGCCCTGGCAGCTCACGGCTCCCTGTCAACAGAGGGCAGGACGGTGGGTCTGTCACGCCCCATTCTTTAGGAATCTCCTTGTTCTTCTGGGCCGCCTGACTCCCGGGCTCATGTCACGCTTCCTTTCTGAAACCCTGAGCTGTTCCCACCGGCCTTCCCAGAAGCCTGGTCATGAGGCTTTGGTCATTTGTATTTTTAGTTCTGGGCTCCAAGAAGGAAGGAGGACAGCCAAGCGCGGCAGCCTTTATCTCGTGGAGGCCGAGGGCCAGACGCAGGGTGGAAGGGCAGGGGGCACAGACGGGGCTGCTGCAGGAGAGGATGAGGGTGGGGAGACAGGAGGGCCCTTGTCCTGCAGGGAGGAGAAGGTGGGTCCGGGAGCCTTGAGATGGGGCAGCACGTGCCGGCGGCCAGGGAGGGTCCACGTGCCCCAGCCTGCTGGGGTCCATGAGGGGCCTGGGAAGGTCACTGCCGACTCTTAGGAGAGCCATTTCAGAAGGGTGGTGGGGCCTGAGGACAGACCAGGGAAAGTCAGGAACGAGCAGGTGGCTGGCAGACGGAGACCCTAAGTGTACCCCACTATCCCGGCATGCTGTCGTGAGGAAGGAGAGGCACAGCACTGACATGCGAGGGGCACGTAATGGGGAGAACTGGTCTGCACAGGTTGTGTTTGGTTTTGTCATAGAGAAACATGCTGGTACTCAGAGAGGAAGCCCTTGGAGAGAGGTACAGACTGAAAAGGTATTGACAAAGCCAAGTCCCCAGATCACGCTGGAGGTGGGAGGCATTGTGAGAGGGCAGGCAGCATGTGGAACCCCGGGTGCATCTCTGATGGGCGCAGGTAAAACTGGGCTGGGGCTCTTGGCTCAGCCGAAAGGTGGCCTCTCCTACGCTATCCCCAAATCTGAGTCTTGCCATCTTAAGGGGGCCTGATCCTGAAGCCCAGGGCAGCCTTATGAGAAGAATGTGGACCCCTGAGGAAAAGGAAGAGAGGGAGTGTGGCTGGCTGGCCAGTCACTGTGAGGTCCTGAGCCCATTTACTCATGCAGCTGCCTGGAAAGAGGAAACAAAGGGAGAGGAAACACATACATACACACACACACACACACACACACGATGGACAAACCCACAGAGCAGGCATGAGTCAATTTTTCTTTCAGTCACCTATAAGGAAGAATCAGATGGAAAGCAAGAAGACACCCAGGGTCTAAAATAGATCCACTGCCCTTTCTTACCTCCCTCCCATTGCATGGGGGCAAATGCAGAGCAGAAGAAAGCCTCTGACTCAAGGCCTGGGATTTAGTGCACGCCAACTAGGTACCTTGGTAGACACTTGACAGAGCTTCCTAACGAGTGCGACTAACCCTCTCAGCCCTGGGAATGAGTGGCGTCTGGAGTCAACTGCCTTGCCTGGGTGCTCAGAGCCTAGAGCTGTGCCAGGCTGTTTGCACAAAAAAAGGCACTCTAATACCTGCTGAATGAATGACTACCTGAACGTATTCATCTATTGCATATTAGAAGAAAGATTTATAACTAACCTGTGAACCCTACTGAGATCATAAAAGGCACTCTTGAATGAGTGACCAAGTGTATTTACTGTGCATTGGAAAAAAAAATATGTAGGGCTTCCCTGGTGGCGCAGGGGTTAAGCATCCGCCTGCCAATGCAGGGCACATGGGTTCAAGCCCTGGTCCGGGAAGATCCCACATGCTGCAGAGCAACTAAGCCCATGCGCCACAACTACTGAAGCCCGTGCACCTAGTGCCCGTGCTCTGCAACAAGAGAAGCCACTGCAATGAGAAGCCTGCACAATGCAACGAAGAGTAGCCCCTGCTCACCGCAACTAGAGAAAGCCCATGCACAGCAACGAAGACCCAACACAGCCAAAAATCAATCAATAAATTAATTAATTAAAAAAAATATATATATAATTAGCAAGTTAAACCCGTGATTTCACAAGTGTCTAGGACAAGGCTAATTTTAAAAAAAAGAATTGATTGGGCTTCCCTGGTGGCGCGGTGGTTGAGAGTCCGCCTGCCGATGCAGGGGACGCGGGTTCGTGCCCCGGTCCGGGAAGATCCCACATGCCGCGGAGCGGCTGGGCCCGTGAGCCATGGCCGCTGAGCCTGCGCGTTCGGAGCCTGTGCTCCGCAACGGGAGAGGCCACAACAGTGAGAGGCCCGCGTACCACAAAAAAAAAAAAAAAAAGAATTGATTTAATTTCAGGAAAAAATATAATTAAAATAACATTACAAGCAGATAGGGCAGTCATCAGACCAAGATGCACCGTTTCCCCCATTGCCTGCATTGCTCATGAGGGCCTTGTCACCATTCTGTCCTGTTGGGGGAAAGGAAAGAAATTCACTGAGTGTCAGGTACTGGGTATACATTTTGCGTCAGTGTCTCCTTCAACCTGGTACCAGCCCTCTGAATATTATCTCTTCAAAAGTACTGTCAGCCTTAGAAAAGTTAAGTAACTTGTCCAAGATCAATCAACTGTAAATGGCAGAGCAGAATTCAAGCACAGCTCTGGCTGACTTCACAGCCCTGCTCCTTTCACTATCCGCCAAGCAAGGAGAAGAGTGAGTCAGTCTATAGCAAACGTTCAGCTTAGGGTAGGAAGCAGGTGGGAGTTTCCTTGGAAGGTTCTCTGTCTCCATGAAGTCAGTGGTGAGTCCATCTGCTGAGCCACTGTGTGGAATTTGATAAGAAATCACCCTGACTTATAGAAAATTAAAAGAACTGGGAAAGGAAGACACTTAGAGAGTGTGTAACACCCATGGCACCCCACGTCAGGAACTAATACTTAATGAATTTGTCCACTGCAAGATACCTTTACACTTATCCCCACATTCAAGGGAAGTCTCAAGTTTTCACAAATGCCCCCCTCCCCTGGGGTAGATGCTCGTGTAGTGGGTTGAATGGTGGTCCGCTGTATTAGTTAGGGTTCACCAGAGAAATGGAACCAATAGGATGTAAATATATATATAGAGAAAGAGGTTTATTTTAAGGAATTGGACCACATGATTATGGGGGCTTGGCAAGTCCAAAATCTGATGGGGGAGGCAGCAGGCTGGAGACCCAGGAAGAACAAATATTGCAGATGAAGTCCAAAGGCTGGCTGCTGGCAGAATTCCCTTGTGCTCTGGGGAGGTCAGCCTTTGTTTTATTCAGGCCTTCAACTGATTGGGTGAGGCCCACCCACAATATGGAGGCCAATCCGTGAATAATGTTTGAGCACATATCTGGGCACCATGGCCCAGCAAAATTGACACATAAAATTCACCATCATATCCCCCAAAAGGTGTGTCCCTGTCAAATTCCTGGAACCAGTGAATGTTACCTTATCTGGAAAAAGAGTTTCTGGAATTAGGTATCTTGAGATGGGGAGATCATCCTGGATCATCCAGGTAAGCCCTTAATCCAATGACAAGGGTCCTTACAAGAGACACACAGAGTGGAGATGCACAGGACGGAGAAAGGCCACGTGGAGACAGACAGGAGACGAGAGTGATTTAGCCACAGCCAAATAAGCCACTGGGAGTGAGAAGAGGCAAAAAATGATCCTTCCCTAGAGCCTCCAGAGGGGTTGCAACCCTGCCACCACTAGATTTTGGGCTTCTGGCCTCTAGACTGTGAGGGGTATACATTCCTGTTGTTTGAAGCCACCCAGCTTGCAGTGACTTGTTACAGCTGCCACGGGAAACTAATTCAGCTGGACAATGGTGAGAGGCTCCTCTCCCTCACTTCTGTGCTGTGGTTCCTCACCCTTGCACTTGCACACACAAGAAGTTTCTAGCAATTGCCACCAGTTCCTAGCAATCTGCTTAGTGCCTGCCCCTCCTCTACTTTCTGGGTACAAGGGTCCCATTGTGCGGGATATTAGAACCAGAATTTAACCGTGGACCCTCTTAAAAATGTACACGGTGTCATTTGTTGGTCTTTGCTGTGGAAGAAGCCATAGGCCAAATGGAAGTAAGGCAGAGGCTGAATTTGACACAAGGAGTTACCAATCGTTATTTCATCAAAGCCATGGACCCAATGCTTAGTTGTGTTTGTATAAGAAAAGATAAGGAACAATGATATTATGTTTCCCACTCTAGAGTAGTTAAAGTTTACATAAGTGTTAACACAGTACTAGAAAAATGTGAGGTGAGGCCTGATTTCAAATCCTGCATCTTAAAAGAAAAAAAAAAATCACACTGCAAAATCCACTTCAATAATCAAGATAGTTCATCAGTATAGATTTGTATTTATTTATCAATGTCTCATATTCTTTGAGTATGAGTATGCTTTCTCCACATCTGACTTTCTTTTTTAAAAAAAAATCCTCTTTCATATCTTTGGTATAGTTGTTTTCATTTTCAATAATCCAAAACATGTTGAATCACTTTTAATAGATCAAATAATCTTCTCTAGACATAAAATCATGAAGATTAAGACTGAGCTGACCTTCAGCACCAAAGAAACCATTCTGCCTTTCTCAGGTTTCTTTAGCCTTCTCATAAATACCTCATCCCAGCCCATTTTAATTTAATTCACATACTGAGTGCCTACTATGTGCTCGACACTATGCAAGATTCTGGAAATACAAAGATAAACAAAATAGCTGTGGTGACCCTAATGGAGTTTACAGTGTACTCCCAGTGCCATCCTGTTGAACTGTCGTGTGCTGGAGCAGCGGTTCTCAAAGTGTGGTCTGGGGTCTGCTGGGAAGGGAGGAGGGGTCCCTGAGATGGGCTGTGTGTGAAGCCCAAACATACTGCTGTGTTCATGATAATACAGCCTATTCTCATTTTTTTGCAGTACGTAGGGTCTATACAGTTGCTGTGAAACGCCGAGTTAGTGAATACCGAACTGTTTATCACCCCTAAGAGAAACATAAACTTAGGTTCCTGTGAGCCTCTGGTCACAACATTTTTGTCCACTGGTCAATATATAACCTTTGTGTGTTTCTGTTTAAAGACACCTTAACGTGAGAGAATGGGAGGCTTGTAGCCCGTCTCCCACCTACCTCCCTACCTTCCCCGGGAGGATATCATGGCATGATTTCTTAGGCCTTCCGGGTTCTGAGGAGGAAGGGGCTTCCTGCCCCAGTCCCCTCAGAATAGGGCTGTAGAATGTGAAACTCCTTGCTGTAGCCTAGAATAGGCTCCGCAGCAATGGGGTGTCCCACATCTCACACTGCAGTCAGCGGGCCCTTTTCGTCTCTGTGTTGTCCTGTTTGGTGTGTGTGACAAGGACCAAGGGAGCTGGTACCATAAAAGTGGCTTGTTGTATCTTTACTCTTCATCTGGTCAGGCCCCGTCTTTGGCCTGCTGTGTGCTTGACAAATATGAGCCACCAAAGGGCAGCCGTCGCCTGGGTGCCCTGCACAGGGACTCTGCTCATGGCTGAGCCATCGGGTCCCCAGATACCCAGCTTGAAACCCAGCAATGAGAACGTTATCCAAGTCAGCCCTCAGAGCTGAGCTTTAGTGACAGAGACTAGAAAAGGAGGGAGAGTGCTTTTGAAAATAGAGTTTTTAGTTAAGTGAGGAAAAGCAAACTGGATGTGAGGAAATGGATGGGAATGAAGAGTGGACATTTAACAAAAAAATGCCGCTGAGGGTTATGTATACCCTTCATCATATCTGGGAAATGTAAGAAAAATTTTGAGTTATTTAAAAATTACTCTTTAGTGGCCCAGCTGATTTCTCTGATTACAAAACTGCTACAAGTTCAGATCATGGCTTGCTTCATAGTCTGTAATTATATAATGATTAGGAATTCCTGTGCCTCGAGGGAACTCCATGATGCCTAACCCTCTTGAACTTCCCAACCAAACTGCAGAAGACAATTCTATTATTCTTTATGGAATTGCAAATTCCTTAAGCTTTCTACATATGGCGAAAGGAGAGTGGGCATAATACTTTAGCAGAATTTCTCAGTGGAAATATTCCTGCCATTTGGGGCAGGATAATTTTTTAGTGTGCAGGATAATTTCTGGCATTACAAGAAAGTTCTTTTTACCCAGTGAAACCAAAAGCACCTGTTCTTCGTTGTGACAGCTGAAGATTACCAGCCCCCATACACATTTTGGAATATACCCCTTTTGGGTATGGAATTGCCTCCCTTGAGAATGACTGCCATCCAGGAGAAGATGGAGAATATCTGGGAAATTCAGCCCAAGCCTCCCTCTGCCTAACTTTGTCATACTGTTTACTTCACTCCTGCAGCCACCCCATGTTGATGGGGTCTGGTGAAGGGGGCCCATCCTGAGAGGCAATGTTATGAACTAAACGTTTGTGTCCCCCCCAAATTCATATGTTGGAAACCACACCTCCCCCAAATATGATGTATTAGGAAGTGGGACCTTCAGGACGTAATTAGGATTGGATGAGATCATGAGAGTGGAGCTCCTCATGAATGGAATTAGTGCCCCTATAAGAGTGAGGGGAGGACTTCCCTGATGGCGCAGTGGTTGAGAATCCGCCTGCCAGTGCAGGGGACACGGGTTCAATCCCTGGTCCGGGAAGATCCTACATGCTGTGGAGCAACTAAGCCCGTGCGCCACAACTACTGAGCCTGCGCTCTAGAGCCCGTGAGCCACAACTGAGCCCATGCACCACAACTACTGGAGCTCGTGTGCTGCAACTACTGAGCCCACGTGCCGCAACTACTGAAGCCCGCACACTCTGGGGCCCGAGTGTCACAGCTGCTGCGCCCCCGTGCTGCAACTACTGAAGCCCACGCACCTAGAGCCTGTGCTCTGCAACAAGAGAAGCCACCACAATGAGATGCCCGCACACCGCAACAAAGAGCAGCCCCTGCTCCCCACAACTAGAGAAAGCCTGAGAGCAGCAGTGAAGACCCAACACAGCCAAAAAAAAAAAAAAAAAAAAAAGAAAGAAAAAGTGAGGGGAGCACTGGCTTTCCCTCTGCTCTCCGCCATGTGAAGGTACCACAAGAAGTGGAGATGTCCATAGTCTGCACCTCGAAAGAGAGCCCTCATCAGAACTTCAGCACGCTGCCACCCTGATCTTGGACATTCAGTCTCCAGAACTGTGAGAAATAAATTTCTGTTGTTTATAAACCACTATGTGTTATGGTAGTGCTTTGGTAGTTTGTTACAGCAGCTCAAACAGACTAAGGCATCCCAGGTCCCAAATGGCAAGTTGGGTCAAATCTCCTCTATTTTTGTCATCCCTTTTAACCTGTCAGCACCACAGAGCACACTCCAGATTTCAGCCTAGAGAGGGAGGATACAAGTCAGGCTCCCCTGATCACTGTTTCCGTGCCCCACTGCAATCTTCCTCCCACCATCCAATGGGGCTGCAAGAAGTGGGCTTATTCTCTCTCGTGTGAATTTCCCCTGCTTCATCTCCTTGCTGTGGTGGCGTTTGACCTCTCCCCATCCCTGGGGGTAACAATGGCAGATGCAGTGGAGGAAAACAGGAGAGAGTGAGTCTGGAGGTATTTTAAATTTTTATTTTAGGTGTTGTTGCATTCTACCTTTCAAAAATCTTGGTATCACACTTTGGCAGTGACCAGGGGCTCCCAGTTTGGAAGGGAGGCTGGGGTGGTGGTAAGGTTCTTCCCCTCGCCCAGAGGTATTTCTACTTGCTTCCCCAGTGGACTTCGCTGAATTTGCCTGGCAATCTGAGCCTGGAGGTCCTGCAAAACCCAGTAAGCAGCTTCTATGGAGGAGGGAGGAAGCAGTGCTTGGAAGGGGGCTTCTGGATACTGCTAACAGTCCATTTTCACCTGGGCAATGGTTACACAGTGTGTTCACCTTGAAACAATTCATGAGCTGTACACCTTATGATTTGTGCCCCTTTTTTGTATATGTGTTCTACTCCAAGTGAAAAAAAAAAGTTTAAAATTTTCCTTTGGTCCACTGACAAAACTCCAGCCTTAACTAGAATATAGTAACTCAACCTAATCACCTGAACTTATCAAATTAGCACTTCCCTCTCATACTATCCCAGAAACTTTAAATATTGTGATATTTTCTTCTGTTAATCATTTTAACTTATGTCTATTATCCTATTCTAAAAGTACTGTATGCTAATTATAGAAAATTTAGAAAAGTATAAATAAGAAAATTACAATCTGCAATTTTACCACCCAGGCAACCACTGTTATTTTCTATTTCCTTCTTAGTTTTTTTAATGCATACGTAAACTTTATATATAGTATATATAAACAGATAGTTTTTTTTTACAATATTAGGATCATTTTATTTAAAATTTTTTGAAGCCTACTTTTTTCACTTAATACATTGTGAACATTTTCCCATAATTTACTATAGTTTGAAAATAAAATTAAAAAAAAATGCATGTGCATACCTTCTTTTTTTTTAATGTTTTAATTTTTTAAATTTTTGGCTCCCTTGGGTCTTCGTTGCTGTGCGCCGGCTTTCTCTAGCTGTGGCGAGCGGGGGCTGCTCTTCGTTGTGGTGCGTGGGCTTCTCATTACAGTGGCTTGTCTTGTTGTGGAGCACTGGCTCTAGGTGCGTGGGCTTCAGTAGTTGGGGCACGTGGGCTCAGTAGTTGTGGCTCACAGACTCTAGAGCGCAGGCTCAGTAGTTGTGGCACACGGTCTTAGTTGCTCTGTGGCATGTGGGATCTTCCCGGACCAGGGCTCGAACCCGTGTTGCCTGCATTGGCAGGTGGATTCTTAACCACGGAGCCACCAGGGAAGCCCCAAAATAAAAATTTAATGCCTGTAAAACATTTTATATTATCATTATTCTATCGTAGGTCATTTATTCATTCATTCATTCATTCATCCAACCATTCTAGAATGAGTTTATTAAGTACTTACTATCCTATAGGCACTGGCTAGGTGCTGTGAACACAGTAAGAACAAGAGAGGCGTGGTCTCTTGTCATCAAGCAGTTTTCAGTCTATAGGGACAGAGAAATTTAAAAAATTAATTAAACCAATAAAAATCCCAAATGGAGTTTCTCATGGAACTTGGCAAGTTGGTCCTAAAATTTATATGGAAAAGCAAAGAATAGAGAGAATACTAAAGGGTGTCATAATAGTAAAATAGTTAAAATAGTAAAGACTATATATCTGAATTCTCTAAGTTTTTAAGAGGCATAAATGAAGATTGGAAATCCTGTTTGAATTGTGCTTTTTTGAATGTTGAATTGCTTTAGGAATAAAATATGTGGCTTAATGACTACAATATGGTTACTTACATATCCATACTTGTCTATAAAATGAATAGAATATAGTTTAGATAATTTTTTACATACGTGGGATCACACTTCATATAGCTTTTTAAAAGATTATTTATTTATTTATTTATTTATTTATTTTATTTTTGGCTTCATCGGGTCTTGGCTGTGGCACACGGGATCTTTGTTGAGGCATGCGGGCTCTTCGTTGTGGTGCACAGGCTTCTCTCTAGTTGTGGGGCATGTTTTCTCTTCTCTAGTTGTGGTGAACAGGCTCCAGGGCACGTGGGCTCTGTAATTGTGGTGCACAGGCTCCAGGGTGTGTGGGCTCTGTAGTTTGCAGCACGCGGGCTCTGTAGTTGAGGCGTGGGCTCAGTATTTGTGGCGCTTGGGCTTGGTTGCCCTGCGGCATGTGGGATCTTAGTTCACTGACCAGGGATCAAACCCACGTCCCCTGCATTGCAAGGTGGATTCTTTACCACTGGACCACCAAGGAAGTCTCTTCATATAGTTTTAATGCTGCTTTTTCATTTAGTAATATGCCTTAGGAAGTATTCCATACTGATACATACCATACTAATACAAAGGAATACTTAGGTATTCCTTTTAACAAGTACATGGTATTTTACAGTATGGATATTCTATATTTATTTAACCAGTCTCCTAGTGAGAGTTATTTAGGTTACCTCCAATTTTTTAAAGGTGCAATGATCGTAATTGTACATATATCTTTGTACACGTTAGCAGGTATACATGTATGATAGATGACTTGAAGTGGAAGTGAGTCAAAGAGTATGTACATTACAAATTCTGATAGATGTTGCCAAATTGTTCCTCCAACCATTTATACTCTCATCAGCAGAGTATGAGAGTTTTCTTCCCCAACACCATCACCATTATTATACATTATCAGTCCTTTTAGCTTTGTAAGATTTGATGGGCAAAAAATAATTCCTCCTTGTTTGTTTTCATGTATATTTCCCTAAGTGCTAGTGAGGTTGAGCATCTTTTCAAATATTTGTAGAATTAATTCTATTTCCTCTTCTAAGAATTATGTTTTTCTCCCCTGCCTTTTTTTCTCCATTAGCTTGCTTATGTTTTGTCACATCTCTGTAGGAATTCTAGATATATATTATAGTTATTAAGCATTTGTCTGTGGTATATGTTGCAAATATTTTTCCCAGTCTTGTGCTCTGAGGAGTTTTAAATTTCTGTTTAATAAAATTTGTCTGGTTTTTCTTGACGACTGAGTCTTTCCCACCCCATGATTATAAACGTATTGTCTGGTGTTTTCTTCTATATTTTTGTAAATGCAGATCTTGAGTCAATCTGGATTTTTTTCTGAGTATGGGATGAGGAAGTGATTCACTTTATTTTTTTTTCCTTATGGCTCCCATTGTCCTAGTACTATTTTTAGAGTAATTTTTCATTTTCCCACTGTTTGGAAATTCCACCTTTATCATACACTAAATTCCTTTGAATACATGGGTCAATTTCTGGACTCTATTCTCTTTCATTAATCCATATGTTTATTTGTTCTCTGACACTCCATTGTTTTAATTACTGTAGTTTTATAGATTGTTTTCATATCTGGTAGGGCAAATTCTCCACCTCATTTTCTTCCTCAATTTTTTTTTTTTGGTTATTTTTGTTTATTTTCTATTCTAGAAGAACTTGATAAGCAGCTTTTCATGTTCAGTTAAAAATCTTGTGAAAATTTTCATTGGGCTCCCCAATGAATGTGTAGATTATTGGGGAAGAATCAACATTCTTCCAGTAAGTTTTCCTCATATAAGTCTTGCACAGTTTTTATTAGGTTAGTTCCAAGTACTCAGTTGTCTTTGTGGTTCTTGTGAATGGGATTTCTTTTTCCAGTTACATTTTCTTATTCATTATTACTAGGGATTTTGTATCCAGTCACCTCAGTAACCTCTCATTCATTATAATAGTTATTTTAGTTGATCCTCTTGGGATAGCTAGACAGCCACATAATCTACAAATAATAATAGCTTTAATTCTTACTTTCCAGTATTTTTATGTCACATATTTTTCTTGTTGCACTGGTTACAACCTTCAACGCAATGTGAATAGTGGTGGCAATAGCATGAGAGGTTTTTTTTCACCATACATGTGAGGCTTGCTACAGATTTTGGTAGTTGTACTTTAATGAGTTTAGGAAGTTTCCAGATATCCTACATGACAAAAAGAGCTTTTGTCTTGGTTTTTTTTTTTTTTTTAATTAGAAATGGGTGAAGCAAATGCCTTTTCAAAATCTAATTTATTTAGTTTTTCTTTTTTGTTAATATAACAGATTATATCAAAAGACTTCTAAAGCTGGATCATCCTCACAGTCCAGAGACAAACATTATTTGGTCATTTAGGTATTATTCTTTTCATACATAGTTAGATTTTATTTACTAATATTTTATTTAGGATTCTTTTAATCAATTTCATATTTTGGTTTGTGCCAGCCTGTGCTAGTTCAGTAAATGTGTTAGCCTATGCTAGGCTATATGCTCCCCATTCTGTTCATTAGTTTTTAAAAACGGCAGTATAGCATGTTCTCTTCCTAAAAATGGATTACTTTTTTTTTTTTTTTTGGCCAAGAGGCTTGTGGGATCTAAGTTTCCCCATGAGGGATTGAACCCCGGCCCCTGCAGTGAAAGCACCGAGTCCTAACAACTGGACCACCAGGGAATTCCCAAAAATGGATTACTCTTTTTTTTTTTAACTTTTAATTTTATATTGGGGTATACTTGATTAACAATGTTGTGATAGTTTCAGGTATACAGCAAAGTGTTTCAGTTATACACGTTACATGTATCTATTCTTTTTCAAATTCTTTTCCCATTTAGGTTGTTACATAATATTGAGCAGAGTTCCCTGTGCTATACAGTAGAAAATGGATCACTTTTCATTTTAGCTTTCCTTAAGTACAATGTAACATTATGTGGTAGAAAAGGCCAAGATGGTGATATGTTCAAATGAACATATACCAATGAAATCAAAATAAGCAGATTATCAGCCTATATCCCTTGCCGCCAATCTGGCTGTGGGGTCCCTGAGCACCAAAAGTATAAGGTTCCTCCTTTATAAAATGTAACAACAGTTTTCTATCCTAATGTAGCTTAGATAAAGTGCAACAATATTGATTTTTCCTTCAATCTCATGAAACTAAGGGTTCTAAGTATGTTGAGGCCTGTGACTATTAAAGAACCTTAAATCCTCTAGTTTAATCTCTTTTACTTCTTTCCTCTAAGTAGCATATCAATAAATGTTTTAAATGAACCTGTGTGAAAACAGTGTGAAAAAGACTATTGAGATTTTGATTGTAGAGTTTTGTTTCTACCTTCAAGAAACTCAGGAGAAAATAATTTTTCTGGTGGAAAATAAAATTATCAGGTAGAATTGTGTATCAAAAACAGGAAAGTAACACTCAGACACTGCCTGTCCTACTTTCAAGCTACTGTCCAGAAATACAGGAAGAGTTTAGAGTCACCTTTTTTTTTTCTTCCTTTTCAGAGAGCCGGGGCTCAAGATTTAGTCTGGAAATCAGATGCCTATTTATCACCGCTCTGTGGCAGTTAAACCAAGAGAACAAATAGCTGCCCTCCTCATTGATTCAAACAACACCAGGTATGGAGCTTGTGCCACAGGATGGAAATCAACGTGTATCCTCACCAAGTGTTGTGCTTTCCAGGCCCTCATGTAAGTAACTTAGTAATTCAATAGACCTTTATCATTGAAATTGCAATCAGGAAAAAAGGAGAAAATGACAAGGAGTAAGAGGAAAGCTTTGGTTTTAAATCTGTCACATCTGCCTTTTTTTCTAATGTCATTCTTTTACTGCTAACTACTGGTAGTCACTCTCTGGGTGCTATTTGTTTCTCAGTGATGCTTTCACCACATAAAGAGGGTTAGCTTTTACTTTTTGAATCTTCTGCTTCATAAATGTAGTTTATTTCCAGAAGTGCAGTGTTTACTGCGACTATTTTTATTTTTTCCTTTGCTTCTGAAACATACAGAGCTGCCTGGCTTGGAGTAGTTTTTCTCCCAGCTATTTACCTATTGACTTACTACATTGGTGAGGGGAGTGCATTTATTTTGAGTTAATTAGTATCTAAGCCAAATTAAATGGAAATTACCATGTTTATCAATATATAAATATGTCATATAGTGTATTATATTATAAGAGAGCTTATTTAGCCTAAAATTTTTATTGAGGCATATGGAAATCCAGATGTTTTAGGAAACCATCATTACATTTCAGTTTGGTGATTTTCTTAAAAATTTATTTATTTTTGGCTACATTGGGTCTTCGTTGCTGTGCATGGGCTTTCTCTAGTTGCGGTGAGCGGGGGCTACTCTTCATTGCGGTGCGCAGGCTTCTCATTGCGGAGGCTTCTCATTGCGGGGGCTTCTCTTGTTGTAGAGCTCGGGCTCTAGGCACGCAGGCTTCAGTAGTTGTGGCACGTGGGCTCAGTAGTTGTGGCGCACGGCCTTAGTTGCTCCGCGGCATGTGGGATCTTCCTGGACCAGGGCTTGAACCCGTGTCCCCTGCACTGGCAGGTGGATTCTTAACCACTGCGCTATCAGGGAAGCCTCGTGATTTTTTTAAAAGACGTCTATATGTATTCAATTTTAAAATTATTTACAGTTAAGGAATTGGCTTATAAGCACTTTTCAATCAAATGATGTCATTCTTGCACTTATTTTCAACACAGTCTACTTCTAGTTATATCACTAATGCCTAATTTCAATTTGTCTTCTTCAAAGAGAACTTATTATTTTTATTTTTTAGTAGCACTTGTACTTCATTTAAATTCAGGGTCAGATTTTCTGAGCTTCTAGTTGTAACTTCTTCGGGTTTTTTTCCTCATGTCGTCAATGAAGTGTAAGAAATGGTTGTCTCTAGTTACAAAGGTAATATTTGCTCTGACTCCCTTTTTTCAAGTGACTGATTTTTTTTAAAAATGCACCTTGAAATTACCATTTCATTCCATCTGCCTAATGTTTGGTGGTTCTCCAACCACATCAACTCTGAAATACTCTGTGCGGCCTTAACGTTACCTTCCAAGGTACTCTCCCACTTAATAATCCAACCATTTTCCCCAATATTTCTCAACAAAACTTCTCCCACCAGGCTAGTCTCACTCCCTTTTTGTTATCTTCAACCACACTGTGTTCTCATCTAGGAAGATGCTCATTTAAAATGTAAAATAGGCAGGATTTCCTGGCAGACTGAGTTTGAAAGAGAAAGGAGGAGAAGTCAGGGATGGCTCACAGGTTACTGGGAGGGTGACAATACCATCACTGATACAGAAAAGGAAGAAGAGGAAAATTCACTGTGGCAAGTTGATTTGAAATGCCCGTGGAACACATCCGAATACAGGTGTCCTAAAAAGAGCTGGATATTTGGGTTTGGACTGAGAAGACTGGGCTAGACATTCAGATTTAGAAATAATATTAATGGTTGTTTGTTAAGCCGCGCAAGTGGATGAGGTCACACTAAGTGTGTACTAAAATGAGATGAAGGGAAGGCTAAATAGGGAATCCTAGGAAACATTAACATTTAAGTGGGCATTTGGGGAAGTATAGCAGCCAGAGAGGTTGGAGGTAGGCGGGAAATCGGGAGATGTCATGAAGCCCAGGAAAAAGAAAGTTTTGGGCTTTCCTGGTAGCGCAGTGGTTAAGAATCCGCCTGCCAATTCAGGGAACACGGGTTTGAGCCCTGGTCCGGGAAGATCCCACATGCCGCGGAGCAGCTAAGCCCATGCACCACAACTACTGAAGCCTGCACACCTAGAGCCTGTGCTGTGCAACAAGAGAAGCCACCACAATGAGAAACCCGCGTACCGCAGCAAAGAGTAGCCCCTGCTCTCTGCAACTAGAGAAAGCCTACGCACGGCAATGAAGACCCAATGCAGCCAAAAATAAATTAATTAATTGAAAGAAAGAAAGAAAGAAAGTTTTAAGAATAAAGCAGTGGCCAAAAGTGTAAAGAAAGGGTTGAGAGCATAGAAGCTGGAGGGCAGAAAAGATTATGTGCATGAGCAGTTGGATGAAGTGAGCTGGAAAAGAGGGAACATGGCCAGGAAACACCACGGAATGTTTAACACAAAGTGCAGTAAACTGAAGTCCCTGAGCTTCCACAGAACTTCATTCTCTATGAAATTAAGTAATGTCTAAGAGTCTGATTGTCTAAGACTTAGATAACTACTATACGTAAAATATTATAAAAAGAGTTCTGAACTGGCCAAGAGTAAAAGTATAACAAACTGGGAGCCAGGAACACTATAAAAATTTGGTGAAACAGGTAGGACAAGAAATGTAGTTGGATGCCTTGGGCTAAGAGTGAGCAGGGTATTTCAAGACAGATATACATTTTATTGAGTGAGTTGTGCCTATCACAAGTCTGTCTCTCCAATCCATATCTGTCTCCAGGAGTCCCCAATCTCATGCAAATGTCTTTTAGAGGCTACAAATTCAACATATGCAAATCAGGTCTCATTGTCTTCTCACCTACTCCAGCCCCTCCCCAACCTGCTTCTCCTCTGTTTCAGGGAATAACACTGGCGCCACCCCGTAGACTGAAGTGGAAACCTCTGTCACTCATTCTCTTCCAACCTCATCCCTCCGGTCTCATCTCTGTCATCAAGTTCTGTCCATTCTTTCTCCACCTTCTTTTGATTCTATCCTCTTGCTTTTCATTCCCACCACCACAGCTGCCACTGTATCCAGGTCCTGAAATAGGATTCCTAACTGGCCTACCTTCTTCTAGTCTTTCCTCCTCTTCCCAGTCCATCTCCACAACTCTAAGAAAGCAAATCTGATCACGTCCCTCCACTGGTTAAAAAAATCTCCCAATTCCAGTTAGGAGAAAGAAGGTCTGACCTCCTTAGCATGACATCATGCGAGGCCCCTGCCAACCTGGCCTTGCCCCCTCACCTTCGCTGCATCGCAGTGACCTTCTGCCTCCACACATCTGTCTTAGAACCCCACGAAGTTTCTCCTTGTTCTTCAACTCACCCGCTCCTTTACGCTTGATTCACTCTAAAGCCTGAGCAAGTCTTGTGCTACTATGATCATAAGCTTGGGTGCTGGAGGAGGGCAGACGGGAGAAGTTGAATATAAGTGATTTGGACCAGCCATAGAGAAAAGAAGAGGGGTAGCGGTGCCTCTCTGATGAGAGATGTGATCCCCCCATTGAACTCAGTGCTTAGTAGACTATATTTCTTAAATAAACCACAATTCAAGGGAGACAAGTATACCTGATAGAGCTAACTGCAAGGAATTTATGATCTGATGAGAGAAATAAGACATATAGAATGAGGTAACTAACGTGATTGATTTTTTCCCGTTCATTATAAAACATCGGATTCATTGCTTTACACTCATAAACATATAAAGACATTCAAAGATACCAGATAATTAATAATAAGTGTGAAATAAGTAGTCAAGACAAGTCCTACAGGAATTTAGAGGAGGAAGAGATTACTTCAGGATAGGGTGTTCAGATAATGTTTCACAACAGACATAGGACTTGAAGCCTGAGTAGGGTGTACGTAACAGGAGGAATAGCCTTCTAATTGTGGGGAATGACACAAACAGAGGCAGAGGAGGATGTGTTCACGGCAGAAAGATCTGGGTAGGGGAATAATGTTGGTAAGGACAGAAAGACGTCAGGGTGTGATTGTGGTGTCCCTTCGATGCCCAGCTTGATCCCCAGGCATACTTGCATACTTTACCTATCAGGGAATGGGAAACCCTGAAGTTGTTTTTGTTTTGTTTTTGTTTTTGTTTTTGCTGCGCCGCACGTCATGTGGGATCTTAGTTCTCCACCAGGGATGAACCCGTGCCCCTGCAGCGGAAGCGTGGAGTCTTAACTACTGGACACAATGAACACAGTCTTTTAAGGAGATTAATCAGGCAATAGTGTGCAGGACAGATTAGAAAAGCAAGGGAATGCAGGCCAGAAGAACAAGTAGAAGCAGTTATCTGGGTCTGAGATGCCATAGATTTTTTTTTTGTTGTTGTTGTTGTTGTACGCGGGCCTCTCACTGCTGTGGCCTCTCCCGTTGCGGAGCACAGGCTCCGGACACACAGGCTCCGCGGCCATGGCTCGCGGGCCCAGCCGCTCCGCGGCATGTGGGATCTTCCAGGATCGGGGCACGAACCCGCGTCCCCTGCATCGGCAGGCGGACTCTCAACCACTGCGCCACCAGGGAAGCCCTGCCATAGATTTTGATTCTAAGACTATTGACATGATAGATTTTTTTTTTTTTTTGAAGATGTTGGGGGTAGGAGTTTATTAATTAATTAATTTATTTTTGCTGTGTTGGATCGTCGTTTCTGTGCGGGGGCTTTCTCTAGTTGTGGCAAGCGGGGGCCACTTTTCATCGCGGTGCGTGGGCCTCTCACTATCGCGGCCTCTCTTGTTGCGGAGCACAGGCTCCAGACGCGCAGGCTCAGTAGTTGTGGCTCATGGGCCTAGTTGCTCCGCGGCATGTGGGATCCTCCCAGACCAGGGCTCGAACCTGTGTCCCCTGCATTAGCAGGCAGATTCTCAACCACTGCGCCACCAGGGAAGCCCGACATGATAGATTTTTGTAATAAAAAACTCACATTAAATGTATACACTGATTATAAAACAAATCTTTATTTTTAGGTATGTAAAATTACAAAAATATAGGCATCTTAGAATTAAGGAAATAAGATGAAGATCTGAACTAAGGTGATGATGGTGGGAATGAGAAGGGAAGAGTAGATGCAACAAGAAAAAACAAATCTTGAAGAATTTGAGAATTTGGATGTTAAAAGTCGGAGAGAGAAGATTAAAATATGACTCCATGGTTTTGAGTCTGAATGAAAGTGCCAAGTTGGTACCATTAAAAGAAATGGGGAAGTCAAGAGGTAAAAGAACCAAACTAAATTTTATGTATTGAGTTGGAGGTGAGGAAATATCTAATAGACAGTTGAAGATATGGGCTTAGAACTAGGAAGAAAGATCAGGCTAGATCTTTCTAGATAATAGATCTTGGATCTATTATCCAAGGAATTAGCTACACACAATTCGGAATGGAAGGTCTGAGAGTGAATGACATTCTGAAAGGTCAAGCACGTAGAGAACCGGGGCAGAAGTGTAATTGCAAGGGGGTACCCACGTTTTGGGACAGGAAGCAGGGTAAGGAAGAAAAACAGAAATGATCTGAAAGGTTGAATTAGATTCATTCCATAGTAGGGGCATGAAAACCACGAGAAGAGGGAGGTTGAAGCCTTATATTCATGCGTAGGATTTATGGGTGTTCATCATGTGCATTTGGGTGTGCCTTAAGCCTTCACACTGGTGTGAAGAAGCCCACTGCAGAATTCCAAAGCAATGTTCACTTGGGCCCCCACCTTCATCCTTAGCTGGATGCTGACTACTAACTCTGGGCTATTCCTCAGCTCCAGGAGTTCTGGACCAGTACCTTGGCTGGTTCCTCAGCCTTTGTCGAGCAATCATGAAATTTCTCCAAAGGCTTGTTGCTAGTATCACGTGCAGTTAATCTTAGCCAGATCCTATAAAGTCCAAAAGAATGTACTTCCCACCTAGCTCTTTAATGAGCAGTTATTTAAGAATGTAATTTTGTTGACCCAACTTTTTATAACAGAGTCAAAGTTAAAGGCAAACTAGTTTTTAGCACTTTACCAGTTCAGCTGGAATAGCTGTGCCAGTTAAACTTTCTGAACCCCTGTTAGTCAGGGATGACTTAGTTCTCTCTGGCTTACCTCATTTCCCTAGCAGACAGATAAGAAATAAAGTTATTTATTGGTTTAAAATGTGATACTTTCATAGCCCATAAAAATACATTTAAAAATTGTCCAATGAAGGGCAGTATTTCACAGAAACAAACACATAGTCATCGAATTTTTTTGTATTTTTCTTCTATAATTGGGAGAGCTAGCAAGGCATGTCTCACCATCACAGGAGCTCTAAAAAGCTGATTGGCTGACATGATTAGTAATTGGGAATATGAATTGTGATATACGATCCTGAAACACAAATTCCAAAAAGGCTTCTCTTCTTGTCATGAGTATCTTAATCAGGACGTTTGTAAGCATATCTTTCAATCTCATGCTCTTACAAACCTGAAGTTGACCCATACAGTTTAGATTGTTACTGACTTATTTTCAGCTAGTGTAAACTTAATCCTCACATGCCTTTCCCAAGAGAAACAGAAGTGCTTTCCCCTCTGTGTAGTGAAGCCTCATCAGTGTAACAGGAGCAATTCTCTCTCCTGTGGGGAAGTGCCCATATGACTTGGTTAGGCAGTAAACCATCTGGCTTATGCAGTGATATCTGGTTTGTAAGATGTGCCTTACCTCTTTATATGCTCAAGAGACTGGCCATTAACCATGTTGTGGCTGGAAAGTCCGAACCGACAGCCAGGAGCCCGCACGCACCTCGCACCCTGAGACAGCGACGCGCCCCGCACCGCTCCGGGAGGACCGGCCACCGGGCCCCGTGCCCCGCGCCCCGGCCCCGGCCCCGCCGCTGCCGCTGCTGTGGACCGCGGCCGTGGCGCCGGGGGGCGGCCGCCGGCGAGGAGGCGGCTCCCGCGGGGGCCTCAGTGTGCTAGGCGTCCCCGCCCAGCGTGGGCTCGGTGCAGGAGCTGGCTCAGCACGCCGCGGTGGTGATGGAGTGAAATGCGCACCCGCCGCGGCGGCAGCAGGGGGGCACTCGACAGGAAGGGGGCGGCGGCTGAGGCAGGGGCGCGGGGAGGCAAGCGCCAGCCGCCAGCCGTGGGCCCGGGACCGTGCCCTCCTGGCCCACAGGCCCCGCGCCCAGCGCCGCTGAGCCCGGAGACGAGGCGCCCTATCTGGTGAAGGTGCACCAGGTGTGGGCGGTGAAAGCCGGGAGCTTGAAGAAGGACTCGCTGCTCAGCGTGCGCCTGGGCGCCTGGGGCCACCCTGCGTTCCCCTCCTGCGGGAGGCTCAAGGAGGACAGCAGGTACATCTTCTTCATGGAGCCCGATGCCAACAGCAGCGGCCGCGCGCCGGCGGCCTTCCGAGCATCCTTCCCCCGCTCGAGACGGGCCGGAACCTCAAGAAGGAGGTCTGTCGGGTGCTGTGCAAGCGGTGCGCCTTGCCTCCCCATTCGGAAGAGATGAAAAGTCAGGAGTCTGCAGCAGATTCGAAACTAGTGCTTCAGTGCGAGACCAGTTCTGAATACTCCTCTCTCAAATTCAAATGGTTCAAGAATAGGAATGAATTAAACTGAAAGAACGAACCACAAAACATCAAGATACAAAAAAAGTCCAGGGAAGTGAGAACTTTGCATTAACAAAGCATCACTGGCTGATTCTGGACAATGTATGTGCAAAGTGATCAGCAAATTAGGAAATGACAGTGCCTCTGCCAATATCACCATTGTGGACTCAAATGAGATCATCACTGACATACCAGCCTCAACTGAGAAAACGTGTGTGTCTTCAGAGTCTCCCATTAGAATATCAGTATCAACAGAAGGAGCAAATACTTCTTCATCCACATCTACATCTACCACTGGGACAAGCCATCTTGTCAAGCGTGCCAGAAGGAGAAAACTTTCTGTGTGAATTTAGCAAGTACTTCATGGTGAAAGACCTTTCAAGCCCCTCAAGATACTTGTGCAAGTGCCCAAATGAGTTTAGTGGTGATCCCTGCCAAAACTACGTAATGGCCAGCTTCTACAGTACGTCCACTCCCTTCCTGTCTCTGCCTGAATAGGAGCATGCACAGTCGGTGCTGCTTTCTTGTTGCTGCATCTTCCCTCAGATTTCACCTAGAGCTAGATGTGTTTTACCAGGTCTAACATTAACTGCCTCTGCCTGTCGCATGAGAACATTAACAAAAGCAATTGTATTACTTCCTCTGTTCATGCCTAGTTGACTCTGAGATACTCATAGGTGTGTGAGGCTCCGATGTTTCTGAAATTTATCTTGAATAATGTGATACAAAATGATAGTCTATATCATACAGTACAATGATAATAAAGGCATTTAAAAGTCTCCCTCTTTAGGGCTTCCCTGGTGGTGCAGTGGTTGAGAGTCCGCCTGCCGATGCAGGGGACACGGGTTTGTGCCCCGGTCCGGGAAGATTCCACGTGCTGCGGAGCGGCTGGGCCCGTGAGCCATGGCCGCTGAGCCTGCGCGTCCGGAGCCTGTGCTCCGCAATGGGAGAGGCCACAACAGTGAGAGGCCCGCATAATGAAAAAATAAAAGTCTCACTTTTATTGATAAAATAAAATCATTCCACTAGACAGTCCATCTTCTTTATAAAATGACCCCATCCTGAAAAGGATGTTTGCTAAGTTGTAACCAGTACACGCTTGAAATGATGGTAAGTTCATTTCAGTTCAGAATGTGTTATTTCTAACAAGTAAACAGAAAAAATAATAATAATAAAAATATTGTGGCTGAGATATAGAGTGGGGCGAGGGGAACAGCTAAGGGAAGGATATTTATTAAACTGAAATATCCAGCTTAATATGGTGATTAATTACTCAATTCTTTCTATCTATTGATTTCTTCATCATATGGGCTAAGAACAGGAATGGCAAGTTCATGGCACCATCCCTGCCTCTCTTCCACACACCCCCCCGCCCCCACCAAAAAAAAAAAAGAAAAGCCCATATGGCAGACACCACAATACTCTTTTCCATTGAACTCAGCCTCAGAGTCATTTTCCACAGTTCTCCAGGCAGCCACTATCAGTTTGTTCGAGTGGGGAATTGAAATTATGAGGTTGGGGATTCTTTGTGGCTTACAGTTTTGGTGTTAGTATCTTCTGATTACAAGGAACAGGGAACCTTAAGAAAAAGAGGATTTATTTTAAGGATACACATAGTTTGGAGTCAGAGAGTTGTTCAGGATCCAAGGCAAGTCAGAGACTGGATTCTCGCCCTATGGTCCACCTGTTCAGCCTCTCATAACATATCTGTGTCTCTGTTTTTAATGTGCCCCCATTTCCCAACTGGCCAATCCTCTTTGTATTCCACAGTCTAAATGCTTCAGAGAGCTAATTTAACATGCTTTGTTAATTACCATTGTGTCTATTACTAAGCATAGCCTTGGTGCCAGGTTTTGTCACGGGTCATGAATAGGCAGCCCTTGGGTAGGCAGCCCATGCATACTGGTAATGTTTTCTTTATCTTAGTGGTAGTTATCCAGGTGTGTTCACTTCATGAAAATTCAAAATTCAACACGTGCTTATTATGTGCAAGTTTCTTTGTTATATTTTAATAAGTTTATTTTTCTAAAAATAGTTGTGGGAAACTGATCTCATTTTCTTTTTTGAAGGCTTTATCAAACTAGTACATCAGGAGAATGTCATAGACATATATGTTCATCTTAAGGAAGACATCTTTTAAAATTTCCTAAGACCGTTATGTGCAGTTCAGAGAGATGTGGGCTGGATAGTAGAAGAGTTATGTGAATTCTTAACTAGTGGAACAACTTACCAAAAATTGACAATCAAGATCAACCTGTAGATAGGTTTCTGTCATAATGTGTGAGGGTTCTGTTTAGTATAGAGAGGAAATACAGGCCAAGCATGTGGGATCAAGGGCTGGGCTCTTCTGCTTAATAGCTGTTTGACATTAGGGAACTTTTCTTTCCGTGCCTCAGTCTTTCTATCAATAAAATGGGAGTGATAGAGTCTACATCTTAAGATGGTTTAGAGTACTGAGTGAACATAAATAGTGTTCAGAAAAGTAGGCCACTAATATGCAGGTAGAATTTGTAGAGTGGCAGAGTACTTTATAATTAAATCACCAAGTTAAAGAGCAAGACAAGTCCCTGTTAGAAGAAATGTCCCCAAAGTGGCCAGATGAACATCTGTCAGGGATGCTGTAAAGAGGTCCCTTCCTTTAATGAGAAGGTTGGATTAGATGATCTCTCAAGGTCTAGGATTCTTTGTCAGTCTAATTGTGCCCTAAATACTTGAAGTTATAATTCTGCTTATGGAGTAATTCTATAGAATTACTTGCCAAGAGGAGATGGGGTCACCCATAACAAAATGGGCATGCTTTGGAAACATCTGAGAACTCGGAACTCGGAACTCATCTTTCCAATGTTGGGTGAAAACATGAGAAAGATACATAGCCACAACTTAGAGAAAAACACCGACCTGTAAGACTGAAGAAAGAAACAGAGATTTGGCTGCTTCATTTGTTCTTTAAAATGAACACCTGCCTTTACACATCATCTGAAATATACATTAGGCCCAATAGGAATATACACCTTCAGTAATCTGCCAACAATATCAAGGTAACTGCCTTGATTTGTTTGCAGGAAGTTGATGCTAATTTTTTAAAAATCTGATTTTATTATACTACAAAGCCATCAGTACTTTTTTTGCAGCATGTAGAGCCTTCAGATTAAAGCCAAAGGCAATCAAACCAAATGAACAAAACTTAATGACTTGAGGAGTGGCCAAGATGGTGGAGCAGGAAGACCCTGAGCTCACCTCCTTCCAGAGGCACACCAAAATTGCAACTATTTATAGACAAAGTATCCATGAGAGCAACCTGAAGACTAGCAAAAAATGTCTTCTAAGAGCTGACAGTTACAAAGAAGGAACCACAATGAGAAGGGGAAAAGGGACAGAGATGTAATTAGCCAAGACTCATGCCCACCAGGTAGGTGACACATGAATGGGAGGATAATTACAACTGCAGAAGTTCTCCCGCAAAAGCAAGGGGTCCAAGCCCCACACTGGGCTTCCCATCCCAGGGATCCTGCACTGGGGAGACAAGCCCCTGGAACATTTGGCTTTGAAGGCCAGTGTAGGAAGACCCAGAGGTCTGTGGGAAATAGAGGCCCCACTCTTAAATGGCACACACAAAATCTCACACACTCCAAGACCCAGAGCAGAAGCAGTAATTTGAAAGGAGGCTGGATCAAACCCACTTGCTGATCTTGGAGAGCCTCCTGAAGAGGCAAGAGGCAACTGAAATTCACCCTGGGGACATAGATGCCAGCAGCCGCCATTTTTGGGAGTTTAATCCACCATGAGGACACTGGCACTGGTAAGCACCACTTTGGAATCCTCCCTCTAGCTTATTAGTGCTGGAACCTACCTGCCCACCAGTCAGTCAGCACCCTCCTAGGATGTCCCAGGCCGGATGCCCCAGATGGGCAGGGACACGACCTCACCCACCAGCAGAAAGGACCCCCTGAGGCCCCAGCCCTGCCCCAGGACACACCCTCACATACCAGATGGCCCAGGACCCAGCCCCACCCAACTAGTGGGCCTACACCAGCTCTGGAACCTCCAGCCCCTCAGTCAGAGACCCCAGGACCCAGCTCCACCAGTGGGCTGACACTAGCCTTGGGAAGAGGCCTCACCCACCAGTGGCGGGACACCAGCCCCATGAACACCAAGATCCTGCAGCCAGCTGTGTCAGGACCCGGTGCATTCACCAGCAAGCTAACACCAACTCCAGGAGCACCAGGGCCAGCCTGGCCCTGCCCACCTGTGGGCCAGCACCAAATCTGCAACCCCTGGCCTCCACAGCCAGAGACCCCAGGACCCATCTCTACCCATTAGTGGGCTAGCTGTAGCCCCAGGACCTGACCTTGCCCACTAGTGGATGGGCATCAGCCCTGGGACCCCCTGGGCCCAAACCCGACCCACCAGTGGGCTGACCAGACCCCAGGACCACACAGACCTAATGCCAGCCATGTCAAGACCACACCCACCCATTAGCAGGCCAGCGCCACTCCAGGATGCCCTGGATCCTGGCCCTGCCCAATGGGAGGCCAAAAACAGCTCCAGGACACTTTGGGCCCCTCAGCCATCCATGTTAGGATCCGGCCCCACCTAACAGTGAGCCATCACCAGCTCTGGGTCACCTGCGACCCTCAGCCAGCCATATCAAGAAGCAGCCCCACCCACCAGCATCCCCAGCACACTCCTGGGCCATGGCCCCGCCCATCAGTAGGCCAACACTAGCTCCGGGACCCCCAGCCCAGCATTCAGCCACGCTGGGACTGAACTCCACCCACCAATGAGCTAGCACTATCCCCGGGACCCCCAGGCGGGATCTGTAGACAGTTGCCTCCTGACCTGGGCCTGCCCACTGGTGAGCTGGCACCAGGACCAGGGCACCCCTGGCTGTGCAGTCAGCCATGCCAAGACCCAGCCTGAACTAAACAGAGCCTTACAACCAACTGGAATGATGACCAGCAACACCTACCAGCATGCCCACAGTAGTCAGCCGACCACAACAGAAGGTCCCAAGCAGCCCACATAAGAGGGCACCCCTAAAGCAAGTAGCTCTGGTAACCCCAGGAGAGTGTGCTGCCAGGACCCATAGGACGTGTCCTGCATAAGGCCACTTCTCCAAGATTGGGAAACATAACCAACCAACTAAATACATAGAAATAGAAACAGGAAATTAGACAAAATGAGGCAACAGAGAAATATATTCCAAATAAAGGAAAAGAAAAAAACCTCTAAAGAAGAACTAAGTGAAGTGCAGATAAGCAAATCTACTTGATAGAGAGTTCAAGGTAATGATCATAAAGATGCTCAAAGAAGAGCCTCCTTCTGCCTCTCTCATCCTGTAAGACCCTTGAAACATCCTGCAGGTGGCTCCTATCTTGTGGGAATGTTGTTCACAGAAAATCATATCACCTTGTAAGGCCTTCCTCTGGTCTCAGGGAAGGTATAAAGGAAAGTAGGAGGGGCCGGACGGAGGGGGTCAATGGTTGCCTGGAGAGGTGGCTATTGACAGAACCACAGGTGGGGAGGAAGCTGTGCTAATTAACTGGATCTGGCTCTACAGCTTCCTTGGTCTCCTAAGCCCAGGATGATACCTGCCTCCCTCAGTGTGCTCTGGCTAAGCTTAGAAATGCTTCCTTAGGAGGAGACTAAATAAATTAGAGATTTGAAGTCAGAGGCCCCAGCTCTGAATACCAGTTAAGCCACCTCCTGGCTGGGTGATTCTACCAAGTTAACTTATCCTCTCTGAGTTTCAGTTTTCTCATCTGAAAATGTGCATAAAATCAGAACCTCTCTCTGTGGATTTTTGGTGAGGATTAAATGAAAAAGTTCTCAGAACTGTGAAAATATAAAATGAGTCCTAAATAAATATCATTAGTTGCTGTGGGGGAAAAAAAAGATGCTCGAAGAACTCGGGAGAAGAATGAATGAAAAGAGTGAGAAGTTAGAAGTTTTTAACAAAGAGTTAGAAAATATAAAGAAGAACCAAACAGAGGTGAATAATTCAATAACTGAAATTAAAAATATACTAGAAGGAATCAATGGTAGATTAGATAATATAGAGGGACAGATCAGCGATTTGGAAGACAGAGTAATTACTGTCTGAAATTACTGAAACTGAACTGAAAAAATAATAAAAAGAAATGAGGACAGTTTAAGAGGCCTCTGGGACAACATCAAGCATACTAACATTCACATAATAGGGGTTCCAGAAGGAGAAGAGAGAGAGAAGGGGGCAGAGAAATATTTGAAGACATAATAGCTGAAAACATCCCTTCCTGGGAAAGGGAAATAGACATCCAGATCCAGGAAGCACAGTGAGTTTCAACATGATTGACTGAAAGAGAACCACACCAAGACACATTGTAACTAAAATGGTGAAAATTAAAGATAAATAGAAAATATTAAAAGCAGCAAGGGAAAAGCAGCAAGTTACATACAAAGGAACTCCTGTAAGGCTATCAGCTGGCTTTTCAGCAGAAACTCTGCAGGCCAGAAGGGAGTGACACAATATATTTAAAATGATGAAAAGGAAAAACCTACTACCAAGAATACTCCACCCAGCAAGACTCTCATTCAGATTTGATGGAGAGATCAAAAGTTTTACAGACAAGCAAAAGTTAAAAGAGTTCAGCATCACCAAACCAGTGTTACAAGAAATGTTAAAGGGACTTCTATGAGAAAAAAAGAGGAGGCCACAACTAGGAACATGAAAATCACAAAATAAAAAAGCTCATCAGTAAAGGCAAATAACTACTTTAAATGTAAATGGACTAAATGCTCCAATCAAAGACATAGTATGGCTACAAAAACAAGACCCACATATATGCTGCCTACAAAAGACTCAGTGAAGATCTAAAGACACACACAGACTGAAAGTGAGGGGATGGAAAAAGGTATTTTATACAAATAGAAACAAAAAAAAAAAGCCAAGGTAACAATATTTATATCAGACAATATAGATCTTAAAACAAATATCATAACAAGAGACAAAGAAAGACATTACATAATGATCAAGAGATCAATCCAAGGAGAAGATATAACAATTGTAAATATATATGGACTCAGCACAGGAGCATTTATTTACTTATTTATTTTAAAATTTATTTTTTATTTTTTATTTTATTTATTTTTGGCTGTGTTGGGTCTTCGTTGCTGCACACGGGCTTTCTCTAGTTGCAGTGAGTGGGGGCTACTCTTCATTGCTGTGCACAGGCTACTCATTGCGGTGGCTTCTCTTGTTGCAGAGCATGGCCTCTAGGTGGGTGGGCTTCAGTTGTTGTGGCGCATGGGCTCAGTAGTTGTGGCTCACAGGCTTAGTTGCTCCACGGCATGTGGGATCTTCCTGGACCAGGGCTTGAACCCACGTCCCCTGCATTGGCAGGTGGATTCTTTTTTTTTTTTTTTTTTCTTTTTGCGGTATGTGGGCCTCTCACTGTTGTGGCCTCTCCCGCTGCGGAGCACAGGCTCCGGACGCGCAGGCCCAGTGGCCACGGCTCACAGGCCCAGCCGCTCCGCGGCATATGGGATCCTCCCAGACCAGGGCACGAACCCGTATCCCCTGCATCGGCAGGCGGACTCTCAACCACTGCGCCACCAGGGAGGCCCTGGCAGGTGGATTCTTAACCACTGCGCCACCAGGGAAATCCTCAAGATTTTTTTTGATGTGGACCATTTTTAAAGTCTTTATTGAATTTGTTACAATATTGCTTCTGTTTTATGTTTTGGTTTTTTGGCCACTAGGCATGTGAGATTTTAGCTCCCCGACCAGGGTCAAACCCATATCCCCTGCACTGGAAGACAAAGACTTAACCACTGGACCACCAGGGAAGTCCATGAACCCACTCTTATATGGGCAATTAGTCTATGACAAAGGAGACAAGAATATATGATGGAGAAAAACAATCTCTTCAATAAATGGTGTTGAGAAAATTGGGCAACTACATGCAGAAGAATCAAATGGGACTACTTTCTCATACCATATAAAAAATAAACTCAAAATGGATTAAAGACTTAAATGTAAGACCTGAAACCATAAACTCCTGAAAGAAAAATAGGCAGCACTCTCTTTGACATTGGTCTTAGCAATACGTTTTTTTTTCATATATCTCCAGGCAAGGGCAACAAAAGCAAAAATTTAAAAATGGAACTACATCAAACTATAAAGTTTTACACAGTGAAGGAAACTATCAGCAAAATTATAAGGCCATCTACTGAATGGGAGAACCTATTTGCAAATGATATATTCAGTAAGGGACTAATATCCAAAATACACAAAGAACTCATACAACTCAACATCAAAGAACAAACAACCCAATTTTAAAATGGCCAGAGATCCTGGATGGACATTTTTCCAAAGGAAACATACAGATGGCCAACAGGCATGTGAAAAGGATGCTGAACTTCACTTATCATCAGGGAAATGCAATTCAAGACCACAATGAGATATCACCTCACATCTGTCAGAATGGTTATTATATAAAAGATAACAAATAACAACTGTTGGCCAGGATGTGGAGAAAAGGGAACCCTCATGCACTTTTGGTAGGAATGTAAATTGGTGCAGCGACTATGGAAAACAGTAAGGAGGTTTCTCAAAAAATTAAAAACAGAGCTACCATATGATCCAGAAATTCTACTTCTGTATATTTATCTGAAGAAAATGAAAACACTAATTAGAAAAGCTATATGCACCCCTATATTCATTGCAGCATTATTTACAATAGCCAAGATATGGAAACAACCTAAGTGCCCATCAAAAGATGAATGATTAAGAAGATGTGATACACACACACACACACACACACACACACGGGACTATTACTCAGCCACAAAAAAAACAATAACATTTTACCATTTGTGACAACATGAATGGATCAGAGGGTGTTATGCTAAGTGATATAAGTCAGACAGAGAGAGACAAATATTTCACAATTTCACTTATTGTGGAATCTAGAAAACAAATGAAAGTGAGCCCATGCTCTCTGGAACCCATGTACCACAACTAGAGAGAAGCCTGTGTCACAACGAAGAGCCCACCTGCCGCAACTAAAAAATAAATAATAAATAAAAATAAAAATAAAATTTTTTTAATTTAAAAAATAAAATTAAAAAAAAACATTTTTCCATTTTGAAACAGCAGACTGAACATCTTTTCACACCCCCAAATCTCACTGAAAAGGCAGAAGAAGAAATAGAAAAATACAATAGAAGATTATCCAGGAATCTAAATACCAAAAACACCCAAATAAAGGAATTTCTCTAAAAAAAACAAAAAAACAAAAAACAAATGAACAGGGCTTCCCTGATGGCGCAGTGGTTGAGAGTCCGCCTGCCGATGCAGGGGACACGGGTTCGTGCCCCGGTCCGGGAGGATCCCACATGCCGCAGATGGGCTGGGTCCGTGAGCCATGGCCGCTGAGCCTGCGCGTCCGGAGCCTGTGCTCCATAACGGGAGAGGCCACAACAGTGAGAGGCCCGCGTACAGCAAAAAAACAAAAAAACAAAAAAACCCACAAATGAACAAACATAACAAAACAGAAATAGAGTCATAGATACAGAGAACAAACAGGTGTTACCAGAGCGAAGGGGGCTAGGTGGAGGAGAGAAATAAGTGAGGGAAGATTAAGAGGTACAAACTTTCAGTTACAAAATAAATGAGTCATAGGTATGAAATATACAGCATGAGGAATATAGTCAGTAATTAGGTAATATCTTTGTAAGGTGACAGATGACAACTAGACTTATCATGGTGATCGTTTTGAAATGTATAGCAATATTGAATCACTATGTTGTATATCAGGAACTAACATAGTGTTATAATTCAATTATCCTTCAAAAACCAACCAACCAACAAACAAACTCATAGAAAAAGAGATCAAATTTATGACTACCAGTGGTGAGGGGAGGGGAAATTAAATGAAGACAGTCAAAAGGTACAAACTTCTGTTACAGGATAAATAAGTACTAGAGATATAATGTACAACATGATAAATATAATTAACACTGTTGTATGTTATAAATGAAAGTTGTTAGAAGAGTAAGTTCTAAAGTTCTCATCACAAGGAAAAATGTATTTTTTCTATTTCTTTAGTTTTGCATCTATAGGAGATGATGGATGTTCACTAAACCTATTGTGGTCATCATTTCATGATGTATGTAAATCAAATCATTGTATTGTACACCTTAAACTTATACAGTGCTGTATGTCAATTATAACTCAGTAAAACTGGGAAAAAGTCAGCAAATTATTATTTAAAGTAAAAAAATTAAAACTTAATGGCTTGAGATTTTTGATATGTATTCATACTGTTAAAGAGCAAAGTAACAGAGATCCAGAAATGTAATATTTACCCATAGAAAAGTGATCTTAAAAAGTCAGGAGAAAATGCCCCCTACAGCTCCTTGCTGCAACTTCATCTCAAGAGAACATAGGAGAAAATCCTAAAAAGTGGTCACTTTATTTAGGGTTAAAGGAGTCTATGAACACAGAACCATTCAACTATATATGGAAATATAAAATTCTCAATATTGGTCAAACAAACACAAAATCTCCAAGTGGCTTAATAAGTGTACAAATTCTCAAAATTGTATTTCCTATTATTACAAGTATTTATATTTCTAGTTATATTTTTCCTAGCTATAATCTTAAGCATTAAGTATTTTAGAAACATATTATATTTACAATATACATACAGAAAAGTGCACATATCTTAGGTGGACAATATGAATTTTTACAAACTACACATACCCATGTAATAAGCCCCTAGAAAAAACTGAACATTAACACTGTTTTGAAATTTTTTATTCACTTTCAAGAGGAAAAAATTAATGTTCTATTCTGGATATTTGGTGGTATGGCATGTAACTTTAAAAGCAACATTCCCATCTTGAACATCTTCTGGGACTTTCTATTTTTTTTTTCTTATTTATTTGTTTGTTTGGCTGCGTTGGGTCTTAGTTGCGGCACAGGAGATCTTCGATGAGGATGAGGCATGCGGGATCTTTCGTTTTGGTGCACGGGCTTCTCTCTAATTGTGGCTCACGGGCTCCAGAGCACACAGGCTAGGTAGTAGCAGCATTTGTGCTCTCTAAGTGTGTTGCGTGGGCTCTAGAGTGCTCAGGCTTAGCTGCCCCACAGCATGTGGGATCTTAGTTCCCGGACCAGGGATCGAACCCACGTCCCCTGCATTGCAAGGCAGATGCTTAACAACTGGAACACCAGGGAAGTCCCCCTTCTGGGACTTTCAATATCACTTGTCGTAGACAAAATAATAGCTTTCTAAAGATATCCGTGTCCTAAACCCAGGAACCTGTGAATATGTTTCCTTACATACCAAAAGAGTCTTTGCAGGTGTGATTGAATTAAGGATTCTGAGATGGGAAGATTATCCTGAACTATCTGAGTGGATCCAATGTAATAAATTATAAGGGTCTTTTTAAGTAAAAGAGGCAGGCAGGAGAGTCAGAGAAGATGTGACAAGGGAAGCAGATGTCAGAAAGAGCATAAGCCAAGGAATGTGGGTAGCTTCTAGAAACTGGAAAAGGCAAGGAAGTAGATTCTCCCCTGCAGCCTAAGGAAGACAAAACTACTGATACCTTTGTTTTTTTTAATTGAGATATAATTGACATATAACATTATATTAGGTTCAGGTGTACAACACAAGGGTTTGACATATGTATATCTTATGAAATGATCACCACAATAAATCTAGTTAACATTGATCACCACACATAGTTATAAAAATTTTTTCTTGTGATGATAGCTACACTGCTTCTTTGATTTTAGCCCCTCAAAACCCATTTCAGACTCCTAACCTCCAGAACTGGAAGATAATACAATTGTATTTTTAAGCCACTAATTTTTATGTAATTTGTTACACCAGCAGTAGGAAACTAATACACCATCTGGAGTCTGGTGAATCTGTGTCCAGAATCATATATCTTATTGCCTATCTAATAGCTTCATGTGGCTATCTCATAGGCATCTCAAACCTAACATCACAAATTAAGCCATTATTTTTAACTCCCTAAACCTGATCACTCCTTCAGCTTTTCTCATCTTGGTAAATGGCACCAATCACCCAACTGCTAATGCCAGACATCTGGAAGTCAACCTTGTTTCCTTCGTTTTCTCTGTTATCCTCTCATACCCAATCTATAATGAAGTTGCATCAGTTCTACTTCCAAACTAAATATCATATCGATCCACTTCAAATGAGTTTCACTGCCACCATTTTTTTACAATTACTTTTATTTTATTCTCTTTAATATGGAATGTGTGCATATACTACAAAATACAAAAGAAATAAGTAGGAATTCAGTGAAAAGTCTATCTCCTCCCAGCCCTTCCAGATGCAATCAGTGGTACCAGGTTGTTTGTATGTGTATGTTTGTGTGTGTGTGTGTGTGTGTGTGTATCTTTCAGAGGCTTTTTTTTTTTCCACTGCTACCATTCTTGACTCTCACCCAATCCCTTCTCCACAGAACAGCCAAAGTGATATTTTAAAAAAGAAATCTCCTGGCACTTCCTTGCACGAAAGCCCTTAATGTCTGTCCTTTTGTGGCTGATAGGACCTTTTGGTGGCTCCAAGCTAGCTGCTGGGGAACTAACAGTTCACAAGTATTCTGCAAATTAGAGCATCATTAACTGAAATACATCAAGTGCAAAAGTTTGATTGGACTTGAAATTCACTTTATAGAAAGAACCGTCAATGAATTGTTAGGCTGTTTAAATAGTTTCGCCTGCGATAAATTCTTTAATGGTTGTAAAAAATATATTTTAATGTTTTGTATCACCAATTCAAAGCTTCTTGTCAATGGTGACTAGGAATTCGAAACAATCATTAGAAAGTCTTCATCAGGAGCTGTGTGAGGCCTTTCCCTCCCGTTTCTCTGCCACCTCTGTGCTCCTCCCTGAAGCAGGAAGGCCTGGGGGTTCCCTGCAGGGGAGGCCGAGGCTGAGCTCATTATAAGGATCAGCTGGTCTCTGCCTTGCCTGGGTCATCATCAGCATCCACTGAGCCCTCTAGCAGACACGGTTCTGGAGTGGCACAGCTTCACTCAGGAGAGGGCTCTGGGTCGACCCCCAGACGACCGTATTGTTTTGGTCATGCCTATGAAATGACTGCGTGGCTGGAAGGCGTAAGAAACTGCATCTCGGGCCCAAGGCCAAAACAACTGCCTCGTGCGGCGCTCGGCTCCCGAACTTTCGCGTGGCAGGCAGACGAGCCCCTCAAGGGCGGGACACTGGCCGGCCGCCCGGGGCTGTGCCACGACCACGGAAGGCGCCACCCCGCCCCGGCCTCCTCGCACAGCCAATCGCAGAATTCCTCCCCGCTCACGTAAGGCGCGTCGGCAGATTCGGGTGGGAACGCAGGGCGCGCGGGGTGTGCGGGGTGGGGGTCGAGGCGCGTCATCGCCCACGGGGTCGAGTGGCGGAAGCCAAGGGGGCGGTCTCACGCCGGCCTGCTTTCCGGCGCGGCGCTCAGCTCTTACCCGCGAGGTCCGGCGGCGGTAGCGGCGACGCGGGAGGAACGGCGGACCGGCACCTGGTGAGACCCGCGCGCCCGCCGGGGACTCGGGGGAGGCGGGCTTGGGGAGCGCAGCCTCCGGGCCCGCACCCCGAGGCCTCAGCTCCCCGGCCAGAGGCTCCGCACCCGGCCCGGGCCTCGCTCTGTCTCCCGCGGGCCTGCACGCCAGGGCCGCTCTTTAGTTCCGCTGTGGGCTCAGCCTTTGGCCCGTGGAGCAGACGGGTTGGGTTGAGTGCGGACCCCGGGCGAATAACCGGGAGTGGGGCGCGGGGTGTTAGAGGGAGGCCAGCTGCACTCCATCCCACCGGCTGTCCTGAAAGATAGCAAGCATCCGGTCACGGAGGTGTGCAGGAGAGGGCGGAGAGCTCCGTGACGGACAAGTGGCCCCGGGGTGTAAAGGGTTGGACTGAAAGATCATCTTGAGGGTCTGCGCCCAACCCTGACTGTATTCTGAGTCTGGGCTTTCTTGGAAGCTTGATATGCGTTTATTTTCCCTCTAATCCGGAGCACACTTGTAAAAAAGCACGAAAAAGTATTTTTTTTGGAATTCTGATGGAGAAGAGGGGTGGGGTACAGCTTGGCATTTAGAGGTAACTGGTTAACGCGACTGTGGAAGCTCAGGAAGAAGTCACACCAGAGTATAGCTCAGGATAGAGTTCTGAATTTCAGACCCTCCTGATTCCTGTGTCATCCCGTCTGCACTGAGGGAAGAGAGTGATACATCATATGTTCCCTTCATTCCCATGGTGCCTGGCAGGACCAGGCATAAGGAAGGTTCTCACTCATGGGTGCTTATGAAATGAACAGACACAGGCAAACACTGGATATGGACACTACCTTGAATGCTGATTTGGTGTTTGGTTCTGGTAATTGTTAATTGTGATTTGGGGCAAGTAAATTGGTTTTCACTGTGCCTCATTGTGCTTATTTGTGAAATGGGGCTAATAGGGCTGTGAGGATGAAGTGAGTTAATGCTTGTAAAGCTTTTAACACAGTGCTTGGCAGTTGTTTACTTTGATGGTTTCCTCTGCTCAGACTGCTTGAGCCAAGTGTTTGTCTTTTTCTATAGTTGAGTGGGACAACAGTATTTTTCTGGACAGGGTCACTCACCTTTTGTCAGTATTAATAATGGTCAGTCTTGAGTTGAGAGAATGCAGGTTTCTCAGAGATTGCCAGTTAGTTCAAGGTGAAGGTGTATTTTTTGGGTATTTTTCTGGTTTTACTGGCTCTGGTTACTATTAGGGAATTGAGTGAAATGGATGTAAATATCCAATCCACCTGCTTTCTGAGCTTTAGGCTTTAAGGACTGTGGACAGTGCATCTTCAGTGTCCATTTAAAAGATTTCTTGTTTTTAATAAAATTTTTCAAATATGCTGAAAAGGACAGAACAGTACGACACTCTACCAGTCATCAAGATTGAAGACATATTAACATGTTACCATGTTAGTTTCAGACCTCTACTTATGTTTTTTTTTAAATGTTTACATAGACAACAAAAACCCTTTAGGCCCTCTTTTCCTTTCCCTTCCCTCCTCCTTCAGACGTAACTACTTTCCTGAGTTGCTGTGTAATTTTATTTCAGATCAATAAACAACATACAGTAATGTTTTACATATTTAAAAAAATGGCCCTTTTTAATCTAACTTTTTAGAATTTTCTGTTTTCCTCTAATGTTATGTTTTTGAGGTTTATCAATATTGACACATTTAGACATAGTCCATTTATTTTCATTGCTGTCTAGGATTCCATTGTGTAAAGAAACTAGTTTTTTCTTGTTTTACATTGCACTTTATGCAACTTAAATCCTCCTATTATAGTTTAAGTCCATTATGTCACTTTTATTCATTCCATACTGGTCATGGAGACTTTGGTCACAGTTCTTAGTATAAAAATGGATCCTTGGGGGGCTTCCCTAGTGGCGCAGTGGTTGAGAGTCCGCCTGCCGATGCAGGGGACACGGGTTCGTGCCCCGGTCCGGGAGGATCCCACATGCCATGGAGCGGCTGGGCCCGTGAGCCATGGCCGCTGAGCCTGCACGTCCGGAGCCTGTGCTCCGCAACGGGAGAGGCCACAGCGGTGAGAGGCCCGCGTACCGCAAAAAACAAACAAGCAACAACAAAAAAAATGGATCCTTGGGCATGATATTTTATACAGAACAAATAATAATGTATACTAGGGGTAGAAAGAAAATTTGTTAATTTTGTCCCTGGTGCTTCTGCTTGGGAAAGTGAACTGGTAAAGATTTATTATGTGGCCAGGTGTCATGTACTAGATTGTAAGTTCCTAAAAATCAGAGGTGAGGTCTTTCTCAGCTCTGTCTCTGTTTTTTTTTTTTTTTTTTTTTTTGGCCATGCCATGTGGCATGTAGGATCTTGGTTCCCCGAGCAGGGATCAAACCCACGCCCCCTGCGTTGGAAGCGTGGAGTCTTAACCACTGGACTGCCAGGGAAGTCCCTCTCAGTTTTCTTTACAGTGTTCTGCACAGAGTCAGTTCTCAATAAGTGTTTGTGACATTGGTCATTTTTACTTCCAGGTCTCTCATAACCCTACATATATTTGAAAAGTTGATGGCCAGCAGTTTTCAAAATTGCACTTTTAGGTTTGATATTTCTAATGCCTTTGAACTTTCCCATTTTACCACTTAATTCTGAAACATAATTAAGAGCAGTTAAAAAACAAGGTATGCAACAACAGTGTAGCATAAGTTACTAATTGCATGATGCACTATGTATTTATAAAATATATTTGTATTTATATGTGTGAAGAAATGTGTATTTATTTGTATATGCATAGTTTATCTGCAGAAGGGTAGATAAGAAACTAGTAATTCTAAGCATTCAGGGAGAAGAACTACATGTCTAGGAACACAGATGAGAAGACTTTTTGCTCTTTGTGCCTTTTCAGTTTTAAACCATGTGAATGTACTACCTAATCAAAAAAAATAAGTTAAATAAAAAATTATTTTTAAAAAAGAATTCTCCCCTTAACAAAGGATTTTTACCATTTTTTTCCTAAGATTTAACTTTCTTCCTTAAAGTTTTGGCCTTAGTAACATTGTTTTATTTTTCATAGTTTGTGTATATGGCTACCTTACTTTCAGTTTTGGTATAATAACCTTTGAGTTACTTGGTAAATACTAAACATTTTAGAATTGCCCAATGGAAAGTTTACTATTCTCTTAAAATAAATACAAATTTATCAACCATGAATGATTTGCTTTGCCTCACCCAGCAAATTAAATATCACCAACAATTTATTCAGCTCACATTTAATGATGAGTGGAAAAAGGTTTATGTACAAGAACACTTAGGACAACTGTTTTTGGAAAAATATTTTTGTCTCTTTGGTTAGGTAGTGCTTAGATCTCACAAATACAACTCGCTTGACAGAATGCTCACTTCACTATCTTACAAGTGCTTTCCATTGGGTGGAATTAGCTCTTACTGGAGATTATAAATTCTGAATGGGCCTAATGATGGGCAATTTGTGTGATTATAGAAGTTCTAGCCTACGAGAGATGAGATATCAACAGCAGAAGGCTACTGACGAGATTTCCACTGAGTTTCAGAGTCTACCCTGATTGAAAAGGCAGCTCCCCTTTTATTGGCATCCTTACTCAAGCTTCTCTGGATTCCTGATTGCAAATTCTAAATATTGATACACTTCCAGAGACATAAGCGTTGAGATCAGTCCGTGAAGTGAAATTTTACATTGATAGAAGGAAGTGTAAAAAGCTCCTTGAAACATAGCTCTTATCCCTTGCCCCTGGTTTTTACTTTTTGAAAGGAGGGTATAGAATTGTGGGGGGATGGGTGGGCAAAGGAGTTGAGCAATAGTATATGTGTGTATGATGGGGCCACAGTGCTCAGAGGGAGGCAGCCACGAAGAGGGGTGGAGTAAAGAGGAACTGAGGTTTATGCGAAGGCTTTCCAGAGGAGATGACACTTAGCCTGAGTATTAAAGGATGAGGAAGCACCCAGGCAAGAGGGAAAGGAAGTTTTAGGTAGAGGAGCTTGCATCTAGAAAGGCACAGAGATATGGAGACCCACTGGTTGAACTGCAGGCACTTTGGCATGACTTCGGTTCAGAGTAAGGATAGTTGTAAGGGGACAAATGGTTGGAAGGATGAACTAGGTCCAGATCAGCAATTTGGAATTTATCCATAGGTGATATATCCTGTTTAGCAACGTAATCAGATTTATAAACTTTGGAAAGATCACCCTGAAAGTTTTTGGGAGGCAGGGCAAGACTAGAGACAGGCAAACCAGTTTGACAGCTGTTAGAATAGTTCGGACCTAAGATCAGGGATTGGACTAGGGCATGGGTGGGTGGGGATGGAGAAGAGATTGATTTGAAAGATATTCATTCCGGAGGTTGAATTGACTGGACTGAGGAGGTACAGGATGAGGAGCAGAGAAGACAAGGATGTCAAGGCATTTGGATGAATGGAAGTTCATAACAGAGTTAGAGAATAAGGAAGGAGGAACAGGTTTGGAAAAGAAAGTGAGTTCAGTTTGGGACAGTGACTTTGACGTGCCTATGGGACCGGAGATAGCTGGTAGGTATTTGGAGTTGTCAAGTGTGTAGGTACTGGCTATGGATGCTAATGAGGCCTTGAAGGTGGGGGTTTTTTGTTTCATCTTACTCATCTTTTCCTCAGCACTAATCACAGTGCTTTGTATATAGTGTGTAGCATGAGGGTGAATAGCTCACATTCCTTATAGGATGTGATCTTGAATCTTGGGGAAGTAATTTCCTCTCTTAAGACTTGTGTTTTTCTCTTTCTGTAAGTGGGGGAGTTGAACTAGATCAGTGGTTCTCAACCAAACTTTCGCTCTAATCTGGTATGTTGGGATCAATTGTGAGGAATGGCAAATAATTTTTAGTTAATAATAAAGAGCTGATGTTTGCTTGCCTTTTAAATGAGAGTTGATTTATATTAAACTCTTTCAAAATTGCATTCCAGCATGCTTTCTTAAGTGTAAGAGAAAAGGGTGGAGTCATAGTTGGTCTGCTGGAATTTCATAACTTGATATACCAGTGGGTGTGTCACACACAAGTGGGGTGGAAAAGTTAAGAATCACTATACTAAACGGTGCTTAAGGACTTAAGACTGCAAAATTTTACGTTTATATCTAGGACCTATCATTCTGATTATAAAGAATTTTTATTTTTTGTGTCTATAATGTCTTTTTAAAATTTATTTTTTACTGAAGTATAGTTGAACTACAATGTTGTATTAATTCCTGCTGTACAGCAAAGTGACTCATTTATACATATATATACATTCTTTTTCATATTATTTTGCATTATGGTTTATCATAGGATATTAATTTTTATTTTTGCAACTTCAGGAACTCTATTTTAAGAACCTCTCAAAAAGAAAAAAACAAGTCATGGAGAAGAAGGAGAATAACCGAAAGCTTCGGGTTTGTGTTGCTACTTGCAACCGTGCTGATTATTCTAAACTCGCCCCAATCATGTTTGGCATTAAAATGGAACCTGAGTTCTTTGAACTTGACGTGGTGGTACTTGGCTCTCACCTGATAGATGACTATGGGTAAGATGAAAGCATTTTCTTATGATATTCTTCATTGCATCACGATGTACTGGTGAGAACTTCGGTCTTGGCGCTGTGTGGACCCGGCTTCAAATCGCAATTCTACCACTTAGTTTTTAGGTGGCCTTGGAGAAGTTGCCTAGCATCTCTGAGCCTCAGGTTCCTCAGTTATAAAATGGAGTGAAAACTTGTGTTGTAGGTTATTGTGAAGAATGGAGATAGTGACATAAAGTATCTATACAGGAATGCTGCCTATTAGATGGTTGGTAAATTATAGCTATTATTATTATTACTTTTATTTGCTATTACATCCGGAAATGCCACTTATAAATATATGTTGTGTGACTATAATGTGATTCTATGTAATCTGTTTTGTGAGTTCTAATGCTAATCCTATATTAAAGCTGCATATAAAGTAGTAGATATGGAACAAGATTTTTAAAATCTAATTGATCCACAAGATAAAATAGAATTTTATAATACCGTTACCATTCATTCTTATTTTGCTGACATTAGGTTTGTTATTGATCACACTCTAAATATGAAAAATGAAACTTGGAAAATCTTTGAGGGAGCAGATGTATAAACCAAAGGTGAACATTTTGTTATATGTAATAAAGTGGCATTTAGTGCACCCTTGTGGCATGAAAACATTAATGCAGCCTCCAAAGTACTAAATATGAAAGAAGCTTGTGTTAAGGTAAAATTGTCTTTTTAAATGTCCTTTAACAATAAGATAAAAACAGCAAAAACAAATAAAAACCTGCCCCCAAAAACCAGTTTAGCAATTTGCTCTAAGAAAATACTTTTAAAGATAAGAGAGGAAACTTACGGAGAGCTCAAAAGTTCATAGATTTTTAAAATATGAAATGAATTATGGCTGTCTAAGAAAATCCACTTGGGTTTTACATTATTGAACAGAGATAGGACAAAGTAAAGGAGGAATTTTAGCTAGAGCCTGAGGGGAAAGTCTAAGTGTGTTCTTTTACTTCTGTGAGAAAAGTTTGGCAGAAGACTAGTGGGGAGAGGCTTTCAAGGAGATTGTGGTAGGTTTCTAATCTGCCTACCACAGTAATTAAGCAGGGAAGGCAGTTGTCAGGTGAGACTGCTGAAATGGAAACTTGACTAGTACTTAATGGAAATGTATGTTTACAGTGCATTCTAGCACAAGAAATTGGTTGCTTCTGGGGAGAAGAACTGGATAACTGGTAAAACAGAAGTGAGAAGTAGCCTTTTCACTGTACAAGCTTTTGTATCTTGAGTTTTGTTTTATTTATCCATCTATTTATTTATTTATGGCTGCGTTGAGTCTTCGTCGCTGTGTGCGGGGCTTCTCTAGTTGCGGTGAGCAGGGGCTACTCTTCGTTGTGTGTGGGCTTTTCATTGCAGTGGCTTCTCTTGCTGCGGAGCACGGGCTCTAGGCACGCGGGCTTCAGTAGTTGTGGCACACAAGCTCAGTAGTTGTGGCTCATGGACTCTAGAGCGCAGGCTCAGTAGTTGTGGTGCACGGGCTTAGTTGCTGTGGCATGTCCATTCTAAATGTCATAGTTTGCATCTACTAACCCCAAACTCCCAGTTCATCCCTCTCCCTCCCCCACCACCCCCTATGCAACCACAAATCTGTTCTCTGTCTGTGAGTCTGTTTTTGTCTTGTAGATAGATTCATTTGTGCCATATTTAATTTAATTTAATTTATTTATTTGGCCACACCATGCGGCTTGTGGGATCTTAGTTCCCCGACCAGAGGTTGAACCTGGGCCGTGGGCAGTGCAAGTGCCAAGTCCTAACCACTGGACCACCCGGGAGTTCCCTGAATTATCTGTTTCTTCTTGATTCAGTTTTGGTGGGCTGTATGTTTCTAGAAAGTTGTCCATTTCTTCTAGGTTGTCAAATTTGTTGGCAAATAATTGTTCATAGTGTTCTCTTATGGTTTTTTGTATTTCTGTGGTATCATTTGAGATTTCTCCTTTTTCCTTTCTTATTTTGTTTATTTGGGTTCTCTCTCTTTTCTTCTTGGTGAGCCTGGCCAGAGGTTTGTCAATTTTGCTTACCCTTTCAAAGAACCAACTCTTGGTTGTATTGATTTTTTTCTATTTTTTAAACTCTTATTTTATTTATTTCCTCTCTGATCTTTATTATTTCCTTCCTTCTGCTGACTTTAGGTTTTGTTTGTTCTTTTTCTAATACTTTTAGGTGGTAGGTTAGGTTGTTTATTTGAGATTTTTCTTGTTTTTTTGAGGAAGGCCTGTATCGCTATAAACTTCCCTCTAAGAACTGCTTTTGCTGCATCCCATAGATTTTGTATGGTTGTGTTTTCATTGTCATTTGTCGCAAGGTATTTTTAAATTTGTTTTGATTTCCTCATTGACTCATTGGTTTTTTAGTAGCATGTTTAGTCTCCATGTAATTGTTTTTTTCTCATTTCTTTTCCTGTGGTTGATTTCTAGTTTCATGCCATTGTAGTCAGAGAAGATGCTTGAAATAATTTCTATACTTTTAAATTTGTTGAGGTGAGTTTTTTTTTAATTAATTTATTCATTTTTGACTGTGTTGGGTCTTTGCTGCCACACCAAGGCTTTCTCCACTTGCAGTGAGCGGGGGCTACTCTTTGCTGTGGTGCACGGGCTTCTCATTGCAGTGGCTTCTCTTGTTGTGGAGCACAGGCTCTAGGCATGTGGGCTTCAGTAGCTGTGGCATGTGGGCTCAGTAGTTGTGGCTTGTGGGCTGTAGAGTGCAGGCTCAGTAGCTGTGGCACACGGGCTTGGTTGCTCCGCAGCATGTGGGAATCTTCCCGGACTAGGGCTTGAACCCGTGTCCCTTGCATTGGCAGGCGGATTCTTAACCACTGTGCCACCAGGGAAGTCCTGAGGTGAGTTTTGTGCCCTAGTATGTAGTCAATCCTAGAGAGTGTTCCATGTGCACTTGAAAAGAATGTGTATTCTGGGTTTTTTGGATGTAAAAAATGTCCTGAAAATATCAATTAAGTCAAACTTGTTCTGTTGTATCATATAGGATCTCTGTTGCCTTATTGATTTTCTGTGTAGAAGATCTGTGCATTGCTGTGAGTGGGGTGTTAAAGTCTCCTACTATTATTGTATTCCCATCAATTTCTTCCTTTATGTCTGTTAGTATTTGTTTTAAGTATTTGGGTGTACCTATATTAGGTACATATATGTTGACAAATGTAAAATCCTCTTCTTGTATTGATCCTTTTATCATTATATAGTGTCCTTTATCTTTCTTGATGGCCTTTGCTTTAAAGTCTGTTTTGTCTGATATGAGTATTGCAACTCCTGCTTTCTTGTCATTCCCATTTGCATGAAACATCTTTTTCCATCCCCTCACTTTCAATCTATGTGTGTCCTTTGCCCTAAGGTGGGTCTCTTGTAGGCAGTATATTGTTGGCCCTTGTTTTTTAATCCAGTCTGCCACTCTGTGTCTTTCGATTGGAGCACTCAGCCCATTGACATTTAAGGTAATTATTCATACATATGTATTTATTGCCATTTTATTTTATTTTTTATTTTTTTTCTTTTTTCTTTTGCGGTATGCGAGCCTACCACTGCCGCGGCCTCTCCTGTTGCGGAGCACAGGCTCCGGACGCGCAGGCCCAGCGGCCATGGCCCACGGGCCCAGCCGCTCCGCGGCATGCGGGATCCTTCCGGACCAGGGCACAAACCCGCGTCCCCTGCATCGGCAGGCGGACTCCCAACCACTGTGCCACCAGGGAAGCCCCTATTGCCATTTTAAACCTTGTTTTCCAGTTGATTTTATGTTTCTTCTTTGTTCCTTTCTTTTTCCTTTAGTGGTTTGATGATTTCCTTTTCTTTTATCCTTGTGTTTTCTTCTTTTTGGTTTTTGTGAATCTGTTTTATGTTTTTGATTTGTGGTTGCCCTGTTTTTCAAGAATGTTAACCCCTTCCTATATTTGCTTGCTTTAGACTGATAGTCATATAGGCTCAAAAACATTCTAAAAAAAAAAGCAATCTATATTTTCTTACTCTCCTTCCCCACATTTTGTGATTTTGATTTCCTTTTTCACAACTTCATGTTTATCCTTTTACCGTTCCTTGTGTTTATTGTCACTTTCACAAATAGGCTTTTTTAAAAAAAAATCTGTATATTGGCTTAAGTGGTTTACTTTCCTACTGTAATTTCCTCCTTTCTATATCTTCTTCTTTTCTATTTAGAGAAGACCTTTCAATATTCCTTTTAAGATAGGTTTAGTATTGCTGTATTCTTCTAGTTTTTGCTTGTCTGAGAAATTCTTTATTTCTCCTCCTAAATGATAATCTTGCTGGGTACAGTATTCTAGGTTGCAGATTTTTCCCTTTCAAGACTTTGAATGTACTTTGCCACTCCCTCCTGGCTTGCAGTGTTTCTGTAGATAAACTAGCTGATAGCTTTATGAGGGTTCCCTTGTAATTAACTCTTTGTTTTTCTCTTGCTGCCTTTAGAATCCTCTCTTTAACTTTTGCCATTTTTATTATGATATGTCTTGGTGTAGCTCTGTTTGGGTTCATCTTGTTTGGGACCCTCTGTGCTTCCTGTATCTGGATATCTGTTTCCTTCTTTAGGTTTGGGAAGTTTTCAGCCATAATTTCTTCAAATACATTTTCAATCCCCTTTTCTCTTTCTTCTTCTTCTGGAATTCCTATTATGCATAGATTGGCATGCTTTATATTATCCCATAGGTCTCTCATATTGCTTTCTTGGGTTTTTTTTTTTTTTTTTTTTTTTTGGCTTTCTGTCTGCTATTTTGATTGGGTAGTTTCCATTTTTCTATCTTCCAAATCACTTACTCTTTCTTCTGCATTATTCATCCTGCTATTCTTTGCTCTTAGCTTAGCTTTCATCTCGGCAAATGAATTTTCTAATTTCTAATTTTCTTGGCTCCACCTTATAGTTTTTAGTTCCTTTTTACAGTACTCTGCATTTCTGTGATACCATTTCTTAATTCCTTCAGTATTTTCATTACCTCCTTTTTGAACTTGGTGTCTGTTAGACTGAAGAGGTCTGTTTCATTGTTTGTTCTTTCAGGGGAATACTCTTGGTCTTTTAACTGGGAGTGCTTTCTCTCCTTCATTTTGCTTATATTTCTTTTACTCTGTGAGTTTAGGTGAAAAATTATCTACCCTAGTCTTGGAGGGCTATTTATATGTGGGAGCATCCCTGCACAGCTTGTGTGGATTTAATACTTTTTTGGCATGAGGGCTGTTTTTAGTTTGGATGCTTGCCATCCCTTTCCTCAGCATGTGCTCACTGTTATCCCCTTGATAGGGGATGTGCAGGTGTACGGCCCGTGTGCACTCCTGGGAAGGTGGGGGCAGCGGATGGCACCTGGTCGAGGGATTCTTGGCAGCAGTGGCAGCAGGCCAGGCACGCTCCTGGGAAGGTGGGGGCAGTGACCAGTGCCTGCTCACAGGACCCTCAGCGGCAGCAGCGGTCTGTGCCTGCCTCTAGAGTCCGAGATGGCAGTGATGGCTCTCGCCTACCCCTGGGGCTCATGTAGGCAGTGCCCTGCCGCTGGCTAGTGTGTGAGCAGAGAAAGAAGCTCCTATGGCGGTCCTGTCCGTCTCCTTGTGTGCCACCCAGCAATGGCACCCTGCCTCTCTGGCGGGCCCAGACCTTCTCCCATACCACACCCTGGTCCCCTCAGGCTGTCTCCACGCAGCCAACCCCTTTCCTCTCCCCAGGGTCTGACCTCTGAAGCCCGAGCCTCAGCTTCCAGCCCCCACCCGGCCCAGCGGACAAGCCTCTCAGGCTGGGGAGTGTCGGGCAGCAGCACTGACCCTCGGTGCAGGTCTCTCTCCACTCTACCCTCCACAGACCGGTTGCTGCACTCTCTTCTGAGGCTCTGAAGTTCCCCCTCCCATCCTGGCAGATCTCCCCACCAGTGAGGGGACTTCCCAGTGTGTGGAAACCTTTCCTTTTTTTACTGGTCCTTCCCAGCGGTGCAGGTCCCATCCTGATTCCTTTCTCTCTTTCTTTTTCTTTTTTCTTTTGTCCTTCCCAATTACATGGAGATTTTCTTGCCCTTTTGGAAGTCTGAGGTCTTCTGCCAGCATTCAGTAGATGTTTTGTGAGAATCGTTCCACATGTAGATATATTTTGATTTAAACATTTTGATATGTATTTTCTGTAACATCTTCCATAAGATGTTACGGAAAACCCTGAATGAACTTTTTGGCCAACCCCATATTTGTGGGAGAGGGTGAGCTCCACATCCTACTCCTCCAGTTTGGTCCGATCTCAGCACATTTTTTTTAAGAGGCTAGGGATGTTTCTAAACATCCTACAGTTCACGGGTCAGCCCTCCACGACAAAGATCTGTCTGGCCTAAAATGTCAATAATGCTGACATTGAGAGACCTTGATCTATGGTATTTCCCCCACAGAAACATGAAGAAAATGATGGGAACAGTGCTGTATTTTGGTCTGAAAGGTTGGCTTCATCATTAGCTAAGTGACTTGCTCGCCTATTAAGGTTAATGTCAAATAGGTGGGGTTCAAATTCATGCTTAGCAAAATTGCACATGACTTCATGACTCCATGACTTGGTATTTCAGGAATGCTTGAGAATTTTAGAGTCATGCATGCAAAAATCTGCTGCACTTTCTTTTCTGTGTGTGTAAATAAATAACCTTCTTTCTCTCTCTTCTCAACACACAACATTTAAAACAGATAGAGTGCCCTGCACTGTATGCTCAACTGGTGCTCATTGCATTGTGAAGACTTTCCCATACCAACTAGTTTCTCATTTAGAGAGGGTTAAAAATGACTGTCGTAGACTCAGAAGGATTAATATTCTAATAACTAAAGGAGGTTGCTCTGGATAGGAAGTGAAAATAAAAACAAATTAAGGTGAAAAACTTAGAATAAGACTGTCAAACATGCTAATTAATTGTGAAGGTGGGAGTATCTTCTCGGGAGGAATTGAGTAATTTTTAAGTCTAGTTGACTCTAACAGAATAAGTATCTTCAGCACAATTGTGCATAACTTTTGTATCTCAAGACAGAAGATAGTTGGCACTCTTTATGCAGCTGTCTGAGTATTTTTCTGCAGGAAGAGACATGGTAGGGGGACCATCCCAAATGTAAAAGCTGAGGAGAAAACTTAAAATCCCTCAAGGATCAGATTCCTTCTGCTATTGGAGAGGCGAAGTTTGAGAACTGCTAATCATATTTCTTTATACTTTTAATGTGCAACAGCACAAAGAAAAGAAATAATCAGAAAACAACTGATAGATCATTCAACTGATTTTCATCTAAGAATGATGCTTCCAAATTAGAGACAAGGTTATTTAAGAGGAGGAGGAGAGGTACTATCAGTAAAGATTAATGAGAAGATAGGTTGTGGTGGTGTGGGTACCATGACAGCCCCTACTGCTGTGAAGAGGTTCAGTTTGGGGACTTAAGACAAATGCACTGGATCAAGTCTAATTTCATTTAGAGACTATATCGGTGGCCTAGTTTTGTTACAGTCCCATAGTTTTTGAAAATGTTCAAGTTTGGCAGCAGTTCAAACTAAATACTTAAAACATATTTGTTTAATACATGTTTAATACAGAACTTAATTTAAAAATAAACTCGATATTTCAGTTTAATTCAGGGCTTAGCAAATTCTTCAAGTATATTTGGTGTTATGGGACATAGTGTTTTGTTTTTTGAGATGCTATTTCAAGGGGATTCTGGTTCCTGATTCAAACAGTTAGGTATGAACATTCTGTAGGCGGGACAGTCTCAGAATTAAAGCTATGTTGCAATCTTAGAAGAAATACTGGCCAGAGGTTTCCAAATTTGGTAAAACAAACAAACAAAAAAAAACATTGATGTACAGATCCAGAAAGGTCAACAACCCCTAACAGATAAATACAAAGAAAACTACCTGTAGACAATAGCATAGTCAATTTGCTGAAAACAAGAAAATCTTGAAAGCAACAAGACAAAAATTACATTTCTTACAGGGGAACAATGATATGAATGATAACTAACTCACTGTCTGACAGTGGAGGCCAGGAGACAATGGAGCATCTTTAATGTGCTCAAAGGGGGAAAAAACCTCCTGTTAACCCAGAATTTTTTATCTGTGAAAATATCTTTCAAAAATGAAGTTGAAGAGAAAAGCTAAGCAAATTATCACCATCAGGTATATACTACAAAAAAATGCTAAGGCAGATTCTTCAAACTGTAGAGAAATGATACCTGTTGGGAACTTAGATCTACAGGAAGGAGTGACTAGAAATGGTAAAATACATGCATATATATAAAAGAAAGAATGTCTTTAAAAAATAGACCTTATTTTTTAGAACAGTTTTAGCTCTAACAGCAAAATTGAGCAGCAGGTACAGAAGTTTCCCATATACCTCTCTTCCCCTATACATGCATAGCATCCCCATTATCAACATCCCCTACCACACTTCAGTGGTACGTTTTTTACAATTGATGAACCTCCACTGACACATTGTTATCACCCAAAGTCCATAGTTTACATTAGGGTTCAGCTTGGTGGTGTAAGTCCTCTGGGTTTGGACAAATGTATAACGACATGTATCTACCATTATAGTATCACACAGAGTCATTTCACTGCCCCCCAAGTCTTCTCCTCTACCTAGTCATCTCTTCCCCCCAACAGTCTCCTGGCAATCAGTGATGTTTTCACCATTTCCATAGATTTTTGCCTTTTCCAGAATGTCATATACTTGGAATCATATAGTATGTAGCCTCTTCAGATTTGCTTCTTTCATTTAGTAATACGCATTTAAGTTTCCTTCATGTATTTTCATAGCTTGATAGTCATTTCTTTTTTTCACTGAATGATATTCCATTGTGTGGATGTATGATAGTTTATTTCTCCATTCCCTTACTGAAGGATATTTTGGTTGCTTCCAAGTTTTGGCAATTATGAATAAAGCTGCTATAAACATTCGTTTTGCAGATTTTTGTGTGACATAAGTTTTCCGCTCGTTTAGGTAAACCAAGGAGCATGATTGCTAGATCATATGGTAAGAGCACGTTTACTTTTGCAATAATCTGCCAAACTGTCTTCCAAAGTGGCTGTATCATTTTGTATTCCCCGCAACAGTGAATGAGAGTTCCTGTTGCTCCACATCCTTGCCAGCATTTAGTGTTGTCAGTGTTCTGGATTTTGGCCATTCTAATAGGTGTGTAGCAGTATCTTGTTGTTTTAATTTGCATTTCCTTGATGACATATAATGTGGAGTATCTTTTCATGTGCTTATTTGCTATCTTTTTTTTTTTTTTTTTTTTTTTTGTTTCTTTTTGCGGTACGTGGGCCTCTCACTGTTGTGGCCTCTCCCCTTGCGGAGCACAGGCTCCGGATGCGCAGGCTCAGCGGCCATGGCTCACGGGCCCAGCTGCTCCGCGGCATGTGGGATCTTCCCGGACCGGGACACGAACCCGCGTCCCCTGCATCGGCAGGCGGACTCTCAACCACTGCGCCACCAGGAAAGCCCCTTATTTGCTATCTTTATATCATCTTTGGTGAGGTGTATGTTAAGGTCTTTAGCCCATTTTTATTTATTTATTTAAAATTTTTTTTTTTTTAATTTTTGGCTGTGTTGGGTCTTTGTTGCTATGCGCGGGCTTTCTCTAGTTGCGGTGAGCGGGAGCTACTCTTCGTTGTGGTGCACGGGCTTCTCATAGCAGTGGCTTCTCTTGTTGCAGAGCATGGGCTCTAGGTGCATGGGCTTCAGTACTTGTGGCACTCAGGCTCAGTACTTGTGGCTCATGGGCTCTAGAGCGCAGGCTCAGTAGTTGTGGCGCACGGGCTTCGTTGCTCCGCAGCACGTGGGATCTCCCTGGACCAGGGCTCAAACCCATGTCTCCTGCATTGGCAGGCGGATTCTTAACCACTGTGCCACCGGGGAAGCCCTTTAGCCCATTTTTGGGTTTTTTTTTTTTTTTTTTTTTTGCGTTTCGCGGGCCTCTCACTGCTGTGGCCTCTCCCGTTGCGGAGCACAGGCTCCGGACGCGCAGGCTCAGCGGCCATGGCTCACGGGCCTAGCCGCTCCGTGGCATGTGGGATCTTCCTGGACCAGAGCACGAACCCGTGTCCCCTGCATCGGCAGGCGGACTCTCAACCACTGCGCCACCAGGGAAGCCCTAGCCCATTTTTAAATCGGGTTTTTTATTGTTGAGGTTTAAGCTCAGGGGTCAAACAAGAAATCCTAAGGGAAATTAGAAAATGTTTTGAATTGGATAATAAATATTGCAGTATATCAGACTTCCCTGGTGGTGCAGTGGTTAAGAATCCACCTGCCAATGCAGGGGACATGGGTTCGAGCCCTGGTCGGAGAAGATCCCGTGTGCCGCGGAGCAACTAAGCCTGTGCGCCACAACTACTGATTCTGCTCTCTAGAGCCCACGAGCCGCAACTACTAAAGTCCGTGCACTGAGAGCACATGCTCCGCAACAAGAGAAGCCACTGCAGTGAGAAGCCTGCGCACTGCAACTAGAGAAAGCCCACGCACAGCAACAAAGACCCAATGCAGTCAAAAATGAATAAATAAATAAATTTAAATTAAAAACAAATATTACAGTATATCAAAATTTGTGGGTATAGATTAAGCAGTGCTTATGGGGAAATTTATAGCTTTAAATACTTATGTGAAAAAAGAGAAATTTAGAGTCAAGGATCCATTTCCACAAATAGGAAAAAGAAAATTAAGCCCAAAGTAAGTAGAAGGGAGGAACAATAGAGTGGAAATCAATGAAATATAAGAGTAGATTAAACAGTAGAGAAAATTAATCGAGGCAAAAGTTATTTCTTTAAAATAATAAAATTGACAAGCTCCTGCAGAACAAGAAAAAGGGAACACTGTATTTACCAATATAGGATAACAAAGAGGATATCATCTTGATGTTACAGCCATTAAAAGAATAAAAGGAGAATATTAGGCCGGTAAATTTGACAGTCAATTTAGATGAAATGGACAAACTCCTTGAAAAACACTGCTTACCAAAATTGACAAAAAAATAGAAAATCTCAATAGCTCTATATTAAAGAAATTGGATTCATTATCAAACACTTCCTATAAAAATAACTTCCTACCAAGTTGGCTGCACTTTTGAATTCTATCAAACTTTTCAGATCCTATATAAACTTTTTCAGAAAACAGAGGAGCCACGGGACTTCCTAGATTATTTACTAAGGTCAGCATAATCCTGATATCAAAACCTGAGAAAGACATTATAAGAAACTTCAGATCAGTATCCCTCATGAATTATAGACATAAAAATTTTAAACAAAAAATTAGCAAATCATATCCAGCAATATACAAAAACAGACAGTACGTCATGACCAAGTGGGTTTATCTCAGGAATTCAAGATTGATTTAACATTTGAAAATCAATTAGTGTGATTCATGTATTAACAGAGTAAAGGGGGAAATCAAATGGTACAGATGAACTGGTTTGCAAGGCAGAAATAGAGACACAGATGTAGAGAACAAACGTATGGACACCAAGGGGGGAAAGCGGGGGTGGGATGAATTGGGATATTGGGACTGACATATATACACTAATATGTATAAAATAAATAACTAATGAGAACCTGCTCTATAGCACAGGGAACTCTACTTCACTTCGCTGTACAGTAGAAACTAACACAACATTGTAAAACAACTATACCCCAATTAAGAAAAAAGGCGGGGGGCGGGGGAACCAACACAATCATCTCAATAGATATTAAAAAAGCATTTGACAAAATTCAACAACTAGTTATGGTAAAACCTTTAGCAAACTTGGAATAGAAAGGAAATTCCTCAGTCTGATAAAGACCACCTCTCAAAAACCTATAGCTAACATAAAATTTGTGCTTTTCTCCAAAGATTGGTAACAAGGTAAGCACATCCACTTTCACCACTTCTCTGTGTACTGCATGTAACAGCCAGTGCAATGAAACAAGAAATATAAATAAAGGCACAAGATTGTCTTTATTTACAGATGACATCATAGCTTTTGTAGGAAAATCCAAAGGAATCTATAAAATGACTACTAAGCCATCAGTGTGATATATGTAAAGAATCCTTCATGATCTGAGAAAATATAGTGTTAAATGGATTAACTAGATTACAGAATTGTACTGTGATGTGTTCTCAACCATGTTAAAATATTATGCATAAAATGGCTAGAAAGAAACCAAAATGGTAATACTGATATTTCCAAGTGGTAGGTTTATGCATGATAATTTACTGTATCTTCCAATTTTTAAATAATAAATGTACTATATATTTAGAAAAAAAAGTCAGATCTTTTAAAATCTAGTCATAACAGGCAGGAAACTTTAAGGCATTGAGAATTGCTCTTGTTACTGAAGCATGAAACAGACCTGAAACTGCATTTCACAGCCAATTTAAAAACCTACATTTTCACCCCAGTCAGAATTATGCTGCATTAAGTGGAAGCGTACAAAGAGAATTCAGGAGATAATTTCCATCATTCAGAAATTTATAATATAGTGACATGTCAGGTATCCTGGTTCCATACTATTTTTTTTAATGAGCTCTGCTTTTATAAGTAATTTTTTCTATTAAGTAGCATATTTATTTATTTTTTAATTTATATACATTTTAAAAAAGAAAGAAAAAGTTGTGACCACTGTAAAATTTACTCTCTGTTTTCCTGATAAAAACATTCTCCCTCCGATGTTTCTCCCTCCATGTGCTCACTGAAGGGGGCACAAGTGAGACCTCCCAGGTGCGGGATGTGTTGATCTGGGTGGTGGCTAGAGGGGTGTTTGTGTAGAAAAATTAATCAAGTGATCTGTATATTTAGGGTCTGTGCTTTTTTTTTTTTTTTTTTTTGCGGTATGCGGGCCTCTCACTGTTGTGGCCTCCCCTGTTGCGGAGCACAGGCTCCGGACGCGCAGGCTCAGCGGCCATGGCCCACGGGCCCAGCCGCTCCGCGGCATATGGGATCCTCCCAGACTGGGGCACGAACCCGTATCCCCTGCATCGGCAGGCGGACTCTCAACCACTTGCGCCACCAGGGAGGCCCTGTGCTTTTATTTTTGTGTGTAAGTTACACTTCATTTATTTTAACAAGGAAATATTTCTCCCTTCAGGGTTAATGTTGATGTTTTTATAGCCCTATACTTAAGAACATGCTCTCACATTTTTATTTCTCTCCTGCTTTAGAAACACATATCGCATGATTGAACAAGATGACTTTGACATTAACACCAGACTACACACAATTGTCAGAGGGGAAGATGAGGCAGCCATGGTGGAGTCAGTGGGCCTGGCCCTTGTGAAGCTACCAGATGTTCTTAACCGCCTGAAGCCTGATATCATGATTGTTCATGGAGACAGGTTTGATGCCCTGGCTCTGGCTACGTCTGCTGCCTTGATGAACATCCGAATCCTTCACATTGAAGGTGGGGAAGTCAGTGGGACCATTGACGACTCTATCAGACACGCTATAACGAAACTGGCTCATTATCATGTGTGCTGCACCCGAAGTGCAGAGCAACACCTGATATCCATGTGTGAGGACCATGATCGCATCTTGTTGGCAGGCTGCCCTTCCTATGACAAACTTCTCTCCGCCAAGAACAAAGACTACATGAGCATCATTCGGATGTGGTTAGGTATGTATCAGACTTCATTCAGTCTAATGGTTGCTTTTGTCCGAAAGTTTGGGTATGCTTCAATCCTTTGGAAACTACTGTGGATAGAATGTTCCAGTAGCAATCAGAAGGCCAAGGTTTTTAGTTCATAGGTCTCGCCCTATGGTATGACTTCACCTCTCTGAGACTCACCTTTTCTATAAAATAAACTTAATGGATTGAATTTTTTAAATCTATGCTATTTTTATACAATGGAATGCTTTTAATCCATTAAATATAATGTTATAGGTGAATATTAGTTACAGGGACTGATCCTGATATATCAAAAAGGAAAAAAAAGCAAGCTATAAAATTATATGTATAATGATACATTTTTATAAAAACAGTAACGTAGAAAGGTCGGTAAGTATGTGCACCAAGTCATTTATAATATTCACTTCTGGTTAGTAGAATTAAGGGGTTTTTTCCCCTTTATTTTGCTTTTTAGCACAATGAAAAAAATTGTTATTTTTAATTTTAATGCCTTTCTTATGGGCTTGTTGGAATACTCAGATGAGATAATGAATGTTGAAAGCAGTTATAAGGGATTATGATTATTATTAAAAAGCAGAAGTCATAGTTGTACCATTAGAGATTGTTACCTCTGTAAGTAAGCCTTAAGGTCTGAAATCTTCAATGATCAATGATCTGGATTCCTGGAAATTACTTTTTGCTAATCAGAGGCAAAGAAAACGGGTTTACAAACAATGTCTATTAGTTAATTTATAGTGAGAGTACTATTTAGAGGGCCAATCAGGACTAATCGTCTATTTAGGTATTTAGGGCTTTCCTCTGTGAAGAGGTGGATCTGTTGAATAATGAAGTTACTAGTAAATTAATTTGGTGATTGTGTAATCAAAGTGATTGTGTATATTTTAAATCCAGATCACATTAGAACAGGAAATAAATTGGGCTTTTCTACTATATAAGTTAATCCATTCTATATATCTCTTATCCTTGGACAAATTCGTAGCTATCAGGGAACCTGTCAAGATAATGCTGATGGAACAGGCTTCTTCTGTCTCTTCCATCTCTCCTTTCTGCATGCTTCTAAGTAAACATTCTTGCATTCTGTTCTGATTATAGTGTTAGCTCACTATGTCTTCAGATAAAGCTTTGTATTTCTGAAAAACTTGTAATGAATAGAAAATAACTCTTATAAAGCAGAATATAGCAAAATTGTACTTGTAGGGCTTAAGGTTCTCTTTGGAACCTTTTAAGCAGTTTGTGAAAAAAAGAATGACGAAATAGCAAAAACTAGATTTTTTTTTTTTAAAACCAGTGGGGGAGAAAAAGACATTGAGCCAAAGCCACCTGTCCCTGGCAATAATACCTTTTGTGCAAAGCCTGTACCTGCTTCTCAACCTGCAATTTCTGACGTTATCCTTCTGCTTATAAGAAAAATAGTATTGGGTAAGCCACTCAGAACATGCAGCTTTGTAACCAGAACATTAATAAATAACAGTCCTAATAAAAATATTAGCAAAGTTAAAAAGACATGTTACATTCCTAATACTGAAAGAAATACCACAGTAAATATAGAACTTTTGGACCCCAAACCAAGTAATGGTACCATAATGGAAAGGGTTGTGTGGAAGGGCTGAAGCTGCTGAGTTCTGGAGACAAAGGCAGATAAATGTCAGAAGTCATACATCAAGGACCAGGTGCAGGCTTTGCACAAAATGTATTATGGCCAGGGATGGGTAGCTCCAGCTCATTGCTCTGTGTTTTCTTTTTCACTGTTCTTTTTTTTACTACTTTGTACAAAAATGTAGTAATTATATCCCCACCCCTCCCCCAGTTTAGAACATGATATGGGACCAGTCATTTTTTAAAATAAAATTTTGGAGCCTGTAGTCTTTTAAATCAAATACTACTGAAGATTCTTAGTAAAAAATTTCTGTTACCATTAAATCATAAAAAGTAACTGCTGGGCTTCCCTGGTGGCGCAGTGGTTGAGAGTCCGCCTGCCGATGCAGGGTACCCAGGTTCGTGCCCCGGTCCTGGAAGATCCCACATGCCGCGGAGCAGCTGGGCCTGTGAGCCATGGCCGCTGAGCCTGTGCGTCCGGAGCCTGTGCTCCGCAACGGGAGAGGCCACAACAGTGAGAGGCCCGCATACCGCAAAAAAAAAAAAAAAAAGTAACTGCTACTGATTGAATTTCGATTAATGATAAACATAGTTCATGATAAAGTTGATCATTAAAATTAATATCACAAAGAAATATATTCTTTCATTAAAAATAAGTGAGTAGTGGGCTTCCCTGGTGGCGCAGTGGTTGGGAGTCCGCCTGCCGATGCAGGGGACGCAGGTTCGTGCCCCGGTCCGGGAGGATCCCACATGCCGCGGAGCGGCTGGGCCCGTGAGCCATGGCCGCTGAGCCTGCGCGTCTGGAGCCTGTGCTCCGCAATGGGAGAGGCCACAACAGTGAGAGGCCCGCGTACCACAAAAAAAAAAAGTGAGTAGAAAAAAACAAAAAAATGAGTAGAGCTCATCTTCAGTTTTATGGGATAATATAGGCACTGTTGCAGAATTCTTTGTGTTATTTGGCATGGCACTGTCCATTCATATCTTTTGCTTTACATTTTTGCTGAGGAACTGTCCTTGGGATCCCAGCCTGGGGATGAGTGAAGCCTTTCTAGTCCTTTGAACAGAGTTAGAAACACTGGTGGTTTGTTGAATCTGGTGGGCAATAGTGGGGAAATGCCTATGCATTATATGAAATTTATTTCATGCTCAATCAACCTCTAAATGCCCTGATTTGCAACACATTATTACTCATTAATATTGCTGATAATTCATTAGAAACTCTAGTTAGAAATTGGGAAGAGTCACATTTTTCTAACGCTTTGAAATATTTTGAATTTTAAAACAATAAAGTCTAGTGTCTACTATTTAAAATTATATATTTTGTTTGTGGTAGCAAGCACCTTTGTAAACGTTAAAAGTTCCCTGAAGAATCCTTGGACTTGTTGCTGTAAGTTCTTATCCTTTGATCCGAATTTGGATGCCCTGCTTAGAATGTGACAAATTGTTTTTTCCTTAGAATTTTAAAACATAGACTTTGGGGTCTTGCTTTTTAGAATTTGCTTCTTCCTCCTTTAAGATTCTTAACTAATGAAGCAATGTGGTTTGATTTTCTTTCAACAGGTGATGATGTAAAATCTAAAGATTACATTGTTGCACTACAGCACCCTGTGACCACGGACATTAAGCATTCCCTAAAAATGTTTGAACTAACATTGGATGCACTTATCTCATTTAACAAGCGGACCCTAGTTCTGTTTCCAAATATTGATGCAGGTAATTTAACTTGAAAATGAAAGTATGCCACCTACCTTTCCAGTTTTATGTTTCTATTATGTCTTCTTTTGACCGACCTTCCTATCTTGCTCATCTTATCATTGAAGGCCATTCTATTCTGAAATGCATTCTGATTTTCAAAGGATCACCAATTTTGCAGTAGATTGAGGAGTTTGCGATATTATTGTCAAGTCTAGCAGAAACTTAATAGGAAAGAAATAAGTACTTAAAAAAAATCTCAAATCTCCATTCTAGTTTCATGTTTAGTCTCTTCCCTCCAGTTTCCATCAACGAGAAAATGCAATAGCCAAAACCATTTTTTTTTTTAGATTCCATATATATGTGTTAGCATATGGTATTTGTTTTTCTCTTTCTGACTTACTTCACTCTGTATGACAGACTCTAGGGAGGGAGACACAAGAGGGAGGAGATAATGGGGATATATGTATATGTATAGCTGATTTGTTATAAAGCAGAAACTAACACACCATTGTAAAGCAATTATACTCCAATAAAGATGTTTAAAAAAATGCAATAGCCAAGAGATATAAACCTTAGAAGCTGAAAGAGTGTCTCTAGGAAAGTAATGATCCTACTGACTGCAGTAAAATAGCCATTATTTTTATTTCTTGTTCTCTTATTTATGTTAGCTATACCTTAATTTAATCTTTAGATCTCTAGTTCCCAACCAGTTGATCCTTAATCACCTACTGATTGATCACCTACTGGTGGATGGAACCAGTGCTAGTAAGACTTTAGGTTAATGGTAGGGATATATAAATGGGAAATGCCAGAGCAGGGCCTGATACTGAGGGATTTTCAGATACTGGTTATTATTAGCTGATACCACTCATTGCTGAGCTCTTAGGCATTTTTTGGTAAAGGAGGCAGGATCCCTTCTCTGCAGTGCCAAGATGTCACCATCTTACACTGAAAGAATCCTTCCCTTAGTGTGTCTTGAATAATCTTTTCCGTTAGGGGGAACAAAGTAGGGTGTTAGTAGGAAAAAAACTTTAAGACCCCCCAACCCAGATTTCATCCAGGTTATGTATCAATATTTCAAAAACCTTAATATTTATTATTTTCTAATCCTTTAAATTTTTGCATAAATATTTATAATGTAATTATATCTCTTCTTCAGTATTCATTGTCAGTGATATTCTGTTTGTAATATACCTTCCTTATTGTATATACTTTAGAATTTGAGATTTTTTACCCCTATGAAAGAAAAGGGTCCCAGGAATGCCTAAATCATGTCTGCCACTCGCCTCTCCTTTTCACAGGGTTTTTGATACAATATACACAGGGAACGAGGGAAATAAGAATCAAGGCATCACTTTCTCATTACCTGACTTAGTGCCCCATTCCCTAATGTAGGGTTTTCTGGAAAACAGGTTTAGTGCCTGTTGTTTAGATATAGGGCCAAAGAGAAGCCTTCAGTTGAACCCAAATCTGAATCTTGGAATAGTCGCAGCTTCTGGCGTGCCCTGCACTACACGAGTTCTAGGTAATGACTGGCACGTTCTGGCAGGAGAGAAGTGGCCGGGCCTGCTCTAAGGAGTTAGCCCCTGAGTCTGCTGCCTACCTTGCCATGGAGAAAGTTAAAAGGAGAACACATACATGCCCAGCTTCTGTTAAATTCACGGCTCCTGCACACCAGTGGACACGGTGTGGTCATCGTCCTGCCTTGTAACTGATCAGATTAGCCTCCTTGCCCGCCTTGGTCACATTCACTAGGAAAGGGTAGAGAGGCAAGCAGAGGGGCATTGAATATCATCTCCCCCTCATACATCCGTAACTTTTCAAAAAAAAGTCATGCATTTAAAGTAAAATATCAGCCACAGTATCAGAATTATCTGTATTTGCTTAGAGCTTGTTTAGTCCACGTAAGTGGGAGTTATTGCTGTCCCATTGAGCTGTCGTTAATGTAGATGTGAGCATAGCTGAGGCAGAGGCCCTCTGATCAGCTTGGTATGTGGAGCCCGAGACCTTTCCATTTAGGAACTCCTGGCTTAAGAGATAGAGACTGTTGGCCTGTCTTGAGCCTCTTAATTGGTAAGGTAAGAGCTTTTACTGGGGTGTTAGTATTTGCTTTGTGGAGTGCTGTTTGAAGAGACCCACTGCTGCTGTTTAAAGTTTCTAGATGAGTTGAAACAGAGGGCTGACCAGATGCTTTGGATGTTCATCATTCATGAAAAGATCAGTAATTAAAAGGACTATTTCCCTAATAACTGTTATGAGTTTTTATAGGGGATATTTCTTTAAGTGGGGCTATACTTGCCAATGATAATTGTTCCTTTATCTCATAAACCATTTAACAGTTGGTTCTTTTCATTTTCACAGGCAGCAAAGAGATGGTTCGAGTGATGCGGAAGAAGGGCATTGAGCATCATCCCAATTTTCGTGCAGTTAAACATGTCCCATTTGACCAGTTTATACAGCTGGTTGCCCATGCTGGTTGTATGATTGGGAACAGCAGCTGTGGGGTGCGAGAGGTTGGAGCTTTTGGAACACCTGTGATCAACCTAGGAACACGTCAGATTGGAAGAGAAACAGGTATTTACCTTTGCTTATATTTCAACTGACTAAGCTTAATACATTTGTATGAGTTATTATAAAGTATGCACCTATCAGTGCCGGCATAATATGTTTATCAATAAGTGAGTGAATGAGGTTAATGACCAATTGTAGCCTGAAACCTATAGGTAGCACACAATGATTACCAAATTTTTTACTGTCTTTGTAATATCAGAGCTAAGAGTTTCTTAGTTAATTATGGTCTTTCATGGCTGTGTTTAAGAGAGAATGTGGTTGAATGTGTTATATGAATGCTAGTCTTTCGTTTTCCTGTGCCCAGTAAAATGAAGAAGGGAATCAACAGTAACTCTTACACTTTTGGTTTGAGTAGTGGGGGTATTCTTTCCTGATATGGAGGACCCTGAGGAAGGAATAATTTGGGAGCGGGTAGAATTCAGAGTTCTCTAATGGCCATGTTAAGTTTGAGATGCCTATTAGATATGAGTGGAGATGGCAGGTTGGCAGCTATGTTGTTCCAGGGAGAGTTGAAGTTGAAGATACGAATTTGAGAGTGATGGCGTATAGATGGTGTTTAGTTAGGATATCAGTTCAGCTGCTGTAAGAGAGAGACCCAAAATAATAGTGCCTCAGATAAGTTAGATTTTCTTTGTTTCTCACTGGTAAGTCATCAGAGACTTAGCCTCCATCTATCTTCTTGATGGTTGCTCCAGCTCTTTCTGTCAAGTGCACATTTTAGCCACTGGGAAAGGAGGAGAGGGGAAGATGTCCTTCCCTCTAAAAGCACCACTTGGAAGTTGCAAGTATTTCTTCATACATGCTATCAGAATGTCGTCACATGGCCACATCCAGCTGCAAGGGTAGCTGAAGAATACATATACCCTTTAGCTGGGTGATCAGATGCCAAGCTAAAAATTCTGCTACTGTACAAAAGATATTGAGGATAATGACACACTCTGCCAGAAATGGTATTTAAAACCAAGGGATGAAATGAGGTTACCCAGGGGGAACATGTAAATAGGGAAGAGAATGGAGCCTAGGACCAAACTCTGGAGCCCTTCTGATGAGGAGGGAAGGGCCAGGAGGGAAGACTGAAAAGGAACTGCCAGAAAACCAGGAGTGTGATATTATTAAAGCCCAGAAAAGAAAGGGTTTCAAGGAGATGGTGTTGAATGATGCTGAGAGTTCAAATAAGATGTGAACATTGGATTTGGTACCAGGGTCTTCTATCAAAAGCAGTCTGTCCTGGGACTTCCCTGGTGGTGCAGTGGTTAAGAATCCACCTGCCAAGGCAGGGGACACAGGATCGATCCCTGGTCCAGAAAGATCCCACATGCCGCAGAGCAACTAAGCCCGTGCACCACAACTACTGAGCCTGCGCTCTAGAGCCTGTGAGCCACAACTACTGAGCCTGCATGCCACAACTGCTGAAGCCTGCACGCCTAGAGCCTGTGCTCCACAACAAGAGAAGCCACCGCAATGAGAAGCCTGCGCACCGCAACGAAGAGCAGCCCCCGCTCACCTCAACTAGAGAAAGCCCACGCGCAGCAACGAAGACCCAATGCAGCCAAAAATAAATAAATTTATTAAAAAAAAAGATTTCTCTTAAAAAAAAAAAAAGGCAGTCTGTCCTTTCTGCCACTACACTTACACAAACATGTGCCCCTCCATCCTTTCCTTCTTACCTTCTTTACATTGGAGGGTGTGGGGTCACCCCTGCCTGTCCACTGCTCTGCCTTCTGCCTGTGTTCTGAATCCCCACCCCTCTTGCCTTCTCAAGGACGTTTCTCTTCCATGTATCTTTAGCCTCCTCAGCATTTAAACATGCCTAAGTCTCTGGTATCTTCAAAACAAAACAATACAAAACAACCTCTCCCCACCCACCAGCCTTCTGCTTTTCTCCTCTCCATAGCCAAGTCTATTGAAAGAACATGTCATTGTCACTGTATTTACTCCCTCAAATTGGTCAGAAAATGTATGGAAAGGAAGTGACTGCATCAACAGCTGACTGGCCAGTTGACTAACTGGCAACCTGTCCTGACCAGTTGATGCCACAACTGGCTGAGTAGATGGAAGGTAGGGCAGATGGAAAGAGTGGACATGCTGGATGAATAGATGAGTGGCAGGTGGATACTGGATTAATTGCCTTATTTATTCCAATAAACAAACAAGAGCTTGATTTATTCTCTTTGGGAATAAAGGAACCTACAGCCCCTTAAGTATCTGATATATGGAGATCTTGCTGAGAGTGCTTTAAAAGGTATAAAGTACAAAAGTTCATCTCTCTAATAGAAGACTTGTTTGAAGCCCTCTGGGTTACAGGGCTACTTATGAGCACGACACACTGCTCATTTCTATATTCTTTGGTTTCTCCCACTTCCGAATCACCATACGGCACTGGATTTACCTAGGGGAGAATGTCCTTCATGTCCGGGATGCTGACACCCAAGACAAAATATTGCAAGCGCTGCACCTTCAGTTTGGTAAACAGTACCCTTGGTGAGTGTATACTTTTAAAGTGATTTAAAACAGGAGCTGCTTTGGGCACCGTTTTCAACCTGTTTAGTCATCCTAATGGTGCTCTCATTCTACATCCTTAGAGGTCCCTATCTGCTGGTGAGACAGGGCTTGCTAATATACCCCCTATTACTCTACCAAGGGTTCCAGTGGAGAATAATTTGTCCCAGTTAATTAATATAACACTTCTGCTAGGAACTACTGCTTTAGCCTATTTTGAATTTCTATAAGTATTAGAAAGTAATGTAACGATTTTCTTTAAAAATAGTATAGTTCAGCATTTTAATTTAGACTATCCGTTCTGTTTCAAATTAATCAGATTTTCCTTTATTTGAATCTTTTTTCTGAAAATATTTTTTCCCTACAAAAGTAAAGATGAAAACCAAAAAAGCAAAAAAAAATTTTTTTTACTGTCCCAAACTATGATATATTCTGAAATTGGCTTAACAAAGATAATTTTTCTTTGATCTTACAGGCAATTTGTTAATGATATCTCAGGAGGAAGCAGTTGTATTTCAATCAACAATGGTTTTAGATATTCTATTGATAATATGAAGGTATTTAGTTACAGTGTTGCTGAAGAGATCCAGATGTTGTTATTTTAAAAGAAGAAGCCCAAACTATTTATTACCTGAAATTTCAGATTCCAATAATACTATGTCCTCAATATAATTTAATATGTATAAGAGAAACAATTTAATTGACTTTTTGGGCATTGCAGTTCAAAGATATATGGGGATGGAAATGCTGTTCCGAGGATTTTGAAGTTTCTCAAATCTATTGATCTTCAAGAGCCACTACAAAAGAAATTCTGTTTTCCTCCTGTGAAGGATAACATCTCCCAAGATATTGACCATATTCTTGAAACTCTAAGTGCCTTGGCTGTTGATCTTGGTGGGACGAACCTCCGAGTTGCAATAGTCAGCATGAAGGTAAAGTAACTCCTAAGGTCTTAACTTTATATCCCATATGAGTAGTTGATTTTTTAAAAGTGTGGTTGGAAGGTAGGACTAGAAACATACACAAGAGCTTGTAATCATTTGCCCACAGTATTGACTTTTGGTTCCATTACAATGTGGGTCTCACTATTTTACTAATCACTAACATTTTAAAGAAGTAAAGTTCTCAGGGAATCCAAGTTAGTAGACTTAAGTTGACAATGGGAGACCCATTAGGCATCAGAGAGAGCATCTGCCACCCAGGAGACCTGAAATTCTATACTTGGTAACAGCTTGGAGCATGGAGTATGTTGATTACTCTCACTACCCAGGGGATGGTGTCTGCAAATGGTGAGGGGAATTGCTTCTCCTCTAGATCATGATTTTAGTTGCATACAGCATACCTTCAATCTCTTAACCAAACCATCACCACAGTGTAGACAGAGCCTTTATAAAACACCAAACTGTGCATGTTAAAATGATCTCTGGGGCTTCCCTGGTGGCGCAGTGGTTGAGAGTCCACCTGCCGATGCAGGGGACACGGGTTTGTGCCCCGGTCCGGGAAGATCCCACATGCCGAGGAGCAGCTTGGCCCATGAGCCATGGCTGCTGAGCCTGTGCATCCGGAGCCTGTGCTCCGCAACGAGAGAGGCCACAACAGTGAGAGGCCCGCGTACCACAAAAAAAAAAAAAAAAAAAAAAAAAAAGATCTCTGATGACTTACCAAGGAAGAATAAACCTAACAGAAAAATCTTTGTTTGAAGCATTGTAGATGTGTGAAGTTTCAGGAATCCATGAGAAATGCAGAGGATTTTAAACACAAAGTTGTTTAGATAAAATAAAAGTAAAACAAAACATAATTTTATCTAGTGAAGACAAAGCCCTCCTTTATAAATACTCTTTAAAAAGTATTAATAGAAAAATATTTTCTTAACATAAAGATGATATATTCCATATCAATGGCGAACACCCTCTGTAGTGGCATTTCTAGAGGCATTCCTGTTAAAATCAAGTGGAAAAGAAGGATGTTTTCTGCAACATTTAACATAATTCTCAAAGTTAGGAAGGGAATAAAGCAAATAGCAAAAATGGCGATTGTGGACAGGGTAAAACAAAAAATATTATTTATAGACAATATGAATAACCCAACAAGCTTGTAGAATTAATAGCACAATTGAGTAAAATGGCTAGATATTATGATAAATATATAAATATCAATAACTTTTTACTTACATGAAATTGTAGGTAAAGATTTGAGTTTTTCTGTAGGTGAGTATTTGTCAACCCTGATTGCACATTAGTGTTACCTGGAAGCTTTAAAAAATATATGGATGCCTGACTCCCACCCCAGACTAGTTAGATGCCAGTCTCTGGGGGTAGGGACTAAGCATCAATATTTGTTCAAAGCTGCCCAGGTGATTCTGATGCACAGTGAAGGCGGAGAAGCACAACTAGGTTTATTTTTAATGACAGTCATTAGTGACAGCTTTAACCCTTGTAAATGGATAAAAATCCGTTAATAACAGAAGAATGAAAAAAGTGATCCTACTTAGAACAACAGAACTTATAAAATAAAGTTTTCTGGTTTCCTAAACCAGAAAACTATGTGATCTATAAAAAGAAAATCTAAAAACTTTACTATAAAATATAAAGGCTTGAAAAATATCCTGGTTAGGAGTGCTGAGTATTTTTTTAAATGTCATCACTTTCCAAATTGAATTATGAGTTTAACGTAATTCTAGTCAGTATTTCAGTGAGGTTTTTTAAAGTTTAAAACCACATTATTCTGAAATTTACTTAAAATAATACACAAGTGAGAAGAGGAAAGAAATTTAAAAACAAGAATAATTAGGAGGGACTGTCCCTGATTGGTATTAAAACATATCACCAAGCACAGCAATTTAAACATCATGGTTCCATACCATTATTGACTTCAGTTATGGCAGATGATTAAAGCTTAATGACTTAGGATATTTATTTAGTTGCTTCAGTATTTAAACAAGGCAATTTTGTCAACCTGAAAGAGTTAAAAATGACCTTTTAATGACGATTCAGATTAGCCAACATTCACCTTATGTTTAAGAGAGGGCCCATCTGGTTGGCTGTGGAGTTGTCATTGCTTCAACGGCCATATGCTAGGTTGTCTTCCCAGGAAACTACTTGAGTGTATCCCAGGGCTGGCCCAAGCCAGACAGTGGATTCCTTCCCCAGCAGTCATCTGACTCTGCAGTACTGTCCTAGAGTAATGTCTGATTTATCACGAAAAAGGTCAAAGATTCACTGCATGCTCCTTAGCTGAGACCCATGAGACAGATCTGTTTTTTCTCTTTTAGGGTGAAATAGTTAAGAAGTATACTCAGTTCAATCCTAAAACCTATGAAGAGAGGATTAATTTAATCCTACAGATGTGTGTAGAAGCTGCAGCAGAAGCTGTAAAACTCAACTGCAGAATTTTGGGAGTAGGTGAGATTGTAAATTACATACCTAAGCAATGTTCATTTTAATGTACAAAGTTTGCTGAGTTCAGATGCATGATGGAACATCAGGTCACTGTCTGCCCTGTGTGTAGATGGCTCCACGTCCTGTCTGGGGGCCTTCCTGGGACCCCAACAAATATTGTGAGAGAAGCATTGATGGAACTGTCAATCTATGGGGAGCCACAGATTTAGCTCAGAACTGCCTTACATTTCCTTGCAGTCTTGGTAATGTTTGTTTTAGGAGATCTTGGGTGAATTAATTTGTGTTCCAAGCCCAGAAAGTCAGCACACTTTTCTGAGATTGCTCATCAGAATCATTTTCCTTGTGTTTGTGGTGGAGCTCAGGCATTTCCACAGGTGGCCGTGTAAATCCTCGGGAAGGAATTGTGCTGCATTCAACCAAACTGATTCAGGAGTGGAACTCTGTGGATCTCAGGACCCCCCTGTCTGACACTTTGCATCTCCCAGTATGGGTAGACAATGATGGCAACTGTGCTGCCCTGGCAGAAAGGAAATTTGGCCAAGGGAAGGGCCTTGAAAACTTTGTGACACTTATCACAGGCACAGGTAAGAGGAGTAGAGATGGCTGCTTCAGGAGCTAGGGTGTGTGCTGGGGCACGTGCCTTTACCACTCAGCCAGGCAGTTTACAAGTCAGCTTTCACCTTCACTTCCTGCTTGAGTAGAGCCTGAAGGTGAGAGCTGAGTGCCCGCCCAGGTCTTTTCTGAGCATGTGCCCAGCCCTGTGCATGCATGTGGCCTTCTGAATTCCCAGGAATCATCCGAGCTATTCAAAGCCCTTATTCCCCAAAGCTGCTCATTGCTCATTCCCCAGGATTTCCTCCTACTCTTTGGTTAGTATATTGTTTGTCACAACTGTTGTCCATTGCCCTAGGCAGTAGAGACTAATAACTATATTTTGCCTTTAAATGTTTTTGATTAGTGCCCCCTGGATAGCCCCCTCAGCCCTGGGAAAGTTCTGGGGTAGGTGAGATAAAGGCAAGCCCTTTGAGCTGGTCCTCCGGGAGCCACCAAGCAGGTCAAAACAAACCACCACAATTTTTTCAGAAGAAGGTTCATTCTGCTCTCTCCAGTATTGCCATCTGTACTGGCAATGTAGGCTGTTATTCTAGGCCATCGCCAAGCTGGGGGGGTGAGGGGTGGGCGTGATGGGACCAGAAAATGCCAGACATCTCTAAGATTCAGCCATTTTTTTCTTGATTAATTATTCCCCTGGTTGTTGTAAAGTTTTGGTTAGTTTCCAGAGTTCCAAAAAACTCGATTCTGACAGTTTTTGCCAGTTTGTTCATTGCTTTAGTGGAGGGCTGGGCTTTTGGAGTTCCCTACTCTGCCACTTTTGCTGATGTCCCAATTTGTTGTTTAAATGAGAAGATGGGCTCAGCTAGTCAGTGTTCGAGGCAGCACTTGGTCCCACATATGCCTAACTTCAAACCGTGTGTGCTCTTTTTTTTTTTTTTTAATTGGGGTATAGCTGTTTCACAATGTTGTGTTAGTTTCTACTGTACAGCGAAGTGGAGTTCCCTGCGCTATCCTAATATGTATAAAACCGTGTGTGCTCTTAAACTCCACATTATACTACCTCCCTAATGCTGAGCTCATGCACTTCTCTTAGTCTTGGACACAGTTTTAGCAAGCTTGGATATCATTTCCTAGTTCAGAGCAGTAATAACCTGCAAATTAGAGGAGTGAGGGTTGATGAGTAGGTGCCACAAGAAGTAAGAGATGGCAGGACAACTCTAAAATGCAGACCCTATTAAAGCAAAATGCCCTTTACCCCTTACTAACTCAACTCCATAACAAAAAATAGTCATCAATATTCATAATTATTGAATCATAGATTTTTAGACATGGTGGCATTATGAAGAGGCAAAACCATGTTTCATATTCTCTGTTTAAGAAAGCAGGTGGTGTATGAAACCTTTCGGAAAGATTGTCTTATCTTGGGTTTCTCCCACAGCGGAGCCTGAGACAAGGAGTTCAGTGTGGGTATTTTATTTTGGAGGTGATTCTGAGAAGCAGGAGTGAGGGAGTGGGAAGAGTGGGACAGAGCAGGGGAGCCATTCGAGGATGTATTATCAAAGGTGCCTTGAGGACAGTGGGGGCTGAAATCTACCAGAACCTCCCAGAAAGCCTGCAGAATACTACCCAGAGTTGTCCACTTCATCTGCTGGCTCCTGTCTCTCCTTGGTTGACAGTTGCTGCTGGGCAACTGTGCTTGCATGGCTGCTAGGCTCTTACTTGAGTGTTGGAGAAGGCCTTGGTGAGAACCAAGTTGACATCATAGTGAGCCAAGCAGATGCAACACAGGGCACTGGAGGATCAGCTGAAAATATTTCCATACAAAATGATACCAGGTAAAGCTTTGGTACTTAGTAAGTTTCAGCTATCTAGGAAAGTAGGCACCGTATAGAACCTCACATTCCAAAGCTTTGCTAAACAGAGGAGGCATTGCCATAGCACAGTTTTCTGTTTCAGGTGCAGAGCCACTTCAGTGATTGTCGTCTCTCACTCTAGGAATTGGCGGGGGGATCATCCATCAGCATGAACTGATCCATGGCAGCTCCTTCTGCGCTGCAGAGCTTGGCCACATTGTGGTGTCCCTGGATGGGCCTGACTGTTCCTGTGGAAGCCATGGGTGTATTGAAGCATATGCCTCTGGAATGGCCTTGCAGAGGGAAGCAAAAAAGCTACATGATGGTCGGTTTCTTTCACCTGAGGAATTAAATAGCCAAATGGTAGACAAGTACTTCAAAGTAGATATTCCAAAGACAGCTGAACGCTGACGCCAGAACTTTTAACCTTTTCACTCCCTAGAGGAAAATCAGGGCTCCACATACTGCAGCTCAAAGTCTCCTTGGTCCTGACCAGTATTAATACCCTTCCTCTCCAGCACTGGGAGGGCCGGGGTCTTGAGCTCCAGGATAGCAGGGGAGATGTCTTTCATTTTTGCCTTCTCAGCCCCTAGCACAGGTTGGGTACTTAATACAGATTTTATTGGAGAATTAAATGGATGAACATATTACAGTTTTTCAACTCTGAGAGGTTTATTTGAATTACACCTATTTCTGGACATGTTATAAATGTCAGGATGGTTTCTAGTCTAATGCAAGAGGGTGTCGTTTAATATCATTACAACATGGTGTGTCAAGTGCAATGAGAACGATGGCCAAGGAACATAGACGCACATGGGAAGGACACCAGTGCTCCCTCCCCGCCCTCTCCATATAGGGAAGGGAGCGTTAGGGCGCTGTCCTGGGAGTTGAGAGTCAAGAGGGTAAATAGAATTATTGAGGCAAGTTTGGATGAGCCAGGAAGCATTTCCAAGCATAGGAAACTGGTGTTGGTGCGTAAGGGCAAGGCAGGGCATAGTGTAGCAAGAGGTAAGCCAGGACCAGCAGCTAATGGAAAAACCACTGAAAAATTTTAGGGAAAAGACAGAGATCCAAATTTTAGATTCTTCACCACACTTTTTTTTTCTAGCGGGAAAATGGTAGTTGAATGGAGGCTGGCTTTAAGGGGGACAGTTCTAGAGCGACTTCCAGTTTTCTGGGTGGACAACTTTGGGGGTGGGGACATGAGAGGAGGAACAGGGCTTGGCAGAAGCTGACGGTTGGGAACCAGTGGGACACGTAGGTGCGCAGGAGGCAGCTGGCTGCAGGGGTCTGATGCTCAGGAGAGGGGACAGGACTGGAGGTTGGAATTTGGAATCATGGGCATTGAGGTGGCCATTAAACCTGTGAATGAGACTTGCAGTGAGATGAGAGTCCAGGGTGGAATCCTGTGAAATGTCAGCACTTGAGGGCAGGGAGGAAAACCAGGAAAGGGTAAAGTCATAGGAAGCAAAAAGGGAGTGTTTCAGGGAGAGCAGTGGGTAGTGTCAAGTGCTGAGTAAGGGGAAACCAGAAAGTTCATTGGCTTTAATCGTGAGGAAGGACATCATTTGAAGCCCTGAAAACAGTGTTTATTTTTCAGTCTCATTTTTATCATCACCCCCCACTGAGGAGCCTAAATGTTTAGACATTTTTTCCTAATCATTCAACCCCATGAAACTTTAATACCACAGATACATTTTATCTGTTGTTGTTTGTTACTGTCTGTATAAAAAGAGTTAAGAATTTTTTTGCCCACAAGAACCAATTTTTGCCCCCATGGGGGTAAATGCGTATCTTAAAGAAGTTCAGTCAAGTGGGGGCAGAAGCCTAACTACCCTGAGTAGGAGCAGAAGTGAGGGTTGAGAACGCAGTGGGGGGAGGGTGGAGGAGCCCTTCCAAAAAGGCCCCCGGGTGGGGAGGGAGAGATGAGCTGTGAAGCCCTGGTGGAGGGGTGAGAGAGGAAGAGCAGCGGGATGTGCGAACACAGACCTGTTTATAAGCAGGGGTAGAGGAGTAAGGGAGTTCTGCCTGGAGGCGTCCTTTCATCTGAGGGGTCAGAAATGGGGAAATCTCTTGGTAGCGGGAACGGGGATAGACGTCTGAGGAGATGAAGGCTGAGAAGGGCAATGAATGGGAATGGGCGAGAGTGGCCAGAGCAGCTGTGAGGGCCCCTGGAAGATAGGAGACCACCACTTGGTGTCTAGGTAACTGTCTGCTTGGTTGGGATTTTCTCCCATCAGAGCCCAAGTAATAGCAGATGAGGAAGGAGTTTGATCTGGATTGGTGGCTGGCAGTGTGAGGGGCAGAAAGTCAAGGACTATAGATAACTACAGAAATATCTACCATTCATTTAGCATTTACTCTGGCCAGCACTTAACTTGAGTACTTAAGTCCATTTTCTCATTTAATCCCTAAAGGAATCCTGCTAGGGTAGGTATCATTACCCCAGTCTTAGAAGAGAAACACGTGGAGGTGACACGACATGGGCAGGGTAGTGCAGCCGGTGGTGGTAGAACTGACAGCTGAACCCAGGTCTGTCCGTTTCTGAGGTGCCGTGCCTTCCTGCCACTGTGGGTCACTGGCAAATAATGCAGCCTTGCATCTGGGATAAGGAAGGAGATGAATGCAGAGGAGTTCTGGTAATCGGGGGGGGGGGGGGGGAACACTTCAAGATTGTTTAATATGGAAGGGGGAAGTGAAGGAGGCTCTGGTCAGAGTTGAGGATTTCCAGTTAGAGAAGTTCTGGATGATGTATAAGCAGGCAGCAAGAGGGCAGCAAAGCCCTCTGGCAAATGTATATGGATATTTACGAATGATAAAAAGCTTTGCAAATGTGAAAAGAGATTATCATCTTCCCACTTGGGGGCTTGAGCTTGGCCTTCCGCAGCACGTGAATGACTGCTTCTCCTTCTCACCTCTGCTCAAACAGAAGACCAGCTCTTGGTGGAAGGGATGTCAGTGCCAAAAGACGAAGCTGTGGGCGCACTCCATCTCATCCAAGCTGCGAAACTTGGCAGTGCAAAGGCCCAGAGCATCCTGAGGACAGGTGAGCATGCGGGTCTGGGCAGCTCTGACAGCCCAGGGCTCCGGCAAATGCCCGGCCCTCAGGGCCAGGGCAGAGGTAATTTTCCTACTTACTGTATTCAAGGTGTTTGGCAGCGCTGCCTTTTTAAACAGGTGTTTGTTTTGTTTTACAACTATGAAAAAACTACTTGTTCATTTTCTGGAAATTTAGAGAAATACAGGAGAGTAAGAAAAAGTATCTTTTAGTTTTACTGTTCAGAGTTATCAACTATTAACATTTCCTTCCAGTCTGTTTTTTTTTTACATAGTTGAGATCGTATAGTATAGTATATGTACAGTTTTATACCCAGCTCTTTTCATTTCAAAGTTTCACATAATCATTTTTTCATATTAAGGATAAATCATATAAACAGGTTTAGAAGTACTGCTTCCGTGAGGTAGTGTGAACCAACTATTCCTGGCTGGTGCTCTTTTCCACCTTCCTCTTTGACTTTGGATTTGGCTCTCTCCCTGAAAACTTGTTTTTAATTTTTGTTTTCCTGTAGCTGGAACAGCGTTGGGTCTTGGGGTTGTGAACATCCTCCACACTATGAATCCCTCCCTTGTGATCCTCTCTGGAGTCCTAGCCAGTCACTATATCCACACTGTCAAAGACGTCATCCGCCAGCAAGCCTTGTCCTCCGTTCAGGACGTGGACGTGGTCGTTTCAGATTTGGTGGAACCCGCCCTGCTCGGCGCCGCCAGCATGGTTCTGGACTACACGACTCGCAGGATCTACTAGTCCTCCGAAGAGTGGACGTGGACCGAGATTCAAGAGCTCCTTGGTGGAATCAGGTTGTCTTCTAGATGAGCATTTCTTAAAAGGCAAATTTGGTATTTCAGTTTATTTGGCAGGTGACTTTGGCAGAGTTTTTGCTATTAGTCTCCTCTTCCAAAGTCACTTTTCCCAACCCGTTTTTGTAGATGCTGCTCCTTGTGGGGTCATTTCAGCTCAAACCTTGTCACAATCTTCTGTGCCAAAAGGAGCTACAGTAGTAGCCGAGGAAGCCTTAGGACTCTGCTTACTAGATGTACCACTTAGACCTGCAGGCCTTGCTTGGGGTGTGACCTTGATACTGGAGTTTGGATTATTAATCCTTCCTCCTCTGACCCTAAGTTCAGAACACAGAAAGGGATCCAGTCAGGGAACAGAAGGAAATCTCACCATGAAGGGCTTAAGTAAACCTTTTAAAAGCAGTTTTATTGAGGTGTTTATTTTAAAGTGCACAATTTGGTCAAGTTTTGACATATATATACCTATGAAACCATGGCCACGATCAGGACATCAGGTGTATGTATCTCTCACCCCCAAACGTTACTTGTTGAAAGATGTTATTTGCTATTACTCTCTCAGAATCTTGAGTAACTTTACATCAGGGATCTGAATTACAGTGGCCTTAGTGACCTTGTCCTTATCTTCTTAAGGCCAGCTGAGAAGCCACTAGGACTTACAGCCTCTGAAAGATTAACCATCCCAGAAGGATCATTGCTACTGACAAGCAGACACCTCTCCCTTCAATAGTTTTTCATACTATGTTGAATATGACCCTGAAGTGTTGATTAAGGCAGTGTTTGTTGTGTGTCATATCTAGAGCCCACATCTGTGAATCTGGATTCTGGCTAAATAAGATTCCACGCTCGCATTGGTGTCAAGATAACAAAGGCCAAGGTTCTTGCTATTAATTTCAACATGGAAGAAATACTGATAGCCACCATTTATTAAGTGCCTACTGTGTGCCAGGCTCTGAACTTGGTGCTTCATATGCATTATTCTAAATTCTCACAACCAGTAAGGTAGGTGTTTTAATTCCCATTTTATAGAACCCCAAACTAAGTCAAGTGGTGTGCCTAAAGCTGCGTGGCTTATGAGTCTTAAAGACAGGGTTTGACCCGAGTCCCTCTGTGTTTTTTCTGCTAAGCCACACAAACCTCTCTTCATATCAAAAACTTCCAAAGTGCAAATATATTCTAATTTATTCCAGGCTACCAGGAGCTTTCACAAGAATATCTCATTAGCAAATGAATCGATTCATCCTTGACACTATCTCTCAGTGGTGAATTTAATAAAATATTCCTGTATGCTGTGGAAATTTTGCCAGTACAGTATTTGGTCTAGTGACAGGTTTTTATGGGTACTTTTAGATGACCTAAAAAAGGACATGCATATGTTTTTCAGATTTTTTATTATTTTAGGAAAACCTGAAGGTTTCTACAACATTATTGCAGTGTTCACATATAAAATGAAGGAATCAAGTTTGCATTTGAATTACTTCCTTCCTGGTGGGTTAATGTGAAAAGATAGGTTGGCTGATTCTTAGAACTCTGTCAGCTCTGAAATAATCTTCAGGTCCTGGTTGATTCCTGGGAAGGAAGCTAGTTGGCTTGGCCATCAGTGTCTGGGGTGGGTCGGTATATCGTGAAGGGGCGTCAGCTGTTCTTTGACAAAACCTACAACCACTGTATACACCAGACAGTTGCACTGCTACCAAGTTTCATACCAAATATTTGGAAGGATGGTATTGAATCTAAAACCAAATCTTAGTTTTTATTAAATTCATGGGAAGGCTAATATATTCCAACATAATTATTACATATAGCTAAATGATCACATCTTAATTTATTTTAATGTAAATATTTTTATGTTACTGTTCTGAGCCAAATTCTAAAAAAATAAATGTATTTCCTTGTGGAAATCCTGCCATTTTCGTATTTTGTTTTGTTCTTAATTAACTCATTAGCTAAAAGCATTCCCCTTCCCCAAAGAGATTTTTTGTGCTCCTTACTTTCTGAAGGTCATATAACTTCTTTAAGGCATTTAATATTGATTTAACAACCACCCCACCAAAAAACTTTAATAGAAAGCATCGTTATATAACTTTAAAATATATATATTGCAAAATGATTACCACACTGTCTAGCTAATATTGTCACAATACATAGTTAAGAGTTTTTTCCCTTGTTAAGATCTACTTTAATAGCAACTTTCAAATATGCCATATAGTATTATCAACTATAGTCGCCATGCTGTACATTACATCCCATGACTTATAACTGGAAGTTTGTACCTTTTGACCCTCTTCACCCACTCCCCACCTCCCAACCCTCCACCTGCGGCAACCACCAATCTGTTCTCTATGAGCTTGGTTTTGTTTTTTTAACATTCTACATATAAGTGAGATCATAGGGTATTTGTCTTTCTCGGTCTGATTTATTTCACTTAGCATAATGCCCTCAAGGTCTAGCCATGTTTCACAAATGGCAAGATTTCATTTTTTTTCTAATGGCTGAATACTATTCTGTCATATACATTTACACGTTTTATTTATCCATTCATCCGTTGATGGACACTTTGGTTGTTTCCATTACCTTGGCTATGTAAGTAATGCTGCATGTAAGAGTGCATATATCTTTTTGAGTTAATGTTTTTGTTTTCTTCAGATAAATACCCAGAACTGGAATTGCTGGATCATATGGGAGTTTCATTGTAATTTTTTGAGGAACCTCCATACTGTTTTCCATAGTGGCTGCACCAGTTTACATTCCCACCAGCAGTGTGCACAAGGGTTCCCTTTCTCTACCTCCTCTCCAACACTTATTTGTCTTTTTGATAACAGCTATTCTGAGAAATGTGAGGTGGTATCTCATTGTGGTTTTGATTTTCATTTTCCCTGATGATTAGTGATGTTGAGCACCTTTTCATTTACCCATTGGCCAGCTGTTTGGCTTCTATGGATAAATGTCTATTCAAATCCTCTTATTTTTAAATTGTTTTTATGCTATTGAGTTGTATGAATTCTTCACATATTTTGGATATGCACCCCTCACTGTATGTATGATTTGCAAATATTTTCTCCCTTTCAGTAGGTTGTCTTTTCATTTTGTCGATGGTTTTTTTTGCTGTGCAGCTTTTTAGTTTGATGTAGTCCCTGTTATTTTTGCTCTTGTTGCCTTTGCTTTTGGCATCAAATCCAAAAAAATCATCACAAGACTGATGTCATGGAGGTTATACTGCCTGTGTTTTCTTCTAGGATTTTTATGGTTTCAGGCCTTATAGTCAAGTCTTTAATCCATTTTGAGTTAATTTTTGTGTATGGTGTAAGATAATGGTCCAGTTTTCCCAACACCATTTATGAAGTGACTATCTTTCCTGATTGTATACTCTTGGCTCTGTTGTCATAAATTAACTGACCATATACGCATGGGTTTATTTTTGGGCTCTCTATGCTATTTCATTGATCTGTGTGTCTGTTTTTATGCCAGTACCAGACTGTTTTGATTACTATAGCTTTGTAATATGGTTTGAAGTCACAGTAATGCTTCCAGCTTTGTTCTTTCTTGAGATTGCTTTGGCTATTCAGGGTCTTTTGTGTTTCCATACTGATTTGAGGATTGTTCTATTTTTGTGAAAAATGCCATTGGGATTTTGATAGGGACTACAGTGAACCTGTAGATTGCTTTGGATAGTACAGACATTTTAACTATTAATTTTTCCAATCCATGAGCTTGGGGTCTGTTTGTCTTTAGTTTCTTTCATTGGTGTCTGATACTTTTCAGTGTACAGTTTTTTCACCTCCTTGGTTATACTTATTCCTAGGTGTTTTATTCTTTTTGATGTAATTGTAAACGGGATTGTCTTCTTAATTTCTCTTTCTGATAGTTCGTTATTAGTGTACAGAAAAGCAACAAATTTCTGTATACTAATTTTGTATCCTACAATGTAATTCATTTCTTAGTTGTTATTAGTAACAGTTTTTTGGTGGAGTCTTTAGGGTTTTTTATATATAAAACCATGTCATCTGCAAATAGTGACAGTTTTATTTCTTCCTTTCCAATGTGGATATCTTTTATTCTTTTCTTGCCTAAGCGCTCTGGCTAGGACTTCCAATACTATGTTGAATCCATTTAAAATTTGACATAAAAAGCAAAGTGGTCCCAAGAAAGAGGTTTGAAACTAAATACTGAGCACTCACTGAGTTTCTGAACCAACTCCTTCCTTTTTATGAAGCCCCATGTGAGTAATGCAGGCATTAGAAACAATCCAAAGCTACTACTGCTGTGTAACAAACCACCTCAAAACTTAAGAGGCTTAAACGGTAATCATTTTCTCTCATGGTTTCTGTGGGTCAGGAATTTTGGAAAGGCTCTACTTGGCAATTCTGACTCAGGGCATCAGATGCACTTGCAGTTAGACAGTGGCTGGAGCTGGAATAGGAGGTTGGAATAGGGCTGGCCATGCATCTCTCTTTGCTTGTAGTTTCCAGGTCTCTCCACGTGGGCTGATTTGGGCTTCCTCATAGCATGGTGGCTTCAGGATTGTAGAGCTTTTTACATGGTGGCTCAAGGACTACCAGCTTCTGTGTTCCAACAAACCAGCCGTAAGCTGTGTTGCCTTTTACAACCTAGCCTTGGATGCATATAGCATTACTTTTGTCATATTATCCAGTCACCTCTTGATTTCGAGAAAGTCAGACTTTACTGACATCTGATTAACTGCCACATCCACCCTCAAGAAGCCCATCCTGTGTGGGAGGCAAGACAAGTCCAGATGACACCAAGACAATATCAAAAGGTAAGCTGTTGCATGTAGAGGGCCATGGGAGCTCAGGGGAAAGGAAAGGCATTACGGAGGTGGCCTTTCAGCTAGTTCTTAAACCAGATTTCAACATTTTCAAGAGCATTAGCAAGGCCCAGAAGCAACTAATGGTTGGTGAACGACAGCAAGTGATTGCTTGATTACAAGTGGAGGTGGCTAAAGGGGAGGAATAGCAAAGAGGCCAGAAATGTGGGCCAGATCAAGGAATGCCCAACTAAGAAGCTTGGAGAGGGGAAGGTAGGCAGAAAAGTAAATGTTCCTCTCCCTTCCAGACATAATTTACCATAGGAGAGATGGTGGACATTCCTTCTTGGCAATGGCAAGACCTCCTGAGTGTGGCATTACAGGTGTTTACATCAATCTCCAACTTGGACTAGTATCAGGTAACCATTAGTAGCAGATTTCTGAAATATGGCTTTATCAGTCACTCGAACCATCACCTAAAATGTGACAGGTTCTGAGAGCAAATAATGAATGTTTTGATGCCTGACTGGAACACAGTCTCCTACAGGCACCTACTGTGTGGATCAGTGTGGTCCAGAACGTTCTATGATGACGTAAATGTTCTATAATCTGCCCCGTGCAATCCGAATGCTACCTAACTACATGTGGCCACAGAGCATATGGAGCTAGGGACTAGAATTGTATTTTAAATAGCCACCTGTGGCTACTGTACTGGCCAGCAAGGTCTAGATGAAGGACTTGACAATAGAAATATTAGCAAAGTGCTAAGGATGGCACAGATCCCAATGTGTGCTACAGGGATTCAGAGTTAATGGGGCCAGCCACATTCATGCCATCCTGACTCAGGTTTACTGGCTGAATCCAAAGGAGTAAGGGTCTCATTAGCTTTATTTCCCAGAGAGACCCCTGCTGAAATATACTATCCAAGATCCTACAGTAAGGGACGGTTACAAACAAGAGCCACCTGGGAGAGGGTGATTCAAAGCTCTATCTTTGGTGGGCAATGAGGGGTTAACTTTTAGCCAAGGAACTCCCTTTTCAATGGAAACTTCCACAGACTCCTACTATAGACAATAGAAACGCAGAGCTATTTTAGTTCAAGGCAGGGGTTGGCACCCAGTGGCTGTGCCTCAGCCCTAGAAAGGATAAAGGGAAATTCCTCACCAACCTCACTCCCAACTGCAGCACATCTTGTGGTCAATAATGAAGCTTCATGTTTGTTTATTGTCTGAAACAGAAATTTATTCTCAGAATAATGCACAAAAGCACAGGTTGAGGCTGCCATTGGGAGGCTTCCCCTCCCTTCCTCCGCCGCCTTCCCTCCTCTTTGAATGCCAGGGACAACACAGTTGAAGGAAACATGCAATCACAAACAACGATCAACTCTAAAGACAAAAGGTTTGGTCCAAAAGAACTCAACATAATTAATCCAATTACCGTGAAGAGCTTCACTGAGTAGGATTAAGATATTGCAGATGTAGTGTTTCCACAGGGTGGCTCTTCAGTGCACCAGGGGGGCCTGCTTGAGGGAGATGAGGACAGAACGCATGCGGGAGACATCTTTGGCCTGCTTGCTGGACTTGGGGTTAAAGTCACACAGCCGGGCCACCCGCTCCCACTCAGTGCCTGGGGACGACTCTTCAATGTCATTTACAAAGGCTTCTTCTGCTGCCCTGGAAGCAACAACAAAAGATGTTGGTTTAATGTAGAATCCCTGTTAGCTACCTGGCAGCTGCCCTGTTATGAAAGCAACTGCCTCTTTATGCCTGACTTAGCGGCATTCTGGTTTTCCAAAGAACAGCCCCTGGCCCAGGTCAGACTCGGGAGCAGACACATGGCCAGCTTTCCTAGGCACAGGGTGCCCGGACTGCTGCGTAAAATGTTGGAATACAGGTGTTTGGTTCAGGACTCACTCTCTCTGTTGATACAGAGAATTTAAAAAGCCAGTCCTTAGCCAGCTACTCACCGCCTTCATTAGCAAGGGCAAAGCAGCAGGCTGGCCAAGAACTTGAACAGCAGTTTATGTTGGGCTGTACTAAGTTTCAAGTAAATTTAGAGACCTCCAAAGAAGCCCACAGGTCACTGCACAATAGCCTCTGGATTTATTCCTAAGGCTGGAGAGAAACAGGGCAGATCAAAAGGAATTCAAGACAAAGCTCCCATGCTAGCAAGCACTAGAGACTAAAGCCATCTAAAGCCATTCTGGAAGGGGTTTGTTAGGACATTCTCCAGTTCAGCCAAAAGTTTGCCATTTTCCCTCCAGCCGGGTACCATGGGCCTCTCAGGGCACTCTGGCAGGGGTGGGCGCCCAATGGCCGAGAGCCAAGCAGTGTGAATTGCTTTTTGGTAGGATGCTGCTCCAACATTTTTTCACACCAAGGTCAGCCCATCCCCAGTTGGGAACTAACTTGTAGGAGCTACAGCCTAAAAAGACAATGCTAAGAGGAAGGAAGACACACTACTTCATCTACTCCAACAGGCATCACGGGCAAAGCGAAAGCAATGGAGATGACTGGTCTGTGGGGACAGAGGGGTGGCACTCTCACAGGGATGGCCGTGGCAAACACCGCTGAAGCCCAGAGCCACTACAACACTGCGACTTCATGGCACACACAGGGGCAGTGAGAAAGGTTTACTTAACTGTTCTAGGCTGTAGCAAGGATGGTTTATGTTTGTGCTTAAAGGTGAAGAAAAGAAACAAGAAAAACTTTAGGTCAGATACAGAAAATGAGAATGAGCTCAATGCAGATGGTCAGTAAGCTAGACATGCCCTTGCCACTCTGTACTCTTGGGGACGTGCGGCTGGCTTTGCTGGGCCACCCTGCTGCCCAGCAAACCCAGACTTGACTTTTCCAGTCTCCATTTCTACTCCAGAGAGAATGTGCAAAAAGTAAATCCAACACCACCTGTAAGTCCAGCATTTCACAAGTCTCATTGCAAATGCACCCACGGGCCCAGGAAACCCATCATCCTAACCCATCATCCTAATGGGATGAAGGGCTCAAGGTCATGCGCCCTAAGAGGCTGTACAGACCTCAGCCTGTTGTCTACTCTTCCCACAAGTTCCTCACTTCCTTCATTCCACCCTCATCTCCCTTACATCAAAAGGCTAGTCCTAATTTTCAAGGAGGAAACAAGCAATTCAGCAATACTGCTTTGATAACAGAAATCCTTAAACCAAAACAAAACTTTTCCAGAGAAGTTGCAGTTTTCTTTACGAGGAAAAGCCACAGTGGCCTGTGTCAGACAGCTCTGGCTATCTCGACCTCAAAGCTGGGGGTCTCTTTATGCCAGAGTGGGGGACAGGGCATCAGAAGCTGGCCACTAAACAACAATTTCTGGTATGAGACCACAGAGAAACGATTACAGACCCCACGGGAGACTGGCCCCTCTGCTGACTCTTCTGCCCCAACCCCACATTCTTCAAAGGAACCCAGTGTAGAAAATGCTGCCTGCACTGGCTCCTAACCCAGGGCTTCTTCCCCGTCCCCAGGTGGGGACACTCCCCCTTCCCACCTGGGGCAGGGAGGCAGCAGTGGCAGCAGCAACAAGAGGTCAGAGCCCCCCCCCCCCCCCGAGTCCCAACGCCTTCCCACACGAGGTCACGAGATCACGAATGACTCACGTTTTGAAAGTGAGTGAGCTTCCTTCCCTCCAAACCCCAAAATGAAAAATGGCAACTAGAGTTGCAGGGAGTCGTGGTTCTGTGAGACAATCAATGGAACATTCCCCCAGCTTATCAACTCTTAAGCAGCCCCCTAAGAGTTGAAATACTTTTAAAAGCAAACCAACTTGTGACATAAAAGGAGCATTAACTATAAACAGAAAGTAGGAACAATCAAGACAAGAAAAGGAATTAGTTTTGCAACATACACATAACCAATCACGTCAGCGAAGGGTTGTTTGTAGAAAGCTTCATCTGCCACCCTAGACAGCAAGAGGTCCAAAAGGCAGGCAAGCAGGCAGGAAAAAAGAGAGAACATTGAGAAGCAGAAACATCTCAAATCCACAATAGAGGCACGACTGTGCTCTGGGGAGCTGCTCCCAAGGCTCCATCCTAACCGAGCGAGGCTTCCAGCACTGGACGCTCCAGCAGGTGAGGCTTCCTATTGGCCTTCCCCACGGGATTCTCCAGAGTGAGTGCTGCCAGCTTCATCCCCAGGCCTTACCCCAGCGACACCCACTTACGGGCTGAGCCCTCTGATAGACATTGTGTCCATTCCATCCTCAACCCCAAACAACCTAGGATGCTGAGTGTTCTCCCCGCACTTTACAGATGATGTGATAGAGAAGGGAGGCCTCGAGATGAAGCAACCTGTTTGGCAACAAGTAGCAACAGGGGTGGCAGAACTGACAACCAAGGCGGCTCTTTCCACCGTAAGTTACTGCTGCTCCCCAGCTGGTGCACGCTCGGGAAGCCACGCCTCCTTCCTGCCAGCCTCAGTAAACACCACTGGGCACAAACGCTGCCAGACGCCAGGAAAGCTAGGGCCCAAAGCCAGCTTAATCTTGGATTATCCGACTACTGCTTCCCCACACTGACTAGCCGGGACCAACTGCCAGTATCCTGGGAATATAGATGGTCATTTCAAAATGCCCACCTTTGAAAAAAGAGGAGCTGGAGGCAAGTAGTGAGAAGACCTGCAGACAAGGGTCCTGGCTCTGGTGTACTGTGTGTCCTTGAACACAACCGTCAGTGTGCTCAGTCCCTGCCAGACTCGACTGCTTTGACTGTGTACAGCCCAGAAGCCAGAACTTCATCCCCCTTTCACTCTCACACGGGAACGGACCTAAATGGCAACTCTGGGACAAGAAGGAAAGGGGGGCAAGCTGGGTGGGCAAGTTCACAAAGCAGGGGACAGGCTGAATCCCTGGGCCCAGCCAGCCCCCCTCATCCAGCGTGGGTGGGCAGGGAACCTCCCTCAATGAGTCTTACCCTCTCCTTTGCCCAGTGAGTTTGGGGCACAGGAGTGGGAGGGACGCTTTAAGGACAGTCATGCCTGGTCATTAACCTAAGCTCCCATATTTATTTGAAGGGAAATTCTAGTAATTTTATTTTTAAACTCACACATACCCTTGCTTATCTCCCATTTTGGTTTATACATAGGAGGTGTTATGTGGAAATTTAAAGAAAGCAAAAAGAACAGCCTGATTGTAACTCCAAATAAGTCAGCAGGAGAACTAGTTTGTGGGCACAATGAGTGGGAGGGAAAGGAAAGGCAGGCCAGCTTGTCAACTCATAATCCTTTTAGTTTACACAAAGGGCTAAACCTAGTCAATTTCAACTTGTGCTTGCCTCTACTGGGAGAGAATAAAGGTTTAATGACTCCTGTTCAAAGCATTACTGAGACAACAAAAGCTTGCTGTCAGGCTTTTGCCCCTTTGCAGCTAATAGCCAGAGTGGAAGGAGCTGTTGGTGACAGGACAGCACGGCCCCATCGAGGCTACAGCCCCAGAACAAAAGGGAAACCACACACAAAAACTCAGCTGGCCCTTCCACCTATTTAGAGGGGCCTGAAAGCAGCAACCCTCAGGCAAGGCAGGAAGGGGACTCCACACGTGGAGGGTCAGCCTGGTTTTACCAAGTACTTCAGAGCAGATGCACGGCCTGAGGCAACTCGCCAGGGTAAACGGGGCCTCACAGGGTTCCTGCACAAAGCACCCATCCATCCTTCTTTAGAAACCTGGGGGAAATCATCCTGAATGAGCACAGGATAAAGGAGCCTGGACCTGTCAGCACTTCAAACTGACCACAATCTCACAGCAGAAGCCCCCAGAAGCTAACGCTACTACCCTCAGCAACTCAACCCCGACCAGAGGGCAGCCCCAGCATACTTGTCACAAAACTTCAAATGGAACCTGACAGGCACGCATGCCCCACCGGAAGGTGGCCAGGACAGAGGCTCAAGCCTGGCACCCGAAGCAGTGACAGAACCAAGAACGGGCAACAGGAGACAGGTAGTTGAAGGCTGCTGCACAAACAGTCCATCTGTTCTGCCGTAGCCGCCCCACAATGGCAGAAACTGTCTGGCAAAGAGGTCAGCTCCCTCTCTTCTGGCAGATTTCCACTTAAGAGCTGCCAGAGACAAGGGTACTTAAACCCACTCCTGCCTCTGAGAACAAGGACCCAAGGCTCTTTACCATGAAAATTACAAATAGCCCCAGGCCGAGTCTAACCTATCTTTTACACTGAAGTGGGTGGAGTGACTATGAAGTGAAAGCCAGTTCCGAGTTCGCAGGGGAAGCAAGCCCACTGGCCTGCGCCCAGGCGAGCAGTGCTGCCCCCATCTCTCTCTCTGAGCTGCTTCCAAGTGGACTCTGAGCATGGAGCATTTAAAGACCACAGCTGCTGGTCGGTGGTGAAGGAGAATGACACTGTTTACTCCCTACAACTACTTAACCTTCAGTAAGTGAGTAAATTCTGAAAAGAGCATTTTTTTAAAAAGTCACCTCAAGGTTTTTCTCAGACACAGGTAATAAGCACCCAGAGAACCCTTAATTCTGAAGTCACTGTGTTGGAAAATCTTGGCCACCTAATGACGAAACACACATCCCTGCTACTGGACCCTTTGGGGAGCAGCCCTCAGAGGTAGGGGATGCGACATGACTGAGTCTATAATCACCTCCAAAGTACTGAGATCCTCGAATAGTCATGAAAGTGGCCTTTCATTCCAGGGTTACATTCTTACATGTGGACTTGATCCCGTGAGATGACACTTCCTTCTGCAGAATCATACCATTACAGGCAGTGCACACTAACCAAACTCTCAGCTGCAGAGCTAGACGCACTACAACTAGTGTGGCGAAAAAACGGGCTGAATTACTCTCACAAGATCCAAGAGACTTGTAACCCTTATGTTTCAAGTGTGTATATATATATATATATATATATATTTTTTTTTTTTTTTTTTTGCGGTATGCGGGCCTCTCACTGCTGTGGCCTCTCCCGCTGCGGAGCACAGGCTCCGGACGCGCAGGCTCAGCGGCCATGGCTCACGGGCCCAGCCGCTCCGCGGCATGTGGGATCTTCCCAGACCGGGGCATGAACCCGCGTCCCCTGCATCGGCAGGCGGACTCTCAACCACTGCGCCACCAGGGAAGCCCTCAAGTATATTTTTGAAAACCTGCAAAGACATTTCACCCTAAAAGACGTGGCACCTGAAAACCTACACTGGCTGGTGGAAACGGACCTGATTTTGTCTTGGCAAACGAGCTGTTCTAGAAGCAATGCGGACTGACCTGTTATTCGCTTTCGTCTTCTGTAGCTGCTCGTCCTGCCTCGCATACCACTCATCCAGCTCCTTTATTGCTTTTTCTTTCCACTCTGCTTCCTGCTTCCGAGAATTGGCATCTTTGAAGGGAAGGAAAAGAAAGACGATACAAATGAGGCGAAATGCAAATTGAAGTCCGCTTCACCGTGTATTTGGGCTTACTAATCTCATGCTGTGTGCGGGTGCATGTGGGTGTTGGAGGGAGAACAGTCGGGAGGGAAGATAAAATTCTCTTTTCCCTGATTGTATGTCCAGCTCTCAATCTCAGCAATTCTACTCAAAGTGTTTCACCACCATTTATCCCAGTCCACCTACCTATATGTTAGTGGATCACTAGTTTGGGGGGTTTTTTGAGGTGGGGGAGAGGTGGAAATACTGACTTTTAATTTTAAAAAAGGCTTTTGGGACACCAACTGGGGAAAAAGCAATTACAGGTGATTCTTTAATGATGCTGCCAGTTCAGGGTGGACTATTAATATGAGATAATCTTTTAATAAGATCTCCTCACAAACTATATTCCACACAGGTTGGACAATTAATGGTAGATGCACATCTATGAAGCAGGGAGCTATGAGAAAAATGATCAGAGGTACAGATGATTCCAGAACCAGGAAACAGTAGGGTATAGATGGAATTGAGGGGAGCACAAAATATCTACTCCTCCTTAGGCCACAGAGCGAGTTGGTGGCAGAGCTAGGGCAGAACTAAAGGAGAAGCTCCAATCGGAGAACTGTGGGGGGAGAGGTGAGGGTCGTCATTAACAGCTATCCAAAAGGCTCTAGGTGAGAGAGAAAATGCACACCTAGCAGGTGTGCCAGATTGGATTCTCACCCACAAAGTTTCTCAGGACTAAATACGAGTTTCCCTAAGATACTAAGCTAAAGAAACATGTCAGTAAATGGTAGAGAGAAGGAAATACAGGTCATACTTTTGCCACAGTTGACACCGGAAGTCACCCTAATACCTAAACTTTAAGCACATTCTTAAGGATGTCCTCTCTGGCAGGTGTTTTACAGACATTTCATTTAATCTTTACAACAATCCCAAGAAGGTAAACTAGTCCCATATTCAGCAGTGAGAAAAGCTACAGCTCCGCAAGTTTGAGTAACGTTCTCAAATAAGTGGCAGAGCCAAGATTCACACCCAGGTCTGACTCTAAAGCTCACACATTCTTACTTCACTGTGCTGCCTCCAAAGAGAGGGACGAGGGACGGAAAGGGAGGCAGGCCCAGCAACAGTCACAGATGTGACCAGCAGATGGGCATCAGTGATCCAGACCAGAGTCTGGACAGTGCAGAGCCAGAGTCCAACATGTAATGAGTGTCCTTGAGGAGCAAAGTACAAAGCAAACAACCTCTTTAAGGGAAGAAAGTAAACATTCAGGGGCAATTTTAGGGCCTTTGCAAGAAAGGTCTTGTAGTAACAACCTGCAGAAGACTTTGTAACAACTAGAAATAACCTAGTAGCAGCTAGAAACTCCCCCAAAGTTTCAGATTATAAAGAACTTTTTACCCTATTATCTAACTTATCAGAAGGTGACATATTGGCTCAGGAGGAGAATTATTTCACTCAAATTTTCCACTGATGACTCAAGTATACACAGTAAACTTGTGATGTGTGTCTGTCCATGGCATTAAGTGTATGTGGAATGGAGTGTGCTGTGATGCAGGGAGAGATGCTGTGGGCCAACAGTGTCCTATGGACAAGAAACTGAAAAAACTTTAAACAATAAGGTCTCCTTTTCAAGAGTTGTGAAATTACTTCCAAAGAATTACTTTTTGATTGGAGAGTATTTTCTTTCTGTATAGTCTAATGATCATTTTACTGCATAAAATAGTTCCTTTAAATCGTCTTCTTGCTTTTATAAATTTATGAAGTGACAATGGCAATAAGAATTTAGAATTCTTAAACGCTTAGCTTGATGGAACAAAGATCCAAGCTGTAATACAGCGTCTCTGAATCTGGGAGGGAGAAGGGAGAGGAGAGGGTGAAAAATCCTCTTAGAGAGCAGGGTACGCTGACAGCTGTCTTCTCTGGCCATACACATTAATGTTCACAGAAAATTATTGGAAAACGTAGCACACAGCTAAGCTTAAGGCCATGGACATTGCTTCTCTATTTTTAGCATCTTGCACTTTCTCACAGTTCTTGCAAGGGAAAAAGGTGAAACTACAGAAACACCTAATTCATGGACCAGTTTAATTCGATTCTACTGGAATACGAGGCCAAATGTTTGACTTCCCTCAGGAAAGCAACATGAGTTAAGAAAACAGAACTTCATGGAATATTCCCAAAGGGCCCAATTTGATAATTGAAAAAGAAAATGCAATTTTTCCAGACACCAAAGTGTACGCTTCTCCATGGAGAAGACAACTTTGCTAAACTTTGGGGGAGGAGAAAAGATAAAGCTGGGTTCTGCACCATGAAAAAGACTCCAGTAGTACTAATACCTGCTAAGTCTTACCTCTAAGTCTACTTAGAAGAGATGCTCAAAGAAGAACAAGCAAGGACCAAGGCTGTTTGCACCATGAAGACCTATCTTCATCTTTCTAAAGCTGCGCTATCCAGTACAGTGGCTACTAGCCTCATGTGGCCATTTAAATTTATTAAAATTAAATAAAATTTAAAACTCAGTTTCTCAGTCATAATAGCCACATGCAGTTAGTGGCTACCATACAGAACAGCACAGATACAGAACGTTTCCATCATCAAAGAAACTACTATTGGATACTGCTGTAAAGGTTAAACATAAGTGTGGGGCCTCCCTGGTGGCGCAAGTGGTTGAGAGTCCGCCTGCCGATGCAGGGGATACGGGTTCGTGCCCCGGTCTGGGAGGATCCCATATGCCGCGGAGCGGCTGGGCCCGTGAGCCATGGCCGCTGAGCCTGCGCGTCCGGAGCCTGTGCTCCGCAACGGGGGAGGCCACAACAGTGAGAGGCCCGCATACCGCAAAAAAAAAAAAAAAAAAAAAAAAAACATAAGTGTGCCCTCTGTTCTGAAAGCCACAGAAACTGGGCTGGAGAGACACTAATTGGCTGTATTATCTGGGTCAATTCCTTTCCTATTTCTAGGTGTCTTTTCCTATTTCTACACCATCTGAGTCATGTTTTCACTAGTTCAGTGATTCCCAAGAAGGAATAATAATGCTGACACTGTGGTAACGTAGAAGCATGTTGCTATTTCTAGATGTAAAATAAAATATTTAGGCACGATGTATGTGGTGGTGTCTATATCTTAAAGTGGATCAGAAAAAAAATTATGTGTATATTCACAATACACATATAAATGTATGCACATGTGAGTGTATAAAACACACACATACATGCCTCATTTATACAAAGACAACTCAATATGGCAAAATGTTCATTACTGAATCTGGAGGAAGGGGCACACATGTTTGTTTTACTCTATTCTGTGTCTGAAATTTTAATAAAAAATTGAGAAAAGAATACCCTCTGGATAACACCCCCCCCCACCTCTGCCACACCTTTCCAACCCACATGTACAGATACCAAGTTTCTCCCGATCTTGACCAACAGCTGACACTCCACGGAGAAGGCTCTTCAGCAAAGGCCAGGCTGGCTGGCACTGATTCTCAGGCTTGGCCTGCCCCTCGAGATGGCGTACACTAAATGCAATGCGGCTGAAGGGATGGGTATGGATTCTGAAGCAGAGCTGACTTAAGCTGAAATTCTGACTCTACCACTTCTAGCCGTGGCGATCCAAAAACTTACTCTTCCTCTGATCCTCACTTTCCTCACCCATAAAAAGTAAAAACTTACAGGGATATTAGGGTAAGAAAACCAAATCGTACATATTACCTAACATCCTTCACATTTTCCTCTCAAGCATTACTTTAAATTCAGCCTTCAAATGGTAAATGGACTGTGAAGACCCTCACATGGATATAATACCTTCAGGTTTACAAAGCACTCTCATAAATACCATCTCAGACTACCCTTGGGGTTGATAACACTGATCTTACTTCACAGATGAAGAAACAGATTCTGTAAGGTTTGAGCAACCAAGTGCCCAGAGCTGGTAAGTTACAGCTGGGCATGGAGCCCAGTCTTCCACTCCAAGTCCAAGGCTCTTTCCACAGCACCACTCTGCCCTTCCTGAGAGGAGAGATACACTATGGCTCTCTGGGCTGCCTGAATCCCCGCACAGCGGCCTGTGATTAAGCATCTCCACGTGGTGGCCTTGTGACCTTGTTGGGAAAGATACCTTCCCCAAAACTGTACAAGGACATTATGGCTAGTTCATGTTAAAAAGGAATAAAAGTAGAGTCAAGGTCAACTATTCCACTGAAAACAGATACCCAAAGACAGAAAGGGATTCCTTACCAAGGGCTTCCAAGCGTTCCGTTTGCTCTTCTCTCCATTTACGGATACTTTCAGGCTCTGACTGCAATCGATCCACTTGTGAAATAGCTGCATAACTGTCTGTTGGCCCATTACTCTCCTTAACACAAAACACAGTTGTGCTCTATCAGTACCAAAACCTCCTCCCAGAAACGCACTTCACCCAAGTTAGAACCGCTGTTTATGTGCAACACTGATGGCTGTGGTAAATGTAAAGGATTACCTTACGAGCACCACCACCACCTTATGTGCCAATAGGGAGCTTTCAACATTATGCGCTCAATCCTTGCAATCCACAAGGGAGCCTGAGTAGTTCTTATCCTGTTAATAAATGGGACATGAGTGGGAGATAGGAAAGCTGGGGAAGTGAGTAATGGACTTACTAGGAAACAGTGTGATCAGTTTTAGTTTCCTTACTTGACACAGAGATTGTGATATCTTCAAAGTAACAAAGGTACACAGCACGGCAAGGCCTAGAACCTGACACTTCTAAATGTTATTATACAATACAGGGAAAAGTACACTTAATACCACCTAATCAAAATATAGTGAATTCTAGGAAAAAGAGAGTCCAAAAGAAAATGTATAGTTACTACAGTCACACCAAAGAAAAAAAAGGCAGGCCAATGTGAGTCACAGCATATGGGGAGGGGAGGGAGACACACAGGTTCCTTAGAGTGGTTAAGATTTGGGAGCTAATAAATAAATTGATAGTCAAAAAGAATCTAATCTTTACAGAATTATTTCACCTACTGAACTAGGGAATATTACCAGCTTAACTTAACCAGACTATAAATAAAGATGGAAAGAAAATTATTTACAGTAGTACTTATTAGTAATTAACTTACTGTTAGTACTTTCCATGTTTCAGCCTCATAAAAGCTTTATCTCCCAAACACCTTGCAAGTCAAATTTTTATTCCCATGTCAGCAGTCGGGGAATTAAACTGAGGTGCAGAGAAATGACATGTCCAAATTCACAGCTAGTAAGGGATAAAGCCAGGACTGAACCCCATTCCATCTCACTCTAAAGACCAAGCTCTAAACCAGGGATTGGAAACTATAGCCAGCTCGGCCACCTGTTTTTAATTAAATTTTACTGAACAGAGCTATGCCCATTCGTTTACATACTGTCTACAGATGCTTTCATGTTACAGCAACAGAACAGGTTGACAGAGACCTTATGACCCACAAAGCTTAAAATGTTTACTATCTGGTCCTTTACAGCAAAAGTTAGTCCACCTTTGGCTTAAACCAATTAGACTAATCTCATCCTTCCTGACAGTTAACTGGTTGAAGGGTGGGCAGAAACCCAGGCAGAAGCAAAGCACCACGCTATTTCCCCAGGCTAGTGATTACTTCCATCTGGTCAAGAGGGAAACATAGGACTTTTGTTGAGTGGTTGGGAGAAACCTCCATGTTCTAGATTGTATGACATGCACATGTGAGACCTGGAAGTGCTGTAGCCATTCTGCCACCGTGAAAGAGTATAAAACTGCACACTCAGCTGGCAGAACCAGAGTCCTAGAGGAACTGAGTCGGAATCCAGGCCCGAGGACCCCTAGCCTATCTCAGAGTTCTTTCAATTATATGAGCTAGTGAATTCTATTTAAGCCAATGCAAGTTGGGCTGGTGACCAAAAACTCAGTGATACAGAGGGAAAATAATGGTAGTTGTCACAAATACCAGCCACCCCCCACCCTCAAGACAATCTAAAAGCTAAAAGGTTCCAATGCTGGCCCCACCACATACTACCTTTGTTACTTTTAGACTCCTGGTTTAACCTCTGTATGCCTCAGTTTATTCATCTGTAAATGGGAATAACAATAGTTCAGGTCCCTCAGATTGTTGTGAGAATTAAAGAAAATTCAGTATAAACAGTGCTTGATACTACATAGCACAGTGTTTAAATTAGCCGCCACTGCCACCACCACTGCCATCATCATGAAGGGTCATTTCTTGAGAATAAAGTTGGTAACACTAGGGCCAGGTCAATCAGATTTTAAAAGACTACTCTATCAATGTCACCTCTCTTCAAATCCTTCCACTTTGGCAGGTAACATACCAGTTACTAATACATCCAGGAAAGTCAAAGGAGTAGGGTCCCTTCCAGGTCAGTCAATTCAAACCACAGGAAAGGAAGACTCTCAACACTATCATGCAACATAATCAGAGTACTCTGTACCTGGTAGTATTCGCCATTCATGATTCCATCAACGGCATCTGCAAGACATAAGATTTCAATCTGTCAATCAGGGCTGGTCATGTGCTGGGCCAAAGGGTTACAGAGTATGAAACAGTGCTGTAAGTACTCTAAGTTACTAAATACTATCCCTGTGCTAGGTACCAGATAAACAATGGACAACTTTCTATTTAATGAAATCAAGATGTGCTTACACAAATGACTTCCCCAAAATGTGGACAAATCTGTCCAAAAGCTTTTGGTAATTGTCTTCTGGCTTAGAGATAACACTTAGAAGCCCGGCAGAAGAGCCTCACAGAGCAACAGTTTCTCTATGAAAGTTCTAGAGAAGGCAAAGGATAAGGGTGGCCCGGAATCCTTCACAGCGAGCAGAGATATGCAGCTTCATATTTAAACCAAGGTGCTTTCTTGGGGTCAGGACTCTCCATCCTTTGGCTAGAATAGGTTTGGCACCTGAGGGTCTACAGTTGAGACTTCTTGCTAATTCCTCTAGTCTACTTGGAATTAGTCCAGAACAGTAAGATTTGGGCGTACCAAATTAAATTAGTGTTTTCAAGGATGCAAGTTACAAAAACTCAGATTGTATACAATCTGATCTTACTGGCACAATTAATTGTTCAAGAGCTAAATGAGAAAGTCCATCTCAGAAATATGAAAAATGTCTTAAGACCCAGAGATTATCAATCCATATAGTACAAAATGGTGGTCCACAGGCTGAACATATTTTATTTAAAATACAAAGCACTAAATCAGGAAATTTCACAAAATCAGGATTCCCAGTGTGTGTGTGGGGGGGTGTGCAGACAGAAGATCTGGCAATACTGGGCCTGCATTCCTTAAATGAAGGCAGCCTTTACGTGCAGCACGCTCTGAACAATTTGCCAGTCCCCACTAGTCCCATTTTTTTTTTAAACCCATTTTGTGTGTCACTAATTCAATTACCTGATTGGCCCAATAAGCATGTGTTTCTAACCCATGCCCTGACCCAACAGCCGTCACTGAGACAGCCTGTAGCAGGCTGCACGCCAGCCCTTTGGAGTGGCTGCTCTGCCTCCCCTTGAAAGCTTCAATACAGGCACCATAAAAATGCAGCATCCACCTACATATTCTATGTATTCTCTATCTGTTGGTTCACCCGTATTTACTGCCTACTATGTAGGACTTCCAGTATTTTGTCCAATTGTTTTCAAACTATGATGACCATGTTATTGCATGGGATGGGAGAGGGAAGAGGAGAAAAGAGATGAACCTAAAAGATACAAGAACCCAAGGAGTAAAAGGAATGCAGAGCAGCTAGTGTGGGCCACCATCACAAGGACCTCAGAAACATCAGAGGTTTTCCTAGAAGCCAGAGGCAGGGTGCTCTCAGCTGCATTCTTTCCTTTGAACAGGCAAAGATTTCATCAAACCACTCCAGTTTTCTTGGTTCCTAACTAATTAAACCAAACTTGAACCGCCTATTTTCCAAATCAACCTCGTTCTCTTGCTTCTCCCAATTACCCTCCTCTTAGCTTTGGGAGTACTGAAAACTTTCATTCCCCAGCATGCCTCCTTGATACCAAAACATTGTTTTTAAAAAAAGGAAAATGGAGACAGAAGAAAATGCCACATAATTTCATTACTCAGCCTATTGGTTTCTATTTTTTTTTTACTTTATCTAATGCATACACATAAAATTTCTTCCAGCAAAACAACTCCTATAACAGATGCTTTTTAGTAATCCATTCATCTACATCATGAAATTCTCAACTTTTTTAGTATGAAAACACCTACTACTTTCTGCTTCCAATGTGCCAGGCACAATGTTAAACACTTTCTCTACATTCAGTTTAATCCTCACAACAAATCTGTATGTATCAGCACTTCACAAACGACCTTAAAATACATGTAGGGTTGGTTCCTTGAGAGGTAAGTAAGGTGTTCTTGAAGGGGCAGATAACTAATGACAGTATTTTCACTCTTAAATTTATTTTTTGTTTAAGATATATAAGAAAAACATTAAATGCATGTATCATGAGATAATCAGCATTTAAAAAGTGGTGCAATTCCTGGGCAAGCAAGAAGTCAGAGGAAGGATCATCTGATAACCTGAGGCATGAAGACAAACCACAGGATCTAAGCACTTACAAACCCATCACAGCTCTGATCCATGTTTCACTTGCTGGTTATCTATCAATCATTTCAACATATTTCTCGTACTTTTCTTAATTTCCTTACTTGTTTTACTCCTATGCTTTATTTATGCAAGTACAAAAATGAGTTTCTTGTAGTTTTTGTCAGTGGCTTTTTTCTACTTTAAGTTGTTTCTGTGCCACCTATCCCTATGATTTTTTTTTTTTTTTTTTTTTTTGCGGTATGTGGGCCTCTCACTGTTGTGGCCTCCCCCGCCGCGGAGCACAGGCTCCGGACGCGCAGGCTCCGGACGCGCAGGCTCAGCGGCCATGGCTCACGGGCCCAGCCGCTCCGCGGCATATGGGATCCTCCCAGACCGGGGCACGAACCCGTATCCCCTGCATCGGCAGGCGGACTCTCAACCACTTGCGCCACCAGGGAGGCCCTATCCCTATGATTTTTAAAGTATTCTATCAAGTTTTGAAAATGTAAATTTAGCAAAAAACTAATAAAAGTATTTGCAGGGGGCATATTCAATCCTTCCTCAGCAATAAATTTCTTGACATAGAACTGATGGATCACAGAATATATATTCTAAAGACCTCTAAACACCAGCCATTTGCCCCCTTTGGTTCATCATTTGTATTTCCACCATCAACACGAGTGCCCCATTTTTCAGACCTTCACTGATACTAGAGACTGAGTTTTAGCGTGTTTTAAAATTTTTGCTAATCTGATAGCAGGAAAAAAAACCTTAAGGTGGCTTTGTTATGCCAATCTTCTGTGAGGTGATCACCTGACATTTGATTTTCTTCTTTACTAAACTGCCTGAGTTTTGCCCATTTTTCTGCTATCCTTTGATTTCTAAGTATTCTTTCTGTATTATTTGTTTTCTCACATTGCAAATATTTTCCCCATTATCTTTTTGTATGGTTTACAATAGTTAATGCCTAGAACTACTTAACTTGTATGAGACACTATCAGTTTTTTTTTCCTTTATGATTTCTCTGTCTGCATTTATGATGAAGGCCTTTCCTACTCCAAGATAAATATTCACTTTTCTTCTGGTACTTAAAAAAAAAAAAAAAAGCAAAAAGCCTCTCTTTAATCCACTTGGAATTTATTTTTTTTGAGTAAAATTTAAAAAGTGAGATATGGGACACGGGTTCGAGCCCTGGTCCGGGAAGATCTCACATGCTGTGGAATAACTAAGCCCGTGCGCCACAACTACTGAGCCTGCGCTCTAGAGCCTGAGAGCCACAACTGCTGAAGCCCGCACGCCTAGAGCCCGTGCTCCACAACAAGAGAAGCCACCACGATGAGAAGCCTGTGCACGGCAACGAAGAATAGCCCCTGCTCGCCACAACTAGAGAAAGCCCATGCGCAGCAACGATGACCTAACGCGGCCATAAATAAGTAAGTAAATACTATTTTTAAAAAGTGAGATAATTTTAAATCTTCGGGCCTACAATGGCTTGTCTGGCCAGGCCTACATTTTGGTTAATATATTACAACTAACACACCAACTATCCAGTTAATATTTATTTCAACCCAGGGCCACTGTCAGTAGGAGAGACCTTGGTCACTACTCCAGACACAACATCACAAGCAATTCTCATCCCATAGCTCTTTCTAAGTCACATGTTGCCTGTCCTTTAGCTCTGAAGACTCATCCAGACTCACTGGCAAGTGTTTTGAGCTTTTATTAGTTACTGTACTACTGTACTGACATTCAACTGGCTCAAATCAAAGGATCATCTGTTGCTATAGAAACATGAAGAAGAAAGGCCACCCAGGGCCTTGATTTATTAGGACAACTAAGCTAACCAACTTGATGCTCCAGAAGGAAACTTTCTAGGGCATCTCTAGAACTCCAGACAAAACTCCAGCCAGAATGTTTCCAGAGATGAAACTCCAGACAGAAACTCCAGCCAGAATGTTTCCAGAGATGAAAGACTCTTTATCCCAAACCCACCTTCAACTTCCCATGTTCCCCAACCAATGGAAGTCAAGCAGACCTGGGTCTGAACTCCTGTGGAGTCATGCATTAGCTTGCCACTTTAGGAACACTGCTTAACTTCCACAACCATCAGTTCTCACCTGAAACAGGATGACACTACCACTCTGCCTGCAGAGTTACTGCATGGATCTGAAAGTACACAGAGAACCTGGGGCACAGCAAATGTGCAGTATCACTAAGGATCATGGATGCAATTTCCCCGAACTTCCCTCCACCACTGCTACCAAGAAAATTACTCTCCACCTCCAGAAAGCTTTCCTTTATGCACCTCTCTTCCTTCGATGAGTGCCTCACTGCCATACTCTCTCAGTAACTCCTTAATCACCTCTCTTATCCTCCTCCATCCTCAGCCCTCACGACTGAGGGCTTTTCCTCGGCTCTGGACTCGGGCTGCCTCTTTCCTGACCGTTTGTTCTTACTCAGTACACCCAAGCCACTTCATTCAGCTGGTTACCTCCCACCTCTAAACTAATGTTCTTCTCCGGATGTCCTAACAACTGAGGGTGTCATCCAAGGCTCAGGCCTAGCCTCTCCTCCATGGGAGTTTTCCCCAAGGCTGGGGGAGTTTAGGTATGTTCCTCTCTCCTCAATCTCTGTTAGTGCCTCCTGCCTATATATCTCTGTATGGTAACACATCAGATACAGAGCTCCCTCCTAAAATCTGTGTCTTCAGTACACCCCAAAGCCTATAGGCTTTGGAACACCTTTCTCACCTCACTCCCAAGGAATAATAGGCAGGGACTGTGTGTAGTCATAACATACCAGGTTCTGTGTGTAAGCACTTTACGGGTGCTCTCCAATATAATCCTAGCAATCCTGTGTGGTGTGTATCCGCACCTTTTACAGAGAAGAAAACTGAGGCAGGGCAGTGGCAGCGATGGTTATGTAAGTTGTCTGAGACCACAAAGCTAAACTCACATTCAAGCAGTCTAGGACAGCACAGACTCTTAACCCCTAGAGAGAGAGAAGAAAAGAGAAAAAGAGAGAAGATAAAGTGTCCAACTAGTGCTCTAGTCCTCAAAGGAAGTGCTGACCACTGCACTATTTTTTTTCTGACCACTGCACTATTACCAACCTCAACTACATTGTCAGAGATCTGGCTTTAAGTCACTAAATGCTTAGTTCACTAAGAAAGTCCTTCCTAGGAACTAAGTCAGCAATCATCCCTTCCTTCCCTTTGCTGAAAGCTTGATGCACAAGGGATCTGTGTGTCCAGCTCTATTCTTTCCCTTTTACCCCTCCCATCACCAAGATCTGCTGGTTCTATACAGGACCCCTGTACCTGACATTTTTGCACATTCCTTTCTATCTACTGTGTGCCAGACACCCTGCTAGGCACCAGGGATACAACAGTGAGCAAGAGTCAACACCGTCCTTCAATCAGGACAGTCTTCTATGAGTCCTGATACCCCCAACTGTCCTCCCCAGGGCAACCACAACTGCCTTTCAGAAATGACAATCTCTTATCCCAGGCCACCCCTGCTTAAACAACTGCAACAGACTATGGCACAGTCTAAGGTGGGGGGACTTGGCGCTCAGCTATTAACTTGCCCTTTTTTCTTAAGCAAGTCGTTTCTCTGCAGGACTCAGTTTTCTCCTTCTATTCAATGAGTGAGATAAACGAAGGATCTAAAAATATTACGATTCTCAGGCAAATGCTGAAGACCTCCCGACAACAACAAAGAAACCCTAATCACCTAAAGCCAAATTCATTTTCCAGACACAGCCTATTTCAGCCCAACCTGCTTGCTATAAATTGCATTTTCAGGTACACTACCCATTCTCCTGTAAATTCTTATTGGGCAACTGATTTGCTCAGGAGGCAACATGATGTAGTATAAAAATTCAGGCTGCAAACTAGCAGTCTCCCCACCCCCACTCCCCAAACAGGTTCTGCTTGGCTCAAGACTGAGATTTCGGAGTCCGAACGGTTTTACGAAGACCACTCACTACTCTAGTGCACCAAAGCCGCAGTCTCCAATACTCCTTATTATCTCACAGCCCGCATGTTTCTCTCATTTACGTTACCTGCCTAGGCCCTTAAGGTCTGAGTTTAGGGTAGCATAAACACCCCTATCTGTCCCACCTGTACCTTATTCTCCCTTAGTTGGAACGTTTTTTAAAGAAATGAAAAGCCGCGTCCCGTTTCTTCTAGCTCATTTCCTACTTCCCTATACGATTAAAAAGGTCTCTTCGACTCATCCTTTCCCCCTACCGCCATAATCCGAAGCACTGCACACAGGTAAGGCATTCAGAAGTCAGACTGGCAGCCTGCCACGTGCTCGCTTTCTCTTTTTTGCTGGAGCTTGGCTGGGGAAAGGCCACACTACTTTTTCCCTTCACCTCCTGGAAGACCGATCCAGGCTAATCTCAGGTTCTGCTTAGGTAACACTGCCTACCAAAGCTCTTCCCAGAGGAAGGAGAGCTCCGGAAGTCCTAGCAGTGATACGTTCCACAAGCGGTAAGACTCTTGCCCTCTTTGGCCAGAGTTTCTCCAGGGCTAGACCGTCTTTCTCGCGTTCCCTATTCACTCCTCCTTTCCTCCCCCTCACCCAACATTCTGTACACCTTAAGTGCTGAAACACTGAACTGCATTGCCATTTTCGTTTCTGTCTCGAAAACGATACCACGATTTTTTTTTTCTTTTTCCGGCCTTCCTTCCTACTAACTGGTCTGTGTTAGGCTCAGACTGGCCTGTAAGTCTGGCCAAAGTGCGCCAATGCGGCTGTGCCTCTGAGGCCAGGCTCAAGGCACAGCAAGTGCTCAGTGAAAGATCCCTGCATTGAACGGGCTTCTTCGGGTTCCTCAGCTTATCCTATTTCCTTGACTTTTTCCCCCGCCCGTGCCCGGGAGCGCTCAAACACACTCACAGAACGGACCAGGCTTGCCGAGCCTGCGTTTCTGCATGACTGAGCCGGGGTCCCGTTTCCTTTTTGCAATCCTCCTTAACCTCCCGCTCAGCGAGGTACAAGAGTTACACAGAGCTCTCAGACCCGCTCCGGGCCGAGTTTCCGGACAAGTGCTCCCGCCCCGAACGCGCCCGCACTCACCCGGACCCCCCGGCGGCTCGCCGTGCGGCTGGGGCCCGGGGGCGCCGCCGTCCAGGATAGCGAAGGCCTCGTCGTTCTCGATGCCCGCAATCTCGCTCTCCTGCTGCGCCAAAAAGGCCGCGGCAGGGTCCTCTTCGCCAGCCACTCCGTTCCCCAGCGCGGGGCCGCTAGCGTGGGCGCCGAACGGATCTAACTCAGCCATGGTGGGCAGTTCAACAGCACGAACACCGACGTTGAGAGACACACCAACCGACCACGCAACTCGGCGCCCGGCAGCAGCCGCTGTGGTGGCGACTGATATCTAGCGGGAGGAGGGAGAAGACGGAAGCGGAAACCCTGCCCCAATATCCGGTCGGTCTAGGCTGTGTTGGAGAGCCGAAAAGGTAATAACCAATCAGAGGACAGAAGTGGTTCAAGAGCTAACCAATCAGCCGGAGGAGGGTTGGGCCCCCGAGTGAAGCTCGTGACTCGGGAAGCACCTGCGTGGAGGGTGCTGAGCCCGGCCGGCCCCCGGCAGGCGGAAGTGGTGCGTGACTTAAAGCAGCTTTGCCTGACCCGCCTTTGGTGCTGGACCGACCCGGGACCGCCACCTCACTGAGGACTCTGAACCGGGAAGTGAGGTGAAGTTAGGGCGGCGATGATTGGCCGATTTCAGAAGAGTCAAGCCACTTAGGCTTTCTGAATCTCAGTTTCCTCATTTGTAAAATGGGAACAAGAATCCTGCACTATCTCCCTCCCAGGATTACTGGGAAAACTGACTCCTTTTACGGCTGTGTACTGGCTTTCTAAAAAAATTTTTATTTGTTAACCCACTGACCCATTCTGGGTTGTTTTCTCCCCTAGAGCCGCCTGACTTAAATGTAATCAATTCAAATCCACTGTGACGTTTCTCCCCTATAGTATTGTTATAAAAAGGCGAATATATCCCCTTATACAAAGCCCTTTTGCCGCCAGTACTCTTTTCAGAGCTACACAGAAGTTTCTAGGACTGAAAAATTCCTTCAGGATCATCGGGTTCGTAGGGAAGCTGAGACCCCCATGAGGGGTCATTCCCACAGGGAGTCAGTGGCCAAGAGGAAACCCAGGTCTCCTGGGCAATCTCGAATGGTACTAGCCACAACATCTTATATGTGCACACCCTTCCCACCTAAGGACAGCAGGAACTTGCGTAGAAAACAAAGTGCTGTCAGTATTTCTTTTAAATCAGGGACATGTTAATAACATGGCTAGTTAATTTTGTCTACACCCTAGGGAGGATAATACAGTGATTCCAGTTCCTCGTGCTCATGTTGAGGAGGGGCTTATCCACTGGCCAAAAGAAGGACCTTTCTCCTTCACCACCACCACCCTGAAAAGTCGAAAACAGAAACAAACCAAAAGAACCAACCAGAGGTCAAAGTTGCCTCCAGAGGTAGTCAGCAAGGGACAAGAAAGTGGTTCCTAAAAATATACACTAATCTTTGTTGACACAAAAGGGTAATTGCTTCCTTAAAGCATGTATTTACCTTTAAAGTCGTTTAAAGTATGAAGTGTAGGAAAGTTTTGAAGAAAATCATTTAAGAAATTTAAAATTTTAGGGCCTGCACCTGACTCAGTTTCCCCCCTCTTTTGTTTTAATGCTCATCCCTAACATAAATGGGCTCATCCCTAACAAATTGGCAACAACGCATGAAGTAGTTTCACATTCTTCTTCTCTTTGAAACAATATATCCTGCCCCTGTTAGGAGGATAAGGGACAGGGACTACCCTGAGAGGGCCCCAGGAAGACAGCTTTTGGTTGCTCACAGCAGTAGTAGCTGAGGGACAGACAGCATTCGCTTGGGGGCAAGCGCGTAACTCTGGGGAAGCTGTCCTGAGAGTCACTTGCTAGAGGGGGCACCACCTCTCATCATGCAAAATCAGCAAGTGTTTATTCACTCAAAATTGAGGAAATCAGCTGCGGTGTTTAGGGATGACTTCACAGGGGAGGTGGCTTGGAGTTCAGTTATGATATTTGGGTAAGGTTTAGAAGAGTTACTCCTGGCGGCCTAATGTTACAGTTGTGCAAGGTTTCATAGCTTGGCATGTTTGGGGGACAGAGAGTAAATTAGTTTGGGTGGGCCTGAAGGGCTTAAGCAGAGGAATAATTGAAGGTAAATCCGCTGGGGTGAGGGCAGGGGCCACGTATGCCTTACTTATCTTTGTATTCTTAGGGTCTAGCATTATACCTGGCACATAGCAGGTGTTCAATAAACATTTGTTGCTGGAATGGAGTGGCATTTGAGATGGATCTCAAAGGAGAAGGGTTGTGAGATATATATGATGGAGAGGAAGAAAGGCAGGCTGTGCTCTGGGAAGTGATTTGGCTAGGTGATGGAAGATCAGGAAAGTAAATGGATACAGCTGAAGAAAGTGTGTTGGAGTCAAATCATGGAGGACTTAAGAGCCCAGGTGAGGATTATTACTACATTTGCAGAAGCTGTGGGGAGCCTTTGACGGACCTTACCTGGCCAATGACTCGGTCAGAACCCTGTTCTGGAAGAATCTTCTGGCAGCTCAGGCAGTTAGCATGGCAGAGGGTTCTAAAAACAGGGAGGACAGTTAGGAAAGACTGCTGCAGTGGTTCAGGAGGGAGATGCAGGGGACCAAGGATGATATTCTAGGAAACAGAGCAGTGGGCTCAGGTGGAAGGAAAATAATGGAGGTAATATACATAGTATAATACTTGGTAAGTAATAGCAGAAAGAGGAGGCACAGAGAGAGAGAGGAGATTCACAGATAACTTTTATAGCTTGTGAAACCATGAACAGAAATAGCCAGAACAGGAAAAGCCGGTTGTGTGGAATGGGAGGAGATGAGACAAATGAAGAGTTTAGCGTGGACATACTGAGCACGAGGGACCTGTGGGATATTCAGGAGACATTCCACAGGATATTGGAAATCTAAGTCTGAAGTTCAGGAGAGAGGAGGATCTAATTCCAGCAATGGTGGGCAAGTTGTTCAGGGCCAACTGTTCTGCTGAAAACAACTAGAAGATCTGGGCAAAAAGTTTTAAAAATCTCTTTGAAGGCATCAGAGGATTACCAACGCAGTGAGGAATTGTTGGCCAAAGTTCTAGAAGGGGAAGGAAGCCAAGAAAAGTGAGCCTAACATTTGGAGCCATTTCTCCTCTCAAGGAGACTGTTAGTTGTAAAAGCAGAGGCTGAGAAGCTGCGTAGAGTTTTCAATAAACAAGGCTGGGAGAAGAAAATAGTTGAGGGCCTATCAAGAAGAAGGGGCCCTAATAAATGTACCAGGCTTTTTGTTGGGACCCCAAAGGGCTACCTACTAGGAATAAAGGGGGAAAAGGCCTTGATTGAATTAAAGTGATCCAGGCTTTCTAGTGCCCTTACCTTAGAGCTGCCTGCCAAAAGCAAGAGTAAATTCTCTCTGACAGAAAAAAATTTCATCCAAAAATAAATAAGCATGAAAAGACAAAACATGTTCAGAAATATTTTCAAGGACAGGCATACGATAGAAATTCCAGAGGATTCAGATAATGGAGTTATCAGACCTAGACTTTAAACTAGCTATGATTAAAGACTTCAAGGAATTAAAATAATGAGAATTTCAGCAGTTCAAAATTTTGAGAACTAAAATTTACAGTATCTGATATTAAGAGTTCAATGGATAGGTTTAATAGTGGATTAGACATAGCTGAAAAGAGAACTAGTGAACCAGGAGACAGAGCAGAAAAATATCCAAGCTGAAACAGAATCAAAAGGATGAAAACCACAGAAAAGAGCATAAAAAACATGGGATACGAGGGACAGGTTTTATAATGTAATTTTAGCAAGGAGAGGACTTCCCTGGTGGCGCAGTGGTTTAAGAATCTGCCTGCCAATGCACGGGACACAGGTTCGAGCCCTGGTCCGGGAAGATTGCCCATGCCGGGGAGCAACTAAGCCCGTGCACCGCTACTACTGAGCCTGTGCTCTAGAGCCCGTGAGCCACAACTACTGAGCCTGCATGCCACGCCCACTGAAGCCCGCACGCCTAGAGCCTGTGCTCCACAACAAGAGAAGCCACCACAATGAGAAGCCCACGCACCACAACAGAGTAGCCCCCTGCTCACTACAACTAGAGAAAGCCCACGCGCAGCAACGAAGACCCAACACAGCCAAAAATAAATAAATTAATTAATTAATTTAAAAAAATTTCAGCAAGGAGAGTAGAGAAAGAATGGAGCAATGTTGGAAGAGAAAATTGCTAAGAATTTCCCAAAATTGGAAATCAAACCACAGATTTAAGAGAATCACCATGAACTCCAAGCAAGATAAAAAAAAAAAAACCAAAAACACTCCCTAAAAGAACTGTTTAAAATCTACATGCCTCTTGTGCATTTTTAAATTGACATCTAATTTTTTTCATAACTTAATTAGTTGCAAGGGATATAATTTCTCATATCTTGTAATAGTGATCCTTTCAAATAAAATCGTTGCATTGCTCTTTTAAATGTATCTGGTAGCATCTAAATACCATAGTGATTTGATACTCACCATAATCCATTAAAAAAT